>NW_028288731.1:2826087-4239131 GCF_059628265.1 Tinamus guttatus
CATTAGTCAGTGCTGTCTCTTAGGTTTGTTAGGGGAATGTGCAGCAACCACAAAAATTTAAGATGATCGTTCATTAAGTGTCTAGATTTTTTTTTTTTTGCTTCCCATTTACTGTTTTGCAAACAGGGGCAGAAAGGCACACTGAGTAATGGGACTTACTGACATTTAATACATGGAGATGTCTGCATCCGTACATGTGCTTCGGATGCTATTTCTTCCCCATTAGCATATGATTAGTATGCATTAAAGGCATTTCCCAGACAGACATCTAAGGTTATGTTGATGAGGGACTTCAAACAGAAAGGCCAGATAACATTTCTATATGATTAAGACGAAGCAATTTATCTTCCTCACCCTTTCAAGCCTGCAACATAAAGCATCATTGAAACGGTGGGATGAACACCACGCACACGGGCTGCAGAGGACAGGACACCTCTCCGGTGGCCCTGAGGCCCGCGAGCGCAAGCACAGGGCACGCGCGAGGCTGCCCTCGGCGCGGGCGGGCGCTCGAAACGCCCCTGTTGCTCCAGCCTGCTGGTGGAGGCAGAAACGTGTAACTCACACTGCAATGCACCCCTCCTGTGACGGGCCACCGCGGAAACGCCACCAATCACCGCCAGCGAGGACACGGGGGACACCCCTCCGCGGCTCCCCCGTCACTGCTGCCTTCAGGCAAACAGCAGCTGGAAAGGGAAGCGCCAACACCAGGGCTCTACGTGCAGCTCCAGAGCACCGACCACACAACACTCTCTGCTGGATTAGCAATGAAGGGCTCATCTCACTCTTGCAGAAGTCCTTTCCTCTTGTTTAATGTAAGGTTAATCCTCCTCATTTGTCCCCCCAGCAAATAAAGCACAGATGTAAGTTACTTGACTTTCACAGTCACACTTGCCTAAAAACAAAATGCAGTGTTAATCTCTCTCTTGCATAAATTGAATACGTAATGAGGTATTAAAAACACACTGGCAAAGAACATTTCCTTTATAATTGTGCATATTTATATCTTACGAATCACTTCCCTCTTGACTGGTAGCCAGGAGGGCAGTGACTGCAATGCAGTTTTCTTGGCTGCAGCCGACAGTGAGCGGTGGTGGATGAGTATGTCAGAACCACCACCAAACAGCGAGAAATAATCTGTATTAAAAAAAGTGTTATCCCAGGAATAAATGAGCATAAATTTGTCAGGAGTAAATTCTGGTTAGAAAACTGAAGATATTTTCCTATTGTCAGAAGAGTGAAGTTCCAGAAAAGTCTTCCAAAGAGCAGGAAGAAAAACAGTTGGAGCCTGTTACACTCATGGAAGGGTCCACCTGAGCTGGATGCCTGCATTATCAAGAGACTGATCATGACAATGTTCATTTTCTCCTCCTCTCGTCAACAGTGTGTTCCTGAATTACTGGATGAATCTCTGTTTCATGGTTTATCAAGTAGCTTACCCACTAAATCAACTAATGTATGTAGTTAGGTTGCTGGACCAAAGAACAGCAGTGTTCATTTGGACAATCTTCCCTGATACCTTTCTGGGACAAGGTTGTTAGGAGAATTTTTTTTTTTCTTACGCTTATTTTCACAGGAAAATTTTAAGAAAATGCCACAATTAGTTTTTCAAATGCAGGCTTTAACACACATCAGATTAAGTATCTTCGACTGTAACCAAAGGAGACCTACTTGGCCACCTCCTCTCCATCACTTGAGCTACTGTAAGCATCCTTCCAGCGAGGTAAGATGAATCCCTACTGGAATGATATTCTTTCTATGGAATTCCTACTTGTTTACATCAAAGCTGGTTCTAGGGCGCAAATAGGCTCTTCAAAGGCTGGAAAGCAGTTCCCACCCTCTCGGCAATCTTTCTGACTTAATTTGCTGGCAACAAAGATTACGTTCAACACAGAAATAGGGCTAGGGGTGGAAGCTTACCTCCTGAAAAATGGAAATTTCAGAATATCCAAAATAAATACATAAAAATACAAGTGGCCTCTGGGGATTTTTATCAAGAAAGGCTCATTTCTGAGCACTCTGTTGATGGATATTTTGGGTGACATGGGAGGCACAGGCAGTTCGCCAGAAGAGCAGTGTTTTTGCTCTACATGACTGCTGCAAAAGGACAGACATTTTTGTACTAATGGACACTATAAATAGCAGATCCAATGGGTAAGTCAAATCCTCACAGGGCAGTTATTGAGACTCTTCAGTGTTTCCTTATGGTTCAGTTAAAGTTCAAGGAAGCCAAATGATAAAGAACAAAAAAAGGAAAAGGAGAGTTAGCTAGCCTGGATGCCAGACAAATCCTTCACAGACTAAAAGCTTTGGCTTCGTTAGAGATACTTCTGTTTGTAGAGATTTATTTCTCCTCTATTTAACCAGGTAGACATTCTCTGACACTACTTTGTGTCACAAAAATAGCACTAACAAATGACTGGTAACACCGAATATACATGTTTTAACGGTGACACGACCTTGCCTTCACACATGCCTTCGAGACAAGGGAAGAACAGCAGGACTGCTTCTCTCAGTGTTTTTACAGAGCAAAATGCTGCTCCTTTCTACCACACTGTTGCTTCTTACAATACAAGACAACAGCCGAGAGTCTCCCAGTTTCATCTGAGGGAATGCAATGCAGTACAGGCTACTTCAAAGAAGGGAGAGGGGGAAGAGAGAGACTGACCTTGAAATGAAGTCACCAGAGCAATCTCTGCACCAGCTGAATGGGTTTGAGTTCTGTGAACTTATTCCTCAGGTAAAGCTGAGAAGGCCAGCGGTAGAGGACTGCAGCTGCAGCAGGATTACCTCTCGGGGACAGCCCAAAAGGTGGCCCTCAAATGTGAACTCCGTAATGGAGAGAAGATGCTGCGAAGGATCCTCAGAGAGAGCTTTAAAAAGCTCCTCAACGACGGGCAGGCTCAGCGGAGAGGCCAGGAGCTCGCAGACACATTAGTGTCTGCTTCTCTCCTGCTTCTCCCTTAAAGGTTGTCACTTCAGATCAAGGCTCGACTGCGCTGCCAGGCCACATCTGCCCAGTTGCTCCTCACACCATAGCTGCTGTCTTGCGGGGAAGAGAGGCTGAGAGGACAGGCAGGCATCCTCCTTGAGCTCTACATTCATTTAGGCCAAAATTAAAACTCAGACCAGTAAGTACCCTCTGCTTCTGGTCTTGGAAGCCAGCCTGATTCATCTATAATCCTATTACAAGCACCAACCAGCAGGGTGCCAGACTGGGACATCCGGAGTCCCTCTGCCTTATGGGGAACTCAGGAACAAACCCTTTCAGGGGCAACAGGATGCGCACAAGATGCTGGAGAAGATGCGGATGGCATGGGGAGCCAGCAACTTTCCTCTCTGCTGGCTTTAGCAGGCCCAGCAGCTCCAGAAGTTGCTGCCCCTTTAGAGACAGAGCTTTCCCTCCAGCAGACCCCAGTGTGAGACACACAACAGGCAAGGTTTCCCACGTGGTCCAACACCTTCCTGGCCCCAGAGCAGCTCTGCTGGCATCCAACCTACGTGCTGCACTTGGTGATACAAAATAGGCAAGGACCAACTGCAAGGCCCCGGCCTTTTCATCCCTAAGGTAGCTCAAGGAAAGACAAAAGCGTGGCTTTCCACCATCTCCTAATCCAGGGCTGACAGCCCCTTGGCTTACCCAAGGGCACGAGCGCTGCCGAATCCTCAGGCCGGCCTGTTCCGGCAGCACCATTTCAACTGCAGTAGGAGTCACGCAGACATTGAGAGATCCTCCTTCATCAAGGGAGACTGTCAACCTGTGAGAGACGCTGTCAAAGCAAGGTTGCAGGCTGGAGCCAAAGCTCTGGGAGCAGATCCCTTCCATGGCTAGGATGGCATTTAAAAGCCCTCTTTCATTGCTTACTCATGATGCTGCAGTTGCCAAGGGACTGCACATGCTTCTGCTGTGCCCTGAACCCATTACCTACACTACTTTCATTTCCCAGGACACCTTTCCAGCCCATTAAGTCTTTTAACAGAGTTTTAGCAGCCCTGCTGACATACACATGGGTGGTGATAGTGATATTTAAAGAAGCTTCTGAGCTTTCATCAAACATTTCCAGAAAATTATTACAAATAATTGGCAACTACAGTGGCAAGAGCAAAAATTGGGCTTGTGCTAGATCTCCACAGTAACGCATGGCATGTCCTTTCCTTTCATGACCTTGCAGACTGTTTTCTTTCAGCCTTGGGCACTTTTTCTCTCCCTCTCTTCAAACCTACCATAACCTCAGGCTCAGCCCACAGAGGAGCTGAGTCAGCTACAAACACCACTTCTTAAGTGAAACTGCTCAGGCTCAAATATTTGCCTCTGAAAGTCTCCATCCATCGGCAGCTTTCACCTCTTCCTGAATTACAGCAGAAACATCCCTTATTTTTCCAACACTTCCTCTGTCTCACCAGTAGCTCTTGAGTTTGCTGTAGCCATGGAAAATGCCATCTGGTTTCCGCAAGGCAGAACTTGTTTAGGGCACAACAAAGTTTAATGCGCTGGAACCGCAGGCACAACAAATACTCCAGGAGAAAACTGCAGGGCAGGGATGCTAGGAAGGCAGCCAGAAAGGAGGAGACTGAAAATTTCACACTCATTTGCAGTGTCACCCCTCAGACCCCAACCAAGAAAATTAACAGTCAGATGGGTTAAAGCAAAGGCTAATTAGTGCTCATGCAGGACAGAAGCTCAAACAGGGACAAAGAAAGATGTGAACAGATGGAAGGAATAAAATAATATGTTTACTTCATTTTGCTGCATTGTAGGCAAGGAGCACAGGCAAGGCATGTCAAAGGGATTAGCTACATGTGTGCTTGCAGAATGGGGAAAACAACACAATTTCCGTCAAAACGCTCCTGTCAGAAACCTCAGTAGGGTGCAGAGCAGTTTCCAAGGTAACCGGCACTAATGGTTGGCATGGTGGAAATGAGACAAGAACGAACGCACAGAGCAACCGGCGCTGCTTAGCGAGGTAAAATATCCCAGATCGCTCCTGAGAAAAGAGGGCTAGAAAGGTGCTGTTTGCAATCTGCGACACGTTTGTAAAGCAAACAGGATGGACGGACAGATTTCTCTCTCCCACACTACAGCTCAGGTGCAGCAGGACTACGAACCAAGCAGCTCTTGGCTGAGAGGCTTTAGGCAGTTCCCCATGAGCAGGTCCTGCCTCAGGCTCAGCTCTGCCAGGGGGACTTCTGCTGAGACTCGGGGCAAGGGAGACCTGTGCTGGACTCAGTGACACTTCTGATGGGAAAATGGAAGATGCACCTTGGATTTCATCACTGGGATTACGACGACTCAACTTAAGTTGAAAAAGAAATACACCGCAACAATCAAAACAGCACAAACAGCTCAAAACACAAATAATACCAACAGATTAGTACTTGAGATCGAAGAAAGAGCACTAGCATAGCGTTACAGAATCCAAATGCTGGCTCTCAAACGGCTTTCATGAGTGTAAATATTTTGCTCTAAGCAGGTCCTTGATCTGGATGTTGACAATATCAACAGTAATTGGCAGGAGGTATGAAGGCAGATAATGGGAACATCAGCTTTTAAAATAAATGAAGCTGCAACGTAACTGACAAGTATTATTTCTCTAATAAACTTGCTGACATTAACGTCTTCTAGTATCAATGAGGACAGTGAGAGACTAATTGAGTCACAAGACTTCACCAATTAACTAACTAAGCAGCTCAGAAAAGGCTTAAGTTCTGGGAAAGTTTTGGTTATATAATATGTTGAATCCCAACAGTACCAAATCGACACTCGAAGGGATTATCCTTTGGCAAAAGATGTGTAGTGACTATGTGAAAAAAAGCACCTCGGTGGATATCTGACTGCTGCGTTGACAACCTGGCAGGCCTCGGGGCAAATGCCTCGTGTCTGTACTTTTGGGTACTTCATGTCCTCAGCAGCCCCCCCGAGCCACTCCCTGGACTCAAGATGATAAATCCGCTCACACCGCTGTGGCCTCCGGCTCTGGGGCCTCCCCTGGGGCTGCCTCTACAGCATCTGCATTTCCACCAGCTCCGGTGCCCCGGTGGCATCTGCTGAGTCACCTTCTGGCCCCGCGCTCCAATGGCTGCGTCACACGGCAGCAAAGCCCCAAGGGGAGCTCCTGCCGCGAGCGCTGCAGCGGCGCCTCCTCCGGCTCCCCAAACACGTCCCCGCGGCGCTGCGAGGCCTCTGCGGCACCGTCTGGCAGCTGTACAACAAAACACCTAGGGAGCAGTTCCCACATCCTCCCCTTCCAACATGCAAGTCACTTAAAAGGGAGCAGCGCGAATGTCAGTACAATAAAGCGATGCTTTACAAATGAACCCTTGTTATTGCAAATACTTGCTCCCTATGCGCCTCCTGAGTCACATCTTCTTAAGCCAACTGACTGCAATAAAATATTTACTACCATCAGCATTTCCTGGCCGAATCAGAGGTGGGGAAAACTAATTGGGATCTGTTTTGTGTGCTGCATCATCCATACAATTTACAGCTCGCATGCAAAACCGAGGAGTCAAAGGCAGCACCTCAACCAGCGTAAACCAAGTCCCGCTGGCTTTCCCAGGGCCTGGTATCAGCTAAAAACATCACTTGCACGTAGGAAACAGCCATATTTCTCTCTCATTCAAACATGGACTCCTCAGCACTCCTGCAGGAAGGAAGCAATCTGGCTTCAAAACAGACAATCTGGTATTTAGTCCTGTGAGTGTGAACAAACAGATGTAACAGGTGACTTAGCTTTTAAATCAGAATTTGCCTTTGAACTTAATTACGTGTTAAAATTTTTAAATAAATTGACTTTTAAGAACTAATTCACTTTTGATATAAATAGGGGAACAGCCCACAGAAGTCAATGGAGCTACAGCCACCTACACCCAGGAGATGACATGTCTCCAAGTTCTTTTTTAGCTCCTCTTGAGCTGATTTTAAACACTTGTTACGCTGTTCCCTGATGAAAAAAGGAAAGTACGTTAGACAAACTGCTGAATTTAAGTTTAAAATTAATATTAACCTGTGCGTGCACTGTGTGGGACTTACATCCCAGCCTGTTCCAGTGACTGAAAATCATTCTGTCAGGGCGGGAATTCTGACTGACCCCATTGGGGCGCCGGCGACACGTAAGCGCAGTGGCAGGGCCCCTTTTCCCTCAGGGCTGGCGCTGCCAGCGCAGCTCCGCGCGGCCAGCGAGCTCTGCGGCGCCCAGCTCCGGCAGCTCCGGTTCCCCCTCGGCCCCCTTGGCTGCACCCAGACAGACGCAGGGCTCTTGCAGCATCATCACGCCCGTGTCTGTGAGCACCCCTACCGCACACGCAGGAGAGGAGGTCCTGTGGCACAGGCAGATCCCACAAAGGATGTCACTGGGGGATTTTGGGGGCAGTTCTGCTCTTAGGAGCTGTGTGCCCTGCTCAGCAGCTCGGCGGTCTCCCTCCTCTCTTCCGGCGCTGTCCCAGCAGATGGGCTCAGATGGACTCTTTACGACGCTCATCTTTGCCAAGCCACCATCGACCTAGACTCATATCCAATTATTTATGGGCCTTCTCCTCCTCACTGCCTCCATATCCTTCAAAACTACCATTCCCCACCTCTAATTAAACAAAATCATTAGAGAAGAGAAATGTTCACCTACCTGTATAGAAGTGAGGTGCAAGACATGCATTAAAAGCCAGATGCAACTTAACAGAAGAAAGAAGGGGAGCTAAGAGCAGAGAACAAGACCTTCTCAAACAAGGAGAAAAGTGACTGTGGAAGGGAGGAAAAATCCACTCACAGACAGGCACAGCTAAGGATTATTTAACTTCAGAGCACGCTGGTGACCTGCATGGGCTGCATTACCCTGGACAGGACATTTGGCATCTGGATTTGGGGCAACATAACAAGAGTCACAGCTGAGGCCATTTTCTTCTCTCACATACAGTGCCAGGCTATGGATAAAAACAGTTCTGGTATGTCAGCAAGACTGTCACATCTCCACAGCACTGGCAGCGGATACGTCTGCTCTTCTTTATTTCTCTGTCTCTGCAGATGCACAGCAGTAGGGATAGAGGAACAGCCTGCAGACTGCTCTCATCATCACTGCCGGGGAGGGATAGGTTGCTGGGAGCTGCACCAAACTGAAGCGTCCTGTCCTGAATCAGTCTCAAGGAATGAAACATGAGCAGCAAAAGTGAAATACTTCACGTTTATTTTCCCTTCCCACAGTATAAATTGCCTCTAAGAGAAATTGATTTCCATAAAGTATTTGATCTATTCAGTCCTGAATGGAAAAGCCTCTCTGGAAAGCAGTTAGCAGGTTTTCCTGCCTTGGAGATAATGCTGTCTCACCATTAGTTGCTATATATCACACACGCTCAACACTAAAGCAAGTCTCACTTTGGGTTTTGCCTTTGGATTTCCTGCTCAACCCGATCCAGAAGCCCTGGCTTCCCAGTGCTCTGCTGCTATCTAACCCCAGTCACTCTACGTCCACCTCCCTCAACTGGCAAGAAAGGCACTCCTGCCTTCACCACCTGGATTTGACGGAAAGCAAGCAGCTATTTGCCGGTAGTAGGTACGTAAAACTGAAAAGAAGACTCAAATCCCACTTCATACCAGACGCTGCGACCCAGTTGCTGAATACAGCAAGAAAAGCGATGGGTTCCTGCTCTGTATTTTAAATCTGGCACTGCAAAGCTCTCCAGTCTCTGTCTCACTACTGGCCCTCTCTCCCTTAACCTTGAGAAGCAAATGCTGGAGCAAAGGCGGGGGGAAGAATGTCTCGCTCCCTGTGGGAGCCAGGCGGCCGCGGCCGGCGGCCCCTCGGAGCGCTGCGCCCCCCTGAATGCGGAACACGCGCGGGCTCCCGCGCCGGCACCCAGGCGTTGCCGTGGCAACGCCCAAAAACCCAGCCAGCCCCGCGGCGGCGGCTGCTTGTGCGACTCCTCATCCCTGTGAAGGGCCCGTGGCCCCCGCGCTGCGGCTGCTGGGGCAAAGCCGCTCGCCTTGGCGCTGGGGCCGGGGCACCCAAGCCCTCTGCCCAGGACCGCCAGAGGGCCCTGCTTGTGCACAGGGCCTCCAGGCACGACGGTCTCATCAGCCACACAACTAACATCAGCGCTGCAGGACTGAGGTCGGCCTGCGGAAAGAGCAAAGTGAGGACTGACCCCCCTGCAGAGCAGCCAGCCCCAGAGCAGGCTGGGGAGGAAGCACAGACAGACAAAATGCAAATATCTGACCACAACAGTGCAGACTAAAACAAAAATCTAAGCCCCAGGATGGAGGTTCCTTATTTGATAGGATAGCCATCCTTCAGAGAAGGAGGAAAGATGCTACCCAGCAGGAGAAGCAGCAGAGGCCCACCAGTTTGGCACCTGACTCCAGCCTGGCAGCGCCCGCCTGAGCAGCACGCTGGCAGCTGTTTTTAAAAGGCAATCACAATAATTAGCAAGCATAGCACTCGAGCCAAATTAACTGCATGTCGGGCACAACATGTTATCAGAGAGGCATCATCCACGATCCCAGCACGATGGTCGATGCCGCATCTCCGAGGCCGGTATTGATTTCGGTGTCGGGCCGCAGCGGCTGCAGCAGCGCGCGCTGCCGTTGTCAGGCCAACGTCGGCGGCAGCCCTCACTGTGTCCCCCGAGGAGCAGAGCTGCTCGCGCCTGATCCTCCTCCCGTGCTCGTACTGGAACATGGAAACACCAAAGTGAACCAAAGCACCGGGGAGCAGAAAGGAAACCACTGGTTATTCCGTCTCTTGGCCAGGCACGACCCCGACAGAGCATGAACGCAGCTCTCGGTTTCAGGGTGTTGTTGAACCTGATCCAGGCTAACATTCAGCTTTCAGAAGGGAAACAGACCTGTACCCAGGCATTTTCCAAGGAGCTTTATGGACACACAATGCTGATGGCTGGACATCCATGGGCATCCAGCCTCTCAGCCACAAGTCCACAGCATCGGCACTGTGCCAACTCGCCCGCCTCCCTTCCAGGCAACCATTTTTGCCTGCACTTTGTGCTCAGACCAAGCCAGACCCTCCAGCGCCTGCCCAAGCACTGCAGCAGGCAACCGGCTTTTGAAAAACATTCCCTACGCCCAGGTGCTGAAAGGGAGCCACCAGGGTCTGACCCTTTCAGCAAACCTGATGCCAACAGAAGCTGCTGCTTTGGGCTGCAGACTTGCAAAATTACATCTCCTCTTACACCTGCTAATTCCTCACGTAAAGAATCACTCAGCATCCATAGAGCAGTTAACAAAAAAGGAGGACAAAGAGTTAAGGAAAAGAGAAAGAGCGAGACACTGACTGATTCCTGAAGTCCCAAGTGGGGACAGAGCCAACCTCTAGAGAGAGCAGGACTGGGCAAAACCCAGCACCTTCCCTATTTAGTGACTGAGTGCTGGCCACAGAAAAATCTGCGGCGACAAGGACAAATATGTCCTCAGCAGTTATTGAATATTCAGGGCGAAAAGACAGCCAGGGACAGAGGATGCATGGGAAAAGATGGAATTTTTCTGGCTCCATTCCCAGTCCTCTGCCAAGGAACTGAGGAGGACCCCTATGGGAAGCTTCAAAGAGGAGGGTAAAAATAACATTTTCTACAAGTGCCCCAAAGAGACTCTGCTGCCTCCGCCTATGCTCTCTTCAGCAACATAATTGGATCTTGTCTAAAATATCCTGATTACGTATCCCAGAAAATAACACTTACATTTCACTTAACATACAGAAGAAGAGTCTCAGAAATCTGGTATGTTTGCCTCTGCCTAAATCAGCAAAGATGCTGGTGCGCAGTAATTGCTATCACGCTTGCGGGGGAAAGGGAGGGAGAAAATGCCTCATTATCTGCTCCTTTCCTAAGGGACACAGTGAGGCGCATTCTCCCAGCTTTGTGCAATCAAACCCAGAAACTGAGCAAACACAGGAATCTCATTTTTCTTTGAATGTCTCTGATTTTGCATCCTCCCACCCGTTTTCACTTGCCTTTGGTCTGTGACTAGGGACATGCACCTTGCTGAAGGCTTGGCAGACGTGACGGCACGCAGAGACCTGCTGCAGGTGACCATTTAGTCAGGCTGAACAGAGCCTATAACAAATGGCTGAATTGGATAAGATGCATTCAGGGCTGCAGCATGGATTGCCCCTTCCTGTCTTTCTCCTCGGCGCCTCACAATTCCCTGGGGATTGTGCTGTTCCCTGTTGGCTGACTCCCTTCCTCAATCTGCTTTAATATCTGTCATCATGCAAAAGATGTGTCAGCTCAGGATGAACAGATAACTCTGAATCTCTCCCTACTGCCCTACCTTATCTCCAATTTTTTCCCCTTTCCCTACTGCTTCCTGCCCCTGCTTGGTCTCCGTCACGTCTCTTGGGCACCCTGCACGTCTCTCCTGACTCTCCCTACGCTGGGTCCGTTCCCCGCCTTTGCTACTCCCTCAGCTCAATACTGCTATGTTTTCATCTCCACAGGTCTATGGCTCCCTCCTCTTCCTGCTTCACCTGCAGATTATCACAGAGCAGCCTCTGGCATCCCATAGCCACCAGAATTACTGGTCATGGCCCCTCATCCACCTTTCCTGTGATTAAAAGACCCTGAAAGACACCGGGGTGCTGCTCAACCTGTGGTCCTTCGCACCGTGCCACAATCTGCTGCAGTTTTTTGGCAGTTTCTTCACATCACAGATGGTTTGCAAACTCTGCCAACTAATGAAGGGCCCTGTTTGTCACTCTGGCAGGACATATTACTGTCTTTAACACCGACCGACACGAGGACGGACTCACCGTCCTGAGGCTCTGGTAACAGGATTTCAAGAGATGCCTTCCCTTAATCTGTCAAAAAATATTCAATTAAATAATGGTGTGGCTAACCCAACCCTCCCTCAATTCTAACCCTGCAGTTGGCGTTTAATGAAGAAAGCACTCAGTCAGCTGAGTCACTGTACAGAGAGACATACTGTGGAAGATGCTTTGCAATACATCTAGCTACTCTTACCCCTAATTATATACATTTGACAAGTTAGTCATTACATAACTGAAAAAAAGAAAATGCATTTTAAGTGGAGAAAAACAAACCTTTGTAATTTGAAGTTCCTTGCATGTCAAACACGATGGACTGTGTGAAGTGCTAGTATCCAGAGATGCTGTAGGGTTTCTCTATGGTTCTCCAGCGCTTCCTTCCAGTGAGCTGACCAGGGGTTTCCGTAAGCGAATAAAAAGCTGCCAGTCTCACATTTCAGTGTAAGTCAAATACATCCTGTGCTTTGTGGGGGGGTCCAATCCGAAGCGTTCCACATCAGCCCACTTCAGAGTGAGTTTCTGAAGATTACACTAACACGCCTCCTTTACAGCACCCATCTCGCATGACATGAAAATGTTTGCCTTGACAAGAGCTACAGATCTGAGCCTCCGCGCTTAATAATTCCGGTTTATTCACTGGAGAAGCTCTTTGTGCGTGTGCATGAGGAAGAAAAAGCACAAGTAAGAGCAGCAAGAGCACATTACAGCGCGGTGGCTCTGAGGCTGAGGGTGCTGAGCTCATTTATCCACACTGATATATATGAAAACACACAGCTTTACATTTTTATGCTTACATTTATGTAAATAATGGGACAGCTGTTATACGACCCTCCCTTACACCGCATCCAGCTAGCATTTTACTCCCAAACGCATATGTGCCCCGCACATATTTGCCTCGGAGGCGCGCGGCTGCCGGACGAGGCCCTGAGGCGGCGCGGGCCCCAGCGCCGCGCGCTCTCCCGCGTTCCCGACACACTGTGTGAAAGGAGGCCATTGACGTTGCCTCCATAATGCAGCCATTACCGGCGCGATACGGAGACGGATCAATCTTCGGCAGCACAACGCCCAGATTCAGAGGAGTCCAAAATTGAGGTCAGGCTCAATAACTCTTAGGCAGACGCCAAGAGAGAGAGGCACACGCATATATACAGGAAGGCAAATTTTAACTGTGCAAACCTAGAACTGTCACTTGCAGTGACGGATTGGATGCGTTTTGGCAAGAGCTGCTATTTCCTCCCTCGTTTCCACCCCTTGCCTCAGCGCTGGCACAGGGTGCCGCCGGTCTGACGCTAACCTTTCCCTTAACACTCAGTCTTCAAATGAGCCTTGCAAATGGGTGACCCAGGGGATATTCTCCTGCTGCAGAATTCCTCTCCCCCCGGATGACCCATTTAGTGAAGAAACCCCAGCTCCTGGTCGGTGAAGTGCTTACTTGGGCTAAGTGCCTCACAGCACAACTGAACACTCGTCACAAGGGACCAGGCCACAGAAAAGGGCCTGTTTGTATTAGTGCTTCACTTCCACTGAGCTTGTGTTGCTGTGGATTTGAAGCCTTTGACATGGAGACAGAAAAGCCACAGATTTTCCTAGTTTATGGTGCTGGACTTGCACTAGTGAAAGTAAAAACCCTGTAAATCCACTTGAAACCACAGTTTGCCTCGATTATCTCAGTTGACCTTGACTTCCCATGCATCCTACCAAAAAGCCCTTCTGGACACAACACGCGCTGCTGTTGCAACGTACAATTCAACATGGCACAGACACCTGAAGGTGGAGGCAAATGGCAAGCCTGATTTCAAGATCAAAGTCTGAATCGAACATCCCAAATCCACCTCCGAACTTCCTGCCTCATGATGCACTGAGCGCACCCCAGCGTAACCCTGGCAATGCAGGCCCCATCACCACAGTCACTTACTGACAAATTCTTCCTGGTGGCCTTCAAAAAAAAGAGGGGGAATATCTTAAGCATTCCAAGGTATCTCACGTTAAATTAAAAAGCATGAATTAGGTATGGTTTAACTAGGATGAAATTGGGCGATTCACAAGCATTTTCACTTACTGCCAGCCCCGGGCCAGGAGGCGCAGAGGTGCATCACAAAAGAGGCAAGATGGAAACTCTCACAGACATGAGGCCTGGCCAGGAGCTGCCCTTGCGCTAGGGTAAGTCCTTGGCACCGTCTCCCTCCGTAGGGCACTACGTGGTGTGCCAGGGCTCCGGCTGCAGCCCCAGGATGATGCTCCTGTGAAGTCGCAGTTCAGGGGCTGGATGTGAATTTCTGGAGAACTACAGTACGGCGTACAAGGGAAGTGGCTTCACAAACCTTCCTGATGTTCAGGCATGGACTAGGATGCCACGGAACAAGCCAGAGAAGTCCCCCTAACAGTAAGCGTGTGGTACTGACAGACCCTGCACCAGACAATCTGCAGTCTAAGCAAGCAGTGTGAAGAACAGAAAGGCGGAGGGAAGGAGGCCACGAAATGCTGACTGGACTAGCCTCACACAGCCCAAGTGCTCCCTCGCTCCCTAGGCCAGGCGCTGCCCCAGGCCCAGGCCTCTCCTGGGCACATGGCCCCGGTTCATCTGCTCTGCTGCCCACACGCCTGCCTCACGGGCAGCCTGAAGGCAGATGCTGCAACGTCAGCCCATGGGCAGCACGAGGCTCCTGCCCCTGCTGACGCTTTGCTTAAACCTGAGCAGGCTTGGCCAAGAGCATGTGAGAAATCTGTGAAAAAGAAGAGAAATGAACCTAGTTTTTCCCAAGCCCACACCTAAGAATGGCATCCTACCCCTGCATGCTGTACCACTGTTCACGCTTGCCGGCTGGCTAAGCACAGGATGCAGTTAGGTTACAGCAAAGAAAACATCTTGTCATCCTCCTCCAAATAATCATCAAAAATGAATTCACCAGAATACTCAAAAAGATTTCCCTTACCTTTCTCTTTCATGTTTTGGCTATCCACAAGAAGAAAGTCTTAAAATCTAAATCTATTTATTTTAGCAAATGTATCAATTTCTAGTACAATCCCTTACAAAATCACTTTAGGGTCTCAGAGACTTAAAGTTCTCTAGCTGCTGAGAAATTATGGATAGCATCTCAAAGTGTTGTCAACAGCCAACAAACATTGCTAGAAGGATCTCCTTAGCATGCATGGATGGATGCATCAAGGGCAGTATTGTCTGTACAAGAGAAATTCCTCCTGTACTGTGCATTTGGGATTTGAAGTGGGAAGTCTGTACACAGAAAATAAGCATTTACGTCTAAATCAGGAAACTTGTTTTGCATATCTCATTCTGACACAATTGCACTTCTCTTTTTTTTTCCCTAAATGAGCCAATTCCTAAAATGCTAGTGTAGTTTACAAACAGACAAAACCCCAGTGAGTTCACACAGTGAAATGAGCCTAGGCAATGGCAAGTAAGCGCTGACGCTGAATCGCGGCATCCTAGGTCAGACCAAGCAGCATATTATTCTGCAAAAAACTGCTGGGTTTCAAGAAGGCATTATTATTGTGAGAAATACAAGCAGAATTTGGCCTTCACACACACAAACACAAGAAGAGAAAGGAACTCTCCGTACACAGCAACTGAACGTGGTTTCCCACCTCCTCCTCCCAGTCCCAAGTAGGTGACCAGCTCCTCTGCACCATCGTGTTTCTCCTGACCCCAGGGAGGTGAAGCCTCCCCACACCACCAACACACATTTCCGAAGGTTTGCTCAGAGCATGCTCCAGAAGCCTGAATCAGGGTGAGGCCTGCAGGAAAACGTGTCCCTTGCCACGAAGAGCTAGTGCTCTCCAGAGCTGCACATGCAGCTCGCCTGCTCCTGTCAGCACTGCCCTGTGTCCTGGCAGGCCACCAAAGGAGCCAAAGGGAAACAAAGGGAAACACAACAAAGGTTGTGTTTCCAAAGGGAAACACAACCCAGTGGTCTGCAGAGACACGTGCTTCGAGGCCAGGCGCTGGCGAGGCCGAGTGCGTTACCTGCAGTCTCCCTGTCCCCTGCCGAGAGCTCCCCGTTGATGCCGTTCTCTTTGGATCGAGAGTAGGTGTCCTGCTGCTCCCGCGCCGCCAGCCCTGGCTCCTCGTCCTCGCGGTAGGGAAACCCATTGGCGCTTCGGACGAGCCCGGCACCCGCCCCGCCTTGCTCCTTGAGCTCAGGGGAGTGCGGGTGCGAAGAAGCCTCGGGGAGCGGGCTCGACGCCCAATGCGGTGACTTGGCTTCGTCTTTTCTCTCCTCCGCCATGTCTCCTCTCCTTCACCGCAGGCCCTGTAACGACACGAGCAGGGAGGTGAGCGCGGGCAGGCGACAGCGTTCCTGGCTCGCGGCACCCACACTGTGCCGGGCACCTCCACCTACACGTGGGAGAAGGTTTAAACAGCAAAGTGTCTCTGCTCGCCTGTCCTAGGCACGAGCAAGATGCTTTAAAACCAAATCGAACCACAGCTAGGAAAAATTATGGGTCAAATCGTGCACGATGCCTGTGTGCCTTGAAATTATTAACACTAGTTTCCTGAAGGTTGCCCTTTATTAACCAGATTTTAACTCATCAATGGCAGTTAAATGTAGATCCGCTAAATGAGAAGTGAATCAGTCTTCATACTGACATCCTCCAGGGGTGATAAAAGGACAGAATGCAAAAATTGCTTCAGTAAGTGAAGCAGGTATCCCAAATCCTTCCGTGCAGCTGCAAACAGCAGGGTCAGTCCTGAACCAGGCCTGTCGTGCACAGGGTGCAGAATGAAAAGACGATCCGTCCTCTGTGAGTTTGCAATCTGCTAACCACAAGAGCAACAACATCTAAAAACATACACTAGGTTCCTGAACATATGTGCTATTTGACCCTGTTTATATCCCTTCTTACTTGCTATTTTGTGAACATTTACTCTCATCCCCTTTTGTCCAAAAACAACCCATGGGGAACAGTTGTTCTTCACACAAGCACTTGCATTCTCTTATGACTATTGGTATTTATACATAAACAGAACTAATTACTGTTTGCTACTTCACATGTCTTCTGTTAATAAGCTCTTACTCGTCCAAGCCAGGAAAAGAAGCCACTGGAGAAGCCACGGGCTTTGGCGATGCCTCACACAAAACTCCCTCCGTTTGCAAGCTTGGTAAAACAATAGCTTGTAATCCATGTTTTGATGATAAGATAATCTTGGCAGGGGGGAAAAAATGGCTTGATTTAAGCTAGCTGCATGGAAGTGAAAACCAGCAGGACTTTTCTGAATGCCACATTTTTTCCCCTGTAAATAAAATTAAACAATAAAAAACACCTAAAAGAAACAAATCAAAGAACACAGTCGCTACGTATGGGAGAGGCTGAGGGACTATAAAAGAAGGCTGAAAACTGGGGATCACACATATTCTTCTGTTATTTAATAAAAACACAAATACAGTACGCCTATTCCAGGCAACAAGATCAGTATGCAAGAAGCCTCTAGACATGACAAAAAGCTGCATTTGTCTAATAATTATTCACAATCTATAATACACCCCTCTTCCTTCTGATCAGATACTAATATTATGTAATGATAATGCCTTTCAGAGTTACTTTTACTTTAAATCAAAAGTCACAGCGAATCATGAACGTTAAGTTTCATTCGCAATAAAAACATGACTCAAAATGATGCAGTGCCCGCCTGCCTGTCCGCACCCCTCCCGGGGGATTGGGCCGGCCCGGAGGGAGCAGCTCGGGGGGCACCAGGAGAGCCGGGCTGGTATCCACGAAGGGCCCTTGGGCGCCGGCGCAGACGCCCCCTCCTTCCCACCAGGCTCCTGAGGAAGGAGATTCACATCCACACAAAGGGCAGTGCCACACAAGGCCTCTGTGCAAGGAACAGAAGTGCTTTTATCCTTAAAAATAAATACAGTGGGCAGGCTTCAATGAAGGCTGTGTGTATTTGAAGGCAGGATTTGGCTCGGCATTTATAATAGATGGTTACAGAGCAAAACATGGATGAATTCACTCTTGACTCTCTTATCAAGTGCTCTCACAGTTTATAACTCAAGGAGAAACACTGTGAGTTAGTCACGGGCCAGCCTTGCCCCTGGCCCAGTTCATGGGGACTGAGGCTCAACCCATCAGTACCCCTGGATACTCAGTAAAAACTAACTGCCCATCTTTTTCAGACATTTAGGAGCTGCACAGAGACAGGAAATGTTTAAATAACTTGGAATTAGCACAGACAGACAAGTCACATGGGGGACACACAGGCCGACTTGGCAGTTACCGCCTCCTTTCACAGGCGCTGGATATACATTTCTTAACCCATATGCTCTCCTATGTGACACCTGCTCTTGCTGCCATGGCTTGAATCAAGCCTGGGCGCTCTGAACCCAACACACAAAACAGCCGCAGCATGTTTTGCAAGTTCATCTTGCAGGACGATCTTAACGGCCTCCTAAAGCTGCCCCTTGGGTCCTGTACACCTTTGTAGGGAGTGATCTAACCCATGCTGACTAATAACACAGAAAACAAAGCTTTAGTTCATGCCTGTGTACCAATAATTGTGATGATGGATCTGAATATGAAGCATCAGGCACTGTGGGTGAAAAGGTCTCAAGAGAATTGGACATTCAGGTTCTTGACTTACCGACACTTATGCTTACAAGAGTCAAAGCAAGTGGGCTGGTATCAAGAGGCAGGAATAAACGCAAGAGTCAGGAGACAGAAGATGGAAAATCTGGATGGACCATTTCCAATCATCTCCTGTCACCTCTCATACACTGCACACAAATCCTACTGGTGGCTGTCTCAGAAGGAATCTCCAAACATTAGAAAATAAGACAGCTCATTTCAGATGCAACAAACACATGAAGAGCTTTGCAGATGCACTTTACCCTTTCATTTCACTCTGACATGGATCTTCTCTCCAAGTAATTTCATTTTTTTTAGATGTGAATGGTCTGCATCACACTGATCAAAAAGAATCACCACAAACATACCAGAAATACAGGGAGAGCTTAATGGCATCTGACAGGAATTATGTTAGCTTCTATCTTATTTAAAATGGTTGGTCATGGTCCATGAGATACTAGATGACTAACAAAATACACCGTTCAAAACACCTCAGTACCACAGTTCTAGCAATACAGTGTATTATTAGACAGAACTATGCATCTCATCATGGGCCACTCTCTGTAACGTAGGACAAAGATTTCTCTGGCAATTTATAGCAAACACCATAAATTTCTTCCTTATCCGCTACCAGTTTGCAGCTAAATCCTTCTAGTTAGTGCAAAAAAAAAGATGTTCTTTTAAATACAACCTCCCCTCTGTTAAAAACACAAGTAGTGCTCATCCGCTCACATGTGTACTAAGGTTTGGAGGGGTTATAAAGGTTTTGTTATTCCTACATGGTAAACAGTTACCTATTTTTGAGGAAATACCTTCTGACTCATTCTTTTGACTGTACCTCGGATTCTAAGATGGCTGAAAAATCACGAAACGCCTTCACTTTGAGGAGGGAGAACTTCTGCGGAAGGCCTCACTGCTCCGTACCAAGGCACGTGTGGGCCTACACGTAGCAGCACGATGTGACATGAGATATTCATGAGCATCAGGCTGGGCTCCCGGACTCTGGCATACATCGCTACAACAGATTGGAGACGTGCTGGCCAACGCTAACACAACCGCACGAGCTTCATTCTGCTCCATCTCTTTTACATCTCTGGGAATGCACAGAAGGGGAAAAATGAAGAAAGGGTCTTTTGTGCAGTGAATAAGGAGCATATCTACAAGATGCTGCGCTCTTGTGCCCTTGCTCCTTCCTGGGAGCAGAAGTCAGATCTGCTCGCGTCTGCGCTGATGGTAAGCAAGTCCACTTGGCTGCAAGAATTTAGGAACAATATATGAGGAGGAATCTTTGAGCTGGCAAATTTACTAATTTCTCCAGGCACCTGGAGAGTCGAGCACCATCGAGCCGATGTGCCACGGGGTGCACTGCTGCGCAGACACGTCCTGTCACGGTAGCCAGGGGTTGCCTCATCCCTGTGCACGGGAACTTCAGAAATACACTCAGACTCCCAAAATCTGAAACTGGGCGCAGCTCTTTCTCTCGGTTGTGACATGCTAGAAGCAGCAGCTTCTGCCTTCAAAAACATCTTGCTTAGGGTTCTGTTCGACGTTTTAAAAATGGGCAAACCTCTGCTACCCATTCCCACTGCGACACCATTCCCTCTTGGACCAACGGCTGCTGTCCGCAACACGGTGTTTTCCACCCAGCGTTCCCCCATCGCTCCCGCACACACACACACGCATCCATCACTCCCTGCGGCAGAGAGGAGAGGCCTTCGCCTGGGGAAGGAGGCGGTAGCCATAACAACAGCGCCATGACAACCATACCTGATCTCCGCAGTGTGAAACACGGCAAAAATTATCACCAATACATTCAGTCCCTGCTAAGGGCGGCGGGAGCATTAAAGACACAACATCAGCCAGGAAAGGAGCAAACACCAAGGAAGAGCAGCCTCTCCGGCTTAAAACGCGCGCAATCCTTCAGAGCCTTCAGCAATTTTAAGCAGCCCGTTAAGACGAGGGGTGGTGAGAGCTTGTCTCGTGAGCAGAAATGGAGGTGGCCGCCGCCGCTGCCTCCTACCTGAGCTCTGCCTCCGTCCGTGCCTTTTGGAGCCGCGGATGCGCTGCAGGAGCCGCCGGGAAGGCGCGAGTCTCTCCTGGCTGCCAGGAGCCTCCCAGATTTCTCAGAGGAGCCTCTGGTTTCCAGGAGACTCAGGGAAAGCAGCTCTAAGGAAGAGCGCGCTCCCAGGGGAGCCCCTCTGGGTCAGGCACACGCCACTGGCTTTTCCGCAGAGCCCAATTCCGCATGGGCATCGTGAGCCCTCCCCGGGCGTGGAGAAAACAGGTTGCAAACCGAAACACAGGGCTCCGCATCTCGGCAGCCGGCACCAGCTGCTCCCGGGACGGCCCTCACACGCAGTCCTGGGCAGCAAAAAGACCCAAATAGCAGTCGTGGCCATGCTGGCTGTTTTACCCTCAACATATGAGGTACCGAGGACAGGAGAAACACCACAAAGCACCACCACCAGCTACAAGTGCTGCGTGCAGGTAGCCCATGGTCGTGTCAGGGCCATCAGAGAGGACAGACTCATCATGGGATCTCCGAGCTCACGTTTGGAGGAATCCCGCCAACTGCCTCCCCTCGCTGCGCTGCTCGGGAATGAAACAAACTCGCCTCATAAAAACGTTTTAGCACCTTTCAGCCGGTTCTTCCCCAGGCTCCTTGCTTTCAAAAGCCACAGCATAGTCTAATGGAAAATTAAAACTTCCTACAGGGTACACTTTGGCTCTTTCACAGTATGAATAAATGGAGATTTTCAACTGTATATTAAAGTCCTACTGAAATAAACACTTGTTTCAATGCCTTACTCCTTATTTGCATTTTAGAGGGTGTTTCACTACCAGAGTAAATAAATAATTTCCCCCCACTTACTACGAATACAAATCTCCTTTTATTTAGAGAGATATATATTTTTAGGGGAATAGGAAGCACCAGGGAAGCATGTCTCCAATAAAAAAGCTGGGGTTTGCCCATTTCTCTCTTACCCCACAGTCCCTTCAATCCTTGGCAAGATGAAAGTTTGACATCCCTAACAACATCACAGTTGAGCTGGAGGAGAAATTCTTCATGGAGGAAACAGCACAGAGCTTGCAAAACACCCTGTGCGCTACACAGGAGAAATCACTGTGGAAGAGATCTGTACCCAATAAGAACATGTGCCTTATTTCAAGGAAACCCCACACTGTTTAGGGAGAGAACTTTACTACTTATTAGAGCTCCCTGTGAGTAAAATTCAGCTCTCTATCCAAGTCTGCAGGGCACAGCCTCG
This sequence comes from Tinamus guttatus, assembly GCF_059628265.1. Taxonomy (NCBI): domain Eukaryota; kingdom Metazoa; phylum Chordata; class Aves; order Tinamiformes; family Tinamidae; genus Tinamus; species Tinamus guttatus. The sequence goes on from NW_028288731.1 coordinate 2,847,701, forward strand.
TGCGGTCAAACTCCCAGTCCAAGCCCTTTTGTAAGCACCTTCAGAGTTAACCTTACCTGATCGGTCATCAAGTTCTAAATTCAGGAGCCTTAAAGTCCACAGAAAGGTTAGATCGCAAATTTGCTGTGTTTTCCCCCCACAAACACATCAACTTTGTTAAGACACATTGATCTGAAGTTGTGTATCATTTCTCAAAGGCCTTGATGCTGGATGACAGCTCAAATTAGCAATAAGGAATGTAATTAACTATGCCAAGACATTACTGTAATATTCTCCACGCAGGACAGGTCTAAGTTCCTGATGTGGTCATAGGAGCTGTGCTGAGCACGGGCACAGCAAAGCGGGCTGCTCGGCAGAGGCGCCTGTGAACAGCTCAGGGGGTTTTCCTTCTTCTGCACAAACATGAACTCATTTCATATTCCCTCTTTCTTTCGGTCTCACCAAGATCTCATTAAACATGACACATTTTCACATGAGCTAAACATTACTCAATGAGTGTTTTGTTTTGTTTTACGTACTGCCTCTACTAACATGTCTGCATTTGGAGTTTTTCAGAGCTCTTGCCTAACTTCCCAACCTAAATCCATAGCTGCTAACATAAAATCTTTGGAAATACTCAGATGCAGTCTGTGAGAGATATATACAGATCATGCAATACATGTAAGGAATACAGGGATCCTGACAAGAAGTATGGAAGAGATAACAGGAGAACATCCTCAAGGCCCTGTGCTGCTCCAAAGTCTTTGGGCAAAAACTCTTGCCCCCATGAAAGGAACCATTCCCTGCCCAGGCCGAAGGCAGCAAATCACCCTTTTGCTGAGTGCTTTTAGCCTCACTGCGCTATGTCAGACCCCCAGACACGGGGAAGTGCCAACATCTTATTGTCCACGAGACACGGTGCTTACGCATGCTGAAAAAGAGCATGAGGGAGCCGAGAGCTTGTTTGGAGGCCCCTCCACCCAGACTGACCTAAGTACCTTTGATTCTCAGTTTTGTGATCAGAAAACCTGACAGGCAAAGGCCCAGTAACCCAATACAGCCAAGAAAGGCTGATGCTTTTAACTGCAGCCCAAAATACCTAACCATAAATGAATAAATAAACACAAATAAGAGGACAGAGGGTTGGAAAACTGTAGGTGAATGAGGTTATTTGCTAAGTAGCTTGCTTCTAGACTTAGAACAAACTTGGCATGGGTTAGCGAGTGCTGGAGTTGTCTTTTCTAGGGACTATCTGAGCAGACATCGTTGCACCATGAAATCTAGTCCGGCAAAAGCAGTAGGATTATTTAATTCCTTCAGATAATTACCCAAATAACAAATTACATACAAAGGACTTTCTTTTACCTACACATACACGCAGGTTTGCATGCCTTAAAATACATGGTCCACACACGTTAAGATACCTGCTTCTATCTTTCAAAACTGTATACTGAGACCAAAAACACAAAGCAAAAACCTCAACCTACTACTTACTTGGGTAGGACACTACCTAGAAGTCTTTTGTGCTCATAAAAGCTCTAGACAGTAAAATCAAAACATTTGGGATATAATTTTATCAGGAGATAGCTTTTCCCTGCCAAATCTTCACTCACCCAGACCTACCATCTGCAAAAGGAGAGCAATAAAGCAGATCTGCTCCAGGCACTGGAGCAAGGGGGTAGGAGGGCAGGGAGGACCGAGCAGACAGGGAGGGAACCTGAAATCACAGCAGTTGCTTGTTCTGCTGCCACCTCTTTTCTCCCATGTCAGAGCGGCTGACACGTACATGGAAAGTCAGTGAGGTTCTCCAAGAACAAGAGGGGAAATAAATAGGTTTGGTGGGAGGGAAGAGGCAAGCCCAGGGCCAGGGATGAGGTTGTTCATCCAGTACAACTGAGGGTTTCTTCATCTTCATCCAACTAAGGTAGTTGTATTGGATGAAAAAAGACATGCCTGTCAAGAATAATAGGATGTGATTGATGAACAAATTCAGTAACTGAAGAAAAAAGCCTGGAAAAAAAGAAAGAAACCCATGGGGCTGAATATGTGTTCTTTTAATATAGAGACACAGACAGTGGGAAGGAGAAGATCTAGGATTTGCCATCTTTGATCAAACCATGTGGTCTAGACCCATGCAGCAAGGAGTGGCTACCGCAGCCTGCTCCATGCAGAGAGGAAAGCAGCTCCACAGAGCGGCAGTCACACCATCAGCCTCTTCTCACGGCACAGAGTCTCCGCTTGATGACATAGACCCACTAATTTCCAACACATCTGGGTGCCTACAGGCCTATGAGGATCCCGATCAACATGTCCTTTGCAATATAGGCAGGACATGCAGAAAACATCCTCAGGGTCTCTTTATGGACAAAGCAGTAACCTATCTGTGAGGTAGCTCTTCCACGGACCCAGGTTACGACTGCCCTTTTAAAGAGCACCAAGATGCAAGAAGCAGAATATCAGACATGCAGACTGCTGATAGACACAGGAAATTCATGCGCTCATTTGTGTACTTTGGGTACTTCTGATGTTGCTCAGGAGGCACCTGTGATCTATGATGGTTCACAGCACTTTAATTCCTCTGGATCTTTTCTTTTGCAGTGTCTTGTAGCAGCATTAATACTGATTTTAGGAGGCCTGAAAGCTCTAAGCATTAATCACAAATGAAATATAGCAGACCTGGAAAAGGTACAGAGAACCCAAGAAGGATGATCAAAGATCTGGAGCAACTTCAGTGCATGGAATAACTAAACAGGCTCTGACTCTTGATCCTGGGAAAGAGGTGAACGGGACGGAGGTCTGCAAAAGCATGTCCAACATGGAGAAGATGAGAGAAGACAGACAATCAAGCTCTCCACAGAAAGACACAGAGTATTAAACATACTACAAACGAAAAATCTTTGTATGATATAGACTGGATTGTACTGTAAATGAAGAGCACCTATTACAGCGCTAGGCTCCAGCAAATCAACAGCTCTGCTGCTCTCACAAGTTTCTAAGGGGAACACGACACTCCACTCCAGACGCGTGTTCCTCCCTACCCTCTGCTGATGCAGCCAACCCGAGCCCCGCAGCCCACGGCCTGCTGCTTGCGGCCTGGCTGGCTGCCCACATGAAGAGCCCACTCACTTGCAACCTGTTCTGCGGAGTCAACGTGCCCTCCACAAGCTAAAAATTACAGACATGGCCCGATGACATTGAGATAATGATTTTTGGGGTGCAGAAGCAGGAAGATCAGCTGGGAGAATCGTTTGGGAGTAGGGGCGATGGTGAGAAGCACAGGAGCAGGCAGGAAGACAGAGGGACCTGGTCATGCATCCAGAGCGGCGCTTACAAGAGGTCTCATGAGATGCTAAAAGTGAATGCCTTACAAAGGAGATGCTCGAAGTTGCAGCACTGTAAGCAGTCTTGTATGTTATGTTTCCTTCCTCATTTAGGGCAAGCAGTCTGAAACTCATGCCCCACCACTGACCTCGACTCTGACCCAGAGGGACTGTCTCTGGTTGAAAGGATGATTCATTCACTCTGCTAGAAGAACTGAATGAATAGGCAGTATTCAGACTGCAGAACACTTATCACTTGGGATTCCCTCAAAATTTAGGTCTGACATGACTGGGTCAGTAACCATGCACTTTTGTTCCTACCTCCTTGAACAGAAATGTCTCTTTGCATCCTTCAGTGCTTCCCACAAATCAGGTCGATTTTTATGGCTTGCTAATTATTACTGCTAGACTTCTGCCGGGCTTCAGGATGAAAAGAAGAGCTTTTCTGAAAGCTTAAGGCACAAAACTTACAGAATAAATCACTGTCTATCTGGCAGCATCAAAATCCAGCCATGGCAGCCACTTAAATATACACATCAGTACAGTGCTGAACTTTACTTCTTTAGGAATGGAAAGTTTTATTCTACTTCAGTTGACGAAGAACATTAAAGGCAATCAAAAAACGCAAAAAAAAAAATCCTAACTGTGACAAACTGGGTGTTGTCTAGAACACGCTTGCACACACCCTGCAACATTGAAGCTACAAGTTTCAGGCTGTGGGTTCCACTCCCTCACTCAGCCTTGACATCCAAGCTACAGTTTTCACCACCACAGACTTAGAGTTTTCTCCCCATATGCGGGTCCGGCTTCAGATCCACATCAGCATTCTCCTCATTCCAACTGCTCCACCAACTCACAGCTTTCCTTCTTGGATGTCTCATCTAGTCCCGTCTCCACAACTTGTATCCATCTGCTGAGCCATTCCCACCTCTCCCATGTACCCCTTGTCAGAGCCCTCAGAACCTGTTTCTTACCACAAAGTAGCTTTGGTCACCTCTGCATTTGAAACTGGAGACTTTTTGTGTCTCCTACAAGGTTAGAAGCAGAGGAGAGGCAGATTCTTCTCTTGTGCAGTGATACAGTCAGTGATGACATGATAGGACACAAGGAGGGCTCGGGGAGGCTGGAATCAGCAGAGACCCCAGAGGCCTCTCCTGACCTTCAGCAAACTTTGCAAAGATGCCTCCAAAGAGCTTCTGAAACAAGAACAGTCACCACTTTCTCTTTGTTTAGGCTTATACCACGGGGTACAAAAGACCCCCCCATGTACGCTGCTGAGCATCCTTGCAAAACTGCTGAGAATGAACTCATGAAGCAAGACAGACACTAAGACATGCACTAACGGGGTAGCAGCACCAACGTGGAACTGTGTCAACCCAGACTAGGGAGTATTTCTCTGATCTCATCCTTCTCCTGCCCCCTCCCAGGGCACAGGAGAAAAGAGGCTGCAACGTGTGGCCCAACTCCAGCCCCACACCTAATTTTCTGCAAAAATCCCTAGGGCTAGTGCAAGTTGCTCACTGAAGAAAACACTAGTTCAAGCATCAATTCTCCCTCTTCACTTTACAGATCATGTCTTCTCTTAAACAAACCTTTTCTCTGCACCATATTAGGCCGAGTGGAGAGTTGGGAGGCTTTCAGAAGGGAGGTATTAAGATATTTTCCGGTGTTGCTGGCTACGCCACAGGAGCACTGTAAGGTACAGAGGAATGATGAAAAGCACTTTTTGACACAGCACATATATAAAAGGAGGGCTCCTTTGCTGTCCTTATCCCTGCTGCCAGTTTGAAGCCATTTACATGAGAGAGGCTGTAGCACTGTCTAGAAGACAGAATAAAACCCTAAAGCTCCATTTTCTGAAGCAGCGCTCAGATCAAACCCTGCTGTGCGCAGGCCGCTCAGCAGAGCTTTCCAGGCCGGATTTTCTCTGGTGCTTTGTGAGTGTTCTCTGAGAATATTAAAAAAGTTGAGAGAATTTTCTGGAAGCCATTTTCCTTCCTACTTGTTCTTCTAAAAGGCGCCTCACTTGACATAGCAGGATTTGATATGGGAGCACATGGCAGAACTGCCATCCTCATCATATTTCCAGTTTCTTTAAAATACTGAGGATTTTCAAGGGGCTTTACTTTGTGAAAAGGAAAACGTTATCATCAGACTAATAAAGACCACAGTACTCACATCATTAGATTTGACATATAGCATATGATCAATTGCAAAAAATTACCATTTAAAAGATGCAGTTGATATCTTTCAAACATCACCCATCCAAATGATACACTCCTTTGAAGAATACGTTGTACTTTACTGTGCTGTACTGCTTCCAGGGAGCATTGCTCATAACCACTTGCAGTTTTGAAACAAAGACAAAATTCGTTCTTTTTCCACAGCAGGAAATGACTACTCAGACAACATTTTTTTCTTCTTTTTCAAATAAAAGGCCTATTTTGATCAATACTAAATGCACACATAATGACAGAAGTTGTAGTATAATCAATTCTCTCCAAACAAATAACATTTCAGTGCTTTGTTTACTTACCAAAAAAAGTCCTTTTTCTCTTGCTATTGACATTTCCCTGCTTTCTCTGCCCCCTCATCTGCTGAGAATCCAAGGGAGTCTAAAACGTGACAGATTTCCAAGAGCGACCGGGAGGAGGGTTGCTGCCCACTGCCCAAGGCTCTGCTGGGGCCCTCGGCGGGCAGGCCGAGCCCGGCGGGACGCGCGGAGCGGCCGCCAAGGCGGGAGCCGCAGCGCGGGCTGCACCCTCCTCTGCTCGCACTGCCAGTCAGCGATGGGGAAAACGGGCAGGGAAAATATTCTGATGACCTGGCACTGAGACGCTTTGCAGTCCGGATCTTCTTAAAAACCACCTGAATGAAGCATTACGAGTTCGTCCCTGCATTTCCACTTCAGCAGTTGCAGAACATGGGAGTCACAAGATTTTAAAAGCGGGGGGCAGCATCCAAGGGCCCAGTGATGTAGGCATTACTAGAAAATAACATAAGGTCGGGGCTACGTATTCCCAGAAATCATTGTGAAGTGTTTATGTAAGGCCAAATTAGACAGGATAGGGTAAAATTGAGCTTTCATCCATTAAAACAAATAACTAATCCCTTTGCAGCACCAAGTCTGAACAGCCTATGTGATCCCGAGGAAGAGTCCGGCCTTGCTGCACAGCACATAAATGACTGTGTGGAAAAGCAGGGAAATGCAGAGCACTTTTTTCCACACAGGTGAGATATTTCTGCCCTTCCCCACACCCCAGTTACTGCATGCTGTCTAACCTGCAATCCTGATACCTCTATAAACCCAACTTCCAACACTTTTGTGAAGGTGCGAGCTTAGTCTTACTGTCCAAGATACCATACTGTCCATGAGATACCAAATGTGCATTAACCATCCAGAAATAAAGTTCTCAAGACAAAGTTGCAGCTTTTTTTGCAGGTAAATTAGGCAGGGACACTTGATAACAGAACAGTAACCTAGTAGGTAACACATAGCAAAAAAATTCCTGGAACTTCATTTTCTCAAGCAGTGAAATAGCCAGTGCATTTTCTCCTTATAAAACAGCATCTTGTCAGCAGCAGGCGAGCTGTATCTTACACTTTCTGACATCCCCAGAGGATGGCTGACTTTCCCTTATTCAGCACATATTTGCAGGACTGCAAATACGTTGTAGCAGAAATTCATTACGCACAACATGAAAAGTATCAGACAATTAAACACATTTACCTTAGACTTGGCAAAGGAGCAGACAACCTAGAGATGAAATAGAATTGCCTAATTCCCGTGAGTTACCATGTTTTAACCACGTGATGCTTTCGAAATCAGTTCATCAACAGAAAGCAAAGCATTCATTTTGGATGCTCCCATTTTAGTCCCCTCCTCTGTTGCTCCTTGTGCATCTGCTTGTACATTTAACTCTAAATGACAGCAGCTTGCAGCCTTCCCCAGTTTCTCATACATTTACATGTGTGTTTTGATAAGGGCTCCTATTTATTCCCAAGGTGAATCAAAATATCTGTCAATAAACCCCGCCACTCCTAGGAATAACAAATGTGACATACTGTGATGCCAGAGCACAACTAAAAGAAAGAAACATATGGAGCATATAGCAGATTATTTTAATTGCACCTTCTTGACAAAAAAAAAAAAAAAGCCAATAAAACCTGAGAGAAAAACAATCGAGATTTTCTGCATTCAGCAACACTTCACTCCATTCTCTCTTCCTTGTCATCTCTGCACCAGAAACACTGAAATAACCAACATCACTGCAGTCGTAATGACTTAACACCCACTTCAAGTACATATAGAAAAGGACTAATTTTGTAGGCTTCAGTGCTTTTAAATTATGTTTGTTACCATGAGAACTTGATTAAAATGCCACCCACAAGCTTGCAGAAGTGTGGGGGGGAAACAACAACAACAACAAAATCTACTTTTAATCACTGGTAGTACACTTGCTGCAATGCAGCATTTTTCCAAGCTCCACAACCTTCTGCAGGAAGAGGCAGCAGAGATGCCCAGACAGAAACAATTTTGCTGAATACCTTCTTTTGGAAAATATTTAGCTGACAGTACAGCTGCCATCCAGTACTATTACACAATATTCCATTCAAGCAGGATGAAGCACTCGTACGTGCTCCGTTCTGTGTCAAAAGGCTTGATCGGAAAACTAGAAAGTTATTTGGATGTGCAAGGTGGGGCCAATTGACAGCCACTCAGAACACACGTGAGAACACACGGGTTTTGGTGAGACCAGAGATCTATCAAAGCTTTGAAACACCCCAGTTTCTCCTCCATTTGCTAGTTTGTACCGACTTTGACTGATTTTTATATAAATATATGTGTGTGTGTGTGTGCATATATGTATATATATTTCTGGAAGTCTAAATAATAGCACTGTATTGATTTGGCATCAATCTCCGTTTTTTCTGTTGCTTTTCTTTGGAGGTTTGTTTTTCATTTACATTGCATTATCACTGGATGCTTTCTATCACTATGGATGCAGGACCCTTGCTGTGGTAGGGGACATGTTTGGAGAACAGGCACCCCAGGACCGCAGTCCCCCCATGCAGGCAAGGGTGGGCGAGGAAGCGGGGAGGGTTTCACACCTCAGACCACCAGCTAACCCTTGACTCAATGGGTCCCATCACACACGTCTCTTCAGAAAGACATTTCCTTGTCCATAGAAGCAAGACTACCACTAGGTTACTTAAGAGAACGGCCAGACCCTCTCCCATTTAAGGTGAGAACAGGATGAGTTTCTCCTTGGAAGATCAATCGCACTCTAGAGGACACTGCCCGAATTCGAGCGTTAGCATCCTCTGTAGGACTTCAAAGCTGTCATGAGTTAAGCACTACTAAAAACAACCAGGGCATCCTGCAGGAAGAGGAGGTAACAAATCTGTGACCTGGCACCAGCAGGCACCTCAAAGACAGGGAGCCCCATTCGACTTGCCCGGGCTACAGAGAGAGAGAGGGCATCACCCTGGTCAGAGGAGGCACGAAGGTCCCGCGGTGGCCCTGCAGGCTCTTGGACACAGCAGCTCCCACACGACGCGCACAGCGCGGTGCGGATGCGCCAGCTCCCCGGCACTGTCAGCAGGTCAGGGCCATTCCTTCCCTGCCTCCCTTCTTTTTCCCTGGTAATTACAGTGAATTCAGGATCATGCTCCCATAGAATTACAAAGAGATCAATTGTCCAAACCTCCCAGTGATAAAAACAAAGTTCTTCCCTTTTTGTTCAAGCAAAAAATGGCTTATTTTTTAAAGACATGGATTTTCCAGGAGATTAAGAACATTAGCAATTATAAGGTACTTTAGATAAAGAGATTTTCCCTTTTGTTATCTATAGAGTGCTGCGATTATGATTGTCTCACCTCTTCTCTGGATTACTGTAATTTATTATTTGCTGGCAATTTGTCTTTTTCCACAAGGTATTAGCTGCATACAATTTGCCAAAATTGACCTAAGAATGAAGAAATCCTTGCATTTATTAAAGTGCCTTCAAGATTACTTCACTTAGACAGAGTTTCTCTTCCTCCTAACACTACAGAACAACGCGTATGCTCTTATTAGCATGAAGTCCTTCCCAAAATTGGAACAAGCTGATGGTTAGGGCACTGGGCTTCAAGACCGCTCTGCTGCTAACCTGGCTCCATGACCTTGAACTTATCACTAAACCAGCCTATGTTTCAGTTCCCCCACCTGTGAAACGTGTATATAGCATTCCCTTAGTTTGCAGCTGGCCTGTTCAGACTCTAAATCTTGCAGGGCAAGGACTTTTCCAATCTGTGTGAGGACACTCGGGCTGCCAACTGACGCCTTCGGATCAGCGTTTGAGAGAGTTTTATTCAAGGAAGGACATTAACCAGACTCGGCATCTGCTTGGAGGCAGCACGACAAACTTTCTAGTGATGCAAACGAGATGAAAAGGGAGAGGGTCTCTGTGCACCACTGGCCGCCTGCTCCACAACTTGAGTTCCTTCTTGGTTGGGTTGGGGAAACAGAGGGAGTCAGGAACCTGTGGGGCCGGCTACAGCTACGGGACATGAGGTAGCCCTGAGCTCTGGCTGCCCAATAGCTCTGGTGCTTGGCCCACAAACTTGGCTGAGGTCCCCAGCCCTGCTGAAAGGTTCCCTGGCCCAGAAAGCCCTCAACTATCAACTGAAACTGTCAAGAAGAGTCACAGTTTCAAACAGATCTGTGAAGTCTTTGAAGAAGGTTACAGCCCACAAATCACACAAAGGAGCCGCTGTCATTGATGTTACTGTAAAAACAAATGAAAACACTGATTTCCAGCTGTGTAGGACTGCTGGCTCAACCAGCCGGCCTGTCTCTAAATCACTTTTTTTTTTTTTTTTCAAAGAATCTCCACATCTTCCTTTCAAAAAATACCTTTACAAAGAACTGACTTCCGTAGCAATTAAAAATGTGACATATTGTAGTGCCAAAATTCATTTAAGAAAACATAGATCAAAAGGTATGCATAAAGTTCTTGCTAACAGCTCATCGCCACAGCTATGTATCAGGGCCTTAAAATTTCACCTTGACATTAAAATAGTATTTCCAATTCCCTATGCGATTCTGCTGGCTAGCTTATCTGAAGATTTCTGAATGTACAAAGAAGTCAAAAATATTTGCTCCCTAATTTTCTCATGGTTTTGCTCTAATTTCCTGTCTCTCGCTGTCTGGTGTCTATCCACACAAAATAATCATGAATCACACTGGCCAAATTCAATCATGTTTGATAGATGACATTACACTCCTACCTACCTTACAAAAAAACCCCCACAAATAAGTAGAGGGTAGAGACAGTATTAATGCTGCTATGAGGGGAAAGAACTGAGTTCTTATTCTGTCTGGTGGCCGTGCATCCTGCTGCACAAGTGCACAGGTGCTGAGCTCTTATCCAGCCAAAGCATGTGCTATTTCTGCCCCAATTAGCTGCCAAAGCAAGACAGGTGAAGGATGAACAGGTGCTGAGTAGGCTACAGAAAGAAGCGACAGCAGAGAGGACCACGGAAGGAGCTGAGGAAATGCGTTATGGGACTGAAGTTCTTTTGGTGGATCCCTACGGTCCAAAGAGTGTATATGGATATTTTGGCGGAAAAGCAGGAAGAACATGGAGGAACACAGCTGGGAAGGGTGCTGTGGGTCAGAAGCATCATAGGCAGCAGAGTGAATTTTACACAGGGGATTGTCAAGATAAGAAAACTGGTGGTACCACAGGGAGGGTGAATACATGGGTCCTGAGAGTAAAGCCGGGACCTGAAGGGAATGTGGTGAAAATATCGCTATGAGTAGGGAACTGACACAGGATACAAACCTACATTGCAAGATAATACCAAATATTTTGATCAGTTCATAACACCATTTCCAGCACTGAGCTGAACTCAAACCAATATGAAGATCTGGCTTCCAGAATTTCAGAACAGAATTTAGCTCTAAAAAGTATAGGCATATTTCACATCCAACGAGAAGGTACATTGGAATTGAACTATTTTGTCCATCTCTTACTTGCCACACTGCTCATATGCAGAAGTATAGAGCTGCACTAGTCACTGGATTATTGCTGTATTAGAAAAAAAATATCCTCAGTGGAAAACATACTGGGTGAGTGGAGACAGACTACAGATGAAGCTTACCTCTTCATAATACACTGAGTTTTAAATCCCAAATCCCAGTAAAACAGGATTAGCTTCCATGTTGGAATCAAGTCATATGCTCTGATGTTCTTTCCTGTGGTATGTCCCAGGTGACATGCAGACCTATTTCCACCTAGGATTTCCCAGCATGAGCTGCAGAATGTTTAAGCTACTAATTACAGTGAGTAACATGATTTCACCAGTGTGCTGTGTGGTTGCTTACGTCTCCACGTCTCTTCTTAGATTTGACCGTAAGCTCTACGGGTTCTGGAACAACACTGCTTGAGCACACAGCATCTAGCACAGCAGTCATCTAATTCAGGCTTGGACGTCTCGTTACTAATACGGTAGCTGCAATGATAAATCCCAGAACATTAACAAAAATCACAGACATCCCACCATTAATTCTAGCTTTGATCCTGTTGTGTCTAATTACAGGCACAATTACAGACACTGTTATGTTGCATTACACTCATAAATGGAAACCTGATTCTTCTGTGCTCTTACATTTTTTTAGTAGCAAAGTGGTGCAAGACTTTTTGCATAAACAGGCAAAAAATTTCCGGCATAAAAAAATGTAATTAAGATAATATAAGGAAATGGTTATTAACTGTGTGCTGCAAAGTAGTCCGATAGATACAGCTAGGAGTAACATTATGAATTAATCATTAGGAAAGGGATATTGATCAAAGTGCCTTGAAATCTACTCCAGCTATTTCACACAGACATGGCACAGGGCAAAACAAAATAATGCAGTTTTATTCCAGAAAGGTCCCAACGCCTCTGATTTTGTATCTGAGGATGCCTGGGGATACAGAAGAGCAGCACGGGCTGTGTCTGTAAGGCCACATCTCCCTTTACAAGCAAAGGCCTCCGTTGTGCACAGGTATCACATGGCACACAGTCCCATTCCCAGTTAATTCTTCTGGCTGCCCACGCTGTCACAACCAGAGCCAGGACTGAATTACAGCTTCCTGCCTCAGGAGGGACCAAAGTTTGGGAGGCACTAAAAATGAGGGAAGAAAATGACTCATCTTAAGGATGACAGCTAGAAATTTTTTTTGGTCTTGATTATGAAGATTCTTTCATCAGCTGTGCTGGGACAAGCTGCGAGTCAAACATCTGCTCTGCTCCCAAGTTTCCCTCCCCTCGATGGCAAGCCCATTCCCTCTCAGGTTCCTCTCATGCTCTCAGGCGCTCACATTACTCCCACTACGGGTTTCAACACAGTGTTTACTAACACAACTGCTTCAATACACATAACTCAGGCTTCATTTTAAGCATCAGGCTTTGCAGCACTGATGCTAAGGAGGCTGGTAATGCTTCAGCCTTCAGCTATTTACCCTGCAAAGCCATTTAAAGTTATCAGGTTGGAATAGGAGCATTTTCTCCACGACTTTCATTCTCCATTTTGCAGGGCTGGATGCCACCCCCCGGAGTGGACATCCAAGAGCAAATCCTTCTCCCCTGGCACCAGCCACAACCAGATGTTTCCGAGGAGGGTTCACCAGAACCGGTCGGTAGGAAGTTATGGATGAGGATGGTTTTAGACAGCAGGAGGGCTCCACGTGGAAGATAAGCAGAGGGCTCTCGGGTCAGGCCCCAGGCCCAAAGGCCCTGCTGAGCCAGTCGCCACGTCGGGTGCGCCCTGGGCGATGGCGCAATGGGACTCACGTGGAGTCGCCCTGCAGCTCCCAGCAATGAAAGGCTGGCGCGTGCGCCGAGGCAGCCAGCGCTGCAGGCAGATCAAAAACCCCAATGCCTCGCTACACAAATATTGGATCTTTGATAATTATAGGCTATCCCTTTTTCATATAAACATAATGCTGCAATCTCCAGCAAGGTAAGCTATTTTTAAAGAGGCAATTTTTAAAAGAAATTCAAAGGTCTCACTGCAGTCAGTGACAACTCTTCAACCGACTCCAGGAGAGCTCAGCTTCTACTCCATGAGGTTGAGTGTTCTTTCTGGTCCTATGATTGAGGGAAAGAAACCAGAGATGTGAAAACTCAGCTTTAGCACACCAGACTTTCTTGATCTGCAGAACGAAACGCGTTTACTCTTGGGGATGCAAAAGAAAATCTATTCCTCAGCTACAGCAGATCTTCACAACAGCCAGAATCAGCTTGCTGGCTCACCCTGCTTGCTCATGCCCAAAGCCCTGAGTGCTGCCGCAGCGCAGTGCGAGGTCCAGCTCCGCTTCCTTGCCATACTCGTCCTCAAAACTAAGGCAACTCTGCCCATCCCTACACAGGCCAAAGGAAGGACTATTGTAGTCCCACCAGCTTTCCAGGCCCCTTCCAGCTTCCAAAGAGCTGGGGAGGCGCTTACTGAAAAGCTGCAGCAAGCCACCATCTCTGCTTGAACAATTTCACTTCTTGGCTATAAACAAGTTTTTAAAGAATCTACTAGTGAGTCAGCCTGCTAGGTAGGATTATTACTAACAGCGCCACCGTCATCACCATGATTTACTAGTGACAGGGGACATTCTCCTTCCTTCCCAGCACTTAACAAGCACGCCTAAGCCCTTTCAAAACATGGCAGATGCCTGATTGCAGTTGATAAATACAAGTGATTTGTATTTCTCGTGATCAAAACAGGTGTTTTCGGCTGAGAGCGGGTACAGATAACAGCCTGTAAGATGATCAGAAGAAAGGAGGGAAAGGCAGATTGATTATAAAACTTGCAGCAGTCCTCCCATCAAGGGAAGGAGGAGGAAGATTGATAATAAGGAATAAACACTAAGGAGGGAAAATCAAAGGCTAGTTTGGCACAAGAACACACTGGCCATTGATAAATTTGAGCTGGACATTAGGAAGAGGTTTCCAGCAAATAGTGAGATTACAGAACAGCCTACTGGTCAGCAGGAGGGAGACTATTTCTGAGAAGATTCATGAAAGAGGATTCAAAGCCACAGCCGGCTGAGAGAGCAGATGGAAGTGCCTCCTTATAACCTTATCTATGCTGAGAAGAGGACACACGATGACTGCATGGGAAAAGAGAAGGCCCCATGAATGCCACTGATTCATCCTTCTCTCTGTCCACTTTTAATCTTTACCCAGTGTCATTTTCCCCCTGCTTAATGCAAAAGGTGTCCATCAAATGAGGTACTGCTACAAAAATCACTGACAAAAAAACGAAGTGAGCAAAAGGAGAACAACTACTCTCCATTGGATGACTTCAGAAATCAAGATGAGATTTCATCACTACAGGAAATCTTTCAGGCTTCTATCAACAGCATTACTTTACCTGAAATCCCTTCTAATCTTTGCTCACCAACACCTTCCTGCACAGTGATAACTTACAAACAAAGAGAAGGGGAAATTCTAAGCCTGAAGTACAAGTCACTGTGCACTGCTCACTTTAAGTGCATTCAGATGTTTACAGGCACAGAACAGTGGCACATAGAATTGCTGAGGATACAGCAGGTTCGCCGTGGCCTCGTGCTGTGCAGAACAGCCACTACCAAGCACCCAACCACCAGTTTGTCTCCTCGCTGAGGGATACTGGATTCGCAGGAGCTGTTGGTGGCTCCTGCCCTGCTGCAGGTCAGGGTCCAGAAGGTTAAAGTCCCTTCCCAAATTACTGGGCTGTTTGTGCCACTCTTCCCAGGAATAACACGGAAAAGAGCAGTGCAAAAATTGAGTGTAACAATAAGAGACTCCCTAAAAGTGAGCGTGTGTGTGTGTGCGTGCACACAAAGGCACTCAGAGCCCAGATCTTACATTATTGAACTTTTTTCACTCACTAGCATCAGCAGGTTGCCCTACTTTAAAGCTGTGTTTGATGTTTCTTTTTTATTATTATTTATTTAAGTACCTTGGCAGCCTCAGAAGCCTGGCATTGATTTCTTATGGAGAACAGCAGAGCTCTACTCTAACCATAAAAGAGCAAGAAAAAAACATGAAAGATTTAAAGGGCTCCATAATTCTATATTCCTTTATTTGTAAACCAAATTCATGCTACATTTTTTAAATGCTAAATAATAAAACTCAAAAGCATGTCATATTCCAGGAAAATAAGCTCCAGAGTGACGGCCCATGGACAGATAAATACCTCCAATCAATCAGTCCTTATTAATTGCTCCAACTTTTTTTTTTTTTTTCTAAAGTACAACCTTGCAGAAGAAACAGGCTCTTAACTGGTATAATCCAGCACCTTTTAATTAATGACAACACAGTGGGGGGAGTAGTTTTCACCAGCTGAAGATCACATTTATTTTCACACCACTCCTCAGAGGGGCAGAGCCTGAACTATCTCCACCTTGCTGAGCCAACAGGAGATACCTGGAAGGCCACAGCCACTCCAAGATGCTGCCTGTCCTTCATTTTAATGCACCTCAAAGAGCTTTTGTAGGCACCTGAAGAGCTCACTAAACCTTCTGGTTTTGATTTTGAGTTATAAGCACGAGCACAAAACCTCACCCAGATTGAACAGCAGCATCTCACCCTGCCCTGCCCAGCCGCAGTTGTCACAGTGGAAACTTGGGCTTTTTGCCACCCTTCTCACTCCGCCCTACTGCATTTCTTCCTCGGGCTTCCTATGAGATATCTCAAACTAACTCCTCTCCCATATGCCCAAACTCATTTGGTAGCGCAAACAGGAACTATGCTTGCTTTTAAACTAAACTAAACTGAAATGAATACATTTGTATTGGGATATACCGGAAAAACAAAGGTATAGGCATAAGGTTCATAAGGTACAGGCAGCACAAGTTCCTTATGATGCTCATTTTCAGCCTTTTGAGTCTCTTGAAATTTTCCTCTTTCTTGAAGTGTATCTTCTTCTATCTAACCCAGTCACTCCAAACTCTGGACGCTGGGCAGGATTGCATTTGTCCTTCCTGTGCCAAACCATTCCTCTCTCTTCTCCAGCACAACTTGCTGCAGCGGCAGGGCACGACGAGCCCTGGTTGTGCGCGGCACCAAAACCACCTCTCCAATTCTGCCTTCATGAAAGACCATTTTACACCCCTGCTGCACACGGCTGGGTCTTGCTAAGCTAAAAGGAGGAAGACAACTGCTTGGATAACAGTACAACAGCTTCCCTCAGCAACCAAAGGCTTTTAAAGTAAAATAAAATGGAGGATTACTGAAGTGAGAACTAACCCCAGGAAAATAAGGTATCCCAAAAGCTAAGAGTTTTCTTCTTGTTCTTCTCTCAAAGTTTCCCCAGTCTGTGGAAGCAGCCTCCTTGTCAAACTACAGAACAAGTAAAAAGTCATACCTGGTTAGGCAGGCGATAGGATGTGGCGTCTGGTTGTTAAATGAGGAAAATTTTCTGTTCCTACAAAAAAAAGAGACACACACCCCATTAAGTCTCTATTCAGTGAGTTTAGCATAAACCCAACGCTGTAAGGGCTATAAAATGCAACATATGTCTAACAACACTTATGTCCACGCATTTTTCTCCCAGCTTTATTTCCCAAGGTTCCCTTGAGATGCCAGCCCGGCTCCTCTGTGTTATGCAGCTCGCTTTGGGACTGCCAAGGACCTGCCTCTTCCCTCGACCTGCCAGAGGGAAAGCAGCCGGTAACAACTTCATGACCCATCTCATGCAATAAGCAGTTACATTAAACAAGCTGCACCAGAAACTCCAGCCGGCATCGATTCTACCCACCCGCAGCATGAAGAGGAATGTTAAAATAAGCCAATCCCCCTTGCTCTGGCTCAGCAGAGAGATCGATGTCCTCCACAGCCGAGCTGAGCGCTCGGCGTCCTGGCAGCCTCCAGCTGTGTCACCAGTGCTAAATAACGCGGCGCAGCCGGGACCAGGGCAGGGGGACACAGGAGAGCTGCGCTCGGCAAGGACGTTAACCCGAGAATGGACTCACGTGAATTCCCCAGGACTAGATGCCATTTTTAAGCACAAGGAGGGAGAATTTGTCTTAGCGCTTTCACATTGTCCCCTTCAACCTCCATTGAACGCATGTCCTAAAACTTGTGCGCTGAAACGTCATCCACCTCCCTGCTAAAATTCTGCTGCAATCAAGGGGATAAATGGGAGCCAGCAGCAGAACACAAAAATACCAGACAATCAAAATACAACATGCCAGGAGTAGGAGGCAGTTTTGCTGCCCCAGCAATTTGCTGGGGAGAGGTTGTAATTGACATTTCCACCCCTTCCTGACTAGGAAGAAAATGAGATGTTTCACAGATTCTTCCCCCAGAAAACAGGAGAGACACCCGCCCCCACGGAGGAGCCAGCAGCTCCAAATTTAGGGCAGTTATCTCAAACACGAGAAGTTAACCTCTAAGTGCCTGGGCAGCAGCTGCCACCACAGCATGAATGGGGCTGCTTCTTCCTATGGGCATCTCCCAACGGCGAGGTGGCAAAGGAAAGATGTCACTTTTTGGAAAGGAAAACCTTCACGGGGTCATGCCTGCTTATCCCAATGAATCCCACTGCCACCTAGCAAGTAAAATCAATAAAGATACCTGGGTTTTATTCCCAGCTCTGCCATTCACCTGTGGGCAGAACACGTCACCCACTACATGCTACTTAGCCTGCATACACGTGAGACATTGTAACTCCTTTTTGTAAAGCACTTTGAGATCTACCAAGAAAAACTGATAGAGGAAAACCCAATGAGCACATACAAACACACAGCAAAGGACTCAGGCAAACGGATCTGATCCATTAGCACCAAACTTTCCATGCAGTTTCTTTCTTGGCAGCCCACCCTGTGCCTTCTTTCCATTCCCTCCCCAACGCTCCATATCAGCAGGAGAAGCTTAAGCTAAAATGACAAACATTTTTCAGAGATGCGCTAAAAAAGAAAATCCACTGGTGTTTGAAGGGCAGAATTCACTATGCAGTTATTTCTAATCGAGTCCCAAAATGCTAGGAAATGAAGATCCAATGCATCTAAATTTCAGCCGGTGCGTGGAGAGGATGGAGGCGAAGGACTCGGGCTACAGCAGCACCGCAGCAGCCAGACTGCACTGAGGCGAAGCACCAGCTCTGTGCTTCGCCCGAAACTGCCTTGCTCATTTATTAAAGGCTTTAACGCTCCCAAAACAAGCAATGCTGATCTTGCCATCAGAAATGTATTTATTCTAAAAAGCTATTAAATTGCTTCTGTATTTAAAACAACTGGATTACTCTTAGCACTTTCTAATTCCCACCAGTTAAGTAGCACCATTTGTCTGGCAACTACAGAAATCCCCTTTCCACTAGAGTAATCCACATCAAATTCTTAAGGTTTTTTCAAAAAGAGTCCAAAAAGCTAAAACTTTTGAGTGAGTTTCCTCACGGGGGAAATACCGTGGGATTGCCACTGCTGGTGTAAGCAGCTCATTTTCCAGAAAGCGAAGGAGACGGAGCCAGGCTGGGCTGTGACCACGAGGCCGAGCTGGGGAGGATCCCGAGCGCCCTGGGCTTCCCAGCAAGGCGGGCGAGCGGAGCCTGAAGCGCGCGGCCGACAGGAGACACCGCTCGGTCCCGTCTGGAAATCGGGGTCAGCTGTGTCAGCACGGTTCCCTTTGGAGGAGATGATTTCCTTGTCCTCTTGGCAGAAGCAACCCGGCTACATTTGCAGCTGCCGAGAAGAAGGGAATGAAGAGGCAATGGAGGAGGACGAGGGAGGGCAAGGGGAAAACGAGCACATGGGCATTTTCACAGCTTCACTACAGCAGCCCAGCTAGCACCCCAAGGCGGGTTGTGTTTCACAAACCTCCAAGGCAAAGACATTTGCTGCATTTGATGAAGATATATGGTGTCTGGGTTTTACTAATGGTGTCTAATAGTATATCCGATTTAATAACGAACGGGGAAGAAGTTGTTCTGCTGACAGTTATTGCTGAGGCGTCTGAAGCGTTTCGCCGAATTCACCAGCGCAGACCTGTCATTAACGTTCCTTTGCTTTTAACTACAACTTCCTTTGTAGTTGGCTCAGCGAGGATAGGTCTGGGGGCTGTTTTCCTGATCTTGTCAAGATTAATTTTTATGCAGGCTGCTTGAAAGATGTGCCACCTGCTATTTTATATCTATAATTTATTGTATAGTGAGTTCCTATAAATTCTTACGATGGCTTAAGAGACTTGTAAAATGAACAACTGGCCTATTTTTTCTCGGTTGCTCCGCAAAGCAGGAAGGCGTCGGGTCACTCTGCATTGCCCATGCTGCTCTGCCTTGGCCACAGATGCCCCTTTGGTTTCCACTCTGGCTAACTCGCTTAACGGATGAATTCAGCCTCCCAGAGGGCACCTAAGACTCGCTGCTAATGGTGAGAGGCTGGCACTGCACCACTGTTTTTGCCATTTGCTGTGAGAAGTCTTGGCTATTTCAGACACCGTCACGCTGTTGCGTGGACACGTTTCCACCTTCCCAGGCTGGAGAGGAAGGGCTCGCTAGAGACTGCTTTTCAGCTAAGGGCTGTTTCCTACAAATAGTCAAATCTGACAGAAGCATTAGCAATCCAAAACCGAGGAATCTCCAGCCTGACACAGGCGCGCTGGCCTCACCTCAACATCATGCACAGAACCCCCGCGTTTCCCTGCTTCAGCGTAGCACTGCTAGGCACCTTGCCAAACACGGGTAACACTAGGCTGGTAAGAAATAATCATGACTCTTTCCTTTTAATTTTTTGTAAATGAACAGCATAAAGAACAACCTACTTCAGAATAGATCCACTATTACTTGTGTTAAACACCACTTTTAACCCATCCGTGGACTAAGAGCACATAAGGCATAGTCCTCACTAAGCTTCATGGCTGCAAAACCAAAATCGGTCCTGCAAGGAGTATGATCCTAAGCAGGCTCTTGGGAAGGCACATGGAGCTGGGATGCAGGCGACTGAGCAGGGCTTCCTGCTGATACGACACACAGAAAATCATCCACTGCCTTTTAGGTATGAACCAAAATACGAATTTCAGGAGGCAGAAAGGGGGTCTTTCTGTGGCTCAGAAATGAGGAAGGACATCAAAGAAGAGGTTAGAAAGCAAGAAATACTGCACTGACTTGGCTCCTTCCTCTCATTTCAGAATCTTTTCCAAATAAACCAGTGTTCATCCTGCAGAGATTGCTATGATCTACTACAGAAACAGAAAATATTCTCCATATATCCTATAAGCAAGTCAACCATATTTCAGACATGTAAGGGATATGCAGAGTGAGGCACAGTAAAAATGTCACTTTTTAGGTTTGGGTTGAATTTACTTTTCTTGTCAGTGGGATATTATACACTTTAAAGGTATCAGTTAAACTTTAGAAGATGATTCGGCTAAAAAAGTAATAAACCTTCATTTGGAAGGTTTGTAGACTGAGAGACCCCCTGTGGATCACAGCGTGAGTTACTGCCTGAGACAGGGTGAAAACCAAGGTCACTCGGCTCCCGCTTCTGTGCTCTAGCAGGAAGCTTGAACGCACAATCCGAGCACTGCGGCTGCTGCAGCGCGGGGTGTAATTCCAGCCTCCCGCAGGAGCCAGGCGCAGCCGCTTCCCGACGTGCATGTTAACACAAACTGCATCACGCCGGGAGAAGCGGACGCGCTTCAAAGCGCAGCGCCTCTGTGGGGAGGTCCGAGCCAGCCCCGCGCCTCAGCCTGTCCCGAGGCTGCTGTTACCACCTGGCTGCCCGTTATCCCTTAATCCAACAAGTTACCTTTTCCAAACGGAGACCAGGCTGGGCAGTTCGTGCAGCTCCCACAGTAACCACATCTAAACTGAGGCTTTGCACTGGGATTCATGCATGTGAGATAAGAGGGCCCAAAGCACCAGCTTGCAGCACCTCAGCCTGTGGTGGGCACATGGGCAGGGCACATGGGCATGAGCTACGATGCATCCCGAGGGGTGCCGGGCTCCCTCTGGGAAGGAACCGCGCTGCCTTTTTGTATGTGCATCAGCTGTCCCCCTTCACACACACCCCAGCAGTATCTGCACCTCTCATGCACTGCAGAGCAACTGCAGAGCAAAAGGTCCCAGAGGCTTTAAACCCTTTATCTTCTAAATCACCTCTAAACTGCTTATCTCCATTAGCAATCTGGAGCAGCCAAGTCATCTGTCACAGGGTGAAGGGGAGCTAGGTAATGCCAAGTCTTTTGGGTAGCTGAGGAGGGCAAGCTTTGTGCTTTCTTTGCCATGGATTTTGAGTACCCAACTTCACTACCTCTAGTGCTGCCTGAAGGTCTTGACCCTCTGGGCTTGGAGAGATCTCCACTGCCAACCCCCCCATATGAAGCGTTCAGGCGGCCTGTGACAGCCACCGTGAACTGTTACCACCCCATCACTTGCACACGCCGGTGCAGTTTTCCCCTCTTCCCCTGATTTTCCTTCAATCTGCCCTTCTCTTCGCTAAACCCTCATGGCCATAAGCAGCAAACAGACCCGACAGGCACCTGCCACCCGGGCCTTAGCAAGAAAAGGCAGTTCGGGGAGGACTGCACATTCCCAGAAGATCCAGGGATGCCTAAGGGCTACGGATCCCGTACAAGCCACAGTCACGCTAGTCACAGAGCTCAAACCGCTACACTTGGGGGTCTGTCGTCCTCCAACACAAACCGCACCAACGTCTGGGGCCCGACTCTCAGCAGGTTCCTCGGACTTCTCCGCTCCCTCTTCATTTCCAGCCTGCCTGGGACACGGCACTTGCCGCTTCCGAAGTCTCGGAATCGGAAGCTCACTGAAACGATCCTTTCCCATGAACATTTTTTCCATTTAAACCCCCTTCCAGTTAGCCCTACTTCCGAGCTTCAATCTCAGCTCCAAATCTAAATCTGTGAAATCAGTTCTTCACTACCCTCACTCGCGACAAGGCAGAGAGAAGTGACCTGCTCTCATTTGTGAGAGAGTTTGCAGTATGGATTCTCTCATGTAATGTATATATTCCAGCCAGTTGTTTATTTGAAAATCATGTAGTTCCTGTGAAACCAAATGTTCTGTATTTAATAGCTTAAGCATAAGTCATAAAAGTCAAACTCAGCAGACTATATGTTATTAAGAAATAAGGTTCCAGATGGCTAGCCAGGGTCAAGCTGAGGCCAGTCTACTCATAAAGAATACATGCCTGTGTGTCCTTATTAAAGTTTACAGATTTTGTAAGAACAGGAGTGTTTTCCTTTCACAGCATTCATTTCAGATAACTTTATTTAGATTAACCAAAAAAATACATCTTTCACAAAGTTTAAGATAACTAGAAACTGCTGGAAGCAGGAGACCACTATCTCATGAGAGATGTCTTATAAGATGTTGCACCAAGGTGTTCACTGAATGCAAAGGAAAAAGAAAAAAAAAAAAAGCCAAGAATTGAGAGAATTTTACAAGGGCAAATGCCCTGAACATACTGCATGCACGTCCTCCTCTCTGCTTGCAAGCGCCATGCCCAGCTCTGAAGCGGGCTCCGTTGTTATACTTTAATTGGCTTGTGATTAAGCAAACAGGCAGCACTGAGGAGATGAGGAACCACGGTCCTGTGGAGTACCAGTGTCACACGTCCCATTTCCTCGCTCAGAAAACTGTACAGCACATCTGAAAATGCTAAGCAAGTGGCAACGCAACAAGAAAACCAAGGCAAACAGAGATTTCTAACCCCTTGAAACTCAATCCCTGTAAAGAAAATTATTATTCTCTCTCAGCACCACATGCTCCCAACTGTGCTGAAAGGCATTAAAATAACAATGCTTTTTACTAAGCTGAGCAATCACGGGCAGTGATTTGTGGGCTGGAAGCTGCACTTCGCCCGCTCGAGTCCCCCCAAGTGCCGGGCCGCGCGGTTTGCCCACAGCGCCCACAGCGCTTTCCCAACAAAAACCAACCCTGGCCGCTGCACTTGCACGTACACAGACAAGCCAAATGCAGCATTATGGACGTTACAGCTCATGCCAAACCTATTAAACCTAAACTGCCATTTGAACAATCTTAAAAACAAGATTTCAGTACTTGATTTGTCCAGTGAATTTCCCTCTTCTTTAGAGCTAGCATGTACATCTTGGAACAACTTACAAATAGGAACTCCTTACTCAGAAGTGCGTAACAGCCTCCTGCGAAACACGGTGCTGCAGTACGTAAGTACCTGAACAGAGAAACTGAAATTAAAAATCAAACCCACAGGTTACCTTGACCACAGTGGCTGTAGCCTTCTCTAACAGAGCACTTTAGATACTTCAGCACAACTTATGCCACATGTCTAAACAAATCACATGTAAAGTGTAGTCTTCAGAGTATTCAGTTACTCAGACTAGCAGTCCTGCCCACCTGGCAGATATTTTCTTTTAAAATCCTCATCAACTTTCAATTCATTTTCATTTGAAAATGGATCCTCGGACCTGGACTCAGCATTATGGAATCATAGAAAATACATTTTCAGTTTGAATGCACTCACGTAGAACAGTGATAATCACAGCAAAGAGAGCGTCCATTTCTGCATCGACACATTCAGTAACAAAATTTATACCTTTTGGGCAGATTATTATTAAAAAAAATAACCCCAGGGCTCCAAACCCACATCTGTAAGTGGAAAGGGCCATTACATCTCAGGACAGGAGGAACAAACTGCACGTGGCCAAAGCTGATGCCACCAGCCAAGGCTGGATTTTGCCTCCGGAAGAACCTTCTAGGCGGGCACAAGGCAGCAGCTGCAGCTGGTTCTTGCAGCTCTGCACATCCTGGGCTCAGGATGAATCCCGCATTGCTTTAGCGATCAGACCTGCAGTGGAATTAAATAGCTCAGGCTTTTGTAACAGTCTTACTGCGGAGGAGTAAGAGACCAAAATGATGAGAAAAAACGTTTTCTCTTAGATCACTGGTTCCTTGGGCAGACTGCCATGATACGACTGTACGTAACCCCAGGTTCCTCACTTCAATCAGAACAAGCACCAGTGATCTTGCACGATCCTATTTATTTCTAGTATACCCCCAAGTGCTCAATATATCCTTCACACATGCAGCCTTTGCCTGAGTGGGACCCATGGCACTGGGCAGAGCACAGGCTGAGAAAAGGGCAGTGCTGGAGGGCTTATAACACACTAGACAAAGCGAGGAGAGAAAAGGAAAACCAAATTCTCGCCATGTTTTTGTAGTTAAAATGCAGGGGTTCTTTATCATAAATACCCAAACGGTACAAATAACATGATGGGAAACTTATCTGTTTTTAGTCTTTATGGCTTGCCTTCTCCTTCTCAGCTGCTGGCCTCCCTCCTGATTTTTGAGGGTGATCTGTGGATTCATTTTCAAGGAAAACACTTCTAAAGAATTGTGTAGTTGTCTGCCCACTTTTTATTTGAAAGACTGTGAATTGAGGCCAAGGAAGATAAAATATCTTGCCTGAAATCACACATGAGCTCTATAGCATTGAAGGAAATGCATGCAGATTTTCTAAATTTCCATTCAAGCTCTAATGACAGAGCTACCATTCCTGCTTAGCTAAGGACTGCAGCTTCTCTGTATACAGTAAACAAATCATCTGGCCACAGGCCTGAAGTTTATACTAAGCTCCTTTAAAAGCACTGCTCATCATTCAAAGGAAAACGTGTGACCTTCTGTGACATCTCTCTGGAAGGAGCTTTCATGTTGGCTGCTTTGAGATGATTAGAAGACACGGCCTTTTGAAGGCAAGCTGAGGAATCTCAGTGCTCAGCTGCTTCTTATTCTCAGGCATTAAGAAGGGATTTCTCTGAGTTTTGCTTGAATTGAAATGAGCAGAGGTGCAGTTGGGAGCTTTCTTTGGTCTTCCCATCCTCTTGCTGATGAAAGTCTCTCTCGTTTCTTTCCTGGTGCTGAAGAGCAGCCTTCCCTCGCACACGGATCAAGAAGAGTTGCCTGGAGCCCATGGGAGGCAAGAGCCAAAGCAGAGGTGCCAGCATCCAGCTGCACCCAGCTAGCAGGAGGCCACCCCTTGGGCCCTCTGTCCCTCTGAGCATGGAGCAGGGCATTTGCTGTGAACACTGGCTTCACCCGAAGCTACTTTAGGCAAATGTTAGTAGTAAAAGCCATGTTGCACCAGAAGAACAGTCGGTATTTCTGGAAACTATACCGCATCTGAACGGAGTCCCCTTAAGGTTATTCAGTCTTCATTAAGCTTTCACCCCTTTGAGTCTGTTGCATGCTCATGTTCTGTGCCAAACTTCTAGTGGCCTCTTAGTACTAAGCTGTCCCACTTCCCAGAAAACATGTGCCATGTGAAGAAGTTCACCCCAAATTACTCGAAAGAATCACAACTGTTTCCAAAAGGAATTGCCCCCTGGCTGCACATGATTCCTAAAGCTGTAGGTTGCCCTCACAATCCATAGTCAAATGTGGCCAAAATCCCAGAGAGTCGGAGCACTGTGGATGAGCACTGGGCCACATCCCAGCCTACTCGACCCTGAAAATAAATAGTTGATTTTCCTTATTAGCAGCTCCATCCTCCTGCTGTCACACAACCCCTACTCAAGGCCTGGACAGCTAGGTGAAACCAACCCCTTTCCATATGAGCAATTATTGGATACAACCTTAATTTTGGTATATACTCATATCGCAGTGGCTCGGTCTGAAATGTCAGGCATGGTATTTTAATTCAGACAGGTTATGTATTCATATTATCACAAGTAACAAATGATCCATACCATTACCAGCAATGAACTGAACTTGGGGAGAGGTTTTAGTGATCAGTGCAAGCACCACTCCGAGGTAACAGAAACAACGCAGGGCTGAGGTGAAGAGCCAGCACGTATGTGGTATGAAAATAACTGTTTAAAACAAGAAAATACGAGGAACTAACTACTAGCTACTAACACAGAAGAGCTTCCCATACTCGTGTGTGCTTTCAGTATTTCCAAGGTAACATTACCAACCACCTTCCAGGTTTTGTTGATACTGAGGAAGTAAGGTATCTTTAGACACTGATGAACAGGTTTGTTGACATCATGAAATGCTCAAGAATTCATGATTATGCAGAAACTGTGACTGAAGCACTTATGTAGGAGGTATGGGCTTCATGATAACACCAACAGCTTTCCTTTACATTTACCATGACAGAGCAAACAGTTTCACTAACACTACTCCATGTGACTCTCATAATGCTAAAAAACGAATGTTTGCTCATATGCCTTGAGACTGGGAGACAGGATTCACTCTTCTTGGAAAAACTGCATGTTGAGAGTTACTTGTTTCAATCAAGAAACAAATCAACCACCCTAACACCTTGCCACCAACAGAAAAAGCTTTGCAAAAGAAACTCTGGCACCTCAGCAGTGGCAGAAAGATGCAATGCTCCATACACTTATCAGGGTGCTTGCAGCTATCCTGCTCTGTACCATGGTAGGTACCATCCTCATGGTACCCTCTGTACCATGGTAGGTACCACCTCATCCTGTCACATCAATCAAGGAAAGAGCTTCTTGATTATGACTGAGCCTAAAGGATCCCTCACTAGCAGATACTTCCAGGACATTAATTTTAACTGCTGGTTTTTAATAGATCCACCTGATGGAAAATAATTACCAGAAGTGAGATAGAGAGTTAAATGGGAAACACTCATCACCTGGGATGAGCTAGCGGAGCTCACATGGGAGCGAGTTGGGGGACACGAGCCCTGGTCTCCCCCACGAGTACCCAGCTCCTGCTCTTAGCCACGTGCTCGCAGTCTTCCACGTGCCCAGCTTTAGCGCTCGCAGCACCTGAGATGGTGCCCTCGTGGCGACCAGTCATTTCTAGCACCCTTGTGATCCTGAAATGTATACAAGAAAGCTAAAAGATACCTCAAAAGTCTGTGCTACTTTCCGGCTGTTAATGAGCCCCATTCTGGATTAAACGCACATCCTTGGGGGGTTTATCATGAGCATATGGATTATGCTACTGCGATTTCCCTAGATGGAAAAAGTAAATAACACACAGAAAAGAACCACGCTGTAGGAAACAGTGCCCTAATTTTCATGGCATATGTTTTAATATACTGTTTGTAACCAGTCAATAAAAACCACACAAAGCTGTTTGGATATGGAAATGAAAGGGTTTCAATGTGAGTTCAGTTTCTAAGGTTGTGCCCACACAGCCGTGTGTGTTGTTATTAAACCATACAGAAGAAATACAAATTATTTTAAACAGGCTTTTTTGTATTTCCCCACCACTACCGATACCTTTAAACATTCAACTAAGTCCATCACAATTACTGCCTACATATTCATTATGCCTATGTAGATATGCAAATTTAAAAATCTTCATTTGTACAAACACGGCATCTGCAAAACACCACCTGCAAAACGTGCACGTGGTTTAGAGCTCTTGAGAAACAAGGGGTTTATTATAAAAGTACCTGTAACAGTCACACACATTTTACAAAAAATGGCAATTTGGGAACTAAAGCAAGCCAGATCTCTAGCAGCTCAGCACGAGCGAGTACCTGAAAGGCAAATTTCCACAGTTAATACTTAACAATAAATTGCCCCATGCTGCCAACATCACTAATGCCACTTTTCAGCATAATGGCAGCCTCTGGCAAGAGGCTGCGGTGACAGTTTCAATGAACTTTCCTCATCTTCATCTCCCAGGTGACCCAACAGAACCCACGTGTTTTCCGCGTCTCCTCCCCGACGGGTGACGCGGTCGGTACGGCCGGGGGCTCACGCAGCCTCAGCCCCGTTGCGCACACTGCGACTTGCACAACTTGTCCTAAGCCCCGGGGCACTCTCCTCTCAGCAGGGACAGTGTCCTCACAGAGCTACCGCTGCCATGTACCGACCTCACCAAAACAGGCTCCTGCCAGCAATATTAGCCCTGCACCAGTTACTGACTAATGCTGCCCTTTACGTGGCCAATCCAAAAGCCACCAAAGGCAACACAAAACTTGACATTGGACTCAGTAGGCTTTCGATCAGGTCCCACTGTCATCATCAAACACCTTGGACAAGACACACAACCAGAAAGAGGGCAGAGCCTGTGTTCCTCTGAAGTAGTCAAAAGTAGTCATAAAATTAAAAAACAAATCTGCTATTACAGGATTGTCTACAACCTAAGATATTATTTCAGAATCTATTACAAGTTGAAGAGCAATACACCTTTCAGCCCAATGCCAGGTTTTACACAGTGATTTTTAGGAAGTTAAAATATTCTTTCCTGGTGTTTTAGTTGCCACTACACAAACAAAAATGGCGAACGCTTTTGCAAGCCCTTGCTAACAGTGCCTTTCCATGCTACAGACTGCGGGGTTTTATTTGCTACAAAAGCAAAGTGCTGGCACTTATTTCTCTGCACTTATTCTATCAACAGCACTTTCACACCGCGGCGCCTTCAAGCTGTGAACCCCCGGGAGGTTTGCAATCCAGTCACAAAATCCAGCTTCAGTCTTACGAAGTGACTGACCTAGTCACCCTACTTTCCCGACAATGTAGGGCACATACAGGCTTTGATAATTATATAAATACCTTTAGTTTAGGTATCTACCTCCTAGCATCCAGAGACATAGAGGTTTGGGGATTTTCCACCCATTTTCTAGGCAAGAAAGCCTAGTAACAGAGGCAGGTGGAAGGGCAGGAATGAAACAACTTCATCCAAATAACACTGCGCTATCTAGGATGAGAACTACCTTCTTGAAACCAACCTGGCAAACCAGCACCTAGAAACATCTTTGGATTAAGCACTGAAGAGCTGCCCCATCACACAAGCTACTGCAAGTCTGTGAGTTGCTCCTTCATCCTCCTTGTCCTCCTCCCCTCTCCCAGAAACTGCAGTTGGTACAAAGAAAGCAGAATGAATCCCTGCGGCCCCCGAGGGATCACCAGCAGCAGGACTGGAGTCCAAAGGGACCAAACCCGATCTGCAACAGTGGCAGGCTGCAAAGGCAAAGCAGCCCAAGGAGCAGCCAGCAAACACCCATCCCCTCCTGGGACAAAAACACACAGGGCCACCCAGGGCAGTGACAGCAGCCACCAGGCACAGCCCCCCTGCCAGCTCCCAGTCAGGTCATGCTGCTCTGAGCTTGGGCTTCCTGTGGCAGTATCCAACACTTCCCACAAGAACCCTTCCTGCAAATGCATGACTTGTTTCTTTTTTCTTTTTAACTTCCCACCTGAAGGCATTTCTTTTAGCTAACCCCTTATTTCTCCCTGAGGGAATCCATGATGCTCCGTTTCTTTGAACTCACAACCAGGAAAAATGCATTTAATATGCAAGAACACATTTCCATACGTCCAGTCGTGTTCTGCCTCAGTGTCCCCAGACAGCAGCTTCACTCTTTAAATCCCTGGGCCTACCCACCCCTCATTACTCCCACTTGCTCCCCAGAGGACGGGCTGCTGCCTAGCTCTGCTCGATGGAGCCCGCAGCAGCACCGCGCGCCTCCCCTGCCCGTGACCTACGAGAGCGATGCAGGTGCTGCGCGGTGCAGGAAGGAGAAAAACCCATCGTGTGCAAAGATCGAGGGGCCCGTGACTGCAGCAGAGCAAAACCAAGGCCATGCTAATGGAAAGTTTCTACGGGAATTCAAACAGATCCATCTTTTCTGCTCCCTCTGCCCCGTTTCTAAGATACTGCTTCATGGTTCAGCTTTGCCTGCAGACACTGCCCCTCCAGCAGCTATGTCCCTGCAGGGAGCACGAGAAGGCTGGAGCTGTGACCAGGGGCCATGAGAAAGGACCTTGTGAATCCCACCATTCCACCTGCCCTTACACTGGCCCTTTACCCCCTGAACCCTCCAGCGGCCCAGGCTACTCCAACAGCCTCTGCTCCAAGATACCTGCAGACTGCATTTGTACAGTGCTTTTATCACCAGTGGCACTCCAAACTTTGTGCGTGTGTGTGTGTGTGTGTCAATTCAGATATCTATGGGACACCAGAAGTTGGCAGAAGCAACCCAGCACTGGAGAGATCAAAAATCAATTTTTTTTATTTTTTATTTTTAAACTCTTTTACGCCCCTGCCACTTCCAACTTCCCACCTCCAGTGCCAAAAGCAAGACGCCGGGAGGGCTGCCCTGCTTTGCACGCGGGAGCACTCGCCCCACCACAAACCTGCCCACAGCAAAACCCTGTTCAGCTTTGTGCCCCAAGTGAGCTAGATGTTGCTCAATCTTTAATTCTCAGACATGGGCTGACAAAGCAACAGCCTGTGTGAAGCACCCAAAAACAATCCAACACTTTCACCCAACGTCCTATGTGCAATCCCTCATCCTCTCAAAATCTTACATCGACTTCCAGGCCGTTTGCTAGATCATAAAACATATTTTGGCTTAAAGGCCTTCTGCAACTCTGTACAGCTGTCCCCTGTATAAAATAAAGTGTGATGCTGACCTGGGCTGATAAATGCTAAGCTCCCTGCTATCAAGTACATTTTTGAAGCACAAAGCTGCTCCCACCATAAGGGAGGGGAAATGCTCATGACCACAACTGCAGTGAGACCCTATTTTCTATTTAAAGAAGAAAAAGAAAGAAGTTAGCAACTCCTTTATCCCACAATGAATGGGGCGAGACCAGAAGCTTAAGGGCCCAGGTTTGAAGACAATAATAAAACCACCTCATTACTGCGTGAAAGAGGACAGATGGCCACACCACAACAGCCATCAGTGCATTTATAGAGAGACGTAGCCTTCCCACATCCAGCACGGCACAGCAGGTGCACCAGGCTGCAAGAACAGGCATAGCCTGGCAGTCACCCGTATCTGAACTGTCCCTACCACGTGTGCAAGGCCCCAAAACTCACTTTTTGTTGCATTCCCTCTTCTCCAAAGCTCCTTCTGGTTTGAGGTGCTGTTTCCTGGCTCTCCTGAAGCCTTCCCAAAGCAGCTCTTCCAGGGAGCAGGGCCATTCCCATAGAATAGGATCATCTACAGGCATGCAGGTTTTAGCTACTAATCTTTTTGTGGAGGGACTCTATGATGGAGGAGGAAAGAGCAAAACCCCGGGTCTAAGATCAATTCAGAGTAACAGGACAGGAACACTGAAATGATTTACCTGGATTTCACTATAAAGCCGTAGCTCAAAGCCACCCAGGCACTCGGTGCCAGAACAGCACCACACAGGGCTCTCTGATGTTCAACATCTCTGACCACGACATCCAAACAGGGGCGCAGGGAAGACATAGAGGCCCCGGAGATGGTGAGCAACTGCCCAACCAACGGTTTCCTCGCTTCCTGTCTCTGCTGTGCCTCTGGGATACAGCCACAAAGAAATTCTCTCTT
The DNA here is from genome assembly GCF_059628265.1 of Tinamus guttatus. Classification (NCBI taxonomy): domain Eukaryota; kingdom Metazoa; phylum Chordata; class Aves; order Tinamiformes; family Tinamidae; genus Tinamus; species Tinamus guttatus. The sequence continues at coordinate 2,879,232 of NW_028288731.1, forward strand.
TTTTTTTTTTTAATATAATTCAAATAAGTCCTCAGGGACTTATTTCAAGAAGTGATTCCTGGTTTGCAAATGGTTCGCAAGCTGCAGAGATACATTACTTAGATCACGGCCTCAGCTCCCATTGCCCGGGTTCAATAATTAACCAGCTGAAGCGCTCCCAAGCGCCTGGCGTGTTTGAACCGCACACAATTGCGCTCTGTGATTCTCACTTAACGCCCGTTAGAGCTACAGCTATAAAACTACTTCTAGGTAATACCCTGACAAAATACGCGCATCTTAAATTTACTTTTCCTAATTACTTCCACAAGTATTCACCAGGACATTTTGACTAATGGACACCAAATGCTCCAAGGAGCACTTCTATATTTTGCAGGCAGTCTTCCTGCCGTAAGCAGTTCTGCCGGTTTCTGGGCTCTTATTAATTACACCTCACCACTGATAATAATAGCAGCAGTCCCCGTTACTGTGATCACTCAGGCCCTGGGTTGCGCCGCGGACGTGTTTCGTGGCACCGCTCCGAAGCGGGGGCAGCCCAAGCGCGGCCGCCTCGGCCTGGGAGCGGGACCTCCCCTCCCTGCCCTCACAAGTTACCAGTACAGGTCGCAGCCATCTTGAATCACCACAGATTTGGGTTTTACCGGTCGCAGCCATCTTGAATCACCACAGATTTGGCTTTTACAGATAGCAGCCATCTTGAATCACCACAGATTTGGGTTTTACTGCATTGAGTCAATATGGAGGCCTCGACGGCCGAACAAAACGCTGAAGCAGCACAAGTGCCTTAAGCGGCTCTGGGGAGCGCTGCCAACCGATGTAAATCTGCCCTCAAAGCGACACCAGCTCAACGGCTGGAATTCGGGGGAATGTGCAAATCCTAAAGCAGGTACTTCTGCTCTAAATTATTACATATTACCGGGTCTGTTCCTACCGTGCTCATTCCTCTTCATGCTCACAGAGGATGTAAGACAGAGTGGCCTGTGTGTCGCTCCATGCTGCAGGACATGGGCACCGCCATGAGCACTCGCTGCTCCTCTCGGTTACACTCTTGACATCCAGGCAACTGCCTGACACCGAGGGTTATATTGCTGCTTAAATATACAGCTCTGTGCTCTCTCTTCCACTGCTCTCTATTCCTGTCTTTAGCGCTCATGAATCTCTTGATGATGGAAATGCTAAGGAAAGACACTTTCTTAAGGAACGCTCATTTTCTTTTAGCACATTTGCATTTTTAAGAGCAAGAATATACATTAAAAATAATAATAAAAAAAGAACACAATTCACTAACAGCACCCCCTGAAAAAAGTACCTTATCACCCACACCATAACAGCTTAGGGCACAGATGTAAATAGCTGCCACGATTGAGCACTGACGGTCACCCAATGCATTAGTCGCCCACGATTTCTCGCAAGCTCCGTGACAGCAGCAGTGCGGAGCCATCAGGAGGCCTCACGGGCAGTGAGGTCCTCGCACGCAGCCTGCGGGGCTCTCCCGGCACAGCCGGGCCCCCATTGGGGGCCGGCCAGGTTTTCAATACATGGGACAGGTCAACGGATTGCCATCCGTTCCCCCTCACATTAAAAGTAATCTTCAAGCATGCAAGAACACAGCTGTAGGCAGCAAGGACATTCACAGCAAGACAAAGTTAATGGGGGGAAAGGGAGCATTAAGTTTATATATTACTAAATACATACTAACCTTTTTATCATTACTATGCCTACACTAACACCAGAGTCACCACAAAGCAAAAACCACTGCACTTAGTACCATGACTAAACTTCATATGTGTCATTCAACTAAGGCCTCAATAATTTACCACATTGACGAAATATCCCTACTGAGGAATATACTGCATTCCTGCTGAAACAACACTGGCAGCATAGCAACTGTAGGCCTGCTGCTTTGCTGCCTCTAATTCTTGATATTTAAATATAGCTTGACAAAGAGTGAAGGACAGACAGACATTTTCTTCCTAGCGATGGGAAACAAAGCAGAATGGAGTTTCCCTCTCTCCCAAAGCAGGGAAATGCTAGCATGAGCTCACCACTTCTTTGCTGTTTCTGATCTTCCGCTGGCCTGGGCCAAAGAGCTGCCCTGAGACCGGAGCAGCATGAGCCACTGCCCAGCACAGAGCGAGGGACCAGAGAAGACCCGGGCACTCTGCTGCACGGGTACTGGAAGATGCGGAAGGAGAGAAGAGGCATGAAAGATGGAATGAAACCCATAGGAACCCAACTCCCATTACTAAGGATGAAACCACTACCCAGTCACTCCACGGTTCCTCACAAGCCTCACACAGATTATGTTCTCCCCAGCCAGTAACTGTTTAATCCAATGGCCAATTTCAACCTGCTCAGCAAAGCAGCAGAGAACGTCTCATGAGTCCCATGTGGACATCTTGACGATATTGACCCTGCAAATGACCCCTCTTCAGGACCTCAGCTGAAACCTCATTTGCCACTGAAAAATCTGCCTGGGGAAGAACCTTTCTATGACTAAAACTGCAGGAAAATGTTCATTGAGAATCTGTCATCAAACACAGAAGACAGGCCAAGAATTGTGGGACAGATTCTGGATGCTGGGACTGAACGAGCTCCTACTGCCACCGTTGCCCAAAGAGCCCCAGGGCCGAGCTGACGCTCGGCTTCTTTTGAGGCCGTCAGCACATTTGGGCATGGGGTCATTTGTTTGAATGAAGAGGCTGCCAAACATCCCATCACTGTGGATGCGTGCCCTAAAGCCCACAAACTATAATCCAACACATCTCATTGCAGCTATGAGCTCTGGCTTCTGCTGCCTTTTGCTATCAGTGAACAAAAGATGTTTTTATTTTTGGTACTTCAAAAGAGCTTATTCTACCACTGCAGCCACAGGATTTAAAATCCTGTCAATCTAGGATAAATTTTTTTCTTACAGAGTAAGTGCCCCCTATCTCTGATTCAAGAAAATAGTATCACTTGGAATTATTTCCATTTTTGCCTGCATAACATCTCATTTTGTCTTTTGTAGCCAGAAAGCACCATATCTAACACGAACCTTAAAAACCCAGACCAAGGCAGAAGGTTAAGATGGCTGATAAGTTAGAGGTATAAGAAACCTACATGCAAGGTTCACATCAAAAAGCTGCGTCCCCTCTGCAAATCTGATTTATTAACTAAGGTTTGATACCATTTCTTGTTTGTTTTTAGGAGACTCCAGAGGTCTGACAAGATGCTGCGACAGGACGTAAGAAACAGAAAGGAGATGAAAAACATTAATCCAAGGAGACTGCATTACCAAACATTTTGACTCATTATCCACTAATACTGTGGACAACTGGGCAATTCTACTTGTCTGCAAGCAATGTCATCAGGGCTGTCCGCAAGAGCCGTCTCCCTGTTCTCCAGGACTGCAGCAAAGCCTTGGATGTGACATCCAGAGCGGCCAGCAGCGTTAGTCCTTGAGGGATGAGCTTAGCAAAACATTAATGAAATCAGAATGAGACTGCAGCCTGGCTTGCTGCCCTGGGATAATGGAAGTGAAATTAAAAGTAGAGGAAAGAAAAAGCACTTCTTGCTCTCAGCTAAAAAAGAGTGTTGAATGCATTTTTTCAAGAGTAAAGGCATTTTATACACCATTTACTTCATGCCTTTCTATCTTTACAAGTCTAGTGAAAATTGATACCAGGAGGAAATGGTATTAAATGCAGGTTATAAAAACTAACAATGAAAGGATTCTTTTGAAGAATTTTATGTAGCCAGGGAAATCCAGAAGCCAAGAAGCCTTCTGCCAAAGAGAGAATGTAAGGGCCTAGGGAACAGAAGGATGTGTAAAACAGGAAAATGAGGAATAGAATTACATGCAAGAAAAATAGGAGAGAAAATACTTGAAAAAACACAAATCATACTCCTGCTTTTCCCTGCAAAGGGCACCTCTCAATCAGCTTATCAATTTATTGCCATGAAACTGATGCTGCACCAAATTGCGGAGGCCCTAATTCTTGGCAATGCTGAAGTTCTTCTGACCCAAGGCTCCTGCTTGTCCAGGGAACCAGACCAGGCGCTTCAAGAGACTGCACGGAGACACCGGTATTCCTGGTTTATCTAGGCTATGAATAAAACAGGATCTGCCTTTCCTGAAGAATTCCTTACCATTTCTATTCTCCTTTTCAAAAGGCAACCTGAAACTCCACGCTAAAAACAATGTAAATGTTGACTGCTGCTCTATAAACGTGTTACCTTTCAGTCATCAGACTGAATCTATAAACGTGTTACCTTTCAGTCATCAGACTGAATCTATAAACGTGTTACCTTTCAGTCATCGGACCGAGCTATGCAGCATGGGCAGTGACACCTGGCACGTGACCACATCGGGTTTGGGAGGCACTGGCAGAGAACTGGCACCCAAGCAGTTAACAGGCGATGGATGTATCTTCACCTTCCTACCAAAACAGAAGATGATTGTCAATCCTGCCTAAATGTTGTGGTGGGGCTTTTTGTTTTGTTTTTGGCAGCCACCGCTGCCAATCAATGAGATTTGCCTTCCTTAATCACTTGGACACATCTGAAAGTCCAATCCAAAGAAAACTGCCTACAGAGTCTGATTCAGCTAGGTTTTATTCCACGTTTTCCCTTCATCTGCCTAAACCATATTCACTGCACCTATAGCCTCAAAGGGTTAAAGCAACCAAAGCCAGACAACATCGGGTAAAGAGGAAAATAAACCTCTCTTGGAACTAGCAATGTCATTTAGACAAACAGCCTTTTTGCTTCATGCTGACACACAGAAATAATTTCCGAAATGCCAGTGAGATGTCAAAAAAAAAAAAAAAAAAAATCTGATGGATGCTCTTGCAGCAGTGCCCTGCACTCCAAGGCAGGGAAGGGCTGTGCACAGAAATGCCAAGCCAAGACACCCACCGGCTTCTGGCAGCAGGGAACGGGTTAAAAGAAGTTTCCCTCCTCCGTGAAAGCAACACAGCCTGAGAGCAGCACTCTGCGCTCTGCTCCGCGCTGGGGTGCATCGTACCTGCCCTGCACAAGGCGGGCAGGCGAACCCTGCTCTTGCTAGCCCACAAAGAGCTCGCTGAGGCTAAAACAAAACCAATGTCTGATACAGATGGGGATGGTTTTGTACCCTCGGTCCGTTAAATCGAGATGTAGGTAGGTACTGAGGTTTGTGTTTCACCCTTGGCTGAAAGGGCTAATTATGTAGCTGCATCTTATGCATACATGGCAAAAATAACTTCACAGAGACTGTTTGAACACCTATACAAAGCTGCAGCACCACACAAACTGACAGGATGAAGAGCAATACCTATAATTAAAAACAAAAGCAACCCCCCCACACACCCTCTACCAGGATTTTCCAACTGCAATTCCACCTTCTCTAAAAGCACATTCAAATATAGAGGTGTCCTACCTGTGACCAAGCAGATTCCAGGCAGTGCGTCACGTCCAAGACTGTCTGCTGAAGAATCTGTTAATAGAAACAAAAGATGGGGAAGAAAAAAAAAAAGAAAATACTTTAATTTTTGATAAAAAATAGTTTTCAGCTATGAGAAAAGTTTATTTTCCTCACCTTATACAAAGGCATCGATGCATATGTGTAAATATACATATGTGAATATATGCATATATGAAGGCACGTGCACATATATTATGTATGCAGCACAAAAAATATATGTTTACATTATACAGAAATATATTACTAGTCCATTTTAATTCATCCAATGCACAGCCCTACAAAATTTAATCTACAGCAGCTCAAACCCCCAAAGCTAGAGCATTAAGGTGGTACTCCCTCAAACGTCCAGAAATCAAATAAAGCTGACATTTTTAAAAGAAAATCATTACCAGCTCACGCGCTGCCATAGCACAAAAGCCTATCCTTGGGGAAGCGCCGCGTCCTCATTGCGCCGGAGCGCCGCGCTCCGCGGGCGCGCTGCCGATCCCCAGGCAGCCGCAGCCGGCGAGCCACCGGCTCGGAGCCACCATGGGTATGGCAGGAAAACTGCAAATTAGAAGTCGTCCCCGCAGCGGTGAAAAGGAAAAGAGGGTGAGTGGGAGAGGAAGAGGGAGTTCACTGGCCACCGAATTTTCCAGAACGATGACAAACCAGCCAGCTCCGCCATCACCCACTTACAATAGGATGCTGCACCTCGCCGCTGCCGGCGGCTCCGCGAGGGGCTGCTGCTATCGAACGCCTGACAGGCATTTTAATTGCATCCAACCAGGAGCGTCCCCGGGAACGGGGCCTTTAATCCTATGAATATCATCAACGGGTTTCTTTTGTGCCGCTGCCAAGCGCGTGCGAGCACGCCCTGCGCTTGGCTGCCGCGCCGATCCCAATCCGAAACAGGTTTTCCGGACGGTACGCACCGAAAAGGAGGTCTCGAGGGGCTTAGCGCTTTCTGCATTACCCGTTAGGAGGGAGATTTGCTCTCTCCCTTTATTCTTCTACCTGCTGCTTCTGTTCTTGCTACGGATGTGGCTCACCGGAGCCTTGTGCTTACTCATTCACACCAGTGAAAAGCACAGGGCAAACTGGGAAGCACTGCGGGATTTTAGGGACGAGCAGGGACTGCAGCCACGGTGCTCCCTGCACAGCTCAGTCACCTGTTGCCTTTGGAGGCCCCGTTCTGCCACTGCCGGGCAATCCTGGCCCCCCTTGCTTCAGAACAAGGCATACGGGAACAGGACGAGGGGCTTGGGAATGGTAACTCCCTGGGAGTTGAAATGCCAAAGGCAGCCTCAGAAATCCCCTGGGGTTTTGCAAGGAGATGTGCCACGGATGAGGAGGGACGGGTGCTGGAGAAGGGGTTGGAAGGGGATGAAGGCATTAAAAAAAAAGAAAAGGTGCGGGGAGGGGGGGGAGGGTGGAAAGGGAAGGATGAAAAATGGTCTCGTTCTCCACTGCCCGACATCAAACCGCTGGACCCAGCACTCGGGATCAATATCTGATCAGTTTTGAGATTTGAGTTCAGTTTCTTTTCGAGTTTTGCACCTCGGTGCCGATCCCTCAGCACCAGGACAGAGTGACCTCTAGCAAAGGGGCAGTCAGGAGAAACCAGCAAGACCAACCACCCCAGTAGGGCCTGAGGACTGGTGGAAAGTTCCTGCTGCTCAGGACACACGGGCCATCTAGGTGGCTTCCCACAGATCTGTCACGCTTTCTGCCAACAAAGGTGCTGCTCCTCCTCATGGTGGATCCAAGCAGCCTCATGAGCTTCACCAACAGCATCTGTCTGCACTGATGGATTTCCCCACCCCCTAACTCACTGTAGCAGCGAGGAAGAGGAGGAGATGGAAGCAGCTGGTGCCCAGCGCCAGCCTGCAGGAGACCCGGGGTGGTGCAGCCCGCACGGCAGTGAAAAGGCCTTCAGGAGGGACAGGGGGATGGGCCGGAGCGCTACCAGCACCAGGCTCCAACTCTCCTCCGAGGAGCCTCTCCTGGCCAGGGCTCCCGGGCTGCAGCGCCAGGATCTCCAGCGCTGCCCTCCTGCTCCTCGGCTCCGCGTCGCGCTGATCCCTGCGCTCTGTCCTGTGCCCTGGAGCAGGGCAGAGCCTCACGAGCGTCTGAACCACCTCCACTCTGCCCAGGCAAGCCAGGGACCCAATCTACTGAAACAGTCCTTGGCAAATAGCTTGGTAATAAGTTATTGCAAATGAGAGAGAATCTTAATTATAAAATTTGTCCTGGCTGCTCTCCCGTATGTCTTTTCATATTCCTGTAAAGCTTTTGTAAAAGCATTTCACACATTTCTGACAAGACAAAAAGCTCAGGAGGAGACAGTGATGAAGGGCCTAATCCAGCTAAATGCTGGAATACGGAGAACACTTAGCTCTACCATAGATTTAACCCTGCTTTCCCCAGCTCATAACAGCTTCAAGCATCAGCCCAACACAGCGAAGCAGGAACACAACATGAAAATCCGAACATTAAGTATGTCAATCAACCAAGGCACTGGAAATGCTTAAATTAGCAAACCAGTGCTAGGTAGCACGTGCATTCTGCACCCTGCAGACAAGAATGAAGAAATCAACAGCTTTTAACAGATGCTCAAGGTCACACGCAGGTTTGGCCCCCAAGCCAGGTTGGAGGAAGTGGCCCGAGATCCTTTGGCCAAACCACTGCCAAAAGCCAACGAGCCTTTAACCAAGCACCTGGGGGCTGCTTGCTTCCTTCCAGCAAAGCCGGCCTGAACATCTTATGCAATGCTTAAAATAGCATCTAATATGATCAGGTGCTGTAGATTGTGAGGAATAAGCATCGAACAAACGCACCGCTCAGGTAAAAATAGCCCTGGAACAAGGAACTTTTTGTTTTATTCCTGTTGTCTCGCACTTTACAACAGCAACCAGGGATGCAGCCGGCGAGGAGCAGCTGAGCGGAGAAGGATGCTCTGCAGGCACCGCGCTTCCCCTGCTCAGCACCTGAAACACCTCTTTCACCAGGCAGCTGAGGAAGAACCTGGCTTATTTTGCATTCTGCCTTTTCTGGCTTTCTGCTTGAGGAGGAGAAAGCAGGAGAGAAGGAAATAAACCTCTCCTGAAGAGCACCCGCAGCGCAGCACGGGGCTCTGCCACGGGCACTCTCCGTGGTTGCCCGAGCAGTTTGGGAGGCTGCAGGCTGAGGTAGCAGCTTCTGTGGGCACTTGCGTGCAGAGGGGCTGAAAAGTCAGGGAAGGAGGCTCCAGGGCGCAGAGAAACCCTGGCTTCCTTTCTCCTTTCTTTCTCCTCGCCATTGCAGCTTGTTACTTGCTTAAACACTGTCAGATATTTTCAGGCATGATCTCTCTTTTGTGAATCTGAGCTGACTCTCCTTAACTAAATAATACATTTGAGGAATACGTAGCAACGCGGCTCTGATTTCCACCTTGCGGAGTGCCGGCACGTCGCTGAAATCAAGCTGCAGGATACAGCACATGCAGATCCTTCCAAGGCTGCCTTTCAAAACAACCAAAGCTGCAAGAACCCTTTGAAGCTACAAGAGAAATATATTCCTGGCTTTCCTTTGGGTTTCTGGCTTAGATACCAGCAAAAGTGAAAGAGTAAGAATTCAAAATTCACAAAAGGCTCCTGTTAGGCCCCCCAAACTCCTTTTTATTCACCATGAAGCTACTGATAGCAGCTGCAATGTAAGCGCGCGCGCCGTCCCGTACCGAGGCATCGCTCCTGCCTCGGGAAGCTGGAGCCCACGGAAGGGAGCAGCTCGGTCTCACGCAGCTCCCTGCTGCCGAGGCGCGCGCGCCAGCCGCTCACAGCGCCCCGAGTGCAAAGGCCGTCCACGGAGCGGAGAAAAGAGGAGAGAAGGCAAGCGAGCCAGTAGAGTCCTAGGGCAAATTTCAGCGCGGCAGTTTGCAAGGCGCAGAAGCAAACCTCAGAGCTGCTAAAACACCAGTTAACTCATGTAATGTCTCTCCGTTGGTGCAGCCTGTGGGAGCCTTGTCCACGGAGATTTCCCAGTTGCCAGAAGATGCCGGCACTTTCCAGTCGCTTCCATGAGCCTGAAATACCACAAATAACTGATGGCAGCAGCGGTGCTGCAGAAGCCCTTGCCCTGATGTGCTCTACAAGGACACATCGCTGCAGAGCACGCGTAGAGCAGCACAGCGTCTTGGGAGGTCGAGCCGCCGCGTGGAGCCGCCGCTGAGAGGAGGCTCAGGGAGCAGAGGAGGCCACAAGAAACCCCTGCCCTGCAGTCCAGAGCCGCTGCGGGCCCTGCACTGCCCTTCCGTGCTGCTTCGAGCGCACAAGAAGGAGCTATTCTTCTTTTCTTTATTCTTTTGGTTTTAATTCCATTTCCTGCCAGGAGACAAATTGTCTAATTTTTCATCCCCACATAAATTACAGCCACAACAAACGCGGGATATAAGGAAAGTCAAGATCTGAGGCAAGCGTGCTCAGTCTTATTGGAGCAGTGCTGGTGCAGGGAGCAGGCAGCGCACAAATGGTGATAAATCCTCCAGTTTACTTGAAGATTCCCTTTCTCCTCCAAATCCTCCCTCCCGCACAGCAGGAGATGGAGACGATTCCCATGGGCACAGGCCTCCCCACAGGGGCTCAGCCCGGTGCGGCACCCAGGATTCCCCCCTGCCCTTTTTTAATTCCTGTCCTCCAAATCTCACTTCCAAGTAGCTGTTGACTCCATGGCGCCTCCCAGCTCTTCCAAGCACTGCTTCAATCTCCTTCCCTGTTCTCCTCATTTTTCCCCTTTCACTCCTATTACAGCCCACTCTTCTTTCTTCATCCTTCATTTTTCCACTCTCTCTCCAACCTCTACCAACCCTCGGTGCCATTCTACAGGGAAAGAGTAGAGAAAAAACAGTTATTTATCCCGACTGCCTGCCCTAGTCTTCCCTGCACAACCTGGTCCTGTCTTTAGGGGAAGCTCTGCCTTTCTTCTCTCTCACAGAGCCCCTAAGGAGGGGCAGATGCCCAATACACTTAACCACGTACCCTGGTGGTTCTTCATTAACTGTCACGTCGCACCTCATCACGAAAGCTTTAGTTATTATTCGTATTACATTTATCAATAAAGCACTTTACAGTCGTGAATCACCTGCTGAATGAGATTTTGCATGGCATGCATTTAAAAACATAACCTCTGCGTGGGCACAGCTTTGAATATACATAAAACAATAGCTGCAGTATAAAACATAGAGGTCATCTGTTGGGCTTAATTGAGGGGTTTAAAGCCCTACCTTTCTTCAGAGGTCCCTTTCCTAGCAGTTAAATCCTGGCACTTGGATCAGATCTTGTCCTCTCTGTACGCTCTGAAAGCTCTTCAGATAAGGTGGCAAGGAGGGGTGACACGCACTGAACGCTGCAGATACCCTCTTCGCATAGGACCCCTTTGCAAAGCACTTAATGGGTTTTGACTGCTAAATTCGCTGTGGAATGAACACAGCAGATACTGCAGGCTAATTTGTTAGCTTCTTGCCACTGATTCTTGTTTTCATCACCATAAAAGCAGATTTCCTGGGGGTAACAAGATGATCCCGATTCCCCCTTTGCTGCTACACACTTAAATCAGCCACAGCTCCCCAGCTACTGCACCAAGAGTAAAATGGGTCTGATGATGGGAGACCTGGATTTGGCAACTTAAACATCAGTGTCATTTACTGTAGCTTCAGAGCACTGTCCCAAATGACTTTTAAGCTCTCTGTACATGAGAATTACTTCATGTGTCTCCTGGAGGTAGTTGCCTTCGGGGTGAAAAGCAGCAGCTGTTTCACAGCACTCAGTTGCACTGGCCATGAGTGCCGGGTAGGAAGCAGAAGATGCCACATCCAATTGCCATCACCAGGGAAACTTTTGGAAGGTGTAACATAATTATAGTCAAACCTTGTTTAACAGAATGGGATTGAAGACAAGAAAGCCATTAGGCAAAAGGGTATTTCAGATAAACTCAGGCTTGAAAACCCATCTGATACACCTCAGGTCTACCTCGGGACATGACCTGCTCTTGGATGAACATGTGCTTTGCTCAGAGGCATGACAGATGACAAGCTCAAATGCAGTAGTGCCAGCAAGCCAGGGAACTTTTCACAGTGGTTCTTCAACCACAAGGGAAATCCTTCCTTCCATAAGCCATCCAGGCACTGGTTTGTGCTGTGTTCAAAAGACACTACTACTGTTCAGCAGAACTGCGACCTACAGCAACACCAGAGCACTGAGAAAACAGCATGAAAAGGTCCACGGCACCCTGGAAAGCAGGTGGGGAAGCCATGGCTCTGCAGAGAAGCAAAGCAAGGATGCAGAGAAGAGCTGTATGGAACATTTGCCTCAATTTTCACACATAAGAAACTCTGAACAAACATTGCATGTAATACACCTTAAAAGGAAACAGTCTTGGGTCAGAATAGGGAGGAAGAGGACAAAGAAGGCTCAGACAAGATAGACGCAGTTCAACGCATTTGGAGAGTCCTTGCTTACCAAAGAGAAGCATATAAGACTTCTAGATCCCAGAGAAGATCAAACAGGCACTATCTGTTGAAAGGAAGTCACGGGAAATTACCAGCCAGGCAGCTTAACCACATCCCTGCAGGTATTTTGGAACAAATCATTAAACAAGCACTTTCCAACACCTGCAGGGCAGTAACATGACTGAAACAGATAAAGTTGCCAATATGAGTTTGCTAATAGTAAATCCGGAAAACAGATCTCATTAATTCTGCCTTTGCATTTGTGAAACATAAAATTTCCATACAACATCAAGTCCGAAACCTGACACGATCACAGTAGATGCTGCAGAACTTCTCCTGGATCTGAATGGCAATAACCAAGAAAAAGACTTAACAGCTTATTGAGAATAAAGGCCTCAGATCTACAACTACACACACCACGAATCAGCAGCGAGGCAGTAGCTTGGCAGGCACAGACGTACTGCGGGCAAAAAAAAAGATCATATTTTTATTTATCTTAATGGCAATACTGTACCTAAAACACTGATAAAATTATTTCATTTTCTTTGTGGATAGTGATGTCTCAGCTGGAGAAGTGCCAAAATTTCCCTTTTGCACAGTAAGAAAGATAGTGGCAAACTGGGAAGAGTGCAGGGAAAAGAGGAGGGTTTGGGAACATATTCTTTTAATCTTTCCTCATAAAGATGCAGGTTTCAGATGGGCTTAACTAAAAGAAAAACAAATAAGAGTCTTCCACAGTGTCTACTTCGGGGTGTGGGAACACAACAGCTCTACCGAGTTGGGAACCTGCCATCCCCTGCATCCAGGCAGCCCACGAAGCGGGACTGATTCACAGGAAGCTGTTGGTCCACTGCTCTAATTCCCAAGGAAAGGTCCAAGAACACAGGTGCTCCTGGCACTGGCAAAGAGACTCCCTGCTTCTTCATACAGAGCTCAAAACCAAAGGTGGTCTGTGGGTCTGACATTCGAGGATAAGCCCAGAGCAGCGATGTGGAACCTGCAAGCCGCAAACCAGGAGCACAACACTACTAACAAAGACCACAGAAGGAAAGACGAGGATAAAATAAATGGAATAACTAATACACATTTGCTCCAAGGTTCTCTCTGCACCAATTGGCAAGAAGAATGCAGCTGAATCATTAATAATTGAAGAAACTCGAAGACAAAGACATTTCCAGCCAACATCAGACAGAGGGATGAAAGAGGACTGCAGCTCTGACGCTGGTGCCATTGGCAGAGCAGGATGGGAAGGAGCGCGTTACACTTAGAAGAAACGGCTCCTGTGTAAAATGAGAGCAAGAACAGTCATTACGGATGCAGTCCAGGCCTCTGAAAGGCCTTTTCCAGTGGAGGGTGTTACCAAACACCCTTTTGGGGGCAAGCTCTCCACTAACGGTGTTAAACAAGGGGAGGATATTGCTGTAGCAAAATGTAAAGTGTCGCTTTTTTTAGTCCTATAGTCATTAAGGAATGAATATTAACAAGCACCTGTCCTCAGCTGCTTCCCAAAACTCAGGAGTGTCCCTGCAAGAGGCTGACAGGAGGCTGAAACAAGCTTGAGCTCTCAGTGCTTCTACATGTTGGCCCTGTAAACCAAGACAGTCCAAACGTTATCAGCCAAGTGTTCCAGGACTGGCCCTCTGGACTGGTCAGGAGGCTAAAAGGAAAAAAAGCAAGGCACAATTTCACATATACTACACAAAATACTCCAGCAGATTAGATAAGTTTTCTGGAAGGAGGTATAAAACCCTGTGCACTGCCTACACTTGCTCAGGGTAACCACTTCTGCATTAACCGCATGTACTCATGCCAAAAAGCTACTCCGTGCAAACCTTTCCAGGCCCAAGGAACACGGTAATGCAAACCACAAGAGACACAGAGCAGCTTTCAGATTCGTATCCGACTTTTGACTTATACCAACATCGTTCACCACAAGTAAAGTCAGTGGGAAAGGAACAGCCAGACACATTCCTTCGCTCTGCACCAAATTCACAAGCAAGTCAGCTCCCATTTTAAGTCCTGGAGAAGGGATAGAATCCAGTGGTTTTCCTTTGCATTACTCGCTTTGGCTAACAGGGATCCCTAACCCATGCAGTGTCTCCTTTGCAACTCCTGGCTTTTGTGCTGCCCTCGTTAATCATTTTTAACTGCTTTCCGGTCAATGCAAACTAAAAACCTCAGAATTTGGACAACTAGCAATGTTTTTTCAACATTTCATTGCTTACACTCAAGTATAAACCTTCTGCCTGACAGAGCTTTCACAGGACAACAGATCAGTGAAAAAGGAACGACTCCTCATTGCCGGATTGGTTTTCTGTTCGCTGTACATGTGATGTTTTAAAGCACAAAAAGCAGCCTCGCGTTCACTTGGAAAAGAAGTGCCAGCCTCCTCCTGAACTTAATTTCTTCCTTATTTCTTCCTATTTAGAGGCTTAATTTTGAAGAATAGAGAAAGTAGTAATTATTTCCTTCCATAATAAAGGGAAACAATGAAGCTACACCTAAGTCATAAAAAGCTTTAATAAGCCAAAATATATATACGTCTGTGCCAAAAAAGAATAGCTCTCCCGTGCAAACGAACCACAAGACGCCGACACCTGCGGCAGAAAAGGCACCAGAGGCCCCAGTGGCAGGACCCTGTCCAAGCCTTCGCTGACGACACCTGAGCCTTCCCCCGGATGCTCTGGCTCTGGGCTGTGAGATGTCACCAGTTCAGAGCACCGAAGGACCAGGAATCTAGAGCAACCCACGCGATGTCTTTCGGAAACGACAGGCGCCAGTTACGGCCGGGCACAGGGCTGTGACCAGCGCAGTGCTGTGAAACCTGCTCTTCCTCCGGCCCAGCTCCTTGCCCGGCAGAGCGGCTGTGCTGAGCCTTCCTGCTGGATCTAGGCCACCTCCAGCGGCTGACCCCCCTAATCCCGTCAGGAGGGGGCCCCAATGAAATCAGCCTTCTCCTTACAGATTTTCTTCCCACTGCCGCTCCCCACTGTTACATTCACAGATGTTGTCGCCGCTCTCTTCTCCAGCCGCTCCGAGGGCAGGGCTGGACATTACAGAGGCAAGTCACGCACAGAGCACACGCCAGGGCTCGGCGAAAGGCAGCGGTGCGAGAAAGGCCTCGCTCGGCCTTGCAGGTTGTGCAGAGGCTCGGAAAGCGCCTCGGCACAAGCGCTCCTGCTGAGGGGCGCGCTGCAGGCCCTGCGCCGCGCGGCTCCTCTCGCGGGCTGCGGCCCCCGGACGCGCAGCAGAAACGCTCCCCGCAGCCCGAGCCCGGCCCCAGCGCATCCCGACCGCGCTGCGCTCCGGGGGGCTCATTCCCTGGGCAAGCCAAGCGGGACAAATGCTGCTTCCCCATCCCACAGCGGTGCCAGGGACACAAGGAACTGCCGCTCTGCAATGTGTTTCCCAGTCCTTGCCTGAAAGCTCTTAGGCTGCTCCTTGTCCCTTCTTTTCTCCTTAAGCAAGAGAGAAACACAGCACAGAAGCCTCCTCTATATACAGCTGTTCTTTATTTATATGTATATACACACCCATTTGGTCAGCTTGACTCCAAGACTTCAACCATGTAGAACTAACTGTATCCTATTTTATGTGTCAGTACAAACAATTTTACACTTCAGGAACTTGAAAGACAAGTTGCTGTGACCACTACATGCTTCTGCTCAGCAAGAAGAAATGCAAGGAGCAGAAGGCAGAGTGCAAGCAGCAGGTACCACCTGAACACAAGAGTCTCCTGAAGGATGTCCCCAGCATCCCTGCACCCAGCATGTGTTAACCTTCTGATACAGACCTCCAAGAGCAAGATAAGCTAAAAACATTACATCTTTCTTTTGCTGTCCCATTTTATTTTTAGTTGCTACCACTCCACGTGTTGCTGTTTATTTTTCGGGGCTTAAGGTTTTGTCCCTTTAAAAGACCAAAACAATCTCCCATCCTGATTTAATCTTTTATTCCTGAAAAGCACTGGACTGAGTCTCCTTATTTTCCTCTGAAAAACCAAAGGCAGTGATGGCAAGACACTTCTTGCTCCTAGGACACAATGAGAAGAAGTAGGAATAGAAAGCAAGGGTCAGCTTGAGTGTTTGTAGCGAGTGGTGTGCGGGTTGAGAACAAGACTAATGCTGGGAGGCCCAGATAACCAAAGACCCCTTGAAGGCAGAAAAAGAGCAAACAGTCAGGTCTAACCAGCCCATAGCTCACAGGGACCTTGGCTGAACACAGCTGATGTCCCTACCAGTCCCACAGGTGAAAGGCAGCCAAGCCCCGGCTGCAGCCAGGTTCCAGCAAGCTCTGAGGAGCTGAGTGCCAACGCACGGCAGCCCTTCAGAAAGAGAAAACGATTTAAAGAGAAAGAACCTCGCTGCTGACTTTCCTAGAGTGTCACAGAAACAACCGCCCGCCCTGCAAGCAAACCCCGCTGTGCAGGAGCCCCGATGGCAGCGCTCTCCCGCCGGGGACGGTGCCGCGCTCCCAGACCTGCTCGCTCATCGCTCGCTGCTCACTACACGCGAGCCCTGGGCCGTCTACGCTAGTCTGTGCTTTAACAGACACATGGCACCACCTTCCTGGCTGCTGGAGAAGCCCCGGCAAGAAGGGGGGACCCCCAGTCCTGCAGTACGAACACAAAAGTGCTGCTCTCAGAGCCTCTTCTCCTTCTAAAAAGGGTCATTCCATCCAACGAGCGAAATGACCTCAGTATCACTACATGAGATGAAGGCCAAAGTCTATGAAGAAGTTGGCCTGTGGGTTTCAAACCCAGTGGCTCCAATCCAGGAGACAAGAAACACCTGGAAAGGGGGCCTTGAGGTCGCAACCAAATGCAATAAAGCTGAAAAAAAGGGCAGTGCTCTCTGCACGTGTCGCCATCGCTCGCGGAGCAGGGCAAGGCAGCACTGGATCCCTCACTCACCTGCGGCTGGTTCCTGCCGTCCTCTTCCTGGTGTGCAGCCCATCTGAGCACGGCTGGTAAAGCCTCAATGCAGCCCCATGCAACCAAGTGCTAGAGAATTCCACATTTTTTAATATATTTATATATGTGCATATATTTATATATATCACATAACTGTGAAACACCCCATCTGCTTACGTTACGACACTTTAAACACATGCAATTAGCTGAACTGAAATGGCATAAGGATCTGGATCAGGCAATGTCTTTTTCCCTCCTCCTACAAGTCCCACCTTCCCCTCACCCTAACATATGGAGTGCCATATGAATTACTGAATGGATCATCCTAAAACCAGGGACTGCAAAAGCTATTTTTAATACAGATTACGGGGGGATATTGTCAGTCCACGCCGCAGCATTATTTGCCTTAGAAGCTTGGTCTGCCACTATTTCTGGCAAGCCCCACTTGCAGCTCTGACAACTAATCTTCCAACTCTAAATATTTTTCTTCAGTACTCTGAACTAAATCTCATTTTCCCTCCAAGGTACTCGCCTGCAAACAGAGTAGGCCAGGTGAGAGTTAGTGCAGTTTTTCCTGCCCCTGCCATTCTGGACTAGCCCTGCGAGGTCCAACAAGGATCCCGGTAATTAAATCCTGCTGCAAAGCTGGGAGAAATCGCAGCTGAGCTCCAGCTGCAAGGAGACACAGACAAAGCTACAAGATCTTTTACAAGGCCACAATGAGCTGTACGGGGCATTGTAAATCCAAGGCAGGGCAGGGCACAGCCAGGTCATCACCGGCTTTGCGCGGCCACAGGTCACTTTTAGCTCACGTTACCTGAAGCTGCAGATGCTCAAGAAGTGCCTTGTCTCCCATTTTTGAAAATCAGTTAAACTATTGCCCATCTGATGCTTGCAACCAAATGCAGGGCCAGCAGTGCAGAGTCAAGTCAAATCCAGGAGCAGAAAAAGGCTCCAGGTCGGGTCATAGAGCTTTGAAGAGAACATGTCAAGCGCCAAGAGAAAATAATTTCTCCAGAAAACGGCAACATTTTCCTCCATGATTAATTTAACTATTAGAAGAAAAGCAACTTGCGGACGCTCGCACACGTCTGTGGGGATACGCAGCTTATGTTTCCCAAAGTGATGCTCACATTGGCTTTCTGATTTTACCTGAGGAAGCACAGGTGTTGCCTAGGGAAAACGGGAAAGTGGGAGCAATGCCAGACTTCCGGATATGGCTGGAGCAGAGATGAACCAGCTGGAGGTTCAAAGCTCCCAGCACTTCAGGAAGGGAAGTTGGTTGCACTGAGACAGCTTTGGAAGTATTTAGCAAAGCAGACACTGGAACTGATGCATCACAAAACCCCGTAAATGACCATGAAGCTGTTACTCCATTCTACCGTACGACGGTCGAAGCCGGCCCCGTCGGGGCAGCGCCGCTCCGCAGGCTCCAGCCGCACAATGCGCCGCGGCTCCGCTTCGGACGCAGCGAGGGCAAGGAGGGAGGCAAACAAATTCAGAAGCTCTTGGCAGCCGTAACGGTAGTAGCAAAAGAAAGGCGGGAGTTGTGTAGAGCGAGTCTGCGCTGCCAAATGAAGTCACAAGTGGCTTAGTTCACATTTGAGTCTTTTTATTATTGTTGTTGTTATTATTATTATTAGGATTTGGCAGAAGTCTGCAGGAAATACCTTGCTGGTGATGTGTGCTGCTCCCAGCGTGAGTCGCTTGGGAAGGCTGACCGGCTTTCCCTGAAAAGGCGAGCGGCACCGTTTCCCAGCCACCAACGCTGAACGCTGTTCCGTTCAGCAGCACTGAGACCATTTTTTACATTTCTTTTTGAGATGTTAATATGCAATGCGAACAAACCTTGCTAACAACAGTCATCTATTCCCTCCTGGGGAAAAAAATCTGGATGCTCTCTCCAGAAGAGAAGGAGTTTTACAAACACACACACAGGTGAAAGTTAAGTTCTTATTTAACAGGGAAAAGCCTCAGGTCCCTTGGAGCCTTATAAAGAAAGGAATCTTGAAAGAATCCCAGCTTTCAGATGTCTAAACACATAGCCAGAATTCCTGGTTCCTCTAAAAAACGAAATACATGATCCGCCAGCAACATTTAACCGATTCCCATGCAAGGTAATGGGAATGACTTGCTCCTGGTCTCACAGGGCATCTCAGTTGGAAGGAGCCCATGAACTTCTGCATGAACGAGAAGTTCAAGCATAGGAGGATGTAAAATCCTTTATTTTATTCACAAAAAAAAGAAAAAAAAAAAAAGAAAAAAAAAGGGCCCAGTTTAGCAATAGAGAGAACATTAATTGGATTCATACAAAACTATGCAAGCCACCTACAACTGTCAGATAAATCCTCCAAGGCCAACGAACCTTAAACCCAACAGCTTGGTGCCAATACTTCATGAATCAACAGAACAAATATTCACATAACTGTAACTACTGCAAGTGTTCCACACACATACTCTCAAAAAATCAGAGTCCCATTCCTTTGGCTGAAAACACAGAACTTGTGGCATCTCAAATGAGTGACCCAGGCAGCTGGTTACTCCCCAGTGCAGCCTTCTCCCCAGCGCACGTCACGCTCAGCCCTGTGTGCCAAAGCTCAGTTCCCTCACCCTTCCACGCCTGTCCTCGTTTGCAAAGAGGAGCATTGAGCTCTCTTTCCTAGCTGCTTGCTATAAGCTGGTGGGTTACACAACTACATAGAGAACTATTTCATAATATACTGGATTACCGAAGGAATGAGCTACTTCGAGAACATCTGCATAATACCAGCGCGCCTTACATGCAAAATTAATCTTGCCAAAAACCGTCCTTACTTCAATTCTGTAGTAGACACAAATACGTAAAAAACCCACGGGTAAGAAGCATAAAACACCGAGGCTTGAGAAAGCTATGTGAGACACAGCATCTCTAAACACCCCTGTAAGAAGCTGTTTCAGAAACACCTCTTACACACCGTGTGAATAAAAAGCTCTGTTATTTCCGAGATGGCCTCCCATGCTTTTCCACAGCCAACATCGCTTCCACCCTCATGTTTTACGAACCGCGCAGGCTGCCTGCTGTTCCTCCCGACACTTCCATAAATTCTTGAAGGAAACACAGCTCTGGTCACCAGCCATTTACTGTTTCCTATTTCGTGTCGTGGGCTGTGCAGGCTGTGTGGAAGCAGCAATGACCAGATTTACAGTCCTCACTAAAACAAATGAAAAGTCAGTGAACGCATCAGGGAACCCCGCATCAGTGCCCTAGTGTCCATCATAACAAATATATCTCAGGTGGTTAGGAGAAAGATAAAACTTAAACCCTGCGTATCCACAAGGCAGTAGGATGGCACAAAAATCATTAGGATGGGCAGCAGAACAGGCAGATTCCCTGGAAGATGAGCTAAGCAGAACACTGCATTTCCTTCTCTCCCACCGTCTTGGCCTTTCCCTTTCCATCCCATACTGTCTCTCCAAGCTGCAATATGAAACTGCCCTTTGACAGAACCGCAGGGAAACACAAGGACACAGACAAGTTATTCACAACCCAGAAAATCTGCCTTCTGACTTAGAGGCAGCCAAAGACTCAACTCTCCAAGGCGTCTTGCTCCAAGCACTTCATGTGGCTAAGAATAAAGCTGACAGGGCAGAATAAAAGCTCAAATTTAAGCAATCACTTGCTGAGCTGCTGAACTGAATACAAGCAGATAGGACTTAAGAATATTACTAGGCACACGTCGGCTTAATTCCTGCCGCACCCCCACCTATGGGGCACAGCAGAGGTGCACAAGCCAAGGCAACACCTCTATGAACATGACAGAGAGGGGCATTTCCCCATGAGGATTACTTGGGCTCACTCACCCTGGCCATCCATGAGCTCCCATGTGCTGCAGCAACCAAAATAACCTTATTTCAATAAAGCGAGAGTTATAAGGAAAGACTAAATAAACAGGAGTTAAGCTCAGAGAAGACTGGAAAGAGATTTGATAAAAGTATCATATCCAAATACTGAAGAGATTACTGCACACTGCAGGGCAGTATAAAATAACAGTTACCATGGCCACGAAGATTTGGGTTAGTTATCGGGAGAAACTTTCTAGGAGCAATGGCAGGAAACCGAGGGGAAAGCAGCACTGGCACTGGCGCGTGAGCTACATCCCTGCACCGGAGTCACAGACCTGGGCAACAAGCTGTAACTTCTTCCCTAACCCTCTCCCTTCACCCAATCAAATACTCAGTTTAGCCATTTTTGCAGCTCCCAACGCTGCTGGTTCTTCCCTTGGTTACTGTGATTTGCAATTTTACACAGCATCAATGTCCATCCCGCCATGCTCCCTCTGAGCTGACGTCCTGCTGCAAGGAGCAGCACAGAGCCTCTCTGCCCCACTTTAACCTCCGATGTCCGTGACAGGCAATGCTCCATGGGGGACACACGGCTATGGTAGGGAGAAGCAGCCCCTTCTGCACACTGGCCACAGCATTTGGCAAGAAAAGGCCACTTAGATTGGGAGAAAAAACATTTTGCCTAGGCCATAAAAAGACCAACTATTCCCCAAACTCCCTGGGAGCTTCCACGGAGAGACAGGACAGGCTCAGTCCGACTAAAACCCTGCTGGCACGCGTGGAGCCGGGCTCGTCTCGAGCAAGAGGCGCTTCCCCCCAGCACCGCTCACTGGAGAACTTCTACATGGAAAGAGCGGTCAAGCATTGGAACAGGCTGCCCAGACAAGCGGTGGAATCACCGCCTGGCCCTGTCCAAGAAACGTGTGGATGAGGTGCCTGGGGACATGGTTTAGCAGGGATGGCGTTGAGGAATTCGATCTCGAAGGTCTTTTCCAGCCATCATGATTCTACGATTCTCTGAAGCACAGGCCTGCTGGAGCCTGGGCCGGGCAGGACCGTTAGTTCACCGGAGCCGCCTGCTCTCCACAAGGGATCCCAGAGGCCTCGTCTCCGCGCCAGCCGCGGTACGCAAGGCACCGCGGAGGCCTGACGCAGGGGCACGCTGCCACTATCCCGTCTCCTCCAAGGGCCTAACGAGGGCGGAAGCCGTCCCCTCGGGCAGGCGGGCCCACACGGAGGCCGAGGGAGCCGCGCGCGGGGGAGGACGCGGCCCTTCCTCGCCCCCGCGCTCCGCTCGGAGCCCCGCTCGCTGCTGCGCGACCGGCACCACGCGGCCTCCGAGCGGGGAGAGAGCAAATATTCCAGAGAGGGCAAATCATCGCGGGAATAAGAACATTCACTTGACTGTTCACAGGATTTGTTTGGGTTTTGCTGCCCCTGGTCCCCCAAGTGAAAGGGAAATCGCAGTGACACTGAAACTTTCTGTCTAAACAGTTTTTTTTTTTTTTTTTTTTTCTTTCCTGAAACCTTTTGTACTGAACCAACCGCACTGACACGGTGAGGGTTTCTGTGGGGAGTCAGCAGCTTGCTCAGTGCGGAAGGCTTCAGTTTGCCTCGATGGCAGCCAGGGTAACTCAGACCAACTCGCACGTTTCTCTGGGAGAACCCAAACCCCCACGATGAGCAAGCAGCGCAGTTCAGTGCCTCGATCAGTGTAAAGCACGAAGGAAAACACTTGCATTCCTTCGTTTGTATGATGTAAGTACTCGGCTTGTTCTGGTTCTAACACTATTATTTCAGCTGGCTCAGCTTCTAATTAAAGTCATTTTTTTTTTTTAAAGTAGCTTGTGCTAGAGGGCAGAGAGTCCATATTTTATACCACGGTTCTTATTAAACTATCTCTGTTGTTTTAAACTCAAGTTAACTATTAAAGCACATAAATTTAAGACTTGTAAATTAAGTAACCAATTTGAAAATCATCGCAATTTTAAATAAGATTTTGGAAAGACTTCTGTCGCATTTTAATGGTTAAACATGTTCCTGGGGGAAAGAAAAAAAAAAAAAAAAACATTCACAGTCTTGAAGGGAACAACTGTCTGGCAAATGCCACCCTGTTTCCCACCTCTGCCGTATACTCATGGCAGTTTTTGTTTTGATACTCAATTCCCCAATCTCTTTCTTTATATTGTATCCACACACAAAAGCAGAAATTGCTCCTCTAAGTGATTTTTTGCATGGTAAAATATGCAGCAGCTCAATAGCAACGCTGTCTATTTTTCGTGACACGCGTGAGGACCCCCACCTTCTCCATCACTTCAGGGGCAGTTTCCGCAGCATCCGCTGGAAAAAAAAAGTCCTTAAACACTGAGTTTACAAAGCATTTAAGCATCTGTATGACTTTAAGCACTCATACAACCCATTCTTATTTAGCAGAGCACTTAAGCACTTACAGTAAATCATGTGCTTGGTGGCTTTGCTGATTCGAGGCCCGAACACTGCTTCTTTATCGAAATATCCAGCTTGCACCGTGCAGCTGGAACGCGGCCGGCAGCCAGGAGCTGCAGGTCTCGCCCGGCTTCGGTTGACAAAAGCAGGGTTAGCCCAGAGAGCCTGCTACGTGCAGAGCATGAAAGGCCCTGATTGGGATCACATGCTGGCAGGTGTCAGTGACTTGCTGTTAAAAGGAATAAATGCACGCATTACAAAAGCCAGCTGACCTTTGGAAAGCAGCAGCGAATACAAGCGCTCTCCAGGATGGAGGCAGGTCTGCGCAGCAGCTAACGGCAGCTGCGGGTTCAGAGCTGGGCACCCAAACACCCAAAACACCAGGGCCGGAGCCCCTCGTGCCGATGCCCTTCTCGGTTACAGCCTGGCCCTGCTTCTGCTTGCGCTTTTTGGCCGTTGTCACCGTGGCTGCACATCCACACCCAAGTGATGCCCATCTCTTTCCCTCTCCTTCTTCCAGCCAACATGGACTGGATTTAGAGGGGCTTTTTAGTTGACCTTCTGGATTCACACACGCAGCCCCAAAGCTGGGTCCCTACAGGGGTCCCACGCAGCGAGGCTCCCTATTTTGCCCTCTGCTGCAGGGCCCGGAGCTCACGCCGAACTGCTGGACGGGATCTCGGCACACGAGCCGCCTTGTGCAGAAACTGCCTAGCAGCTCTCGTCTCGGGGCTGCTCCCCGTGCACATGCCACCAATCACCAAGTAAAACAATCCTCACTTTAAAACCACAGTCTTCACATTTCAAGCCACCAGCAGATTTTGATGTATTGATCCACTGTTTATTTACCTATTTTAATGCCTCAGAATGAAAATTTACAGTAAATCCCAAACAATAACAAATCACTTCACCCAATAATGATACTTTTCTTCCCCTAGATGATGATGGAAAAATCTATATTTATTTGCCTCCAAATGCGGGTGGCAGGACAGTAAGATGTTTCTCTTTGGGAAGAGCCCAGTTTTCATGTACACAAAAGAAAGTTAACTAGGACACCATGAACACTTGCTGAAGAGGAACCTGAGCCAGCAGGATGCACAGGCAGGATCAAGCTGTCCTCAGAAAGCCCCAGAGGAACAGAAGACATTAAGCACATGTCTCCACCACCAGTTAAGAGCCGACTGTCACATCAGACTCACCCACCATCCATACTGCAAATCCCTGGCTCGTGCTAAGAGGATGCTTTGAACCAAGCTCTCTGGACAAAGAGATTAATCATATTCAGCACCTTAGCATGGGCCCAGACTATTAATGTGATCTGCTTCGTCCTTCACAGCATAAAACTTAGAGCAGAGAGGTGCAACAGTTACCTTAAAAAGGCCACAGCTGCCCAGACCACCACAATGAAACAGCAACATCTGAGCTCAGGCCCCACGGGAGGGAAGCAGATACAGGGAGGAATGTGAAACGAGGGAGTTCACTGAAAATGCCCCAGAGGAAAGATGCTCGGGAATCTAAGCAAGCTACCTTTTACAAAGCAAGGATCCCCGTGCGGTCACGGAAGAGCATCGCGGAATGACCGGGCCTGAGTTTCTGGGGATCGGCTAGGGCAACCCCAGCGCCAAGCAGGGCTGCACCTCGGTGCGTGTTTGCACAGGAGAAAAGCATTTAAAGCCCAATCTCTTAGGGAGATGCTCAGGAATACAGAACAGAATCTCTTAGAGAGATGCTCAGGAATACAGCACACTAACGGGTCAGGTCAGTAGATGTTAGTGTGAGGCCTTTCCTGTTTAAAAACACTGACGTTCCTCTTTGTTACGAACCACATCACCAGTGTCTAGATTTGCACAGCCCTAAGCCTTGACTCCAAGGCGCTGGGCTCCTCGGGAGGCCCCGGGAACATTTTCTGCTACATGGAGTCTGAGCCACTGAGTCAGCACAGGCTGGATGCGAACTTGTTCTGCTCTCTACTCCCTGTTCATTCCTCTAGGAGCAAGTCAGGAACAACCCCACTGCTGTCATCTGAATTACATCAAGCAGAGAGAAGTGGGCAGAGCCTTCTAAACACAGGATCCTGCATACAACTCCACAAGCCATTCTAAGTGCACAGCAACATGAATGTTTTATACGCTATTTGTAAAACTATATTTGCTGTCCTTATACAAGAGCAACACGGAAAGGGCAGGAGGGGAGAAGGCTCCATAAGAACACAAACATTGCTGCTGTTAGAGGAAAAAAAAAAAAAGAAAGAAAAAAAGAAAACGAAAAAAGAACGATGTGGAGAAGGTGACGAGCAAAACCAGATATGCAGGAAAAAGCCCACGTAGGGCACCCAACGGGGCCGTTCTCAGGCCAGCCTCACACCAAGGGCACAGCAAGGATTGCTTCAGCACCAAGGGCTCCAGCAAAGGGGCCAGGAGAGCTGCCTCCTCTGACAGCCACCCCATGGGGACCAGCAAGGTGGCGTTGGTTCCTTGCCCGAGGACCCTGGGTCGGCCCCCGGGTGATGCTTCCTCTCCTGCTGGGAAGTGTCTCACACCCCATCTGCCTTCGCACGAGGGAGGGCGAGGGAAAGGCCTTGGCAGCGTGCAGGGCTCAGCACAACACAGGGCAGCACCACTGCACCACTCAGCACCACTGCACTGGAAGGGCAGCTCCTTAAAAGCCAGATACTGGGGCAAGCCCTTGTGCCATCACTTTGGTAATGGCTTGCTACTTCTGCAGCAGCCTCGGAGAACACAACTGAGGCCTTTGATGCTCCTCAATTAGCTGCAATAAAGCGAATGCCACTCTGAAAGGACTGGCCACACTGGCTACCACCCACACAAGCCCCAGAACAACCCATGCTCTTTGCTGCTCCGGTATTTCTCAAGCACCTGAGGAATCTGCATGCCCTGGTCCACACCCTTGTCCACAGCCAGCTCCTGCAAGCGCTTGCAATTCTCAGTCATAGCAAGGGAAAGCAAACAAACAAACAACTCCACTGCTCAAGCCCATCCTAAGGCAAAGCAGTCTGTGCCTTTTCAGAGCTGGGGCTAAGGCGGCTGCTCAGGGCAGTTTTGCTAAGGGCAGCACACTTGCACAGACAAACGCATATGCACAACAACCTTGTACCATGACGAAGCCTTAAACATCTGAGCTGGGCAGAAATGGTCTCTCGCACCCAGCCCTTTGCTGGGTGGCAGGCAGAAGCTGTCCCTCCTCAGGTCCTGTTTCCACACTTTTCCTTTAGTGAGGTGCAGTAGGAGAAAAGAGCCCTAAGACAAGTGCACCGTGTCCTCCCCATGCTCTCAGTGCAGGTGACAGCAACAGGACCACAGTCATCACACTGGATGGGACTGCCCCTATGGGGCAGACTCCACATATTTTAGCAGACAGTCTCCATTTTCATCTTTTCTGCACGCTGTTCCAGTCCTCCTGTGGGGTCACTGACCAGGAACTCTGTATGCCTGGACTGGAGGGGAGCTCACAAAAAGAGCCTTCTGCGGGAGCAAAACTTTAGTCCTATCTGTACTCCCACGACCACACTTGCCTTTTCTTCTGGATGAAGGAAGCCAAAGCGTTTCCTGAAGTGATGGGAAATAAAAGCATTCTGAGGCAACTTTATTTACGTTATTATTTACTAACCACATCCTCAGTTTATCACTTAAAAATAAATGCCTTTAAATAGTCTACTTCCAACACTATATGATTAATTCAACATTTTTCAGGCATTCGCAGTTATTTAACTGCAAAAGAGAATTCAAACAAAAACAAAACAGAACCAAATAACTCCGCAGTAACAAAAAGCCCTCCTGTCCTATGAGATATTTTCAATACGAACCGCTTGGAGGCTGTTCTGTTACATGATTGCTTCAGGACTGAAAATGAATGACGCCTTTCAGCCCAAAAGACGACTCAGAGAACAGTTTATGGAAGAAAAGGAGGAGAGAGCAAGAAGGCAGCGGGGTGGCTGTGCCTAATGCAGCACGGAGACACGTCCCTCATGTCCCCAAACGGGCTCGGAGCCATGGGGGCCGTTGTCGAGTGGGCAGTGGTGGCTCCTCTGCTCAGATCTGCCCCATGCTGCTGAGCTTGAGCTGTTACTGTATGTAGCAGAGAAACGTCGCCAGCGCTGCCAGGGAAGCGTTGGTGACATCTCAGCACCCCCCTCGCCAACTCTAGTTCCTCTCTTCGTGAGTATAAGGAATCATTTGTTCACTGCAAGCGAAGAAGTAGCTAAGGAGTTCGAAGGACCAGTATCCGAAAAAAAAAAAAAAAAAAAAAAAAAAGGGAAAAACCCAAAGGCAGTTTGACAAATACTTCCCCTTTCCAAGATCAGAGAGCAGCCAGGTTAATAAATGCTTGTTGACTATATTTTAAGTGTTTAAGACACCAGTCTGACGGGAGGAAAACACAACTGTTGCTAGATGTGACTTGAGCAGACTGTGCTTCAGATGCCAAGTGACTTCGGAGCTTAAAGTCTCAGTGTCTTTTGTCAACAGTTAGTATCTGTGAGAAAGCAGGGGTGTTCAACTTCCTAATTAAGTGCCTAATTATCTTACTCTTGCTACGAACCAGTCTGATTCTTTGCAAGGACCAAAATCTACATACGCTTTTTCCATAGCGAGGCAAGCGACCCTTTGCTCTGTGCTACCTTCCCCTGAAATTCTGGTTGCAGAACACGCATCTTTTTTGAGAGCACGTTTCAGATCAAATCCAAGGAGGGCATTTACAGAGCTGGGGAGGCGAAAATATGGCTAAAGAGGGATCTAATCTTTGCTGAATCTAAGCACTCCAAAACTCGCAGTCTGGGAACCAAGACCTATCACAGCATTGCCCCTCTTTTCCCCTTTATGAATTTGTAGGAAGCTGGCTACCAGAAAGCTACTCAAGCAAGATTCCTATCATCAGAAGTAGTATCTCCAACTAGTCTCCAACAGGAGATTAGCTGTTTTTTGAAGGGTTCCCAGATTCCTGAAGTCTTGGGAGGAGGTTCAGAACAGACTTGGATTGGTTTTACACACACACATGACTTGAAGCACGATACTCCTGTAATTGCAGCCAAGATTTCCACTTACTTCAATGCAAAGTGACTTTTCTCAGCAGCTCCGCTCGAGCCTCTACCATCCTGCACTCTTGGTCTCCTATTTCCTTGCTTTGCCCACGCTCTTGGGTCTCTCTCTGCCTGCTCCATGACAAGGGGCTTCAGCATCTCAGGTTCTCCAGGCTTCTCTGCCGACTTCCACTCACTTGCAGCTCCAATCAAATCATAATCAGGATACCCATTACCTCCAGGGCTTTTATTAGGGCTTTTTAAAGATTTTTGTCTGCCCCAGCTGCAAGAACCATTAGAGTAACAGAATGCCAAACAGAAACATCATTTAAAAAAAAAGAGAAAAAAAAATAAAGTAGTAAAAATAGAACTGGCTGGAAACCAGAACCCACAAGAAGATCTGGCTTACAGGAAATTGCCCTCATCAGTCACTAGATGGGAAATTCTTTCCCATGTATTACACAGTCTGTGCTGAGACAGAAGGGGTGTACACACACACTTACACTAAATAATTCAGATCACAGATGCAAGCTAGCAAAGGACAAGCTACCTGGCAATCTTGTATGCTGACATGGTTGTGAAGTAAGGGGAAAGGAGAGGTTACTTTTTAATCAATACCAGCAAAGCAGGAAGGGCCATGGAAGATTCTTTGGCTATTAGCTAAGTTTCAGTTATTTAGACAAGCTTTAAAATATAAACCTTAAACTGTTCCAGCCAACACAAACGCCAAAGCAGTGTCAACAAAGCAGCAAGAGGTGCCCTGTGAAGCACAGGTGCAGCCTGCAGAGCCCCTGCTCGCACACAGCAGCGTTATTCACCTTAATGAGGCCTCTTTGCTCAGGTCTTAACACGCTGTTTCACTGCCACAGCATTACGCCTGTTTTCCCTGTGTGACTCTAATTGAGCTTAATAGCACACCGCTTAGCCTCGGCTCCAGCTCCAGCCATAACTCACCTAGTGCTGTTTAATACAAAAATGCCAACTTTCTATGCTGCCGCTACAGGTATTTTTGTCAGGGAACAAGCCGCTGTTTGCGCAGACGTGGCTGCTGCTGCAGCATGACGGGGTCTAGGCCGGGAAGGAGGCCCGGCAGCTCCAGGCCCCCGCCGGTAGCCAGCGCGGCCCTGCTCGCGCCAAGCGCCTGGCCACAACTTCACAGCGCTTAACGTGGCTCCGCCGTCGGACCTGCCGCGGGCAGCGAGCTGCAGGTTTCTCTCAGAAACCAACCATTTGCTGGCAATTTGTTTTTGTTTACGAAACCAATTCTCCTCAGAGCGGTACTGCCAACGTGCTCTCGCCAGCAGCACGCCAGCCAGGTGCTTCTCAAGCGGGTCACTAGCCCTAGTTTTATACGGCTTGAAGTCAATGGGACGTCAGGAGCAGGAAGCAGGTTTTGAGCGCGGCCTCCTGAGCACCGTTCTCCTCCTCTGCCCACCAGAGGCCAGGACGGCTGCACGCAGAGCCCCTGCAGAGCCACAGCCTGTCCCTGTCCCAGCAACAGCCCTGTGCGGACACAGGGAACATTCACCGGCCAAACACACCCCGGGGCGGCCCCGCCACCACCTCCCGCACTTGCCCCCACAATGAGGGAAGAGCAAAAAAATCAGCAACTCACAAGTTAGCCATTAAGGTCATTCATTTATGCTCATTTTATCTCCTGCAACAATCATGCAGCAGCTGGTCCTATATTTCTCTTGTAATTTTTTTTTTCATTTATATTCAAAAAAAAAATAAAAATCAAAGAACTACCCACATTATGCAGAACTGTGTTTTCACTCAGTACTCACCAGAAAGTAGATGCCGAAAGCTCTAGAAAAACAACCAGGTCATAATCATCTTTGTTTATGGAAATCTTTATCTCCCAGTAGCTAGCAGATAGAAAAGGCGAACTGAAAGTTGTTTTTTTTAAAAGATGCAGTAAAGTCTCAACTCCTAGACCTGGAGGCACTGCCGCTCCCTTTACAGCATTGCCCACTGCACACATCCCTGTCAAAGAGGTAGGGCTGAACATCATGTCTCTCTACCAAAGAGCCTTTAAGAATAATTTTGCAGATTGTCTATGAGAAGGTTGAATGGAGGCTCTTTCCACACTCTTGCAAGGTTCATGTTTGCTAAATTCTCCCCCAATCCTCGAGGGCCAAGTTTTCTTTGCTGCTGTATAATACGTGGATTGGAAGGGGGAAAAATAGTTTGCCTTCCCCCCAAATAAACTTCTCTAGGACACAGCTGCTCTTAGCAACTCATGCAGTCCACATGCTGAACCTTACAGGCCCCAAAACACATTCACTTCCCCCCTCCTCAAGCAAATTTGAACGCTTTTGCCTTGTCACAGCAGCTGAGAGGCTCAACTTTAAATCCCCTGCTTTCATAGCAATGGTCTAAGAGCACTGCGCTTAAGGCGCTGCAGGTCCCATCCACCCAGCCCCTCTCACCGCAGTGTGGCTGTGGGAGCTCCCTATTTCTCTCCCTTTGTCTAGTGGCCTTTCCAGGTAGGACTGATCACGCACCTAATAAATCCCAAGATATAGAAAGCACCCAGAAAGGTTTTTCTTTTGCCTGCAAAATTACAGGCAGTAGTTGCTGCACTAATGCTACCTCATCCTCTGCCCCTGCAGCAACAATAGGCAAAAGGAATGTGACATCCCCCCCCCCCCCCAAAAAAAAAAAAAAATCCAGGAGAAAACCTAATGGCTGCATTTGGTGCAGATACAGGACATCCTCCAGACGTCTGGCTTGCACAGGATCTGGTGTTTCACAGATGTAAGCATGGCCTGATCCAAGTAATTCGTTTCCTTAAATGGTTTATTTGCATAAGGCTGTCAGAACCTGAGAGGAGGCAAAACCCAGGCGCAGCAGCAGGTGCTGCCCTGATCTCAGGCCTCAGTGTTGATTAACTCCAGCTTAGGGGTTCATCCCAAGGACTACCCGGTTGCCGCTAGCAGCCCAGGATGCTTTTCCCATGCTGTGCACGGAGGCACTCACAGCCCAGCAAGACGCAGGGCCTGCCTGCGTGAACCCAACAGGGTTGCTGCAAGACCCTCCACACTACCCTGCTCAGAAACTTGGATCTTGGGTCTACTGCTATGGATGCCAGTGGAAAAACCACAACTGACTTCATGGGAGCAAGATTAAAGACTCAGTGTATCACTTATTTGCTGGTGATAGGTTCAAAAAGGCATGAGGACAGAAGGAATGGAATTATAAATCTATGAAGAGGAAACGAGCTGGGGTTGTAACAGAAAAGCTTCCATAGGCGAGTGCTACACAGTCAAATGCTCTCCCACCAATGACAAAAGTATGCCCGAGTTGCCCAAGCTACGATGCTCAGAGGGTATAAAAGGGAAGCAAACCTTGCGGGCAGGGACATTTTCAACTGGCCAGCTCATACAGCAGGTAAAAACAAGGAGTGTTTTGGGGGAGTAGGTCTTCACTACTCACTGGAAAACTTGTCTTTTCCCTCCACCCCTCCTCCATGCTGTATCAGACAGTCTAACACAAGATGTTTCCCCTCCCAAGGGACTTGCTTAATTTAAACTTTTTAGGTCAGAATTAAAGGACATAACATCTCTTCTCTACTACCGCCTCAGCAGACGTCACTGTTTTATTACAAAGAAAGGGCCTGGCTCCTGCTCCCATTGAAGCCAATAGCAAAATTCCTACTCATTCCTATGGAGGAGGATCTAATCCTACTTGCTATCATCAGGAGATAACAAGGCATCTTTTTTACCCCACTGAATTACTAAAATGAGAAGAGCATTGTAAGAGCCTGCTGGCTGATTTAGTAATTTATAGAACATAAATGAATTGCATCAGAGTATTTGAAGATTGAGCATTAAGTAGAAGCAGACGCTGGCACTTCTACAATATGTTGTTTCCTTTTAAAAAGTTGTGTACCACCTGTTCCTTCCATTTGCTATTTTCTCCTAAAGACACCCCTAGCAATGAAATTAGTCAGTAAAAAACAACCCACAAACATGTGCTTGGTTAACTAACTAGCAGCCAGGAGCTGCTGGCATCAGTAAAAACAACTTCCTCAGATAGTCCCTCAATAAATGTTTGCTGGCCCTGCCCCTGGGCTTCACATCTGGCGTTTGGTAGAACACTAACTAAAGCATTTGCTATCACTCAGAAAACAACCACTTTTTCAACTCTGCATCTTTATAAATAATCTCAGGCAATGCAAAACAAAGCTGCCCTTAAGAAGACTACCTATTTCTATATATTCATAGTCTTAGGCTTTGAAATCAGTGACTTGACTGAGCGGGGCTTTGGACATGTAGTCTGAATGCCCAAATTCACCTGAGAAAGAATCAGAACCAGCCAGTTCTCCAGCAGAGCAGAACTGCCTCACCTGAGCTGCCTCGGGCAGGGTCAGGCCGAGCAGCACTGCAGCTCAGCAGGCCCAACACCACGAGCAAAGCCGGTTCAGCACCGCGCAGCTGCCAGCTCTTTTGGCAACACGTGTGCATAAGAGTGACAGCCACGACCCTCATTCAGGGCCTGGCAGAGATCCTGGGACTGATGAGCTGCCCTCGGCCCATCCTGCTCCTGTGTTTCCGAGGAAGATGTTGCAACAGCACCTTCCCTGCTGCTCCATACGTGAGTGAAGGGTTGGCAAGGCACAGTCCCAGGCCACAAGGCAGGGCTGCTTAAGCCCACACTGTAACAGCCCCTATCCTGAATTGCTGCATCCCATCTAGCTCAGTTCCCAGCAGGAGAGAGCAGAGAGACTGATAATGAGAAGCTCCATAAGCCACCTTGATATTTGCAGATCGGCAGAGCTATATTTATAGGTTTGAGACTTCTTTCTACTTCTCACATGACATGGGATCTAGTTTTAGAAACAACTCTTCCTTAATTAAAAGAAATCAAAAAAAAAAGTTGTCAAGAATATTTCAAAAGACAAAACTTCTAGGCAAACAAGCGCCTGTAAAGATAACCAACCTGTTAAAACTAGTTTTAGGAGATGTTTGGTAATTCTTGTTTACCTGCTTGCTTAATTAGGACACAAACTAGATGGACTTACCTCTACATGACCTGCATAACTCAAGAGAGTTGCTCATCTACAGCCTCCGCTCTCCCTGGAAGGGCTGCAGGGTGAGCACATGGACCAGTAACTTTTATAACAATAAATATCTTTATATAAAGAGGCAATCATATGTATTAATTACAGGATATATAAAGGGCATAATAACAACTTACTGTATTTCCTGTCTCCTCCTCAGTTAATTCTGCACAATTTGGACAGACAGTGCGAGTCAACATGCCGTCTTGGGAACCTGGAGCTGCTGTCAGTGCACATAAGCACAGCCCCTCTAAGAGGGGAGCCCAGCAAAGTTAGAACTTCCTTCCTTTTCCCTAATAACAAGTAAATTAAAAGGCAGAAAGATCTCTCCTTGACTTCCCTACGAGCAGCCATTCAGGTTACTGGAGCAGGCTACGGTTACAGCTTTGAAAGACCTGGATCTTCCTGGACATTTAACTGTTCGCCTAAAGATTCATGTTCACTGCACATGAACACACACAGGTTGACAAGGAGCAGCTAAAGGAAGAGTCCTGCCTTCTTAAATCAAAGCAGGACCCTGCCTGACGAGACAAGGATTAACACCGTGAACAGGAACTCGGTAGTTTAATTTTACGTCTGTTGACAACTGGAGGCTCACTGAAAATTTTTCATGCCTCACCTG
The DNA here is from genome assembly GCF_059628265.1 of Tinamus guttatus. Classification (NCBI taxonomy): domain Eukaryota; kingdom Metazoa; phylum Chordata; class Aves; order Tinamiformes; family Tinamidae; genus Tinamus; species Tinamus guttatus. The sequence goes on from NW_028288731.1 coordinate 2,913,039, forward strand.
TTTCCCTCGCTACCTCTCACAAACGCACAACAACGAGAACTGCAGTTCTCTTTAGCATCTCGAAACCCCAGCGTTGCTGCAGCACAGCCCGCCACCGCTCACGATGCAGGAGCGATGCAGTGCTGAGCCAAACAGACACCGTCTTCTGAAACAGCAGCAGAGACCGCAGCTCTCGCGCCAGGACTACGCTCTGCAGAAAGGACTCTGCAGAAGGGAGAGGGACGACAGCATGAATGCAGCAGAGCTGCCCACGCGACCGCTGCACTGCCCTGCCGCCCAGCTGCCTGCAATGAAAAGGACAGGTAAGGAGACAGTGGAGACCCTTTTACCTCCAGAGTTGATAAGACCAACTCAAAGGCTGCCATTTAGACTCAGGGATTGGCCTACAGATGTCCACAGAGACTGATGCCTTCAGACACTGGAAAGATCCTTGACCTCCAAGACACAAAAGACGGGAACTTGCAGCAAAATAGTACTTAGCTGCTCTCGTTTTGTTGTTTTTCCACTTGCGTCCCTTGACTAGCCAAAAGCTGCCTGCACCCATTACACAACCCTCCTCCAAACAGATGATGCCAGGGCACACTGGAAACCCGCGGATCAGCATTTCTTTGTGCCCGTGCTGTAAATTGGTGCATTTTATAAACAACCTCAGTAACATTTCAACAAAGCAGAACAACGAACCCTCAAACATGGAGCTGCACGTGGTGACTGCCTTGTCTATCAATGCGCTTTGCAGAGAACGCTCTTGGCAGCCACTAACCCTAAGTTCAAAACGTGAAAAAAGAGGAAGGCCGTGTCAGAGGTCCAGCTTACAGTGCTTGTACTCAGCAGCACTGGAGCAACTCGCTCCTTCATAGGACATTTCCTACAGAAAACAAACGGCTGCACAAAAAAAGTTGGCAAAAATCTTGATGTCTTTTTATTTCAAGTTTCCACTCTGTGCCATAAACTCTTCCACTGTACAGCCCAGTAAATGTACTTGCTGTTCCTTGTTTAGAGCACCACCAAAACACACAACACAGGGACAAGAGGAATCCTGTCGCAAACAACTTTTTGTTTTTTTTTTGAACAAACCAAAGAGATTTACTAGGCAACCCATCCTAGTAAAATCAGATATGTGCAGAGTTGCTGGTGCTCAGAAATGACTGATGTGAGACCAAAATAAGCAGAAATCCCACCTCTCAGCGTAGCTGTCACGTTGTCAGTCACAGGACAGGTTCCCACAATCTGAAACAAAGCAAAATGCCTCAGTTAGTGGCAACTATGAAAGGAGAAAGGTTTTTACATTTTATTAAATGAATTAAACACTGATGATTTGCATCATGTGATTAAGAAATACCTTCATTCTTTGCCTTTGGTAACAAGGACAAAGTTCTGCCCAACTTGCCTTTCCAGTGACCAAAGCCTTCCCCGCCACCATAGACAGGATTGGAGTTTGATGGAGTATCTAAAGGCCTTTTATCGCAGAGAAGATCTGCAAGCAGAAGGCCTCTTCCGTGTCCAGGCTCACCAGGGATGATTCACGAAAGATTACAAAAGATAACAACCCCCACCAAAAGCACAAGGGCCCAGAGAATCTGTAAGAATGTGGCTAGTACAACATTTTATCAAAAGCTTCCTTGCTTCAAGAAACACCATAATTACACCTCCGTGTAAAGAAATTCCATCACAAGCTGCAGGCCACATGGATGGGACCTACACACTGGTATCCCACTGTTGAGTATCACGTATTCCAGAAATGCTTCAGTGAGGAAGTGCTGCCAAACAGCTACAAGAGAGGAGTTGGGGCACAAGGACTCTCAAAGTCTCTCCCTGGTGCTACAGGCTTTTACTGCAAGACCTGGGGCATGTCCTTAACTGCTTTGTGTGCTGGTTACTACTAGGATGTGCATAATGTCATCACAGCAGCAAAAGTGAGGATTAGCTACTGCTCTGCAATTCTGGGAAAGGTTGAGCAGGGAAGAAGAAGCAACTGTGCAGTGCATATTATTGCGATTTATGAATTGCCTAAGAATGAGGGAGAAAGCTAGAATCCCCTTCCCACGGGAAGATAACGAGAGCTAGCAAAACATTTTGTGACCGTTCTCCACTATTCTCACCATTAATCCAAATACATCTACCTGGAGAAGTAACTTTAGCCCAAATGTGACTAACAAACACCAGAGCTGAACAAAACTTATTAAAATACTCCCTATAGAGAGAGGCAGGGTGAAGAGCAGATAAACGCTAACAGGAATAAAAACACTTTGCAATTTTAGTGAACTTTAGGCTAAGCACTCCTGAGCGTAAGCGTTGTCACTGAAAGCAGTGGAAGTCTCTCCGCTGACTTGAAGCTTGCAAATGAAGAGTCAGTTCTTAGCACGCACTGGCCAGGCGTGGTTCCTATTATCTTTGGCTAATTCCACATGTCTGAGAAGGAAATCAACTCTAAGCTGGTTAGACTTGCTAAAGGAGATTTGTCTAAGGCCTCACCCCCACAGGCAGTGCCCTGCTCCAGAGACCTGGAGTTCTTTAGGAAGATGCTACCCATCAGATATCATCAATAGTGACCAGCAAATGTAACTATCTAGCAATTTACATGCAATACTTCCTACTTAAGCCAGCCACATCCAGCCACTGCTATCTCAGAGCAGCTCTCAATCAGTAGCCAAAGCAAGAGGTGACCACAGTGAGTCCCAGTAGGCTCCCGTTTGATGAGGGACAATGTTTCTGATGAGGGTGTGACAGACACAGCTAGAGCCTCCATCTAGCTCAACTCCCAGCATGGTGCAGGCCTGGACCACAGCGAGTTTACTCTCCTTGAGAGAGGCCAGTAACCACTTGTCCTAACACCTCGAGTCATGATGAGATGGGTATGAACAACAGGAATCCAAGGCTGTTGCTAGCAAGGTAGCACCACGGCAAAGCACACAGATCAGGCGCCTATTTACTTCTTTGTTTCAGCCACACGCAGTAACCCCTTTGCTTTCAGACCCCCAAGATTGTCAGAAGCGCAGCCCTGACTCATGCAGCCTGGGTGAACACCCAGGACACAGCTAGGGAAAGGCTATAATAAATAAGAGCCTTGCCCATTACCTGACTCACAGCAAAACTAATTAGTGCTGCTATATGCTGGCATTTTGTCTTCTGAATGCTTGTTGGCTAATAAAATCAGGCGCTGTTTTAAAAGATCATGTCTATATTGGATAATTTATCCACTCCCTTCCTGTAAGTGGAGAGGCATTTGCTAATGCCATCAGTTTTTTTGCAAAGCTGGTGCTCCAACAAGGAGTCACACCAGCAGAGCTGGTTGGCAAAGTCTCATTAATAGTTTTTCAGTAGCAAACAAGGGCAAAATAAAGTTGCCTGGTATTTGCCACCTTTTTGACAACACCAGCCCAGAGGGAGCGTGTGAGCCCATAGCAGGGCTTGGTGGGAGCAGGACCCAAACTCGGGCACATGGGCAAGCACAAGCAGTGACATGGTCAGCTGTCCCCAGCAGCCAGGCTCATACGGAATCTGTATAGACAGATTTGTTACAAAAACATAGATGAGATTATCAAAATCAGCAAATCTGTTTCTGTAAAGAATAAACCACAAGGAACCGCTCTGCTTTTCTTTGACAGGAGAGAGGCTAGCACAGACACACCATACCCTGCAGGGCTCTCTATGAGTTGCAAAGGGGTCTGCCTGGGCTCAGCTCCATGTGGTATCATCTGTGACTAGTCACAGGAAAGCACTGAGCTGGAAGAGTCTGGAAGGTCCAAAATTCAATGCCATGAAATTCAGTGATGCAAAGTGCTGTAGCACTTGGAAGAAAGAGAGGGGAGTAGTGCTCCAACAGGAACCTGCAAGACCTCCCCTTGCAGCAGCCCAGCTCATTTATTAAAAGATTGGATGAGCTGGGTCTGCAAAATCTGCTGCAGTGATTTAAACAGTCACTGCTCCGCTGCCCTTCTGAAGCTACCCTAGCTGAGCCAGCACAGGAAATGTGTTTCAGCACACAGCTCCATCCTGCACAAGCTGAGCTGAAACCCAACGGGCTGGGCCCAGGTACGAGACGTTGCACCGCAGGGGCCGAGGCTCAAATCCACCCGCCTTCCTGCTGCCTCTGGCACGGGGAGGAGTCACCTGCAGCAAAAAGACCAAGCGAAGAGCCAGATATTCGGCTTCCACTGGCAGGTTCTCCAGCGCTCTTTGGTCAGAGCCACCAGCCAGCACTGCTGGCGCTGGGCTGCGACACAAGCGTGCCTTCGCAGAGGACATAATCCTCCACAGTATAAGGCTAGCAATTGCTGAACACGTCTGAACGACTTGCAAAGGAGATTTAGGCTAATCTCACTAAATTAGTGACCTACTGAGGCTATGTTCACTAGGCAGTCTGAAACAGGTAAACAGGACAGGGATCTCCGGGGATCTTCCCTAGCCCCGAGGTCTGCCCGGTCCCGCCTGCAGCCTCTGCCAGCGCCGCACACTCGCCCTCCTGCAGGCAGCTCCACGCGCTTTGCTCCTCTGCCCGTGTGAGATGCAGCTGGGCGCAGGAGCTGCAGACAGGCTCTCGAGATCCTGTCCAGAACACGCAGCAGGCCGGGGAACCTTGCAGATTGAGGCTCGCACTTGATGCCTACTGCTGCAGCCATGACGAGAGCAAGCGACATGAAGTCACACCAAATGCAGCTTCTGCTTCTTCAAAAAGCCGTAAATTTCTGTATCACTATTGCACACAGAGTAAGGCTACTCCTCGCGTGCCAGCATGGCCTCCATCCTCGAATCCCACAATATTCTGTACTGTTCCCACATGAAGAATCACCTCCAGCTCCGGGCTGGCGAGGTATGTAGGGCACTTTCCCCGCAGTGCGGGGTCGGAACAGACACACATTCGATCCCACTAATGGAAGCAGAGAGGCTACTTTCCCAGGAGCTGGATGGAGCACAGACCCGCTGAACCCCCCTGTGCCCGTTCCAAGGACAGGGCTTCCCGCCAAAGCTACACTGCACGCACACAGGGCTGGGGCACCAGCAAAGCCGCCCACCTCCCATTTCCTTCTTGGATACGTCCTGTTATCCTTTGGCCACTTCCAAGTTTTAAATACATTTTCAAAGATGTGACTGGACATAACAAAAGGGTAACAACAGTGCAAAAAAATGCAACTGGGAAGAAAAATGCAAATCGAAGAAAAAAAATGCACTTGATTTCTCAAGAGCAATCAGTGTTGATCTAATCCTATTACTATTCAAGGCAGCCCTGCATCGTCTCATGACAACGCACTCCTGCAAATCTGAACCTGAAAATTTTGAATTGATTTTTATGCTTTTTAGGCAATAGCTTCCTCAAAGCAGTTCTGATTTCCAGGGAGTTTATCCTGAATTTACACAATTGCAAATACATTTAACTACGTCTTTTTATTACCTGCTTAGCCAATTTTCAGTTAATTCGTATTAACAAAAGCTAACATGGGAGGAAGCATGAACATGTCCTCCTCCACCTTACAGGCTCCTCCTATCCAAACATTCACAGAAACATCTCATAATTCCTCTATGACAAAGAATCACTTATCCCAGTGCAGAAGGGTAATTGAGACACAGAGAGATCAAGGTATTTACTCCATGTGCCCAAGAAAATCCTTGCAAATGTGCAAGGATCTGAAGTCAGCTCTCCCATATTTCAGGCTTCAGGTTCCTTTCATGAAGGAAGACACAGAGTCTGAGATGTTAGGAGGGATGCTCACAGAAAGGATACTCATTTATGGAGTAAATGAATGAGCTTCTGCCCTACAAGCAACAGGGAAACAGAGCGGTTTAGGTCTCAAACCACTCTAAGTAGCTGATTTGGGAAGCAACTCTGATTTACTTTTCCAAAGCTGGCTCTGGCCACAGCAGCCACAAACAGCAGCTAGAGGCTACTACAGATTTCAGCACTGGACACAGTGCCCTCCCACTGAAAACTTAACTGGTGCAATGGAGGTCAAGTGGATTAAGGGTCTAAGTTTAATTTTGAAGAGCAACACGATAAAGGAGGCAATGTCTCAGTTGCAAGGGTTTACTAGCACTTGAGCTATTTCTACAGCTACGCTAGAGACATCCATAGAACGACAATAAGTATTTTAAAAGTATATATGAAGTAAATATACATATATATATATATATATATATATATATATATATATATAAACTCTAAGTCTTGGAGGCCCCTTGGTCCCTGTCCGAATACGGATTACAGCAAGGCAGACTCGGAGACCTTCCGCCGTGCTCAGCACCTCTCCGGCCGAGGCCTCGTGCTGGCTGCCGCGCGCAGAACCCACCTCTTCGGCCGCACGGCTGCCTGCTGATGGGGGCACTTCAAACACCACCAAAATGCTCGAGTCAACTGATTAACCCTTTCATGCTGCCTCCCCCTGATCCCAAAGCTCCCCAACTCGTCAGAACCTTCTGCTGCTTCCCAAAGCCCCAGGGGACAGGGACAGGCAAGCGCTGTACAAACGGAGGGACCATGCGAGACAGATGAGGAACAAGATCCCCTTTTTTGCCTGCCATGCCCACGATTTCTTTTCCTGGCTTAGCGCTGGCAACATCTAATCTCAACTGTTCCATCACACAGTCCTCATGAATTTGAGCATTTGTATCATATGAAGGTGACTTTCCCCAACAGCTGGCTGCAAAAAAGTCCTGCCATTTGTAGCCATCGGGCAAGCAATGAGATAAATGCATTTCAGAGGCATAATTCCTCTGCTAAAACCCTGCGGATAGCACTGCACAGACCTCTCACTGAACCCATGATAATTGCTTCATGTAGGACACTTCTGTATTCGGCCAAGGAAGAAAAGGGCCTTCAATAGGGCAAATTATCAAGCAACAATCAGCAAACAGCACTTAAGTCAAATGCAATCACGGTTATGTACATGGGTACATTGAGTTGATGATAACTTTAAGGCTAGAGCCTATTTTGCACTGCCCCCAGCTCGAAGACAAACATGCCAGCAGTAATAATCACTGAACCACTGAACAGGATAATTTTGCCCCCGAGGAAAGACTATTTGGCAAAGAGTGAATCAAAACCCAGAACATGCCTGGTAAGAAAATGCTGCAGCACCTGCAGGCACCTGCACTGCACTTGACCACAGATCTCTGGCATGAAGCAGCTTTCACTGATTCCCCATGCACCTGATCTGGTGCAAGACAGGAAGCGATCGCAACAGCACGACGGGCCCAATGTCACGAAGGCTGAATGGGAGGGCAGTTCTGCAAACGAGCACAGGGATCAGGACACGTTCGGGACACTAGAGGGGTCCCGCTGGGCAGCCATAGCCGCCTGTGTGTTTCCTTCATCCACATTCATTCAGCAAGTCTTGGCTTTTGCTTTAAGGCTGATACACAACACACAGCTCCCCAGTTGCTGCCCACAGGCTCAAAATTCAGCAAGGTAAATCAAGCAAGGACACGGATGGGGATCGTGGGCATGAACACATTTATCAAAATCAATGTTTGCTGGTACACGTTTCATCCGTTAAAGAATCATCCTGGTCCCCATCCCCAGAGTTAACTCTGCCAGTGCGAGCCTATAGCTTTGCTTTCACCATTCAGATACATCCTGGACATGGCTGGTTCGGGTTCACTCTGACACTTTGAATCATTCAACCATCTATTCTAAACCTGCTCATCTCTGAAGCATCTTCATTACTCAGTAATCTGCTACAACGAGGATTTCTATAGACCAGATTTGATAACCATGTGGGGCTTGGTATGTTTGGAATCCATTTCACTAAAAAGATTTATTTTCTTTTTTTATTTTCAGATTATAAAATATATTGATAAAAATCACTCACCCTTTCTAAAATAAGGGGCAGGTTACAGAAATTCCTTGGTTTTAGGGTAGAAATTTTCAAAAACACGGTAGCACCTGGACAGATCATGGAGCATCAGTTCTTAAGCATCTTTCAGAAAGGATATTTTGAAACATTCAGTCTTTTTAGAATATGGTAGCACAAGCCCAGTACTAGTTACACCCAAGACAAGGTCTAGGGCTTGGGATCACAAGTCGTATTCTTTGTCCACTCCTAATTTCTCAAGCAAAATCTAAAGACATTTCTCAACTAGGAAGGAAAAAGCTAAATCCTGCTGCACAGAGTGGATCTTTTCCTTGTGTACCACTACTTGGGATACTTTAGAACTGATCCACTGACATCTTTTAATACACATCTATGTGTATACGCATATACACACACTCCACAGAACCACAAGCTTGGTGTCCTCCCCTTTTTCCTCCCTTCCCAGATGCCTAAAAATTCCTTCTGGATTTACAAGCGCAGAGCTCTCCTGCTGAACACACCACAGCAGGTGTGGATGACCACCAAGCACATCTTCACTCCTGATGCTTTGCACAAAATTTTACTGTTTTCTGCAAAATGCTAACACAGTTTCATTTTTCTCTAAAATACTTGTATGAAAATTTAATGCATTTCATCAAAATGGCAGTCTTCCAATAAAAAAATGCTCTTGCCTGAGCTGCACTGATAAATATTTCATGAGTATTAAGATACTTAACGCAGCAAAAAAACTTCTTTGGCTTTTTGCCCCTCGATGCAAATATCTTACTGCGAGTTCCTGGGCCTCGCTCACCAGCGTATGCTCTGGAACAAGCAGCTCGGGGCACTTCCAGCCACTCAGTCCTGCAGGAAGCTGTATGCACAAGGCTTAAGCTTTGTAACAGGAGGGGAAGAACTTGCAAAATTGCATGCCCAAGTTCCAAAAGATACTTAGAGTCGACATAAAAGATTTAGACAACTGCTAAGGAAGAATAACCAGAATAACTAGAACTTGCATGCAAGCCATATGCCATGAGGGGAAAATGAATAATTTTAATACGATATGATCTGTTGTACTAATACACCCTTCAAAGTTGTTTTCCAGACAATAAACAGCAAGAAAGGTACCACCCTATCTATTATTACAGCAAATCCTATGTCTGTGCTTGGCAAGTGCCCTTGGGAAGGGAGGCACAAATTTGCTGGAGGACCACGGGGAAAGAGAGAGAAAAGCAGTTCAGCACTGACTCCAGCTTTGACCACGACCATACGATGGCTCCGGCCATCAGGTACTACAGTCTCGGTGCCGAGACGCCCGGGATACTTCCTGCTTGCTTCACTTTGGGAGGCCTTCCCTGAATCTTCCGTTTTTCCCCCCCAAACACTTGGTCTAAATTTATTCACCATGTAAGCTAAGTGTAGCAGAACAGTTCTCTGTTAAAGCATATGGGCTGTTTTAAATAGCACTCGTCCTGGTTCAGCTTAATTTGCAAAATCCTTAATCCAGTTTTACAACTGATTTTGAACGCATCTGTCCCGCAGCGGGCAACATCTGCTGCGCATTCCCCGGACCTGCTCTTGCTCTAGAGGAAGGGAGTCTGTTCCTGGTGCTGCCAGCTCTGCAGCTCGGTGCTTTCCAGCTAGAAATAGGTCTTGGCCACCATAAAATCACCTGGCCCTTGCACAGATAAAGCTGGCTATGCCAGTGGAAAGCACAGCAATAACCCAGTGACGCACAGGACATTTCACTAGGAAACAGGACTCCTCATCCAGCTCAAATGGCCATGAAAACCGCACAAGAGGATTGAAGCAAGGATGCCCCACTGCCTTCCTCTCCCCACCTTCAAAATCCAACTCTAGATTGTCCTGATATATGCTGAAAACAAATCTCACTGGCCAACATTTAGTACCTCTGGTGAGGCTGAGGCCATGATTCTCCCACGAAGAAAAAACGATGCAATATTTTAATGGGAAAAGTCCTCTCCCTTTCAACTCCGAGAAAAGTTGAACTGATTGAAATTCAAATAAACTTATTTAAACACAGTAACAGTTAGGTTAAAACATCATGAGTGTCCTTCTTTGGGTGTCTGGGGCTGTCGTACATGCTTAGGCTAACGAGCATCATTTATCACTGCTCAGCCTCCCTTTTCAAGGGAGGGGACAGACACACTCCATGCAACCCGGCCCTGGGGGAATTAAAGGAAACGGGGCTATTTGACAGCATGGGACCAACAACCAACACTGCAGGAAGGGGGCTGGAACAGGGAGAGAATATTGGAAGAGAGGCTGAAACAGAACAATACCAAAATAAAAGGGTAAAAAAAGATTCTGAATAGAAATAACTTCTATAGGTCCTCTGGTAAAGGAATCTTCATTCTTGCAGCAGGAAGATGCACTACAAGGATTAAGTTCAGCCACAACCAGGGGGTGACACAGCGCGGTGAGCGGCTGCCCCAGTGCCACCGCCGGCACCCGCCACCCGCTCCCCCGGCATCTGAGCACGCGGCTCCGCGCGCTGCCGTCGGCACCGGAGCTGCCGCCGTCCCGCCCCTACGGCGCACCTGGGAGAGCTGCGGATTCTGCGTCCCGCTGAAGGGGGGAGCAGGGAGGGATGAACCCAGGCGGCTCTGGGGAGAAACTACAGACTTTCTGCAACTTTCTTACTGCACACCTGCATAGCCCGAGCAGTTTTACCTTACTCACAGTGCAGAGATGCCAGCAAAGCACAAATAATTTCAATACATAATTTCATAAATCATTTCCACGTGAGCAATGCAAGGACTCCAGTCCCAGTCTCAGGAGTCACTTGCCCATTTCCCCGTGTTACTGCCAGTCAGCAGGACGCACTGGACACCTCTCTGCAGAGACCACGAATTCCAGGGGGCTATTTCATTTCTCCTGCATCAGCTGAATGAAAATGGGAAAGCTGTTTCATGAGATAAGCAACAAATTCAAGCGTAGTAACTAATAAAAATAAAAGAAAACCACACACTGGCACATACCAGAACACATTCCAAACACAGAAAAAGTTTGGGTTTTGCTGCCCTCAGCAACCATCTGTCCTGACCTGGCTGCTGAGCCCAAACTGATTTTCTTCTCTGCTCACTTGGCTTTTAGACAGTCCTGACAGCTCCATTACGGCCTCATTCTTTATCTCCTCCTCATGGATTTTCATCCGGACAAATATTTATTTTATTTCTTCTCAACTATGTACACTGTTTCCATTACCACCAGAACTCTCTTCAGAAGGATTTAAAATAATTTCCTCACCCATCTGAAAGAAACTCTGCTGCTTCCCACACTATTTAGAGAAGGAAAAAAGTATTGATTAATGATTGTCAACTGTTCTTCAGCTGCTCTCCCAGGAAACATTTTACTATCTAACTTACAGCAACAGCGATGCCCCGAAGTTCAACTAGGAATATGAATAACTCCAAAAAGATCAGAATACCAGAAACCTAAACTAGAATGTCCTTAAAAAAAAAAAAAAAAAAAATCAATCTTCTTCCAAATCTGAGATGCACATGAGAGAGTCTTGTTGGTGTCAGTCATAAATATAAAATCTACAAATACGTTCATCGGCAAAAACCCATCTGTACTGACACACATTTCATATTTATTGTATCAGTAATACCCTAAAGGTTTTGAAGTCCAGACAGCTAATAGTTCTATAGGCACCCCTGTGAGTAATCCCTTAATATTTTCAGACCACTTCCCAGCAAGGGGGAAGAAACCCATCAGTGTGAACAACCCATCAGTTAAATACTGATTTTTAAACAACTCGGAAGCACTTCTGGCTGTACAGGTTTGGCAAAAAATATGCTTGGGCTTCTCCATTTTAAAAACACATGTAACTGCGCAAACGAACCAACAAAAGCCCCCAAAAGAACGAGTGGACCTCCTTCGTCATTAGCCCCACAAGCACCTAAAGCAGAGAAAAAGGTCAGATAGGATTTCAGGGCCAGACAACTTTCTGTGCCATTAGAAGGATGGACACAAAACATCACGCTGTGACGCTGTGATGTCCACACGCTCTGCTCCCCCGCAGCGGGAGACGGGCATCGCTCAGCCTGGGCAGAGACCCAAGTGCGCGAACGCGCTGGAACCGCGAGGTCGCCAAAGCTCACAAATATTCTGACACCAGCTGCAAACCAAACTGCCTGTTTATCTCCAGGGTTTCAATCTTCAGGGAAAGAAACCTCAGAGCCTGCCCACTGCCACGGCCAGTTCCTGAGCAGGCACTGAGACATGAGCCAGAAGCTGGTGCTGCTGCCCTGGTTTTCTCCCAGTCCCATTCACCTCCTGTCTCACTGCTCAGCCTTTACCAGGCACAACAGATTCAACCTTGCACCACTTGGAAAGCTACGGCAGCCAACAGCTTGATCCTGGCAAACAGACTGGCCAGAGGACAATAAACATGACCTAAAAACAGGTTTTCTTGCTGAGACAGAACGGCAGCAGTGCACAAGCAACTACTGTGGTCATCAACCACATGTGGATCTTGTGGTTGTTCATAAGCTAAGCCGAGTCCGAGGCCTCTTTGCTACTGTCTGGACCCAGCTCTTCAGCAAAAAAACAATAAAATTCTTTCTGAGCACCTAAAGTTGACTCTCTCGGAGAACAACAACAGATAGGGATACTGTGAGGGGCAAAAAAGAGAGAAACAAACAAACAAAGAAAATACACCTCTTTTGCCACTAGCAGAAAGCTATTCTGCTAGTTTTGTACATCCACCCATTCACCCACAACTTCACCTCCACAACTCCACCCCATATTTTAAGTACGTTCTTGTTCAACAATTTACATCAAGCTCCTTCAAACAAGATAGCACTAGAGTGGAGTGAGAGTCTCAACATCGACTTCCCTCTCTGCACTGCACTCAAAATCAATGCTAAAACCAGCTGAGCAGCGCAGGAGTTGCAGCAAGGCTGACTACCTGCATCTGATCTTCACCACCAGTTTATGTTCAGTTTACGCAGCCGTGAGAGCTGCACCTGAGCTGCACTGGCAACTTCTCCAAATGCACTGGTTTGACTGGAGTTGGGCCTGTCTGCCTGCAGAGCTAGGCCGCGAGCTGGAGAGGGGCTCTGGATGCTCCCTGGGGAGCTCCCTCTGAGCAGCAACACTGCAAGGAGCTGTGTGATCCATTTAGGTAAACACCAGTCTGCAAGAGGAACATGTTCACCATATATCTGATCTCTCACATTATTTCAGCAATTGCACGCCACTGTTCAGCGTCATCACCTTCTTTAATGAACCTCCAACATCATCTGGGCAACAGATGGACATAAAGAAACCCAGGTAAGAATCCTCTCAGAGAATCCTCACAGACCACATGAGACTTTTTAGGATGATTGCTCGAGCTGGCACACATGAACCATGCGGTTGAGGCAAAAGCTGCGAGGGAAGAGCTGACCTACTGTCCGTGGGCAAGTCAAGTTTAAGCATGAAGGGAAGGCCTACTACCATGAAAGCAGATGGCAATACTCCTGCTGGCAGGACAGGAATGGGTGATACACCTGCCCACAAGACGCACCACCTTGTGTCAGCAGAGAATGGTCTGCACTGAGACCTGGACTTAGACTGAAGGGAACTCAGCAAGACCCAGGACATGGAATAGGAAGCTGGCCTTCCTCCACTGCCCATAAAAGAGAAAGCAGCAGGAGCTCCCCAGCCATCGCAAACACCCAGTTATCTCCCACTCGAGGTTGCCTCCCTGACAAAGCGGCAGCCCCGCTGCTCACATCAAGGTGCTGAACGAGCATCGCTGCACATGAACCAGTTCATCGGGAGCAGCCCGCAAGCAGGAGCTGACACAGAGAGGTCGCTCAGCCGGCAGCAGGTACCAGCGCCTGGCGCACGGGGCTCTGCATTGACAAAATGAACACACACATCTTACTTGGCGTGGTGCCACCGCACTGCCTGTCTGCATCCCTCTTCTGCAGGCCTCACCGGGCTGCTCCACCAGCCACGGTGCAAATGACCTAAGTGAAGTTCCTTGATGGTGCAGTCCAGCTGCTAATGGACAGAAATCCAGATCGCAAGATCCATTATACAAACAGCTGCGTCTTCCAAGGGCAATCTCAGCAAAGAGCCACGCACTGAACAGCCACACATCTCAAATGGAAGCGGATGACTCGCTCCCAAGTGCTTTATTCAGTTATTGATGGAAAAATATTAGTGCATTATTCATTAAATGTTATTTCTCCATCAGCAGAGCTAGATGAATAATGAACCAATGATTCACAAAGAGCCTACTGCCAAAACAGCAAAACAAACACGGGCATCTTTCGCAACGGGCTCCTTCAGCAGCTCCACCTCAAGTCCCAGGGCAGAGTCTCCAGGTCGGTCTCTGCACTGGGGGACAGTAGCTCCATGTTTGCTATCCCTGTTGCAGGTGCTTCCGGGACTTTCAATCCAGCTTTCAAAAAGGTTCAAAAATTCATTTTCAAAAAAACCAAAAAAAGCGAAAAACCATAAATTCTCATTTGAGAGGCAGATATTTCTTTTCCTTCCAGAACCTACACACTCCGTTCACCCGATGCCGCGGCTAGTGGCTGATGACAGTGGCTGGAGGACAGCACTGCTGCCAAGCACATGTTCCTGCTCTCCTTGACACACAGGAAGGGCAAACAGAACCGGCCCATGCGCAGAGCCCCAGCAACGATCCAGCTTCCCAAGGAAAAGGGCTCCAGGGAAAACCAGTCTGGCTCTCCGCAGCACGTGCCGCAGAATCAGGAGCCACGGCCACAAACGTCCCTCTGCCTGACACTGTCACTGCACGTCCAAACAAGCAAGGAGCCAATGACCACCCAGACAACCACCACCCCTGGCACCCACCTCACCTGCCAGCGCTCCCACTAAGAGCCAGGATTTGTAGATATCTGCACGACTGTTTGCAGCTGTGAAGTTTAAACACACTGGAAAGCAGACAAACAAAAACAGCAACATAAAAACTCCACACCTATCTAAAAACCACCAAATCACTCCAAGATCTGCCCACAAAATAATACTTCAAAGGGGAGCAGCAAAATTTTGAAATGGCAATTGATGCCACAGACATCCAACTGCGGATGACAAACTGCCAATATAACTAATGTAGACAGAACAAATGGCTTTCTTTTCATCTTGTCGTAATCTCAGGAGAACATATCCAAAGCCAACTGCTAGGCTCTATGATACTTTAACTGCAAAATAATTATCCTAATAATCACAAAGATACTGAAGGTATCTTTATGATATATGACACATGACAAAAACACAGCGTTAACAACAGAAAAATAATATCCTGATATTTGAGCATACTGGAAACATTTTTGGTTGATCTCGGATGCTAAACTAGGTATAGGTCCTTGCTTCCCAACACTCTATCCTGGTGTGTCAAAAAAAATAGTTGACCCTAAGAACAAAAAAAGAAAAATCTGTAAGTTTTCACTATAACCACCTGATTCAAGAGAAATTGCCTTAAAAAAAGAAATCTTGAAACTCTAAATTAATTTCTATTAAACAGAAGTCCCTTCTTTTCAAGCAGCAAAACCTACTGCCAGAGAAGAATCCTGACTTTCACAATATATGATTATGAGAATCATATGATTATTTCACAAAATATGATAAACAGGGGAGAAAATGAAAGGAGTAATTGCAAGATGATTAGATAACCCGAGCCCAATTCAAATGCACTCAAGATGTGTTTACTGAGCGTTAGGAGAATTACCAGAGCAACAAGCTCACCCGTTCTCTCCTACCCTGTCAAAGTAAAGAACCTCACTGAGGCCATCGCAGCACTTTTCCAGGAGGCACCGAGAAAGCCTGAACACCCTGAGCAGCTTCACACCGTCATTCCCATGAACGCGGCTCAGAACAGGGCCCTTTTCCTTTGCATTACGGGGAGGGAGCACATTAAACCCTCATACACAACACCTTACAATTTTACTGGAGAATGTACAAAAGAAATTCAGCATTTGTATGTGCCCCAGCTCCCACTGCATTTTGTTGCAGCTTGGAGCGGGTCAGGAATGCCAGACATCAACTTCATAGAAGCTGGAACTGACTTCGTCTATTAGCTTACATGCAGTACATTTATATGATTCTAACAGTTAGTGATGTAATTACACAGGCTCCTAATTGGTAGACAATGATCTAACTAAGACCCTTACAGCCCCCCTTACTTGTTTAGCTCATCCTTTTAGTTCAACAGCTCTTTTATTCCCTCTGACCTTGGTCTACTTCCTTATCTCCTAGTTAGCAGTCCCTTTGTTCTTTCACTGAAACCTGAAGGCTGGAATTGAGCAGGCCTGCTAGGCAGCCATGTCCGCGGCTCTCTAACCATTCCTCTACAATTCCCCCTTTTTCTTTAGATTAGGTGACCCCGGGAAGCAAGCCAGCCTTGAGGTGTCAGATTCGGATTGCGTGAAAAAGCAGTTAACAAACGTGACATTAAAGCGCGCAAATAGGTACAACCAATCATTAAGCTAATTACAAGCAACAGTCCCCATAGTAACAACATTAACAGCGATTTCATCAACGATTTTATCCATCCCCCAATTCCTAACCAGTCCGTTAGTCCGTCTAGACCGAAAAATCCCGCATCCTTTGTTACTTTCTCCGTATGCTTTGTCAAGTCCTGGAGTTGTCCATGTATCGCCGAGTTGTCGAGTGATCTTGCAAGTCCATGCAGCACATTCCGTCGAAGTTCTGACACCCATGTCCGTGAGCAAGAAGCAGGAAATCAACAGTGGCACAGTTTTGCAGCACAGCGTGTTGTACCTGGGTTAAATCATCTGACAACTCACTAAGCACAGTACTGGTTGCATTCGCTTGTTTCAAGGCCTAGCAGGCAAGGAGCTCAATATTTCAGTGTGCCCGCATGGCTGATACCCCAGGGACGAAGAGCCCCAAGTGCTCCAGAGATCAACGCTATCCTCACATTCTGAGCTAAAAGAGTTCGCTGCTCTTTTTGATCACCTTAACAGGGTCTTGCTGTTCCCCAGAGGGCCATGTGGCCAAATCATACCAAGGCGACCAAATGTGCAAGGCCCACCCATAGGCTGGGGCGGAATGCCAGCCCAAGCTCGGTTCCCACATATCAAAAACCACCCGGTGGGAACCTTCCTAAGCCGGATAGTTCCCGTATTGTGGGTAACATTTCCGTTACACCATTCCTTTTCCCCTCTTGCCTCCTCAAGGGTTTTTGCATACTCAACTTTGAGACCTTCCAGTTCAACCTCGTATCTACTGTTCTCATTTTCCATTTTCTTCAGTCTGTTTCTCTCCCCTTCTAGTTGAGCCTGGAGACGAGCATTTTCTTGCCTTAAAAGACTATTCTGCGATTCAGTAGAAGACATCTGAACTTTAGTAGAAAGAAGTTCTTCTGTTGCAGCCCATCCTCTTTCGGCAGCTGCTGCCAAAAGGGCTTGAGATTCACCAAGTCTGCTGGAAAGATGCTTTTCCAATTTTTCCCACAAGGAGGTTTGCGCTCCCAGCATGGCTTGCAAATTTTCTATCTGCCGAAGC
This sequence comes from Tinamus guttatus, assembly GCF_059628265.1. NCBI lineage: Eukaryota > Metazoa > Chordata > Aves > Tinamiformes > Tinamidae > Tinamus > Tinamus guttatus. The sequence continues at coordinate 2,930,333 of NW_028288731.1, forward strand.
AGTGGCCGTGTAGCAGATGTAACACTTTGGCTCGGTTCTTGGTTCCGACTCTCCTCTTCTTGCAGTCTCTGTTGTAGTTCACTGATTTCCTGCCGTAAGTAGTCCTCTCTTCTTGCTGCCTGTTGTTCTGCACGTTGCAGCGCTAGCCACAGGTCTGCCACCTGAATCGCCAAAGCTTCTTGTTGCTGCCATGCCTCATCCTGGGCCTTCTCCAAAGTTAAACCAAGTTGTTCCTTTGCCTTCATTTCCCGACTTCGGGCTGCCTCTTGTGCCTCACTGTCCTTTGTGGCATTAGCTTTATGAAGATCTGCAAGTTCCTTGTAAGCACTATCAAGTGCTGCCTGGACACTTCTGTTCCTTTCTTCAAGATCTTCCACCTCTGCCTGGAGCTTATTAAGATCCTTTTCTTGTCGCTCTACAACACTGTTCAGTTGTTTAAAGGAATACCTAACACCAGTGCATCAAATTGGTCTGCTGTCCCACAAAGCCAACAACTCTTAACTTGAGTATAATTAACAATATGCCTAAGAAGCATAACATATCCATTAGTGTTAAAAGTAGCATCAGCTTCTATATAATAGCATTAAAAGTAACGTTACCTCCTAACAGCCACAATATACAGCTAATAAGAACAGTAACACTTCTTCCTCCCATGTTGTTCTTCTGCAGGCTCACACTTTCCACAGCTAGGGTACCGGTTGCTTGCCTGCTACATCTGATGTATGCAAGTTTGCTTCCAGCCAAGGTTTCACCCATTTTGCTGGCACCCATCTGGTTCCAGCATCTGTAATGATACAAGCATACCCTTTTCCCTAGGTTATCAAGTCTAAAGGTCCCGTCCATTTTCCGGTGTTCCAGTCTCTCAGTATCACCTTACACGGACCCGACTTTACTTCTGTCAGGGCTCCCTTTAGCCCAGCCCTGTGTTTGACCATCAGAGGGACTAGGCTGTCCTGGGGTAATCTCAAAATTTTAAAACATATTCTGCTCTTGCCAATTTTTCTGCAGGCATAATTTCCCCCCCCCTTTTTTTTTTTTTTTCTTTCTCTTTTCTCTTTTTTTTTTCTTTCTCTTTTCTTTTTTATTTCTTTCTCTTTTCTTTCTCTTTTCTTTTTTCTTTTTCTTTTTTTTTCTCTTTTCCTTTTTTCTCTTTTTTTCTTTTTTTTTTGTTTTTTCCTTTTTTTTTCTCTCTCTCTCTTTTTTTTTTTTTTTTTTTTTTTTCTTAATATAGCTGGCATTTCAGCATTTGGTTCATACGTTCCACTATGTCATGGTCCTCAGGATGCAATAGTATGGTGAAAAAACAATCTTTCAAATCGATTATTAAGATGTCCTAATCATTTTGAAAGGTCCTCGATTTCCATTTCTATTTATGTTTGCATAGCTTCAATTTGGTTTCCTCCCCAGAAATTGCTTGGGATTTCTATATATTAAGGAGGCCCCCGCTACAGTAGCATTGAGGCTTTTACAATTTGTAAGGACTGTTGCAGGTCCTTCCGTGTCAGTTGCACTGGAGCTTGGCCATCGCTTCATTCTTGTTTCCCATGCTGAAGTACTTCCCTAGTCTCTTTCCAAGGATACAAGTCAGAGTACGGCTCCCAGTCCTCCACTGGTTGGGGGGGTGGGACGCCATAGTCTGAGTTATTCCTGGCTTTCCCGCTTTCAAATTCTGCACTTTCCTGTTATGCTTATTCAGCCCTCTCTGCTGATATATATATACAAACAGCACGAACACAGTTTCCATCCAGTGGCACGACCTCACGTAGCTGTGCACTCCACTAGTGAGTTCCACTGTCTCAATTGCCTAATCCCATCCTCGTTGCCAATTAGGTTGCGAATGGGTTTGGGATTCGGCAATAATCACACAGAACAAGGTGGCTACGGCTATTCAGGTGAAAGCACGTTAAAAAGGCAAAGTATGCCTAATTACTCTTGAGGTAATACTTGTCGGCAGGACACTGAAACTGAACATTCTCTCGAGGTGGCAGATTAGAGGGTTGCTGACAGGCTCCTAACTCAGCGGGCGTCCCCGCAGAGACAACGTGGGCCTCAGTGTTAGGAGTCTCACCCCCCCTCTTTCTGCACTGTCTGTTTATGCCCGGTGCATCCTGCCACGTAGGGCCAGTACGTGCCAGCAGGCAGACCGGGGGGCGGACAAACCCGCCTTCAGTCACATAATCTTCCCTCCTGGGTGTGCAGGTGCGCATACCAGTAAGTGGTCCCAGCCGTCAGTCCGAGGGTCCTGCCTTTCTCATCTCCCTCCCTCTCGGATGTTTTACCTTCAAATTAGTTTAGAGGATGTTTGCCATTAAGCTGGCTACAAGGCCGGTCGAGCAGCTGCCTTCAGCTGCTTTTGGAGGAGGTCGGCTCTGAGCCTGGCTGGGCAGCTGCCTCCATGCTCCTTATCACTCAGCCTGGGCAGGCAAACATCTTCTTTCTCAAGGTCTTGGATTCTACTTCGCACAACAATTTTATGACTCTACAGATCATACAAATTTCCACCTTTCAACCATACCTCGTGTCGGCATCAATATACAAAGGATACAACACATAATAGAGATGAACATAGCAAACAGAAATAATAGCCCTAATAACGGTTTCTGTCCTCACTTAAAGCATTACAGTTCTTCAACCCCCACTTTAAAAGACGGATCAAATCCCCCTGCACCTCCCTCCTGGCTGTTGTCGAGCCCTCAGCAACATAAGTCTCCTTGATCTCATTCGCCTTTTCTTCCCTGGCCCCCCTTCTCCTTTTTTAAAGGTGATCTAACAAGTCCTGGACCCAGCCGGGCCGTTCTTAGGCACGACGGGGCGGTCCGGGAGTGGGGGCACAGATGGTGCAGGCGCCACAGGCACAGATGAGGACGCATGTGGGGGGGGGGTTGGCAATGGATCTCCAGACACCAGCGGTTTTTGGTGGCGTGGCGGTCCCGGTCCTGAAGTGCTCGCAAAGGCCCTTACAGGTACACTGCTCGCAGCTTCGGGAGGCTCACGATCTGGCGGTGGCCCTGTGATGTCCTTTGGGCGACGGTGGGGCTCAGAACCCCCTCGCTTCAGCTTGGGTCTTTGCAAGTGTCCCTTGTCTCTAGCCCATTTATACAGCTCATACAGCTTCTTCATGCTCACTGCTGCCTCCCTCTTTGCTAATAAGTCCAGCAGCAATTGTACATCAGCTTCTTGCTCCATTTTCGTACTCACTGCTGCTTCTCTTTTCGCCTGCAGCAGCTGTACCACAGCTTCTCGCTCTATTCTTGCACGTGCAACCTGAGTCCCGGCTTCTCGCCCCGCAACGCTGACTTTTCGTCCCGGGTCCCGGCTTCTCGCCCCCCGACGCCGTCTTTTCCGTGTGCGCAATCACGGCCGGCTTACCCGCTCCGGTCCCCGTCTTGGTCAGATCACTCGGCTGCACCCATACGTCGTCCTCCGGAATCCCGCACCGTTGTGCCAGGTCCCTGTAGTGGTCCCTGTTCGGGCGCCACTTGTTGCAGCTTGGAGCGGGTCAGGAATGCCAGACATCAACTTCATAGAAGCTGGAACTGACTTCGTCTATTAGCTTACATGCAGTACATTTATATGATTCTAACAGTTAGTGATGTAATTACACAGGCTCCTAATTGGTAGACAATGATCTAACTAAGACCCTTACAGCCCCCCTTACTTGTTTAGCTCATCCTTTTAGTTCAACAGCTCTTTTATTCCCTCTGACCTTGGTCTACTTCCTTATCTCCTAGTTAGCAGTCCCTTTGTTCTTTCACTGAAACCTGAAGGCTGGAATTGAGCAGGCCTGCTAGGCAGCCATGTCCGCGGCTCTCTAACCATTCCTCTACAGCATTTCACAGACATATGTATGCTGGCTCCTTAGATACTTCTGAAGATGCCAATCCAACCAGGTTTGGCCGCTGCACCTACACACACAAGCACAGGGAAGGCAACAGATCAATTCATGAAAAACAACCACCTTTACATGCTAATCTAACAGGAATCATTGCTTTACAATTCAGCCTACACAAGCAACAGTCTATTCTGTAGACCAAAAAAAATGGAAGACATATATTACATTAACTCAAAACCGTGTAATTTTTTTTTTTTTTTTTTGCTTTGGAAGAGAATTCATGTTGACAAAAACAGCAATTCTGACCCATGGACAAAACATCATCAGTTTCCAGGGCCTCATGCAGAGTACTGAGGCTCATCAGCTTTTCCCAAGCTGCACTGAGCAAGTTTTTGGCCTACCCAGCCTGCGGCAAGTTCAACGCAAGCATCAGTTAGAAATGCACAGAATGGTCCTCGCTACTCTGAGAAAGCAAGCTGGGAATCCCAGCTGCACCTCAACTCCATTAGCCGCTCCATGAACTGTTCTCACAAGATGAAGTCTTCTGAAAAATAAATACACACTCTGATTAAGTAAATTGTGAGGAGGCAATCTGCAATTCCACAATCCCCAAGAGACTCCAAGACCAATCTCTCTTGTGCTTCAACTACAGTAATTTAATAGTTTATATTGTAAGAGCCCCAGCCTACAAGGAAGATGCAAGGACAAACCCTGAGCACATTATTTGTCCTAGACCCACCAACTCAGAGGCATTATTAGTGCCATTAAAGCCAATAAGATTTAGCACTGCACTACCTGGCCCAATGGCAAGTTGATTAAGCTGTTTTTGCTGCTGTGATCAACAGCTTTGCACCAGCTCTGGAGCACCTCAGAGCTCTGCAGCACCTCAGAGCTCTGCAGCACTGAAGCACTCTTTATTTAGCACACAGGGCACTTCATAACAAGATTAATAAAAACTACAAACTATCTTTAAATGCCCTTTTTGCATCAGCATTGCAAGCGCACAAATTCTTAATGCTGGATAAGTGGAAGGCAAATCAAACAGTACGAAGAGTCCAGGGAATTTAAATTTCTTATCCTATGAACCAAACAAGACACCTTTGAAAAAGTCTGCCATTTCCAGGTCCCAGTGGGCAGTGTAAAGCATTTAAAAAGTGACTATACCTTCTCTTTTAAGAAACCTGCAATGACCTGAAAATCATTTACATACACGTCATAAATGGCATCCTGTATGCAGGAGACCATATAGGTGAAAACCACCTTCCTACACAGAGGAAACAATCCACTGGGCTTGCCAGTAGCGTATGGTAAAGCTAGAGATTAGTGCAAACTGGTGACAAGCACCCCTCCGTGTTGCACGCTGCAGCAGAAATAAAAATAAAAGTGATATCTGTCATATCTGATGATAAGGTTTCATTAAGGACGATTTTAGCCCCAAAAACTCCCTCTATCAAAAAGTAATGCAATTGAAAAAAAAAAAATCCTTTTGCGTTCCTTTACTAAAGGAAACAAAATGTTTTCATTTTTGTCTTGTCTCCAGTAACATATTCAATTTACAGGTGAAGGGATGCAACTTCAATGTTTTGCTGCAGAAAACTTGAGCATACTTTTTAGAGCAATTCTGTGTATGAGCAACTTTGCTTGAAATGGTGAGGAGGTGATAAGTGACTTGTAGGGTTCTCCACTGGGCTTGCTATGCATATGCTGCGGTTGATAAAACACAACTTACATAACTAGGACAAGACAACTGAGCAGCGAAGCCAGTACGGGAAATGTCATCTCTGCCTTCAGCCAAAATGTTCCCGGAGCATTTACATTCTCAGAGAATCATCAGGATTTTTTTTTTTTCCTGAGAACAGAAGCCCAAGTGTTTGTAAGATTCAAGAACACCTCCTTTCTTCTCCACCCACGTGGACTTGGCAGCATGGCTCAGTTTTCTGTGATGTCAGCACTGAAAAACCTGCATTACATCGCTTCAGGGCCCCTGAGAAAATAAAAACAATCAAACCACGCTCTGATTTAGGACCTGCCCTTTTCTCCTCCACATGCCCAGCATTCAAAGGGAGACTTGTTGGTTCCCCTAACAAGTCTGGCCCCAGTTCAGCTGCTGATTGGAGTTGGCTCGTGGGCCTGGAGCTCGAGATGTGACCTGATGAACAGCTAGGAGCCAAGGAGCTCCGCAGGGCTCCTCTCACAGCGCGCGGTGCCGTATCAACACGGTGACTGCAGGAGCGGTGGAGCCGCAAAACCCCAACCTAACAGAGTGCCCCAAAGGCCTGACAGCGCCAGGGGCAGGACCACGACAAGGGGCACCCTGTTCCAATGGCAGCAAAGAGAAGAGCCCAATTAACGAGCCCCTAATCAGGCTTTAGTGATAATCCTGCACCGTAACCTAGAAGCACAGACTCCTCTGTCCCCAGGGACGTCACCGGAACCTCGCAGGCTGGCGCTGATGCTAAGGATACCTGGTTTTCTTTACTAGGGGACTAGGACCTCAAATGCAACTGTAAAATAACCAAGCAGATTTTAGTCCCAGGTGGCATATGCCAAAACTAAACTCCCATAGAATTAACTGGGGAAAAAAAAAATCAATACCAAACAATTAATTCAGGCACAGATTTCACTTATAGCTAAACAGCAAATCTTGTTCAGTAGTGTTTAAGCAGGTGAGCTTCTATTGATGCATCACAATTTATAAAGCTCAGTAGCTATTTTACTGGAAAATATCTCCATCACACTCAAAAAGATTTCTGGAGATTATGGCCTGGGCTTCACTTTTGTGCTATCAAGTCCTCATAACATCATATAAAGAAAAAGTTGAAATACATTTGTTATCTTTGAAATGTATTTCCTGCCTTTCAGGTTTTCCCAGTTACCAAATGCATGACCAAAAATGCTATCAAGCCATGAAGGAATAGAAATAAGTGACACACGTATCTATGCACAGTACAGAAGTCATCCAGATGTCAACAGCAGTGAGTAGAGCAGAACAGAAAATCAGTAAGAGGATTTAATAGTTCTTCTGATGTTTAGAACAGGTTAGAAAGATATAGCCTATAAAGATGATTTAAGAGGAGTGTTTATACTGCAACACACGTGAACAGTTTATTGTCAGTCTTCATATTTTAGAGTTTTCCATTGAACTGACTTACATAGATATTACACACTGTTTGACAGACTAGCCAAAGCTTTGCTCTTCAACAATGGGTTTTCCTGTGGTAAAGTACTGAATTATTCTTATTGCATAAGTCATTACTGTTATTGGAAAAGCTTCCTATTCATGGCCCTTCTATACGTGCTGGATATACAGCTACTGCTTTAGCATGTAAATGTGCCCCACAGAAGGGATTACAGTCATTCACACGCAAAACTGAGTAAGTTACGCTGATGATTTTTGGAAAGGAAAACATGTTCCACTCAGAAACTGCCAGCTTTCAACTCCCATGTGCTCCCAGCAAGGGCCCTGTTGTTGACACTATTTCTATTCAGTCTGGTCCTAATTTTAGATTCCAGCGGCATTTGCATGAGAAGCCCCATTCAGCTCCGTGGAGTCATGTATGTGCCACATACAAACAGCCATGAATAGGTATCCATATGGATAAGCATGTACATAGGAAAGCTTACTGAAAATTAATTCGACTCAGCTCTAACAAATTCTGACTTTGTCAGCACGCAGGGAAAAACAAAAGTTACCAAAAATGTGCAGAGAGAAACAAATAGATGATATTAAGGGATAGGAGCAACTCTCTAGTAGAGTTGCTGGTTTAATGCTTTCATGGAACTATTCTTTACAAAATCCTGCCAGATTCAGCATTAGGTGCTTGTGAAAATCCTCCCTATTCAAGTCTCTTCACCAAAAGATAACTATGTCCCAAGTCACAGCTCCAGATTCACAAATAAAGGATTTGAAGTACATCATTACACGGCCCCTCTGGCTGCAGAAAGTAGCGAGACTATTTTCTTAGAAGAAACCAGAGCATTAGTACAGCCAGGTGTGTTCCAGGATGTCACCTGAACGTTTATATAATACGTGTACTTCTCCATCTGACAAGCAGCATGGCTTCACCACTTGCCACTGTAAAGAAATCAGTAGAGCAAAACCCAATTTAAACATCAACTTTTTTTTTTTAATATGGAAAAGGAAAAAACAAACACCTGTTTTTTTCTGCTACAGTATTTTGGAGATTTTTAATGTATGAAGGAAGACTCAGAACAGTGTTCTAATATTATTCATTTCTAATAGCCATCAAAATCAAACATTTATCAAACTTATACTCAATAAGGTTAAGTACCAAGCAATATTTTGAATAATTTAATATTGTAAACATTAATTACTATTAGCATATGGCTATTAAGTTTGGGGACTTCAATCTATTATACCATTAACTTGCTCCACAAATTGCCACCACAGTCCAGAGAAAAAAAAAAAAAAGAAAGGAAAAAAAAAAAAAAAAAAAAAGAGAGATAGAGAGAGAAAATTACCCTAAAAGCTCTCAGACAGACACACCAAAACTGCCAGACAAACGCACCCGGGTCTAAGCACCTTTCCATGGAAAGGCAACATTCAGCAGAGCCGATACTGTGTGAAAGGAGGTGTCAGAAACTTATTAAAGAAAATAGCAGACAACACAAGCACTTGGCTTCCAGCTGCGGCCCCAGGCCTCCCCGTCCAAACCTTAGCTCCCTTCTCGTTCTTGCTTTACACCTGCCCCAGCCTCCATCCGCTTACTGCTCCACACTGTGCCACAACTAACTGAAAGCGCATGACAAAAATGGGATTATTGTGCCTGGTTTTCTGCTTTCAGGCTTGCTGTTCTGCAAAATACGCCTCTTTAGAGGATTAACCCAAAATTAAAAACAAAACAAGGCAGATTCCCACCAGCTACAAGCAGTCTCGCAGTCTGGTTCACAGAGTTTTTACACCGGTTCTCCCGGAGCCAAGGCCCACCCAAGGGGTCGACATTCTCATTCTGCAGAAAGCCAAGCACCACCCCAGCAAAACCCATGCCTGCACCTTCTGTGCATGTTATGCCAGTGTGTTACTGCAGCAGTAGCTCTTTGCACCCAGAAGCGCCAGTCAGCCTCAGCTTCACGTGTGGTAACAGCAGGACTGGCAGAACGTGTGTGGCACCCCTCAGTGCGGCTGTCCCAAGCTACAAAGCAGCAGCACAGCACGGGATTGCTGTGACGTCCTCTCCCTCATTCATTACTCTAACACTTCTTCACCGATTTAAAAATTAAACAATAAAAAAAGACTCCCCCTAAAAAGTGAAGCTGCTTGCGTTAGACACTGTCTACGGAAAGGCCCTGGGTCTGCCTTTTTAGCAATTTACATTTTAATTTCAGCTTCATGACATCTGGGTTCCTCTCTGGGGAAGAAACAACAAGAGCACAGTAAATCCCTGACATACACCCTGCCCACCTGCTTTCCTGCCAGGCTGCCGCTGTGAGGTTTTGAACTGGCTCAAGACATAATCAGTGCAGCACAAAAGGATATTCCAGCCTCCCTGGGTAACAAACTGCTAATGGAAGGACTGCCTAACACAGAGCAGCAGTGGTAGGGTATTACAGGCTTGTCTTCAATAAATATACCGAGCACCTGCACTGCACAACACAAGCTGGCTTGTTTTTAACAAAGATCTTGGCTGCAGGACCAGTGCCACAGCTAGAAGCCTTTTTTCCCTTAATTTTTTTTTTTTTTTTTAAGCATGGATTTTGAAGTGGATTCTTCAGAACTTACTGCACAATATTCATAGTAAGTAATTACCTTATATTTGAGTTAGTGCTTTTGGAGTTCTGCTAATCAACATTTTAATACAAAATAGAGACAAAAGAAAGAAGCAGTTTGAAGAATGCACAAGATGATACCCAGAGATACAGTCCCCTGCAGAGAGGCTCCTTAATACTACGCGGTCTTGTGCCACATTATTTTTTACCGAGAGTGCAGTATAAAATGCAGAGTTAGAAAGAGATGAAACACGTAGCCAGAAACTGGAAAACAAAGTGCTCACAGATACCACCACTGAGTAGATTCAAACCACAGCAGCTCCTGGACTTGTTCAAAGCAAGAGATGGGTAAAGTAACAGACCTCCACTTAACCTGCACTACTCCAACAGCATCAGAAGCAGCACCCATTTAAGCCTCCTGGGGGAGCTTCAAAGCATTTTGTAAAAAGGACAGTCCTGGATCAGACCTCCTTAATCCCATGACACCCCTGAGTCCCTCCCAGGGCAGCTCCCGGGCACAGGAGCAGTGCGGGAAGGCAGCGCTGCCGACTTGCGCCAGCATCTGCAGCCGCAGCAGCCCCCACTGGACCACGGGGGCATCGTGGGGCCGCAGCCCACGCGTACCCACTAGGGTAGGCAGGAGCACAGGGGGAGCAGGAGGGAACGTTCCTCATTCCCACTGCTGTGCTCCCAAACAGGGCCGCCTGCCACCCACTGCTGCTGCGGCCTGCTCACCGCCACAGCAAGCGTATGCGCCAGCGCCGCTCTTCCCAAACCCCTGCTTCCCCCAGGATACTCTCACCATTCACACACAAATCTTAGGCTTCCCAATTTTACAATCCAACAGATTACGGGTGCGCTGAAAGGGAGTCAGACAAGAAAATTAAGTAAAGGCAGAACACCCGTGCTCGGAACTGAGCCAAGCTGATATAAACCACAGTGCAAACGCGCAGTCCTACCTGGCCGTCGCGCTGCGCAGCCTGAGCCCTTATCTGCTGCACATCAACATTCCGAGAGCCGCCACGGCCCCTCCTCGCGGGGAGCAGATCAGTGCCTGCCATTCCCTGCTGCCCTCCTGCCACCAGCCCGGCCCGTGCCCCACATCGCGCTGAAGCACATGGGCCCTTTTGTCGTGGGCCTGGAAACACCACCCCTAATACCCCTGAGCCCGCTCACGGCAAGGAGTCTAATTCAGCTTCTAGCTCAGCCCTTTGTCCTCTAAAAATAACTTGTGTTTAATTGCAACTGGCCACAATTTTCTAATTCTTTGTGACCCCAAACCTCTAAATCTATTACGCGGAGGCAGCCACGGTAATCCTTGCTGAAGGTGCAGGCACGATACGGCCTGCTAGGGGCCATCTGCTTGCCAGGTGTTTCCTGGCTTAGCTTTTCCTCACAACACCCTCTCTCCCTCCTCCTCTAATTCTAAGGAAGGCAATTTCTACCTCAGGACGCTCCTCCACCGAAGACAGGGGCAAGAGCTTTGTGGGCTGCAGCGCGGTGCATTTCCAGGCCTGGAAGGGCTCTTTATTGCCAAGGGCATCTCCCTCCTGCCGCGCGAGGCTGCCCCAAGGGCACTGCCAACTGCTCCAAGCGTGTCGCTTTTGCCGGCACCTCATGGCTCCTGTCCTGTGCTCACAACAAGAATTAAAAGGGCTGCTTTTTTAGGAGCTAACAGGGCAAGTTCTGAAAGCACTGGGCAAGATTCCCAGCCAGTGTAGTTTGTGTCTTGTAGTGAGCAGCACAGTCTGTTCAGGCAGGTTAGATCCCGTGATTTACCCTCAAAAAAGCAGTGGCTTTTCTAAAATCCCTTCTTTTGGACAGAGCTTCTAGCTCGCAGATCCACACTGCTGCCCATTCTCTTCAGCAGCACTCGGAGGACTTTTAGAGAACTGAACCGCTATAAAGAGATATATTTTTGCACAGCATTAGCACCGCACTGGCTCAGCTCCGACCAGGCGCGCCAGGACCAGGCGCGCTGGGAGCAACCGTGGGCAGGACCCCCATGGCACCAGCCGAGACGAGCGTCACTGGCCGGGAAACTCCAGCCCCGGCCAATAAACTGAAGGTTCTTCCTACCATGGGAACGGGATCCTTGCTGCTGCCGGGTTTAGTTTGCAGAAAGCATCTCACATTTCACAGTAAAGCCAGGAAACACACGAGGGTACTCACACTATAGGAACAGTTTCAGGCGGGTTTATGTGCGTACCAGGGCCTAGGGATATGCATGATGCAATCTTGCCAAAGCTTCTCAAATGGGATAAGAAAAACCTAATTTTGATAGAGTAGAAAATGCCTGGTGACTCCTTCCAGGGTATGGAAAGGGACAAAATACGTGGTGAGCTCTGGAGCACTGAAACATCAAAAATTCCATAGGAACTTAAGGAAAAATTTCTTAACAGTGAGGGTGACAGAGCACTGGAACAGGCTGCCCAGAGAGGTTGTAGAGTCTCCTTCTCTGGAGATCTTCAAAACCCGCTTGGACGCAGTCCTGTGCCACGTGCTCTAGGTGACCCTGCGTGTGCAGGGGGGTTGGATGAGATGACCTCGAGAGGTCCCTTCCAACCCTAAGCATTCTATGATTCTATGAGGCTTGACGCTCCTGCTGACATCAGAAATTCAGAGACAAGGCAGAAACCTGGCCTCAAAAGCCCCACAAGGAACTTTTCCAAGTCACCAGGAATCTTTGCTGACCTCAATGTATTTTGGATCAGGACCTAAGCAAATGGACAAGCTAAAACCAAACCCACCTCCACCCACGCAACAAGCCCGCCAGAGGCTCTCACCACCCGGTAGCTATCCTGCCTGTGCTCCAAGACTCCCACAGCTCCTCACAAGAGGAATGAGTCTGCGCGTCCAAATGGGCAACAGCAAGAGATCAGCATAGGTGACCTTCCCGTGGTTTCATCTAGTTATATGGAAAATGAATACACATTTCTATGATGGGCTGATTTTTTATGGGGAGCTCTGCACAGACCTGTGTTTCAACGCAAAATGAGTGACTCTAACCTAAAAAACGGCAAACGGAAAAAGAGAGGAAACACGTAAACACAGTAACTTCACAATCATTTCAACCTACACTGTTTGGAAGCCAGAACTGCACTTGAAGCGGAAATTGCCCAGTACCACTGCCAGTTTTGAAGGATTTTCAAATTCAACTGTGAAGTAATTCCAACATGGAAAGAGAAACATTAACCCGTAACTAGAGACACAGCACATTCCCTCCTGCCCGAGGCACGTGCTTACTCATTTTTGACTCTTTGCATTTTTAATATCTTTTATAAAAAGAAAGTTTCTGCTAGAAATCACTTTTGCAGGTCTCAAAACATTCTTCAAAAAGCTGCTCATCTACTTGGTGACACAGGCATGGGGCAGGGCTTGTTTACTAATCCCCAAGGATTACACTTCAATCTCAATCCTGCCTTGCCCGCAGGTAAGGCCAGTAGAGCAAGCAATAAATACAGCAGACTCCCACGCTCCCAACACACAGAGGGAACCAAAATCCAAAGGGAAGTCATGTTTATACCACGTCTGGATGGTGAGAACGGGGGGGCACAGGGCAAGTCAGCTCCTTTTTTAGTATATGCTATACAATAGCCTCTGGAAACCCAGGACAGGCAAATCTACCCCTTCTGTTGAGTCAGATGTTAAAAATAAACAGTTGCCGATGAAACAAGTCCCCACAGCTAGTTTTTCAAATAAAAAGTTAACACAAGCAGCAGAGCTCTCATTCTACATTTTAAATACATGCAGAAATCACTCCCCCATAGGAGGAAAACTGATTTTTCCACTTACCTACCTTCTCCCTTAGGCAAAAGAGAGAAAGCCACTAAAAATTTGTCAGAAAAGGCAGCAAAAACACACTGCACCTAAAATATTAACTCTCTAAAGAAAGCACACATAAGTGACTGTGCAATATCTGCCATGGTTTTGATGTCTACCGAAGTGGCAGCTCTACTGAAAGAACAACCGCATGAACAATTCTGCTGCCCCTCCCAGGACAGGGACAGACCATTTACTCCATCACACACTGGAATGAGCAATGCCACTCTGGGTGATTTTGCAATGACTTAAAACGCAGAAGAAATTCCACCCTTCTATGAGGACATAACACATACGAGAAACAAAACCAACACAGCTCCTACAAGTGACTGAAACCTCAGAACTGGAATTCAGCTGAGAACAGCAGGGCAACAGCGCTAAAACAAATGAACAGCAGATCTGGTCCTGACCAGTCAGATACTTCACAGCAATGATCCATAATGCCAACCCTGCAATAACGTGTCTTCAAAGAAATAGTTCTTCCTGATCCTACAAGTGATCATAGCCTCCCATCTTTCACTCTATAAATTGCTGCAACTAATTTTGACAAACTACGTGAATACAGAGATGCTGCTTTGTTGCATTACAAAACACCTTTTATTCAGCGTCACAAACTTATTAGGTTGCTTAAACAGATAGAATTGGTAATATGAAGTGCCTGCATCCAATATTTTGCTAGGTTTTATTTGGGGGAAAAAAAAAGAAAACACAATGCCTCTCTCTACTCCAGAAAGCTTAACTTTGCAGAAACCCATAGAATGAAAGCTCATATTTACTATGCTCTCTCTCTCCCTCTCTGGAACGAATAACATTATTAGCAGCTTCACCCCTGCCCAGAATGTTTTGGGGTTTTTTTTGTTTTTTTTTTAATTACTCTTTTACCTATGTCAGCCAACTCTCCCTTTTCTATTCCACAAAATATACATATTCAACTCCCTAAACCAACAGAAACATACAGCTTCCTTTCTCTTGGTTTACCACAGATTTTTCCACCACTTTCATTCCTAGGGTTTTCTTAACAGGACGCCTAAATCATGGCAGGAAAAAAAAAAAAAAAAAAAAGAGGAGGAGACAAAAACCTAACCTGCTGCTTTCTTTCTGGCCATGCCGACAGCAGCGAGGAGGTTCTTTGGGCCTGAACTTTGCCCAGCTGCACCACTATATATAAGAGGCAACTCCAATACAAATGTGCAGGAGCAGACTCTCTTAATACAGAAATCTCCCTGGGGAATGCATGCTGTTAAGGCTTCCAGTTCCTTCAGTTTTTCTTAGTAAATGATTGTCCCCCCTGTTCTTGGCACTGCGGCACGTCTTTTCCTCTGGTATCAGGCACTGCAGACGGGGCTTTGTGTGAGCGCAAGGCAGCAGCACCAGACGCGCAGCTGCTGTCGACCACGCTGCAGCTATGGCAGCTCAGGCATCGCTGGGCACCCCGCACACCTTAGCTGGCACGTGGAAGCAGCCGCAGGAGCTGGGCAGGGGCAATTTCATTAACATCAAAGGAGTCTGAACATGCCATTTCAGCTCATTTCACAGCCAACACAGAAAAGCGGCTCTCAGAGCCCCTTCGAACCTGCACAGAGGTTGAGGAAGCCTTCACATTTCAGGCCAGGCTCCTTGCGATAGGCTGCGCTGGCTGAAGTTATAGAGATGCCATAAGGAAGACGGGGAGCGAAGAACAAGACGCAGCTTTCCCGCAGCCCCAGCTGATCCCGCCAGGCACGGCCGGACAAGGCTGCAGGGGAGCTGTGCCGGGAAGGAGGGCGATCCGCGCGCCCTGCACTCACTCTCCTCCGAACAACTTGTGCTGTTCATCTCGGCATCCAACTTGGTCCCTGGCTTGCATTTTCAGAAGCTTTCACCTCATCTACTCTCCTGACTCAAGCACCCTTTCAACTGGAATGGGGGGACAGCCGTGGCAGTCTCAGCCTCTACAGTACTCCTACCTTAAATTCTCATTTTGACATTTTTTTAACCTCGCTCATCAGAACGACACCCAAGATCAGAGCAGGAGGAAAAGGGGCAAGTTCCACAAGCCAAAACAACTGTTTAAGAGATAATGTAATTGCTGAAGGCAGAATTGACAGCTCCTAGTATCATACCAGAAAGCAGCCACCATTATTCTCTTCAGCAAATGAAGTGAAACCGTAGGGTTAATTAAATCAATAGCTCTTATAATTAAATGCTACCAAGTTAGTTGACATGATTAGACTGTTGTTTTATTTTTGTTTCAAAGTATTGCTTATCTAGAGGTAGGATACACATTAGAAATACAGCTAGTTCTGCAAATGGATATCGGAAATTAAATTTAAATCTCCCTGAAGAGGCAAACCAATGATTTCCACAAACAGAGTTTTCAGAGACCCAACTCACTGAAAGCTACTGTGATCTAAATGCAGTACAGCTAATAGAGTAACTGTTAAAAAATTGTTCCTGATTCCTCCTTAGAGGCTTGATACACAAAGACAAAGAAGAACACACAGCTCCCAGTAGCCATGAGTTTCAGCCGCAAATGAAGAAGCACAAAGTTGCAAGCGGGGCTGCACTCTTATCCACAAATCCGTAACATAAATTCACAGGTATAAACTGATCGTTTCACTGAAGTGGAAAAGCATTCCAGATTTAATGAGTAAACAGATCTGAAAGGGGAATTATCTTCCTCCAGATGGCACAAGTCAGGTGCAGATTCAAGCAGTCAATGCAGTTTTATTGATTTTCTCCCCCTAACGCTCTGGGCTTGTAGTACAGCCATTTTCTCCCTCATACTATATGAGTATGCAGATGCACACATATGTATTGCTTGAAAGACCATCGGCACATGCTAAAACAAATACTGCACTTCAGAGAAAAACAGTATGTTTAAAGAACATGCTAGAAAAGAAACAACATATTGTAATATTGGTCAAGATACGCAGAACTAATCTGTCTCCCAGAGACAGCTGAATGGAAACAAAGAGATCTGAAAATCTTTATACAGATGAGGTTGCCTAAACCTCACCTTTTCACAATAAATCCTTTCCAAATGACACACTAACAAAGACACCAGATATTGCAAGCGTAGCCTCCTTATCACTGTGAATGACAGGGAAGGCTCCCCACCACCTCCCCAATCAAGACAAAGAACAAAGATCAGTGCCATTTGCAAGACTGCTGTAGGAAAAACATCAGCCAGGGTAAAACCATAAGGAGCAACAGCATTAGCTCATCTTTTCCCCTTAATAAAGCAGCAAACAATTAGCATTAAAGTAAAATGGGTCAATCAAGACCTGAAATCTTCTTAACAGCTAGCAGAGTCAACCCATGTGGCAAGAGCAATCTAAATTAACCCTACGGATGCATCAGTCCTTTCTTCCAATTACAAATGTCACTTCAAATCTCACTCTAAAACATCGTCTTACAGTTCGGAGTGTAACCTGTGATCCAACCTCCACCCAAAAAGAAAAGCTTTTTCCTCTATTAAATCAGCTGGTTAAGCAACCAGCTCAGTTCCCAACATAGTCTAACTCACCTTCAAACCCGCTCCACCTTGTGGAAATCAAGTCTCATGCTCTTTTCTCCTATGAGTGCAGATGTACTACAGATTTGCTGCTAATAAACATCCCTGGGCATGATGCAAAGAAAAAGGACCACTCCTAACCAGAGGAAGTCCTCTATTCTCTCTTAATGTGCATACACATGTCTGGGGAGGGATTTAAGCCATCATGGAAAAATCCCTCACTTTGATTCTTTCCCTGAAGGCACCCAGAATTGCCAGACATCATGCAGGGTTTTCCAGGACTGAGCCCACATAACTTTATCTGATATTTCCTGATATTTCCACTCTTCCCCTTTTCAGCAGAACACTTCAGAACATGCTAAATTCTAAGCATATTTAAGGCTAACCAACAGAATGCTCTGATGTCAGTACCTCTCCTGAATCCAAATACATGGTTTAGCAAACAGTAATGGAGAAAGAAAGGTGGCATGACACAGGCAAAAAAATCTGAAAAAAAAAATAATCCATCAACAGAGCCATTCTTAACCCTCTGACTGTGGCTATTCATTTAGGCACTATTATGATCACTCACACCCACACACCCCACCTCAGGGCCCATTAAATAATGACTATTTAGTTATTATCAGAATGCATTTAAATAGCCACAGCTGAGTGGGTACTGACTTAAGGTACCATAAAAATCACATCTAATCTGCCCAAATCAAAGGTCCACTTGCAGGCTTTGCACTTAAACACCATGAGGGGTCTCAGCAAGCCGAAGGGGCTATTTTGAGTGGGCAAAGTTCAGCTCAGCTGAAGGCTCTGCGGGGTTATGGCCTTCAGCTGCAGCAGACTAGCACCAGATTAAACTTTAGGTCCTACCCCCTGCTGAGAGCATTATCACAAACAGGTGCAGCAAAAAACACTCGGCGAGGAATTCAGGGGTACTTACACCCAGGTGGCAAGCTTTGGTTTCATGCTCCATTTTATGTATTACACCTTCAGAACATCAAGAACAGAAATAGAAGCCTATTGACAAACCGGACTGTGTCCAAGCTAATTGAATGGAACTTTACCACCACAGGGAAGATGTCCATTCCCTCACTGCCTGTGAATCACTTCAAGTGAAGTAGCAGCAGGGCCCATTTCCCTAGGTAACGCTCCCTCAGCGCATTCTCTCCCTCCTTCTCTTCCGAGCAAGGGCTGAGATGCTGTGAACACGTCATCCAGGAGGGAGGGAACAGAGAGGAGCTATAGAAAACAAATAAATCCTGCAGCTAAACCTCCTCTTGGATGCATTGGCTCCGAGATCTGTCGTCTAGACATCCCTGCAAGTCTAAACCAGCACAGGTGAATGAAACATGTCTGTTGATGGGCAAAAACAAAGGCTTGAGGATGAGAGGGAAGAAACAGAATGGAAAGGATATGCCCGTCAATATTGCAAAAGTAAAAGCTTTCTTAAAACAAAAGGGACATGTTTTCTGAATGCTAGACAGTAGTGATGTTTCTGAGAAGAATGGAGAAAGATTTCTTGTCGCAGCCACAAAGATGTGACGATGACACATCTAAGCCACAAGACTTGCGGAACCAACACCTATATCCCATTCTGCTGCATGACTTTCTGTTAATAACCACTTGCAGCCTGCTACGTTTTAATCAGAAGGAACCCTCCATAAAATCCCAGCAACAAAGCAGAGGCAATCTTTATTCAGAGGAAAACTGAAAGTTCCTGCTTAGCATGGAGAAATCACCTATTTGGTATTTTAAACGCAGAAAGCGTCTCCCCCAGCACACGACACACCCCCTTCTTTCCCCAAGCCGCTTTGCAGAGCACATCGTATCCAGCTGTAATCGGAACCTCAAAAACACACACACCGAAGGCGGGCGAGCATCTTCACTGGACAGAGCGCAACTCACAGCGGCGCCGGGCGATCAGGGCCGCAGCCGCCCGTACCTGTGGCGGGCGCAGCCAGGCACATTCTGCATAAATTTCTCTTACATAAAAAGGCTTTGTTCTCCTGTGCCTCGCTGCGGCCACCCGTCTGCCCAAACGCAGTCGCTTCCCCCTCACAGCCAATCCGCGCAACACGGGGCAGGGTTTTTGTGGGGTTGGTTTCTCCCCTGCGCATGTAAATTGAAAGTGCCCGCGAGCCCCCGCATCCCCTTCTCGCGCAAAGTCCTTTGTTCGCTCTCACAGACGCTTTCGGGGCAGCTTCGGGGAGCGGGTGCAGACGCTTCCACACCCTCTCAAGGGTTTCACAGCCCAGGGATGCTCAAGACCCCGCAGGGAGGTGGCCGGAGCGAGGGCGAGCGGCGCCCGCCCCGCGCTGCGGCCGCGGCTGCCTCCCCTCAGCGCCGCGCGCCCAACGGTCCCAACGGCCGCGCCGTGACAGGGCGGCTCCCGCGCCCTCCCCGCGCGGCTTCGTCCTTCTTCCGACGGGCCGGAGCCCTTTCCCTGCCTTCCCCCGCTGCCCGGGCCGGCCTTACCTGAGCGCCGGGACTCAGCGAGGGCCACAGGGAGCACCGGCCGCCGCAGCCCGCCCCGCCGCTCTCGGGGCTGTCGCCGGGACGCGGCCGCCTGCGCGCCCCGGGAGCCGCCTCCCGCCCCGCCCCGGCGCCGCTCCCGCGGGGCCCCTCGCTCCGCCCGCCCCTGCATTGCGGAGGGACCCGCGCGCCGCTACCTGGCCCGCCCGCTCCGCGCTGCTGCCGCCGGCGCCCCGGGGGGCAGCCCCGCAGCTGCCCGCTCCTGCCGCAGCGCAGGGGCAGCCCCACCGATCGGCGCCTTTTCTTGTGGCAAATGCAGCGCGCGGCGCTGCTAGGAGCGGCCTTTGTGCCACCTCGGGCGCTGCACGGCCACCCAGCCCTGCCCGCGGGTCTTGGGCCGCGGCGACAAAAGCGGTCCTGTTCCCTGGTCACTCACTGGCTTCCCGAAATCAGCGTTCGCCCGGGTGGCAGCCGGTGGCTCTGCAGTGCCCCGCTGGAAATGAAGCACAATAAGGGCAAGTTCAGCCCTCACCAGTACCACTGCCATGGTGGGGCTGCAGCATGTGCTCATCTCAGCCGCTGCCTCCCTCATCCCCTTCGCCAGGAATCGCAGAGTAAAACAGGACTATCACATATTTTCTAAACGAATTAACACGAGCTTGTTATTAATGTGCAAAAGCAGCAAGTTTATCATTATACCAGCAATTCTGAGTATGCCATATTCATATTAACCTAGGAAATGTTTTTGAAACAGGTATAATACTTTGATCCACTAAATATAAGTAGTCCTGTTCTTTTTATTTGAGTGCCCAGAATACATGCCAATTTTAACCTTTACTGCAAAGCAAAACCTTTAAATTTGACTTCCAGCCTTGTCACATTCCACTGCATCACCCTACCTGTATTTTTTAAGCCTCACTAATTTTAGGTACGTAATATTGGTTTCAAACATGATGTTAGAAGTGGTGAGCACTCTGTCTTCATTATATTTTAACAGGTAATCTGGGGTATTTCATCCCTCTCTCTCAGGCCTCAACTCTCTCAGACCAGGTATTCAAAATACAGGCTGATGAAAGCACAGGCCCAACCTTTGCTGTTTCTTCAGCTGCAGTATAGAGATAGCAAGCCCACAGCTGCTACCTTGGATTACATTTGCAATGCTTAACCTGCTATGCCAATAAAGTGACTTGAGCATGACAACTTTATGTATTCATACGGCCTTGTATTCATACGGCCTTGTAGTCACGCTTGTTCTCCTTTAAAAATCTGAGTCTCTGATTACTCAATATTCTCCTTCCCTTGGCCTCCTTGCGCTGTTTCAGGAAACCTTGCTACAACTGCCATTTTCCTCTTCTAGCATTTCATCTATAAATCAATGGGGTGCAAAGGGAGAAGGGAGCAAGCCAAGTGGACAACCCATCACATTCCTCTGTGCTTACGCACCCTCGGAGCCATATATCCGTGCAGCAGAGATGCCTCCAGTGGCGAGCACTTGCCAGAGGCATTCTCTCTTCCCGACTGCGGGAAGACATCCGCGCAGTGAGTAAGGAAGGTGCACCAGCAAGCAGAAGGTGAACCAGAATCAGCAGTGCCTGTCCCCTGCTATATTCCTCCGTGCCTCCCCTTTGAGGGTTACCTGGCCATACAAGGACCATGATGGAGCTCTCCTCCCAAATAGGAAGACTTCGTCCCTTCTTTCATCGCCTAGATAATGGCAATGCAGGCTGAATTAAAAAAAAAAAAAGTTAATCAGAAGGAGCCTTGAGGGGGAATAGCAGTCAATTTGATCAAGGAGGAACTCATCAAAATTGAAGTTTGCCTTAAGCTTACAAGAGAAAAAAGACAGCTTATGCTTTGATGGGAAACAAATAATGTGATAGGTATCATGGAAGAGATGTCTCAACAGCTCCGTGTGCAACAGACTGTGTACTGGCCACCACTATTCCTAGAGATGAGAGGGGTGGTAGAAGGGAGAAGTGTCCATACTGCACGTGCATTAGCCGTGGGGAAGCCAGCGCACCGAGCTGAGATGCAGTACTACAGCAGCCCGCCTGTTCTCAGCAGCAGCCTGAAGAGATGCAGAGAGAGAGAAGCGAATGTTGCAAGTTAGTCATTCAATTGCAGCTCTGCCTTGAACAATCACAGATGCTAAAAAACAAACATAAAAAACAACGTGGCATTCGCCATGTTCCCCGAGATAATTAGGTAGTCAAGTTACATTATATCCTACATTAAATATTCAGAAAGAATGTTGACACTAGACATATTAAGACAGGAAATAGCCTTAAAATTTACATTAGAAATATAAGATACATGCATGCATTTTTTTAAAGAAATATTCATGCAGAGATCAAAAAACATCATCCTACTAAGAGATAGTGAGGAAGATTTTACAAAGGAAAAAGATTTTTACATAACCTCACAAATAATGAGGTTTAACATAAAGCCTTGACACAATGAATTATGAATGTCTTTATGAAGGTCTAGTAAGTCAGTACAGAAGAATTTTGCTAACAAGAAAAAGAATGACATTGTCTATAGCCCTTTCTGAAAGAGATTCACTTCAAACAGCATCTGGGAAATGCTGTTCCAAAACATACCATGTCAATATATATTCTCTCACTATATAGCTATAACAAACCACTTGCTGCTCTTCTGGCAGTTTTTCAAGATATAAGTGTTGGCAACTTACATATCCAGCTCCACTTCAGAATACAAATGGAAATACTTAATTTCTCAAAAATACAATGTGACTCAAGTCTCAGCACCAATGTCACAACATTAGCTAAATAAACAGAGAGTCACTTCAAAGTCAGCTCTTATTTACTCATCATTAAAAGAGCTATATGTAAGTGAGGACTATGAAGCAATGGAAAGTATGTCTATGGCATTTTAAGCACTTTCCCCAATCGCTTATTTTCCAGCCTCTAAGGATGTGCACCAACTGGTTGAACAGTTCTTGCCACCTTCCCCCTCAGAAACATCTAAGCTAGGGTGACTGAAAGGTACTATAGCAACGATATTTTTCACAGTGAGAAAACTCTAGAGTCCCTCTAGTGCCCAACTGAGGCAATCAGGAACAAAGGTGGGCTGAATAGTTCCTTAAAATGATGGACCGATAAGCAAACAAAAATTTCCACTGAATTTGTCACCAACTCAGCATGCGAGTATATTCAATTTGTTTCAGACTTTAACAAGAAACTGACCTCTTTCCCATTAGCTAATCTATTAAAATTTCCTTATAAGGCCCTTCTTTTTTCTGTCTGTCTCCTGTTTGATGATGTTTATTTCTAAAAGCTTTTTTGGATATAGTACCTGTTTTTAAGTTTATGGCTCGTGGTACTGTGATCAAGGTTTAAGGTAAGAAGTCGTTTCTCTGACATCAGCACCAGGGATTTTGGCCTTCTCTCTGCTGCTAAATCTGGCCACAGCAGATTTACCAGCATGAACTTTGCCTTTGGAGACCTTGGCCTTGTTCTTTGTGTCCAATGGAATACAGGCAGCCATGGGAATTATGAAGACAAGTTAAGCTTTGGTGAGCCAGACCAATTTACCAAAGGCTTTATAGGTCAAAAGACAGGCTTGCATTAGAAGCAGAATCACATTGAGAGTAAAGGGAAGCTACAAAAACACTGGCGATATCTCCTGTTGGACAGAGCAGGAGGCAAGGTGCTCTGCTGCACAAAATGGAGTCTATGACATTTCTTCCATCAGCACAGATTAAGTAAATTACAGTAGCCCACTTCAGCCTCTACCCAAGTGGTCAGCTTAATTCCAGGCCTGAACTGCCCTCTAAGGCAAAAATCACAGTCTTTTGTCAAACTGAAGGTAGAAGAAATTTCTCACTACAGTGATACAAAGCAAAGCATCCCCGGACACCAGGCTAACACGAAAAATGGGCGCTAGAGATTAAGCAGGTTATGTTCAGATCTTCCTCCTTCACTTCTCAGTTATCTCAGTTGCTTACTTTTTCTTTCAGCTCTCGAGTCTTTGTAACATCTTAGTGATGGGGCCAATTGCCTTTGCTAAAGAGGAATAAAAGCTGGATGTCAAACTCATCTTTTTAGGGACATCTCACAAGAGGTTTTGTAAACATACTCAAAAGGAAGCAAGAGGAATACTGATCCCTGCAGAATTCAGCTATCAAGAATTCTTAACCTAAATTTTTCACTACTTTGATTCATTTTCTGGCTAGGAAGGAACACTTGCCCTATTAAATTCTCATTCTCATCTCCCCAGGAAGAAACAAAACTCTCTCTAGGAAAATTAGATTTTTTTTTTTTTTTGGCTTGTAACTCAAGCTAGTTAGAAAAGGGAGTAATGATGGCTAGGAAGTAATAAATGTAAGCTTATGAGCTTGAGCTGTTTTGTCATTTTTATCTCCTCCCTAGTATAAGTAAGAAAGAAAATACTGCACCATTCAGTCCTTCTAGCTGTTCTAAGGAAACTTTAGAAAAAAGAAACATTCAATGTCTACCTACAGGATTGAATAAAAGATGAACAGAATATGCCTTAAGGCTTAAGAAAGTGAAATCTCTTTACACATTGCATGTGTGCTTGCGTTGTATGAAAACAGTTGCTACTGAATAGTCAAACTTTTTGGAAGAGCGGAGTAGAATACTTGGAGACCTTTTTTTCTGATTTAAGGGAAAATCCAGAATTTTCCGGCCATATCTCCTGAGGAATAAAGAGCTCAGAAGGAATTTTTATCTATACTTGCATGCTTGCACAGAGAAGCTCTTCAGTTCTTTGATGTGCTGATAACTTGTTTTATTAATGTGGAATTCCGATAAGGCTCTTAACTTTTTAATATGCTCATACTAGGTTCACTTATGTAAATGTAACTACATTTTCCAAGCCTAAAGCCTGAATTACCATCTGAAAACAGATCAGCCTAATCAAGTTAGCATCACAATATAGGGCAAAACAGTTCATCTACGTTCTGGGCTTTTTGTTTCTTTTCCCTTTTTATCAATAAAACACTATTTTTTTTTTAATGAGAGGGAAGACATCTGCAAAAAGAACATGGGGCTTTTTGTGCCTTTTTTTTTTTTTTCCTGCAAAGGCTACAAACATACCCAGTTTACTGCTTTAGTCAATTTTGGGACGACAGCAAAGTGCATACCTTCAGGTCAAGGCTTAAGCAGGGAAGCAGGCACAGGACTCCATATTTCACACTGGTTGAACTTAAGGATCACGACTCTTACCCCTTTATCATGAATCAGCCACGAAAACAGAACAAACTGAACACGCCGTATCCACACGGTGGAAGAGGGAGGTGAAAGAAGCCTCATGGGCGCTGCCTGCTTCTCAAGCACACTGCAGAGTGTTGGCCCTGCAGTACTTCAGGCTCGTTGATCATCGCTCAGGGAAGCTAAGCTCAGAAGATCAGCATGTAGATCAAGTTGTACTGGATCCAGCTGGACTGGCTCAGCAAAACTGGGGCTTGAGGTTAAGCATCAAATCTAAGTGGGCCCTCCACCACAAGCAAGTTTTAAACCCTGACTCCATCTATGCTTTCATGTAAAAACCTCCAGTGAACTAATCTACATTTGCAAAGGACTTCAACCTGCCGCTTTAAAACAGCTCCTCCCATCCAAGGTCACAGCTCCTGCAAACCAGCAGCCTTGTGGATGCGTTCTCCTTTGTGCATGAAAAATGAGGGGCAGAGTCCTAAAGTCTCCTACCAGCTATACACATCTGTGAGTTGATGCTAGCTTATGCCTGTATATTTGCCAAGTGGTTGTCTAGCTGCAGAAATCAGCACTACATGTGCAGTTACCCAAACTGAATTATGAGTATTAGCACAAACAAGCACTCAGCTAAATAAAATAATAAATTTGAAGCACTTAGTTTCAGAAATACAAGCTGAGTATCCAAACATTCTCTTGAAAACAAAGCTGAAGAATCCATCAGATCTGTGAAATGCAGCAACTGAAAGCAGAGTAACATGGTCTCTCCCATGCCAGCAGGCAGATGAGGTTATTTAAGATGGTAAACAGCATGAGTGATTAGATCTTGTCACATCTATTGTACACTATAGAAAAGCAGTATTTCATGCAACTTTATTGGACAAATCATGAGGCAAGCTAACAGTGTTACATCTGTTAGCTCTGAAATACATCAGATTTCTTCAGGGCACTTTTTTATTATTACACAGAATTTTTATCACTCGATGAATCCTATCATTTGAATTCCACCAGTTCAGAGAAAAAAAAAGTGAACAGGGCAACATGGAGTGCTCATTCCCATAGATTACCTCAGCTGGTGATTTGAATTTAAAAAAATAAAAAAGTAATTCTGCCTTGAGTCTTCTGTATTCTGACAAGGAAGCTATAAGATGAATGTAAAAGCATCCTATAATCAAGAACCTGATGAGTAGAAAGAAGTATTTCAGGTGGTTGTGACACATGTAAACATCCATTGTCTGAAGTAACTCCCCGTCATCATTTGATATTTCTGATTTTAAAAGTGCCTTTGGATGCTTGCGCAGGCTGCTGCGTTGCCATGGATACACTGGTGTCAGCACCAAGTCTGCTAGTTAATGGGCTGATCTGTTTGTGCCCCTCTAGAATGGAAAGAAAGAAAAATCCTATCATTTACGTGGCTGTTAGCAAAAGAAAGCTGGCAGTAAAACAAAATGACTCCACATTATGGTTTTTAGAATCTCCTCCTCTTTGAGCTGATGGCATAGTAAAGAGAAGGAAGATAATAAAGCAAAGGAGTGAGGAAAATTGCCAACTGCTTATCCAAATCCCTTCTGAATAGCTTAAAACAAGGGTCTCTACCTAACATCTGCTGTATGGTCAGAAAAACAGAAAAACACAGAAAATTTTATTCCCGAATGGTCTAGCATCACTTTCTGTTACTGCAAGGAAAGGAACAATAAAAATACCAAGGGTAAAAGGTCCATAGGAGTGATCTATACAGAGACAAGATAACAGGCAGAGATTTTTGGGAGGTAGTGCCTATCCATTGCTTGCTCCCAGTGCAAAACTGTTGTGCTAAGCTGCAGAGCACACATTTAATGCAGCAGGCCCAGCTCCACTGCTAATGAGAGGCAAAACGGGTTTAGAAGTGAAAGGCTAGTAAACATATATGAAATCAAGTAAAAAAACAGGGCAGTGATCCAGGCTATCTTCAAACTTTTGCCTTGCTGGTGCTGTTAGAACATTCCCCTAAATTACACATATGAGGCACGAACCTCTGAGCTGAATTCCCATACTTTAACAGCATTTTGTATTAGGCAGCCACACAAGGCTATTCCACTTGATTATGAGCTTTTATTTCTGATATTCGTTCTTCTAGAAGAAACTGTAGGAAGATCAGGCATGTTACCATTAGCACTGAAGTCTTTTTTTTGGGTTACAGTTTGGGCCAAGAACACGATAGTTTTCAGGAAGGAGCTTTACTGCCTGCTGTTTACATATGTGTTTGAGTTAAATTGCTGTTAACTGTAAGAAATAATAATAGTCAGAGGTGCAGTGTATCTTATTTCTAGTAGGGCTGTGCCACTGTATCTGAACTAGAAATTTCGTGCAAAATATTTTATAGTGATCTCCTCTTTTCTTAGCTAATGAGTCTTCACATTGTTTCCCTGCCATAAACAATTCTACCAGTTCTGGGGTCATCTTTAGCATCTCCCAGGGCTCGCACAGCATCCGTGTGCAATGCAAGCAGCAAGAGCAATCTCTTTGAGGCACAGAAGCCCAACAGAAGGCCAGAACTGCCATGCTGCCCCTTCCCGTAGGCCCCCGTTAATCCTTGCCTCCTGTTCTTACATCACTCTGCAGAGCTGGGCTCCTGTCCAGCTGCAGTGAGAGGTGGCAGCTCCTGCCAAGCTCTTGGCTCATAGCACACCCAGCAGCCAGTAACTCCATGGAAGTTTCTGCAGCACAAAGCCCTCCAGGCTCTCCCTGTGGCCTTGCTCACGCCGGAGATGCCAGATGTATAGAAATGCTTTCCTCAAGCTACTTCTCCCCTCAATGAGCACAGTTAGCACAGAGATGAAATGCTCATGCAAAGAGGTAGTCTCTGCGCTCGCAGCTCAGAGAGGAGGTAGCCTTGAAACCTTCTTCATACTGACAAGACAGTTACTTCTCATTATATTGGCATTAAAAGGTACTTGGCCAAGTTCTGTTCCTGCTTCTGAAGCAATAAATGGCTTTCTCCTTTTTTTTTTTTCAAGCATAAACGAAATGCAAAAGTCCCTAGACACAGCTCTACTTCAGGCTCATCTGCAGAAACCTCTCCTCAGCCATCAGAACATCAGATTACAGAAGTCATCGTGCATGCCAGTGACACAACATAAGGCCCAAGTGTCCAGAAGGACATGACTAAACTAGATAAAATCAGAGGAGCAAGTACAGGGTAAATCTGGACAGTATACTCATCCTTTAGTGTGTAGTACAGATATTTCCAAAGATGTCAGTACAAATAAACTCCCTAAAATGTCCCTTTCGCAAGTGGTCCACAACAGAACCCAGGACCTCAGTAGCTTTGAGGGTATCAACGCCCCAGCTGTCATTGAACCATACATAGGTACACGTTGCAGTCAAGGATCAGACAGTGTGAGGGAGCTAATTCAGCATTTCTTTGGTTGGTCACATTGCCAGTGTTCTGATGGGGAGTGGACAACTGCAAGAGGAATTGCTGAAGTGAATCAAATCAGCTTCCCATTTAGGGAAGGTGCTGCAGACACGACTGTGAGAACTGTGCATAATGCCATTACTGAAAATTTTCCACAGTAAAAGTTTCAGGCAACCCTTTCCTACAGAGAGCCTGGATTATGCCTTGGAAAATGACAAACTGCATCGCTTCCAAAAATCTTGAGTATCGCTTAAGCCCTTGTGTTCACAGTCCTTCTAAAATTCTGCTGGAAATTCAGAGAAAGCTTCTCTTGAGTTCAAGTAAACTGTTATTATATTCAGCTGTTGAGCAAGGAACTTACCTCCAGACTATTAATTAATACTGCTTGAAGCCCGGCACTTGTCTTTCACATGTACTTGCTCTGGGAACCAAAAGAAAATATGTTATGAAATCAGAGGCATTAATTTTCATGACATTGCAGAAACATAATCATAGTTTGTAAAAATATAAAACAAGTCATCAGTGAAAATTGGTATGGAAAAGCTGAATGATGTCACTGTTGCAGACAGATCAATACTTACAGAACATATAGATAGTTCTGCAGTTCATATTGATAATGCATTGTGTAACTTGACTCTAATAGCCAGGGTTTAACTTTGGGAATCAGTCCTTCCCTATCGTATTTAATATAGTGACAAAATACATGCAAAGATAAGAGTTCTCCAAGTCTGCACTATTTAATATAAACCTTAAAAAGAAACTTCACATTTCATCCTACTAATTTCTACTTTTCACTTTTTAAACTGCTCTGCCATTGGACTATGAGACTCTTCTTTTACAAATTAACTATTCATAAAAGGATTTATAGGGAGGGTAGGGAAACATCTGGCTAAGCCAAAAGACACACGTCAATTTTCCAAGTACGCTTGCGTTAGTGAAGAAATTTCTGGAAAGCAATGACAAAGCTGACAGCGTAGCTGAGATAACGTCAAAAATATTAGCAGTCTGGATTAGCAGGGCTTGCAGATACCTGACAGCGCAGCTGGGAAGTGAACAGGGTTTTTGACTTTGAGGCAAATACAGCTTATTTCAGGCAGATTGTTGCTGTTGCAAAGCCTTCTTGCCTGTGAAGGGGATGGGAGCAGGGTGGGTGAAGGCTGGCAGGGCAGCAGCGGCACTGCCTACCTGCTTGTGCCACCCCCAGAAGAAAGGTCCTTCATGCGAGGCCTCCTGACCTTTCCTGCTCCTCCCGTCCACCTAATTACAGACTTCTGTTTCAGAAACACAGCTGCCAGTATTTCCATGGAATTGCAGTAGGAACAGAGACCTACAGCAGAGGTTGTTAGGGCATTTCCTCGCAGAAACCCCCGGGAGGCCTTCTTCAATATTCACCCTTATTTGAAAATTGCCACCAACACACACACTCCTTAAAAGCAGAGTCCCTGGCCACAGCTGGCAAATGACTCAGCTACAGCAGAAGCTGAGCTAGTGTCAACATGTTCCCCTTGAACCAGAGACACTTAAGTTAAAAGCTAACAGTCATGGTCTCTAATATCCCTGCATATGGGACCTGTAATATTCCTCACATACATGATGAGCATCCTTTGGGTCTTGTCACATTTGAAATGCTTCAGTACCTGCTCTGCTCTTGCTTCCACTCTTATTATCAAGTCCTGTAGCTAAGCAACAGTAACTTCAGCTGGGCAGCCTCAATGACGTGGCAAGGGCAGTTTAATCTGCAGGAAACCCGTCCTCTCAACCAGTTCTGAACTGTGGGCACCAGCTAATCCTTATGTTCCATCCCTTCTCTTAGCGCATACTTGGCTAAGGAAATTCAGACTTGGAAAGTGTCAGCTGGAAACAGGACGATGAACACACAGGCCTGCCTGCCAACTACAGAGGGAGAGGCTGCTGCAAAAGGAGAAGTACACGTGTACCTACCTGCATGTGCAAGAGGCTGTCGCAGGAGCGCACTGTAGATGTTGCACCTGGGGCAATTCAGCCTCTGCCTCCTTCACATCAGCTCTAACAGACTGGAGAGCAGCGAGGTTAGGATGCCAGGTCCATGCTTGCTGTGACCGAGAAAAATCAGTGGAAGGAGTCTCACCTAAAGAGGCAAGCAGCAAGGCTGCTAATTAATGCCTGTCCATTTTGGGGGGAAAAAATCCTGAAAAAACACAGCTAGCCATAAAAGTGACACGCTCAATCTGGAATCAAAAGAGGAATCAGGAGGAAGAGTTAAAAATTACTTAGCAAATGGTTAAAGAAGGCTGTCCCTTCCTTGGAGGGGTGAGGGGACTGTCAGTCAAGTTCCTCCTTTGCAGGAGGATTTGTTCTCCCCAAGGACTTGTCAAGAGCTCTGGATGGCCTCCTTTTCCGATTGGGCTCAGGCTTGACTGACATCCTAGTCATTACTAACATTACTAACACCTTGGCTGGGGAAGCATCCTTGGAGCTTCATTCTTGTCAGAACCACTTGTTAAAGCCCTAACTGACCACGAACGACACCAGCCTGAGTGGTGCTTTTTGCTCTGAGTCAGACCTTGGTCCCAGCACAGTCAAGCAGTATAAGGACCTGCAGGCACCTTTTGGCCAAGCAGCCTGGAAATTAACTTTTTTTCATCTGAACAGAGCCCTGAGGTATGAATAAAATGCCATTTGCCAGCATTCCTGAAACAAAATACATGCACCATCAAATATAATTGCAGCACTGATATATTCCAGCTGCTGCTGCCCAACAGAACAACGCACTTTTCTTCTAAGATCACCTTCACTCCTTTTTCTTAAAACATTTAGAGACATTTATAAATTAGACCTTACAACACACCTGTGCCATACAGAAGTGTTGCTCAGACTGGCACAGCACTTGGTAGTTAAGATGTCAGGCTAGAGCCAAGGGCCTTGACTCAAGTCTTCATGCTGCCCTCAGCCTCACTCACCTGCCTTGGCTAAACAGCTTTGTTGGCCTGCGCTGCTATTTTTCTTCTGAGACGGGGTCAAAGAGCCAACTTCTTGTCTTTTAGAGCTATCATTAGGACAACAACATTGAAGGGTGCCAAGCAGTCTGCTCCCACAGGCAGGAACTGTGATTTTTAGGTCAATAATAATATTTTTATCTCTTCTTCAGACCGAGACAGGCAGACGCTCTGGGGTTGCATAGAAACTCAGTAGCAGATCCAGAACCACAGAGCTCTCCAGCCTAATGCAGTAAGCATGAGATCATGTATTTTACCACTCACTAGAATTGATTTTTGTCCTTCATTTCTCAGCTTGAAATTCCTAGTTCATTCTTACCATGAAAAAGCAAAGTTTCCAATTAGAGGTGCTTAAAGCTTGACTCTTCACTTCAAACTTAAGAGTTAGCCTTCGTCAATCACCCAGCAGCTCTCCCTCCTTTCTGTCAGGGTTCCCATAGGATTTAACAGGGACATCAGATTTAAGCTGATTCACTGCCTGGTAGGAGACACCTTTATGTGGACAGACACAGTTGATTTGTGGCACTGACACAGGACTTGCTGAAGGTGAAAAACCTTAAATTGGTTCAAAGAAGGAACAGATAAATCCGTGAGGGACCAGGCCACCAGCAGCTCCTGCACACGGTGGTTCAGATACACGATGTAGCCCGCAGACATCTCCGAGCAGCCAGCGCCTGGAAGAGGTGCCCCCTTCCCATAGCTGCTTCCTACAGCCTTTCCTGGAGCGTCCCGCACAGCCCCCTGTGCCGTCCATCTGCTACACAGCTGTTGGTGTGAAACCACCACAACAGCTCGGCCCTTAGTAGGGAGGCCTTAAATAGGATCTGAACAATGCATCAAGCTGAGTCATTTCTTCAGCGCTCTAATTAGAGAGCATAAACGAGAGGCCTTTTCACAGGAACCGTGCAAAGCGCATCCCCCCTCTCGCACAGCAAGCTCACAGCGCTGAGGTGCGGCGTGCTCTGATTGCGGCGTTAGCTCGTAAGACCCCACATTTATCTTAAAGGGAGCTGTAACTACGTTTTGATACCATTAGATGATAGAATTAAGCTTGACACACATAAAGATCCGTATTTACAAATGGATTTCTTCTGTAGTTTTATGCTGCAGGATATTTAAGAGCTTCCAGCATATGAAATATATCCTTAAAATCTAAATGAAATTTCTTAGTCTACAGAAGTAGACTGAAGAGAAGTTTCTGCTCAATACAGGGACCTAGTCATTTTTTTTCTACTCACTGAAGTCCACAAATTCTAAAACCCTCCAGGGTAAAGTAAGTGAAAAATAATTGACTTTATCTTCCCATTTGGAAAGGAAAAAAAGCTAAATTGCACTCTTCAGGCTTTGTTCAGGAAATAAAATAATTCATTTCAGGAAATAAAAAAAAAATACAGAACAGGAAATAGATTAAATATTGTCCTATCATCATTACATTAACATGTCCCATCCAACTGAAGCTTTTAGTCTCAGTAGATTAACTAATTTTGGATCTCAGAAATTATACTTGAAAAGCAATGAAGACAGAGGTCTTGGAACCCATCATATTGATGACCACAATTTGAAAACTACCTTTTTTAAAAAATAAAATAAAATAAAATAAACCCTAACACACCCAACAAACAATCCCCAAAACACTCAAGTCGTATAGCAGCCAGAAAAACCAATCCTCAAGTCCTAAACTTTAATACTGGGGGTAATTTCTGGCCTAGTGTGAATATCTCATGCAGCCAAAGCACAGTAACACTAAACACCCGTTTACCCAGAACGGCTTGACATTTGCATACATATTAATGCATTAGTCAATATAGAGCCTTGACTGTGACCTCTAACTTTGCAAATTAGAGCCCAATACAGCTTATGATTAATAAATGATAATAATAAAGCAATAAAACAGTTTGATTTGCCTTTAGGAGAGCCAATTCATATGCAGAATGCTTTCAAATGAAAAGGTTAACCCTTGTTACTAAAAAATGAAAAGCTAGAGGAAAGCACAGCTTACCTTGTAAATGCTACAGGTAAAATACTAGCTACTGTTCTCTGCCTATGTCCTTAAGAGATTAAAAATGGGGGAATGGAAGGGATGAAAAAGTTATTCAGTGGAAACCAGTTCACTTGATAAGCAGTGACCAATGCTACAGGGAAAACTTGCCTTTTTGGTTAAATTCGGTGAAACCCTTCTCAAGAAGGCAGGTGCTGATGAACAAACTTTTTCATATATAAACCACAACAGGTAGAATCCAGCCCTTCTGCAACTTTCCCTATTTGCTCTTTGATGCTAGGATTGATCACCCTGACAAAATGGGAAGCACATCCCTTCTGGTCTTCCTTGCTATGGTCCGTAAAATGGTGTCCAACCCACCTTTTAAAATTATCTATTAATAAGGAAAGCGATCAAGAACAGCTGTTGTGAGCAGCTTCATTCTACAAGCCAGGCCCTGAAGCAGTGCCAAATCTTAGCGTTTTCAAGGCAGGTGAGATAAACAAAATCAGAACAAGAAAACACCCTATAAGATCACTTATTTTTGTTTCCAAAAGCTATAAAGGGGGGTGAATCCTGCATTTTTTAAACACTTTAGAAGTAAAATATAAAAAGGAATTTACTCTGCGAAGAACACTTAAATTCCTTTTATTACATTTCATGGGCAGCCCTGAATAATTGCTGGCAATGAGGTAAACAATTAACTTTTTCTTAGCTATGTATCAATTTTATAAAATTCATAGCTATAGTGTAATTAAAGCTTTTTTATATATGTCAGGCTATAGATGATTTTAGTAGGGCCACATTTGCTACAGTGAAATTATGGGTATGTTTTGGGGAACTAAAGTAAAATTCAAGGCAGAGTCAGACGTTAACTGATCTGAAAAATTTTCATAAAACCAGTAAAATTAGATGCTAATGTTTGTATGGCAGATTCATTCCAGAAAGTACAGCTTCTGTAATGTTACAATCAAGACCAAAGTAAAGGACTTAATGCAACCACTTGCTTTATCAGACTTATTGATCCTTTCCAGTCTTTCCACTAGAAGACACAAATGTATCTCAAGAGCTGAGTTGTCTTAGAATAGAGACAGCATTGGTTTAAAACTGCAGATTAAGGATAAGAAATAATGGCCAAATTGGTGCAGCATAATATTATATCCATGCTGCAAACTGTCCCTGAACTGCTAATTCATAAAGATCTCAGGCATCTGTGCAGGGAACAGCTGGAAATCCTACTCTTACCAGCTGGTCCAAGCTGAGCTAACCCCAAAGCCCTGAGTCTCTTGGGATGTTAAGGAGATTTTTACATAACAGAAATATTTTAAAATTTTGTCCAGTCTTATAAAAACAACTTCTCCTCCATATCTCGCAAGACGAAAAGCTCACACAAATTCAGTTAGGTGACAAGAAGTTCCTATTACCAAAGTATCACTGCTTTGCTCACGAGAGCAGAGGAAACATCCACCCTCCAGAATGACCCAAGCCATAGGACAGAAGAATGAGCAAGCAGCTACTAGTGACCCTTAGGGGCTGCTTTCTTTCATTTCCTAGTTTGCTGCTGAAATTCATGATAATAGAAGGCAACAGACTCCGATTTCTTAGCAGACATTGAGTTTTCCTACATGAAACATATATATATACAGTTATTTATTCTATACATATATATAAAAAACAACTCCTTCTCCAAGAGAATGCCAAAAAACTAGGAAAATTGATGACATGACTCCTATTGGCTTCCTCGGGCACTGGTTCAAAATATTAATCTGATTAACATTATGGCTCAAATTCAACAAGGTTGTTAAGCACTTGTCTAACTCAAGGCATACGAACAGTGCAATTATAATGATTCATGGATTTAAAAATAGAAATATATTTAAATGCTCTGCTGAACAGGGGTCTAAATGAAATCAATATATGCCATGCCTCTTATTCATGAAATATTAAGGGAAGATACATAATTTAGTGTGCTCTGTGTAGGCATATATACTTAGCACTGATTATCCTGTAATAGATTTATGCATAATTTAAACTGTGTAGCACTCACTTTATGCAAAAAACACCCTTTATTAAATCCAGAACAGTACATTTCTAGCGGTGTGGGGATTTACTTTTAAACTGCTAATGGCTGGATAATTCTGTTTTCACGTGTTCCAAAGCCCTTTTCCAAAGCGAAAGCAAACAGCATCACGGAGCGTCCCTGCCAGGCAGCACCCAGGGCTCCTGCTGACCTCTGCTGTCACCCACGGCCACTGCCAGCGCTCGCACCGCGACGGTCCCATCACCGCGAGAGCTTCAGGGCCATCCAAAGCTTCAACAAGTTGTGGCCAACTCTGTGGTGCAGTGAGCTGGACAGGAAGCACAAAAGCCCATGGTAATAAAGCCAAGCTTTTTACCCGAGATAACTGTCATTACTGGTTTGAGATGTTTTTTTTCTGTTAAGTACTATATTAATGCCTCAGTGAGGGGCACTCAAAGGCTGACTTTGCTATATTTACGTGAGAAATGCCTTTCTCCACAGCCCACATCAGGGGGTAGTAATTAACCTGCTTCAATTCAGCGTGTGTTTAATAGCTTTGTCCGGCTATGTGACACATTTAGCACCGGCTGCATATGGGTAGTTTTAAAGCTTCCCCTTTCTTTATCCCAAGATGATCCGTGCCTGCACAAGGGTAGCAGAGGGAAAAGCTACGCATCTCACCTCAGCACCCATGCCCAGCAGGCCCAAACATCCTGCTGCCATCGCTGCTCCCTGGCCCTTGACACACCAGCCACATCCCTCCTGCGCTGGCATTTCCGGACAAGCAGGGTCTTGCTGTTCTTGCTGGACAGTCGTAAGGAAGGAGGGTAATTTCAGTGCTGAGTACAAGAGCCCTATCCCTGCGTTCCCACCATCGCTTCCTACGCCAGGCATCAGCCAGCTTCCTGCACTGCTCTAAGCCTGGAGCAGGGAAGGGAGAAAGCCAAATTACTCTTAGAAAAGATGCAAACAGCTGCCTCTTTTTTTGTTGTTTTTTTCCCTCTCCTGTCAGCAGGGAAACCAGAGAGATGCGCCACAAGCAGGGGCCCTGGTTATGTTCAGCAGGACACCCTCTACCTTCTCCAAATGCCTTCTACCATCCCTGAACTTCCAGCAGTACTTCACGGTTCCCAGAGACCGCCCCTATGTGACACACTATGATAAAAAAGTTAAAAAAAAAAGCAAACATTACTTAAGCCTTCATAAGAGACTAGATGGGATTAAGCTCCCTTTATATTAGGAGTCCTAGCTGCTCATGGTCTTCCAAAATTCCTGAAATACTTAAACATTGAAATAAAATTCTTAAGGCTAGGTCTATCTTATAAAAGTTTGCCATAAACAAGGCTTAGCACTTGAAACTCAAGTCAGAGTAAACACTGGGAACAGTATCCTTCTTCCAGCTGTGTTGAGATCTCTATCCTGCCATGTAGCTGCCAAGCTTTCAAATATATTCAGAAAAATCAGAGATCAGAAAATACTTCTGGTTATGATAGGCTCACAAAGCTGTATGGCCCCTTTAACCCATCATTTACCTTCTTATTATGAACAAATGATACCTTTTTATCACAAATTTCAGCTCAGTTTGCTTAGAGGTTAGAAAAACAGCTGAATCTAAGTATGAATGAAATAAGAAAACTTAGTAAAACTGCAATTGCAACTTAGTTTCAAACTAATTTGACATGAGTTCTGGCAGATAATATTAAAGTAGGCAAGTTTCAATTGAAGATTTCATTTGAAAACCAAACATAATTTTCAGAGAATCTGATCAAAATATTCTAGCAGTAGCACCATTGAATATAAGTATTTGCCACTAGTAGCTGCACAGCTTACATTTCGTTAAATGATATGAATTTCACCAGCTTAACAAGGCTGTCAGAAACAACTTTTTGCATGGCTATATGGGATTTTCTTATTAGCTTCCCATGCCCATATGAAAATGTCTATAAATGTACCACATCCTTTAGCATCTGTATTCCAAAATACCAAATTTACCAGCAAATCTGCTGCAGCTGTTGGGCTATGTGGGAGGAAAGAGCTGTTCTTCACTTCTCAACATAATATCCCTGCAAGAGTAGTGCACCACTGCTGTGTGCAATCTGCATTACACATGCTCAGTGGTAGATGGCACTACAGGAGCATGGATTTTGCTTCCTAACAACTATATTAAAAATTACATATACATACTATTTTCACTATTTCATGAATGGAATTATACAATGGAATTTATTATAATGCATATGCACAAAGGGACAGAAAATACTGACAATTACCACCTTAGTTCCCACCTTTCCCAACTGTGAAACACAGCTTTGTGCATTTACTGCAACTTTCACTGTCCTTAAAAAAATGTGTTTTTAACAGAAAAAAATGAAAGATACACATCAGAATAATGTTCCCAACAGGATCACTGTGAGTGCCTGGGATTTGGGAACCAGCAGCCGTGAGCTGTTGTCCTCTCTACACAACAGCAGTCAGTCAAGAGAGGCTGGTGAGAATCACAACTGTTTGCTGAACTGGGGATGAGGGGGAGTCATTTTCTTCTTAGAGACCCTGACACTTGTGATCCCTGGTTGTTTCAATCTGCTTTTGCTGTTTTCAAGTTCCATACTTTGGACTAACTGTAAACACTGTCTTTCTCTCCACACATCCCCACCCTTGGAAAAAAAAAGCAGGGCAAGATTTTTAGAAATCAAGGAAAAGATTTGTAGCAGAGCTGAACTACATTCTCAGTGCCACTTGACAATTCTGTACAACCCACTGTGATTCATATAAACATGGACTTCATGGGATCATTGCAACCGTTTTAGGCTTATGTACTGGCAGATCTCAAGTCCTCCCGAACTGGAAGTTCACCAATGACAGTCTGCAGTAAAGAAAGGCGGCTATGTTAGGAATACAACTGTCTAAGCTAGAAACATGCTTGGAACTGCAGAGAGAACTGCTTTTTTATGTTAAGTTAAACTCCTCTTGTAAAACTAAATCATTCATCTTGTAAAACTAAATCATTCATCCTGTTTATGGCTTCAGTTGTACCATGTTCATTCTTAATTATCTGTAGATACTTGCCCACTGCTTGGGCTTTTCAGCTTGGAGAAACTAAGTGTGAATTGTGAAAAACAAATGCAGTACTAAGAACTGCAAGATAATAGTCTGCTATTCACAGAACAAGTCAAGGGCATAAGACATAAATGCTCAACGATACTGTAGAGGCCTCTGTCTCTTAGACTTAATGTACAGGGGCTGTCAGACAGACCTAGGATATAGGGGAAGAAAGGCACCCACTCACACAGGGGCTGGAAGCAGGGCAGGACAACCCTGAATTACTGCACATGGCCTTCACAAAGTGATCAGATTCAGCAGCATTACTAGATACATGCCATAGGTGAGTTAATATAAAATCCTTTATCTCAAAGACCACGGAACCGCCTACTCAGCTACCCTGTATCAAGGGTACTTGAGGTGGCAAATACACGTACCCAGCAAAGCACCCACTCTGAATCAGAAATTGCCAAGAGATGGAGAATTACTCCCTGTGGTCACGTGTTTTGTCAGCAATTCGCCCTTGGGGGCTCCTGGTCACTTTAACTTGCCTGAGAGTTCAGAGACAAGTTTGGGTCTGTCTTTAGCCTCCGTCTTACGTTCTTGTATCATACCTGTCTCCACCACACTGAAGGCTCCTTGAGCACCGTATCTCTGTACTCAACAGGGTATTTGTGCATCATCATGTGTTAACTCCTTGTTCTTGTTGCTCAATGAATCTCTCCAAACTCTGTTAGGCAGTTTCTTCCTTTCTCAAGTCATTTACCATTTCAGCCAGCCCTGTTTCAAATTTACAAAATTCTTTTAAGAACAGAGACATTCATATGTTACACAGTATAAGAAAATCAAAAAGTGTCATCTCTGTAATTGCCAGTCTCCTATAATACACTCAGTGCTGGTAAATGTTCTTTTAACCTCAAAA
The DNA here is from genome assembly GCF_059628265.1 of Tinamus guttatus. Taxonomy (NCBI): domain Eukaryota; kingdom Metazoa; phylum Chordata; class Aves; order Tinamiformes; family Tinamidae; genus Tinamus; species Tinamus guttatus. The sequence continues at coordinate 2,969,196 of NW_028288731.1, forward strand.
TCACACCAATAACTGGGGTTATACTGCTGCTCTGCCACAACTCCCCTGGTTATAGAGTTGCCTGAATGGGCCTTGAGTACTCAGCACTCCAGATGTATTAAGCATTTCTGCAAAGTGCATGTAATGAGTTACCTGTTTTCTCTATTATGTTTTAAAATCTTTAATTCTTTAAATTCTTTAAGTCAATACCAAGGGGATCAAACTAGTCTGTTTTGTTGGTGTCTGCTAATTAGTATAATAATTTGGTTAACTCAAATGTGCTTAACTTTACTGAAAGGCACTGATCTCCCGGCAGCATTGTAGAGATTTACTCCGGCCTTCCCTCACTTTTGGATTCTTCCTTCACTTACCTCACTTGGCCGCGCCCCGCCCCCTGGCCACGCCCTCGCATTGGGCCCCGCCTCCTCATTAGCATGTCGCCCCAACACTGAGAATTGCCGAATTGGTCATAGAGAAGGCGCTGTGTGAGTGGCTTCACGGAGGGCCAATCACAGAGAGCCGCTGTGTGCCGGCCCCGCCCCCTCGCCCTGGCGCCGCGCACGCGCCGCGCGGTGGCGGGAGCGCCCGGCACGCGCCCAGGAGCGCGGCCCCCTCCAGCGCCGCCCGGCTGAGAACGACCCGCTCGTGACACACGTGGCAGCGGGGCGGGGCCAAGGGGCGGGGCGGAGCCGCAGGCCGAGAGGGGGCGGGGCCGGGCGGCCTCTGCCCGCGCCCAGGTAAGCGGCGGGCAGCGGCCGGACCGGGGCCGGGGCCGGGCCCGGGTGGTGGGTACGGGGGTGGGTGGTGGGTACGGGGTCTCTGCCACCCGCCGGGGCTGCCGCTGCCGGGAGCGGCGGGCCGCGGAGCGGCCGCTCGGCTGGACTCGGGGCTGCCGGGCGGTCGCTGCCAGCGCCGGGAAATAAAGGCCGAAGGGCCGGAGCGCAGCGGCCGCCCGCCCGCCCCGGGGCTGCCCCGCCGGCTGGGCCCGGCCTGCCCGGAGGGGGCTCCGAGCCGGGTCCCGAGCACGACCCGCCCCGACCTCCTCCCCGCCCCCTCCCCAGCGCACACGGGGCTGGGGGGGCTGGGCCAGGTGTCTCCGGGGTGTGAGAACAGGGGCGAAGGGGCAGCCGGGGAACTGCAGCTCTGGGCTCCCCCGCGGGCTCCGGGGGCTGCTTTGGGGACTCAGGAATGGAGGTTCCCTCCTGTGTTTCAGGGGCCCCATCCCGGCTTCTGGGGCTGGTTTGGGAGCTCAGAGAGGGAGGGGAACTCAGTGCTGGGGTTCTGGTGCTTGAGGACAAGCACAGAAGAACCAGGCCTGGGGTTTAGCAACGGCAGCAAAATCCTGGGGTTTGAGGGCTCAGGCTCCTTTCTGGGCTCTCATCAACTCTCTGAGCTGCTTTGGAGCTGCGTTTTGGGGCTCCAAAGGAGCCTTAGGGGTGGTGTCAGAGCTCAGAAAAGGGGGCTCAGTCCTGTGTTTTAGGGCTCTGAAATAGAAGGGGCAACTTCTGCCTTGGTGGAGCTGGAAAAACCTCAAGGGTTTGGGGCTGCATGCAGCTCAGTAAAGGAAGCTCATTCCTGCCTTTGGGGAGCTCCAGGGGCTACCGGGAGCTCACTCTCCTTCCCTGAGCTCCCAAACAGCCCCCCTGAGGCCCCAAGCTGCAGGATGAAGCCTCTTCCCAAGTGCTGCCTTCCTGGGCCTCCACCCCAGGCTCAGGGGGTGGTTTGGGGATTCTGCAATGGAAACTAAGTGTTGTGTTTTTGGGTTCCAAAGCAGCTCTGGGGGCTCCCGAATGGAGGCTAAGTCCTGCATTTCTGGGTTCAAAACCAGGCTCTGGGGCTCAGAAACAGAGGCTAAGTGCTGCATTTTTGCTGCTCAGAGCTGGGTACCTTGTGCTGGTTTCAGAGCCCAGAAACAGAGATTAGGTCAAGCATTTCTGGGCTTTTAAAGCAGCTTCCTGGATGTGGTTGGAGAGCTCAGAAATGGAGACAGTTGCACATTTTGGAGCTTGAAAATGGAGGCCAAGTCATCTGTTTTCAGCCCCAAAACAGAGGCATTGGGGGAAAAGGGGAGCCGTCCCCTTAGTGTGGGTTGGGGGAAGGCAAGGGGCAGGTAGATGGCTAGTGAGAGGGGTGGTTGGGCTCCTGGACCCTCACCAGAGGGGATGGGGGGTCCATTTGCAGGTGCAGCTACAGCAGGGAAGCCCCCATGCACCAGGCCAAACCTTTGCCATGACACAATATGCAGCAAAAGGTACTTTGGGAACCTTTGTCCAGTGTTTGTACAACTACCAGACTCATTAGTTACTAGGGAGGGACTGTTAATGAGCTAAGCATTCAGTGTGGATGAACTATTAAAAGTGATGTCAGAAAGCAACTTGTGACAGTGACTGATTTACTACCTTGGCAGTGGGGCACAGCGTGGGCGCAACAGTGGAGTGGGAGACACACATGATCCAGTAGGCACCATCAGGTCAGTCCAACATTTTATTCAAGGTTCAGCCAATACTTCCAGCTCAGGGCTAGTTGACTACCTGTGACTAATGATTCACACACATTCAATATTCATAAGGGAACTGCTCCATCAGGACAAGCCATCAGCAGGGAGGTGACACAGGGAAACCAAGGAGTCACTATCAGCCAACACTTTCCACCCCCCATAAACAAGTTGTTCTTTATCTCATAAACCAGTGTAACAAGATAATGAGATAAATCAGATCTAAGAAACTGTTCTAGTGTATCTAATTATCTTGTTAATTTTATGTGATAAGACCTATCAGCTAAACAAGTTGGTTTATCACAAACAAAACTAACAAGATGATCAGCTAAACAAGTTTTTGTTATTTTGTCATACAGTTACAGAGGCGCTTACAGTGTTGGCAGCGACACACAGTCCCTATGGATTCCATAGGCGCCACACTCAATGCACATGAGCCCCATGGCCCCTGCACACCATCCTGCCCCAAGCCTCCTTGCTCGTTACTCACCAGCTCCAGCACTGCATGGGGCTCTGTGATGCCCGCAGGGACAGGGCTAAGCCCTGGCCCAGCTGGGACCGCGCTCAGTGCCACTGCCCGGAGCCTCAAGCACTGCCTGGCCAGGCCCAAAAAAGCAGCCCTGATCCCAGCCCCACATGCCTGCCCATCGTGGCACTCACCAGCCCTGCACAGGGCTCGGGCCATCCCCGGAACACCGCAGGGCACCGGCTGCTCCCGCTGCCAGGAAGGGGCCCCGAGCGCTGCCTCGGACTCCCGCTCAGCGCTTCCGTCCGCCCGTCGGGGCCAGTCCCACAGCTCTCCCAGCAGAACCGCAGCCCCGCGCACACCCGATACCAGCTGCTGCTCCCAGTGCCCTGTATGGCTGCAGCTCTGGCCCCAGCCCTCAGCACCGCTCCCACCCCTGCCTGGCACCAGTCTTAGTCTTTATTAAGACGGGCTTTCATGCAGCTTTAGTGCAGCTTTTCCCAGTGCCTCCGTGCGCTGGGCCTAGGGGGCCCTATGGACATTCATGCAGCCTCTGTGTACTATGTCTGCCCTGCTCCTCAAAGAAATGCAGCAGTCACTGTTCTTAAACCCAGAAATATTTACTAGGAGTGTCAGAAGTTCTCTGTTGCACAACACTGAAGAACATGGGCATTCTAGGTCTTGAAAACATGTCAATGTCAAAATATCTGGTGTTATTGTATACAAAGCCTGTAGAGTAGAATCCACTTTGTGCTTGCAACACTTGCACTGTAGAGACCATTCTCCTTAGTCAAGAGCACCATGTACAACTGAAGCACCTGCAAGCTGAGCACCACTGACAACACACATCAGCTCAAGATACAGCCTGGTGTTTATCCCATGCAATGAGATGATTCAGCCTGTGGACACAGCCATGACTAGTCAGTCATAGCCAGGGACAGCCATGAGTACTCACTGCCCTTCTTCCATTTCTCCTCTGTTCCCCTCTGTGGCGATATTCTGGAGCATAAGAGTCTCCTTCAGAGATGCATCATCCAGCTCTCTCTCTCCACCTTCCTGGTGGACCCAATGCTGAACGCAGTCATGCTCAGAATTGCTTCTTACATACCCAGGCAAATTCTCATGTGGCTCACTTGGCCTGCTCACATTTATGGAGCCTTTGGTGGAAAGGAGCAAACGGGAGCTGGCCACCACATGCGACTGGCTGCTGGTGCTATGGGTCAGGTGGGTGTGAACAGAGCCACATCTGTAATTGCCACATGGTGTTGTCTTCTTCCAATCAACAGTCAGATTCCACCTTGTCCAAGTCCTCTTGATCTCAGTCTGAACCTACCAGGAAGAACAAAGTCAGATCTAAAACTACAGGTACAACAGAAGCTTGGAATGTTCCCTATAGAGCAGCAACCCCCAAGCCACCCTGCCCTTGCATAAGGGACCCTCAGCCCATAAAAACATCCCACTCATTCTTTAATGGTGTATTGAAAGCCTTAATTATTTAAAAGCCCAATGATGTGTCATCACTTAATGGTTAAATCTAAATCCCCTTGGCTTATCCCATGGCAGCACTTCATTTGGCACTGCTGTAATCTGTTCTGGAGCAACTAGAAACCTCTCCCTCCACTGTTAACAGCCTCATGACAGATCAGATGTTATTCTCTGTAGTCATCACTGCACAGAATGAGATGACATGAAAGACTTTTTGGTTCCTGCAACATTTTCAGACAGTTTCTCACAATGCTCTTTCAATAGTATTAACAATCTGTCCCCCCCCCCAAAAAAAAATCTTATCTACAGCACTGTTATTTATCCATGAAGAAAGTTTCTGATACAAACTGATATAGCTGCTTTATAAGCAAGCAGAGATTTGAGAAGGTCATTGAGTTTTATGCATTCACATCCCTCAATCATTGAGTCACATTCTGGAACACAGGTGATACTAAAACAGTCCTAAACTCCTGGCTGGGGCTGCTCCCATACTGGGTGTAGCTCCAGGCAGTGAGAGGAACCTTGCACACATTTTACTTCATTTTCTTGGAACAACTGTTACTCAGGGCTCTAGCTTTTGAAGTCCAGTTCAATAACACTGCATTCAAAACTTACCTCCCCGTTGCAGTAACAGTAGATGACAGAAACAATGAAACCCTGAGGATAAAGCAGGAGATAACTGTCACATGCAAAGCTGTGCCAAGTCTAAGCTTCCTAGTTTTATCTGCAAATTCCTTTAAGACTTTACATCTGTTATTTCACTTGTACCAACAGAAGTACATTAGAACCTTAGGGCGAGCAGGACCAGAAGCTGGGAAGTGCTACCTTCAGAGCAAGTGCTGACCCTCACCCCACAGTGCTCCAACTCCCCTGGGCCTCCAGAGCCAGAGGGCAGCAGCAACCCACAATGCTGGCTGCCAACACTTGGAACATTCTTTGACTGTGTAAAAATGCTTCAGAAATGTTCCCTAAGCATAGCCAGGATCCATCATCCTGAGGAATAAACAGACCCTTACCAGAATAAAATGGAGGTTCACATGTTCAATACTTAAACCTACCCATAAATAAAACTGATTTGCTGTAAGTGAAATTCTCAGGAGCAAATAAGGAGACTCCCATCCTAACAGATGCCTTTGGTTAAACAAAATCATGTGGTATTGAATGTGTGTCCTATAAAGACTTACACAAACATACAAGGGAGCACAACTAACTCATATGTGATTGCAGGTGTTAAAACTTGGTCCAAACTGCTGCACAAAACAGAGTAAACACTGCAGGTCAAATGTCTCCTCCCTCCCCATCTCACTCTCACCCCCCACCTATAACAAGGGTGTAGGTTAGAGACACCATAAAGATATTAATGAATGTTTAAGATTCAAATCAAGCAATTTAAAAAGCATAGCTCATTTCATTAGACCAGTATACTAGCAAGGTATCACCTCATGCTAATTATGTCCCTACAGAAAGTACACCCAGCAACAAAGCTGTAATTCCATTTGTGACAAACTGCTTGCAAGGACAGCATGGTTCTCTTCACCTTTGTTCAAAGGTGAAATAAACAGAGCTCCTTGTTGCTCCCAGGTTTGAGAAAAATAGGCAACAATACTCTGTTGCCAGAAGCACTACAGCAGAGGGCTGTGAATTCTTGCAGAGGAGCAGAGCCCAGAGTGGAAAATGCACCTGGTGAGTAACAGTTCACCACTGCCTTGCATACCTGGAAAGAGTTGAAGAACAGCTCACAGTGCATGCGGATCTCCCAGGCAAGCCCAGTGAATGTATGGGGCAGACACACAAAGACAATGTAGTGCACACCGAAGACCAGGATGAGAACCAAGGTGGATTTTGCCAGCTTCCTACAATAAAGATAAGAGTCCTGTTCATATGCTTAAGGAGGAATTTCCTCCAGGAAATCAGGTAGTTAAAGCTAAGTCTCTTCCTGTCCCCCCTCTACTCCCAGTATACTTGCAACAAGTCATTTTCCCCATGCAAAAAGTTTAACAAGACAATACATTTAAAACAAAGCACGAAGATTTAGGCCTATTCCTCATCTCTAAACATACCTCAGCTCAATCTGCCTACATTAGCTGGTAATCCTTAAGTAACTATTTAGAAGATAAGGATTCTTGTGCAGAAGCAGGCAAATGCATCATTAGTAAGTTACACCTGCAGGGACATCTTCACTCTTTGAGGAGTAATAGTTCCCTTTAGTTATTTAGAAAGGTCTACAAGCTCACAAGCTTCAGGATTTAGCTATAGGAAACAGAATGAGTCTTAATAAATAAGGAGAATAGTGATAAACATCCTATTACAGAAAATAACCTCAAGTCAGTGGATCATGATTTGATTCTGTTCCAATTAAATAGAAGACAAAGATACCAACATGCAACTAAGGGTTTCAGTTTCCAGAGGAAAAAAATGTCACAGTAAGTTTAATCAGCTGAAGAACTTGAATGAGAAAAGCTGTGAAATTCTTGAATTTAAAAAACACAAGCCTCAAGTGCAGTTAAGACTACGACAGACATTCTGCATATAATTTGAACAGCCTCTTCAGAAGGGTATTAAAAATAGAGAGATTATAAAGAATGCAGGTGGCAGCCACTTTGCAAAGAAAACTGTATTGTGGAGCATGATTACACTGCATACCAAAGATGCTTTGGGATACAGCAGAGATCAAATTCCTCCAGATCAAAACCTCTGTGAAACACTCCTACTGCTATCCCTTTGCAACATCAGTGTCCTGTCCCCTCTGTGGCTGGCCAGCTTTCCTGCCTAACACATAAGAGCTTGTGAACATGGTTCCCCCACTTATTTACTCTATTCCGCAAAGAGCTTTCTCCCAGCCTTTTATTAAGGTACATTCTTAAATTCTGAGGATAACTTGGTCAAAGCCGCTATGATTTTAGTATTAGAAGCACCAGAATGAAGTTTCAGTAACTCAACTGAATGACAATCATGTCGATTCCCTTAATATATACATCAGAATATGTATTTAGTGATAAGACATATAACTTCCACTGGTATCTGAAAGACATAAGCTTTACATAATGACCCATACCCAGAGAGATGCTAATAAGTTTTCATAAGGGAAGAGTAAATTGTTGAAAGCATATTTCTGCAAGAATCATACAAGAGTGTGTGCTTTGGGGTACAATTCTTAAATTGGTTTAATTCACCTTTGAGAAAAAGTTCCACACAGCTGGTAGACCAAAACTAATGCAAGAATACCAGATCTCCTGCAACCACAATGAGCTTAGGACTGCACTTTAAATCTTATAGCAGAGCAGACACTTGACTCTGAATTTCCTCAGAAGTTACTTTGTCCACAAAGCTGATTCACCTTTTATGAAGGCATCTGCATGACTCATTCTGCATTGGACCACAGTTTTTACCCAGAACTACTGCAGACCTAGTCTTAAAAATCCCACCCAGAGGACATACCTGTACTGCTTTCTTGTGTCATGCCCAACAGCATGTGTCTCCCAAATTTTAGTTGCCAGAACCCGGACAGTGTTCAGGAACAAAATGAAATTCAGCTATAAAACAAAGAAATATTGCAAAGAAAAACTGCATTTAATAACCTTGGGAGTATTTTTGCAAACTTCAGGATACAGAAGAGATTTTACAGACAGTAAAAAACAAAGAACAGACACTCATCAGCTGAAAGAGGCCATTCCTTCTGTATTGTTTCTTCAGATTTAGGCCCTTCCTCAAACAGCCAGAAACAGCTAACAAGGCCTGCCTTCATGTTCAAATACAAGGTGAGTCTTGTCAATAGAATTCCTAAAGCCTCTGCAGCAAACTACTCTGAAAAGGCAATTTTAACTGTGTGGAAGGGGATGAAACTTCCATCCCCTTTCCCAACTATAGCCATAGCATAATCTTTAACAACTCATTCTGATATGGGTATTTCTTAAGTAATTATATGCAAAAACAAAGATCAATATGATGGACTAGAAAGGTTTGTTTCACATCTACTGTAGCAGGATGACAGCATGCATACCCTACCTACAGGGCTTCTTAGCATGTAATTCTGCATTACTATACCATACAAATTCAATGTGTGTTTCAAAGCACTACACCTCATTTCACTTCTAGAATGTGATGCACCACAGTGAACTGCATAGCAAGAACTTTGTTGTGATAAGCACATCCAACATGCACCACTAGGAAAAAAAACACACCATGTAAGTAAGGATAAAATCTAAACTTGCAGATCCAAGAAAGAGCAAAGTGTCTTAGCTAATATCTAAAACTGACCATACAGTTAACAGGAAATCACCATACAAAAGGCATCTCCCCTGGTTCTCCCTCAGCAAAATCAAGAAACTTCAAAAAACTGACACACATGTAAAACCTACCCCAATAGCTGCTAAAATTGGTGCTTGATAAATCCATTTGATCTCTCCAGCACTCAGCTCCCAACACCTACAATTGTAAAAGAAACCTAAAAGTTATTGACAACATAAGGAAATTAAAGTGTAGCCAAGAACAGGTCAGGTCTTGCTCATTATGGAAATCATGTGAAATGGGTGCTTCCCAGTTTTGTTAGCAAAAAACACTCAGGAAGAGTAACCTTCTTCAGTATTGCAAAGTCTATGTTATCTTCAACAAAAGAGGCAATTCTTTTGCTGGGGTTCTCTTGCTGGCACTCTTAAATATTCATAAATAAAAATACCAACCTGGAAAAAACATTCTGAGTCAGTCTTCAACCCAAGCAGTGGGGGCATTAAGTTAATAATTAAAAGAGGGAAAAGGATAAATTGTTACACACCCATGCCTAGTTTTGACAGTTTCCAATAAACTCTCGCATTCCCAAAAAAGACAAACTCATATAAACCCTTATTTGCTGCACAGTTAGTTGACTGAAGAAAGACTGGTTTTGAGCATAGATTTTTCTCTGCAGCCATTTCAAACACATATGAAACCTAAATCAGCAAACATTTTGACAATAGGCATGACATAAGTATTTGCCATGAACTTGCTTCTCATACTGCTCTACAGTTGAATACACACAACAGCATCAGCCCAAGCTCCAACTTAACGAACATTTGCTGCAAAAAAGAAAAAACACTGCATTCAAAGCAGTGCAAAGCAGGAAACTTTGCTCAGACCAAGCTACTTTATACAAGTAAGGATACCCTAGCAGCTCTGCTCCTGCCACACAGCTCTTCAGTGCAGTACATTCAACATTAGCACTGCTTTCTCTTGCTAGATCTCCATCTTTTTCCTCTGCACCTTTACCTTCTCCATCCAGCCTTGGAGGTCTTTTTGCTGTCATTGGCAAGACAGTGACATACTCATGCAAACATAAAAGTACCTGTGGATTATTTTAGGGCACCATATTTCAAATTAGTTCCTTTTCAACAGGAAAAGATGGTAAATGCTTCCCAGCAGCTTCTGCTGATACAGTCACAGATCTGGGCCTCAGCAGGGAGGCTGCTAAATCATCCCTGGAATTAGCAAACAGCAGGGTATTTCCAGGAAAGGAATTATGTTCAACAGTGGGGAAAAAAAAAAAAAATGCACCTTCACCTACTATGCGTCTCCTTACCTAAAGAAAAAGCCTGGCTGAGAATGACCTCATGTTTTAGCCAACAGTTTATAAATGGAGGGAAGTTTATAAAGAATGTTTGTGTATGGGAGGCAACAGTAAAACAAATCAAAAATATACCCTCCTGTCTCCAGAAGGGATTCTGGATTTAAGACTCTGTTGCTGAAAATAGGGCTTTAAACATTAGTGTTCTTTCCTGAAATGCATCTGCATTTCTACTTGCTTTATGGATTTATATGAGACAGGCCAGATTCCCTAGAGAACAGTTATTTACCAGGCAGGAAGTTGATGGCTTACTGCCCCTCAAAGTTGTCTCCTTTGGACTGCAACTGAAAGAGCAACATGGAGAAGTGGGTTACATCTGTCCAGGCTCAAGCTGACAGCCAATTACACCGTAACTGCCAGTCTTCTGACTGCCTTTGAGTCAAAAGCAAGCTCCTTTTTAAAGAAGTTATTTTCCATAAGAATTAAGATATCACTCCACCAAGAGGCCTTTAATTGTTTCAGTCTATGAAACACATTTGCCAACTTTCCATTTACATGATTGCCAAACAAACACTTGGATTCTCTGAAATAACCACATAGTTGTCCAATTTGTAAAATGTCCACAGATTGTGGACAAAGTTGTCTGAGCTCATGAACTAGTTATGGAACAAAATTAACAGATGACTTCTCTTTGGCAGTTGACTTTTGTGCCCTAGCTATCATCAAAAAGGCTGCTTGCCTTGTCATGACTGTAGCAACCTAAGAAGTACATGCTAGAGTGTCAGATGACACACACTGACCTTACTTAACATAGCTCTTTAAGCTTCAGGCTTTGTGCCCAGAATTTAGTCAAGCTCCAGCACATTTTACTGACAAGGCAGTACTGTAGGGCCCAGTGGAACACAGCAGCACTTATCTAAATCATCCTACCACAGACTATCTTAAACTAGGCCCAATCTTGCCATGTCTATAATCTCCTGGGATGATTTATCTGCTGCAAAGGGGAAGTATCATAGCCTGTGCACTTAAAAACTACAACTGTCTCATGCTACATTGAGATGAACATAAGGATGTACTTCTTAGTGGAGTGTTTCCATATTTACACCAATGTCCCAAAATCAGGATCAGTTCTTCTATTAAGACTACAAGCTATGTCAGCATGCCTGAAAATAGTAGCATTTTCCCAAAATTTGCCCAGTTCTGTTGTAACACTTACCAACTGTTATCCAACATCTGAATACAGGGAAGTTTGAATTATCTTAACCATTTTCTATGTCTAGCAACTCTTGAGGAAAAAAGCCTCTGCAACATGCAGTGTAAACTCAGTGCAGTGCCAACTCAGAAAACAGCCACAGCTCCCTATCCAAGGGCAACATAAGTCCTTGTATTTTCACTTAGTGACCATACTCATTCCTGCTGCCAACAGTAGTTACAAATCTTTAACAGAGATCTCGAGAACCCCTGAAACAGCAGCAGGATCCTTACAGCAAGGTCTCCTCAGGTACAAAGAGCCCAAGAATAGTTGTTTACTTACTGGCAGGTTTCTCACCACCTGTTCTGGTTTATCTTTTTGTCTGCCATAAATCATTTAAGTTAACTTTTTAACTGGATGTTGGATATTTTCAATTGGATATTAAAGAAAACACGACCATCTCACCCCTGCTTTCCTGAAGTAAATGCAAATTATCCAAAGACCCTGTTACTCTTTTTTTTTCATTTGTGTTTCCATCACTGAGCCAACAGAACAAGTTACACCTTTTGGATTAAGGTATTTTGGTAGGTATGAGTAAGAGCAGGTGCTAGACAAAGCACACAAACAGAAAGATGGAAACAAGTTCAACTGTTTCTTGCAGAGCAAACCAGGTCTCCTTCCTTTTTTGCTTACCTTGCATCCACTACTGCTGCACGAGCCACTGCCCAGGCCACAACAAAGACAGCTGGAAATCCTGCCAAAAAATAGCATTTTAATTAGCATTTAAGAACTAGATCAGCCCAGTTTCAGTCCTGAAGTATAACTACTTCTGAAAATTTGATTACATAGGTTTCCACAGAACATATCTTACCTAGTGAAAAAGTACTACTGGTAAGCATGCTTATTCTTATCCTTTCTCTGACTCCAATCTCACTGTGTCATCACATTAAAGAAAATATTGCTGTGGTTTCAGCCCACCCAGCCCAACAAAGAATTCACAAAGCTTCCCATCTTCTTGCCAGCATCTAAGGCAAACTGGTCATGCCAATTTAGTTCTGGAAGAACAAGGACCTACTTAAACCAAGGTTAACAATAGCCACCCTGTGGTGCTCTCATTAAGTTTAATGGCTGTTTTTGCTGTTGACTTCAGCAAAATGAATACAAAAAGAATCTACTGTGACATCTCTAAAAGGAAGAATATTTGCTACCTCAGTAAAAGATGCAAAGCTACTTAACTTTCCAATTTCTGTAAAAACTTGGATTTACCCCTCCCAGTGGCAGAGGGGCTCTTTAGTCAGACCAAGGCTTGTGTATGTTTAACATGAAGTTCCAACCTTTATTTTGCAAGTTCATGGCATGACTGGGAAATGGAAGCACATGGTAGCTAACTGCACACAGACAGATCATACAGGCTACAGTGACAAGCAGTGTCTCTCAACACTAACTTTTTACATTAATACTGGCCAGAGAAATACAGCAGTTGAGAACACTTCTGTTTCATAATCATATCAGCTCAAAAAGCTCCAATTTCTGAGAAGCAATATGTAAGGAAACTGATTAATGCGAAAGGCTCAGGAAAGCAATACATTTGCAGAGATGTAGCTAGAATTGCAATGGAAGTTAATAAGAGTTCTAATGAAAATTACTTCCTTCCTTGAGTTAATGGAAATAGCACTACAGTTATGTGACTGCACTTGAAAGCACTGATGGAAGTAAAGGAATTATTTGCAGCAATGTGGTACCCTAATATGAGTTCTTTGTCATTTTTTAACGATTTAATAAAAAACTAAGCTTTAAAAGGACAAAAATTCTCTACAACAGCTTCAGTATTCCAAGAATTATGATTTCTAGTCTCTCTGAAAGCCTGCATATTCTGAGAAATTATTTTCTCTGTAGAGACTAGATATATCATAAGCTCCATTAGCTCACATGGAATCCTTCTGAACCTTTCACAATGGCAGAAGAGGCAGACCCTGGCTGATTTCTAGTGATGCCTGAATGGTTCTCCTTGGAACAAGTGTTCCCAGATTCATTCATACCAAGCAATACCTTCGAAATCAGTGAAGTGGCAGACTACAAACAGAAAATGCCAAGACAGCAGAAAATAGCTGAGATGGTTACTGAGAAAATGAAGGGTAAGCAAAGAATCCTTCATCTTACTTGGGCTGCTGTAACACAGACCAGAAACATTGCTTCTGTCAGTCACACATTATTTACCTGACCAAAACATCTGCCAGCTGAATTTCTCAGAGGTGGTTTATCAGGGAACTAACAAGAAGGATCAGCAAGTGAAAAATCTGTTCACACCTAAGATGGAAGAAAGGACAAACTTCACTGATCTCTTTGCTCAAAGAGTAGCAGGCATTTTGAGGATGCCTCAGAAGCACGTTACTCTACAAGCCTCCCTCACAAAATCAGGTCCCTAGAATTTGGAATGGCCCCACAACTAGTGAGCATTAGGTGCAGCAATGAGCCAGGAGTGTTATTCCCATGCAATGCACTTGCCCTGAACAGGCACCGTGAATCAGCCTTGAAATTTGCTGCAATGTTTCCAAAGAGGGTGTCCAGCACTTGCAAAGCCCTTATATCCACTCTGTGTTCTCCAACAGCCTTAGCTGTGCTAAAGAGGGATGGTACAGGGCAACACAAAGAAGACCTGCATGCACACCACTGTGGAGTTCACCACAAAGAATTTGCCCTTTAATTCCCACTGCTCACTAGCTGTTGCTCTTGCCTGAAGAGAACTACAGGTTCCAGTTAAAAATCCAGCAAAATGATGTGAAAATGGTGAACTGGTTAAGTACTATCAATATTTTGATCAAAAAGCAGGACACTTGCAAAGACTGCCATCTCAAAGAAAAAAACAAGGTTTGAAGCATCAAGATTTCTTACAATATAGGACTGACTTTTCCACTAATTTTCAATGCAAGAAATATCAGGCAAACTCCATTAAGAAACTACTTTAAGAGTTCCCCTCCCCAAGTCCCACTTGACATGAAAATGACCATTAAAACAAATATTGCTTTCCTCCTCTGAAAACACAAATCAAGCATTTCTGTAATTTAAATACAGAGACCATAAATTACGAGCAAAACCACAAAATGATGGCTAGAACACACCAAAATGCCTGCTCAAACATGAATTTACTGAAGTGACCTAACCTTTCAAAAGAAATTATATTCTGTCAGTTTATAAGGAAAAGGACTAATCAATTACTATATTCACTTCCTTTCAAAGGCAGGCTACAATTCCCTGAAAAAGGACTATGAACTGCAGTACATTTATATGCACCTATTGATACAGACATTTTTCCCCAGAGGTGCTCGTTACAGGTAAGCCTCTATTTACAGCACCTTGTTTAAAAATTTCTTAAACCAAGGCACGAAGCATCAATGGTCAGGTAAAAATAAGACACAGTGATCTAAGACGTGGATCACCAATGGAGCAATGATAAAGGACTGAGGACAGCACATTTCCATTTCCAGTCACTTAAGACCACATGTTCTTACATTCATCTACAGAATTCTCAAAGTATATCCCTAACCTGTGCTAGGGTTGGGAAGGATTTGCTTCTGACCTCAACACTGCACAAATTAGAGACGTATGACTCTCACCATTCACAGGGTAGGTCAGAGGAGCTAACTAACATGCAGAAGGCCACGTAGCAGTGCCAAAGATGATAATGCAACCCAGCCAGCCATGCTTTAAGTTTCATGCACTGAAATACAAAGAGTGCATTCCCAAAGCCATCTCTGCCTCAAAAATGCATAAGAAAAACCCAAGTGCCTTACCCCAGCCTATCAAGATAAAGCCCCAGAGGTACTTGCTATCCGAAAAGAAAGCAACAAAGATTAGGCTGTGTAAATAGAGGCCTTCCACCAAGATCCAGTAGTAGTTGGTGGACAAGAAGTAAATGAAGGTCACTACAGCAATCTTGCACCCAACCTGTTAAGCAAAACTATGAGTTAGCACAACACAATATAGCAATCTGCCTTGTACCACAAGTGCTCTGCTGATTTTTCATGTCTCATGCACAGAAACATTTAACAGAAACCATCTCTAAAAAGAGAACCAACAAAAACCATTTTTATCTTCAGAAGTTGAGGAGCACATGAACACCTGCAAAGATGTAGCAGGTCAACACTGAGAAGTACTGTGCAGGTATACCCATGGCCTCAGACCTGCTGTGCCAGGGTAGCCTGCAGCAATCTGCTGCTGCCATGCCAGGTTTCACTTGAGTACAGGAGGTCACATCAGGAGGGCAACTTATGAGTAAAGAGAAGATTCCATCAGCCTCGCTACTACAAATCCATTAACGAGGTTAGGCTAGAAAGCAGAAGCATTTGGGGGAGGGCGATTTTCAAGTATGATTTAAGAAACACAAGTCAAGCTCCACTTTTCTCATCTTGATATTTAGATGGGGGCAAGGGAATCTAAGGGATTTCTCAGAAGTACTAGACTGATTCAGTGCTGTCATTATATGCTTTTGAAAGATCTCACCATGCACTGAAAAATGCACGATAGCTATAGGAACCCAAGTCTTAAAACAAAGTCCTTGCCTCCATTTCAAGAGTGGGACTTCAGAGCCCACGATAGCCCATAGAATCTTCACCTCATTTCCAAACAGAACAAGTTTTCCACCATGGATTTACACTGCCTAAAAGCTTAATCTCATTTCTCACTCATTTGAATCCATTTTTCAAAGCAGTACAAGTTAACACACAAACAGTCTGGCTCACATGCTCATTAACCCCGCTGGTAACTTGTGCTTACATATTGTGACCTGTCTGCAGGAGCTACTGCAATGCTTTGGAGATCATCTGCTGGTAGGGCCTCCAGCTCTTTGATCCCTAGGTGAGCCTGCACCACTTTGTCCTTGATAAAGATGCTGACAGCTCTTAGCATGAAGGAGACAAACAGGTGCAGGTGGATGTAATTTCTGGTGCAGTGCAGTCGCCTGTAGGAAGAAAGTATGTAAAAAAGCTTATTAAAAAGAAAACAAATTCTTCCACAGATATTTACGAAAGTCAGAATTGAGGAATTCTTAATATAATTCCAACAAGGAGGTTTACATGGCAAAATAAAGTGGGTCTTCCAGCAAGGAAGATTGCCAGTCTCTCTTAATTGTGGGCTATCATATTGGCGATATACACCACCTACTAAGGGAATTCGGAGATGAATTCTGGTACCTAATGCCATGCAGATAGGCCCAGCAGGAATCCAGAAGTCATACAGTTGTGCTAACAGGGCACTGATGAGCAGCAAGTTGCTTCAGCTCAGACTCAGCATTATACAAACAGGTCTCAAAAGCTTCAGAGTGTTCCGCTGCAGAGTGTGCAGAACAAAACTTACAGCCTTTGTGCTTAGCCAAGAAGACAGATGTCACTAGTTACTCTAACTCCTCAGCTCCCTCATCATTTATCCACTAGTGTAACAGGACTGCAAAACATTCATATCGACCAGATTGACAGCCTCTGAAGCACAGATTTATTACTATCCCTTTGCTAACATTTCCACATTTGAAAATACAAGGGAGTATTTATAATGTCACCTCTGCAAGTGGGGATATTCACAGTATAACTACTGAAGAGAAGTTGACTTGTGTCTCTAAG
The DNA here is from genome assembly GCF_059628265.1 of Tinamus guttatus. NCBI lineage: Eukaryota > Metazoa > Chordata > Aves > Tinamiformes > Tinamidae > Tinamus > Tinamus guttatus. Next base: position 2,985,960 of record NW_028288731.1, read on the forward strand.
ACAACTAGTCTCAAGAGGAACCATACCACATTTGTGAGACTAGTCAATTTCTGCTTTACAGGTTTCTTTTCCCCAGTTCAAAAAACCCAAATTATCTAAAGCTTAGGAATACTGAATACCCTCTTCTTCACAACAGGATGCAATAACTTCAGTGGATAAGTCCATATTGCCATATCACAATTACATTTTTGTGAAATACACCAATAAACTTGGAAAAATATCCAGTTCATTTTCATACTCATTTACCTTAGCATCCACAGTTCTGAAAAATAACAAACCTTTGCTACTGGCAGGTTGAAAAGACTAAGTATTTTAATAAAAGTATTTCAAGAAAGTTTTGTATCTGTAGTTCAGTGCACATAGTATGTCATATACACAGCATCTTCTCGGCATCTCTGACAAAGAATTAAGCACTTAACACCCATAAAAAGGATGTGTCCTTCTACAAAGGAAAAGGAAAAAATGTAACTCTACAGGTGAGCCAGTCTCACCTACCTGAAGTAGCCAATGATGAAAATAGCCACTGTCAGAGAGGTGAAGGAGATGGAGTATCCTACAGTATACATTACATAGAGACGATCAAAGAACTCCCTCTGGAAAAGAAAAACCAGCACCATTTCCACATTCCTTGAAAATGAATGTGTTTAAGAGCTCCTTGCTATTTCGTAGGTTACACATCTGCTTATCTCCTTTTACAATAGATAGCTAGGCAAAATTCCCAGTTTAAAACAATCTCAATTTCTAAATTCTGCATATCTCATACTGCCTCAGATTCAAAAAGATTTTACCTTCAAGAAAATATCATAGGATTTTTTTTTAAGCTGGCTCTCTGGTGCTATGAGCCAACAGGGAAGAAGCTTTTGAAGACTTTACATCAGTTACAAGAGAATTTCTGCTGACAGTCACTGAAAGTGATTTTAAGTGAATGCTAGTGCTTGTTTAAATTCATTTTGTGGTAGTCAGAAGCATTTCCAAGCCAATAAGGCTTAAAGTCATTGTACTAGCTGCTTCCCTCACTTCAACATTATGTTAGCAAAGCCTCTTCAGTAGTTAGTTACTAAAAAACTACTGCTTTCCATCAGAACATGAATTTATGCAATGAAGGCAGTCACACTAACAGCATAAGAAAAAGGTAAAAAAAAAAATAGGTAACGCACACAGTAAGAAGTCTGTTCTTTATCTCTCTAAACTTGGCAACTTTATCAATACCTGAGAAGGTTCAATACCTTTCTTGAGATGATTTCTGGCTGTAAGAAGTGAAGGCATTCAGAATAATTGGCCCATGTTCTGTTTAAGCTCTGCACGAAGTCCCATGTTCCATTGAGGCTGCAGTATCTGAAAGCTACTCCTGAAAGAAGTTGTTAGTTCAGTTTGGTCCTTCACTCTGCTTACAAAATCCAGAATTACAGAACTGTACCTTTGTGATTGAAATCATACACATAATGAGGGCATGGAACAGCTAACATTTTTCCCACAGATCCTCTTGGCCAACAGATGAGACCATCCCATTCTGGAAGGCAGTCTCCTTCTGAAAAAAGGCAGAAAGATAATAAGAATGCATAAGACGCAAGACTTTCCAATGCATCTTACTTTACCATGCAGTCATGCCCAGTTCAAATTTGTTATTTAAGAGCCAAAACACTTCAGCTTCGGGCCACTAAAATGCATAAGTGATGAATCTGACATACAAGGAAAGGCTGAGATAGTTGGCATCACTTAATCTCAAGAAGAGAAGGCTCAGGGCATTAAGAGGGAATATTATCGTGCATAAATACCTGATGGGAGAGTAAAGAAAACAATTTTCTGTATTACCTGGTAAAAACAAAACAGGCAACGGACACATACTGAAAAACAGAAGTTCCACTTAGAGAAATTTTACTATACAAGTGACTACCACTGGAACAGATTAACCAGGGAGGCTGTGGAATCTCTATCATAGGAGACACTCAAGCCCCAAATAAACACAGGCCGGAGCAACTTGCTCTAAGTAACCCTGCTTTGGGCAGGGAAGTTGGAAGAAAGGCTCAGCTCTTCAGATACCCCTTCCAACATCAGCAATTCTATGACTCCTAGCTGGTGTCATCAGCACAGCTTTTGTCAAGATTGTGCTATACACGGGAGTGTTAACCAAGAAAATACTGCAGAGCAAGTGTACAGCCATTTTTTTGCAGGCCTCTAGTCTTGCTGCAACTAAGATGTGCATTCAACTCCATGGCACTTTTAGTTGCTTTTCTGCAAATGAGACATCCAGTTATAACTTCTCCTACCACAGAAGTATTTTCCTCTGCCCTACAGACACCTTTATTTCCTGCTCTCCACCTATTTACCTTTTCTCATTATGTCAATGGGCAAAACAGGCATCTAAGTTGATTTGAGGTGAAAAACTACATCCATTTGCATGCTGGTGTTTTGTCTTTTATGCTGTCAGGGCTGGGCCATTCATCACAGAGACAAAACCACACTTGACCCTGAACACTTAAGTACTCAAAGCTGAATGAGACAAGCTTCATATTTCATTTTTGAAGAGAGGTCAAGGGCCTTTTCTGAGTGGATAAAGGAAGTTATTTTATGAATGAAATACACTCGAGTTTAATCAGAAATTAGCTCTGTACCCTTGTATTTTTCAGGCAATAGAGAAAGCCTGCTGGAATTTCTTGTATTTCGGGCCCTATAGACTTACTATTATAAAAGAACATAACAAGAAAGCAAGATTTGGAAATACCTATGCACAGTAAGAGAGGGAGGGATTATTACCAATGCAATTTTGAGGAAACTACCAAAGACAACATCTCCAGATATACACCACCTTAAAAGAAAGTCACTAAAACAGCACTTGGGCTTTTCTTTTCATTAATTTTTCTTCCCCAGTTATTCTTCCCTGGTATATTCTTCCTCAGTAAGAAGGGACTTAGAGAAACACATCATTGATCCACGTTAGTACTCAAAATATAGATTCTTTTTGATCATCTCTGTTGTGCTGTCATTTGGCAAACATGACCATTGCTATGCTCATGCTATATTGATGGCATTTAATTTTAATGCCATTTTACCAGTAATTCCCACAGCAGGCACAGGTTTCAGTAAGTAGCACGTTTATCACAATTGTTTCATACATGAGCTGTTTGGATTAATTTGACACAACCAAAGTAGTCAAGTGACCTTCTGTGCATGACAAAATGGCTAATGATTTACTAAGCTCCTCTAAATTAACACCATTATTTTTTCCTATCCTAATGCTTTCCATGTGTCAGGACAAAGATTAATAGCTTGTCCTTTAAGTAGTACCATGCAAATAGATTTAAGAGTGGAACAGGAATACAGATGTCTTCCCGCTCATTCATCCTTCAGAACTTTCATTTTTTCCCCTTTTTTATGAAATACTGCTAGTGCTACTAGTAATGTCATTGTGGTTGACATCAGCACTATGGTTTATTGTAGATTTACTGTGCTCTTTACTACACTTCATTAACATATCTATGGTTAGTTCTGGCAATTATGTTTTCTTAACCAAAAGCCAAAGAATACCAGCAAGATTAAGAAAGCTTTATTCTCCCCCAAATCTTTTTGCTCCATATCTCAAGTCTTCAGCATGAATCTCTGTTCTAATAAATCCCAATAGTTCCTTGGTATTTTGAAAATTGCTCAAGCCCTGCATTTAAGCAAGGTTATATGCTCTAAGATGCTGTGCTTGTACAAAACACACACATCTTTCTAGCAAGTGCAAGACCGTAGAATAAGGGCAAAAATATTTTTGTAGTCCATATTTTGGTTGGTGAGATCATCAGGACTGAAGGAAGGTCATTTGAGTGGCAAAAAAACAAATGCCAAAAAAGAAAACAAGAATCTGGGTGATTCTTACACAAATCAAGAAATTCTGGGAAGACTGGAGCATTTGTGAAATGTACTCATCAAGCAACTACTAAAGAGGAAAGAATACTAACTGCTACCATATAAGACAACTGCCCTCAGCAATTGCTTGACGCCTGGGTAAATTGTTAACACAGTCTTCTCATCCTTTCAACAAAGGACATGGTAGTTGTGCTGTACAGACATCCGAGAACCATCTTTAAATTAAGGTGTTCAAAGAGGATTAGTATCTAACAGCAGGAGCAGCATGATCAGTTTGTGCAGTGTTGCCAACCTCTCAGACATTCCCCATACCATCTATACAGACATCTCAGCTGTGCCTTCATTGCTAATGTGGCACCTGGCAGGGACCTGGACTATAAAATGTAAAACAGTGAGCAACTAAAACTGGGCCAAGATAGAAACCTACAAATGCAGAATAGTGTAGACAACAGAAGGCAAGAAATTCTTGAGCTACTTATTGGTAGAAGAACTAATCCACTTCGGTCCCTATGTTACAATTCCAGAGTGCTCCTAACTAGCAGAATTAAATCCTTTCGGACAGCTGTAGTAAAGTCAGGGAAAAATTATTTTTTAACAAAGCTTCTGGAGACATATGGCATTTGTTTCTCTACTTCTGACATAGACTAAAATCCCAGGATTTAGGTGCACACCCTCTCAGTAGCAGCCAGAGATCATGCCAAAGAATTTTTAGGTCTTCCACAGCTGCATGAAAAAGAGGCACATGACATATGACTTGTGTGTGTCCTGAAGACATTGCATAGCTTGACCATAGACTGAAGAAATTATCTCTTTCATTCAGCATGAGAAGAAAAATATTCTTGTCTGTATTTACATACATGCAATAAGTGTCCCTAAGCAAGCACTGAATATGGAAAGCTAGAACTTCCCATTGTCAGCTCCTTTACCCTTTCTGTGGGCCAAAACATTTGAAGGATTTGATAACTTAAAATTCTTAGGGAAAAGAATAAAAATTAGAGTCACTTAACCTGGCACCTTACCTCCCTCTTGCAGCTCAGCACTAATATTCAATTCACATTGAACTTTGGCTTCCAAGAGAAGATAAATCTGCTCCTCCATAGTCATTATGTCCTCAGTATCAACCTGATGAAGGGGAAGTCCATAAGAAACAGGTTGTGACTTGATTAGAGTCAAATATTTGTGTCCCCAAAAGGAGAGGATTATAATATAAGAAATCAGGTGCTATTAGAACACACACTAGTTTTTTTTTTGTTTAAGATTAAAAATGCAAGTGACAACATTAACCAACACAGGAAAAAGTTTATAACCAACTCTTCTGCTGACCACTCTGACTTCAAACAAGCAGGATGCTTTTCTATGTTTTCTCCCAACTCAGTGAATTTAAGCAGTGGCAAAGTCTTCCCACATCTCCTCTTAGAAGGACCTACAGGCAAGTAAAGTGAATTCTTTTTTGCATGTAGCACCTAAGGGAAGCTTGCTAACACTGTCCTGTAAGAAAAAACAATGGATAGGTTTCAAGAAATACACATGCATGGTAGAAATATATACTTGCACAATAATGCCATCTCTAAGGAGTACTGGACACCATCTCTATAATTAGAGGACAAGTTACATGAACAGACCTGTGAAAAGCGAGCACAACATGAGTTCTTCCCACAGCAAACTCCTCAACACCTGAAATGCCTTAACATTCTATGAATCACATCCACAAAAGCCACAAATCAACAGGCTGTAACATCTATCACCCAATAAAAGGCTGAGAAGAGCTGAAACTGTTCAGCCCGAGAACAAGTAGCTCAGGGGATTGTGCCAATGCACGTGAGTATCTGAAGGGAAGGAGCAATGAAGATGGTCTTTTCAGTGGTATCCAGGACAAAAAGCAATGGGCACAAACTGAAACACAGGAAGGTCCATCTGAATATAAGATGATGTGAGATTATCTCCTCTCCCTGCTCCAGCTGCTGCTAAATACACACAAGCTTCAGGCAGGAACCACCTTGCCAAGCTATGACTTGGCCAACATGTTCAAAGTTATTAGTTACTCACACAAGACAATAGCTGCTTAAGTATGCAAAAGCTTATTAGTCCTCTCCAACAAGTCATTAGATAATGATCCATCACCATGAATTAGAACAGCTTCAAGGAATGACACTGTCTTATATCATCAATTGCAATAATTAAGATGTGTTCTGCTCAGGATGAACCAAATCATCCAGGTTATTACCATAATTCCACTTCTTACCATAATCATAACTTCAGAAGTACATACAGAAGAAAACATTATCTTACCACTACAAAAACACCAGACCCAGCTTTTTTAAAAAAACAGCTGGGTCACTAGCAGATAAGTTGCTCAGCAACCACATAATTGTAAGAACAAAATATTTTAAAGATCTGTTCTATTTTAAGCCTCCACAACTCTGCCTTAAAGATATTTCATTCATCTGCCAGAATTTTCCAGTTATCACTCACTCAGATCAATCTCCATCACAACTTCAGCTGCACGCTAACAACAGAATCTGCTGTTCAACTGCTTCTCCCACGCAGAAGTGACATCTCTCCAGCTCAAGGGCTGTCTGACTACTCCCAGGACTTTTTTTTTTTTTTAAGGAAAAATGCATGATGGAGCCAAGGAGAGGAAGCCCTCTGGAAAGAAAGGAAGCAAAGGCAAGCATAAGGCCTCATCTATCTGAAAAAGCACTTTCTCACTTCACTGTGGTATTTGCAGTTATTTAAGTGCACTTACTTAACCAAGTAGAGACAAAAAGGCATCCAGTAGTCTATACTACGATAAGCCAGAATCCAGGCTTATCTTTCTTAGGATCAGGTAAGAACTTGGAGCAATAATCAGTTGGTCTGGGCACCAAATTTGTGAACACAGGAAAGAGGGGGCAGACATTTCCAAATCTCTTTAAGGAGCTGGACAGAGAAGGTCTTGCTTTTGTGCCCTCAGCACTGCATAACACTGCTAAGCCTGCATCATAGTGTTAAACTATTACCCTCTTGCTGCTGAGCTCACAGCTGAGAAGTAAAGACTTACAGAGAATTTGGACTTTTTCCTTCCTAGAGAATTTAGCAACAAGGACTTCTGCACAAGAAGGCTGCATAACAACACACCAAAATAAAGGGACCCCACTGAAAGCTCCATGCTGATGCTTCACTTCAAAGAGGGCTCCAATAGACTTAACTGCTAGGAAAGGATACAGCAGATCTTGAGTAGTCTTATCTACAGGCTTCAGTAAAGGCACTAACAATGCCAAGCAACATGACAAAGGCAATACTTACAGAAGCACCAGATTATCAGTGTGGAAGACTAGCAAACACCTTGGTCAAAGGTATAACACAAAGGGAATATCTCTTTTCTTGGTGGTTGAATCAAAATGGTTTAGCCCAGCACCAAACAAATAGTTTGGGGACTGAAAAGTTACACAGGACTTTTTTCCACATAACCAGCAAACAAGTAGAGAACATGTATACACTGCCTTCAAAATACATGCGCTGTGAAAAAGGAAATCCATTTTTACTGTGAAATGAGTAGAACACATGCAGAACTAGAAGCATATCACTCCTTGGTAAGGCAAATTTCAGTTCTATTACCTGATTATATTTAAGTCCCTATGTCTCTTTGCCATTCATAGCAAACAGCTGACTCTCAAAGGAGTCCAAAACTCATCAGGCACACGGGAATTTCATGTAATGCAATTGTACAAACGTCCTCTTTCTGTGTAAAAACCTTCATGCTTTTACACTCATCAGACAAGTTCCCGAGGCTTCCTCCTTTCCAAGCACTGCCCGCCTCACAACTAAATGCACCCTCACCCTGCCATTGCTATGCTGTGTGTTTTTTACACGCAGCACCATCTATTGTCTCTGCTCGAACTGAAACTGTGTTTTACACTTTGGCACAAACAGGTGCTCCCTGTTGCCAATCCCGAGAGGCTCCTGGCAGACTCCCGAGAAGGCCCGCGACCCTGGGTCCGGGTTCATACCAGAGTCCAGCCCGTTCCTCTGGCAGGCAGAATGAAGAACAGAACTACAGAAACTCTCTGTTACAAGAAAATACACACCACGCACCTTGGCCGCCCGCAAGTTTTCCCCTACTTCAAGGTAAAGCAACCCCAAGCGTTGTTCAAGCGTTAAAAACAGCTGTGAACAGACAAGGAGGAAAGCCCCGAGCAGGGCTGCAGCATAGGCTCTGAAAGAGACCCTTAAAGAGCCTTTTAAAGTGTTTCTATTAAAGACTCCGAAAGAGCCTTTAAAGCGCTCTTAATAGGCACCGACTTGAAGGCAGGCAGGCAGGCGCTTTACTTCAGCGGGCTCTAAGGGCCGCCGCACACAAAAACCGCCCAGAGGCAACGGTCCGTCCCGCGGGCAACGGCCGCGCCGCCCCCCCTCACCCTGCCCGTCCCCTCGCCGCTCCCACCTGTGCCGCAGAGAGCAGGCACCCGCTCAGCGCCAGCCAGCCCAGGACGCGCCGCGTGCCGGTGGCCGTGGCCATGTCGCCACCGTGGCCCTCTCCCCGGCCGCAACTTCGCCCCCCCGGGCGCTCCGGCAGCAACAAGCGGTCCCGCGCTCTGCGCCCTCGCTTTTATAGCTGCCGCGCGCGCATGCGCGCTGCTCCCGCGCGCCCGTCCCGACCGTTAGCGGGTAACGGCCGCCTCAACGGCCTGAGCGAGGGGCTGTCTGCGCGGGCGAGCGTGTGGAGTTAGTGCTTGCGTCTGGTCTTTGAATGACTCCTCAATTCATCGGCTAATGAGATAAAAGAGGGCACCGCCGGGAAGTATTTCACCATTTATGCTGTTTCTGTAAGCGGGAAAGGATGTCACGCTGAATACAGCAGTTAGTTAAATCCAGGCATTCGTGAGATTCGCTCACAGGACACTTACTCGAACTCTGTCCTCAGCATCACTCACTTGGACTACAGTGAAAAATCGTGCCACACATCTAACCACAACTCCATTTCTAAGCACCATATGTAATAAAAGTCACTGCTGGTATCCAGGACTGGCTGCACTCTCAAAAATATTCTGGCTGGATCTTCAAAAAAGTGGAACACCAGAGAGAGGTTTTACTGATAAACTCAAGATCTCTGCTCCTTCAAAAAAGTGGAACACCAGAGAGAGGTTTTACTGATAAACTCAAGATCTCTGCTCCCTCCTTGTACTCCTAACCTCTGTGCCTGTCTGCGGAGCTGTTCGATGAGGGCATGGATACTTTCAGAGCTTCCAAGCAGAAACAAAAGGTAGAAAACACTTGCCGTAATCTTTTATCCTCTGTTTCTGACCATCTTGGACCTGTGATCAGGATCCCGTTCCTTTTTTTCCTGAACTGACTCATGCTTGTTTTTTATGGACAGTAGGACTTCCCATTTATTATTTTTCTGTGACAAGTGAGTGAATGTTGTCATCGGAGCGTGATTTCCTGACGCTATAGCAAAGACTGTTAGTCCTCATGATCTGACTCATATTACTACAAACACTCATTCAATTACACACCAAGGAACTCGGGCATTGTGGGGGGATTTAGAAACAATGTATATCCTTAAATTAATTTTTATTACTGTTTTACAAACATTTTGATAAGTCTTCTAAACAGAGCTGATAAATGCCCTATATAATTATTTCTGAATGAAATAGAAGCTGGCTTCTGTCTTTGGCATTATAAGCCGATTACAGTTTTCTTCATAAAGACATCACAACCCCGCAGTAGGATTGTGCATCTAAGCTAAACACAGCAAGTAATTAATTACCTTTAGGGGAAATCACCATGAGAAGTCCCAAAAGACGCAATCCTGCAATATGTACTTTGGAATTACTGTCAAGCATGTTTCTAAAAGCGCAAATATACAGATTGTTCTTTCTTCTTGATTTAGCAAGGAGTACCAGCTTAGAAATGTCACTTAGGAAAATCTCTTCAGGTTCAGTGCACCTGCAAAAGCAGGTTTATTTGTGTATGCAACTGTAAAGGGGCGGCTAATATTGAGACAAGACAGACAGCCAAATTGTATGTTGAATACACATTCATAAAATAGCAAGAAGATCTTGCTCCTTAGTAGCCTGTTCTGCATTAAATGGAAACTGTTTCCAAACCCTTACTTGAACTAGCAGTCTTAATTGAAGGAATTCCTTCAATGGCACCAACACAGAATAGGTGAAGAGAACTAATACCTTTTTTTTTTTTTTTTTTTTCATGAAGTCTATAATTCACTCACATTAATTTTAGACTTGTATTCTTTCCATTCTACATCTTGCATTCTTATTTGTCGCTGCCTGTACCCACGCAGAATGAGTGGGAAAAAAATAATAAGTGCTGTCAGGCAGCCTGGCAATGCCAAGCCTCTGTTCAACATCGCTGTTAATTTACAATGGGAGGGCAATAATCTCTAGCTTGTTTTGCCCCGTGTTGCTGTAGGTTGGTTCCCAGAGGAAACAAAGAAATGTCTTGATGGGCAGCAAAGGGGTACCTAGTTTCCCTAGGTATGGTCTGTTCACATTGATACTGTGGGAAATGCTCTCTCAAATTTGGGCTGTGCCACTTTTGAGGAAGCTGACTTTGTTTAGGTCTGTTAGATCTGTCATGAAAGGACAGCTCATGCAGTGAAACCTGAAGTCTTTTTCACTGGGGAAATAAGAATGAGGAGATTTACCTGAAAACTTCCAGTGAAAAAAAAATACAGGTTGGACAATTAGTAGGAGGAGAGGTATGGAGTGGCTTTCAGGTGAACAGCAATTAAACTCTCCAGCTCCTAGGGGAAGTAGGCTACAAGCACTTTGAATGGTACAAAGAAAACAAATGAGGAATTCTGCTGTATTTGTCTACCACAAAAAAAAAGTTGTCCCAGTGAAACTCTAAAACAGCAAATTGAAACAAGCAGAAAGAAGCTTCTCCTGTGTAACCATTACAGTGGTGTTCACTGTGGACACAGAAAATTCAAAGGGGCTCAAACAAAGCCTAGACCAATTCACAAAAGGTAGATTCACTGGTGACTACTAAACTCAGTGGTGTGGTTCATGAAGGTCTTTCACAGAATGGCTGAGATTGGAAGGGACCTCTAGAGATCATTAATCCAACCCCTGCTCTATGCTGGACCCTCTCTAGTAGTTCCACATCAGCTTGGGAAACTAGTTAGAGGAAGGATCATTGCCTATATGCTCTGCGTATGATACACATACTCTTCCTAAGCATCCACAGCTAAATGCTACCAGAAACTTTACTAGCCTGGTGCATCACCAGTATGACTCAGTCTGATACTTCTAATGCTCTAAATTAGCTCCACCTGAACAGATTATCGACTGGTCCAAGTCACAGTGAGCCTGTTACTATTTTTATTGATATCAGTGGGTGTGAGGCAGTGCAACTGTCTTGACAGTGAACAAAAACCAATGGGATGCCATTCTAGCTACTCCAACCATGACAAATGCATATAGAAAGCAAAATGGAAAGTTGAAGAGAAGCTGCAAAATGTTTCAGTAATATGAGATTTGACTGAATATAGTGGTAGAGTTGATTCATTGAATAATAGGGCTATCTTAATGTAATTGTTTGAAATTATGGTGTGAGGTCTGAAGCGGCAGGGAGATCACAACCTTGCTAATGTTTTCCTGTAGTGGCTTCTGGAAAAACAAGGCTGATGTGTGCAGACTGCCCGCCTGTGTGTGTGCATATGTCTGTGTATATGGGCTTTTTGCCTGCATATCCCTCCTGGCCTCCACTCCTTTCCAAAAACATTTGAATTACTTGGCCAGTTTCAAGCTATTTTAACAAACAAATATTGAATTTCCATGTGTTTTGTAAAAACAGGCAGTAAGGTAGAGGAGATAAACCTTACTAGTAACTATAAATGCCTTTATTTATATATATAAAAAAAATTGCTTCAGAGGTACAAAGGCACAAAGGGGAAGAAGAAACATGAGAGAAACCCTATAGACGTAGCAGTTGTAGGAAAAACTAATAAGAGCTCATGGTAAATTGTGAGAACAAATCTGCAGAAACAAAACTAGGCTTCTTTAGTTTGTTGAGTATAGAATGACACAAACAGATTATATGGATTAATTTTCCATTTCCCGTGTCCTGATAACTGAACAGTGTATACAATGCCAGCAGTTACACAACTGTGTCAGATAGCTGCTTGATATTATTACATCTTAGCTGAAATTACACTGTCAGTGTTCTGAATTAACCTAACCATACAGTTTCCTTACATAATTATCCTAGTACATTATCTTAAAGCATGCAGCTTGCTTGCTGAGGCTTGAACTAGGAGCCCTAGCAAATGTATGCAGCAATGAAAGGGATTATTAGTAGACAGTGTCTGCATAAATCTTGGAAAAGACAAGAAGGAAAATCATATAGCCAAAATCGATCTTTCTCTTTCCTTAACTTTAAAATTTAATAACACACTTCACGTGAGTTTGAATGATATAAACTAGGGTTCATGCCTCCCTATTCATCTGTGCAGCTTTTGCAGCGATATCCTGCATGATGCTGAGTGCCTTTTCCTTCTTTAATGCTGGTGGGAATTGGAAGCACTGTGCAGTTCAGGGAATGGGACCCTCAAGCTCTGCACCAGTAGTTTTAAGCTTTCTTTAAGAGATGTTTTTTTTTCTTTTTCGTCACCCAGATGCTAACCATTTCAATTGTATACGCATGTTTTTACATAGACTAACTTATAGGGATCTGATTATTGATTTCCCGTAGACTGATTATGTAGCTACATTTACAGCAGGGCTAGAATACTGTGATCCACATATGCAAGTGCCCTGTAGATGTGCACAAAACATTAACTGATTTTTCTAACGCCATATACAAATCTGAGTGAGCAATGCTGACTTCTGGAGATACTAACAAGTTCATAAATGCCAGAAACCATACACAGTGCAACAGAATATCATATTATTGTTTGCTACTGATACAGAGCTTCCTCCAGCAAATGAATGATGCATTGATTTGCTCTTGCCTAAGGACCAGATTATACAGAATTCCTGCCAATAACACTTAAGCTTCCTTTCAATGTAGAGAAAATTCAACTTTTGTTAGGTGTCGCTATAGTACTTTTAAAATGTAATTAACCTTTAGACAAACTTACTGCTCTAGCTATGCTTGTAATGTGGCTCTAAATTTGGGATATATCAGTGTAAAAATTAATTAAAATCATAATGCACAGCTTAGCTTCATTTACACTGAGGAAGCGGTAGGTATAGCCTGGTAGAAGATTAGATACACACGTGAGTGCAACTTCTGTGCGTGTATCCGCAAGAAAAAGAGAAACACCCCTGAATAGCTAGCCTGAGTACTTGTTACCATAGGGTATCAGAAAGGCCAAAGGTTTAATGGGCTTTCTAAGCAGTTTAGATCTCTGTTGGATGGAGGAACAGAGGTCAATAGTGAAATGCCCCTTATTTGGCAGGTGAGAAGCGTATCAGGAGGAGAGGGGATGGGGTGTCTTCATCTGAAGTTGCTGGTATTTGCCAGAGAGTGCAAAAAAAAAAAACCAAACCCCCAAACAGCCAGATTGCTTGGCTCAGCTCTGTGCCACCATATGGTTGCATGACCCTGCTGCCCTTGTGCTTCTCCTGCTCTCCATCTGTGCAAATCTGGACTCCAAGCAGTTGGGGCAGGGCTGTCCCAGTGCAGGGACACTGATGGAGCACTGTCCTCAGCCTGGCACTGAAAACAAGATCCAAAGCTAGACTGCATAGGACAATCTGAGCCAGAGCTGCAGTGCTAGTATACTAACCTCTGTGTATTCATGTGTATTTGTGTTTGATAAAGCTCCCTATATGTACTAACATGATGTGAGAGGCAGACAAAGCTTTGGCCTGACGCAGATCTGAAAACAATCACACAGTATCTGTGTTTTGCACAAAATGTCACAGTGTCCTTTTTAGCCTGAGGCTGCCTCTGAGCTGAGCCACTGCAGTCCATCTCCTTACCATACACACTCTAACAGAAATGGTGAGGAACAAGAAAATTCCTTCAGGCATATTGAAAACAAACCATTTTTCTTCAAACTCATTTTAATACCTCAAACTTTCTCTGCTCCAGCTGGGCCAGGCGGGATTGCAGTTAATCCTTGGGAACTTCAGGATTTTGCAGGAGCCTGAGTCTCTACTTACTCTTGTATTTCTCTACAACCCAAGCATAAGAGGTTGTTTTCTGATAGTACAACCCAAAGGAAAAATTGAGATCTCTCCCCTGGAGGATGAGTCCTCTCTTTTAGGGTTCACTGGCCAAGGCTACTCCAAATACATTCAAACTAGACGATGCTAGAAGGGACGGTGCTGCAAGGAGCAGCATAATTACATGGTGACATAATAATATAATCTCCTTGATCCAGCTTTATGAGCAAGGGGCTGATCCAGTGCTGGGGAGACCTAGGGCCAGGACCTCAGATCAGTGTTCTGTGAAGCTAATCTTGCTTTGCGCCATTGTCATTCAGAGCAGGATCTAATCTTTTTGCTCAGATCACCGTTTATGGCTTTTTCCTGTTTGGAAAACCTGAATGAAAGCCACTGTCCTGAGAGGCCACCATAGCTAAGCTGCTACAAGAAACAAGCATAAGATATATCTCAGAAACCTATCTCCCCATGGTCCTGCTTCTAATGAGTTATGGTCTGTCTTCTTTGGAGTCTGAGCTCCGGGTGACACAGTGCAAAAGCAATTAGTATTTCGTACCTGACCTTGAATTCCTGTCAGGATAATGGTAAGATTCACAGTTCCACTTTTCCCTGAGAAGTGGGCTACTCACTTTCACTTGTAAATAAAACACATTTCAACATGCAAAATTCACTGTTTGGAAAAAATAATCTTAAAAACACAGAAGATGGAGTAATTATTTCCTTTAACTTCTGCTCACCAAGGCCAAAGATATGGAAGTTTTCTGTGCTGTGGTCCAAATAGTTATAGAATATCAGTTCAGTCAAATCCAGCAACCTTATCCTGCAGAGGAGACCTGGCATATGCAAATCATTCCATGTGGCTAGAACTAGCTAAAACTTTTGTTTCTTTTGTAAATGCACTCTCTGTCATCCTTAACTTCCTTTTTTTTTTTTTTTTTTTTCTTACAAACTTATAAAACTTAAATCAGGCCTTGTAAAAAAAGTACAGCACTATAGGCTTTTGGTACTTTACACTTTTTTTTTTCCTCTCTATTTTTACAACAAATTTATCTGAGACAACTTTGTCCCAAAATTATATCAAATAGAACTGCTGCTCGCATTAAAAATAAGTACACTTTAAAAATGAAATTTAAAATACCTACAGCCCCCTGAAAATCTCTGCCATTGTCTTGCATTTGGGTAAAGCTGTGTTTCTCCCATGAACATGAATGTGAAAAAAAAACACTCTAATTTAGAATAAGCGACTATGTTGTCACAGGTTGCAGCTTACAGACCTATTGAGAACTGCCACTGGATTTAACTTATTTAGACGTGTAGTGTAATTATGAGATATTGGGTGGGCACAAGTGCCATATGTCACATGAGACATAAAACTAAGGTCCCAGTGACTTTCAGGGACCAATAAAAATCCATGGAAAGTTTGCAAAAAGTAAGGTTAACATTCATTGTAGTTAATTTTAAGAACTGCATTTACTTTCCTTTTCTACTAAAATCATACTCTCATTTTCCTAAAGATACTCTTTCCATTTTAACTGCATATAATGTTTTTTCTCAGCTTGTTGTATAGTGTTGCCATATTATTTAAAATGTCTGGCACGGTCTTGCCAAGAGATTATTTCATTTCCAGGCAAGAAAAATGAGATTGTGAAGGCCTTTGGAAATGAACAGTATCAGCTGGTGATGGGAGAGCACCTGGCTCGATCCCAAGCTTTCAAATTGTCCACTGAAAAGACTCTCCAGACCTGCCAGCAGTGAGGTCTTCCTCTCTCAAATAATCTCTGTTTTTACAGTATCCCAGTTTTGTCTGAGGAACAGCATTGCTTCGGTCGTCAAAAGCACGAACCGAAACAGTGCAGGGTAAGTATCACAAGTTAATCAGCTGTCACACACTTGCTTTACTTATTCATGAATTTGGGTTTTTTTTTTCATATTTACATGAAGTAACACTGATTGCCTTTTGAATGCCATGATCATGTGTTAAGATGATTGACACATGCGGAGGACTTGGTTCACAGTTCCTACAATGCTGGTGTTTTGGTGTTTGTGCCACTTCCCAAATCTCCTGCTGATTTTCCCACTTTAAAAGTGTTTGCTATTCAGCTTACTGAATAGAAATTAACTATTTTAGAATGCAGTAAACACAGTGCTATAAAATAAAACATAAAGGGCATTCTGGAAAAAGCTGAGAGGAAAGATAATTTTTCTAATGGAAATGTCCTCAAGTAAACAGTGAAGACTGCAGATAATGATATGTACTATACTGAAAAAAACTAAAAAGGAGTAAATGACTTGGAATTATAGTCTGCATTAATTATGTGCTTTTCTGAACTGTAGGCAGCCTTTTAATTTTTTTGGTGGCGAGGAAATAAAATAATGCAAGTACTGTCACATAGTAAATGAATGTAATTGGTCAGAGAGATGCAAGTGTTATGTTTGATATAAGTTATAATGCTCGCTGAAAAACAAATCCTTAATGTACATTGTAATTCTGTTAAAAATGCCATTGTGGTGAATGCCTTTCAGTTGAATGCTCCCAAAGCAGTACAAAGTACAGGGATAAGTACAGGAAGGAAAGAAAAGGAACATTAAAAATAAATTCAGTGCCATTATGTTTTATAGGAAAATAACAGTCAAGAATTAAAATAAACCAATGCTGCCCATGTCACTAATTATTTTTTTAATTTCTTCTGTTCTTAAAATGGCTGCTCACTGAGTTTTCCACAGTAAAATTAACTTGTAAAGGTTTGTTGTTTGTTTTTCTCTTAGCAGAGAAGACAGAGAATGTCATTGCACTCTGCTGGAGCAGGATTGTCCCCTATGCACAAGTGACAGCAGAGTCTAATACAACTCTAAGGACTTAGTTAAGCCACAACCAAGGTAGTATCAGTGGAAAGAAGCTAAACAGATGTTCTCCAGCTCTCTTCAGTTGTGGAAAGGAAACTGTAACTCCTGTTACAGTAGTGAAAACTGGATTATGTAGTAAAAGCCAGAAGCTTGTGGTAATGTATTGATGGCATCCACTAGCTTTGTAAGAAAGGCTATTTTCACCCGCGGAAATGTCTTTCAGTGGGACAAATTTTAACAGTTCAATTTACAACCTCCAATTTAAATTTAGAAAGAGAAGAAACCACAAAAGATGCTAACGATGTCATCATGAGTTAACAGGAAAATAAAAGAATTAAACCAAGTCTGCCTTTTTTTTTATTTTTTTTTATTTTTTAACTTTCTCCTTTTTATTGAAAATCTGGTTGGTGAATTTTTTTTCATGGCTTAAAAAAGAGCCAAGCTTACGGCCCAATGGCTTAATAGCCATCTTCCTGTTTCTGAAGCAATGGCAGTCTGAGACATCTCTGGTAAACAGCAAACTCACAGATATAAACGTAAAAAAATGAAAATATGTTGGGGAGTTATTCAAGTGATTATACATATGACCAGGCCAACTATAGAAGGCCAGTGCTCAGTCACTAATGAGTTACCAAACATTTTACTCCTCTGAATTAATGGACAAAAGCATTGCAGTGAAGTATTGCAAGAGACCTTGTGAACACCAGACAGTGCTAAAGGCAGTCATAGGGCTTCCTAACCACATAAGTCTAGCTTGCGGGGTCATGGAGAACAGGCTGACATGCTCTCAGGAAGTCCATCTAGTCCATACTTCTCCTCAGATCAGGACTGGCCATCCACAGAAACTCCTATCCAAGGATGGCTGGTCTAACTTCTTTTTAGAAAGTACCAGGCATTCAAAGGGGTTCCCACGTGGCTTCTTGCATTGTTTTACAGACCATTAAGAATACCTAACTTCTTTGAAGGTCTCTTGCCTGCGATTTGCTTCTCAAACAGCTCAGACTGGAGTCAGGTGGTTCTGCCTCCTATGTTTGTTCCTGTACAATTGACAAGGAAACATAACACAGAAATGTGTATGCAAAAAAAGAATTCCCATTTGCTTTGTACTGCTCCAAGAAGTATCAGACCTGAAACCATTCAAAAAACGGACATTAACTTCCAGACTGCAATGCTAAAGAAAAAGAACAGAGAGGGACAGAGTCAGACAGACAGACAGTCAAGAAACAATCTGACTACCTCATGTCTTAACCTCACCTACCAGTTCGAGCAACACCTACAGTAAAAAACACCACTGGTTTAGCAGAAGCGACTGGAGAAACAAGGTGTTGCCCAAAGTTTCACTTGGAGTTAATGGCCTTTTGCAGGCCCTTGGGCCACTAGAGCTTCCTAATTGCTTGTTAATTCCCTCAAAGAACCTTAATTACTTCTGTGTAGCTACAAACAGTGGACTATCTAATTAAAACACATCAATTGCTGAATAAATTGAACTCTCAGCACTAGCAAATACAAATATTTCCTTGCGATTACACTGGGACTTGGGTATGTGTGTGTGTGTGTGTGTTTTTAAATACAGTCTATTAAAACCTGCATTCAGTCACTATGGTTGGCTACTTAAAATCCTTAAAACCAAAACACTGGGCAGATGGTTTGACAAATAATTCCAATTACCACAGCAGGGCTCAAACATAAGCAGTAACTTCTTTTCGTAACCTCAGGGACTAGAAATGCTCTAACGCTGAGAAAGAGCCTTGAAAAATGAGACTTTCAGATAATCATGATTGTTAAGTTACAGATTCATGGAAAAAAAAAAATCAAATTACAGTCCTCTGTCTTAAGATGGATTCTAAAATTTTGATGCTAATAAAATTCATGTGCTTTAGCAGTCTGTCACTTTTTAACAATTCTAACTCACTAAGGAATTTACAGAGTGTTGTAAATAAATACTAAAAATAGAAAAAAAACAAATACCACCTACACTTCTTTTTCATAATAATTTTAGATTTTGTATTAATAAATATTTTTTTCTTGACAAAATGTTCTTTTCTAATCTGGCTACTATACATGAATTTATAGAAACCGGAAAAAACAGTAAGATAAACATAAATCTTCTTGTCCAAAACCCACTTGGGATTAAAAAAAAAATAAAAATAAAATAAAAAATCACATCATTATGATTAATGTGTTTCTAGTGCAGAAGTTTGCAACATGGTGGCTGCCAGGCTCCCGAAAAAATCTGATTATTTTGTATTTTTTTTATTTGTATTATAAGGACAGTCTAAGACTTGTCAGACTGCTTGATAAATAAGAACAGCCCACATGGGTATGTCCTGAGTGAAATATTTACTTAAACCAGCTGCAGTCTTCAGTTATGTGCTGCCATACACCCGCTGGTTGGTGTATTGTTCAAGTCCAATCATTATTTTTCAGTAGTGCATCAGTTTGAATTATAGCAAGTATAGTCATTTTGGTTCCACACCTAAAAGTGTAGGTAACAGCTCTGCTGGAACTGCAAGCAAAGTTACTCAAAGCATGTTTCTCTACCACTTCATTTGCAGGGAGGCAGTTTTAGGGATCCTGCCACAATGTGGGTTCACACTGGGGTACAGACACACTTTCTTCTCAAGCATCAGAACCTAGCAACCCAGCTATTATGTTACTTTTAACTTTAAACTTAGACATAGAAATGTGAAAGCTCTGCCCGTAAGTACATTTCCAGCCTTTTAAAAAAATACATCAAGAAGGAAAATAGGAACACAAAGGTTGTGAATTAATGGAACAATTTCACGATAAGTTAAGCTAACTTAAAGAAAAAATGAAGTTGTTCTCAAAAAAGTATTTAACTTCATAAATAATGAAATCTAATTTATATATATAAAACATGTTGAGTCATGAACCATCAGAAAAAAAAAAAAGTACAATAATACCAGAGACAGTGAACAACTGCATGAGGCTGTTACTGTAACCCAAATGACAGGAAAATAAGGATGCTCCAGACTTACTGTGAAATCTCCGATTTGTACCCTTCAGCAGAGGAAGGTCATGGTCTTTACCAGCTATAGTCATCAGGGTAGTTGCAGCCACTATAATGAACAGAGATTACAGGGGCAGTTTTGTTAAAAGGATGGGACGGTGCCCTCTTTAAGGTCAACACAGCCACTACTTAACATACCAAGTTGCATTGAACCAAGCCTCAGAAATCAAAGGCATTGATCACTGCAACCAAACATCACTAACTAGGGATAAGGAAAAACTTCCCTCTAGCGCAGAGGATGGGAAGGGCTTAAGACCTCAAGATTGTTGTGTTCAGAGATCAAACACACACTTCACTCTTCAAACATGCCCAAGTTTTTCAAGATCTGGTAAATGGGAGTCAGGATAGCTCCTATCAAGCTCATTTTAATCTATGGTACTTAGTTGCAATAAAACCTGCTGCTTAAAGTCAAAATCTTTCAGGCAAGGAGGCTATGCTTACCTATGTATTACTAACCTCAGCTGAGCACAACTCTTGAATGCCTCATTAACACTAAGCATGTGATTTATCAGCCCCAAAGTCAAGGAAAATTAAATGGATTCTTCAAGCTAGATATATATGTTACACATAATTCTTCCCTGAATTCTGTTATTTTTTTCCTGGATCTTAGCCAATTGCCATACTTGAACAGTTTCATGAAGAATAAGGGGTTAGTTCTAGTGATGTCAATATTACAGCTGAGAGTAAGTGCACCACTGCTGGTTGGATTTCAGATGCATTTAGAAACAGCTCACCCTATATTTACAAATGGAGCAGAAAAACGATACAGGCTCAACAATCTCTTTAAGAAGGTTCATGACTCTGCAGAGCCCTGCAAGTAAGGAAAAGGTTTAGGGCCAAGCAAGGTGCTGCCTTGGACAGCCAAGGGAGGAAGCACTGCTTGTTTAATCGCACTACCCCAGAGGCAGAGGGTGATTCTGGGAACAAGCCTTGCAAGAGGGGTTAGTAACTTATTCAGCAGCAGACTTTGAAGACTGTTCTCTTGGGAAACTTTGGCATCAAGAGGGACCAAGATTTTAGCTAGAGAAAGGTCTCCTCCATGAGCAAGCGCGGTCGTGGTCAGTTCATCTTGCAGATGCTTTGATCAAAGGCTGGTTGGAGGTGGAAGACAGGCAGACCTAAGATCCTACAGCTTTAGAAACATAAGGGTAGAATGAATGAAGGAACTCAGGCTCTGTCTTTCTGCATTTCCCCCAAGCCCTCTTTTGTTTCTTGGAGACCAAAATATTTAATTTGAAAGCTTTTGTGTTATTCTCATGTGTTATTCTCATAAGACTTAGAAACGAGGATATCTATCAACAGGAAAGCGACTTCTTTCTTTCCTTATTTAATGCAAAGAACGGAGCTGCTTGACACCACAAGTTTTTTTCTTCTATCTGGGGTTTTATATATGCAACTGCATGCCTTTTATTTTTGTGTGTCTCTAAATGTTGGTATGAGGTTTTTCTTATAGAAAAATAGTATCTCATTATCATGCAATAATCTGTCTTGTTAAATCTCACTGATGAATTGGCTCTTCAGAGGATGAGTCAAACTGACCTTTAACATTCTTTGTGATCACCAAAAGCTTCATGCCAAATAATTAGCAAGTAAGAGAGCAGAGAATGCAGTGTCAATGGGTAATAAGATTACTAAACATTACTAAAAATAGAACCTGCTTCCTTATTACAAAGTTTTTGGAACGAGAAAGAAAATGGAACGCGAAAGAAAAAAGTACTCATTATTTTACAAAAGAATATTATTTTAAAAGGGAAAAAGGTATTCCATAAAAACATTAGAAATGTTATTAATAATCAGTTTTTCTGCATTGCAAAGTTTGCCTAAAATGGTCTCATGGGAATACCTGTAAATGGATAAGTTGCTCAGCCCTTCAGTACCTGAAAGATTAGGTCAGATGTTCTAGGGCAGGAGGTAAGAACCAGACTTCTAATCATCTACTGTCAGTGCTGGGATTTGTCCAGAAGAAAACCATGGTGTCATATACACATCCTAGAAATCCATTTCAAAATAAAAGAATGTGGCAGGAAGGACAGTTTCAAACTGGAGTTTTGACAGAAGTTTTTTTTGCTTCCTCAAGGCTTATATCATTCTAGGAAGCTCAAGAGAAGAGATACTACTAAAGCCAATTTGAGAAGAGGAAAGAGAGTGAGAGTGAGCTGATTAGGAGTAAGAAAACAGACATGACAGTATTTTTTTCTTCTTCTTCTTCCTTAGGAAAGCAGCTGTTGGACAATCAAGCAGATCCATCCCAAAACCAAATCAAAGGCAATCCAGAGAAGGAAAAACTTCATCCACAGGAAGTTTGAATGCAGTAGGAGAGCTCCCATTGCTCTGGATCAGACATCTAGCACATTGTACCACTCCTGCCTGTGAATGGACTGCATCTGGGAAGCCCACACAGAGACACTCCTCCCATGCAGGCAAGATGACAGCAATGTCTGGGGAGTTGCTGCAAGTGCTGGCTGGCAGAACCCCACAACCCCTGATTTTGTGAAAAATTGACCATCGAACCATGTCCATCTCAACACACCTCAGAGAAACATACAGGTAAGACAACAGCGGGGTTTTTCTGCATATGTTTTTCCTCATGAAACCACCCATGTTGACATTACCTTTTGTGTAATGTCCCAGTTTGATTCATTTACACTTAACAGTATATTTTGTCATTGGTTGAAGCACTTTGATTGCAGTGCTGTTTAACATCTCATATTTCCACCAGCTAATACTATTCAATGTGCATTGTACTCAAGACTGAAGACCATCTAAAGTTACATTTTGCAACGTGGATGATTTACATTCATATTACTGAATTAAGACAGTAGAAACAGAATGCTTTTCTTTTTTCTCTCTCCTCTGCAACAATTTCATCCACACTGCATGCATATCTCAGGGCAGGGGGATGTGACCACCGCCCAAGTCTTAACTCACCTCCTTCCCATCACTAGCTTTGCAACTCTGATTGACAGAGAGGTAGTAGCTCACTAGCCACATGGCCCCGGGACAGGAGACTCAGGCTTCATTTTCTCATAAAGGAGGACATTCAGCGTTACATTTTTGCTCCCTCTTCTCACCCACACTTTGCCTCCATCCAAAGCTTTCAGATGTGCATTTACAGAGTGCAAAAATAGAAATACCACAAAAAATTGCCTTTGCACCTCAGTTTTAAGGCAGCATTAATAGATTTGTAGCTATTTAACCGTAAATTTCAAACATTTTTCTGCAATTTTTAAAGATTCCCAGCAAGCATCTCTTCCATGCATTTCACACACACAGCAAGGTCAGAATGGCACAGGCTCTCAGGAGATGGGGAGAATGAGCTACAGCTACAGTTCTCCATTATGCTAAAGATACACCAGACTGACCAGGATAATAATTAAACTTATTTTCCTCTCAAAGTGCGATGGACAAAAACAAAATCTGACTGCAACTGAGGAATAAAAGAAACATAAGAAACAACAATCCAACATGACATACAGGTTAGTAGACAATCGTGGTTTATGTTTGCATGCTATGGCTTCCTGTGGTTAACTTCCCTGGGAGTCTGTCCTTTCACACTACATACAGGTCAGTACCAATGTTCTCATAATATCCTGTTTCTAATATAGTCCGTCATTTCTCCCATCAACTTTCAAATGACCTGTTGGCACAAATATTAACACTACTGTCTGTACATATAACCAGACTGGCCCAAACTCATTTCTCATCCCTGCTGCTTCACATCCTTCAGCTTTTTTCACATCTACTGCCAAGTCATAGAAGGGCTGGCAAGTACTAATACAGACCCCTGCCAGCCCCAGAGGGAATTACCAACACCAGCTGGGCATAAGAGTCTTTTCACAAACGAGTTTTTGCTGTGAAAACACATTATCAAACTCAAGACTCACTCAGCAACAGATTAATAAATAATTTTCTAACATGTACTCACTGCTGCAGCCCAATATCTTCTAATGAAAATATCTAAGATTTTTAGAAAGAAAGGGAGAAAGATCTCATCTCAAATTTGTTATAACAAAATTCATTTCCTGTATATAATTTCCTAGCAAATTATGTGACAGCTAGAAGTGTATTAACACCCATGGATTTTCTGTAAGAGTTCTGAAAGCTTCAGGAGTTTATTACACTCATTTTGCCCAGGGGGAAAAAAAAAAAAAAAAAAAAAAAAGGAAGGGAAAAAAAAAAGATTCAAACATACTTCAAACACACATTTTTTTATTTTTTTTCCCACATTCTGTTGCTCATCCAGAACACCAGTTAACTAGCTTTCCCAGTACAATGGCTGTGTGAGTTCTAAGTGTCCTACTACATCACCTTCCTTGGTGGTACTCCCCAGAACGGTGACGGTCAGTGCTTGCAACCGAGGAGTTTGTACGTGGTGGAAGGGCAGGACACGTCAATCAGCAGCTCTCCAGTGTCACCGCTGGACTGTGGCTGCAGGGGCCGTGCGTGTTGGAATTGCCCAGCAGAAAAACCCTGCTCCTAGAAGAAATGACTGTGGTTTGGAAACAGGAGCAAAGCAATATGTGCTTTGTACACCTTATACTTGGGAACAGATGGATGATTTTGGCAGAGATGCTGCACAAATCTCCACATGGAAAATTTCTGAAGCAAGTTACTTAATCCTGATGGTCTTTATACCAGGGTTTGTTGAATAACTCTGATAGAAGCCTGTCTTGCTTACAGAATCTTCATATTCCTCCCTTCGGTCCTCCCCACCCCCTTAAATATATATATATATAGTTACCACAAATGACATGAAGAGGCTTTTAGCTTAATTCAACCCAAACTCAACATTCTCAAATATGAGCAAGCCCAAGTATCCGGCCAAAACCAGTCCAGCAACCCATGTTAAGATGAACATTCCACCCAAACAACCTGGGCAGCCTAAGCTACTTCCACTCATGACATGAGTGGAGGTGGAGGGCTGGTGGGAGCAAGGCTGCTTTATGCAGCTTTGTTACGGTGGGCACCAAGTGAAGGAAGTCTTCATTGATTTGTTTTTGTCAGTTCTGAAAAAAGGTTAACTTTTTAATGCGAATGCCGTATTTCAATGCAAAAGATTTTTTTTTAACGTCACGATCTACTTTAAAGAGCATCTTTAGACCAGAAAATTTCTGCTTTGGCTCTGAGTTAAATTACTTCATTTTTGTATTTTAGTTAAATTGGCTTACACTGCTCTCAGATGAAGGCTCTTGCTAACAGTACTGTAGAGCTAACATTGCTCTGTATAAGCAAGACAGTCTTTTTTAGCAACAGAGCTGCTGAATTCCAAATGCAAAACTTATTTTAATTATGGACAACACAACTCAAAGGAGATTTTTTTTTCTTGTGTTAGAGATTATTCATCAATATAGCATAAGCATTGCCTAATAACTCAGAAAGTTATCTTGGGAGGTGCGAGGAACTGTGGTGCTTTTGACAGGAATCCCATTTTTCTTCTCCACCTGCTTTTGGCATAGGCAGCTGGAAGAGATTTTAGTCATTGATTGCTTTTCACATTCTCTATCCAAAGAAGAAAACAACCAAAAGGCCTAAAGACTTTCATTGTGGCCAGCTTCCTACCACATTTTCAGGGTAGTTACAATATGATCTTTACTGAAAGCCATAAAAATAGGCCTTCTACCACCACTAATAGGACATTTTTATTTAGGTACATTCATACAGCTATTATTTTATTAATCTGTTACTGTATTATTCAAACCATTATTATTTTAATTCTAAAAAGGTATAATTAAAGGGTAAAAATAAAAGTGTTCTCTCCCCTTAAAATGTTCTTATAATGCTTTTAAAAAGTCTTTAATATAGCTAAAAAAGGAAAATAATACATCAGTAAGGGTGCATTAACTCTACAGCATGCAACAAAAACTACATAGTTACTCCTAACCTCCTCCTTGTCCTTCAAAACATACACCTATACATCATTTTCTTTTTTGTAACTTTTCCATTATCTTAAACTCCCTGTAAGTACCTTCCAGTTTTCTGAGTGTATATTTCAACTCTAACAAGAGTCTATTTAAAGAAAAAAAAAAATCGAGTGACTATCCATTTACTGGCTAGTGCCAGGGTAGTGGCTTAATTTCATAACACTCCCTTTCTTCCCTTATTTCTCTCTTTGCCTTTGCATTGTGGAGGTGTAGAATAAATCACTTAAATTTCTCTGCAGTGCTCCGATTTAATCTAGTAAGGTTCAATAACCCCCTCAATGTTGTTTTCTTCTATTGTATTGACCCAGGAAAGTTCAAAGACAAATTCAGGGCCTCCTGAAAACACAAATGCCTGTCACTTGACTTGCTCATTTAGTCTTTGAAAGAGATGTTTGGCCCCAGCTCAGAAAGGAGCCTGGAATGTTAAAATTGGTCTTCAGTTTACAAACACTTCTAGTCCATTGGGGACCTTCTACATCTTTCCCCCCTTTCCAGTTGAATTTGCAAAAATTCACCTCATGCACTTGCATGGTGAAAAGTATAATAAAACAGGTGTAAGCTGCTACAGCCTTTCAAGGGAAACTGTTCAACTGCTTTCAAGATTTTCCTTTTAGTGTACTTTACAGCTTCATGTCAGCATTTTAAAGCCTCAGCTGACATGACTTTATTATTCCACTCCTTAGGGGAAAAAAAAGATAAGTATAATGGCTGCTCTGGACAGATGGGAAGAAAGGAAACACACAGACAGCTCTTTTTAAAGCTGCAATAATCACGAACAAAAAGTGAGCTGCTGTGTTTACTTTGCTTCACTTATCAGTATCTGCAAATAATCTACTACTAATCATGTCTTAAATTGACAATAAAGGTTAACGGTATAGAAACTGCTATTCCAGGACTGTGGTAACTGCATTGACATGATATCTGCAATTAGAAACACACCAATGTGTTTATGCATACACTAATCTGACAGCACTGCTACACATGGGGTAAGTTATTCCTGTACCCAGAAAGATGGTGTCTTCTGAGAGATGCTTTAAGCCAAACCTGCCTGCTAGAAAATACTATGATAAGTATAACATGAAATAGCTAGCAAAACATTCCACCATCTCATCACCATTACTGTCAGCCATATTCAAGCCCATTTAAAGACAGATGGCTTGAGCTACAGATAGCCTCAAAAGAGATCATATTGCCAAAAACTATGTCCATGCTTGACTTTTGTACTTGTTAACAGGTTCCTTCCACTCTTTCCACATATATCCCAGTCCGTACACATTTCCCACCTCCCTTTTAAAGCCCATTAAACAATATAATACAAAACTGACCGTCAGCAAGGCTGTGTCTGTTCTGGATGACTTGGATCTCACAGAAAAGAAATCCTATAACCAGCATGAGCACTGTCCAAATAGACAGCGCAGCTTCAGGCCTGCTAGTTATCAAGGCAACCCGAGTTGTGTCAGCCAGGGTTTTGAGCAGACAAGTTACGTGCAAGGTTTACAGCCAACTAATTCCATGCTGTGAGAAAAAAATAAGCTCCCACCCACCCACAGCATAATCTTGAAATGCCGTTTGGAAAGAACCCAAGTCATTTATTTCCTCAAGTCAATATATTAGGAGAACTGCTTTATGACTGAGAACTGGGTCAGAGCCATTTGTTATTAACTTAGTTATAAATTGTCATTAACAGTATTTTAAGACTCTCTCCAAATGAATACAGCTGGGGCAATTTTAAGGGTGTGACTGCATAATCTTCTGAAAAGTCCTCTCCACTTTGTGCACTACCTAAGAGAGACAAATTAGAACTGTCTGGAGCTGTTTGGAAGTGGTTTGGAAGTTGCATTGCCACCTGCCATTGTTCTGAACTGTACAGAAAACCATGCTGCTCTTGGGGAAAGACTTGGGGAAGACACAAGCATTTAAACTTACTTTGAAAAGTGCAATTAAGGTGTTCAAGATAGCTGCTTACATATAGCAAGCAAGCATGCTGTAACAGAATGATTCAAAGGCTAATTACTTTTTCACTTTTGAATGTGGTTACTATGTTCCAGTGCAGAGGCCATTCTTTAAGGACTGCTTGTTTGCCTGTAGTCTGAGAACAAATTAAAGTGAAAGAAAAAAAGTACTTGGGGGATTAGAGTTCTTTGCTTCGTAGTATACAGTAAGAAAAATAACAGAAAAGAGGAAACGAAAAACACTCAAACACCTATGAACTCTTCAAATTCACAGAAGTCAGCTGTGTTGGCAAGAGAACTTTGTCCGTGATTAAAGGCCCCCAACACACACTTCTACAGGGGAAGCCCCAGGGAATAGGAAGAGGCATGAAGATTTCAAAACCATCCAATTTTCTTTCACAGCCTAAAGCATCTGCAGCACTGCTAAATGAAGGAAAAACTTTGGACTTGTTAAAGTAAGCAGCACCTCTTATAAAAGCCTAGCAATTAGGGATGGAAAGATTTTAGGGATATAGACTAGTGTGCGGAAAATCTCGCTGTCAAGAACTGAATGTCCAAAAGGAGACAGAGGAGTCCTAAAACTTTATTCGAATAAAGGGAGAGTCCACCGGGCATATCCCTGTGGGGTCTCTCCCTTTATTCGAATAAAGTTTTAGAACTCCTCTGTCTCCTTTTTGGACATTCAGTTCTTGACAGCGAGATTTTCCGCACAATTGGGGGCTCGTCCGGGATCCTTCCACCTTCCGGGAACGGCAGACGGCGATTGGAGTCGACGGCGCGCCTCACCATAGATTTTGGTGATCGACTCCCTTCGACGGCAGCCTGCACCGGACGACTGATTGGGTTCCCGAGACTGTCCGGAGACAGACGAGAAGTGGATCGGGGGATCCGCAGGTAGGACCAGGAGGGGGTCCTCAAGGGGTGTGACGTAACGGACTAGGTCTGACAGAAGGGACTAGGTCTGACGGAAAGGACCTCCGGGTAGCGCTAAGCCCGACGGAAAGGGCTAGGTCTGACGGAAAGGACCTCCCGGTAGCGCTAAGCCCGACGGAAAGGGCTAGGTCTGACGGAAAGGACCTCCCGGTAGCGCTATAGTCTGACGGAAAGGACTAGGTCTGAAGGAAAGGACCTCCGGGTAGCGCTAAAGTCCGACGGAAAGGACCAGTTTTGACGGAAAGGACCATTGAAATCTCACTGGTGAGTACTATGGGACAGTGGGGAACAAAAGGGGTGACGAACCCGAAATGGGAGTCCAGGGAGAGCAGCGAAGGGAAGGCAAAAGAGGGTGCTGGGGAAAGGAATGATGACCTTAACTTATCCCCATATAGTCCCTTGGGGAGACTTTTGAGGGTTTGGGATAACTTACGCATTCCCCTAGAAATAATTATGGAATTAATGATAAAATATTGTTGTTTTGTTTGGCCAGAATATAAGTTACCAGGGGGATTTAGGTGGCCCCCTGTAGGGTCGGACGACGCATCAGGAGCCACAGGTCTTGTCCCCTCTGCACCTCCTGCTTCTAGTGACAGTGAAGAGGAGGAGGAACAGGACATTTTATCCCCTTCAAAAACAAGAAAAGGAACCCAGTACGAGGTGCCAAAAACTTCTAAAGTTCCGACAAAAATTCGGCAAATGCCCCTACGACAGGTTCCATTGGGAGGTCAGGATGGGGGATTTGGATTTGTAATCGTGCCACTGACCACCCAAGATATAAGGGGATTAAAGAAAGAACTACCTCCTTATTTAGATGATCCCATAGGAGTAGGGGAAAAGATAGATGAATATCTAGGAAATGCAGATTACACTTGGAAGGATTGGGATTTTCTTTTAGGAATCTTATTTGGATTCCAGGAAAAGAAAATGATCTTGCAAAAAGCTCGTCAATTATGGGAGGACGAACACCCGCAGGCAGGCCAAAATGCGATAGATGCACCCACTGTGGATGATAGGATCCCAGTGGGAGACCCCCATTGGGATCCAAATGATCGAGTCAATTTGACCCGTCTTCGAGATTATCGAGCATACATAATCAGAGCCATTAAAATGGCAGTCCCCAGAACTAATAATATGTCAAAGGCTATGACCTTGGAACAGGGAAAAGATGAGAGCCCCCATTTGTGCGGAAAATCTCGCTGTCAAGAACTGAATGTCCAAAAGGAGACAGAGGAGTCCTAAAACTTTATTCGAATAAAGGGAGAGACCCCACAGGGATATGCCCGGTGGACTCTCCCTTTATTCGAATAAAGTTTTAGAACTCCTCTGTCTCCTTTTTGGACATTCAGTTCTTGACAGCGAGATTTTCCGCACACTAGAAAAACCTAGTGCTGAATAATTGTAGCTCCCTGTGGTGTCTGAGCCGCAGTTTGAGCAGGACTGCCTCAGCCCAGCAATGGGGCTGCTTGAAGTTCCTTAGAGCTTATAACAAATCATCATCACTGCTGAGTTTTCAATTTTTTTTCTTGTCTCTCTCTTTTTTTTTTTTTTTGTTTAATTGTCTGCATCTGGCCTTATTAATTGCCTTTAATGGCTGCAGAACACAAACAACATAACATACAGCCATTACAGTGGCAACTTTCCTCTCTGAGGAAAGCAGCAGTGTGATAAACCACTGCCTCACAGCTCATTAACCCAAGTGAGAGGAAGCACACGAGGCTTTTTACCTCTCACACATCTCCCTCCTCTGCCACTGCTGCCCTCACCTGAGCCCAGGTTCCCTCCTCTATTAATGCAAGCTCCTGTGAGGGAGTTAAAGTGGCACTTTAAATTCTTTCCCTTATTATTTGTAATCTGCTGTCTAAATAGATTGCAAATATCAGTGCACAGAGAGGATCAGGAGAGCAGCTTTTCAATCCATTCACCCCAGCATTTTGCTCAGTCACGTACAGTATATATCATTTTAGCAATGTAGCTCTTTGCAGGACCTATCTGAAATGGATTTTTATAGGCAGTCCTGTGGCATTTGCACATTTTAACATTTTTTCATTCTATCTGGCAATGAAAAGAAAGGGTAACATTTGTCCCATTTCTTTCCTGGCATTCAGGAAACAGAATGATGGAGGTGAGAAGGAATGATGGGGGTGAGGGGAAAGAAGGGAGGAATAAGAGAGAGGCTTTCTGGATTCCTTTCTGAAACAGGAGTATTCCCACCACCCCACACCACAAAAAAAGTTTAATTGCATGAGCAGATGACAGAGCCATTTCAAGACAACTGGATCTGAGCTCCCAGGAATTTGATTTGTGAAAATAACTTTGTAAGAAATTTAAAGCAATATCAAAAGGAAGCTTTTCAACTTTGTAAGAGCTTCCTGATTTGCCCCACTTCATCTCATATGTTCCCTTTATCATATAAAATAAGCAACTAAAGTGTTGTTTCTGTAAAACATGTTTTCCTCCGATAACTTCAGAGCTATTTCTAACCCTCACCATGCGACTCAGTAAAGCCTGCATTATCTGCATACATGAGTTCTGATTGCATTAGCATAAGGATACCAAGATAAACAGATATTAGGGACTTTTCTATTTCCACTAAGGTTTTTCTTTCACTTGGAAGTTTCAGATTACTAAACATTTGGAAGCAGGTCACTTAAAACATGAACCATCATCAATAAACCACAGAACGCAGACCCAAGGATCATTGTTATCCACTTTCCTCCTGCGGGATGGACCCCGGGACTGTACGTCCCCCTTCCAGGTCTGGCTCCTGCCACCCTCCTCGGGCAACCGCAGTGGAGGGACACAAGTCGGATGGTGCAGGACAAGGTGCCACATGGAGAAGATCATCAAAGCAAGCTTTTCTACTCAAAAATCTTGAGAGTCCTGGCCACCTTAAATTCTCCACCAAAATTTTCAAAACAGGTGCCTTTGATTTCTTTAAAGCAGGCTTTATTTATTTATTTATTTCTAAACCGTGCTGCCATAGACCTCACTGAGCCTCCCACTGCTCCTCCTGACTTACCTGTGTTCCTCCACACACTTCTCCAGGCAGAAGATATTTGAAAAGACAACGATTGCTGGGCAATCATTGCTTGTAAAAAAAATAGATCATTCCGTGTATCCATGATCATGCCTCAATGGGAGAGCCCTGCCCAGCCTTCTTTGAAATGCCATGCCAGCCCAACACGAGGGGACAGGCTGGAAGCAGGAAATCACTACACTCTGGGAAATGCTTTGCAAAATGCCTGCCCACAGCGTGGAGAAGCATTTGTACCAACTCCCCTGCCTCCTGGAGAAGTCCCGTCTCTCCCTATACAAGCTCATCCACACTGGCCCCTTTGGGCAGGAAAAAGCCTCACTTGTTACAGGAGACAAAGCTGCAGCTTAGTCATTCAACTGCCTTCCCTGAAAAGGGAAGCAAAACCATCACTCCCAGCTCTTTTCAGTAGGGAAAGGGCTTGGATTTGCCCTCAAAATGCTAAAGGAGCAAAGCAGCAAGGATCTGCGAGAGCTCTGCAAGTCCAGAGCTTTGCATCCTCAGTAGGATGCTGAAGCTCATAACCAGTTGCTACAACCTCTTTCCCAACTCTAGAGCAAACCAGTGTGGCCATGTAGGAGACACTACCCTTTTTCCTCCAGGAAAATCATATTTGCCCAAAAAAAAGAAAAAAAAGGAAAGAAAGGAAAGAAAGAAAGAAAATAGAGAGAGAAGTTACTTTTGATTATTTTAACCTGACATTTTGTTGCAAAAATAATTTTTTCTCTTTAGGCACACTTCCAAAATGAAAATTGTAGCCTGGTATTATTCTGCACAGAGAAAAAGAATTGACTGTCACATTTTATTCAGAACAGCCTCACTTTTCTGTAGGGGACCCCTTCACAAACACCTATTTGATTGTGTCTGTAGCCCAACAATGCCAAAAGCTTGGCATAGGGTGTAATTTCTGTCTGGAAAGGGGCAGAGGACATTAGGAAAAGCACCTGTAAACTGGCTTCTGTAACCATCCTCTGCAGGTCCTCAGGAAAATCACTTCATTTGTTTACATTTCTCTCTTCTCTGCAGCAGGAGGGTGTCAAAATTAACTGAGCAATGAAAATAATGTTCTCAAATAATTGCCAACATTCACAACAGATATTAGTGAATTAATTAGTCAGCTCTGGGAGCCTGGGAGGAAAGTCAGTACTTAACCTAACTGGAGTCCACTTGGTCCCCTTTGTTTTTTTTCCTAAGGGGTTGGACTGAAGACCTAAATGCAGCAAACCACTAGTTATCACTTTGTTGGATCTGGTGGATACCTCTTGTAAGCCTGTTTTGCATCTAATAAGGGTTATTAATGACTAAACACTATTGTCTCCCAATTACCTCTCTAAAACTCTGGAGCTCATGCAAAATGATTATGCGGCTGGCACTTGTGTAGAGCCCAAAAACATTGCTGTAGTTGAGCACATTTTTGAAAGTCAAAGCAAAGTGGGCTTTTTAGAAGAAATCCTCCTTCCTGGCTTAGTCAGGGTATGCCAGGGCCTCACATATCACATAAACCACACACTTCACCATGAACCAACACTGCTGGCAAAATCAGCTGTAGCTAGACATGGCCTCCCACCATAACATTTGTGTGGCCACACTGTGAACCAGATAAGGAACTAATTGGATTTTCCAGAGGTATTTTGGAGCAAGATTTAAGTTCCTAGTACCACGCATGCAAACAATTGTCTCAGCACATCCACAACCCTGCATTCACCGCAGGCCAGGGCCTGCAATACCTGGCAAAGGCAGGATGCATCTCCAGCACCTTCGGGCCAGCAGAGCCAGCACCCCGGGAAATCCCATGCCAGCTGGGCACCGGTCGCTTGCATCACCTTGTTCCACAGGTTGATATTGTAGGCAGAAGGGCTGTGCTGCTTGGCGAAACACAGCCCGCATTTAACCTGAGGTGGGAGCTTATTTGTAACTTGTGT
Source organism: Tinamus guttatus (assembly GCF_059628265.1). Taxonomy (NCBI): domain Eukaryota; kingdom Metazoa; phylum Chordata; class Aves; order Tinamiformes; family Tinamidae; genus Tinamus; species Tinamus guttatus. The sequence continues at coordinate 3,019,567 of NW_028288731.1, forward strand.
TTAGTTTCTCATAAAAAAAAAAAAAAATCACAATTTCTGCTGAAGGAAACTTACCAAGGTGGTGGCAGGGTGGGTGTTCTGCATGGGGGTCAGCTGGAGGCAGAAAAAAAGGCAAAGAAAAGGAAACAATTTTAGGAGAAGATAATGGAAAATATTGTATCTTTACAGAGAGCAATCCACTTAATCAGTTCTCTCACTAAAACTCTGTGAAATTTAAAAAAATAAGGTAGGTGTAAACACATGTCACTAACATTGGCAGCTTGATTAAGCTCCATGGCAGATGCTGTCTGCACCCAAACACTTCCAGGTAAAATATCACCCATATTAAAGGTGGTGCTGATGCAGCAGGCTGTCTTTAAATCTGCTTTCCTCTTGTCAAACACTCTTGGATTGACTGACAAACCTCGTACAGACCTGAGACACTTTGCCATTGCAAACAATATTACACACAGTTCACAGGTTTGCGATGCTTGCAGGCAGACAGGCCAGGTCTGAAGTGAGAGCTGTCAGAGAAATCTAACTAAAGTGTCAATCTTTGTTCAAGCCAAACTGTTCCAGATATCAACCATCCATGGTTGATACTCTCCTTCCGTTTTATCAGGAATTTAGCTGAGTTAGCACTACAAGACTTGACCCCAAGTATTTTACAGGAGGTTCACAAATATGAAAATTTTAATTCTCCAAAAACTGTTTATAGAAAAGTGACATAGTTCTCCCAAAATAGCACTTTGTTCCATTAATATTCCTACTGAGGCTGAAAACTCAGAAAGCAAATTATTATTCAACATGCTCCTGAATATACCATGAGCAGAGTTAGAAGATGCTAGTGCAATTTTTCCATGCAACATCTAAAATAATGAGAGCTGCTTCACTGCTTTCCCCTCTTCTGCTTTACTCTTCCTCTGTGTTCAGACTAAAAATTATAAAGATGAGGCAAGTTCATTTTCAAGCAAAAATAGTTTCTTTGGGTTGCTTTGTCTGACCACTTTTAACAAACAGATATATGTACTATCATATTAACAAATCCAGAGAACTGATTACAAGCTACCACAACAAATTATGATGCTATGAAGAAACAGCAGCTGTTCAGCAGAACTAATCAGTATTTCTGCTATAACAATGAAAAATTTGCAATTATTTTTGTCAGAAAAAGTTTAATTTGGGATAGAACAAAATGCCTGAGATGAATGCATCTCATTCCTAATTTTTAAAGTATGTTTAAACATACACATTTGAAGTAACATATCATCTTCAATTAGAAAGCTGAAATATTTTTCGGTGAAAACATTAGGAGTTTGAATCTGCGGTTTTCTTTTTCTTTTCTGAGAAATGCCGGGCTTTTGTGCTGCCCATGTCCCAGCAGTGCGCATCACGGCTGTTTTCTGAAAGGATTTGTGATGTTCTGGGTCTTTACTGCAGCTCCTTATATTTTTCAAACAGCATTTCCTTTGTAAAAAATAACACATTAACACCATAAAATTGAACGCCCTTGGACTCAAAGGCTATTTGTATACCTGAAGGCAAACAAAGCGAAGTTTTGTTGAAAGCAGATTTTAACTAAATGAAAATCCACATTTCTCTGCCCTTTTGCCTGTACTGAGTCCAATTAAAGCACTGCTTGGTTCCCCCGTGATGTCCCCTCACCAGCAATGCCTTCCCGCTTCTGTAGCGGTTCCTGAGAAGCTTCACTGCTCTGTTTTGATCTAAAAACATATTTATATTGCGAAAACCGGCAAAAAGACTTCAAAAACCAATTTCAACTGTTTTCAAAAAGTTTAGCTGGTTATTTTCTACACATTTTCTGTAGAAATTGGTATGTTTCCATGGAGAAAAAAAAATATTCATATATATTCAGCTTTGAAGGGATTCAAATCAACACTCTGCAAGCAGAAGCACCCATTACTGGCTTAATTCCCAATTACAGTGCAGAGTGATTGTGTCCATCTCTTTCAGAGATCCACTCTAAATATGGATAACTTCAGAAATTAAGTTTCCATATTAGCAAGTATAGAATATGGTTTGAATAATGTCAGGAAAAAATTAAGTTTAAGGCTTTTAGCACTTCATCTGTTAGACTCTCTATATAAATCAATATAGGCTAGTATGAAAAACTCCAAGGACTCTTAAATGTAAATCAATATAGTCTAGTATGAAAAACTCCACAAAATATAATAGCAATCTTTGAACACAGAGTCTAAGAAATTTAATAATGTAGAACATACTCTTTCCTCTTGTCCTCCTCAAATAACTGAGGAAGGTATCGTGGAGACTGTAGACAGCTTTTTGGTTCACTACGTAGAGGAAAGAGAAGAAAAACCAAAAAAGGAAAAGTATTAGAGCATAACAAATAGGGGCAAATTACTTTGGAAAAAGGAAATAACTCAGGGACTGATTTTTCATATTTTGTACCCTTTCATTACCTCCATTTGTCTCCTTCTCTGTATTTATATTTTTCAAGCACAGAATCAGAAACCACTTGCTGTGCAAGTGTCATTAAGCAAAATTTAACCTCTTATGTAGTGCTACACAATTACCCCTTCCCAATGCATTTAGGACCTGCTGAGGAATGAGAGACCATGGCCAGTGCGGAGCCTTGCGGCCATCCCAAGCCGCTGCCGGGAGCGGTTCCCTTCAGAGGGGACCCAGCGCTAGGGCCCTGCCTTCCCCAGGGCCCCGCCGCTTGTCTTTGTACCTCTGCCTCCTTCCCAGCAGAGCTGAAGCAGTGCAAATGGCTGCTCTGGAGCCTGCCTATTACTAAACACATCTTCAGACCTCAGTTATTTCTGACAAAACTGTTAATCTCTCCCTGTGCCACAAGTCGATATTGGGGTAAAGCAGGGTGGACAACCCTGCTCTACACATGACAGAGCCAAGAAGTGCATTAATGACTTTGGTGACACCAAAGAATTTAGATATTCAGCAAAACAACCGATTGCATTCCTAACTGCACAGAGATGGGTTTGGAAAAAGAGGCCTACTTTATGTCACACGCAGAGTGCCACGGAAAGCTGAGAAAGCTTCGTGCAAGCCCCAGAACCTGCTCCCAACAGCAGGGCCACACTTGCACCTGCTGATTCCACTCTTGCATTTAAAGGTAGTATCTGCAGTCACAACATTGCAAACGCTGTGCAGCACCTTTGCTTACTGCACAACAAGGCTTTTGAAAGAAAAAGCCATTTATAAACACTAACAACTTGTACTGCAGCACGTGGCTTAACTGACCTTTTAGTATTCTTCTCGAAATATTTAGCTTCTTTTTCATACAGACAGTTGGCAAATAATAGGAAAGATGTGTATGTGACCCAAGCTGTCTGAGTGGAAGTTCAGTTCTCTGCAATTGACAGGAATGGGTGGTTTTGGATGCTTTCACTTAAAAAGCTTGGGGTGCTTTCCAATGGGAAAAAGAAATAGATTATTACTGTGAAAATATATTTTGTCTTTAAAAACAATTATCATAGGTAAGTGCCATTCTCTTAGCACAAGGATACACACTCACTCTTTAACTGCAGTTACTTTTACTTCATGCTCATCTGGGTAATCAGCACACACACAGACCTTATCCTTCAAGATTCTGGATGGACTATGCAGGCTTTCAGCACTCCACTACTGTATATGGACTAAATTGTCAAAAATGGTTTCACGTACCTGCAAGGTATCAGTGTCCCTGCTAAAACCACTTCCTTATAAGCTGCAGGTCTACAGCCCTTTCAGAAAATGGACTTTCCTGAAACTCTCTGGAGTTGAGAAGTCTAACACACTCCACATCAACACAAATGTTTCCAAATGGGGGCTGTCCTGCCAGATGCTGGGCCTGCTTGGCAAAGAGAGGGCACACACCCATCCTCTTGGATTAAAGCATTCTTTCATAGGACAGAAAATGACCAGAAATATTGTATATAGCCCACTTCCAAAACATGCTTTATTCGTATGAGCAACAAGAAGTATCTGGAGCTCTAAAGGAGTGTGAAGAAGTGTCTGAGCAGACGTCCCCCTTACTAGCATCTTGCACTAATTTTACTGCTTGATTTATATCCCAGCCTTATAAAACATCTTTAGTCACAGAGAAAGCAGAGAACAAGATTTTCTGCACACACAGTTCCTTGTGTGCAAAGTGTCTATGATATCAAAGGCAAAGAGTAAAGCAGGCTCAAAAACCCAGGGACTAGCAGGTTGCCTGCAGGGACCTGGGCTGGCTGTTGGTGCCAGAGCTACAGCTAAAGCAGATTAGGCTTGTGCAATCCCCCCCAAAACTCAGATCAGAGCAGCAGAGCGAAAGGGGGAGCACAAAAAGCACAGGTAATTCTAGGCAGAATGGAAACGTTCAAGGACAAAGTTATTAAACTGAGTATGAAGGTCTACCCTACGATCAGGGAACACTATCTGAAAAACATACTGGGATCAATACCATTTTTCTGAGGGTACAAAATATTGTATTCACTCTTTCTGGCTGCTTTCCCTCCAGAAAAATTTTTGCTTCTGCTGCCGTAATCGTGCAGTGAGTCACAATTCATCCAGCCTCACTGCTGAGCACAGAAATATTTGCCAGATACCTTTGCAATTACATTACAGTTTAATGGTAATAATTATCTTTTGGAGATGATCTTTGCATGCAAGGTCCCTTTACATCTTTCTATTGCTATAACCTTTTTGTTGTTGTCTTCATTATAGCTCTGTGGAAGAACATAGCCCAAATGACCCACAGTAAAAAGGCAGGTGTGAAATCTCCTTTCCTTTCTCTCTCAACAAAGCACTCAGTTTACAAAAGGGTGAAGTAGCCTCGAATGTTGCCCTCAAAGACCCTGCAGCCTAGACAACCCCAGCAGTGTCAGATGTGGCTAAAAGTGGGAGCACAACACAGCGGAAAGAGCTGGATGGGGAATGGCAAGGGAAGCAAGGGCAAAGCTACGGAGAAGGGGCAGCTACAGGGGGTAACTGAGGGAAAAGCAGCAATGAACGTTTGTGAACCCTCGCTTTTCACAGAAGTCTAGCAACATTTGGACGTGTGCTCAGTACCTCATTTATCTCAGAGGACACCACTCTGTGCCTGCATTTGGCTGCTTGCAGGTTTTGAGTAATTGAAAGAAATTAAGTTTAGCAAAGAGATGACCTTGTGACATCCAACAGGGTGATCTTGATTGCTGAAACTGCATTGACCTGAGCTCCATTATACTCTTTATTTTAATAGTAACTTTTTCTGATGAGTATCAAGGCATTTGCTTTGCTTCTGTAACACCTCTCCAAAGCTGAAGAACTCCACCTATGAAGCAGGTTTACTTTCTGTTTCTTTGTTTCAGGGGATGATAAAAGAGAAGCACAGCAGTTCAGTCACACACATCAGATAGCGGTAGGACCACTGCCAGGAAGATTTCTATGGATTGCACAGCTCAGTGTGGTCTTCTGAGGACAAGTGACACTGCTCTTCAATATAGTGTAGTCCAAAGAGGATTTAAGGACATTGCTTCTCAGCTTCTTATTACAACCCAAACTAGATACAACTGCAGTGGCACTTCTGCAATGGATTTTTTGCAGAGAACTTTAGAAAACTATTATTTGTTATTATTAAATATGCATGCATTCACCATAGCTCAGCACTTATATGAGTTATATAGATACCAGGGAAGCAAAATGCATTGAACTGTACACAGCTGGTAACTGTATTAACTTCAATGTTCTCATCTAATTATCAGGATTTCAAGAAAAGAAGCATTAAAGGGAGCATTAGCACTCACAGAAACCAGAGCAGAGATACTGACAATTAATGTTTTAGGCAGCAGGATTTCTTCTCTGCTTAATTATTGATCTTAGAAACATTGTGACAATTTTCTATTCCTAACAGTCTGGGGGGGGTTTCCTTTGTCTACAGCCTCAGACGCCCAGTGCCAAGATTGAGTCTGTCTCCATAACGGAGCTTGCCCATTTATCCCCACAAGGATCAACACCTGTGAACAGAAGCTGAACAAGCCCTTGAAAGCTTGTTCAGAGCCTCACGTTCCCAAGTTTTGAATAAACCTTTGCACCGCAAGGCCAGCACCAAAGTCCCTGCTTAATTATTTTGCTGTGTGAGAAAAATACTTTTGAAAGCTTTGAATCTACAGACTGCAGCAGGGTACAGGGACAGAACGACCTCTGTTCCGCCACTCTGAGTGTTTTTCAGATTTGTTCCCCTGTTTTCTCTATAGCTCGTTCTGCAGTCAGTGCAAAGCCCAGTGCTGTCTTGAGCAACATGATCAGCCCCTGTCACATCTCGGATGTTTCCACAGCCTCCTCGCTTGACCCCAGGCCCCTGTGCAGATCACTCAGGATCAGTGTCTATCCTTTCCTCACGTAGCACTTTCCTATGAGCCTCTCACAGTAACCACAGATGATTTTATACCTTTTCTCTGGAGCACTGACAAAGAAATTAAAATGTCTACAAAGTGCAAATCTTCCAAGACTTCCCTGAAACACAGCTACTCCAAATTGATTTCCTTTTTGGGGCACATTGAGAGTCATCAGCAGGCAGCTTTAAAGCCATTTCGTGCATCCCCCTTGGTTTCCTAAGGCTGCACTTCCCCGGGCGTCAGGCAGCACCAGGTCAAGTGAGGTGCCGTTCGCAGCGTCAGTGGGATTTCTCTCTTTTATCCACTGACTTTGTACTTGTACAAGCAAGTACTCTTCTCACCACATGCAATTAATCCATCATTCTTCATTAAGTGATTAAACTCAGCATCTGCTCCTAGATAAGAACTGACATTGTTATCACAAACACGAAGCAAACTGAGAACTTTCTCCCTGAGCAAAGCAAGGGCTGTAGAGCTACCTTCCCCACAAAAGCTGTGTCTCAGGAAGCCCCCTGTGCTCAAATCTTTCTCCCTGAGAGCATCCCTGTTTCTTTATAAAATGCTGCCATTTCCTAACACTGAAGCAGAAAATCTGAAACTTCAGTGGAAATTATTGGGCAGCTCTGAGGAGCTACCTGCTGCCACCCCCCCAGTCTCCAAACTCCTCTTGCACTCCCTCAGCCCTAAGGAAAGCCTTGGCATTGGACACCTAAGCAGAGCACCCCAGGACAGAGTTATATGATTTAAGCATATGTCCCTTGACTCAGACCTATGAAAACACATCACTTAAAGCACCAAGGATATTCAGCTTCATTCTCCACCATAACATCTCTAGTTATGAGTCAGTCATTTCAAATACCAGCAAACTGAAGAATTGGTTGGCTTGAAAATAAATAAATAAACGTATTTCATCCAAACCCAAATAATGAATATAGGAAATGAATTCATTTTTTGATCTCAAGGTGCCAATTATACACATCAATTTTAGCTAGGAAGTAATAAAAAACTAACATTTGATGTCTTCTTATTAGTCTATTCCAATATGTGAAGATAATTATTAGTTAATTCACATCAGAATTTCCTGATCTGAGTCAGCAACCTCTGTAGAGGTCTCATTTATAACATCCAATAACTTATTATTAAATTACACTGTTGAGGCAATTTCAGTAGGTGATGGACACACTGCCTGGGATCACGGCCATGGTGTGTGTAGCTAATTAACAGTTCCATTACTCCAGCAGAGTTCTCCATGAGTTCTTATAGCCTTCAAATGGGAACAAGTCAGGCAAACATTCCAGCTTCATGGAGACAAAGCTAGAGAGGAGCCTCTTTCTGTCTCTGTTTTCTGTAGAAGATGAAAGAGGAGAGCTGCCTGCTCCTCAAGGAGGCCGAGGAGCTTGTGTGCCTATGGGACTATTTTGTTTTTGGGGATTCAGGCTAGTTCCTCCCCATGCACAGGGGAGAGCTGCAGCTTGGGCAGCCTGGGACACCACCCTGAGAGAGGGGCCCTGTGAGGGCACCTGAGGGTCAATCCCACTTCGTAGGAAATGAGAACTTCATTAAATTGCTAACCCAAAATGTGATCTAAACTTCTAAAAAGCAAGAAAAAGAAAGCAACAAAAGTGTTAAGGGACTAACAATATTTCTAAGTCACATGCTGGTCCTATACAGACGGATACATTTGGTAGAAGCCCTAGCAGATACTGTTTAAATAAACTGTTCCCTTCTCAACCTGCTGGAAAAGCAGAGCTCCTGTGACTACTGCTCTTTTAACAACTCACTGCCCTTTCTTGTGTCCCATTTCATAAAATGGGAGTCGAGCCCTTCTGAAAGGGGTTTTCCCTTTCAGAAGGCTTTTCAATATCCTTCTAATTAAGCAGATTAATTTGAAGTCAGTTAATGCCACATTTTAGCCTTCTTCACAAACCCAGAGTTTGTTCTTCCCTCCATTGCAACCCACTAATTAAAACTCCGAGGTCAACTGGAAATTGCCTTGTGTCACACAGAAATATCTTCCCAATCAGCCTAGATTCAGAACGATGGCTCTGGTACCACAGAAATCAGCTGCAACCTTTGGTCAAGATAGTCATCAACCATTTAATTCACTTTTTTAAAAAAGCAAACAACCAAAACCTAATGCTTCGTGATTTATCTTTATGATTTAACTTTACCAAAAAAAGTCTCTTTGGCCAATTAAAGCCTCCCTTTCTTTCAGATTCATTTGCACCTGAGAACTTTTTATGTATAGCAGGCAATTATGCCAATGAGAGGACGTTCCTGATGCACCACTAATGAACCAACTGACCTTTAAAATAAGCTCGGCTCTTCCTGCATGTGCTGTGGGTTGACAGGGCCAGCAGGAGCCACTTACCCCTCTGCAAACAGTGCTGCCTACAGCTGTAGTCATCTCTAGCTCTCCTTTCTTAGGTAGCTGTAGGATACACCGGGTTGAACTGTGGGGCAGGAGAGGTTTGCAGAGCCCTGCTGGGGCAGGAGCATTTGTGGAAAAGAAATAGCTCATTTTAAGAAGCTAAAAGTGTACTGTGAATAAGAAGCACGCAGAGAAGGGAGTCTCTGCATAAGCTGTATGAAAGCCTGAGAGAAAGGTCCCATCTCCAAGTAAACGTATGTAAAGAGACCCTGTGATTCATTTGTTCATATATTTTGACCCAAAGCCTCTTGTTGCTGTTGTCCCCTAAGCACAAGCACACAGGGAGCTTGCAGGGGAAGCCCTTGGGCACTCTTTCCTGCTTAATTAACCAGCATAAAACCTATTCCCAGGAAACACACAGGAAATAGCAGCACTAACTAACACTTTTGAAGGAAATTCATTCAATTACCCTCAGCAATCCAGAGACAATTACATCCCTACATTATCAGGATTTTGTTCATCTAGATAATCATCATTTTTTCATTTCAGTAATTGAGATTTCCAGCATGAAGACCTTCATTTTACTCTTTTCTGATACAGACAGCACTCAGCTTTCCCAACTAAGTATCAATGTGGAAAGGAAAACAAACAAACAAACTCCCCACCACAGCAATTTCTTATTTAGCAGTGCTTAAAAGTAATGCCAGAATAGATTTGACCACTCAAAGAAATTGGGCAGCAGGCAACAAACACCAAAGAGAAGTCTAGCATCACAGATGCGACTCCTGACTCAATGCAGCCTCACCAGAAGGCCACAGAGACTGTGCAAAATAACCCACCCTTTCTCATGAGCCTTTTCCAGGAAAATAAGAATCCAGCTGTCCCTTGTGGGGCACTTCCCAAATGTCCAAGCAGACAGCGCAGTGGATGTTTCCTTTCTTCTTTCATTTTTTGAACCCTTGCTGTTGTGATAGCAGCAACCACAGGAGAAAAGACAAGGAAACAACTCTATCGCTACCTCTGCACAACAAAGAGGAACTAAGCTGTAAAAACCATGCTGTTGAGAAGTCCACAGACAAAACTGATACAGTCACAAGTCTGGCCCCTGGAGAAGTTATTTACAGAAGAAATGCTCAGGAAACAGAGGAAGAAAAAATGAACTTGATTCTCTGCTGGTGTAAAGCTGCATTGATGCTTTAAACCAAATCTGCAAAAAATTGCATAATCCGTGCTGGAGAGAATCATTTCCAGTAGCTCAGCAGTTCAGCTCCCAAGCAAACAGCATTCTGGCTTTTCTTGCCCTTGGAAAAATGCACTGAGTACAGATTTGTCTTCCAAATTGTGATTAAATCACATTGGAGCAATGACTGACTATGGTTATTTTTAACAAGCAGTAGCAATACTTGCTTTTGTGGTACACATTCAGCTGCTGTCCCTTTCCAGTCTACAGGTCACATACTTAAACAGGTAGCACGTACCCAGGACCCAAGCCTACAGGTCCCCAGACAAGAGAGAAAAAGAATAAAAATACATGAATGAATAAAAATAAAAAAACATGAAAAGAAGATCCCTCCCAAAACACAAACCTTGGGAAGCTGATTGACTTTATGGAGAAGATAACTCCTGAAGCGGAGATACTCCACATACTTTAAAGAGGCTTTTTGCAGTGTTTCGGTTGCTGAACTCATCTACACCTAGGGAAGCAGAGATCTTCACAATACTTCTGCCACTACAGCATCCTGCACCCTACAATTTTTTTTCTTACTGCAATATAGTCACATTTCTAAAAACACAAAACTATATGGTTTCTGTCTGCTGCCTTTTTTTTTTTTTTTTTTTTTTTAACCAAGTTCGTTATGAAGATCTTGTTACTTGCATATAAGAGATGGCTGAGGTAGCTTTGACTCCCTCTTTCATTACAGCCTCTCAGGTTTGCCAGCTAATTTTGCCCACTAATATTACTTTATACAGCTCTTCTTATGCAGCTCAGCAACTGGGAGGTTATGACTGGGACGGACCTAACCACATGCTACGCAGCCCATGGTGCCTCCTAAGGGCTCACTCCTCACCCTGCTTCCCTGCATGCTCTTAGGACTCCAGAGGTTATTCAACAGTTTAAGCCCACGTGAGTCTGAGCCCCGGGAAGCTCCGTTTGGGGTGAAGGGCACCACAAGCTCCTTGCTGAGGGGTCCTCGCTCGGTCCCTTGGGGTCCTGCTCCTACAAGGGCTCTGTCACCAACAGCGAGAGCTGCTCTTTGGCTCGGAGCACAGAGGGGATAGCTCCCCTGCAAAACAGGGAAAAAGAAGCAAGTGGCAAGGATGGACATTTGCAAGGCATTAAATACAGGGAAATAATATATTAGGAGGAGGTGTCTGCTGGTGCCAAAGCTGTGAAATAACAGGAACAATCACATTTTGTGATCTTACATTAACTTCATGTGGGTGGATATAAACAAACAGCCACAGAGTACTAGAAAACAGCATGAGACCTGTTTTTCATATGAATTCCTGCTGCTACTTTCTTTTTGTTCTGTTTTCTTCCGGCATTATCATTTTTGAGCCAATTCTAATGTCACACTAAAAAGTTAGCCCTAATCAGTCTTTCCACTCACTACCATGCAAGTAATCATTTACATTGATCCCTGATTCTTCCCCACCTGCAACTTTTATTTATGGCTCTTATTGCCACGCTGAGCTCTTGCTTGCTGCTTTAGGGTTTTTTTTTTTTTTTTTTTTTTAATTTCTCCTCTCTTCTACCTTAGCAATTTCTTTCCCCCAGAAGCGAGGGGACTTTCCTCCTCTCGACCTGCTGCTAGCATGATTGGCAGCACTGAATCCAACCCGATGGGAAATTCTATATGATATGGATTGGAAATATCGAAGACACTGCAAGCGGAGCGATTAAATCTGCAGTGGAATAGGACACCTAAGAAAAAGATTGGTGCTACAGGAGAGGAGCTTGCAGCTGGAACAAAATGAAGACAACCCTGGCCCCTGACCAGAAGAATCAGATAGTCTGCACTGGCTTAAAATTCAAAAAACTTGAACCTGATGATACTAGCTGGAGGTGACCTGAAACCAACAGAACTGCCATTTATTTTGAAATACTGATCTTCACTCAGTAAGACCTTCTTAACACTCCTTCCCACCCTCCAAAGAAAAACAGTTTCTCCCTTTTGTGTTCCTGACAATAGTTTGTTGAGATCCCAGGTTATTCATCCATACAAGTAATTGTGCTGTCTTTCAGTTTTGTGTGAAGTTGCTATGAAATACAGCTGTTTCAGTTAAGTTTATCTCAAACTTCTAAATACTATTTACATTCAGAGCAAATATAGCTTTCCCAAATTTTAGCCTCAAATGCTGTAAAAGTCCACCTTCCCTCTTTCATTTGGTGGAGTCTCTGCCACCTACATCTCTTATCAAACAAAAAATGAATCGGTGAAGAAGCCAAAAGCTCAGAATACCCTTCACAACAGACTGCTTTGGGGGTTTTATCCCCATTGCCTCCTGCCCCTACGCTCCTACCTGTAATTCCAAGGTGAACCTCTTTTCTCCCTGAGAGCTTGTGGTGCCTGATAGGATGCACAGTGCAAGATGGAAACCCAGTATGTTGCAAAGAATTGTCGCATGAAATCTCCAAACCCTTCTCAAACGATACAGTTCTAACTCCTGTCAGGGGAAAAGAAAATATATATTTCAAGGACAAGTATAGGGTCCTGCACCCTGCACCTACATTCCTGGGCAGGAATAACCCCAGGCGCCAGGACAGATTAGGGGCTGACCTGCTGGAAAGCAGCTCTGCGGAGAGGGATTTGGGAGTCCCGGTTGACCCCAAGTTACCCATGAGGCATTGATGTGCCCTCGTGGCTAAGAAGGCCAGTGGGCTCCCAGCTGCATCAAGAGGAGCGTTGGCAGCAGGTCAAGGGAGGGAATCCTGCCCCTCTGCTCTGCTCTGGGGAGACACCTGGAGCATTGGGGGCAGTTCTGGGCTCCCCAAGACAAGAGGGACATGGAGCTTCTAGAGAGGGTCCAGCGCAGAGCCACAAAGATCATTAAGGGACTGGAGCATCTATCGTATGGGGAAAGAATGAGAGTGCTGGGCCTGTTTAGCCTGGAGAAGAGAAGGCTGAGAGGAGATTGGATCAACATGTTCAAGTACCTGAGGGGTGATTGTAGGGAGGATGGGGCCAGGCTCTTCTCTGTGGTGGCTGGTGACAGGACAAGGGGTAACGGGTGCAAGTTGAAACACAGAAGTTCCATCTCCATGTGAGGAAGAACTTCTTTCCTGTGAGGGTGACAGAGCCCTGGAACAGGCTGCCCAGAGAGGCTGTGGAGTCTCCTGCTCTGGAGATCTTCAAACCCGCCTGGATGCCACCCTGTGTCACATGCTCTGGGTGCCCCTGCTGCAGCAGAGGGTTGGACTAGATGATCTTTAGAGGTCCCTTCCAACCTTAACCAATCTGTGATTCAACAAGCATTCTAGCCAAGGATATAAAATCAGACCGGTGCAGCCTAAACCTGCAGAGGCAATTCCTTCACACTCCTTTTTGCAGCTAAACTCTGAGTGTGTCTAAGAGCTGAACGCTTCCCAGTGCCCTTCTCTGGGCAGTGCTGCACTGAGCACAGCTTCCTGAGCTTCCTGCTAAAGAAAATATATTTCACAGCGGACAAGAAGCTTAGGCATGAGAGACCAGGTTGCTTGAAGGTATCACATTGCAATATCTAATTTATCCATGCTCAAATCCTTTATAGGATCTAGTTCAAAAACAAACATTAATCACAGCAAAACAGATTCTAAACCACCTAAATCACATTTGGCCACTTCTTACTCTATGCTCCCTTCATCTCAACAGGTACAGGGCAGGAGGACCCTAAGGAAATAGCAGCTCAGCAAATGACACAGGTGGAAGCTAAAGTATCCAAGTAGGTCTTACACCTTCTGAAAAGGTGAAAAATCTACATTAATAAAAAACACATAACCCGAGAAAAGGGAGACTGTGAAAGGAAGGATGTGTATTGTTGCATAATTCTGCATGGAGACAAACACAATGAAATAGGGGCCATTACTCCCTGCAGTTTATGACCGAAAGCTGCTGCAGCGCGGGGGCACCTGCCCCAGCCGAGCGGCTGCCCGGGTCCCTAACCCCTGGTGGGTACTCACAGCTAACGCCTGTGCACGTGCGAGTATGCAAATATAGATACACACACACACGTATATATATGATGCACTGGAGATCTGATGAGCTTCACACAATTGCTCTTCCTTGCGTCCTCTAGTTGTAATTAAATCTCGACTATCTTTATTGCAAGGCTATTGAATTTACCTGAGGTTTCTATAGTGCTAATGACTATTCCAGTTTCATATTCTTTTCTACAAGCAGTTCAGTGTTTTAAAGTTATTGAAGTTGGCATTTTCTTTGCCATTTCTAGCCAGGTTGTTTCTCTGCTTCCTGCAGTCTGGTGGTGAGAGATAATAAACCCCAGCTGAGGGTAATAAGTGACTTAATTTTACAAAACACTACATGGGTTGTCAGAGGAAAATTATGTCTAATAAGAAGTTTGCACATCAGCCACTTAAATCAGATGAGAGATTTTCATTAAAAAGAAGAGGTGGCATGGGACAGGGACTAAGGGCCATGCTCAGAAGACACATTGATTAAACAAAACCTTGCCAAGACCAAACAAGCATACAGCAGTGAAGGAAGTACTTCACATGCAACATAAAGAAATAAACACTTGACTTTTAATCTCTTCTATAAAAAGTAATTCCTCCTCAGAACAATTTAGTGACCTTTCTTTTTATGACAAAGAAACCATTTGTATCTTTGGAAAAAAGGAGAGAGAGAGAGAGAGAGAGAGGAGAAAAGAAAAGAAGAAGAAAAGAGAGTCCAATTCTTGGATCCATTTTTCCCCACTGCAGTGACTAATGACAGTTTTGGTGACCCAGCAGTTTCTTATCTGCAGGTCATTCGTGGTTTGGGCAAGCCACCTGGAAGAGCCCTGTGATGCACAAATACAATGTGCAGTGATTTATCAGTGACAGCAGTCAGCAGAGTCAACAGTGTTTCTGAGCAAGTGGAAAGGCTTTAAACACAAAACAGGCTTCTTCCCCCAAGTTTAAATTAAATTTATCCTTCAGACAAACATGGCTAAAAAGGTGGAGACAGTTTGTTTGATAATTTGGTTCTAGTTGATTGACAGTTTCAAAACCAAAAATAACTGTTGCCTGCAGACATCTCACTAAAACCCCATCCAGAATCCTTGCCTGAGATTTTAGTTCCCCAAAGGCTCCCCAGGGCTGCCGACACCGAGCGCTCCCTCAGAGCGAGCCCGGCCTTGCCACGCGGCCTCAGGGACTAACACCCCAGCAAGCAGAGCTCCCCGGGAAGCCCCAGGCCACCAACAGAACCCACAGGCCTGCAAAACTTGCCAGCCTTTCCTGAGCTGCACTGGAACCGCCAATTCTCGCTCCACTCCAACATCCTTGAGAGATTTTATTAGGAATGATCAGAGGAAGAAGGATGTGGGCTGGATATTGTTCAGCTTGATTTGGTCTGCTACAAAGGAAGCTATCAAAGTCTGATGTTAAGAGGCAACAGAAGAGATAGCTTTCTTTATTAAAAGGAAATTCAATCTGCTCTGAATTTCAGAACACAAGAGGTAGAAAATGGCAGAAATTCCTCTCTCAGATTTAACACAAGTATGACGGTGCGTTGCAGGTAACCTGAGGAGACAGTATTTATCTGCAACTCAGAGAAACTCCTTGAGACCCAGTTCTTCACCTTGATCAGGCAACAAGTCTGTCAGAAGATCAAAGAAGGTAAACCTGCACCCTTCTCACCCTGTATATCTTACAAACTGCTTATGAAACAGCATGAGAAGAAACTGGGCTATAAATGGAGGTATCTAATTTGAAAATAATAAGCTGGGGGTGGTTCTCATGCCTCAACAGTAGATCTAGTTTTAAGCATCCTCTTTGAACATCTGCACTTCAACAAATATCAGAAGTAGGTCTAGACAGAAATACCAGACATAAGCAGCCTGGAATGCCAGAAAAAGAAAGATCCAAAGCTTCAGTACTACAAGCAAATGGAAAAAAAAGAGTACACTGTATATCATAGAAAAAAAAAAAAAAGAAAGAAAAAAGGGTGGGGGAGCAGGGGAGACTTGGTGAAAATTCTGCTATCTGGGAACCTATAAGACGTATTCGCACTCTGATATGCCTCCCATTCAGGCGCAAAGCAATTAAATCCTATTCAAGCAATGCAAAGTGCAGCTTCCTATCAGCCAGCTCTGGTTCCATTTTTAGAGGCAGCAATTAATGGTACAAGATGATTCCAAATCACTTTGTAGACTCACGTTCTGCTTTCTTCCAAGCATGGTTTTTATGAAATGCCCAGTGGTTGAGTTAGCTGATGGAACAGGCTTTGCCTCTTTTTCTCTCACCCTACCTTTTACAGTTCTTTCTGATATTAACAAGGCAGATGATAATTTAGAGATTGGCTTAATGCTCACACCTGTTATTTATTGACATCTTTTAAAAACGCTGCTCTTCCGGCTTCCGAGAAGTAGTATTTTCCTCTCAGTCAGTGCAGATAAATCAACCTATAAATGCATCTTATTTCAGCAGCTTTACGGACGCCAGCCGCTGGGAGAAGCAGCACCTGTGCAGCAGGGAACACAATTATTTGATCGGTGACTGCTGCACAGAGAAATTTAACAAGCAGTGGGTTAGCCCTTCAGCTCAACACGGCTTTATTTAATTAGGTTTTTGCTTTGCAGACCCTGTTAGAAACACTTCACTCTCACACTTCCTATTAAACAGGGGAACTAAAAAACCCTCACAACTGTTGATAACAGAGCAATGGAAAATAAGTAAAACAGCAGCTGGTGGAAGCCAGACTCTCGCAGCAGATGAAACTCCTGATGGAGTTGTTCCTCTGGTGAATTGCTCAAAGGGGACATGCTGCCAGCCAAATGTAACCTCAGCTAATGCTCTTCTCACCAGCCTCACGAGTGCAGATAGATTATGGAAGGTATTTCTAAAAGAAAAGCATAATTCTGAAATTGAAGACTAACTGAAGGAGGCTTCACCAGATTCGGAACTCCACAAGAATTGCTCTAATGTTTATTGGCAACCTTTCATGGTGCTTTCCCTCTAAACCTCCAGATACTATGCCTGGAGAATGATAACATACTTCCACAATCTCTAGTCTCATCACACAATCCAAACTATGAGAGTTCCAATAATCTAAAGGTTCTGATCCTGTTCTTAAGGTCAATTTGTAGTCTTCAGAGGTTTATATCAGACTCCCTGCAACATAGAGGACTTCTTGCTTTTACAAATCAACAGCAGAACACCAAAATGATTTATCACAGGCACAGAATTACTTAACTGCAGAAATTAAAAAAGCATTTTACAGGGGGAGGCCCTAAGACATACAAAGTAAAGCCAGTGAGCTGGGGGAAATGGCAGTCTGTACAGAAGCACTTGATTGTGAACTCCGCTTTCTCTTGCTGGGGTCACTAAGATTAGTGAGTGAGCTAGGAGCAAACAAAACACCGGTACACAAGCAGGCAGGGCCCAGAATGTCACTGGATATTTTGCATAGTGATGAAGACAGATTATTCTGGTTAATCACAAGTATAGCAGCAAATATTTGGAGTAATGTTTATTTACTCTGAATAGAGGCAATACCACTTTATAACTCTGCAAGATGCACTGGAACCAGAAGTGCTTTTCCCCCAGGAAAAGCGGAGAGGCCACATCCAGCACTGTGCATTAGGGAAAGCCTTTGACCCCAACAGGGCACTACCCACGTAGGGCCCCTGGGTATTACAAAAGGGACACATTAATAACAAGCTGATGATGACCTTGCTGAATTCTATGAATATCTGCAGGACACTGTTCTTGTTTATGTCTTGTAATCCGGTCAGGAACAAACAACTGACTCACAGAAATAACAGTCTCCTAAATCGTAGATTTTTCAGTATGGGTAGAAAAATAGACAACTAATCCATCAGCTAATTATACCAGTTCTACTCTCCCTCCTACTCTCAGTTACTAAAAGGATGTCTGAGGACTATTTTTAACTGTCTAAAGAAACAAGGCTTATGCAATCATGCCACAACATATACGCCTGCCTCTCTGCTAACTGCCAGGCCTGGACAAACTTGTCCACAATCCCCAAGTTCCCACTTGTTTGCAACCAGAGAACACGAGTGGGAGCACATGGGTGCTCTGGAGGATGAGGGCCACCCGGCTGACGCCAGCATCAGAGTCTGCACCAGCAACCGCTTCTGGATACCCCTGGAGGAGCTCCACACCTCATCAGAATACCCAGCTACAAGATACAGCCAAAGGAAATAGGGGTGACACAACAAAACACTGACTTAGTTTGTGACCACACAGTGAGGCAGTCCTAAGTGGAAGCTGTCCTCGAAACTATGGAAAACAAAGGAAGAGATCTTTGAAAGGGCCAGACAAATAACAGTATGCTATTATTTATACTCTAAGAATGCAGTTATTTCCATTGCAGCCATTTTTCTAAGAAAGTTATAGCCAAAAAAGTATTTGAAGTTCTTTTTATTTTCTCATTTTCTTCATGCACTACTTTTCAAACTTATACTCTGCAATTGTGCCAGATTCAAGTCCTGCCCCCCCCCCCCATTTTAAACAAAAAAATCAAGAGATTTAGATTGTAGCAACTAGGAATTAAGAACTTCATCAGCTGTGCCTGAGGTGATCTGCTGTTTTTGTTTTCAGGGACTGAACTCTCTGTAGGACCTTCCTACTGGAACGTGTATGCCATACTGCAATTTTTCAGAGAAAGTCAAAATAAATGCAGTTTATTTTGATTCCCATGCCCCTAAATTACTTTCTGACTTAGCTACTTTGTACCTGTGAACCCATGCTTTACTTATTAGCAAGCCATTATATAGGCAGTAAA
The DNA here is from genome assembly GCF_059628265.1 of Tinamus guttatus. NCBI lineage: Eukaryota > Metazoa > Chordata > Aves > Tinamiformes > Tinamidae > Tinamus > Tinamus guttatus. The sequence continues at coordinate 3,038,208 of NW_028288731.1, forward strand.
TAAAAATATTTCAGATGTAATTTAAGATGAATGAAAATAAACTTAAAACTGATGAATGGAAGAAAAAATTCAAACTTCTCTCACATACACCGCAAGTAACATCATCTTTTGTCACTATTCCAGTTACTATGGCTACACAGGCAAAATCATTACCAACCATGAAAGCCCAGATGTGCTTTATTCTAGGGCACACACCGCTTACCAAAGTCTTCTGTGAGAAAGGCCAGTCCCAGGACAAGACGTGTGGTTGTACCTCACGGATCCAGGTACAGGCGCTGAACTCTGCCGCTTCCTTCATCCTTGCAGCAGCAAGGATGCATCCTGATGCAGGGATTCTGCCCCTTTTAAGAAGCCCTCCTGACACTGGGGTGTGCAAGCCTGGACACTCTTTTCTGCTTTTCTCTGAAACCACCTGAATATTAAGGATGGAAAGTATAGACTCAAAGATCACACTACTTGAGGAGTTTCCCAATACTTTTAAAAACAAAGGCAAGATCCAAAATTTGATTTCTAAGATCATGCAGCAGTTCTCTTGATAATTCAGAGTCTTGTTGCAAACAACATTAGGTTCCTATTACACTTGCTTTCACCAAATATTGGTTCATGTTTCTGAAATCATGAACAGTGATACATTTTATTTCTTAAATAGCTTTGGAGGAATAAAAGCTCTGTGGTGGGAGGCAAATTGCGTGGCTCAGATTTTAAAGAACCACAGGTTCACTGAAATCCCACAAGTGTGTCCAACCGGTGCACAATTTCTGAGAACGAGTAATCCCTCCTCGTCCATATTTAATTGTGAAGGCAGCTCCTTAGAAGGAAAATGGAGAGTTCAGACAAGGTTGGGCCACTGACGTTCATGCCCGTCCCCGCAGTCTGCTTTTTAGAGCACTATCGCCCAAATTATAGATATATTCAGGAAATCCGTTAATGTGAATATCTAAACTAACATCCTTTGCCAGAGTCTGCCTCAGCACAGAGCCTGCTGGAGATGGGCAGCAAGGGCTGCGTGGAGGAACCCGGGTCCATCAATCCCAGCAACAGCAAGCAACAGGTCTCCAAGTCAGCAGTATGGCCCTCTGCGCTGGCCAAGGACAGATACTGGAATTTTAGTCGTGTTGGAGGCTCTAAGAAATATTTTTAGCTCCTTGGCCATCCTGGCTGTCCCTTTAACAGCCTTTCCTTCTTCTTTAGTTTTGCTCCTGAAGTTGGAGTGGTGGCTGCTATCAAAGCCACAGGGAAGCTATAGGAGCCTACTCTACACCCTTCCCTTGCCCTTTCCAGGACCATAGCAAAGGTGTTTACAGCACTCACTTCATCCTTTTCTACCAGTTTTCTACAGCTCTCTCCCAGAGGCAGCAGCCTGCAGCCCTAGTCATAAAACAAACAAAAAACCCCCCAAAAAACCACACACACCTCTCACCTCTCCCAGGTGCATTCACTTTCAAATAACTGCCTGCAACTCTCACCTTCCAATTCTCAAAGTATTGCAAAAACACCTGGTGAGGTGGCATTCCAAAGGCCAAATGAAGTCCAAAGAATCAGGGCCTAATCCCAACGTGAAAGGCTCAATGCCTTTGAAGTGTCGCAAAGCAAAGCGTGCAGGTTTATACACCCGTTTGAAGGCAACTGTCCTTCTGAATGGAAAACCTGACAAGAGAAGACAAATAATCATTAGAAACTGAACAACTATATTAACCAGCCAAACAACAACAAAAAAGCACTTTTCCATGAGAAACAAATAGATTTGACAGCTGAAATGGTGATTTGCACCGAGTGCCTTAAAAGCTGCCCACTCTCTAATTGCATATTTAAAATACAGTTGAAATAATTGCTACCTTCACATTAAGAAAAACAAATTCCTCTACCTAAAATACTGTTTTCCTTAACCCAAAGATATTTCTGTTCTGCTCATATATTGTTCACAACTACTTCATAGCATTCAGATAACATCATCATTGTATCAAGCAGAATTACATGGCAGGAAGACACAAGAATATATCATATTTGACTCTCTGATGAAAATCATCTATTTTTTTCCCCCAGCCTACAATACTATACTTTCCTTCCAAACTACAGGAAGATTTAAAGGGAAGTCTAATCCCTGACCTGCATGGCTATCAAGCACTACTGTGCCAGTGTAGAAATTTTTCCTAATATCCAACCCGAACCTCTCCTGGGGCAACTCGAGGCCATTTCCTCCTGTCCTATCAGTAGTTATTTTGTCATTATTATTATTAATGACATAATGGCACTAATGTAAGCAGCATAACTCGTGTTAGAAGACAGGAGCTCTATCTTTAAATCCGCACTACGCATCTTTCTAAGAGAGCTGGGATAGCTCAGGGAGAAGCTGTGCAGTTACTAGAGAAATCATGGGCTCTCTACCTTGCTGTCTTAGAGGCCCCATCTGAGCGGGAGGCCTCTCATCTTCGTGCCCAGAAGCAAGTGCCAGCATGAGGCTCTGCTGCTCCTTGATCAAAACCCTCACAGACCAAGGACGAGCATGGTGCAAGGCAGGCAGAGGAGGGGGGAAACGAGTCCTCTCCTTAGAAAGGATTCATCCATAAACAGGCCAGCTCTCTAATTTGTTTTAAACATTGGAATCAAATACTGGTGCTTCCAATTCCTGCAGTGGTAATTAAAAAAACAGACTGCAAATAAACAATATAATTCATGTCAACACTGTTTCTGATACTCACTTTACAAACAAATAATTACAATCAAAGGAAAAAAATGTAACTGAAAAGATAATTAAGAATTTTGGCTTGGGAAGAAATCATTCAACTCAGTAGATATGGAAACCACAAGAGCCATCTGCCTCCAGGTAATTATGCAAACTAACCAAACAGCAGCCCCTTCATTGACTGCAGTTTGTCAGAGGTTTCAAACCACCTAAATGAAAATAAATTAGGCAGTAACTTTTTGGGCAAGTGATGAGTGAGAGCTGGAAACAACGAAAGAGAAGCTAAAGGGAACGAAAGGAACTATCCACACAGCTCTAACCCCTCTGCTGGGGAGCCAGTCCCACATGAGACCTTCTATGGTTTCCACAGGCTGCAAGAAAAGTAAATGCCACAGTAATGTGACATAAAATAAACAATCAAAGCCAGAGCTGCACAAAGGGGTCCCATAATGCAGGGGTGGTGCCTTCTGGCCTTCTCCGAACGAGCAAGGGTGCAATCCAGCGAGGGGGAATGTGGAGCCGCAGCTCTGTGCCTCAGCACCCTCAGCAGTCACCTCATGGCTCCAAGGGCCCCACTAGCACGTGGGGACGCAGAACCATCCAACAGAAGGAAATTTCAGAGACTGAAGTTGGTTAGAATTTTCTCCTTTCCCTGCACTGTCACGTTGAGATGTAAAACTGCTCTCAGCTGCTGCAGACAGGACCTTCCCATGGACTCGTTTCATATGAAGATGTCCCAGCTAGAGCTGTCACTCGCAGCAGGCAGGCAGGCGGGCTGGCTCCGCGTCTGCGGAGCTGCTCTCCACAGGCTGCCAGTCAGCAGCCTCCTCCGCAGTTCTTCTCATCAGCTTGTGTTTTTTGAGCATCGACAGCTCAATTCAGCTGTCAGGGAATTTTGCATCCACTCATGCAATTTAAAGCCTGGTCCTGGAAAGCAGCAGCTGAGACTGGAGCTGCACGAAGCCCCACAGAGTGGGGCGAGTTTCCTTCAAAGCCTGAGGGTTGTGGCCTTCCAATGCTTGCAGTCCTAAAACACACCTGGTGAAGTCAGAGACGGGGTGGCAAAAGTGACATCTCGGTTCTTTTGCTGGCTCTGCAATATTGAGAGGTCACTCTCAATATTTCTATTTCCCTTCCCACCATTTAGCTTAGCATTCCTTGGAGCAGATACCACCTCTCCTGCTGCTGCATTTATAGAGTACTCGCTCATTGTGGTCTCCCAGTGCTGAACATAGCTCATTATGGAGATTTAGCCTTCGCTTTTAGAGGTTTTTAAGCAGTTTGTATGCTATATACTAAACAAAAAATGTACTTTTAATTTTTATTTTATACCTAATTATAAGGTGTCTCTGTGGCTGTCTCATGTTCTGACTCCCACTTTTATGACCTAACAGCACAGATGGGAAAATAACTGAGTTCAATTGTAACATTGGATACAATTAGTCTCACATTTACGGTTCATTGGCCAGTGTTCTTTAAAATAAGTGCTTCATTTAGTGTGTTTTCATAAACCATTTGCCTGAGGTGAGTTACTGCACAAGTTTCAATTTCATAGACAACGAACACGCTGCATTCGCATTTCTTTTGAATGCACTGACACTAATTTCACTGCATCACCTGGAACTTGTCTCGCTAAAGCAACCCCATTAAATAATGCTCCATACCACTGTGCCCAGTGCCAGGCTTGGTTGGTTGTTGAATCATTTAATGTTTCTACTGAACAGGCAGGCAGGATCCTACTTCTGCACAGGACGTCCCATTCTGATGAACCCATTTTCCTTCTGATTAAATGTTTTCTAACCAGAGCTTCCCAGTCAACTCTGACAGTCCCTCCTAGGGGCCTAACAGAAACCCAGAAGTCTGAAGTCTCCAAGAACGACAGGGAACCTGTGGCCCTGGAGGCTGGAAGAGGTACCCCACAAGGAGAGCAAATCCCCACAGCCCCCAAACCAACCTGACAGGAACCCAACTCACCCAGCAGCCAGATGCTTGGCAGGATGCTCAGGCAGATGCTACCAGGGTTCACCTGCCTGGCACTTTTGTGCAGGACATTCAAGTTTCAACATGCCATTGCTCACCAACCTAAGCGATTTCTTTGCACATTTTCACAACAGACCGATGCTTCTTTCTCCAGCATGGCTTCTCTTTACAAAGAATAATCCATTGTAATCCACCCCTGTTTCCATGTCTGTTCCTTGGATTCTGCATTTAACAGAAAACAATTTTCCTACACCAAATGCTCATGGGCATTGTAGCTGGGCCTGCTGTACTTTGCTAGTTTACAGTAACACCTCCAGATTTCAAGCTATATGCACCAAGCAAAACATACCCACTCTGTACAGTATGTAAAAGGACAGGTATTTCCACAGTGAGTTTGAGAAGAGTCATTCGCTGGATTCTAAAAAAGAGATTATAGGAATGATCATTCTTCGATCCCTTAGCAGCAGGGGAGAAAAATGTATGTTCAGTTAGCATCCAATCTGGCCATCTTCATTTTTATTTATAAAAATAAAAGCAGAGATCTCCATTTAGAAACAAATTATATCAGTGATTTCTGAATGTAGTATCATCCAAAACCACAAAAACAAACACACACAAAACATATTCAAAATTACATAGGAACATACAATCCACGCTGTACCTTTCAGGAAGATTAATTTGATTACATAATCCACATAGCTCAAATCATCTTGATTGCACAGATTAAACTGTTGTGCTTATAAACACGACAAATGTAAAATTCATCTATGTATTTTCAGGGTTGGTTTCCGCATGGTTTTGTGGGTTTTTTTTGCAAGTCATTAGACCAAAAAACACCCCAAACCCTACAACAAGAACAATTACAGACTTGTGCACTAAGCCCAGCATCTTGGATGGACTCCAGGCTGAATAATTGCTTCTGTAACTGTAAGTTTCATCCCATGATTTCAACAGAAGAGATTAATTTCCTTCCCTAAACCCATTATGTTGTTTCACTGTGTGCACAACGTGCACAGATATTTTGCCTCAGAGGGGGATATAACAAAGCAACAGACTGAAGTAGACATGCAGAACATGTAGCATTAGCCCGCAGGATGCAGCAGCAACAGCTGAATTCTCAAACAGCATCCGTTTGCGTTTACCACCTCAGGCCTTCATAGGCGGAAGGACAGAGGTTCCTCCAAACCTCGTGCTCATGGCGTCCAAGCTGCGACAGAAACCTCCCCTCGCGCCCCACACTCCACCTGCCCCACCTGAGCTCTTACCAAAGATGCCACCCCAGCAGTTTTCACCAAGAACACTTTCTGTAACTATCAGGTAACGTGCTGCAACCAAAACAAGCGTCTCACAAGTGTGTCACACCCTCCAGTACAACTTAGTCCAGGAGATAGTTTGACCATTAAATAAGGGAGGGAGAGGGCACATTATCAACTACATTTCAAGCACTCAGATGGCTTCAGACAGATGAAGGGAGCAGGGGTCACTAGCCCTACCTTTAGTAGCCTTGCTTGGACACTCATAGTGGCGGTTTCTTTTGACTGCTCATCTCCTTCCACTGAATTCTGCAGCTCTGGGCACTGGCAGCTGACATATATTTGCATTTTGGGGTGATATATTTAAGCCAGGCTTCTTTACCTTTACCTTAGAAGGGTTAGGGAAGGGAATTCATGATTGATATATAAGGCTATTCGATACTAAAACCTGAGGAATTTGTACCTGATGGTTTAAGTGTCCTTCCCTTCACTTACCGTCAGCAGTAGCAGAGCATAAGGTTAGCTGGCAAAGTCAGAGTGCCAGGGACTCTGTAAAAGGTCGCTTTGTCACTTAATCAGCACATCCTGCCTTTTCTTTATGTTACTTGCTCGATGCAGCTTCTGAAAAGACAGCAGAATATCGTCTAAACAGACAGAAAGGCAGCTTCAATCTTAGACTTGCAAAACAAAAGTAAGAGATAAGAGAGAAAAGACGAGGGAAAAGAAGGGATGGGGGGAAGAGGGAAGTCAGCCAAAAAACACCCCAAGGAACAAAAACAAAAACGCCACTCAATCCAATTGTGACTGGGAATCATCAGCCTCTTGAAATGGACAAGAAGCTACTCACTGAAGGAAAGAAATCAAAATGTACCATAACACCACAGCCCACCCCACACCACCCTACACAGCAAGTCTGCCCTCACTGTGCATGGGCTGAGTTGAAGAGGGGAATAAAACAACACACACACACACACACACACACCCTCCAGTTCCAGCCAAAAGAAAAACAAATTAAATGCAGCTTTTTGATGAAATGCATAACAGAAAACATTTTTGTTTAAAACAGACAAATGAAAAGAACATCTTAAATAAGAACACTAGTTTGCTGTTAAAGAAATGATGAGAAATATGACAATTATTTTCTTCAGAAATTAAAACAACAAAAAGCAGCTAACAACTCTTCCTGGCCCCTCCTCAGTAACCACAGAGAACAAGCAGTTAATGTGGGGACCAGGACCCTTCTTCCTTTGTGTATGGAAAGGACTGCCCTAAATCCCATTTATGTCACTAATACCCTGTTTACTGTTCAAGGCTTCTCTTGGGGGAAGGAGGAATTTCCATAGGAAGTCTATAATGCTGTTGTACAAGGAAATACAGTCATGCATCCAGCCTACTCCTTTTCAGCATGTTCCAAAGCAGCTGCACTCTCTAAAGAGCCCAACTAGACTAAATCACACTGTCAAAGGTCAGCTCTCTATATTATGTCCCTTTCAATATTATAAAGAAGAAAAGGCTGCACTAAATCTCTGCAAACTGATTTCTCTCCCAAGGCATTTTTTCAGGGCATTAAATCTTCATATACTCATTGCATAATCCATATAGCTCAAGTACTTTTCCCTTACAGACTATAATTGAACATGCACACATCTCAAGAAAAGGTTACATACTTTCCATTTTCCTGCCTAAGACATCACTCTCCTCAGCAGAAAGGACACTGGAAATAAAATATATTTTAAATAAACAAATATAACCCCTCCAAGCCCTTTCATTTGCAGCCTGCTACATACCAAACCTTTTGACTACAAACTTTTGCAAATATTCCCATGTCATCTTTCTGATGTTTTTCAATTTACATCCTCTTTCCAATATCTATCTTCGTAGTTTCATAGTTTGTATTTGAACTTCCACAGCACTTTGTTGCAAATAAACTGAGGTAATCAGAAAAAGTAAAGGGGAGGGGGCACATTGGTCTGACGATGAGGGCATCAGGACAGAGCACGCTGTGCGTGTGCCAGTGTCTGTGTGCGGGTGTCTTTTCCATTTGGAGTAGATGCTTTTTCAAGTCTCACGATACACTGAAGAAAAATGGTATCTTCAGGACCTACAATTTAAGTTTAATGCCAATGCAATGCTGCTTTCTATTTACAGGATTTTAGTCCCTCCAACAGGGAGAATGCATGGATCATACTGCATTTTCATAAGTTATGCACCTATTTTCATAAGTTACTTCATTTCCAAAGAAACTGAGGAACTTCCAAGTATTGTCCCTACAATAACATGCAACCATGAATGTGTTTCACTGATGTTAGAAGAAGCTTTTCTAACATTTGGGACTGGGTTTGAGTATTCGTCACCTGTCTGATTCACCCACAGCAACATCAATCTGCTGAATAGATCCTTCACCTGCTGCATCGAGGGGTCTTTGGCCAAATGAACTCGTAAATGCAAGATCTTCAATGTCAAGGATCAAAGCTGAAATGCAAGGAACACTTTTTTCCCCTCTGTATTTCTGAAAAATCAGTCTTTGTCACACAGCAGTTAGATAAATGAAATCAAAATTTCCCTGGAGAAACCAAGAGAACTCAGACTAATCTTATTCCTGACTGGGGGGAATTCCTCTATATAGGCACACATTTCCCATGAAAGATTTGTGGAGCACTGGGAATCATGACTGAACACATTTGGACAAGCCTACAGGCTTTACAAAGGTGAATATGACTTTGCAATGAAGACAGTGGACCCATAATAACTGTACTTACAGGAATACAAGTATCACCAGAATGAAGAGTATAGAAGTTTATGTGAACTCAGAGATTATAGCAAAAAGTCATAGCAGGATTAACAGTTAAATCCAGATTGCTGGAGATGTCATCATGGCCCAAGTTATCTGGTGCAATTAAATGGCTTCAGACTTGACATACACTAAACAACATCAAATGCTTGAGGGAAAAGTATCCCTGCTGTTGATCTGGAAAACAGTCAGTTGCAATAGAAGAGAAGCTCCAATTTAAGGAAAGGATTATACTGAGTAAAGAGGAGATTAAAATAAATACACCATGTAATGGGTTCTTATTTCAACAACAAAAAACACATCCTTTTGTGCTGTTCAGCTATGCTATTTTTCCCCCTCTGACATTAAGCAGCCATGCATTTACAGGATCTTCTCTGGTTACAGGTGTGACTTTCATGGCTGGGGGATTTAGAGTTATTTGTAGTCATGATCTTGATCAATTCACCTCCCTTCCCCCTAACCACACCAAAGTTTGCCTCCCTCCTTTTTCAGCTGGGTTAGTGATCTGACAACTTGGCGAGCTGCATCGGCCCCCTAAGGGAGTTGCATCAGTCCCCTAAGGGGTTGAGAAACACAAGACCTCAAAGAGCTGGTGGATGATTTGTATGCCTAAGACCGAGGGCAGCTGGTCTTCAACTTCAACCTTGTTGCAATTGGCTCTCCTTTTCCAGAAGAGGTAAGATACTTCTGCCAAGGTTTGCTGACAGCTCTATATTCCGGAGGAATGCATGTCAGGACTTCAAAGAGCAGAGGAAGCAATTGCCATCACACTGAAATGAAAGGTTTTGTCCTACAACTCCCTGCTGTTCACACTAGACAGATAACCAGCATTCACAGGGTGCTCTCCTGCTCAGCTGGTCTTGTGAGACCTAACAAGGAGCAGCCCATAATAAAACAGGGAGAACGAATGCAGTCGGGGTGCCCAGGCATAGCTTTGTTGGTACTGCCCAGCTCCAGGCTTCCTCTGACATTGCAGTGACAACTACTTGCTTTTTGCTTGCTTCCTGACCCCCCTCCCTTTCATTTTACTGTTTGGGAACCAGCTCTACTGCCACAGACACCGTATTTGATAGAGGGGAGGTTCTGCTATCAATGAGGGCTCAAAAAGCATCTGCCCACACACCTCTAGCCCTGCTGAAACCCTCCCCTTCCTCCTCCAGAGCCCCCCAGCAGCAGCAGAGCCCACAGGCAGCGGCCAGGAGCCCTCTGCGCTGGAGGCTTTTCCCATTCATGTGTGGTTTCTGCCAAATTCGTGAATGGCCGGGGGAGCCCAGGGAAACAGGGCAGCCGCCCAGACGGAAGCAGCTGGCACGCTGTAACTGCATTAGCAACAACATGACAGTTGTGAAGCAGGGTGAGACAGGGATTTAAATTGGCAGCTACTGAAGAGTGAAAGCTTGGAAGCTCTCACTGGAGCAGAAAATAACGAAGCATGTTTTGACTTGCAAGCAGAGAGAGGCAGGAAAACAAACCCATCGCACTAGCAGAGTCCCATTACCCCAATACCAAGTTCAGTCTGGTCTGGAGATGCACGATACAATTGAAAAGGAGAAAGTATCCGATCAGAGAGTTTGGCAAGAAACATGCAACCTGTGAAGCTGCTGCATTACCATTTAACAAAGTTAAACGCTTTCCCAGTGGCACGACTCCCACACCTCGCTCTACAAGCCCGTGCTCTTGAAATTACTGTTCATTGCTGGGTGGACGCAGCACTGCAGGGGTCTGGATCCAGGTCTCCCGCAGTTCAGCGTTTCATGGGTGGCACAAGAGCAAGACAACAGGCTGCAGGTCCTGCGAGGCCAGTGACGAAGCCAGAGCAGCGGCTGCAGTGGAGCAGAGGGCCCGGCCGGCACGCTGAGGCTGCAGAGGCTAAAGAGCTCCTGGGGGGGAGCAGGTCCCAGAGCAGGTGAAGGGGGAGGCACAGGGGCTGTTCTGCAGTTGAAGAGGAATGGACCAAGATGAGCAAATGCCCCTTACCCCTTTATGAACAACTGCCTGAACTTTCTGAAGGGCTGGAACACACAGGCTAATCCACCAGCCTCCTTCAGAGTCTAGAAGCAACGTTTAAAAACTCCCAATACAATTGTTAACTGCACAGCACTCCAGTATCATCTCAAACCTGTGCTGAGAAATGAAAGGCAGGTCTCCAACCATCAATCATCAGCTCAGTTTACTCCCTCAGCCCCTGGAGGACCTGGCCAGCTTCCATGCAAGTCCTGGCAACAGCGCAGCACAAGCGATATGATGCTAATGACTACGGACCAGGCGGTCACTTGCACTCGCACCCTTTGTGTTTCAGGTTTCTGTAGCACCCAAGCTTCAATTCAACGCAAACATTTTCAAACTAAAACACATCTTTCTCCTGTCAGGAATCACATGCAAGAAATCCTGGCACAAGCCTACCTAAACCCTTTCAGACCCTAAGCCAGACATGACCCAAGTGTTACTTTTTCAGACTTAGAATAAAGTAGGCACCCAAGCCAGGAGAAGGAAGCCCATAAACTCTCTGATTACTCTGGAAGCTCAAGCAGGGTTAAGCACTTATGTGAACAGAAGCCAGCGGAATTGCATCTCGTCTCCTTCACAAAGTGTCGCTGAATCTTTATGAACAGCAAAAGGTCTCAAAGATTTGCACGTAGCTTAGGAGAGTTTAGTATAGTGACAGAAGAAAGGCAAGAAAGACAGAAGACCCTGGTGTAAAAATCTACTGTATAAGGGACTATTCTCAACTCCAAACCAGAAAGCATGGAGCTCTCTGTTAGACTGAAAATCTCACAGCACAGATAAAGAGTCTGCTCTCTGCTGCAAAGCTGGGAATCCACACATACCCACTCCCACCTGCTCAACAGTTGTAATCACACCTATCACAACACCTACGCAATAAAATTTTAAATAACTTGTCCAAGAATATACAATCAAAATCTATCTTATACACAGTAGCAACATGAGCTGACTTTATTGCCAAACCAAGCATAACACAGCATTTGAAAAACCATTTTTTTTATTGGTGCACTTGCTTTATATAGTAGGTCACTGAGCCATTTTTGGCAACTCAGTATATCCCATGTTACACAGACACACCTTAGTGATGGCTGTAACAGTTTCCCCACTCTTCCTTCTCCTCTTCCAGGGTCAATCAGACTATCATAAAACGAAGGACAGAATTCTAGCAACACAGTCTGTTAAAGCCTCAATTTCTGAGGCTTCTCAGAATCAGTCTATGTCTAACTACTGTTAGTTTACTCCTGATTTGACCTTATTCTTTCAATTTATCCTCTCCCTAGCAGATAAAAGCATCTTTATTTTTATTTTACATGGGAAACAAAAATTCAAAGAAAAACCTCACACTTCCTCCCCCCCCCCAAGAAGTGTTTAACATTTGCACTTTCCTCCACTAAACCTGAATCATACAAAATCATTTTAAAACATCTCTGTGAAAGCTTCACGTTTAGACTGCTCTCACACCAGGAGAGCAACACTGCGGTCTAAGAGGACTTGGCTGAAGGTGCAGCAGATTATATAGTGTGGAGAGTACCTGACTCCCGAAGGGATGTTTACCACATCTGCTTTCACAGGCAGCCCTAATGAAAGCAAACAGGTCTGGTAAAGGCCAGAAATTTTACACATAATTCCCTACAACTGTCATACATCCTTATGGCACAGCCCTGTGTTCTGAAGCATCGAGTAAATTGGGATTCCACTTCTGTATCACACCCCCAGAGCAGGATGGCACCTCGTGCCGCGCTCCAGCCCTGGCTACGCAGCCGCAGCTGGTGCAGCCTAGTGTTGGGCACAAGGGACCTTTCCTTGTCCCAAGGGGACAGGGAAGTGCAGCTCCACTCTGCACACAGCCTGACCTCCCGCCCTTGGCTTCCTCATGCTCGTGAGGAGAGTTGCAGGCAGGACCAGACACCCAGCCCCTTTGGGGGCCTGTAAAGCAGGCAGAATGGCAAGCACACTTCCAAGGTATCCTGCATAGGGCTACAGGCCTAAGGTGACTAACAAACAGCTTCTCCACCCTTTATCCTTTTCCAAAGCATCTGTGGGTGTCTCAGGCATTTCCAGGAATTATTTAATAATAGGTTTTCTTAGACATGACAAGTAAACACCAGCCAGCAACTATTAAAGAATTACTCTTCTAGCTGCCATTTAGATTCCCTTTCTAGTCAGCCTGCACATTTGCACATGCTCCTCACGTACCGGGGACACGTTTAGTAACTTTTGGCAGGGATATTGGCCAAGAAAGCTCCAGGTAATAAAGACTGAAAAATTTAGGAACAGGCAGAAGGATAAAAAAATCAAGTGTCTTGTGACAAAAGGCTAATTCTTCCAGAAAGCCAGGTTACTTGAGCACCACCTTTTACCAAGGAATCATGGCTTGGCAAGGAGCCTGCAGGTGAAGTGGATGCCTACTGCACAAAAACACGTAGGTGAGCTCTGAGGCTTTTTACTCTAATACAGCTAAAGCCACACTATGTAACAGCAAATTACTTCCTACGGATGGAAGGAAGCCACTGTCTGAATACTCCCTGCCCTTAACAATATGTTCATAATGACTAGTCATGTTTTCCAAAGCTCCTAGGGCACTGTGCTTCAACGGAACTTGAGGGACTAGCTGGGGAAGCTCAGAAAGATTAAAACCTGAGACCTAAGTGTCAGTGAACTCCAAATACACTGATTTAACTACAGAGATCCAGCAGCAAGGCCTTTAATGGAAAAGCTACTAAAAAACACTGGGAAGGATGAGCAGTAAAACTAGCTCCACAAGCAATGCAGGATCCCAGGCAACAGTCAAATAAGGAGGAAAAGAGTGAGTAAAAGAATAATAACCAGCACAAGCTGTGTAGATGAGCGTGCTTTTGTAGGATAACAGGCTTGAACTTCCATAAACACTTAAGCACGCTGGCTTTATGGTTTGTAAGCAAATAATTTGCTTGAAAGTTTGCCAAGCTTGATGTGCTGGATGACAATTACCAACAGGGTGTTGCTCCTGCTCTCACACTCCTCACCTGGCGCGCAGCCTTCACACCACAGGGCAGCGGGCGTACAATGCACTACCAGGCTGCACGCCGGAGCTCATTCGGAGCTCTTCCCTCCTTCCCTCTTCCTCCTACCCCCTTTTAAATATTGGCATTGTCCAGATCAAGATGCGTGGATGGAACATAATACAGATAAGATTAAGTTTTAAATGTTGCGCTTACGTAGTCTAGGATCCAACAGTCCCCTATCTTACCATATCTAGTAACACATTTTTAGCTTTTCGGAAGGAGGCTGCTATGTACCAGGTTAGTACAAAGCAATCAGAATATGCCCTTAAGTTTTACTCCTCCTTGAATTTTTATCTAATCCACTTGACAGACAACTACGGAAATACCTGGAGATCTTTTCCAAGGAACACACGCTCTGCTGCTTGGAAGTGCCGGCCACTGCAACACCTCCATCTGCTGGAGATCTGGCTCCGTCTCACACGGCCCTGTGGGCTCAAAAGCACCTAGGGAGAGGCTGGGAAAAATGCCCAAGTTATTTGTACATTTGGAAAGCAGTGCCCTGGAGAGCCGCCCTTCCTGGGAAGGGCTGCACAGCAGGGAGGCGCGACACGACTCCCTGCACACGGAGCTGCCACCCTGCAGCACGGCAGGAGGGATCCGCCTCTGCTGTGGGAAAACGGGATGCTATAGGAGACATAACTGCTCCACCACATGGAATGGACTCGATTATACTTTAGTTTCTTTATTTGTATTTGCAACTATATACATTACATTTTGATTCTCCAAGTAGTCAAGGCAGTTACTCTCAAACAGTTCAGTACAGCAATTTTATAAAATACAGTTGAACAAAGGTAGATTAGAAATACATACGTTATCATACATTAAGGGCTTTGAATAACAGTTAGCATGGCCTCCTGTTCGCGAGCAAGGGATTTGGTTTTGCTCCGAGGAGAGCCCGTTCCCCAGGTAGCTCCAGCGGAGCCCCGCAGCTTCACCAGCAAGAGCCCCTCACGGTGCTTTTCAGGGGCCAGAACACAGCCCTGGGCCACTGCAAGGTTTTCTGCTGTCCATGCCGTGGCACCAAGTCATCACTTGGACTGGGACAAAATTTACATGGTTGTCACAAGGCCTCAACTTGATACAAAAAAAAAGACAACGCAGCTCAAAAAAAGCAGTCTGTGATTGCAACTGGGATTTGCTTACACACACACACACAGAAATTGTTACAGAAAAAAAGTAAACTAATCAAGGGTTCAGGTACCAGTCAGGCTGCTCCCTGCAGACACACCTAGGCGTGCTGTAGGAATGCAGCCTAATACAGCCCCTCGGAGAGGCTTCTCCCAAACCTCCCTTTGCTTTTGTGAGGTATTGCTTTCCTTTGGAGAAAGTCAGCTTTGTAGCAAGCAAAATGCCAGGCTGGATCGCATTCTAAGGGAACGTTTGGGACAAGCTGCTCAACTGCTGGGGTTGGAACACTCACAGCTTTAATACAAGGCAGCCACAAGTGCCCTGTTGTCACTGCAGCCACTGTGTCACCCACCGTACGTTTTGCTATGCGCTCCAGCTACCAGGACTGGCCCATCAGCCACATCCTGACCCAAAGTTAGCTGCTGGCTCCAGCCCAAGGTCACACCTGGAAGCCCTGCTACAGCTTCAGCCCCAGAAGGTCACCACTCACCCCCCTGGGCTCTGCATTCACTGGAAATGGAGCAGCTGGCCAGGGTGAGCAGTTCCTTTGCTTCACACAGTGTCTGGAGCCTCGTGCTGTCGTGCCTGGCACAGGGCAACATGAGCTACAACAGGAGGGCCGTGTCGCTCCAGAGCTGTCTCTGCGGGGCTCTGGAAGACCAGCAGTACAAGTGCAGTCACACACCACTAAAGCAGGGGCCACTGGTGACAGGCTAGGGCCAGCACATGCCACCCCACAGCAAACCAGCGCACATGCCTGGATGCTGCCCAGATCCACACTCCGTTAGTCGTTCCACACGCTGATTGAGGGGGAAGGTAACAACCGGCTGCTGTGGAGCCACCTCAGCTGTTGAGGCCAATCGAGGTTTTATGCTACAAACTGCAGGATGTGAAGGAGGAGGAACGCACATAAGGAGGGAAGGAGGAGGGGCTGGCTTGACTGGAGGCGCTCTGGGCCAGGGGTACCGAGCAGTACTGTGTCCTCCTCCACAGCACAGGGCATCGCTGCAGCCTCAGCCTTCCACACGGCACCCCCAGAAACAGGGACGACATCGGGCAGAGGAAACACAAACACTTTCATTTCTGGTGCCTCAAAGTCAGCATCTGCTCTCATCCTCCAGTGGGGCTTTGCGACAGAGGGGAGATGGACAAACAAACAAAACAAACAAAACCCCAACAACTTCTTTCACTAGAGAACACAAATGAACCTGAATAGGGCCACCACCTTGTGCTGCAGGAGAAAGTGCTGAACGCAAAAGGAGAGATGGGAAAGAATGCACATTTCAATCCCTAGTTACAAAGAAGTTGGAATCACCAGACAGCTGGTCAGAATGAGCAAGTGGTCATTAAGGGCTCTGCTGTCCCACACTCCAGGCTTGTTTGAAATCCTGCCTACATCAAAGATTGCAAAGCCAAGGACAGTGTTCTTGCCTCTCAAATTCACGTACAAAAACTCTTATTTACTGGCCTATACTGTATTGAAGCTAAAAAGTAAACTCATCACCTACAAAAACAGGTAAAAATTAATAAAAATGGAAAGATGTGCTTATTGTCCTACTGTAGAGATTCACAGATCTCTGCACATCTCATCCATCACACAAGATACCTGTTAGCTCAGGTTTTTCTTTTTACAGAAAAAAAAAGAACATTCATCTCAGTGGTGCAAAAGTCTAATACTGCTGAAGACAGTTTTCCATCAGGACTGCACAGAATGTGATGAAAACTGGATGCTCATTCTCATCAGCATGTCATGAATGCAAGAATGCTTTTCTTGTCTCCTGGCAAGTTCTTTGTATGAGGTAAAAGCATTGTTTGAAAAGTCTGGGGAACTGAAATGGATTTGAAATGATCTGCCAGGGATGTTAGTAAGGAAAGTTGTCACTCTTGAGTCAGCATCCTTCATTACATCTTGCTATTTAGTGCCTTCTGCGAAGGAAATGGTTAACCAGCTTCATAACTACACATACTCAAGTCCAGCTTAAACAGATGGCTTATTATTATTATTATTATTGTTGTTGCTGGTTTTGGCTTTTTTTTTGTTTTTAGTAGTAGTATTATTACCCAATTCCAGGGATTTGGGTAATACTTAGATCAAACTAATTTTTAGGATCCAAGGGATGCATTGTGGATTTCACAGTGTATAGTTAACTGTCAGCCTGTTTTTATGGGACTCAGGTAAGTGTCATTATGACTGATTAGGAAAGAGTTACACTGCAGTAAGATGCACTTAAGATGTAATCGTTTAGAGGGTTATGCATGGCATTACAGTTATGGAGCTGCCTTAAAAAAAAAAAAAACAATGAAAGGAATCCACACATGCACTGCACATATTCCCACCCTCAAGTACTGCTTATGGAAGTTAGGAAAAGTTGAAATCACAGAGCACAAGCAGGATAAGTTATTCATGGATCATAAACAGGTCAACTAGAGACCACTGCAATGATAGCAGAACTCTGGAGTTACCTTCATTCTTCTCTCACCCACCCCCACAGAAGGGGCTTATTTCACATTTGCAGTGCCACACATCCACTAGAGAAGCATAAGTTACTCATTCAGCATCACACAGGCAGCGTAAGACTTGCAGAGATCATATACTTCTATGCAAAATGACACCACCATGAACAAGACAGCATCTGCTGCTTACGGAGACAGCATTACCTCCCCTGCCAAGAGGGGGAATGTCTCTTATCAACGCTCTCGGGATACCTTACAGCTTAGATCCTTAAAGAGGCTGCCTCACTTGTCAGTCTTCAGGAGAGGATTAAAGTGCAACGAGCAGATCTTAAGCTTCAGACGCACACGGTCAGTGCGGATGTGGAATCGCAGTCCTTGGCTTACTGCTGGGCACGGCAGGAAGGGAACAGCCTATGATACCATTCTCTTCTTGTGCTTTCCCAATATGGGCTTTAGCTTAGCAATTCAGGCCCAGCCCTGTCCAGTGGTCTGGTACCATCAGGAAATACTTGTCCATAGCTTCACAGAACCTAGTCCGGTACAGTTCTGGAGAGACCACAGTTGGCATCTTACCTAGTATTTCAGAGTAAAAAGTAGTTAGAAGTGGGCTGAAGAGTCCATTGTATCAATGTGGCAGTAGAGAGAGTTTTCACATGAAATTACAACAGCAGAATGATGAAGAAATACTAGACAGGGGTGGATCTTGGAACCAAGATATATCATTAACTTTTTTAAAAAGCAAACAAACAAAATCCCCACAGTCTTACAAGTCAAGGACTTAATCCTAACACAGGATTGAGATATCTGATGTTGCAGGAACCACCTAGGCTTCTTACAGCAGCCCTGTAATATTTGAAGTACCACTCATGAGAGTAAACCAAAGCATGAATTGCTCTAAAACTTGTTATTTCTTTTATTCGGCACAAGTCTAGCTCGTGTTGAAACTCTGCACACAGGGGGAATTGTGGCTTTGCTATTAAGGCTATTGGAAGCTTGCAAGTGAAGAATAAGCATGATCAAGTCTTGCTTTTGTTCTGAACTTACCTTGTCCTCCTAAGATGCCAGTTGATTTCACCACCATTTCAAGCTTTTTGTCCCAAGTAAAGGTGCGAATATAGTCTGTCACAAGAAAAGAGCCACACACAAACATGTCATATGTAATACTGCCCAAATGTATTTCCTCCTCAACACGGATGTAAAAGCAGTAGGCTTCGATAGCCAGGACCTCAGGGTTTATCCCTGCCAGTTGCATCACTTTCTGGAAATCTGTGTTTGGACAGTATGAAAACGATAGCTAAAAAGCCTGTCAAGGTCATAACCACCTTTTCCTGCCTCTACAAAAACAGATGTCCCAGGTATTCTGTTTTTCTTTTAACCATATTAGAGATTTAAGGGCTTGATTACGGGAGTCACTTAGCTGATCCTCAGCCCAAAAAACACATCAAGGGGTTTGTTCTAACAATTTCTGCTACTTGACCACCACAGCTAGCAACAAGACTTGAACATCCATCCATTTAGGCCCATGGCATTCCTCTTCGTGGCAGTCACCTAGGGGTTTGGTAACAGATAGAGAACATTTATCCCTTGTCTTCACGAAAGAGAGGATTAGAAACAGCATGAGTGACCCTCAGTGGAAGAGATGAGGGTGCTCCAAGAAGTGGAATTGAGAACTGCTTTTAAATCCCTTCAAAAAAAATTAGCTCAGCCATTACAACAAGCACATGAACATTTTGGTCTGCAAATGTAAAGCTGGTAAATCACACTTTTCATTACTGGATCTCATTACTCTTGTAACTCTACTCTTATTACTCTTAGCTAGCAACTACAAAGAGAAAAATCAGATCACAAAAAGAAACTGTAAGTCTTTCTTGTAAGATATGCAACTGCTAATTGCACAACTTGTAATTCTAATTCTAGGCTTACAAAGTCCCGTCTTAACTATTTGCATTTCAACTCAGTGTTTTACAAAATAAAGAAAACTCACTCAGATTCAACAACCTTGAATTTCTTTTCAGTTCATCTGAATACCCTTAGGAAGCGCTCCCTCAGAGTGCTTCAGGTTCGACACAATCAGTTTGTGCACTACCTACTGCCCCCCTCATGCCCCAAGTCACAGAGTCCAATAGAACAGGGCCCTGAAATAAAGGTGGATTTTCCCAGCCCCTCCCCAGGGCTACCTCAGCATGATTAGCACCTGAAATAGCTAGAGACTCTGAGCCCAGGTTCAAATTTGGTCCATGCTAATGGTTTTCTGCCTTCCTCCCTCCCAAAAGTCAGCTTGAGTAGTATGGAAATAAAACTCAAGGCATGTGAAAGGAAAACAGTTAACCTCCCACAGGCCTTTGCAGGCCTATCTAGCACAAAACATCATGATGACCTTGCTGAAGTCATTTCCCAGCCACTGAAGGAATGCACTGTCTACAAACACACAGAAGTAGTACTGTCTGTTTTGTTAGAGCCTCCCTCCCTCCTCTTCTGAAGTGATTCACTCCCTTTTTCTGTTTATCTACACACTTGCAGTCCTATAAAATTGTATAATCCCAAGGTATATTAACTCTGTAACAGCATCTTTAGGGTAGAATTCATGTCAGAGGCTGTCACTGGGCTGCTCTGTGCTTTTTGTGTTATTTATGGCAATAAACTGCTTTTACTCTGACCCAAACCTAAATCCTACTCTGTGTATTCCATGACAGTGCCTGGCAAGTCTTAGGGCAGCATTTAGACAATGCTGTGATAGTCTGATGCAACAGGGAAGTTCTCAATTTTTAATATATTCATGTGAAACAGGTTCCTTCAGATTATGAACAGCTGTTCTCAAAACACTGAAGGAACAGCTACATTTAAACATAATTTTAAACATCAAGATAAACTTCCCATTGGACAGTAAAATCCACATGCACACAGGAAGAAGAATCTCATCCCATTTACACAAACATTCAATACATTAAGTAAACAAGGAAGTAATAATACCTTATAGTTTTGCAGATGGGACTCCAGTTCTCAACTAGGAGTACAATTAGGGTGACTTTCAAGCTTTAACAGTAAGATAGAGTAATCCAGACCTCTTGGCTTGAGCTCTCATCTAGAAACATTTTTGGGCTAGGTTTCAGGAGAAGCTCATTTCCACCTGTCATTTCCATCCTGCAAAATGGCTCCACTGAGTCTTGTGCACAAGACTGGCTTGTTTATCTAAAGATGAGGCTCTGTCTTCAAGTCACATGTCAGGAATTTGTAAAGAGAATTGCCAGATTGCCACCTATGTTATTCAGATCTCACTACAGTATCAGAAGTGGTCCTGTGATGATTAACATCTTTCTTCCATCTCAACTTCTCTTCTCAATATTTTTCCTCCTCAGACATCTCCACATAAGTTATAATTTAAGGTCAGTGATACTTACACAGCCATTTAAAAGACTACACATATAGTAGCATAAAAATAATGTCTCTCTACTTTAACAGGAGTCAGAGTGCAGGTTAAACATCAACTCATTTTCTTTTTTCCGCTGCTTGAGAGGTCTCCTCGTATATTCTTATTCATGTGAATTCTTTTTCGTATGAATACAAATGCTAACATAAGCCTATAAAAGAGTTTGGGAGAGCTTCTGCCTCTACTCTGAACACCAAAGGGAGGCCGAAGAAGCATTTGAGCAGGAAGATGACAACACCCCCCACCGACCTATGTCTCTGTGGTGGTGATACAATTTTAGTAGTAGCACAAACACCTGCAAAACAAAGCATCCTCACTAGCTGGAAACGTGAAGCAGGCAACATACCTATGATCCCAACCACCAGCTCGTTGTTGGTATCATCACGACCCACCAACAGGGAATAGTCTATGATGAGGTGGCTGGAGAGGAACTGGGAATCACTGTGTATGGAAGCTCTCAGCACAGCCTTGCAATGGGAACGGATATACAGAGGGTTGTCCCGGACCATCTTCAGGAGGTTCTCATCCAGCAGGACAACATCACAGCTTTCCTTCCCTGTGTCTGTTTTAACATTTCTATTCCGGAGGGAGCCTTTCAGGTCAAAAACCTGCAAATGGAGAACAGCAGTACTTTGTTCCATCATTCTGTGAGGTTTGAAGCTTCAGAGTGCCCACCTGCAGCACCACAGGCAGCACGGCATAGCAATGCTTTCTTCCTTGGCAGAGGAAGAAGGCAAACATAAATATTTTCACATTATACAGAATTAAATTCCCCAAGTATTCCAGAAACCAGATTTCTGTTTCCAGTGTCTGAACACCCTTGTGAAGAAAAAGGTTTTCTATATTTAGTTAGAATCCCGCAAATTACTTCTTTCAGAAACATTCACCTTTTGAAGTCAGGCATTGAGAAGGATCGTGGAAAAAGAAGCGAGTCTATGCAGTTTCAGAAGTATCATTGCTTTTTAAATTCCTTTTAACATCGATGGTCTGTTTGAAAGCAGTTTTTGCAGTTATTTCTACGTCTCTATTCTACTGCCTCATAAAGATCACTTTTCCTCTATCAAGAGCAAGACTGAATTCAAAGCCATGTTCCATGCATTAAGCAATACCAGGAGATGATTAGTCCTCCCCCATCCCCGCATTGGCTCACCACCTCTGCCATGAGGCTTCTCCTAAACAAACTAGTCTGTATCCTAATTAGTTTTTCTAAAAGCTTTGCAAAACAGATTCACATTTTCCCAATCAGACTGGCAATGCAGGAAAATTAATACAACTTCTAACGCCTCAAGCCTGCACTATAGTTTTCTGAACAACTCAGTATAGTCAGTATCAAGTTACTGACCACATAACAGGAGACACGCGCACAGTTTTATCTGAAAAGTGCTAGATATATGGGCAAAGATAAAAAAACAAGAACCGTGGCTACTCATAAGCCAGAGCCTCCTGTTCTCAGTCTGTCAAGGGACTCCACTGTAGGTGAACAGAACCCCTGGTTCCTACCTGAGCCATTTTCCGTCCATAGAAAAGGTTTTCCATGACAAGCAGATCCAGCTTCTTCTCAGTATTGTTTTGAGAGTTCTTGTAGCCAATTCTATAGACCCCAAGGATTTTGGCCAGTGCTGTAGGCTTCTGTTAAACAAAATACACTGGGTATGATTTCCACGTACAAGCAGTGATCAATCGACTAGTCAAAGCGCCACTGTTTCATCTGCCTGCATATCACAGTTTAGAAGCTCTAGCAAAACTCCTGCGTTTCATCTTTAAACTACATCATGAATATAACTCACACCCACCAACATATTTTTATTTGCATAAGTGAAAAGCATTAAGGAAAAATATCGCTGGTCTATAAAATTCAAAACAAGGACTAAAATACAGGCTTTTTATTACCTTCTGCTGAACTGCATTGATAATGTAAGTGAAGTAGTGTGGAGCAAAGTCAAGGAACGACTGGACCTCCAGGCGAGGCATCTGCTTCAAGATGAATCTGTCATCTGTTTTAACATGACACAGAAGCAACAGGATTTCATGTTGTCAGTGACGTCTCCTTTAAAATTTTCTAGGACTGTCACATGGTTGAAGCAATTTCTCTGAAAACTTAAGGGCTGCGATTCTCTTAAATGCTTAACTATAGGTGGCCATTTTTAGGAACTTTCTTATTCCAGATGTTGAAAGCTTTCTTTTTGCATTTCAGCCTATTAGCAAATCAGGAAGAAGAGTCTGCCTAAGTTAGATATGCCTCAGCTATCCTACTGACTCTTCCAAAAGATTATTCCAGATTTGCTTTAAGTAGGGGTTTAGAGTCAGCCATGAAAAACTATGCAAACACACACTACCACACACTCAAACTAACAAAATACATCCATCCATGGAATAAAAAGCAGTATGTTTGATAACCACACCTTTTCCACCTTTCTCAAAAAAATACTGAAGTCTGATGTTTGAAGCCTGCCTAGGAAACTACAACTCAAACTACAACTTTCTGCTCAACTTGTCTCCTTTGCTGCTACCACAGGAAACAGAACTCCCCTACTACCATTTCAGTTTTCTGCACGTACAAAGAACTTAATCACGGGACTTTAAAGGCCTCAGAAAAACACACATTAGCTTGCATACTCATTGAACAGCCCTGTGCTAGGAGTAATTGGGATTTAAATAAAAATTATGAGGGAAAGCAGCTGCTCTTACCCTCAGTCACATAGAAGGCAGCTCCAGATTTGCCACCTCGTGCCTGCCAGGGCATAGAGTGAGAGAGCGAGCGGATGAAGTCCTCCTCACTGCTCCCCAGTATCACTTCCCGCATCTTGTGAAACTCGCCAGCATAATAAATCCGACAGTAGAACTTAGCATTTGCATCTGAAAACTCTGTAAGAAAAGGTCCTTTTGGGTTAACAGCTATGAAGATTTTACTCATGTCTGAAAAATTTATTTTCCTAAACATTCTGCCCCTGCACCGATTGTACTTCAGACATTTGAATAGGACTTAAATTAAAAACTTGCAGGTAGTATATAACAAGCCCTTCACAGTAGCTTACATCATATACCAATGGAAACTGCCAAACAAAATATTAACTGAAAATTAAAAGTATTGCAGGGTATTTCCACATCAGATTGATTATGATCACATTGGGTCTGTTCTTTTTCTTTTTCTTTCTTTCTGCACAATGGAAAGGAAAATAACTTCACCAACTCGAAGGTTTCTTGTACATCATGGAAAGACAGGAGTATGTCGATTAAGACAAGTTATTAATTACAACAACTCACGGAGTTCCACGTGGGGATTTGCCAGTTGTTTCTTCTGTCCATCTCCTCCATCTGTCTCATCTGAAAGCACAGAGTGATCACTCTTTGGAAGGCTTGCTCATTATTATTTCCCAGAAAAAGCTATGCAAGGTACTACTTGTAATCTCATATTACAAGATTTTTTTTTCAAGAATACACTGGTAACCATAAAGTTATAGAAATGGTTATGATTCTGTGTACTAGAAGACATGAAAGACTAGTCTTTCATGCAATATGTATGAAAGACTATATATTCATGCTTTGTCTTCTTCATTCTCTTTTCCATGATTTGAGGCAATGAAAGAGTTAAACAGGAAGTGAGGACTGCTAGATTAAATTCAGCTCCATTCAAAGGAATTTGATCCCAGCCTACTCACTATCTGAATCTATATCTCATAGTTTCTATCTATATCTCATAGTTTCAGAGGCTTAAGAGTCTCCATTTCTCTCCTCATAAGGCAAATCAATGTCTTCAGGAGAAACCTATACTCGGTGCTCAACACATTCATTTCAAAGAGTCTTGAACGTTTGCAAAATAACTCGGAGTCTGGTCTTTAAGCATGAATGAATTTTGGCAGAAGTAACAATCCAAGGCAAGAGATGATCAGAAATTGGTACCTTGAGGTTCTGCTCCTTGGTTTTCTGCTCCCTCTTTGCTCATCTGTCCAACCTGGTAATAGGCGCTGTCAGCACCACGCAAGGTCTCTTTCTTCTGGGAAGACAGGTCTGGGCTCTTCCCTCCCGCACCACGGAAGAAAGACAGGACACTCGATGGTTTCTTTGCTACAACGAAGAGGAAAAAAAAAAAGTTAGCATTGACATTTACAGAAGCAAATAATAGCATGATATTACATACGTCACATACAATAGCATGAAGCATTGGCCATTAATTGTTCTAAATGGAGGGTTGATATTATTCAACTAGAATTCATTCGCTATTCTTCAGGCACTGAAGTCCACCAGGTTAGCTGATGAGTGTTCTGAGCAGCATTCTGGAATGTTAAGAGTCATTTGACATTGCATGTTCCACAGGGATGGATAATTAACTACTTAATTCCTGCATTAGCAGTGATTTAAGTGTTAATATTTCAAATACAGCAAAGACAACACAAAACAGGAGCTGTCACAAGAGCCACAGCTTAAGAATTTGAAGAGAACCCTACCACCAACAGAAAAGTCTACCCCTCTGAAAGAATGAATGACATATTAACATTTCTGTTTTTAAGAAGGGTTAAGCAAACAAAGTTAAATAAAGTTCAAGCTAATAAAGACATCCTTTCTTCATTTTAAAATACATACTTAGCATCTTTTCAAACTGGGCAATGCCATAGTAAAGAGGTCAGAACATGTTGTTCTTGGCTAGGCCCAAGAATAACCTGCGTTCCATTGCTTAATATTCTGATCTCATAAGAAATCCAATAAACGATCATGGACAGAGATCTTTTAATTATATAACACACTCTGTACCAAGGCAACTCCAAGACAAACTGCAATTCAGCCTGAGAAAGTTTGGGAAGCACACAGGGAATAATTTGAATTTGATACTCAGAATGCATTTTCCTTTTAAGTTAACCCTCAGAAAAGCTAAAATTCAGCTCACTCAACTCCGACTTGAGCCCATTTAAATTGAAATCAATGTTATGATTATTTTAGCAAAATGGTCTTACGCTGTTCTGGTTCTGCAGCACGATTTGAAGAACTCAGGTTCGCCTCAGGCACACGGACAGGGCTACTGCTCTTTGGCTTGTTGTCCAATGTGCTGAAAGTGAGGGAGTAAAAACTTAAGTCAAATACTATCATCTGAGTTAATCTAATGCTTCGCTTCTGTACACTTAGTTTTCTTCCCTGAATAATGTCAAGTACAGTTAAAGGGAAGGAATACAATTTGAACTGGTAATGATGTGGAACTCTCTCAAGTTGACCTCCACCTAAGTGCCCACCCTCCTGAATTTGATTCTCTCGGGCCTTCGCTGTAACAGCTGCTCCCATCAGAGTAGCTCAGGCCCAGTTATCTCCATCATGCACACAATCAGGGGATCAGGTGATGAAGCCAACACAGATCCAATGTGAAACAGACTGGGATACTGAAAAAATGCGCTGGTGACATCCTGTTCCACCATAAAATAGAAAACCCTTTGTCCTAGTGTATTGTAGTCCTTTCAGGTAACCTGTTTGGCTGGAGTCCTTCTTCAGAACTGTTCTTCAGAGATGCTTTAGATAACTCATCCAGGGCATTTCTGTATTCCTTGCAGCTGAAGGAAGATAGAAAAAAAGATACTCATGGTTTTTCTGGGAATCCTCACAATACCAGCCAAAAGATTCAGTTGAGAGCCAATCTTCAGAAACAAACCTACAGAGGGACACCTTCCCACCACAGTTAGTTCCCTTAGTCTTAGTTCCCTTGGAACAGAAACTGCTCCAGATCATGCTGCAGAAGGTACCCCGCTTTGCCCCAGTCCTCTCTGTTCATGTCCACATATACAGCTTAAGAATGATACACCTGAAAAAAGTCTGTTACCTAGCGACATAAAAGCCACAAGATTTACTGAAACATGCAACATGGAGATCTCAGCAGTAACAAGAGTTGTGATGACTATGGGCAATGTAGAGATTGTGTTATGAATATGGAGTCTTTGTCCTCTAGCTCAGCTGCACTTCCTCCAGGCTGAAGAACCAAGCAAGTGGTATTTGCAGTTCTAACAGTATCAATTTCCAGTCTACTCATTTTTGTGTACTGAGTTGGGAAATCTAGCCTGAAATCCAGTTGAAGATTGAAAAATAGATGTGGAAGGCAGGTATGAGCTCTGCAGCTCTGGCAGAAACTCTCAGCACAGCTGTTCCTTACCAGAGTTTATGCATCCCTTGCACACAAAAGCTGCAGAAGTGTGATATGCGTGAGTTTAAATGCCAGAAGAACAGCAAATCACATCAGTACCTGAGAGCAAAAGCTATGATGGAGCTTGGTTCCTTCTCACAGACAGCAATAGGTACTCGTTCATGTTCATACATTAGGTAGTGCTTATCTGGGTCACTGAATGAAAATAAGAGAGAGAACGTTAGTAGATTGTAGTAGTTTGTGGAAAGCAAAAGTTAAGTTTAGTCAAAACTCAAATTTAATCACTGCACTCTAAGCACAAATACTTCCTTGAACTGCAAGTCTCACCACAGAGCCAAAGAGCCCCAGATCAGCTTCTCCAGTTAGACACATTC
Organism: Tinamus guttatus; assembly: GCF_059628265.1. Lineage (NCBI taxonomy): Eukaryota > Metazoa > Chordata > Aves > Tinamiformes > Tinamidae > Tinamus > Tinamus guttatus. Next base: position 3,065,464 of record NW_028288731.1, read on the forward strand.
ATAGCTATGTGGTTAAGTGCAAATGTTAATGTGTTAGGGCAAAAAATTTCATCACTCCAAGCAAGTTTATTATAGTGGTGAACCAGCTCCAAACTAGAGCACAAGTTTATTTCTGTTTAGCAGCCAGTTTCCAACAGTGCTAAAACCTGCTTGTGCTTGCTTTGACTGTTCCATAGCATGGCCAGATGAGTGATGCAAGAGCATGAACTCGGACTCCTCTGGACAAAATGTTTAGGACATAAGTTTCCTAAAAGCCTCTTAAGTCTATCAGACTTTTTTTTTCTTTTTTTTTTCTTCTCTCCCCTCCATTCCTCTGTAGGCCTAAGTCATTTACTTTGTATCTCACTAGCCCATGGAATCCACCATTACCTTAGGGTAGGGTTCAAATAAGGTAAACTCAGGCTGCCAAACATTAGGCTCACATCAAACAATCAAGAAACACTATAATGCATGCAGACCGAGTAGCTGAAAGGCTTTCCAGACTGCCCATTCTCACATGGGCAAGGAACTTGAGGGCACATGCAGTAGCCATTGAACCTGACCTACACCCAGACAATGCCCACTTGAGTCCAACCCTTGGAAGAGGTCTGGAAGCAAGAACAGAGAGGCAAGCAAGTAGCTTTAGTAAGTCTTTGGTAAGAGAGTACATTTCCTCTCCCTCCCTGCAGCAGAGGATTTAGAAGAGACCCCTTTTTCTGCCCACCCAGGAGTTCCTGGGCCAGAGGCTCGATAGGAAGAAGAAATGAAATCAGTAACATACATATGCAAGGATGAGCTAGGAGAAGGATGTAAGTCATAAATACAGAAAGGAGGTGACCTACAAACACCTTCAAGAGACACAAGAGCCTTTTTGCCTTGAGGAAGATTTACAGTTTGTTTGAAGGCAAAACCTAGGCAATGGTGTAAATGATCTGGTAAGCAGGGGAAGCATGCACACTCTGCCTGCAGCTGAACCAGTTGCCAGTCGGGCATTTCATATACATTAAGCTGCACTTACAAGGGAAATGGAATGGGGTTATAGCTGTTCCCAGGCAACAAGTTAGCCAAAATAGCTTTCATTGTAGATTTCTCCTTCACTTGGCTGTCTGCAGATCCCAGTGAGTGTCCATCAAACACATCTGGAACAGAGATAACAATTCTGCACCACATAGTCAAACTTCAAGCTGCAATTATGAAAGGAAGCTAGCAGATCACTTATTTCCATCAAGTCCTGTAGTATCTTTCCCTAAAACATTTAAATCCCAGAATACCAGATTCAGGAAGTGCCCCATGATCTAGTTTCCTAAAGCTACTGCAAATCTTTAACAGAAGCAAGGCTCTCCTCGTTCCCACTCAAAATCATTATTTTGCCTCTGTAACTACACATGCTGTGTGTGCGTGTGTGTGCGCACATCAACTGATGCAAGAGTATCATGTCAGAATTAGTAACTTGTTTTCAGACAACCTGCAGCCTAAAGAGGGTAAAAAACACTCAAAGAAGTGTTTTCTTCAAAGAAGTGTTTGAGATAAAACAGAAAGCAAGTTAGTGAAGGAGAACAGGAGAATCAGTGCTGACCTTAACAGAAGGGACAGGTAGATTTTTTGCTAGTCTGCATGCAGTACACTTCTTTGGCAACTGCAAAAGCATCCTTAGCTATTACCCTGAGGCAGAGTTTTAGAGGAACAAGAAAAGCTGTCCTCATCCTGAAGCAGTATGTTTGCCATGAGGGCAGGAGAAGGAATACAAGACCACATCTGAACTCTACCTTCTGAGCTGCTGGTTGTCTCCTGTTCGGAGAGAGCGTTAGCAAAGGATGAGCCACCAGCCAGTTGCTCTGACACAACCTCTGGAGGGGTGGGTAGCTGAAGATGAGTGGAGCCTGTGGAGCCCTGACTGGATAGGGTGGTCAGGAAACGATCCTCTGAAAGTACAAGGACAGTTAAGGACACAAGCAATCATTTTTCAAGTTCTGTGCAGTAATTCTATCATTTAGAAAGACTCTGAAAGTTTTTAAACAATTATCAAGATGCCAGTTTAGCATCATTAGTAACACAGTCCCATGCTTTGTTTTTTGCCATGGTAAGCCAGAAATTGGCTTATCCCCATCTTGTGCAATGGGGATTCACTGTCAAACTTGGTAATTTAGAGAAATGAAAGCTCCCACGTTATATCACAGAAAGGGTTACAAATCAGTTTTTTTTTTTTCTGGTAGGTTAAGAAAGGAGGAGAAAAAAAAAGCCAACCAAGAAAAAAAACAGACCTTTCTCTCCATTTTGCAGTGCTGGAGAAACATTGCGTGGAGAGGCATCAATGCTACTGATCTAGAAAGAGTAACAAAACATCAGTGTTGATGCGTGGGTTTTTATAGCTATATCCCTTCCTCTCTCTGTGAAGGGATTCAAAAGCAAACTTACTGCAGCAGAGTGCTCCCACCCACCACTGCCAGCCTCAGCACCACCGCTATACCTGCCAGCATGTGGAAGACACTAGCCACAGCACAAGCATCGCAGCTTGCCATGGTTACTATCTCTGTATGCTGCTTTAAGAGAGTCCTTCTCTGTATACTGCTTACAATAGTAGTATGTCACAGTAACACTGTACCATTTTTGCTCCCACTGCTTTGACCCTGTTGAGACTATAGATTTGGATGAATGGATTTTATGCAGATTTAGAGTCCAACACAAGGGCAGATGTACCCTTGACACTGAATACAACTCCATGCTGTCAACATTTATATTATCAGCAAACAAGTGCACAAGCACACAAAAATATCAAGTACTATTTATACTTAGTCTTCTATTTTTGTATAAGAGAGTTCTCAGTTATCATCCTAAAAAGATGCATGTGTTTCCATGAAACTTAGGCTTTTACAGCAGCATGAAATTTTCTTCTGTAAGAACAGTTTACTTAAAAAAAAGAAAATTCAAATGAGCAAACTGAAGTTAGTTTTAGACTGTTGTAATGTACCAGAACAAGAGTTTAGCTTCCAGTCTGCTGCAAGTACCTTGCTTTCTTCACCTTGCCTTAGCCTTCCAGGGCTGGGTGGCACTGAGGGGCGTTTTCTCCCTTTCTCTTGCTGGAAGAGATCTTGCAACCTTAAAAACAGAACATCAAAAATAGATTACAGGTGTTAGCACGAAAGGTACAAGCTATGAAAATTTTCCATATCAGAACACTGCTGCACAGACCTTCACAAGTCAACCTTGGGTAGCTGCTGAGATGTGCTGGAGGACAAGCAACCAGTGTCAAAACCTTCCCCTCATGCCTTGAGGAACACTATAGCAGCAAAGCCTGCTCCAAACACCACAGGCCAAGTGGTCTATGGAGTAAGAGGGGAGAGTTTCCCTAAGGACTGCAATATAATTTATCTAAAACGTTTCTTTTGACACTTGCTCAGCTCTAAAATCAGTTTTTTTGCATCAATTGCTTTCACATGCTCTCCCCTCTTACAGTCTTTCCCTTCTCTTTCCATTTAAGTGATGCTTTCTCTTTTCAGATGTGAGCAGAGTTCAACAACACACAATATTTTTGTTATCTGCCCTTTAATTATGGATGTTCTGTTCTGCCAGTCAGCTCTGTCATCTTAACCAGTAGAACATTCAGCATAAGCTGTAATAACACCCTCTGCATAGCAATCGTGCTACAGGGACAGACAGGAGGGCATATAAAAGAAGCTCTTCCCTTCCATAAGCACCATAGCACCACTGTTGCTCACGATTCCAACACCAGTTCTCCTTACCTGTTATTCCAGGCTTGCAGCATCTCACACAGACCTTGTTTCTTAGCTATCAGAGACTCAAAAACAGACTGCAGCTGCTGAGGTGTGTCCAAGGATGACGAAAGCAGCCTTGCTTGAATCTTCTCGGTCCAGTTCCGAAACTCCCCCTCCTCCATCTGCCAAGAGAAGTTTCAATATTCTGTCACCAGGTGTGACACTCGGGCTGTGTTGCTTCTCCACATGCTTTGTAGCCTACACTCTGCTGGGGTAGAAGCAATTCATTACCTCTTTCTGTGCAAAGAGGTCTTCCATCTTCTCCTCCCTTGTTTTGCTAAAGGTATCCGTTTTCAGAGAAGCCAAGCGATCATCAACAGCAAGATACACCTGTGACACCCTGTCAACAGGGATGCAAAGTGTTAAGCTGTGCTTGCTCAAACCATCTAAAACATTCTTTCACAGAAGTCTAAATGTATTTGAGATTGGAGTTTCACAATATAAGAGACAACATGAGCCAGCCTTCCACACAGTAGGCTGCCCCACTGAATCTATTGTGAAAGTTAGAAATAAAATCAGTGTAGCAGAAGTTTCAACAAGCCTCAATTTTGCCATTCATGAAAACAGCTTCTTCCCAAGCCTGTCTCTCATCTCCTTTTTCCCCTCCTCTATGCTTTAGAGTGTAACTGAGCAAAGACGACCAAAAACAATCCAACACATAAAACATACCACACTTAACTGCCACATGAACTCTCTCTCTCCCTACAAAACTCCAAAAGAAACACATGCAACACTACGCATACACACACCACAGTTCTATTCAGACAACAGATTGAACATCATCATCTTAGCAGTTTTTCTAGGCTAAAGTCAAGACAAACTTGGCAGACTGTCCTTCCAAAAAGGCATGTTAAAGCAAGGACACAAAGCATTACTCGCAGTTTTCAGATTAAGCCTTCAAGGACCACTCCCTTTAGTCCATTTTTAGTATTACAGGGAGGAATTAGAAGTGCTTTAGCTGTAGTTGAAAAGGCTTTTCACAAGAGTGAAGCTCCAGACATCAGCTCACAGTCAGCCTTCCAAAGGCTAATTGACAACATCACACTAGAGCACTCGGATATCAATCATGGATGTGTGGACGGATCTCCTCTCTTTCAAGGATGCAGGAAAGGCAACTCAATTTTTACTGGTCATGTTTAAGATAAACTGCAGCAGATGAAAAGATGTGAAGAATCAGCAGAGAATGAGCAAACGAAGGTGAGAAAGAAGGTTCCCAACTTGCTCTTACTTAGACCTGTGCATACTCATGAACCTCATGAACTTAAGTGTTTAAAAATCATTACTTTTCTATTAAACAATGAATATTTAGCAACTATATTGCTTATACTAGCAAGAACAGTTTTATGTATGCTATTGATAGCACTCCAACACACTAATAAATTGAGGAGGGCATGAAAGCAAAGCTCACTTTTGAGAGAAGTCCTTCAGGTCCTGCAAAATAGTAACTTTTAACGGAGCTTGTCGCTTGATGTAGATTTTGGGGAGCGGCACACACACCTCAAGCAGACGGATTGGAGAGTAGCTGCAAAGGCAAAGAGGCAGCTGTTAACAACAGTCTCCCCAGATAGTACTTCTACACCATGTTGCACTTTGTGGCTTTATACGAAATGGGCACTGTTGATGCTTTCCAAGCAACACCGGGTTAATTATCCATCATGCTACAAAATAAAGTTTTGATAGTCTTCTAGACTAGACAGATCTCTCAAACGGAGACCACTCATTACTGCCCTCCCATACCATGAATTATGATGATCCTTTCGTATGGATGCTCTGTATCCCACGTAGAGCAGTGATAGCACCCAGAGCACCCTCTGCAAGCCCCCTGACCTTGCAGTTATAGCACAGTCACACTTCCCCATGCTGTACTTAAAGTGAAGGACAGACTCAAGAAATCCTAACTTGCCTAGTATTATGTGAAGCACATGGTCAAAAAAGGGTTACTAGCAGTGGACCTCACCTGAAAGATGCCACCATCTGATTATAGGAAAAATACTGATGATAGTCATGGTGAATGGAGTGACCACAAGGCTCTGCGTTGGCCCTTCGAGTGTACTGGTGCCCGTAGAACCTCAGCTCGAGGTATTTTGCAAAAGACATGGACCAAGAATCACTGGAAAGGGGGACAACTGGCGTCACCTGAAAATTGAGAGCAAGGTATCTTAACACTGTGCTTGAAGGAGGAAATTAAGGACAGGGTAACCTAGATAGCCATCTAACATATCTGGCACCATGACTCTGGAACGTACCAACACAGATACTAAGGATAACATACACATAGTTAAAATAAAAAGGATAAGCAGCAATTGCTAGTCAGAGATGACTCCATGAGGTAACTTGAGCAAGTCTGAATATATCCCTTGATGGAAGCTCATATCTGGGATGTTAATTATCTGTACAGGGAAAGTTTCCAGCAGCACACGGTCAGCAGCAACGGCTTCATTCTACACTTTTTCCATGGTGACTCTAAGTAGAAATACACTGGTATTGCCCTACAGGGTATTTGGACTCCACAGTGCTTTAAGCTTGGAGTAGCCACCAATTTACACATACCTAATAGCCACAAACATATTAGTGTTTACATGAGTAAACTGAAATAAGAGGTTATGGAACAGGCAAATACCTAGTGAAACACAGCTTGCCTTCAGCAATTAAATTAACTTCCTACAGACGTCTTTAAATCCAACACCCATGTTTAAGCTAGCATTAAGTGGGTGAATTGAGTCATTCACATGGGTAATTAAAATGTTTTCCAGTGTGAGGCACCAGGTGAATCTTGTTTTAACTAAGTTTTGCTCTTGTCTGTCAAGGCTCTTCAGTTTTAGGATAAGTTTATCTAGAAATGAGTATCCTGTTCACTAAGTTAGAGAAGAAGTCTCAGATAACATGCAATATTACTTGCTCATGGTTTTCAAAGCTATCATTCATCTGATAAAGTTTGTTCTTACTTTCTAGGCTCTACTAAAGAAAGTCTAGACATTGCATTGAGTCAGTAGTAACCGATGCAGACTGCCCAGCCTATGGCAGAGCACAAATTCCAAGTGGCTTTAGCCACTTACCAAACTAGCAGGTTTCAGCACCTGCCCTTCCATTCACACAGGTTCTTCGGTTGCTTTCAAGGCCTCCCCTCAGGCAATGGACCACGCTCTCCTCTTTTAAGAGGGCAACTCTAGTCAGCAATTCACTTACAGCAACACATCAACTCCATTTAAATCTGTCCTGCCAGGGCAAGGTTTGACCCTCTCTAACAGTAGCCCATCCCAAGACGTTTCACCTTTGGATGCAATTCTGAGAAAGCAACTTGTAGACATATGAAAACATTTATATCAGTAATAAGTTTTGTGCTAGTTTGCCCAGAGCTTCAGGAATAAGGAGCTCTCAGAAATGCAGCCTTTCCGCACAGGGGCAGTCACCACAGAAATACCACAGGAAGAGCAACAGGTTTTAAGCCTGCACACTTGCCTGCTTGCATAGTCTACACCAGGAGTAGGTGAGAATCGTGTGCTGGTACCCAGGGACCGGTGAGTCCAGCTCCTTTAGCACAATCTGCACACAGCCCTGCCCATGGACAAAGCGGCGAATGTGATGCACCATCGGTGTTTCACAGAACATGCTGGGACACTGGTAGGAAGGCCTTAGGAAGAAATACAGAGACACTCCTAAATCACCATGTGCTAGCATTCCTAAAGAGATGATTCAACATATTTATATCACAGCATTAAAAGGCAACTAGATCTTTACTCTAAAAGTTTACTTTGCAGAAACACTCTTCACTAAGGGCCTATTACCAAGCCCTTTATTAGGAGCAGCATGTAGGGAAGATTCTCCTGTCAGCAGTGGCTGTGCCTGTCCCAAAAGCAATGAATGTCACAATCTTTTTAAGATAAGACTCTACCAATGAATTCCATATAGCCCACAAAATAGGGATCAAGCACCAAGTAGTACTTGCCACCACATAAGACTAGCACCATAGCAGCATTCCAGATCAAAGGCTACTGGGGCTTGAATGTTTCAGCTCCTGAGGTAAGTGCTGAGTGCAGTGTTGCCATACCACCAATTCATGAACCCTCCTTGGATGGAGATCTCCCAAGCTATGCAGCAGAGACACCAATATTAAGAAACAAACAAACAACCACACACAAACATGACTATTTTTGACACCAAGGTGAAATAGGGAAGTGTTTAAAGAAGTTATAACTTCCTCATGCAGGGCTGGAGTTATATAGGTAGCAACTTATAACCCAGTCACATGAAGCAAGTTACATGAAGCTTTGCTAAGGATTAAAATGCTTTGGACCATTGCCATCCTGGGAAATGTGGCAAGGCCTTGCCCTGAGATGTTCAGATAACACTGAAGGACTTGGGGTTTTTTCCATACAACTCATATGAAATTTCCAAGAGAAATCCCAGAAAATTATGATCAATACAGTCACTTGCCTAGAGGAAAAAAAAAAAAAAAAAAAAAAGCTATTTGGAACAAGTCACAAGAAAGCACTTGTGTGATCACATTTGACTTTATGAACTTACAAGTCTTGCTGTATTTCCTCATTAAGAGAAAAAAAGGGACAGACTGGAAGTGGGAAGCAGCGGATGTATTGACTTAAATTCCTAAATCCAGTTCCTGTTTCACTACAGCACGCTAGTAAAGCAAATGGAAAAGCAGATTTAGGTGGTAAGCTTTCCTGAGGACACAACTGGTTTGTCAGGATTTTGCTTTTAAGAGCATGGCTGTACCAATTTGGAATAAGTTCTTCCTTACCTGAAACAGTAGCGCTCCAGAAACACACCCAAAGTGAGGTCATTTTTCCCATAAAACTCCATGGTCACGATCCTAAGGAAGAGAAGGAGCAAAAGCTTTAGAGAAGGATCCTGCCACTGCCAGCTGTGGAACGGTTTTGATACACAAATCTTCATCTACAATATGGTTGCTTTCAGCCCTGTATTCAATGTTGTTTTATTTTTTCAAACCTTCACCACCCTTCCCAGACCCCTGCTGCCAAGTTTAAAGTTCACTATTAAGTGATTTGAGTTTCTATTGAAACAGCTTTAAAATTGATATTTAAAAGCCAAATACACTTCAATTGCGCTTTTGAACTTCATGTCCTGGAGTATCTAGACACAAAAGCCTAGACAGTTTGAAGTCTCAACCATTAACATTTTAAGAGTTACATAAGAAGCATACACAAAAGACTGAAACTGCTTACAGACTCTCACCCCCACCTCCTCATAGGAAAACTTTAGTAGCAATTTTTCAATTCTCAGAATCTGAGGTGAGCAAGCCACTTAAGCTGTACTTGAAGGCATCAATTCAGACTTTTCTGACTAGTACCTTTAATTTTATTGCTGCTTTTTAATGGTTTTTCACCACCTTTGGCTCATTCCTCAGCTTTGTGCAGACTTTTCCCCTCTTGATTTTCATGTGAGCCAGATGAAGAAAGACTGGGACCCATCCACAGATTACTGTCAACTAATTACAGCCTCCAAGTTAGACATACAGCTAAAGCTTTTAATGCCGCTGCCTTTAACATGAAAAGGACACAGCTGTTTATTCAAATGCCACTCTCAAAATACAGTCTAGACATATTCTTTCCAAAATTCCCTCTCAAGTCTTAACTTAGGGCTTGGACATTCCTCTGTGTGCTCTCCCCACACACATTACTCTGCAGGCAAAGGCGCAACTGAAGCATCCAGTGCTAGGCAGGGCTTCCAGTTGTGCCTCAAGGACTGCAAAGACTCAGGGATATACTCTGACCCACTGGATCAGACAGGAAAATTCTTGCAGCAACAGTTCACTGGAAGGGAGCTTAAAATAAATAACACACTAAACAATTATATAAGCTGTAGAAAAACAGTTTTCATACCAAGGGCTAACACAGGCACTTGGAGCATTGCTGGACTGGGCAGAAGAGCTACTGAAGAGAACGCAGAGCCTCTGATGGTTTATTGGACTCAGGCAGTCCACCTGATGGAGAGAAAAATTCACTCATTGGTGGCAGACACTTCCATATATCACAACTCCTGGCAAAATAAAATTCTTTCAGTTGTATTTAAGGGCAAATCCCTGCTTGTTTCTTTCTGACAGACTAACCTTACATTCTCCTACAGCTTTAGGTAGAGCTATACCTTATGTAAAAGCTAAGAACTGTTTTGGACATATTAGTCATGCTGTTCTAAGTGAGGCTTACGCATGAATATTATGTCAGAAAGAAAGTTAAGGAGGACTGAACTTGAGAGAGGAGAAAAAAAAAAAAAAAAAAAAAAAAACACCACCACACACACACCCTTTATTACTCTTCCAGGCTACAGAACGCAGACTCTGCAACTGCCTGGCCCGCTCTGTGAACAGATGCTGGAGTGGGACTGTCTCCTCTTCTACACCCCACAGAACTATAACATTTGTAACATTTGCAAACACTTTTCTTGAGTCACTCAGTAAGTGTTAACAGTATTGACCAGTCTGATTCAGAGCAATGGTTCCTCTTACAACTCATATGGCCTGTGAAGCCATATGAATTTTCAGGTCATTTTAAGTGCTGACTAAAAAGTGACTACTGATCATGAACATAGAGGCTCAGGGTTCAAAATGCTTGACTATTGCTAAAGACCAGTTCTATTTTCCCTGTTCGTGGTCTTTTCCTGCATAGTTCCCACTGCAAGAAAGTTCCAAGATCTTTTTCTTTAAAAATGTTAGCTGCTTTTGGGGCACACAGTCTCCTACCTTTAAATACTTTTGATTACAAATACACCTGGCCTTGTTTTGAAATTTCTAAGGAGCTTTTTTTTTTTTTTTTTTTGCATGCACATCTGCACTTCTCCACATCACTCAAGATAAATAATCAAATACTCAGTGCAATGACAGCCTGTACCTATATGCCATTTCATTACGCTACGCCTCCCCACGACGCAAATACAACACCTTCAGAAGTCACCATTTTAAACAGCAGGAAAGTCCAAATTCAAAAATGAAAACACTTTCTCCTCCTCCATGTAAATGTTTTCAGGGACTAGTCATACAGCTGAACTGAACAGACAGCTTACTAATGCATGATTTTGAGGGGATTTTGTGCACTTTCCAGGATATCACCATTTAAAGGTTCTATTTCCAGTTTCACAGATTTAAAACAAATTACTAGGCCTTCTGCAATGCCAAAAAAAAAAAAAAAAACTTGCACTTTCTATAGTATAGCTTAAATCTTACCTTATTAGACCATGAAGATTCACTCTGGGCAAGTCCTTTCTCATCCTCTTCAATTCTGCATCCAGTTTTTCCAGCAGGGACACTGGAGGTATCCTTACTTTGGGCAAAGGGATCTGCGTTTTTCTGCGTTATTCTCCCTCCTCTGGCCCGATAATCAGCGAGCATCCTGGCTAAGCTCTGACTATCGCCCAGATGCTCAGCTATTCTGGCATTAACCAACTCATGGGAAGGCAAAATTTGGATAGCTTTGGCTTGGATACTCCCATTCATCCCTTGCAGTCCCGAGAGATCCCGCAATAATTGTTTCTTCCTTCTGCCCTCCAACTCCTTGTACTCCTTATTGAGGAGAGGAGACCAATAAACCTGCTCAGGGAAGTATTCCCTGGCAGGACATCTCATGCCTTTTTCTGTCAAAAGAAATGGCTCACGGAACATCATAACAGGAGAAATGCAGAGAATAACATCTTTTAACTCCTGCTTAAATGCTGCAGAATAAGTCTTGAGACGATCCTCAGAAGAAGCTACTACTTCTGTGACATAGAGGCCAGTATCATCCTGGAGCGGGTCTCTGAAGACTCTCATCTGACTCTTGGACTCCTGCAGCTCATCTCCCTGTTGCAGAGGCTCTAGTGGTTGGCTATCCAGAGTAACCAAGTGCTGGTCCATGCCATGGAGGGGCAGCAGGGATGTTTCGGGTATTGCAGGAGGTACAGAGTTGAACACAGGAAATGGTGACTCTACTTTGTGGTGCTCTTGCTGTTTTAAGCACACTGTTTCTTGCTGACTTCTCTCTTGGTCACCTCTCTCAAATACACCTCTTTGTTCAATGAAGTTGACCTCATCAGAGGACACTGACTCAGAGATGACAGGAAGCTTGTCCGAAGAGATTTCCATGTCTCTCATTGCTGTGCTGAAGTCGTCTCCATTGAAGAGGTTCTGATGTTCATTTTCATCTCCTTGCTCCTCAATAAGGGAGTGAAATGAGGCATTTTTGGTTAGAGTAGGGGGCATGGCAAACTCATCCATAAGGAAAGAGATTTCCAGCTGGGAATGATAAGCCACACAGACCATGAAAATCAGGATCTCCTTCACACGGGCCAGCTCATACTCTCCAGCCCCGCACAACTTGATAGTGCAACCCAGATGCTGGGGACACCCTTCAAAGAACATCAGAGTTTTTGTTTGATCTAGGAAAAAAAACAAACAAGACAGAAGTGTAGGAATGACCACTACAATTAACCTGCTCTTAAACATCTCACACCAAAAAGCCTATAATGGAGCAATAAGGCACAATCCATTTATAGAAATTCACACCACTATACTGAAATAACTTTTGCTAACAAAACAAGCCTTGGCTGTAAACTTGGCCTGTTTTGTAAAAGAGGTCAATGTATTCAAAGGTCATTGCAGAGTGAGGGATGGGATGAGAAGTAGCAAAGCAAAAGAACAATTATCCACCCAAGGACATTTACTCAGCCTTAACAGTAAAGGCTTTACGAGCTTTTTAAAGGCAGTTTCAAAGCCAGACGGGGCAGAAAAAGGCAGAGACTGCTTTTCCGACAAAAGAATTGTAATCAGTGTTTGTGTAGTAGTGCCAGGGAGTATCTCTTGCTCCTTCCTTTGCAGATTTCCACCGTCTAAAGCAGGTTAGAGAGGAAAGAGCCCAATTTCCCAAGGTGCACAGTGAAAAGGCAAGAGGCAGTGGGCACAAATTGCAACAGGGTAATTTGAATGGACATGTTGAAAAACTCTGTATGGTGAATATCCTTAAGCAACTCAACAGGTGCTTAGAGAGGCTGTGAAATCTCCATCATGCAAGAATTCCAAAACTTGATTAGACAAGACCCTGAGCAACCTCAAGAGGGCCCTTCCTCTTTTGAACACGAAGTTGAGCTAAAGAATGATCGCCCAAGGGACCCTACAGCTCCTATCTATTTAAGATGAGCAAGACATTTATTCTCTCAGGTAAACAAGCTAGGACACATTAATCTTTACTCACCACTGGGCAACTGGAACACTTGCATGTAAAATTTATGACAGGTTCCCAAACGTGGTTTGGTCAACAATTGATCCATTGACATCACTAAGTCTCCCTGGGTCATTCGACTTACCCGGTCTAACACTTGCTGTGAAAGAGAGAAAGGCAATAAGAATCTAAAGGGCAAAGAGAATCTGAGAGCTACACTAGCACCACTAACTTGCTCTTAAAAAAAAAAGTGTCATTTTAAAAATAATTTAATTAAATTTAATAGAGTATTAGAAAAGCAGCTCCAGGTTTTGTTAGAAGAAAAACAAAGACAAGTTTTTGAAGGAGGCTCACCGGCTTGACGTTGATGACCAGAGTGATACCATGCTCTAGCAGCATGTCCTGGGCAATGCGGGACACAGTCTTCTCAACGAGAACCAAATTAGGCCTGACATCAACTATTCGCTGAACGTAATTCTTCAAGAACTCCCTTTCCTGCGGACAGGAACAAAGCATGGCAGTAATACTACAAGCCTGTCTTGGAGAAAAGACTGAAACATTTTTCTCTCTCATTTCAATACAGATTGTTCTGATAAAGGAAAACAGCTACACCGAAAGCATCATCAGTTACCTACTGTGCACCTTTCTCCCCTCCTCCAGATGCAACAACATTCAGTTTAACAGCAGTTTGTCAAGACCTTAGGACAAACCTTCACATCAGTACAGCCAAGACAAAGCTTTTACTAAAAGCTGACCTGCTCAGCTGAACTAGTGCTTCTGTAGTGTTTCCCATCCCATAGGGCTTTAATAGAGATACAAAAATAGCTATAAACATGTTCCAAAGCAGACAGTGAAATGATCACAGTGAACAGAGTAGATACTTCTACCCTGTTCATAAAAAGAAAAAGGTCTCAGCTTAAACCTTTACTGAAAAAAAAAAAAAAAAAAAAAAAAAAAAAAAAAACACTCACTTGGAAGGGGTAATATTCCTAATGCTCTTTCTCCTGCAATCTGGTCCATTAGGTACCAAATGGAGGCAGCCTCAGATGCATTTTAAGGAAACAGGCAAATATAGTATCAGACTTCATGGCTCAAGGTCATATGGACAGCAAACACCCACACAACATTAATTCTGGCCTAGCCCTGAAGACTGATCCTCAGAGGCGCACACAGGGTGCTAAAGAGAAAAGATCCATCTGTTTTCACACCCATGGCATCTCCCTGCTCACAAGGGCAAAGCACTTGTTCCAAGGGAACGTTCTGCAGTTCACCACTTCACTAGCTTGGGTGTTGTCCACTTTTTCAAGCCCAATAAGAAGTAACGTGGGCACAGACTAACTCCCACTTATACAGCTAAGGAAACTGCCAACTGCTACAACAGAAGTTTCTCTTTTTCCTGTGCAATCCCACCAACTCAGGTACACCTTGCATAACTGGAAGCAGTGATCACAGTTTTGTTTGAATTAATAGGCCACAGGCAATTAAACAAAACTGGAAGAATGATCTGACCTGAAGTACTATAGGATCTATGCAGGTAAACTTTGTTTCTTCTCGATAGAGGTATTCAATTGAGCACTTCAGCAGAAGAATTTTGGGATTTTTTATGCAGGAGTTCATCTGGGAAAGATAAAATAGTTAGAACAGAAGATACATCCAGAAGGGAAGAAAAAACAATACAGGGCAGGGAAGGGTAGGTATTCTACCACACTTAAACCAGCAAAGTTGGAGCTATTCTCCTCATGTGTTCTTTCCCCCTTAGCATGTTACAGCCACCTCTAGGATTTTCCCTGTGTTACAGGACAACAACTGTCCCACAGGAGCACACCACTGGAGGTTTTCACAGTCACCATCCGGAACCTTGAAATCTTGATGCACTCCAGGGTCTCCATCCTGACCTCCTGTTAAAAGCTCATTTTACTATACTGCCATAAGTTAGGATTACAAGAGGTCTTTCTGGCTAATTCTTGGGATAATTATAGTTGTCATCATTCAGGATGACAATTGAGGTGAAAGTGTTGTTTACTTAACACGCATAGGGAAAATAGAGAGTTTTTTTTTGTTTTCCTCATTAGAATCTTTAGGCAAAAGAAAAGCTTTGGATAGAAACACACAGTATGCTCACATTTAAAAGCCATCCCAGTTCAAGGCCTCAGCAGACTAACAAAAACCCACACACCTCTAGAGTGGAACCTTCACAACCCAGAAGGCAAGGAAGCCACAGCACGCTTCTGCCCTCAGCATGCACTAGAGCCAGCAGCCAGTCATCATGCGTGTGTTACCTTTTTGTGTGCAACGTTCTTGGTGCAAACAAATCCATTCACCACCATGGAATCAAACTTCTTCCCGCCAGGGATCTAACAGGACAAAGTTGAACACTTTTAGGGTTGTCATACATTTCCATAACTTCTAAATGGAGTACACAAAACACTTAATGCAGCACATGTGCAGACTTCAACTACACCTTCAACTAGTAGATGAGAGATCAGATACTGTCATGGTGCATAGACAGTTCTTTTCTATTATAGTCTTGCAGACTAAGGACAACAACACAAGACCAAACATTAAAGTTGCTGGATTTTCAGGCCCCTCCTGAAAGATGCACCATTCTTTAGATTGGGCAGGTACTGTAAGATAAGGGAACCCAAGTTCTACAGGCCAAAAGGAATATACACCTCTGTATGTGCCATTTCCACCAACAAACAAGAGTATATGGAAATCACCCCCTGCCTACTGTTGAACACCAATTAGTGTGTCTATAATCATAGCCAAGCACAAGAACAATAAACAAAATGGGTCTCTAAATATCATGTTTCAAGGAATGTTTGTTATCACAGTGTTATGAAAACATCTATGAAGGGCATCCAGTTATAAATCTCTCTTTGAATCTATGTTTCAGAAGGCTTCAGCAACAACTGATGTCGTCTGAATAGATGCCAAATCACCACCAGAAATATAAGGATCTCCATGGCTGAGAAAATAAGAGAGGTCTCCTGAGAGGAGCTCCTGCCGAGGAGGCGACTGTGGTTTTCAGGCCCAAAGGCTCCCTGAAGGTTACTGTCATGTTAGCCTCACAGAAGAAACTTTCGAAGCCAAAACTCCAGCCTTGCCATTCAGCAGTGTCATCACTGGGCTATCCGGCAGGACTGGATGCACATCTGATAAGAATTAAACTTTCCTCTGTAGGAAAAGTCCTGTGCTTTGTACAGGACTTAAACCCTCCATAACGTGTAGCTACACAACAAGATATTGCTACAGAGTCCTGCAAGCTCCCATTCTAGTGCTCAACATCTCTCCAATCCAAGCACAGAATGAGCAGAAGCCAAAACCAGAATAAAACCATTACAAAGGTGTTGCTCTTTGCTACCTTGTGCAGCTTATAGCCTGGAAGACGATGGTTCAGAGCATAAAAGCATCTTACACAGAAGATGCAAAGTTCCTTTTTTCCCTCCACAACTCCACTTCAATCAAAAGAAAGGTGTTTTTGAATTAAACCACTCAATATGCTGCAGGTGAGGGGAAGGAACCTTTCCTTCAAACGAAGGGTACTCCTGTTTCCCTACATCCATTCTGAAACTTACTTTTTTGATGTGGACAAATTGGCGGATATCCATGTCATCATCTCTGTTTTTGACATCAGGCCGCACAGTCTGAACCACCTGGCAGACCACAGGTACAATGATGTCCCTCCAGGACAGCGACAGGGACTCATTGTACAGAAGCTGCTGAAGCAGTGCCATCATATGGTTGTGATTAGCAGAGCTATAAGAAACAGTGAAGTGATTAAGTGTGTAGTAAGGAAAATACAAAGCAGTGATAAGCTGAAGTTACCTTTCAGAAATTCATTTCTTAACATTTACAGTGCAGTAAATCATCTGAAGTAATAGCTGTCTAGGATGTTCTGCACTCAACTTTTGTCCTCCTACTTAGAGGAGGAAGGCAATAATAAAGGAGGAAAAAAAAAAAAAAAAAAGATACTGGTTAGAATCTTTTTCTTAATGCATATTAGTCCCTTATATTGTGCCCTGAAGTTCAATTCCTACGGAGTTCGTGGAACAGCAGGGCTTCACAAGTTATTCCTCAATATATTCACATTTTTCTATATGTTTCTTACAGCAGCCTTTCCATGGCTTGTTTCTCCCCATTCTCCTCCCTCAGCAGATCCAGATTGCTGTGGTGCCAGCCTAGCGGCGTGAAAAGGAGTTCTTTGGACTTCTCCTCCACTCTTCTGTTGAACAATGACTCTGTAAGAGACAAAACAACCTTGTTCATAACGGCAGAGTTGAACACGTGTGTCTTTTGGAAAGGCTACTTCAAAAGAGAAGACTTTGCTGAGACATCAGTCTAAGCTTCCTAAAATGCCTATTTGAGCTAGACAGCTACAAACAATATCAAGTACAGTAATGGTAAGTGTTCAACGGAAAAGTGAACTCTTATATTGCCAGGATATAGCAAATAGCTTGTTTTCTCACTTGCCTTGGCAAATTCAGTAATAGCCAGCTATAAATAAGCAGCAAATTCAAAATAACTTGTATAATCATAACACATAATGCCTTTTGTGTTTAGAAGACTGGTGAAAGGCCCTAATTTCATTCACAAAAACCTGCTGCTTTAAAGATAACTACATAAAAATAGCATTAGAAATAGTCAGGAATTTAGTTTAAGCCACAGCACAAGGAAAATTATAGTCAAAAAACCTTTAACTTTTTAACATCTTAAAAATAATAATAACAATAAAGCTTCTTAAAAGCAGGGAAAAGTTGCTCTGTTCTTAATAATCACCATTTTTAATTCTTCAACTTAATTTTAAAGCCAAGTTTTGGCTAAACAACTTACCTGGATCATTAGTATATGCTGAAAGTGCAATTGTTAGGTATACTCTTATCAACAGCACATCTATTTCTCCTCATAAGGATACTTTATTTCTCCTCCATCCGACCCCTGCCCCACAATAGACACGGATGATTCATTTTTCAGTCAACCCAAGTAACTTCAGTAAGCCTCCTTTATTCTCCAAAATAGTCCATAGACTTAATAATACCATATCCCAGTTGTCCAGACAGAAACGTTTACTACTCTACTACAAGATTATAGACCATTAATACTGGTCTATCAGACTTGACTTCAGTAAAAATACCGGCCTGTATGAATACAGCCAAGAGAGTAGCTGGTTTTCCTTGGGCTAAGTTTTATTTATTTACTTAAAAAAAGTCTTATTTACAGTCTTCTGAAAATGTTTTGAAGAAATGCAAAGCCAAGATAAGTAGGAAATAATAAGGAAGGTGGAGGAAAAAGACACTTTTTTTTCCCCCCCCCCCCTCTCTTCTGCAAAATCAGTTATAGATCAAGCATCAATTTAGACAATTTAACTAAAGATTTCTCTGGCTGTAGTTCCTGGGTTTTCCCCCTGCTTATTTCCTCTTTTTATGAGCCTATTTTAAGAAAAATAAATAAACAAATAAACAAACAATCCCCCCCACACACACAGAATCATAGCATCAAATGGGGAAAATAGTCCACAAGTACTGGCCATGATACTGGCAAGCACATGGTTTAAGCTCTAAAGTGAGACCAGTGGCCTCTCATTTCAGTAGTAGCGGTGGCAGTGACAGGAAAGATTTAAGAGATGAAGTTTTGAGCTACTCAGTGGAAGTGCAATCAACCATATCAGATATTTGTTTCCTTGTACAGAAATTAGAGTATGAACTTGTGGGTGGGGAAATTATGAAGAAAAATACTAAATCTTGCCACTTAGGTTTTACTTTATTTACTGTAGACTTTCCTTGAGTGCTTTTAAATTAAGAAATCCAAGAAGCCATTAGACGGCTTGAAAACCTTAGAGGTTTATATACAAATTTATTCACATAAACTTTAGGTTTACAATCAAGTAAACCTCTTCAGAGGGCCAATTATTTATTAAAGGAGTATTAATGAGTTTTGATCATTATACTAAACCACACAACAGCGACATTTGAAAGTTCCCCTTACCTTTAATAAAAGCATCACTAATAGAGAACATCTGCTGCCCTCCGTTGTCAGGATTCAAGTACTCTGAAAGAAAAGAGAAGAGGGAGGTAGGTGGAGACAGGAAAAAAAATGGCAGGTTACACTGGCTTAGACGTATAATTATATGATGGACACGCCCACACCATAAGCAGCAGCATTACTCATCTAGATGTTTAGTCATTAATTTAGCAACAGCTTGATGAGTGGTCAAGACAAGAATATCTTCTCATTCTTGTTCGATCTGAGCAGTTTTAGAAGGACAACAGAATTATCCCTACTACTGCTAAGAAATTAAACTAACAAAAAAATAGACATGAGCACAGAGTGAACTAGCACTGAGTCTGCTTTTCCAGTTGACACACACTTCATTTTTCTAGACCTGAATACAAACGTGTAAAGCTGTGAGTAGGTGCTATGTGAACATCCAGACAGGGAATGACCTCTTCATTCTGACCCAAAAATGGAGCTTCAGGAGCCATTTTGCTGCCACATAACGCCAGAAACACTTAGGTGGACTCTCAGACCAGTCCCACAATTTGGCTTACACAGTGATGGAAAGAAAGGCAGCCCATCTTTCAAGAAAGCTACAAAAAGCACAAACAGCATGAGGGGTTTGGAGGAATCCAGGCTGCCAGAGGTGGGCTCCCAGCAACAGAAGGAGCTAAGAGCTACGTATCAGTGTATGTAGGGGAAATAGGATGAAGATATGGATGTTGCCACTTCTTCTACATTTGTTTAGCTTACTAAATTACCATAAAAATACCACAGTGATCTTTCATGCAGGTTAAGTGGCTAGAAAGAGCTTTTTCACTCTAGAGGTCATTAGCATTTATATCTTTAGCTGGTTTTAACCAGCTTCCACAAAAAAAATGGTTTTACAATGGAAAAACAAAAGCAGTAGTCCAGCTTCATGACATAAGAGAATCCAAAGTCCAGAATCCAACTTTTATAACCTTTCTTGGGAAAGGACCAGGCCTACTGGCACAAACAGAAAGCAAAGCCAGGCAGCTTTCAGACACCAGAAAGCAATAGAAAGATGATGGGCACGAGCAATCACAAGGCTCTGAAGAGCAGCACACAAAAGACCCCTTATACACCACTATTTTTGAAGTATGAGCTTGTCTACAATTATTTGGTTTGAAATTGGATACTCAACAGATGCTCTGGGTACCACAAGTGGAGACAGAAAAAGAAGCTGCAGCCTCTCTTACAGCCCAATGGTACATACTGCTTCCTTGCGCTTCTTGCTGAGGCGCCGTCTAGCATTACCAGGAACCTACTGCTCGATGAAGACCTGCTCACCTTCAGCCTTCACCCACAGTCCTACAAAGTAGCCAAAGAAAGCCCTGTTGGGCTCCATCTACACATGGACATGCATATTAGCAGCCCAGTTCCTTTCCAGCTTGTAACAGCTTCAGGACATAAGCTCCTAGCGTGAGCACATTCAAACTAGATCTGACATAACCTGACTAAAAGGGCCAAGGCAGGAGCTATCATTAGCTCAAACCTAACCTTGAGCTCGCTTTGGATAAAGAAACAGAGGACCACTGCAAACCAAGATAATTTTTCTTTAATACAACTTCATGTCCTGAATCTGCTTAGTTATTAGCAGAATGTAAATTCTGCTTGGTAAGAAACCTGTACCTCCTCCTAGAGTGGACAGGTAACACACCCGTAAGGTGCAAGCTTGAGACTGTCAGAAAAAACAGCTAAATCGCATTTGTTACCTCATGCCATCACTACATGTATCACACCACGGAAAGTATTAGAAAAAGGACGACATTCTTGTCGCATATTTTGTATCTTTGTCTAACAGCAGTTAGATTTTATACCCCTTGACTCACATGTCCTCCCAGTAGCTCAAACAAAACAAAAACTCCCACACCACAGAACATGCAATATGCTGGAAACTAGCAGCTAGAGTTTTTGAACATCTTTTGCCTTACCCTGACTAAGCACCAAAGTGGTCAGGCCACAAACCACAGTCTTCCCTGTAGATACAGAAGCTAAGCACGAGTGCACACAGCCTTCCTTCCACAGCACCACCCACAGATACACACTGAAGCCTGAACAAAAAAAGGCACAAGGTGGTGGCTCCCAGCAGTTGTGTGGGCTGCCTTGGCAAGCAGCAGTGCTGAGGAACTCTGTCGTGCTATTCTGATCTCCTCTGCTCCTTCCCTGGCACAGCTAGGGGACACCAAAGTCTAACTACCCAAAACACTTTGCTCCCAGGATCAAGGATGCTTGGCTGCAAGGACACTTAGGAAACACAGCTTTCCATACTGATACAGCATCTTTTTAAAAACAGCATATAAAAGTCACTTTTAAAACAAACTGCTCTAGCTACTTAAGCATTCACCTCTTTCCCAGAATTAAGTGCCAGAAGTAAACTTGCTTGGTTTCCCATGTTGATTCACACTACAAGCAAAGTACTATTGTGCTTAAATGCTACTATGAGCATGCTGCTATACTCATTTGTAAAAAACACTACAAGCCAGTTAACTTGGAGTCACTAAAACTCCATGAAAATCCCCAAACATTACTCCGCCCTGGACATCAAGAAGTTCTGCCACTAGATCTTCTAAATCACAGCTGGCACATCACAGGCTATTGCTTCTAAGCAGCTGACCTCAGTGACTGGTGGAAATTGCACAGCCCTTAATCATTTGAAGAAACCCCCTAACCACTTACAGACTACACAGCTGACCTGCACTTCTAGCTCTGTTGCTTTGTCTTCTTGGGCTTCCCCAAGGATTATGATTTACAGCTGTGCAGAAACTGAGTTACTACCCTGAAAAGGTGGGTGTCATGTTCAGTTTTGCTTCCTTATTTCAAGGCAAATGAAGTCATCATAAACTAGTCTCCAAGCAGACAATTCTGAAGAAACCAAGCCCAGCTAAAGAGTCCATAATGAACACAAGGAAATTACACATCCCTGACAGCTACAGAATCAGAGTCACCAAATAACTGAAGTGCTCTGACCTGACCTTATACTCTGGTTTCTCTTCAGATCGTATAAAGTAACTATAAACCTTTTTATATAGAACTAACTAGCCTATCTCAGCTGTCTGATCAGCATCACTGTGATGTTGGTAACATCCTGGAAGATTTTTTTTTGTAGAACACAGCCAAGATGAGCCATGCTGAAAGCCTAGGGCTGAACTCAGATTTTCATAGTTTCTGGAGCAAAGTTTTAAGTCATCCATTTCTGCACTCTAGGTACTGTAGTGTATCCCTAGGACTCTCCGCCACCATTTTTGAAGGCTTCATGCAACAAACCTCTAGACACCTAAAAAACTTTAGTCTCACCCTTTCAAATAAATGTTTCCTTCTGCTGAAGACTTTGGCTTTCATTTTAACTGCTTGTTCCCTGGTTAGGACTTTTCTCTAGAGATTCTTGTGCCAGAAAGCCAAAAAAAGGATACATAGCAAGTCCTATGTATCTGTAGACAATAAAAATCTGCAATTTTTTCTGTAAATGACAGAATAATATTTACTGGTCCACAATGTGGTTTAATGACTCACACTCCACCATTCTGATCATATTACTGATACATTTAGCTCAAGGCAAAGCTAGTCTCTGAAAGGAGTATCTCACAGTTTTCTGGTATGAATTGCACTCCTAACCTGGTTCACAGACCACACATTTCAGGGACAATAACAAGCAGCATTTAGCAGGAAATCACAGAAGACAGCTGAGTGCTGCCGGTTTATATAGCTCAAAACTCAAGTAAAGCTTTAAGCCCCCTCACCACTTACCTTTTCTGCTGGTCTTCTCTGAACTCTCAATCATCAAAATCTTTCTTACAAGAGCTTCCGTTCTAGCTATAAAACGCTTTGATTTGGTTAAAAATTTCTGAGAGAGGCAGGCTCTCTTATATTTCCCCTTCATCATGTAATGTTTTTCGTGTAAGACAATAAAGACCGAGATATGTCTTCAAACAGAATTATCATCCTGCAAAGCCTTAGCACTGGCCACAGCCAACCCGCCTACAGCCTGCTTTATGGGCAGCATACCCTGCCAGCTACCCCTGCTACAGCTGTTAATTTGCAGGATACTACAGCAAACCTGGAATAAGGCCCAGGTGATCTACTCCAACATCTCTCCTTTCTAATAGGAAATATATCCCTTGATATATTCTCCTTCTCTACACCCTTCTTTCCCTGCAGATGTAGTACTTTTTAATTTGATTATAAGTGAGCTGCAAATTGACACAGGAATCCCTAATGAACTGGTCTCAGTATTTCTGACAGCTTCTCTCCCTTTTCACTTATCTGTTCTCATCCCACATCACAATCCTGCTCCTCTCTTAGGGAAAGATAAGCACCAATATTTTCTTGTCGTTCTAGATTTTTAGCAAATGGCAAAAGGTGACTGCAATGGACATGGATAAATGCCCCTTCTAACTTGTCTCACTCAGCTGCTTATGCCTAAGGCACTCTGCAATCAGCTGTGAACAGTTCTCGTCCCTTATACTTTTTTCCCAAACTTTACTCACCCTTTCACAGTTTCCAAGAACGCAATCTGTGTTAAAATATAAAAATAGTCCAGGATATTGATCCAACAAGAGAAGAAGTCTGTCTGACTTCACAACAAAAATGAATTCATTAGAGGGAGTTCTAATTAATTAAGAGTGGATCATCATTTACAGCTGCAAATACTGAGGTAGAAGGTGAGAAAGAAAGGGGGATGGAAAAAAGACCATAGTAAAACTAAAACTCCATAGAAGCAGAAATCTACAGATAAAAATCTACAGAGTTGCTGCAACTGTAGGTAAGGGAGCAGAGCAGAGACCATCAATAGCTTCTAACATGTAAAGCAACTACAGGTTACTAGACCCAAGCTAGTGGCAAGCTCTGGTTTCAGTCAGCTTTTGTGCTATTTACAGAACAGAACTGTCAACAGGGGGAGCACATTATCTTTTCATAGGGATGTTGCTTCTATTTAGAACCTGTCAATACAGCATCCCTTTAGAAAAAAAAAAAGCCTTCTAAAGAGGTCTGCAACACTATTTGATTTATTCCTATTTGTCTTTTAAATGGAGGGTCTCTTCTGAAGAAAAAATAAAAAGTCATACATAAGGATTAACTTAAGCCTTACTGCTGATCAGTAAGGTTATTCTCTTGTTAAATATAAGCTTGTTACAGTAGCGTCAGTGATCAGCTCAGAGTTCCAGTTAATTTTGTTCAGTTTTCTGCTTGGTGTTCCAGCTTACTCTCAACCTGGAGAGACGAATACCTTAGACTGGCTGATGCATGGACTATTTTTTCCACTCCAATGAGCCATGAACTGTACATGTCCATCTGCCCCACTTATGCATGGGCAGCAGGACAGCTTGCTTCCAAGAGAAAGTCACAGGGGAAGTTACCCACTCTGCAGGGAAGGTGGTTTCAATAGGTCTACTGAGCCTCCTCAGAAGTGACTTGTTAAAAGTGCAGGTGAGTGCAACTAAATACTGTATTTCCCCCTCTAAGACACTACAGAAGTAGCATCCAAATAAGCTGGTGACATTAGGGACCGGCTCTCCATCATGTGGAACTCCAGCTGGTGACTACCTCATACCTTTTTGGTCGGCAGGGTGAGGGGGCACATGTGGGTACTTGGAGTGCTTCTTGATATGGAAGTTCACGTTGTCCAGCTCCACGTTCAGGCTGATGGAGGCGGCTGAATCACTGTCCATTGTGGACTGGAAGCTGCTGACTGAAGTGCGCTTGCTAGGGCTGGCGGAGTCTTTTAGTGGTGGGTAAGGGGGAAGATACAGGGAGGAGAGGAGTTCAAATGGACATCGTGAGGGTACCAGAGAGGAGAAAAATTGTCTTTAACACATGAAGCCCCATGTGCAATACTACAGGAATAAGCTCATCAGGAATACAGCTAATTTAATCTTGATGTGTGCATACTGACATACTGGGTAGACATTCTTTAGTGCTTTGTTATGGGGCCCAAATCAGGCAGCAGTCTGCCTGAGAAAGAGAAGCAGATAATTTACAGGCTTCTCCAGCAGACGTAAGAAGTTTTATCAGCTCCACTAAATACAGGATACCACAGTTATCAAGAGAAACACGAGGACTAGGTAGGTTATAGCTTGCTTTGATATTAACAGCCCCATGCACTCACACGCACAAACACAAGCGAAGCAAGACACAGTTATACTACTATGTTCTGCAGGGTTGAAGATAGCATGAAGAAGGCAGAATGAAAACAAGACTCAGGCTAAAACTCACTGGCCAAATTATCTTCTCCTTCATCAGCAATCTGCTCTGTGTCACTGTCATCAAACTTGATGTCTTTGAACCAGGATGGCTCAGAGTGCCCTTCTACAGAGTTCACAGAGTCGCTGTCTGGAGAGGGGGTTTCTGAGAACTCCGTGCTCTGTTACACAAGGAAGAGAAAAAAAACGTTGAAGTCAGCTCTGCTGAATATCATGTTGCCTGCAACACATACAGATCAGACATTTCAAAAATCAAGACACACTCAATGGGCTGAGCAAGGTTAGTCATACAGTCGCCCCCCCACCAGCATGAAATAGGAACTCTTTGGAACAGGAAACAAGTATTTCTTGACACTTCCCACACTTCTTAGTCTCTGCCTCCTCCACACTCCCATGCAAGTGACGCTAAAGGACAATTTCTTTCTGCTACACGTTTTCTATGATCACCCCTAGATACCCCTGTGACCACTGTTGTTTTGAATGCTCATCACCCCCACACCAAAAGTGATGACACATTCTTGTGCATGCACAGCTCCTGGTGGAGGCTAACTCTAAGTCACAGGAACAATTCTATGACCGACCAAATACAGCAACTTTGACTTTAAGCTTTGAATAATACAAACCACTCGCAAACAGTTACAGCACAGGCTGCACAAGCATTTGCTAGCTTGGAGTAAGGTTTTACTAGCAAACTGAGACAGTGTGGTTAGCTAGCTGAAATGCCAGATGGAGCCCAGGGCAATATCAATAGAAGGCCACATTAATTTGGTCAAGAGACAAAAGGCATGAGAAAGGCTGCTAATGGCAGCAAGCTTTCTGACTGACATGAGAAGCTGCAGAACATGCAAAGCTCGCAACTGCCATGCAGGGCACTGGACTAGATCAGAAGAAAAAAAAGTAGCACAGTATTTGCTGAGGATTAAGACTCAGGTCAGCTCCCAAGCTCAAGAAGCTTCTACTGCCTCTCTCAAGTCAGATTCAGACTTTTACCTGTAATGGTCGGTACAGAGCATATTCATCTCTGAAGAGCTGATCATGATGACTGACACAATCCAACCAGCGTCCATCAACCAACGCTTGCCCTATTGCAATGGCTTGGGCCCTGCAGATGTAAGAACAGTTTTTGTAAGTCTGACTTAATACAGATGGTTTACATTACACACACGCTGCAAAAGAGTCATTTGGTAGGCATGATTCTATTCCACTTCATTCTCGATGTGACCAGATACTATTTAAAATATTTGAAAGGCAGCAGAGCTTGCTGGTTTAAGCACAGAGCTAGATTGAAAGAGTGCCAGGGTTCTAAATTCAAGGGAGGCATCCAGAAGATGATTCAAAGCTATTGTCTTCTCCCTCCAAAGTCATTAACTTGAGCTATAGATGCTAAGCATCCCTGCCGAGTGAAGACCCTGGCTCTGCAGAGTGAAGATTGGCTCTGCAATCTCTGATTAAAGTGGGTTTTTCCCCTCTTAGTTACAAGAGAATGCTCTGTGCAGCCAACACTCACCCCGTGGAGCTGGGAGAACACAATTCCTTATGATTTGTATGTTATGCTCTGTTATTTAGGAGCAGAGGCTTTTGCTAACTGCTATCTAAAAGGCACACAGCTTAGACTTCTGTGACCCTATCATAGTTTTCTATTTACCAGAATAAAGCACAGAGCTCTGAACAATTTTTTGGCCAGTCTTAATAATGTGCTGTCTGTCCACTTGAGTCATATTTATCCTATAGGTAAGTATGGAAACACAGCTAAGTATGGAGAAGATGCCTTCCATATGAACTCCTTAACCATCCAGCTCTCTCCCAACCCCCTGTACATTTATATGGATGTTTCCAAACAACGCTGTTAGAACCATACTGCATTTCTTGGGCAGACAAGAGGAGATCTGAGTTTTGTTTCTTTTCCATTTCCCTGCAGAGGGGTCTACCTTCACAGTCTAAGGTACCCTATATTATTGAAAACACTTGGCCTCTACCAGAGATGGAAGACCACTGCCTTCCTAAAGCATCAGGGTTACCTGGTGGCTATGTGCCCATTTCTGATGAGCCAGTTGACCAGCTCCTTCCCCACGATGCAATTGGGATGTGTCCGCAGCCAGTAGCGATGGTCCTGAAACTCCATCCCACTGTTGTGATGGCAGATTTTTTTCCACAGATCTTTCAGCTGGACTGAGTCCTGGACAAGGAGATACTGCAAGTTATTTCCTAGTACAGTCTCAGCACTAGTTTCAAAGGCATCATGTGGACCCCAGGTCAGCTTCTAGATCACAAGCTCTTCACAAAGAAGCATACAATCTAAGCAATTATGCTCAACCTATAGAAAGGCACAAACAGAAACAGCAGACGAACATTGATGGAGACAGCTCCTTGCACCCTTTTGTTTCATGCTTCCTTTCATCCTTCCTTTCCTCAAGTGAGGAAAGAAGAAAGAAGCTGGTTGCACTGATGATCCGGGAGTTTGTTTTTAAAGCAGTGAGCCTCTGCACTGCCTACAAGATACACTGCTGGCCTCAAGCGTCCTAGTCTGAACTTCGCTGGTGTGTTTAAATTGGGACCAGTGAAAGGTCACCCTTTAGAAGAGAGATTTTCTATACGTGCTGCCTTGGCACTACACAACCAGCTCAGGTACAGAAAATGCCAAAGAACCAGGAGATCAGACGCAAGTGGCAGCTCCACAGTTCAGCTGTCCTGTATTTTACCAATAATTCATATGAAGAGCTCAGGAAACTGGACAACCTGGAAGATCACAAACCCTTTCAACTCAAGGATTTTGACCTCTAATTGATAGAAATATGTGCTTATACCGTATATATCCATCCTTCCCTATCCTCTGTTTCATGAGCAAAGTTCATTAGTCTTCTGAATGGAGCACGTTCACTTTTAAATTAACTCCTCATATGGAATCAACTCCTTGTGCTAACAGCGAATCAACTCATATGGAATCAACTCCTTGGACAAACAGCGGGAATTCACGGCAAATCCCACATTAATTGGCATCTATCTTCTACTTTGTCTAATAGAAGTCGTGTTGCCAATTCCCTTCTCACCCAAGCAACGAAACAAACTGCAAAATTAAAAGCATGAATCTGAAGCAAATTCGGCTTGATCATATTGTTCCAAATTGCATTTTTAGCATTTTAGATTTAGGGTTTTTTTTACATTAAAATATACATATGGGAGGAAGCCACTTAACAACACCCTCGCATTACTCCCCATGTAGAGAGCACCCAGGGAACTAGTGGTGCAATTAAACAACTACCAGAGTGTTTCTACACCCTCAGATTGTATGCAGTCTGATGACAGCAGGCAAATATCTCCCAGCACAATTTAGCCTTCCTGGTACTAAATGGCATAGAGAGCATTCTTGAATCTTTGACTGCATAAAGAGAGACTGCGGAGTCTCCTTCTCTGGAGATCTTCAGAACCCACTTGGACACAGTCCTGTGCCACGCGCTCTAGGTGACCCTGCGTGTGCAGGGGGTTGGACTACATGACCTCTAGAGGTCCCTTCCAACCTCAAGTATTCTATGATTCTATGAAAAATCCTCCCTTCCCTTCTCTTCCTCTTTTTCCTCCATTTGTTAGAACAGCATCTTATCCCACTCCCAAAAACCACACAACAAAACCAAAAATACAAAAACCTGTTTTCTCCTTAATATTTTGCCTGTAACACTCCCATCTGTGGGGAGGAGATAACAGGATTACTCAGAACATTTTGTTACCGATTGATTTTTCTTTGAACAAGTACGTCACTACAAACTTCTACAAAGCAGGCACATTTATTCTGCAAACAAGAAGAGGGGATCAGGTTATTTTTTGGCCCAGCAAGCTATAACAGCTTTTAAAGCGGCTGCCTCAGTTCAGATTATGCAGTTGACAAAAGGGAAGATCTGGACTTGACATAATAGAGAACCCAGTCATGAGCTAAGAACAACTGCACCTATGACAAATTTAATCCATAAGGAGCCACCACACGCCCACTCCGTGCACTGTAACACTTCCCAAAATTGCAACTTATGCAAATAGAAGATTAGTTTCAGGAAGACAGGAGAAGACCTCGAAGTAGCATCAATACCTTCCAGTTCTGCAACAGCAGGGAAGAGGAACATGTAAGAATGTGCAGATGAGAGCTTTTAAAGGCAGCAAGATACACATGCTGCATGACACAAGGATACCAAATTTGTACTGCCTTAAAGAGAGAAAATAAAAAAAGAAGCCTGAATAGTACCAGAAGGATTTTTCGCTCATCCTCGCTGGTCTCAGCCTTCGTATGCGTGCGACTGGCCTGGGGGCTGACAGAAGTCTCGTAGGCAGGTACCATCGGGGAGCCCGACCGATCCAGGGACAGGTTAGTGATGCTGGCTGATCTGGAGTGCCAGAGAGAAGGAGTGAAGGTAAGAAGGGTAAGCATTCATTGCAGGGTGCTTCACCAGAGCAGGCTGTGCCCCTGCAGCACGCTAAACAGCAACATAAGCCTGTGACACTGTTAGCACGTGGAGGAACAGACCTATTGCTTAATGTTGCTTTTCTTCCTCTGTCAAAGCAGAAGACAGAATCCTAGAAAGCAAATATGTTACTCTGGAACATTCAAGTTAAATGAAATCTTTTGGTAAAGCTCTGTAGAAACGAGTTATAAATAAGTATAGGTACAGCAATTCATATATGTCTGGGGTGAAAATGCTGGGTAATCTGAAGCTCCAGCAGTTCGGAGGCAAGAAAGATGCCATCAAAGGCAACTAACACCAGGATCTCTGTGGGAAGACTCCTCGCAATGCTCCATTGAAAATCCCCTATCTCCAGCTGCGAAACATCTAGCTGCCAATTCACAGTGTAAAGAAGCCTGAGCGCATGTCCCCCAGGGTGGCTGAGCTTCTCTGCAGGGGCGGGAGGCCAGCCCAGCAGGTCCCTATCGTGTCCTGCGACAGGCAGCGGCCCCCAGCGCTCAGCCCGCTGGGAGGAGATACGGGCTGTGCGCGCCAGGACAAAACCACCACCGTTCTGCAACAAGCATTGCAAAGTTACAGCTTCCACAAAACCATCTGTTCCAATATTCCTCAGCTGGATTAAGCCCTTGAGTTTTTTTTCAGTACTGGGTTGATAAAAGGTTCTGCTTAAGTCTTTGTTAGTCATTTACACAGTATCAAAGGCAATTACATTGACATTTCAATGTGATCAGCAAAAACTTCGTCACAAGAAGGCATTGCAGGTAGCAAGAACTCTGCCAGTGTTATGCTACTCTTCAGACAGTCTTAAATTAAGGAAAAATAGAACTGAAAAATCAGCCTGGCAGTGTTTGCAGCTTAACAGAAGCATTCTTGTGTAGAAGCTGAGACTAATGTTAGAGTCCATCATTAAAAGTACGTCCCAGTCGTTTCCTAAGAGCTACATTAACTGTGCCACCTAGCTGTAAGCAGCTTCATGTAAGCTTTTTACTTCATGTAAGAGGACGCTAAGCAAGAGCTGGAACAGTCAGGCCTTGTTTCCTATCTGTGTTCCTATTGCTACCATTTAATTACAGATATTTTTGATTAAAAAAAATTGAGGGGGAGATTTTGTAATGAACCTCCCCATCTTTCAGAAGAACAAAACTCTGCATCCTTCTGCTTGCAGTGTTAGGCTGTTGTGCTGGGTTCCCACTCTCCCATAAATAATCAGTCTGAGAGATAACAATTCATATAACCCTCACCCACAGAAAAGAAAATGCTAAATAATTGTAACTATCCAATCTAGATGCAACCAGCAAATATCTTTTAGTAGATTTCCTCTAGAAAGAATCATCATTAAGCTGGTCTTGAGACACCTACAAGGGCTTGGAAAGGACCTAAGAGCCAGTATTGCTTAACTGATAATACCCCATTCTCTGACCCCAGCCACCAAAGGCTGCAGACAGCCTTCAAAAAGTCAAGAGCTTTGTTTCCACATCCTCGGGATTTGGCAGAGGTAGCTTATGTGGCTTCATTACTTTTTGAATGTACATCTGGATGCTAAGGTTAGGTCATGAACAGCCAGGGAGAGTTAAATGTTAACCTGAACAAGCTATTTGGGCCTGCCAGAACCAGTGCAGAACCCCCCTGCTGTAGCATGGGTCAGCAAACGGCAAAGGCCTTCTAAGATAGGCAACATTAACCCAAGTAGGAAGCAGAAGAGTATCCTCAAGGTCTCAGATGTCTCTTGACGTCACTACAGTTTATTTAGCATTGAATTTTAACTCTGGACTCCTTGCTGTGTTTGCCCAGCGCTGATTTTTGGTACCAGTTTACTCACCAATATTTTCACTCCCCATAGTGGGCCTCTTTGCCTCCCGTTGCACAGCGTGCACCTCCTCCTCTCTGTGCCCACCACACAGAAGACAAAGCCTTGGATCAGCCTTGAACACTCCCCTGCCAGGCAAGCCCAGCGCTCGGCTCAGCTCACTCCCTGGGTCTTACTCAGTCCTGCCAGATCCCTCCAAGTTGCTAAATATTCTGCCTTTGTGCAACACCAGTGCAAAATCACTGGATATCTCCTTGTACCATCAACAAACACTGAAACTTCAGTGATCTTTGCTCTGCTCCTCACACCCTTGCCTCATTGTTACTGTCCACAAGTATTTAGCCAGAACTGTAGCAGAAGCACTGTAAAGTGCAAATTATTTTTTCTTTAATTCGAGATCGTTTAATGGGATCAAGCCTAGCAATCATACATTACACTGAAGCTCTCATCCATACTTCCAAGTTCATTTCTGCACCCCTGCGTAAAACCTATGATGAGATTTGAGCTTAAATAAGTCTAGTAACTTAAACAGGATTATATCTAATGGAAGAACCGTGGGGAGCAGAGAGAGGGAGAAAAGAAAAATAAAAAGTAAGTCTACTGGCAACTGTTTCTCTGGAAGGAGGTAGCTCATACAGCACTGCTGCAAACTCCAACATTCAGGACAAATACTGAATAGAAAGTCTAAAAAACACATGTTTTTCATGGCAGTGTACACTCACCAGGTTTCAACTACAAGACACCACAAGCTTTCAGATACTGCCTTGGCTGATCCTATACAATACTGCTCCTTCACAACCTTCTCAGTCTTTGGCTGTTCCCTTTTCTTTGGATTCTCAGTTCTCCCCTTTTATTGGACACTTTCCCTTTCCTTCCTCTTCATAACCCAATTTTCACACTTGTGTTTTCAACTGCTAGTTTTATTAAGACAAATATCTGGAATCAGATTAACCAAGTAACACTACTGCCTTTTCAACCTGTCTTCACAATACCGCTACCTGAATGACGTGGCAGCAAATTATAGCTTCCTCATAAGAAGTAAATTTACCAGTGTGAACATGCACATAAATAAACTTTCATTACATACAAGCTCAAGGAGCTCGTATTTTAGACAAAAGACAGCATGCTCAGTAAAAACAAGACATGAAATACAGGCTTCAAAGGGAAAAGGGTGCTAGAAGCACATCCAGAACAGGAATTATAAAGATATGATTATTTTACCTGTTCCTAGCTGGAGACTTCCCAGCATCTTCCTGGACAGGTCCAAGTCGTGTTGATAGCGTGGTAGTTGAAGAGTCTGGGTGAATCAAACTATAAGGAAAAACTGTCTGTTACAGATCTTTGACAGTTGACACATATAGCAGCATCTAAACAACTGAAGCAGAGTTAATAGTAATAGTACCAAAGAATTGACATTCTTTGACAATGCTGCCTCTCCAGCCTTGTTGTGTTTTTCTGCCTTCCCTCCCCCTTTCTCCAGATCCTTTTCTCACATTCACATATCCCTTCATTATATGCTGCTATTCTATGCTTTGGAGGTAGAAGTATTATCACCCTTACACAACAGATTAACTGTGCAATAAGGGAACAGCTATCTGTAGCTATCGTGAAACAGATTTTGCCAAGACAGCCCAACAAGCTTTTGGAATCACTTAAGTCTATTGCCGCCACCACCTTTGCCCTCCTTTCCCTTCCAGTCCAGCAGGAAAGGGAGCAGATGTGTGTCCACCTGCAATACAAATTCCTACAGGTAAAACTGTATCAGATGTAAGTCACCCCTCATTATGCTGGATGCCACCTTGTGCCACGTGCTCTAGATGTCCCTGCTGGAACAGGGGGGTTGGACTACATGATCTCTAGAGGTCCCTTCCAACCATTCTGTGTATGCTGCAAGGGAGATAGCCACACTGGTTACGTTCTGTGACGTAGAAATATTAGCAAAAAAAAAAATGCTCTTCATTAGAAGATACACTCAGTACCACTTTACCTGAGTAGTTGTATTTGCCCAGGCTATATCACTCCCTTCACTTTTAATGGGCATGGCCCTCCAAGTCCATTAAAGCAGGAGGCCGTACCTCCTGCTCCAAATAGTCAAAGAAAGAAACAGCAGTAGGACAAGGAAATACAGCATCACTGCCCCGAGCAGTGTTTTCACTGCTTTTATGCAGCATGTGTCAGGAGGAGAGGCAAGTGCCTTGTCAAACATATTATTGTGGGAAGCGATTCAGCTCAAGTTTTACACAACATTCTGTCCAAGCAAGCTGTTTCTCATAGAGAAACCACATATGTTATGAAAGCAACGTTTTCAAAGTCGTGAGTTCCCAATTTCTGCTGCGGAGTAGTTCCAGTTGCATGTCTTGAGTTTATATCTCTGAAGGCCAAACAGCAACTTACCAAATCCAGCAATAAGAAAGCACTGTAGCTCATTGCAACATTTTGCTCTTTAACAGCAAGGCGTTGACAGAACATTTAATTCCCCTAAAGCAACAACAAACTACCTAATCTCAGTTACTCCCCTTCGCATACAGAAAACACATAAGCAGCCCATGTAGTCAATGCATCTCCAAATAATTTGTTTTTTTTTAAATAGTTTTATTATAGCAAGAGTTATTGGCATTTCAGAAATAGGTAGTACGCTTCTCCAGTGCTATGAAGCTGCTCAAAATAAAGATACAAGTACTTTCTGTATATGCTCATGCCTAAGAGCTGTCGTATTGCTATAATAAAGACATTAATAATGATCAGAAGGCAGAATTAATGCTATCTTCTATTATTTTGTATATCTGAAGAGAAACATTCTATGTACACATTCATCCGCTACTTCAAAATCTGGTAATATTTATCTCAAGTATTTCAAAATATCTCTTCAGATAGCCATGACATTAAAGTAGATATAGCTTCCTTTATTTAGATATAAGGGCTCATTATTTCATTATTTCCATGTAGTGGCACCATATTCTGAAGAGGAAAGGGCAAAGCAAAAGTCAAAGCATTTGCTGAAGATGGCCTTTGAAGTTTTTCATTTCGCGCCATCAGAAATACTGGAGAGTGGATTTGTTACAAAGGCACCCAAATCTCTGACACTGCCCTTCATGTACAACACACACACACATACACATACACGCACAAATAGAGACCCCTTTTTGGTAGTTTTCCGCTACCTGTACTTCTGTTTCTTAGGAAAACTGGCCCAAAGAACACAACTGATTCCCCTACACTAAGTTTCTTCTCCCTCATATTAAGTCAAGGCCCTCAGAATCTAACTTGTACACTGCTTGAGCAGAAGTACAGTGATCTTTTCTTAGCTTTCCAAAAAGAAATACTGCCCACCCCCTTCAAGAACAATAGAATTTTTTTTGAAAGGAGATCAGAAAACCCTTATAGCTGTACCTTCAAACTCAATTAAGTTGGGGGTACTGGCTTCCACTATTTCTCTTTTATTTGCCTAGAGGATATCTCTTGTTTTTTTTTTTTTTCTCCTCAACAAAACACCCAACAGGTAAAGTCACCCTGACTTGTGTCATGATTCACTGGTGGTTAGAAATTTAATTCTTATTTTTAACTCTGAAGCTAGAAGCCTGCTCTGTTACCAGTATAGACCCAGTGATCCGATTTAAAGAATAAACTGCAATTCTTTCAAGCTTCACTAGAAAATTTTCCCCTTTTTAACTCAAAGAGAATATTAGGAGTAAGCACAGGATCCCTTTACCTCAGGTTTACTAGATGAAAACCTCTGGTCTAAGGAGGGAATGGCCTGAAAACAGTTAACATTCTAGAGCTCAATGTGAATCCATTTGCGTTACCTTTGCCAGGTTAGATCCTCTTCCAGAAAGATGTTGCGACTGGCTTTCCGGCTCCCAACCGGGGTGCGCGGCTCACCAGGATCCAGCACGGACACAGAACACGCCGAATCCGATAGAGCATTCAAGTCTTCCCCGATGGAGTTGCTGTCCGTGGAGTGTGCATAGCTTAAGGCTATTTTGCGGCAGTAAGTGCAGGCTCGGAGATCCCCTGTGGAAAGGGGAAGCAGAGACTGTAAGCAGGAACAAATAGTACTCTGTTCCTGCAGGATCAGAGGTGTGTGGTGGTGGGAAAAGAAGGATTTCCTGTTTCAAAGCTTCTCTGCACGCTTAGGTCTAGCGCTCATACACTCTTAAAGAGCAAAGTCCCAGATAATTATACACACAGACAATTTATTCAAGTCAAATGATGCAGAACTCATGATCAGTGGGGGCAGGTCTGGACAGAAAGAGACAGAACACACTGAAATCACAGTATGACAATAGCCAGTCAGACCTGACAACAAAAGTCTGTCTGGAAATCATTACCTCAATCAAGAGATGTCTACAGTTTGATGATTAGTATTAGAAAGAGTTTCTGCCACCTCTCATTAGGAAATGTGGCTCATTATATTTTAAAATCACTATTAAGTACAGTTTTTAGCTCGACAAAAATTTTTAGGGGACATAGTGGACTTGTTACATAGGGGCCGTATTTCTTTTGTTGTCATGGACAAGGTGGTACAAACAGGTGGACATGGCATAAGCCACCACTATGCATGAGAAAAAGTGTTAAACATTCTTTGTTCTTATTTCTAATCTCCTTAGAGATGTGCACAGTACTTAAATACCAGAATCTAAGTCAGAACACAGCTCTGCATACAGAGAATGCTCAGCTGCTGCCCAAAAGAAAACCCTACCTGTGTAGCCCATGAATTTTCCAGGGATTTCCTGATTGCAGCATCGACTGCAGAATATCTGCCCACAGAGTCGGCAGTGGTGCCTCCGCCGGAAGGTGGTGAATTTCTCACTGCAGTCATAGCATTCTTTGCATTGGCTGTCAGGCATCCAGTACTGCTTCAAGTCACTGTCCTGCAAGGGAAGGCAGACAGAAAGACCCCTTTTCTTTAAATAAAGAAAACATGTTTAGATTCCGCGTTGCTTTGTAAACTGTGTGCACAAAAAGGATAATTTTGTGTGTGCACGAAAAGGATAATTTTGTGGGTGTGTTTGTGTGTGTGTGCATGTCTGTGGATAAACATACATGCACACATAAAGGACTTCTTGTGTGGCTTTACAGAAAGCCAGGAGATAAGCGAGTTCCGAACTAAGTCTGATAAACCTTTGCTTTTTTGATCCAAGATGGAAGTAAATCAGATAAAAACTATCATGAGCTATAGAAAAAGGGCAAGAAGTAGCAAGTGTGAAGTATTGATTGCTCTTCCTTCAAGCAAAAAAAAAATAATTGGTTGAAGCTAAGGTATCGAGGGGTAAATTAAGTTATCGGAAGTTATCAGTGCATGTAGATCATTTCAACAGCTAAAACTGAGCCATACCTTGAAAGGACTATCGAGACATAATAAAGCATCTTAGAAAAGTTTTGCTAAATGGCCAAACTTCTAAACCCCGTAAACCATAGTAAAAGCTTGATTCTTAGTGATGTAGTTTCAGAGCTACCAGCTAACTGCTATGTGAGGACAACTGGGAAAAAGACATTCAACGGTAAATACTATATATTTATTTATAGATGAATGCAGCCACAAACCTATTTAAGGATTGAAAGAAAAGTAGTAAAACTTCCATTTTGTCAACACAGCAAGATAGCACTCTCAATTACTATTCTCAGCACATTGGCTGCAAGCACCAAGGATGGAGGCAACTGCTACTGGTCACGTGGTACCTCTGACTGCGGATCATTCATTAGCTAGAGTTCAGTTCTGTTAATGAGCCTTTTTAGAGGGACTGAATACACCGAGTTTTTCTTAGCAAGACAAAGTACTGCAAGCATTTTCTCAGAACAAACCAGGAAGAAAGTAACTACAGAAAAGACAGCTGATCTGTACTCTGATTTTCCAGGACTCAAAAGCACCCCGAAGTAGGGCCTAGTTTTCAAATGTTCACAAAGTAGTTTGACAGAGCTGCCAAACCAATTTTGAGGGAAAAAAAACCATCTATGAACAACAAGATGGCACTTCATACTTCCCACACCCAAGGAAGTTTTGCTGCTTGCAAAGCAGCACAGGATCCTCACAAGCTGTTTCCACTATGTGGAGTGTGGCTCCCATTAGCAGCAGAGGCTGCTGAGAGCAGCACCTTCCAAAATCTGGTGCATGTTTTGTGCAATGGTGGTCTTCTGTAGAGAACAACTGCGTCTGAAGGAAGGAACTGTTTCCTGAAGAGACTCCAGCAATAAAGGTGCCTGTTAACAGCAGTAATGCACTATAGTTTGAATAGGTATTGACAGTTAGTGTCCTGCTTGTAGAGATGTATCTAGATGTATGGCAGACTGCTGCACCCAGCCTGTTTGAGTACCTGCTTCTCTAGTAACTTTGAAAATGTCTGAAAACCTCCAGCACCTTCCAAAGTTGCCACAGCTGAGGTATCCCTAGAGGCCATACTCAACACCCTGCTCATTGCAATGACAGCTTTATTTTTCACTCTCATACATCACCATCTCCACCAAGCAAAGTTATTCTCATAATCACAGCAGCACTGGAAGTTGACCCCAAACCTAACTGCAAAAGCTGTCACAAGGCTTTTTCCTTTTCATCTGATTTAATTAAATGTTGCTTCTTCATTGACTGTTCCCATATACAGCTTTTTACATCATGACTTATAAATCGTTGCGGCTTCTTTTCTCAACCAGACCCTCCTCTCAATAGCATAGTCCCGCACAGCAAAGGGAGTTGGAAGCAGCAAGTCAATAGCTACCATGGTTAATAGCAACTGGTTAACAGGAAAAGTCTTTCCAACAAATCACAGAAGGGTTGAGGTTGGAAAGGACCTCTAGAGATCATCTAGTCCAACACCCCTGCGCAAGTAGGGACACCTAGAAAATATTGCTGGTTGGTCCGTGACACCTAGAAAATATTGCTGGTTGGTCCATGTCATGGTAAGTAGCAGATTTAATTCATCCTCTGAATTCTCATTGCTATTTATGACTGTCAGTTTGTTTCACTCGACCGTGGCCAGGCTTTCAAGGAAGAAAAGTCAGGTAACATTACACTAGCTAATAAAGAAAGAGGGAGGTGAAAAATGTGAACATCTGACCCAAGTTCAGGAAACTTAGCAACTGAAGCTCTTAATTCCCACAGTACAAAGGATTTTTGACATCTGTCAAAAGTTAGTGTCAGCTTAAATAACCTCTATTTCCTCTATACTCAGTGATTTTATTCACTCTTCAGACATTTGTAAAAATCCCCATGATATGTCTAAGGTGAAGCTGAGGGAACCCTACTAAACATTTGTTTGTGGATACTTTGGCTTGGAAGTCTCAGAACAAATACCTGGCTCTTCCCCTCCATGATTTCTTTGAGGCGCTTTAAGACAGTGCTGAGGCTTCTTAACTGAACTGCTGTGCGAGGATCATGACTTCCAAGGGGCGGTTCCACTTTCCTTCGATTGTCTGAAACAGAAAGGAGAGCATTTTCCTCCGTAAAACACCCGCATTTACATTATGAGACAACACTCCATTAGAGACAGAAACATTCACAAGTGTAGGCAGTTCACAATGTTACAGTGTGTGTCATTTCTTGTCCTTGCACCATTCTCCCCTTCCCTGCAGGAAGCTTCTGATGGCAGTTAGCTTGCTCTAACTGACATTTAAATAGCTTTCCCTGTAAGGGTCTAAAGAATTTATTGGAATTCTCTGGAAATAAAAACACGTTTTAAAGAAAAGCGGTGATTCTTAACATATTACATGAAACTTAAATTAGTCTTTCAAAAAGCAGTTAAGTCTCATTTTAAAATGTCCTTTAGCATATTAATACTCACAAAACAACTGCAACAATATCTAGAGTCATTCTAGGACTAAGGCTAGTCAAAGCCTTAATCTGAACCATTATCTAAATGCTTACAGGACATCTCAGGACTCCATAGCTCAGTTTTTATTACAAACAGCAAATCGGAATAAAATACATCCACAAATCCACTTTAAAAAAGAAAAAGCTACGCTGTTCAAAATCTGTACAGGCATCCTTATTAGACTACAGCAAAGATACTCCAGGATACAATCATGAGATAGTTTCATTTCTATAAAATGCTAGATCACTCAGAAGCATTGTCATGTGAGTTAGAAATACGGCAATTCTCTCCAGAAAGATTTACAAACACAGCTCTTCATCTACCAAACAATTAAACATTTTCAGTCAGTTTTTTACATCAACAACTTTCTGAATAGTTTAAGGTTTCTTACCAGCTTCACTGCTCTCCATCTGACTAGCATTTTACTTTCATTCCCCTAGTACAGGAAGACCAGACATGGCTGCTTTTTGTTTACTGCTCTAGATATCACTGATGTCAGTGGGAATGCTGACAGCACCAGAAGTGAGTTAACTATTGCAGTGCACTGGGCTGCTCCTTCCTTCGTGTGCACAAGGCAGCCCAGAGATCCAAACCTTTTGGGCAATGGGACTAAAACTCCCGCGTTCCCTGACTCTTCTTCAGGTTCTCAGTAAATATTTTTAGTTACTCAGCCCTCACATGTAGCTACTTAATGACCTCTGTGCAGCAAAGAATCTACAACAAGAGGAGACAATTTTGAAGAGATGCCAGAGTGCTCAGCCCTGGCTCTTTGCTTAAGCACTAGGAATACATTTAAAAAAAAAAAAAAAAAAAAAAAAAAAACACTATACTGTTCAACAGTACCAGGTTGAATATTTTACGGTGATTAAAGTGGCTTTAAGATTTTTAAGACACCATTGATAATACCGCAGAAATCTTTATCTCCTACCTACTTCTATCCCAAGATTTGTGCTACATTTACCTTCCTGTCTCTCCTGCTATAACCTTCTTTTCAGGAATGCTACTTTCAACTCGGGAAGTTACTATCAGGCCCTCCTGACTCACCAAATGTAAATCTTGTCAGGCAAGTGATTCCTAAGTATGAGTGCACACAGCACTGAGTTATGTACTTTAGCTATGGCACAAATACCATAGCTAAACCCATTCGTTTTTTGGATTTTTTTTTTTTTTTGGTTAAAAGCTCCTTTTGAGAGTATACATGTGTCAAAAAAGATGTGATTACGTTAGAAAAAGCACACCATTGGTAGTAGGAGCACATATGTTTATACTAGAGATGCTAAACAATTCTCAGATTAAGATGTGGTTGGGTCTTTTCCCTCACAAGGCTGAGATTTCTCTCTTTCTGGAAGAAAGCATACTGTATAGGAAAAATATAAAAAGGTATCATAGTTACTGCAGTACAGGACAGACTATGTCTAACATAACTCCCTTAAAAAAGGATCCATGCCTGTGTATCAAGATTATGTGAACTCTTGCTACTGACCCAAAGTTAATTACTATAACTACCACAGTCATTTTCTTAATACAAAGATCTTTTGCAGATATTTATGCTTTCATTTGTCAATATTTCCATATTTCACCATTAAATCTGCAAAATCCCCTTCTACAAACACTGAAATTGTGAGTCTATTTTTTCTTGTTTTGTAAACAGTATCATCCTTATGGCAATCTGCTACATTCAAAAGTCAAGTCTCTTTTGATTTAACTCTAAGAGGTTTCACCATACTTGCACACCTATATAACAGCCTTCTTGAAGCAGCACATTCTGCATTCAGGATCCATTACTGAATTGCTCCAGTAGCCTTCCTATGCTATTAAAAAATAAATAAATTGAAGTATATACAAAAAAATAAATAAATAAAAGCAGCAAGGTGAGAGCAGCATGACAACCTGATTCAGCTCCACAAATTTCTGCTTGTCATTGTCCAACCAGCACAAAAGCAAGTGCAGCAAGCAAAGACAGCTTCATGCTGTGATGTGCAGGTGTACTGATGAGCCCCCATGATCACTGCTGTTTCCCTGTTTTTACCATGCCCCTTGCCATTCCCTGGCATTGCCTCTCTGCTATGATTCTCTAGCCCTAACAGAATTATCCTGCATGACTGCATAACTAAGTGCTTTTACAACCAAATATTCCCTCTCCAACTGGTCAGCATTTCTAGTTCCCCTTAAACTGGCTTTGGAAACGGTGACATCACCATAGCAGGAGAGTATTTGTGTTCAATCCAGTACTTTGAAAGCAATTAGGTGGCAGTACACACAAGTGGTATGAGCATGCCCAACCCAGCCCAACCCAAGCCGGCTGGGCTTTGGAAAAGATATTCCAGCTGTCCAGCATCCTACTCCAGTGTATGAATATACAACAGGTTGCAAGGGACAGAACCCAATGCAGAGTCTCAGCACTAATTCTTCTGTTGTATAGGCCACAAAGCATCTCTGACCAAGCCTGGCATCTAGTAGCTTCTCCTATTTGCACAAGAGATAATAAGTTTAAAAATCCTATAATAACATTCTGGTGCAAGCAGTCCTGAAGGAAGCATTTACTTGGAAAAGTACATATTTGATGCTAGACAGTTTCTTACACAAATTATCCTCCCTCCCTTTCTATGTTGTTCTTGCAGTTATCACACAACACAGTCTCTGAGCAAGAAGAACATCTGCTGTGCAGACAGCACAAGCTTATGGTCAGACAAGAGGTTGGAGTTAGCATCTCCAATTCCTTTCTGTCATTGTTTAGATGCACTAACAGCCTTGCTCCAAGTCTCTTATTTCTCAATTTCAGCTTGCTTAAACTTTGCATGCTATTTAAACTCAATGAGACTGAGAAGATCTTTGAAATTTGTGAAGCACTTGGACATTTTCCTGCCTACTGCTGTCCACACTGTCATGGAAAAAGAGCATCTCTTACAAGAAAAGGCCAAGGCCAGAGAGATATTTAAGGGTCTACAGATACAAGGTTGAAAGAAAACCAACTAGATTATATGCACCACTGTCACTAAATTGAGCTGGAGGCTACCAACTTAGGTGCTTACATATATCATACCACTTTTTTCAGGCTTTAAAATCTGAGGGAATAAGAATATTGGGGCAAGAGTTACAAACAAGTTTGTGACTGTTATGGAAAAAAATGATTTTTGAAATAATTTATTTGTGCAACCCAGCTGCCACTACATCAGAAGTAAAATTCTTTTCTGCTCTGTGATCAGAAATTCTCAAAATTGTACTTTCACCATTTTTTAATGTAAAAAAGGAGCATGAAAAATGATTTTCTGAAACTCAAAAAAAAAAGGCTGCTTTGTGGAAGAGGAAAGACGCAATGATTTTTCCCTCTTCAAATACAGATGACTTGCTTGTGTTACACAGAGTTCATGTTTGTCATAGCAACGAGGTTATTAGCAGATTTGGGGAATATATTTGACAGCAAGTCGGCCCGCTTGCTACTCATACGGCAATGTAAAATCAGCACCCCATAAAAATGGAAATCTTTTCAAAAAGCCAGCAAGTCCTGTGCCATCTACTTCACTTCTTTCCACACTGCTTCATCATCATGTTATCCTAACCATACTTCAGCCCAAACCCAAGTTGTTTAAGTGGATGACCGGAAAAGAAGTTGGAATAATGCAGCTACACCTTAGACCATCTCTTAGATCAAATCTCACTTCCCCATCCCCTCCCATCTTGTCTCCTCCTAGTAGAAATCAAATCCCAAGATTATTTCTACTTTCTGAGTACCAAACAACCCACCTCGCCTACAGGCTTCTAACCTGCAAGCCACAGATAATTTCTAAGTGTTTATAAGAGGTGACTAAGGAAGAAGTAAGGCAACATATACTCTTGGCAAATCAGCCAGGAGCACACTTCCGTACTTGGGGCACTTGAGAAAAAGCTTTGAAACCTTAATTGCTTTGTTGTGACAGATACAACTCAATAGCATAAGCAGTACCAGAAGGCAAGGAGCATGAGGATGAACGTTTCCAACTAAGACACCCTGCAAATGAATTTAAGAGATGAAAATGCTAGCTATCTCTACTGGACTTTTGCCTCATTATAAAGGCTAGACACTTTTCTGAAAAAGCTATATAAATTAACAACTTTTAAGATATGATTTGTAGACAGTAGGTGCTATGTGTTTATAAACACTGTCTAGCACAGGATTTTTACCCAGTAGAGCACTTTGCTGTGGACTACCA
This sequence comes from Tinamus guttatus, assembly GCF_059628265.1. Classification (NCBI taxonomy): domain Eukaryota; kingdom Metazoa; phylum Chordata; class Aves; order Tinamiformes; family Tinamidae; genus Tinamus; species Tinamus guttatus. The sequence continues at coordinate 3,108,836 of NW_028288731.1, forward strand.
CAAGCTATCAACAATGCTTATCAGCCATCAGCATGGACCCCTGAGCTCTTCTCACCTTTCATAAAGCCATTACACGGTTACACTTTTGAAATCATTCAATTCCCAGTCCAGGAAATAGAGATTCGGGAGAGCCTCTGGCAAGAGCTCCAAGGTTATAAAAATAAAAGTTTAGATACAAGTATGCAACGCGCTACAGAACAGTTACAGGCAAAAGCCCACACTTAAGACTTCCTCCAAAGACCAACCCCTAAAGAATGAGCTATAAAGTTGTCTTCAGGCTGCAGCTATTAAGACACTGAAATTTCTTAAGACAACACAGAAGTTTGGAGGGTTAAGGTTCAAATGACTTTATGATGTTGGAGTATTTGACAGTCTCCTTCATGTCAGACTGTTTTGTAATTGAAGCAGTAAAGGCAGCAACAAGACTGTCTTGCTGGAACATGAAGGACGCTGGAGCAGACAATTTCCAAGGCTGAAGTGTAACTTCACTAATAGAAGCAGTGTACCCTGATACCAAGAACCAGTCTACGCAGTCGATGAAACCTTTATTCACCTCCTTCCACTGCACTGCTAAACACCGCCAATTTACTAGTACAATATTCTCTGTAGCATAAGGAGCTGAAGTTACCTAAGGTTGCAGATGATCTTCTTTGTAGCTCGCCAGATAGTTGTTTTTTGTAAGGAACCGGTGACCTGAAAGACTGAGCCCTCGCGGGATGCTGAGGACTGGACCAGCCACCACTCAGCGCTTGTGGATCGCTCTGTCCTGCCTCTCCTCTCTCCACCGCGGATGAGAGCCTGCCTTCATCTGGAGCAAAAGGTAAGAGGTAACTGTCAGACGTGATAAACAGCAACACGTACAAAATTAAGAGAAAAAATCATAAATAGCTCATTTAGTTTGTGATTATGCAGAGCAAAAGCCAGATATAGTGCCAAACTTTGGAAAGTACCCTATAAAACAAGAAAACAGGCCAGTATCTAGGATTTGTGTGTCAAGACAGAGGCCATTTCAGAAGTATCCCCAATGTGCAAAGTGTTAAAAACAAAAAACAAACAAACAAAAAATTAGAAAAAAAATGGAATGTGGAATAGTTACACTTGATTATTAGCTTCTGCTCTCAGAACAGATTTTAAATTACATTAGAAACCCATTTTTCACAGTACTGCAATCACATTAAAGTTACTGTGGCCTTCAACCTACCCTTTGCAGGCTGTTCTCACTTGTTTCAATAATATGACCATTTTATGTGCTATTTCAAAGCTGTTTTTCTATTCTTCTAACACAATACTTTGCTGATTCCAGCTATGCTTGACAGCAACAAACAAGTTAATCCAGTATTGGCCAGATTTTAATGTTTCTTTCAAAAAATTAATAGTGGCAAGCCAAATAAAGAGCAGTCATAACAAATAATTATTTTCATCCTGTAGAAAAAGTGTCTTAGCAGATCAATTTGTTTATACAAAAAGCTTTCTCACCCTTTTCCTACCTAGCCCAAACAGAGCAGAAGTATGCTTAGCAAGATCTGGACAATGAACAGACTAAACAAAAGCAGCTGACCAGCTGCCATCTCCGGCCAGAGATATGTGGGTATTGTACAAAACAGGAGTTCTCATTTACCTCTCTATACAATATTCTGCTATGCAACAAAGAAAAAAACATAATTCTTTAAGAGCTCATCTTTTGAGAGCTTAAGTGCTTCATGATATATGTAGCACAAACACCACCATCAAGCGGTACTTTCTGCATAAAAGACTTTTACCACACTTCAGAGCTCTTGACTGGGAGTACCTGCAGCAGTGCAAAGTCAGTAAGCATTTTCTATAAATGCACTGCTTTCTTACAGCTCAGCTGCCACCTAGACAAAGGTATGAGATGCGTAGGAGGGTCAGGAGTAGAAGAAGCCTGGTAGGAACTTGCACTAAAAAGGACAGGCACACATCTTGCTCCTGAAGGTTAGTAGAGCCTTCTGCATTTCATCTTGGAAGCTTCCTACAGGCAGGAACATTGGCCCAGCTAAGAAACTGTGTAACACCATCTGTTAGCTGGCTTGTCTTGATCCTTCACTGCAGCCACAGATTTTTAGCTGCAAAATGCTGGCTATCTTCTCCAATGGCAAAGCCCAATCACCTTGCCCAAAAGCAAGATGTAAAATCCCTCACAAGAGACTGACTCAATATCTACTTAGCCAGCAGTCTAAAATAATTATTTTGCTGTGTTCCCAGGCGCTTTTACACATCTATTTGGCAGCAGAGATCAGTAAAACAGACAGTTTTATTGACAATATACACAAACACTTACCCTTGCTGAAACGAAAGAGATTCACAAAAGAGCTATAGGCCGACTTGAAGGGGGGCTCATCCTGGTCAGGAGTCAGGGGCTTGAAGTGGGTGAGATGAGAGGGGCTGCTGGGAGAATGAGGTAGATCACTGGTAGCCTCCAGTGTCGGAGATCTCTTGTCATCTGCGGCCATTTCACATGCTCTGAGGGGGAGAAATAAAGAAAATCAGCATGAAAAAACAATATGTTTTCTACATAGGATAAAAAACAACACTTTTAGAAGTAAGCATGGAGGGAAACACGCACCCAAACTACCACAGGCATCTGCTGTTCACACAGGTCCAGGCCTAGAGGAGCTGAAGTTCTCTATCTAGCAAGTGGGAAGAGATCAGAGTTCCCACAGGGAGTAACTCAGAGCTCTTAGCTAAATATCCAGAGTAGTTAACAGCCAGTACTGTCTGACAAGACATTTTGACTGCTGTTTTATGGGAACCAACTCTCATTTGAAATTTTTAAATGGATACATACATACAGTATCAAGTTTTCACTTCAGCTTAAGAGAACAGCTGCAAATACTGTGACCTCTGCAGCCCTTGCGACAAGCAAACAGAAGACAAGCAAGACACTGCAGCTTAAAGCACCAGATTTACCTTTTGGCCAGTTAACTTGTGAAGAAGCAGCAGAATGAACAGTAAATAAAAGCAGGACTGGAAGGTCACATTTGGTGGCACACTGCTTCCTTTGCCTCCACAGTACAAGACAGAACTTGTGCTTCCACAGACAAGTCACTGGGGCAGCAGTACAAGCTGTGGTTTATCTGGTGCCATATCTAACACTTTGAAACTTCCTTGTTTTGAAGAGAGGCTACATTAAGAACAAAAAAATGTGGCAAATTAGGGGAAGACACACTCATTGCCCCTTCTTGCTGCATACCAAAGCCTTCATGCAGCCAAGAGTCACACATCCTATAGACTTTTGCTAACCTCAGTACATACACCTCATTCCTTCCACCTTTCTATCACCCACCCCACCACGCAATGCCTGTATCCTCCCAAACTCAGGTACTATCCTCATCTTTGTTTAACCAAGACTCAGTGAAATATTTGACAGAGCAGGAATAGGAGGGAGCGCTGGAACCCATGACAGAGGGCTGACCCCTCCTGCCATGCCAAGGAGCAAAAATCCACACCAGTTCTGCTTCCTGCTTCGCAACCCATGCGTGCCCCTTCATGAAACAGCTGCTCCCAAGCTCTGCGAACACATCCTAGAATCTATACAGATATTTTGCTGACTAAAAAAGTCCAAGTTCTGTGAAGCCACACACTAAAAACCTTCACAGTCCAGAGAAGATCTACATGGTTGGCAAGTGAGTCACACTAAGAGCCCTAACAGGCCGCTAAGCGTGACTACTCCTACCATCAAGGCACAAAATAAGATATCTGCGCGTTAGACTTCTGGGGGTACTTCTGTTTGTTGCTCTGTATAAGCAGCACCTGTAGCTCAGTTTCTCTTGACGCTTACATAATCTTTAAAAAAAAAAAAAAAAAAAAAAAAGGAGAAGCCGCACCACATAAACACACCATTATATAGTCAAGCAGAAGCCCTGCAGGAAACCGAGTTCACCCCTCGCTCACAGCAACTCGCTGTGACCCGGCAAGGTAAGCAAAAAAGGAAGTCTCCGAACTTGCACACATCGTACATGTAACTCCAGCAAATAACGTGTAGCTTGGGGGCTGTGGGCAGGGAGGGAGCGCGACGTGACGGCAGAGCCAGCCTCACCAAAACGGCCACGGAAGAAGAGTGTCGCGCGTGGAAAACATACAGGGGCAGCGCACGCCCGCTAGGGAGCCGGAAGATCCGGACAGCGAGGAGCAGACCCCGAGCCCCGTGCCGGGATCCGCGCCCGAGGCCCAAACGCGGGCAGCGCTGCCCACGGCGTCCCCCTCCCGCAGGGAACGGTGCGCGGGCCCTGCGGCCGCGCGAGCGCCGCGCCACGGGGCGGGGGACGGATGGCGGCCGCGCGGGGCCGGCTCCGTGGGCGCGGGCGGCTCTTACCTGCTGCCCGCGGTGCCGCTGGCCGCGCGGGGGCCCTGGCGGCGCGGGCGGGCGCGGGCCGGGGCGCAGGCCGGGAACGGGGCCGGCGGCGCCGCCTCTCCGCCCCTCAACGGCCGCCGCGCCCCGCCCCTAGCAACGGCCGCCGCCGCCAGCCCTGCCCAATCGCCCGCCGACGGCCGCACCGAGGCATCGCCAATCGAGGCTCCGCGCCCATCCACCCGCCGCGGCGCCGGGTGGCGGCGCCCGCCGGGGCGCGGGGCCTCCTGGCGGCGCCCGCCGCGGAGCGCAGGGGCCGCTGCCGGCTCCTGCCCCGTCCCGTGGGCCCGGGGAAGGGAAGGGAAGGGGAGCGGCGCGGGGCGGGCCCGCGCTGCGCTGCGGCGTGGCCGACAGGGGGCGCCGCGGCGGCGCCGCCGCCCTGCAATAAAAGGCGCCGCGCGGGGCTGGGCCCAGCGTCGCCGCGCGCCCCGCACCGGCCCCGCTGCAGGTAACGGCGGCTCCGCGCGGGATGGCGGCCTCCCCCGAGCCCCTGCGCGCCGCGATGCGCGGCTTTTGGGTGGTTTTTCCCCCTCTGTTTCCACTTTTCTCGCGGTCGGGCCCGTTGCCCCTTCCCGATCTCCGGGTCGAGGCAGCCGCCGGGGGGCGGGCGGCGCGGGGAAGGGGCGGCCTCGGCAGAGGGACGGGGGTCGCCGAGCGGCCCCGCGGGGGAGGCAGCCCCCGCAGAGCGTCCGCTCCGGCGACACCGGCCCGCTTCCGTGTCCCTGGATGCCGCAGGGATCACAGCCCAGCGGGATCCAGCTGTGCAAGTGCCACAGGCCAGATCCCATCCCTGCCGGGCACGGCTGTGTCTGGGACCGAGACTGCCGCAGCCGCTAATAACACCTCGTAGCTGGGACCCGGCCCTGAGTGCTTGTCTAAATAACTTGAGTTCTTCCTGAGCGAAGTGATTCTGAGGGCGTTTTCATGAGGACAAGGAAGGCCTAATTCGAGCCAAGTTGCCCTCCTCTATGGGATGAGGAAGCCTCGGACTGGTTCTTTAATCACACTGATGTGCTTGTATCAAACTGTCAGTAGTGACGTTGTCACTTGTGGAGACATCTTTGAACAGCAAGAATTACTTTGCAAAACCTGTGCAATGCTTAGAACAAAGCTTACCCAGAAATTCTTTGTTCTTTTCCTAATGTATTTAATGGATTGGACATTTAAAAACACTGAGTCCCCACGTGCTTCCAGCCTGGGCTCTCGCGCTGCAGCATCCTACACCTCCGAGTAAACGTGTGCGTGAGGGGGCTGTGCTCGGTACAACTCCCCGCTCTGCACAAAGGCCACTTGTGGCCTCCAGTCCCTCGCGCCTGCACAAGGGTTTGGTGTTTCGCCGCAGCAGCCAAGGAGCTGCGTGTAAGAACGGGGCTGTCTTGGGAGGAAAAAAGTGCCAAGTCACAGCTCTTGCATAATAATAAGAAACCCTGAACATTAGAAAGCGGAGTACTGTGCTAGAACAGTTCAGTGATTCCTGGCATTGGTTTTTTGTCAAGGAGCAAAGTGCAAATGCAAGGCGGAGTTCAGTGGGGGGTAGCTCTCTTTCCAGCGGTCTATGAGCAAATATCTTGGAAACCTTTGTTTTATACAGAAAACAAAGCTGTCCACTATTTTTTTTTCCATCAGAAATAAAGTTTTGTCAGGAGAAAGTGCTCTTGATGTGGCCCTTTCATCTCCGTACCTGCTTCCTTCCTCAGGAAGGAAGCAAACAGAGAACTGGGCAATGCAGGGCTCCTTGTAGCGCTGACAATACAAGCCAACTGCTGTTAAAATAAAATGCCTATTAACCTCAGATATTTCAGAAAAGGGAGGAGAGCAGGTAACTGGACCAGAACTCATAAAATCTAAAATCTTTATTTTTTTTTTTTATCCTGCAGAATTTGGAGAAATACTTTCAAACTTCTTTGCAAAAACCATGGTGAAAGTTCAGAACACACAAAGCTTTAGATCTCAGTTATTAACATTCTATTTTATCCCCCGTCAGATGCCTGTAAATGCTGAGTCTTTAAGAACACCAGCTAGCATGAAATTGGGAATAAACCAGGGTTATTTCCAAGATGTGTCAGGACAGGTTCTGAACACAGTGTTAGCATCTCCCTTCTAACTGAATTGTAAATTGTGTATGCATCAGGAATGTGTATTAGGATGCTTTAAATTATGGGATTTTTTATGTCTACTGCAGCTCAAGATGGCTACCAAAATCAATGGAGGCTCCGTCGTGGAGATGCAGGGAGATGAAATGACCCGGGTCATCTGGGAACTGATTAAAGAAAAGCTGATTTTTCCTTACATAGATCTGGATTTGCACAGGTAACCATTTTCTATGACATTTAGCCGATCTGTATGCAACATTAGGCATTGGTCTTGTTTCATGCACCACTGGAAAGCCCTACAGCTCCTCCACTGCTAGTGCAGAGAGGCTAATTAGCTTGCCCTAGACTGATAAATTTTCAAGCTCTTTGCAAAGAGCATATAGTGAACCTCTGCTTTCCTATGACCTGTATTTACTAGGTCTGTGACTCCCTGCTTCATTTACCTAAAGGTTAATTTTACTAACTGCTCTGGAAAGTGTAGGCTGGTGACAAGATATTGTGGAAACCCCTCTTTTGGCAGCCTCTTGGGAGTTCTTCACAGCAGTAACAAGTGAACACTCAATACCTTTTTTCCTGTGCTGTACTCCTGAGGGCCTTTCACAAAGGTGGTCTGTGTCCTCTCTCTGCTTTCGTGCCCTTGCTTTCCAGAGCCTGAGCAGTCTGTGGCTTCCTGCAGCCAAGGGTGATAGCAACAAGGGGTGTTTCAGCCGCTCCCTGACTCGGGCCCCAGTATCTGTGGACTCTGAGCAGGTTTATGGCCCTATGCCACTCTTTGAAGACCTACTGAGAGGGCAAAAGGGTGGCTGCAGGGCATAGACTCTGCCCTGTTCCCTGTAGGCCTGAGCCCTGTTGCTGGCAGGGCAGGTTAAATGTTGCAATCCCCAAGTCTAGACTGAGCTCCTCTGCTCCACCGTGGGACAAGAGATTCTAGCAGAGGGCATGGCAAAAGGGACAACCTACAGCCTCTGGTCAAGCGAAATATTAATTCCCTTCACTTTTTAGCAACTGATCCATAATCATTATTACAGAGGTATCCAGCTGGATTGCTCCTAGCTGCATATAAAGAGACTTTCAGTGGTGTCAACCATGATTAAACCCACAAGTTCGACCTTTTCTCCTGCTAATGGAATTATTTGTATGCCACCTACATCAGGCTTTCTGCTTGCGGGTGTTGAGACCCAAGCAAACAGGAACCCAGCAGCATAATAACCAAACACATAACAACCAAACACACACGCAGGGGGAATATCCCTTCTCAGGGAGAGGAAGGAGGAGGGTAAACAGGCCACTGGCTGGGCCTGCACAATGGCCAGATTCATGTCCTGCTGGCCAGGCTTCAGGGTGAGCCCACACCAAGCACCCATTATTTTCCAAAAGCTGTTGAGAACAAAAACTGTGAGTGCTTCCTCCCTCTACTAGAGGGGCATGTTGGCAGATTCCCTGCCATGGCGAGCGGGGTTGCAGGGCCGTTGTTGAGGCCATTTTCAATTTGAAGCTTAGTGTGGAAGCCACACTAAGGGGCTTCCACAAGTCACTAAGGGGACTTCCTTAGTGAAGGAAGCCAGAACCCCTTGGCACAAGAAGTTTGAAATAAAAGGCCCTTACTAGCTCAGGGTATGTGCTGCCCTGTACAAGTAAGGGAGCTTTCAGGCTGGGTCCAGAAGAGAAGATGCTGTTTGTCACATGCTGACACAGCACCTTAGCCATAAACTGAAGTTGTCCTGCCTCCTATCAGCAGGAATATCAATACAGGAGCCTATATTCTCTTCTGAGGAGCAAAGAGGAATGACTTCAGCTGTGGCAGGGGGGTCTGATTTTTTTAATTTTTTTTTATTTATTTATTTTTGCTGGACATGAACCAGTGCCCCAGGCAACTCTGACAGTTTCTGTGGGTTTATTGCAGCTATGACTTGGGCATGGAGAATCGTGATGCCACAGATGACAAAGTGACAGTGGAAGCTGCTGAAGCTATAAAGAAATACAATGTTGGCATAAAGTGTGCAACCATCACTCCTGATGAGAAAAGGGTGGAGGAGTTCAAGCTGAAGCAGATGTGGAAGTCTCCCAATGGGACAATTAGAAACATCCTTGGTGGCACTGTCTTCAGGGAGGCCATCATCTGCAAGAACATCCCGCGGCTGGTGTCTGGATGGGTGAAACCCATCGTCATTGGCCGTCATGCTTACGGGGACCAAGTGAGTCACTTCAGTGCTTATCCCTCTTTATCTGCACAGTCTTATTCCTGAGCTGGGGCAGAGCTGCACAGCCCGACGTCCCTGTGGTACTGCTTTACCCTTCCCTCTGCCCAGCAGCGATACCTGCCAGCACTTCATAGAGCAGCCAGCACAGTATGGGAGGGCCTGGCTCCTGTTCCTCTGGCCCTGCAACTGTATGTGGGGGCCTGGGCCCAGATTAGGTGGGGCTCTACATAAGCAGAAGGTACAACTCCCTTCTCTAAAGTGTCATTTTTCCTCACCTCTACAGAGCCTCTTCTCTGAATAGTGATAGCTTTCAAAAAACAAAACAGCCAGAAAAAAACTCACCTTCTTTGCCAGAGTCTTCCTGCTTCTTACTCCTAGGAAGTAGTTACATCAGGGGTCTGTGGCAAAAAGACAACAGTGTGCTTTTTTGTTTGTTTGTTTTAGAAGTGGACAAAGTTGCTTTCCTTCCCTCCCCCTGCCAAATAACTTACTTGGACATCAGGGCTGGATTTTTCCAGCAGTCCTGAAGATAAACTGTTGGCATTGACCCTTGGAGCATCAACTGTGGGGCAGAAGCAGGGACATGTCCTTTGCCAGAGCTCTCCCAGTAGAGGCAGTGCAGGGCCAGGGGAAGCCCTAGGATGACTTTGTCTAGTGAATTTTGGGCAGCCCCAGGGATGAATCCTGACCATACTGTTCTCCATGTAAAGCTACCTGTAAAGCAGCCAAACATGACAGGAGGGAAGTCTTCTAGAAGAGTTTAAGTTATGAGGTTTCTTTGAAGGGGGACCCCATTCAACTGAGGGCAAGTTACAAACTTAGCTGGGTGGGAAAGTGAATTACTAGGTTTCCAAGAGTGCATGTGTTGGGAGGAGGCAGGGAAAATGCTCATTCCTAACACTATGGAAGAATACAGCTTAACATCCTTAACTCAGTAGTACTGAATAATTGAGAAGGTCAAAATCATAATAGGAAGAAGCAATGGATTAAGGAGGAGGATTGAATCCGTGCCCAAGTAGGTGATTAAAGTTAAGGAATAATAGGAGAACACGTAAAGGACGTGACCAAGATGCTTTAAATTTCAGAACAGCTCAAGGAATCTATTTCCTGAATTGGAAGGAAATTACATGGAAAAGGATGACAGAATTAATCAAAATGTGATCATAAATAGTGCAGTTCCAGCACACTTGGAAAGGCAAGGCACCATTTAAAAACTTGGAAACGTACATGCTGTGTTTCTTTGCTTGTTTAATCCATTTATCTCAAAGCATCAAAAGTGTATTAACTTACAAATTTGGAAAGCATTTTTACTAAAAATCAGTCTTTTGAATATCATATGACAGAAAGATATATTGACTTTTGCTAAGGTGCTGTATGATTTCCCCCTTATTAATGAGATCAGTAGTTGTGATATGGATTTGAGTATTAAAGCCTCTCTACTCACAGACCAAGCAACATTAGGATGTGATGTGAATGCAGGTCATCTCTTGTGGTTCTAACTTCCTGACAGATAATGTGATTTTTTTTTTTTTTTAAACAGTACAGAGCAACTGATTTTGTGGTACCTGGGCCTGGAAAAGTGGAGATGACATACACTCCAAAAGATGGAGGCAAACCTGTCACCTATTTGGTCCATAACTTTGAACGTATGTATGATCTTTAAGCTATGATTAGAAGTGGTATTTTTGGTTTATTCATCCTTAAGGTATCAGATCTGTTCCATGGTTCAATGCAACTTTGAGTCTAGTTCATATCTTTCTGGATCAAAGCAGCATTCCAACTACATCATACTAAAGTGGCTCCCTGTCATGATCCATGTGATGATGTTTGGTAGTACCACTTCCCACAGCCCCTTCTGATCAGAGGGAAACTTGTAATCCAAACAGTGCTTGTCCTGAGCAGAGGGAGGTAGAGTTTATAACAGATTAGGTATAACTCTAGTTTTGATTCCTGTCCTGTTGGGCTCTACGTACCTGCACTTTGTATCCTTTATTAAGCAGTCTCTATTCCTGTAACAGAAGGAACAGGTCCCTACTGCACAAAACATAAGGGAGACTTGACAGGAATGGTTCCTAGTGGTTAGACTTTCTCTGCAGCAGTCTTGGTCCCAAAGATATTGATGTACCTTGTAGCACTGTTGCTACAGTTGGCTGTTAGCACTGCTAGGTTCAGGAAAGGGAATCCTGCCCCTGATGGGCTTTATGGACAAAACCAATTGCATAAACCTTGCTGCCACACAGGGTGTTTTGCTAGGGGCAAGGTTCAGGAAAAGGCTTTATCTGCAATCAAAACATCCATGATCTGATGATGACCTCTGCACTGTGCTGCTTCTCTCTACAAAAACTAAATACATCAGTACAAACAGCACCCTGACTCTGACTTAGTACCAGTTAGCCAAGCCAAATGCATACTGAGGCTGCCATATGACTCTCACCCATAAAATTTAAGATTCCTCTGGCATTCCTGCTCAAAGGTAGCCAAGTCCCTAATACCTCGTTACACAACCTTTCATCTGGAAATGAAATGTGGATTCACGGTCAGCTCTAACTGGCACAAGTTTAAATCTGTTCTCTTTTGATAGCTGCCTGGTGAGCCTTGTATGGGAGATGTCTGGTAGCTCTTGCTGCCAGTCTGATTCCCAGCTCTGATGTGTTGCCTCAGCCACCAGAAAGCAAGGAATGGTGGAGATAGCAGATTGCTGCTGTTCTGGGGGAAACTCCCCTTTCCACAGCAGATCCTGCCAGCAGATCTCTACAGTGCATAAGGGAATCCTGTGCTATTGCTCTACTGATTCCATCAAATCTGACACAGAATTGAAAGACTTCAGTTGGCAGGAGTTTGACATCATTGCTACTGTTTCTTAATCTATATGCAAGTAAATACTTCAATAAGTCTTGATAGCTGTCCTCTAGCTAACTATAAAATCATGGTTCTGGAGGACATAGTCTCTGTAGTTAAGCAGACCCGTTCTGTCCTTGACTCCTTAAAGGAGACAGGGACAACAACTGTTTTCACTGGTGACAGCAGGACTCTATTCCCTGCCAATAGCAGCTTACTGTGACCTTGCTGTTTTGGCAAGCAAATAAACCTCATTTAGCTTCCCCTCCCCCTTGCATGCACATCTATGCAATAAAAATTAACCTTCTCTAAGGACAGATGGATATTAAGAAAGTTGTCCTGTCTTCCTCTCCTCCATCCCTTCCCGAGGAGGGTGGGAAATAAATCTGGGGAGTTCTCAGCAAGGATTCCCTGATGAAGGTGCAGCACAGTAAACTGCAGAGGTGGTGTTAGCAAAACACTCAAAGGACAAGCTAATAAATCTGTTTTTCACTACAACTAGAAATCCTGTGTTGTAAAAGCAACAGAGCCTCTTCATGCAGGGCCCAGCCCTAGCCACAAGCCTCTTGCCCACTGCTCTGCCCCAGGGCACTGGCCTGCAAGGTTAAGGCACTTCCATTCAGGCTGCTGGTGTACCTGTATCACAGCTCAGCACTGCAAGTGCTGATTGTTCAGAGCCTTCCTAGCATTTTCCCTTGCATCCCAAGGAGTGGTGCGTTCTCTCACAACTGACTGGAATAAGCCTGAACAGGCAGGCAAAGCTGCAGAGGCTGCCAGACCCAGGCACAGATAAGCAAGACCCTACACGCATTCCTGTGTCTTATCTGAGCTAGGCAGAGCAAGCACTGACTGCTGGAATTAGTTGTGAGATTCAGTCGAAGCCTGAAAATATAAGGCCTTTAGACTGGGAGAGAACCAGCTTGCAGCTCCGAGACTGCTGCCTACTGCTTTGATGAGAAAGCCTTATTTATTCCACTAGTAGGAATTGCCAGCAGGTACACTCCTGTCCCACAGCTTCACATCTGAGGCCTGAATTAGTAAGAAGCACCCCAGAGCTGTTGGTTTAGTTTGAGCCGTGCCCAGCTGTAAAACAAGAACACCTCCATAGTCACTCACACCAGCACTGCTGCAGCCTGGAGCTGTTAGCATGAATCTTCAAAATGTTCTTGGCCTTAAAATGGGAAATGCATCAGGAATAGCACTCTGGCAGGCAGAGTAGTATTATGAGAAGATTGACACATCCTTAACCAACACTAATTAAACCTCATTGATTGCATTTCTTTTTCCTCTGCTACCAGGCTGTGGTGGTGTGGCCATGGGAATGTACAATCTTGACCAGTCTATCAAGGATTTTGCCCACAGTTCCTTCCAAATGGCCCTGTCTAAAGGCTGGCCTCTCTACATGAGCACCAAGAACACCATCCTGAAGAAATATGATGGCCGCTTTAAAGACATCTTCCAAGACATCTATGACAGGTGACTGGGATAGCTGTATATGTCCTACCATGGTGCATCAGCCTAGAGCAGCAACATCCTTTCCAGCCTTGTGAGCTGTTGCAGTTAATTCAGCATTTTCATGCATTTAACAGCACTTCAGAAGTTCTGAGCACTTCCTCTGTCCCCCTTTGTCCTGCAGGACATGGCAAGCAATACTTGAAGCTTTGCTAAACCTGGCTGTGGTGTTCAGCTCTGCTGCCAGCGCCACATGTTTTGTCTGTGAACAGATTCTCCAACTCTCAAACAGACTTACAGTATCTTAGTAAAACAAGTGAGGAGAAAGAAAAGATCAAAGACAATGCAAATTTCTTTTACACCCTCTCACTTCCCTTTGCACAGGTTGTCCCTGTTTTTTTTAATCTATTTGTGATTATAACAGGATGTTCTGGTTTTTGTTTTCCAGAGAATACAAGTCCCAGTTTGAGGCCAAAAAGATCTGGTATGAGCATAGGCTCATTGATGACATGGTAGCTCAGGCCCTGAAATCTGAGGGAGGTTTTGTCTGGGCCTGCAAGAACTACGATGGAGACGTGCAATCCGACTCTGTTGCACAAGGTACAAAGGTTTCCTGGGCTACGCTGCTCGCGGCTCAGGGTTATCGGGGTGCTTGCCACACACCAGGCTCGTGGGGCAGCCCAGCAGGTGATGCTGGGTTTCAGATTATATGTTTCCAAGCTGTGGCAGCCATGAAGGGATTAAACAAGCAAATCATTTCTGATATCAGTTTAACAAGAAAATCCATTGAATGCTGACCACTTAAGTTACAGTTCCTAACAGCGTGGCATTTCTAGCAATATAAGCTAGAGTAGGCTTTTCCAGTAAAGCCATCCAGACAGCTGGGATGCAGTCACTGCAAGCCGGGGCTAAACTGAACAGGGATGAGCTCCTGCAGCTGCTATACAGACACACAAGGAAATTTTCAAGAGCTAAAGCTAGCTCTCAGGTGCAAAGAGATTAATATGCTTAACACTACAGGCGTGTCCTTAACCAAGAATGCTGTTTAACCAAGCTGCCTGATGCCAAAACATGTAAGGTTGAAAAATCCTGCAGGGCAGCATGTGGATTTGTTTAATACACCTCTTCTTGAGTAATGCCTGTAAATTGCCTCCCACAGAACAAGTAGGTATGTTGAAGTGCTACCTAAAGAAGCTTTCAAAGACAGAGCACCAAAACCTGCAGGGTTTAAAGTGACATGAATGTTCAGTTTTCCTAGCTGACAATTCCTTTCACTACAGCAGTTACTGTTTATATGGAGTAGGCGTCTTTCCCATGGCCTCTGGGAGGGATTGCAATTAGCAGCACAATGCTGCTTATTTAGGGAACTCCCTTCCCAGACTGTATCTTTTCAGTAGAAAACTGACAAAAAGTAGGTAGGAATATCATGTTTTTGAAATGAGACAAAATATTCACAGACCTTTCCCTTCTGGTTCAGCAGGACTTGCTGTTCAGACACACTGTAGCTTGGAAGTGTCACAGCTAACCATCCAGGTGCAGCAGCAGTCCAGCTGCAAAGGGAGACTCACTCTTGCCCTGACTGGGGGAGTTTTGTGGGATGGGGGCAGGATTCAGATAGGAGCTGCTTAAAAGAAATCCTGGGCTTCCTGAACTACGTACTCTGCAGGCTACGGCTCTCTGGGGATGATGACCAGCGTGCTGATCTGCCCTGACGGCAAGACTGTTGAAGCAGAAGCTGCTCATGGCACCGTTACTCGTCACTACCGCATGCACCAGAAAGGCCAAGAAACCTCCACCAATCCCATTGGTGAGCAGCCTTTCCCTGTCCTTGAGTGGTCTCTCTCTACAGAGGAAAACAGGGTCCGAGTAAAAGTTTACGCCTCGTTTCTGCAGAGCCTTGCACCACTAAGTGGTAAAACTGTTAGTTCATAATGTGTTTGTCTTCCACCTGCAGCCTGCAGCAAAACACAGGCTGGAACAGATCGAACTTGAGCAATAAGTTAGATGTAACCTGGCCTTGGAGACATGCTCTTGTTCTCCTGGAGCGATGGGCTCATAGCCACACTGAAATTAATGTTTAGGCTGGTGCATTTTATTTTGTTCCCCTCTCTAATGCTCCAAAACTCCCAGGCAACCTGCAAGCCGTTTAATTAAAGTAAATATGCTAGAACAGGACATGAGAGAGAATCCCATGCAACTGCACACACAACAAGTACAAAGTAATACTGAGAAGGGGACTGTAACCCTTGGTTGTAAGGGCAGTTTTTTTTTGTTAATTAGAACCCCAATACAGACTGTACAGACTTTTTTTTTTTTTTGACGTAGACAGAAAGAAAATGAGCTGAAGTGGCACAAAGAGGGGACTGCAGGAGGCAGGGGCAAGTGTCCAAGTTTTGCTTTTCTTTAGAGCAGCACAAAGTACAAAGCCAGCCTAGATGAAGATACCATTCCTAATCACAGCCAGAGTTAACTTTTTTCAGTCTATTCTCTCAGTTTTATTCTTTTTTTAAAAAAAAAAAAGTTCTATGCAACAGTTTAGAATTATTTTGCATTCTGTCTTAGCCTCCATCTTTGCATGGACCAGAGGACTGGCTCACAGAGCCAAGCTGGACAACAACACCAGCCTCAAGAACTTTGCCACTGCCCTGGAAGAGGTCTGCATTGAGACCATTGAATCTGGCTTCATGACGAAGGATCTTGCTGCCTGTATCAAAGGCCTACCCAAGTAAGCCCGCTAAGTAATGGCAGTCATCACTGGAGGGGCTGTGTTACTCCTCCTGGAAATCGGATTTGCTGCATATAACTCCAGTAGTGCATATAGGGGGAATTCCTGGAGTTTGGTCACAGAGCAGAGCCCTTCTGTACACAGTGCTGTGCAAACAGAACAGGAGCCGCTCCCTGCCCCGAGCAGCACAGTCTAGGTTGCTTGCCGGAATACCAAACTTGGGGGGAAATGGGGGAAAACAAAGATACACTGCAAGGAGTTCTGCTATGACAGTATGGCCAGGTTGTGTCTATTTATTAGGGTGAAGACTTACTTCACTACAAACCACTACCTGGCTATCTTTTCTCCAAACAAAACAAAATTTAGTCTGAAAAGTAGGAAATGACTCTGTGGTAGCTTCAGAGGCAAGACTTAAAGCTCTGTCTTCTGCCACCGAAGCATTCAGCGGCTTCACAGCTAATGTCTGTCTGTCTCTGTTTCTCCCCGCAGTGTCAAGCGTTCTGACTACCTGAGCACCTTTGAGTTCATGGACAAGCTTGCTGAAAACTTGAAGGGGAAGCTGGATGCCCTGCCCAAACTCTAAGGCACAGGTTGTGCCTGAGCTCCACTAACGAAGCGTCTCCAGTTTACGCTCTGGTTAAGTGGCACTGGATCACAATCTGTTGTGTAACATTTCAAATGCTAGAAGAAATCAACACGTACACTTTTTTAAAAAAGATTGTTTAAAAAAAAAATCCTGTTCTCTTAAACCATTTGGGCTACTGAGCCAGGCCTTACTTTTGCCAAGCAGCTGAATGTGATATCAAGCTCATAGTGAGCCTGGATTCCTAATGCCGTTCATAGAAGTCCTGAAGTTGTTGTTCTTGACTTCTACCATCTGTGTTTCTTTTCTCCCTTTCTCTCAGACTGAAAGCCAGTTCGTGACACACCCCTGGTCAAACCAGTGGTGACCAGCTGTGTAGCAGAGTTCAGAAAGCAGAACTGTCCTCCCTCTCCAGCACTGTCTACTGACTGTAAGGGAGCTCAGAAGACTGTGCCAGCTCTACGGTAGCTCCTCTTGCTTTCTGTATCTTTTAGTACCAACCGGAGCATACCAAGAGATTTCTGAAATCAGGACTGTAGCATTTGAGGAGAATAAGCACTTAGTAAATGCTGGAAACAAGTCTTTAGGCTCAAGAGCCTAAAAGAGACCATGCTGTAATGTTTAAATGCAGACCATGCATTTTATTATACTCCTGACTGGATGTGAAGCATAGGAACTGTTACTTCTGCCCCCTCCTACACTTCATCAAGGTGCAAAACTGCTTTCTTCAGCTGTCTGGGCTATTATCTACCCTTTGTATTGTGATACAGTAAGTCAGATATCCTGTGAAACACTATTCCATCCATTTTTTAAAGGAACATTTTAGTTCAAACTAAAATAAAAATAAACTAACATTCATTGTCTTTCTCCTCCCTTTGTGTCTCTCTTCCCTTTTTATAATTAGAAAACAGGGAAATTCTACCTCAAAAACGGAGTGCAGAACCTTTCAGCAGTCCTGTATATACTAATTAGAATGTGCTATAAAGGGAGGAAAAAAAAAAAAATACTCTCCCCCCTTCTCAAAGCAGAGTTTTAAGGTGTTCTGGCCCAGGGCAAGATATCAGCTGTCTGGAATAGTGCTCAAAGTTGTATTTACTATATATATTAAACTCCTCTGCAAAAGTCTCTTGAAGCCTGCACTAAGACAGCCCGCACAGGATCAGATCAAGACAGCCAAGGACCACTGTGGCATTCCCAGCTCTGCAACCAGGTGAAAGAGGACCTTGAAGAATGAGCTTAGGAACAGAGGTGCCCGAGTAAAAGTATTTAATCTCTACATGGTGCTGGTAGTTCACAAAGAAAGAGAAGCTGATCCATCACTCCCCTGAGAACACTGGTAACTATGACATGGTAAGTGGAAGGCAGATAAGGTAGGTCCAAGGCTGTGGGGAGGAAGGGTGCTTGTTAGAAGGGTGCAGCTTGGTAAAGTCCAATTGCTGAATACACATGGAAGCAATGGAAGCATCTATCAAGAACACCTTGAATTTTCTCTTCCTGGCTTCTGATACCAATTGATTGAACTACCACATCAAAAGCAGGCATGTCATAATACAGCAGCACCTCTAGCTAATCCCTCTGCTTTTTATTAGATCCTCCTCATGCTTTGAGGTTAAAGAGTATGGGAAATTTTAGCATTTTCCACGAAAATGAGCTATAGAAACAAAAGTAAAACTCTTCCTTTCTCTTTTAGCTCGACAGCTCAGCTTAAGTGTAAGCAATGAAGTAGTATTTTTACCTTGAGTCTGCAGATGACAGTACTTCCTCTCTGTACTCCCGCCAAGTTCCCATCTTCTGAAGGTATAGAAGAGAACACAAGGTCCTCAGGGGATTCATCCACATGGGTTCTCGGGTACTGCTGTAGAGCTGAGAGGGAAAAAGAGAAGTTTTATCTGTCCAGGGAAAGAAAAAAGTCAAGTGTGGTCAGGTACAGAGCCTTCTTCCCTATTTTGCCACAGGAAAAGGGAGAGGGGGCATTTTTCCTGCTTTCATGGAGGCACATTCCCTTATCCTTTAACACAGTTCAAAGTGTGCACTTCTGTCCTGAGTGGTCCTCACAGATGGAGTCGGTCTTTATCTCTATGATTATGCAAATTCTCACTGGCAGCAAATACAGTGAAAGAAGATGTATCAGTAATGCAACACAGGTCTCTAAGCTCAGCAGAGAGCTTGGACCTCCAGAGCTGTCCAAAGCTTCAGCATTCTGCCATGGACACAACTGTCTAGTGACAGCTGGACAGTGACAGCCCTCCAGGCTGATGCATGTTCCATGGGAGACTAACTGCCAGTGGTGCCACACTGTTGGCAGTGCAGAGTGCAAAGTTGTGCAGAGCCTTTGCAAACAAGCACTGCAGCATTTAAAGACAGGAGAAAAACAAAGGTCACACAGCTTTTATACTGTTCACATAAAACTTTATTTATAAAGCACAAATTTAATACATGAGAGATTCTTGAAAGCATACACAAACTACGAGCTTGCCGGTTCAAGCACTATATCACTTCTGGCTCCTTGTTTCCCTCCACAGTCAGTAGCTTGTCTGTCTTGGCACTGGGACATGATTCAGGAAGCCATTCTTCTTCCACTTTGATCTTCAAGGTCTTCGGTTTGGTCATTTTTTTCTTTTTTTTGGTTTTGTAGACAGGAGAGTGAAGAAAGTCTGTGGTTGTAAATGGGTCGCCCCGCCTCAGTTTGCTGCAAAACCAAAATGGTTAGATGGCACTATCAAGGGGTTTCTTGATGATGTGTAAGATCTCAGTCTGCAAAGTTGGTTTATTTCTGCTTTTACTGAAATGCTCCACCAGAAAGTGCCTAAGAGATACAGTTTATTCCACCTGCAGTACAGGAGCCGTTCTGACTCTACAGTCTGCCTTTTGACCCATTACAACTACTTCCTGACAAAACAAACTATGACTCTTTTCAGGAAAAGAAAATATAATATTACTCAGTAGTGTAACCACCAAAGGTAACCTTTTGAGGTAAATGGTTCTATACAGTAACCATTGGAAGTATTGAATCCATAGTTTCTTTGGGAGCGGACAAAGATACTTTTCTGGAATTCATTACTGTCAAAAAATGGCTATACAGAACCAACTCAATCATGGAAAACACTCTCCAAACTCCACTGTTTCCTTCATAGGTACCAGATTAAATGGAACTGCTCAATTGTTTTATAAATATATAGAGCTCTGGATATCAGAGCTCTGGCTCTAAGTAAAAGCAGAGTTCTCCCTAATCTTTCCTTGCTTATCTTGTGTTTTATCCTCACATTAGCCCTCACTGGAGCAGCATAAAGGCAGCCTGCGCAGAGGCACATTTATTTTGGTGAGGGAAATCAAATCTTTAGTAGTATGTTAGCAGGAGTCTGCACAGGCATGTGCGGTAGCACAGAATTTTGGCTCAACTAAATTGAGGATCTAAGAAACACACAAGGTAAGAGAGGCTGAAAGACAAACATCTGCAAGGTGTCTGTACAAACACTGCACAACTTAGAGAGAAGGACAAGGGAGGACATAGTGGCAGAGGGAAGAGAAGAGGGTGCAGCATGGGAAGAGGCACAAAAAGCGATAGTTTAAATACCAACCTGTTGAGTTTTGGCTCTGCATAGCAGGCAGGCTCCCGTCTCCGCTTGGGTCGACGTCCCAAAGCTTCTTCTGAGCTGGGGGAACACAGGCTCCCGACATTTGTCAAGTCCTGCAGTGGCCAAGTGTCTGCAAAAAGATGTTCATATGTGAATTGATCAGTGTTTTCAAAACATTTGCAGGCATCTTAAGACATACAGCTGCCAAATAGAGAAGGCTTGCGTGTCCAGGATTCTCTGAGCACTCTAGAGCAGGGTACCATCCCCAATCTAACACTGTCTCTAAGCTTAGGACACTGTTTTTGTTCACAAGTCCCATTCCTGTTTCTCACAAGTCAGCTCACGATTCCAATTAAGTTCTTCACTAAAAAATACACAAGGTCACAAATACTGCCAGAACCTTCAGGCTCAGGTCCAGTAGCCTTCCTCTATACAAACGGCAGTTGACAGCTCTAACACCCAAAAATTTACAGCCTAGGGGGAGAAGAGAAAAAAAAAATCCCACAAACTCAAGGCATCTAGATAACCTAAGAGACCTCTAACATAATGGAGAAACCTGCACGTGTTTGATGCATCCTTCAAATAAGTCAGCCAGGAGGTGAAAGGCAGGAAAACACACACACCTTTCCTCCCTGCAAAGCCATAGCTAGAGTAGGCCTGCTTAGGAACAGCTGCAAGACGGAGAACAAACCAATAAAAGCTACAAAACAACTTTCTCTTTACAGACCAAATAACAGCAAGCTTCCAGAAAGACTCAGCTTAGCTCTGGTACTAACAGCCAAGGGATACACCCTCCAAAGCCTTTGGGGCAAAGGTGTGGGAAAGAGAGGGAGACTTACTGCAATTTTGCATTAAAGATAGCAGCTGCCACCTAAAAGTACAAAATCCCAATTCTCACAGCATTAAGCACCCAGGACCAAAAGTCTGCCCTCTTCTTCATACCCTCCGCCACCACAACAGACTCTAGCAGGCATTGGTCACTGCCAGGCTGCATCACTTCATTATTACATAGACTTTTCTAAAGAAACAGACATATCCTGCAGATAGCAAGACTGGGAAAACAAGGCCACTCAGCACATGATCTCTGCCTTTTTCCCAGTATCCATGCCTGAATGGGCAACCAGAGATTCATGCAGTAATACTGATTAACGCAGAGCCAATGCAGCCACAAAAATGACTACCCAGTAGTTAGTTCACAGCCCACTAAGTGGAAAGTCTGAGCTCAGACATCAGATACGCAGCGGCCATCTTTTAAAAATAAGAAGCATAAATGGTGTGTCAGACAATGATCTTTAGCTTTAAAAAGCAACGGGGGGCAGAGGAGAAGAAACCTAAGCATTCATTCCATGCATTTTTTTTTTTTTTTTTTTTTTTTTTTTTTTTTTTTACACTCACTCCAAATATGGGTGTCCTCCCCAGTCCACACTTAACTTGGACATGTTAGGTCCACCACTTACCAGGTTTCTTCAAAGATGGACTCTGGAAATGTTCTTTAGAACATAACTCAGCCTGGTTTCTTCCTTCCAGTATTTCCTCCGCACTCCTTTCTTTAAATGTCAGAACATTCTCTGGACAAGCAGAAGATTTCTTTGGGATTTTGCAGTCCTCAGTACCTAAGGTCCTGGAGACAGGTAGATCTGTAAGACTGGAGCCAAGCAGCAAACCTACAGAACACCTTACAGTGGAGGATTCAAGACTGTCCGAAAGGTTCATAAGATTATTTGTAAGTGAGATCTCAGCTATTTGCTCCTCATGGAAGGCCTCTGGCTTGGAGAGAACATCTTTGATGTAGGAGAACTTCTCTGGCAGGACAGCTTGCCTGTACACAGGTTCTGCTGAACTTCCAGGAAGCAGTCTGGCTCCATCACTCTGTCTGGCCAGGAGATCAGTCTCTGTAGGATTACAGGTGCTCTGCAGCTTTGGTATGAGACAGAGATCTTTTTTTAGGGCATTCATGTTGTTGTGACTCTGTCCCTTTTCTTGAAGATCCCCCGTCCGTTTCTTTTTGTTCTGAGCTGTCACCAGCTTTTTACTTCTGGGAATTTTGCTAGCTTTGCTCCCAGGAATGCACTCAGAAGGTGCAACTTCTTCCCGTTCAAAATCTGTCTCGATACAATCCAAGTTTCTTGGAAGATCCAAAGGACGTATAACGTAAGTTTTTCTGCTACATTGAGGATAATCTGGCAAATCTTTTGCACTCTCCTTAGCTACTCCTTGAACACCTATACGTGGTGCAGAAACCTCCATTTCATTTCTCTGATCGTTACCATTGCTTTCCCTGACAGTCTTCCTCCTGCTTGTCTTGCTGCTTTTGGGCTGTTCCTCAGCTTTAGCCTCAGACATTTTCACACTCTTTGGCACATACTCCTCATCAGAGTCACTTCTTTGCGAAATGACTCTAGTTTTCCTGCTGGTTTTCCGTCTCGTGCCCTTTGTGCTCACACTTGATGAGTCCTGCTGCAAAGTACATATACCTGAAGTCTCTTTCTTTAAGGAAAGTGAGCATTGTAGACTGTGATCATCTGAGGGAGATTTATGAGTTGAGAAGGTATGAACTGGGCTTTTCAACAAGCTGTCCACACTTTGCATCTCCAAGACAGCTTCCTTTTCACCCTGTTGCAGTAAGTCTCCACTTTGGAGATTATGCAACTGTGCTGGATTCACAACATAGGTTCTTCTGGGACCTCGGACTTTATCAGGAAAGTTAGAATGTAGGCATGCACCATAACCTCTGTTCTTCCCTTCCAAAGCCTCCCCACAAACAACCTGCCTCATCTCAGGAACTTCAGACCCAGTAGAATTTGTCATTGCTTTCGGCTGAAGTTTATTTGCATTTTGGGTGCTGTCTTCACCCTTAGGTGCATCAGGGACATCTTTTGCATTGTTTTTAATTGAGTTGCTTTTCCTTTTTCTTGTGCTAGCCTTTTTAACATCTGTTTTAGCAGCCGTGGTTTTGCCATTACCTTTGCTTCTAACTTTTACAGGAACAAGTTCAGGAACTTGGCTACACTTGGGATCTATTTCAGTATCACACACAGTTTCTTTGGTCTGTGGCTGATCATTCAGCACTTCTTCACCCACAGCTTTTATGTCAGAATCAACAGCAGTTTGAGCAGGTGAAGCCAGGGAGCTGGGTGATTTCAGCTGTTGCTGCGTATTATTTTTGTTGGAGTTGCTACTGTCCTTTCTAATACTCCACTGGGACACTTGAGTTGATCCAATGCGTGAGAAGAAATCCTCAGCTGAAAACGGAGTGCTTGTTGCAAATAGGGTAGAACGCTTCCTTCGCTGAGTAATGTGCCCTTGTGAGAGACGATCACAGAAATCTTTCACCATCTCGTCATCCTCATGTGAAAGAGGATGACTTTCCCACGTAAGCACTGGCAAACTGCTGGGATCTTGTTGGGTGGCAAGCGAACACTCTGCAGGAAAGAGGGGGAAAAATAAAAAATAAACACATTCCTAAGACTGAGAAATGCTGAGACAAAAAAATCAGCTCAGTTCTACTAAAACCCACACCCTGCACATTGTCATGAACCCTAACACTAGAAAAGGAAGGACAGCAAGCCCTACCCAAAGGGTTTTTACTTGCAAGACTTTCAACTCAGCCCCCTCAAAAGCTTGATCAACATTTCCTCTTTAGCATACAGAGAAGCATTCTTTATCAGCTCCCAAACCTGAGCACATCTATGCTTCTCCACTAGCATCTTAAGAGAAGATGAAGGGCCACATCATGTCATCCCACTTTTCTACCAAAGCCATGACAGAACCAAGTAGCCACTCTCAGCTGGACAGCTGGTGTTCAGCTGGACAACACCCAATGCTTGCTTTTAAATTGTCTTTTGGGTGTCTCCCCTCTCATGGTGTAAGGAGTCACTATGAGCAGAGAATAAGAAAAGTATTGTCAGACATACTTTATCCTGCAAGGAGAGAGAGACACCACTAGTGCAGCACAGATCTAATCTATTCTGCCCAAACATTGCCCCTGGTTTTGTACAAAGACTGCTGAGCAGCATCAGAATAGCTCAAAAGATACAGAAGAGCATATATTTGATCGTGCCCACAAGGATGAGAAGCTGTGCATGCAAGCAGAATCTCAGGGATAGCATATTTGCATTTCTGGAAATCTTATGTAAGCTCAGTGCAACTACCCAAGAAAACTGATAAGTCATCTTGAGACACTGCAAATGTCTTTCGCCCCACCATCCCTTCCAAAAAGGGGAAAAACAAGCAAACAAAAAAACACACTGCTCTTTCAGAATAACTTTTCTGGGTCATTTTTGAACCTTGACATAAAAAGTTACCCCAGAACAGAAGCAGGGAACACAAACCTCCAAGGACATGACATTCAACAGAAGCCTCTCTTGTTTCTATTGCTTCATGGGGCTTCACATTTTCACCCAGCTCTTGTGGTAAGGTATCTCTGGAGACAACAGGCACAAACTCCTGGGTCTTATTGGGAACTGGTGGCTGGAGATCAACTGCGGATGTTTGTACTGCTGAAGAGCTACCATTTTTCCTTCCCTCATCACATTGCTTGGAAACAGGTGCTTTCAAGAGCACCACTGCAGGCCTGGTAAAAAGAGAACAGCAGCAATGAAGCATGCTCCGTAATTGTGAAGGCCCCAGAATCTAGTAGGACAGCACCTGCTTCCACCCCCCACGCTGAAATGCAATTCTGAAGGCTTTGGATGCTTGTGAAGAACCTGCACTGCCTCGCCACGACTGATTTCCCATTTTGAGACAAATACAACTCATAAGGGAAGCACACCTGCAAACACATAAGTGAGACAAAAAACAAACAAACAAAAAACCCGAAGCAACAAGAAAATCCTTTCAGCACACAGGTTGCAACTGGAACTCTCTCTCTGAGAGACCAGCCGTGTTGGTTAGTGGTCTGCTTGTGGGCAGCTCCCTCTGGGAACCAAAGGGGTTCCCTTGTGTTCAAAGGGGAGACTAGACAGAAAAGAAACATAAAACATCAACACATCCTAAAAGATCCCACTTTAACTTTTTTCCCCAAAACACAAACTTTCATCATACAAGCAGATGACTATTAATCATTTTTATGTAACAAAAAATGAAGCAGCCAACTGCAGCATCTAAGCTCTTCCATTGTGTACAGAGCATGAAGATGCACTGACTCAGCCACTTCTCCCTGCAATACCAGCTGGTATCAGACACTGTACTTTTTTTTTCCTGCAAAACTACTTACTTAGACATCTTTAGATAGCCACAGCAAGAATATATACGGCATTATAAAGACACGGGCTATTTTATGAAGAAAAGGCACACTTAAAGAAAGGTGCAACTTCTAACCACACAGATACAGATATGCGTACTGACCGCATGCATTTAAGCTACGCGCACACTTAAATCACAGGAATTTTTGCCATTAGCAAACATGGGGTGCAAATTTACAGCAGCACAAATCATCACAGCACAGAGCGAGTAAGAAAAACGACAGCAGAAAGATACAGAGTGAAGAAAAATACTGAGTAGTGGCATTCCAGAAGGCATCTCACAGAAAGCAGTCAAATAAGCATACACGTAAAATACCAGACAAAGGTTAGCGTTTCAAAATCCAGAAGGAGCTTAGTAGTATCTGACATTTTCAGGCCTACCTCACAAGCTGACCATCTGTGGTATCATCAGCCCAGCTATCTTCTGTTTTGTTGTTGTTCTGGTCATTGGACACAGAGGCAAAACTTGTATAGAACTGGGGAGCACAGCAATAGAAGGGTGGCTTACAAAGCTCTTGCCTCAGCACACAGACAGCTGAAGCTCCACATAAGTTTTAGTGGAGACATAGGACTCCAAGCCCCTGGGAAGCATGCCCAGTACTACCAGTTCTTGTCCAATTACAGGTCCGCCCCATCCCACTCAGGAAGGTTCAACAAAACTGCATTTGCAATGTCCTGATCAGCCTCCCCAGAGCATGTCATCCATACTGGTGAAGGAGTACAGCTGCAACAAACCTCACAGGGTTTTGTTGCCTTATGAAAGTGACTTACAGCACAAATTATGCAATAAAGTGCAGCAGTTTACATCTCCCTGGTCTTAAGCTAGTTTAGATGATTGGAAACTAGAAAAATTTCCCCCCACCATCCCTCCTTAGGGACAGGGCACATAGAAAGTATGCTACCTCTAAACAGAATTGCAAAGGCAACAATTTTTACATATGTGTATATATATGTATTATATATATATATAACTATGAAATAATAAAACAGACCATACATATAATATTACATATAAAATTCACTGCCATGTCAATTTTCTATATATATATATATATATGTCAATATACCCAGTGACCCAGAGGAAGGCAGACCCAGAGGTATAACTATAGCCTTTCTTCTAAAAGAAGCTACTTGAGACACAGCTCTGGAAATCATCAATAACAAGTTAAAAATGCATCCAGACAAAGAGACAAAAACAAAGGATTGAACACTTCGGTACACAGGTAACACACAGCAAGGGACATAGACACTGCCTCCTTCCCAGTACAACAAGCACTTGCTCTCAGACCCTACAGCTTACCTCAGAGAGCCGGGCTGTCTTAATCACTGCCATGAGTTTTTCCATTTCTTTCAGAGTGCTATTCTACAGTGAGATAATAAGGAGAGAGAAACCATAAAGATGTTAAATCAAAACATCTCTTCCAACAAGGATGCTGTTACCCAGAGCAAGATACAGCTCTACTGAGGAGAAGGGATCAAGATCTACTAGATCATGGCTTATGAGAAAGAAGAGGCCAGTGCAGGGTGCCATGTTTCGGACACAGACAGCACCTGGTGCTCACCAACCCAAGGCTGCAGCTGCCTGCCCCCCCATGCCAGCTGCACCGCTGGTGCCAGCACCATACCAGAAAGCAGAGCTTGTGGCGCAGAGCAGCGTTGTGGAAGTGGCACTGCTCCACCTCCTTCTGCAGGACCGCTCTCTCCTGGGTGAGCCGCTGCGCGTTGGCCTTCTCCGCGTTGAGGGCCAGTGCCAGCGCTTTGTTGTTGCGCTTCAGGGAGACTTTAATAGTGGACGAGTTATCTGTTAGCAAGAGAGAAGTGCCCCAGTGTGAGCATCCACAGACTCACCTGTGCTCACTTCCCCTCACCGTGCTCCTGGCCCTTCCTAGAGCAGCCTCCCGAGGCTCTTATCTCCGTGTCCCAGCGACGCCAGCAAAGTCAGCAGCACAGCGCTGTTCTTCCCCATGCTGAGGCAGTCGCGCTAGGAAAGCTTCTTTTCGCAACCTGCAGCTTCAACTTTTTTGTTTTTCTGATTTTTTTTTTAAACGAAAAACGAACACCGTTCCGCGGGACGGCCCCCGCGCCCGCAGCGCTGCCCGGCCGCCAGGCGCCCCCCCGGCCCCCCGCAGCGCCCCTCACTGATGATCTTGGTCTTGATCCGGGAGGCGAGCGACGCGTTCAGCTTGGCGGCGCGCAGGGCGCCCTGCTTCTCCCGCATCCGCTCCCGCGCGCCCTGCAGGCCGAGGCAGGACGTTTCCAGCGCCTCGCGGGACGCCATGGCCGCAGGCGGCGGCAGGAAGGAGGAAGCAACGCTCGCGCCCGCCGGACTTTTGAATACAAACATGGCGGCGCGCGCCCCGCCTCGGCCCGCCGCGCCCCGCCCCGCCGCCATGTCGCGCCGCCAGGCACCGCCATGAGCTGCGCGGCAGTTGTTAGGCGTTAGCGTGATGAATTGCGGCGTTTGCGAAATAGACAGACTCCTCCGAATTTCATTCATTCATGAATTTAAATAAATAAACATCCGTCAGCGGGATAGCCAGTCTGAAAGTCCCGGCCTTGCCCTGGGGAGCGATGCTGCAGACACTCAGGTTTCCCCCTTCAGCTTAGTTCTTGCTCCGGGGAAACCGTGACGGGCACTGTATGCGCTGCGCTGTGCACAACGGGGCTAAATGCACTTCTCCAATACAGACAGGACAAATTCCGCAAGCCCAAGCTTTTACCCCAAACTGCCACGAGAGGGACGAGAGGGGAGTCACTGCAGCCATCCGCAGGTTTTCTTGCTGTGCGTTTGGCTGAACACAGGGTCGCTACTGGAGCCAACAGGGCACCAGGCTGCATGTCGTTCATCCAAGAGCTGCTCTGAGTTATGCTGGGAACATTGTGGATGTGCTAACCTGCCCTTTCACAAAACACCCTTTCCAAACAGCCCTATTCAAACAGTGCAAATCTTTGCCACATGACATTACAGATGCCACTTATTTGCATTCCAACAAACCATTGGGCAAATGCATGCAAATAAAAGTTGAGCAAGAGAATTAACCACCAAGACAGCAGTTTCTGCTCAAGAATGTCCCAAGCTGCAAATCCATAGAGAATGGGGAAATACATGGGGAAAGTATTGAGGCTGCTGCCACAGCTCAAACTCTTCCATGGCTGCTGTTTCTTTCTTTTTCATCAGTAATAGCACAGTCTCAACCTGGGCCACCTGCATTTCCTACACTCAAAGCAGCAGCAGGAGCCAATAACAGCCCAGGGCTAAGGACCAGCCTCATGTTGGGGAAGTCATTTTCCTCCCTGTCACCTTGCCACATAACAGCAGTTAGGCTAGGGTTAGCTCAGACTTGGCACTTTGTGACAGTCACTCTTCTGCCAGCTTGCCCATACCAGCACATGGGCCCTGGGTAGAGGCGACTAAAGGAAACACAGGCAGTGGACGTGGCTTCTTAAAGCAAGCAAAAAGCTGTATGGGAGATAGATGGTTGCTGTGATGCCTGCCAAGAGGACACCCTCAGAATCAAAGCCAGCTCAGTTACCAGCCCCAAGCTAGGAGAAGCGATAGGGAAGAGCTAGGCTTGCTGCTTAGCTAGCTACAGGGGCAGACAGAAATTATAAGAAAGGTCATGGGTATCTAATGCTTTTAGGAGGCCATCCCCAAACTCCATTCTCTCCCAACAGCTGCCAGCCTGGCTTTCTGCACTGCAACTCTGGCAAAAAGAGTAGGCAGCAGAGCTGTGTCCACCACCATCACCTTTTGCAGCACACATCTGAAGCCTGGTCTTGGGAAATTGAGCAGTAAAATGAAGTAAGAAAGAGAAAGCTCAGCACAAATTTTGTAAGCAGCAAGAAGATAGTTTCCTGGGAAAGATCTATGTCTCATGACAATATATCTGCTTTTATAACTTGAGTCATCACAAAGCATCAGAATAGGCTGCCCAGGGAAGTGGTGGTGTCACTGTCCCTGGCAGTGTCCAAGAAACGTGTAGATGAGGTGCTTAGGGACATGGTTTAACAGATATAATGTTGAGGGGCTTACAGTTGGACTCGCTGATCTCAAAGGTCTTTTCCAACCATAACGTTTCTATGAAAGAGGCAACATTATGTTCAAGTGTCATAAACTCATGGCTATTGTTTATCTGGTAAGCAGCTCAGACCAGAAGTAGAGTCCTAAGAAAATGGATTGCTTGTTCCCCTCCTACATTCATACCTGGAGCCTATAAGTACAATGCATTCTCACTGCCTTGTCAATTATACTGATGCACAGGCTACCATCAGTGATCCTGTGAAGGACAGTACCGCACTCACTGCAAGGGCAACAGCACAGTTTATTAATTTGCATTGGGATTTCTGGACTCTAAGAGCAAAAATGTAGTTTGAAGAAAGAACAAATATAGGATCCTTTGCGCTTGCCATAAACACTGCAGATGAAACCCAAGACAGGCTTCTAACAGGCAGCAGTCTAGGTTTTCACTGTTCCATAATCTTACTTCTGAATACTGATAGCTTCCTTTAAAAGCAATTACATTTCATCAGAAAACCCAGTGAACATCTTTCTTGATAGCCAGTCATCTCTGCTTTCAACATTCTACTCAGCAGGGAAACTGAATACCTAGAAATGTAAAAGGATCATTTAACTTGAGCCTGATAGCACACCTCAGGATGCAGGTTTAATACCATGTTGTTTTTTTCTTTTAATTTCTCTTAGCTCAGCAGCATTGTTTCCAAGCAACCAGAGAAGGCTTCAGCCCTGCGCAGCCATAGCTTAATTCCCTGGCACGCAAGCTCAGGGACAGAGACAAGAAAGGACCAGCAGCATCCAGAGGGAGTTCCTCCTCAGAGATACCTGGAGTCAGGGAGGCTCCAAACCTGGATCCTGAGGCCTATTCCAAAGAGTTTGACACAGGTAGTGCATGATTTCTTCTGTACATGTGTGACAGAGAGAAAGAATAAGGAGACCATATCCAGTAACACAGAGGAGCTTACCAAGCATGGCATATTATTCTTTCAATATTTTTAATAATCCATAGGCAGGTCTTTTCTGAACAATCCTGTTCAAGCTGGCAATATTTCAGATGTAGCCTTTTGCTGCCAGGTGTGATGTACCTGCTCACTGCTTTGAAACCTTCTCCCCAGTGGCACTACAGTTATAAATGCCGGGCAAGTACCTACTGTGATGTTAGCAACCCTGCAGATTTCCAGCGCTATGCTGACTCCTACTGAGGATCCATCTCAGAATACTTGGTTACCTTCACTATACTGCACTTGAAATGGAGTTTGGTACACCTGTTTACATTAGAAAACTTGTGTACTTGCTGCTTGTTTGGGCCTCTGTGGCTGTGAATTATGGAACTGGGAAGTATACACTGTGATATTATAATTGGTGGACGAAGGTGCTGGCTGCTGCCCTTTCTATATCATGTCTAGACAGCTGCTATCTTTTCTCCTCCAGACTGTCTTCTTCCCAGTCCATTCAGTGATCTATAGCCAATTATTTGCCTGTCTCCAGCCCTTCATTTTACCACACAGGTCCAGTGGGGAGGAAAAGCCACATGCTAAGAACTTGGAAGGAGCAGCAGGTAGAGACTGCAGTAAATCTATAGTATGAGAGAACATGCATCACTGCAATAGGAATGCAAGAAACCTACTGGCTGACAAGTGTCATATTCAAGACAGATGCTCATCATAAATGGGTGCATCCCACCCCTTTTCCATCACCAAGCTCCTTGCTGTCACTTTCAGTGCTGTGCATGTTATCTTTTTCTTGACTGTTTTTTCTCTGGTTTTGCTACTTGGGAATTGGTTTTGGTCAGATTCTTGTAGGGGTTTAAGTGTCCCATACACTTTTGTCTGTGTATGTGTTTGTCTGTTTTGTCACTTTGCTCACTGTGAAAGAGTCACTTGGTCAGATGCACCTTCTTCTCTCCTACATTTCAGTGAGCCATTTACATTGCAATGACAACTGGAACAGCTCTGGCCATGGAAAGAAGATGCTTAAAGAGAGAGATTGAAAAACTCCTGTAAGTACTCTCTGCCCACAGTTCCCTGCACTGAATTTGAGATAGACTTGCTTTAATTGCAACAGGTTGTAGGACTTAGCTGAATCACAGCTGTAAGTCCTTAGTCTTTTCTTGCTGGAAAGCATGGGCAGACTTTTAGATACTCTTAATTTCCTACCATGCCCTACTGTCTGCAGCATGACAGAGCATGACTGCAGAGGTAGAAGTAGAGAGGTCTCATTCCCGCTAGCACAGAGCAAGGTCTGGCTTATGCAGGGAGTACAGAGTTCCTCCTTTGCCATGCACCCAGCATATGTTGAGGGCAGCTGCTACAAGGAGGAGCTTTGTTCATGCAGCAGAATCTTGTTCTCCAAGATGCAGAAGTGCCCAGCAGACAGCTTCTGGGGGATGGAAAATGATGTTTCCTCTATTGAATGCCAGCCCTTGCCTGCTCTGCTTGCACACATCTGTACTGCTCAGTCTCGGGAAAGGTTGCAGACCCTCTATTAACGAGAAAACCCAGCATCAGTGAAGTAGCTGTCTGGGCTGTACTCATAAATCCTTGCTGTGAAGCTCCAAGCTTGTCATACTTTTCATATTTGTGTTTCTTATATTTTGAAGCATCTAAGGAAGACAACAACATAGTCTGAGGGAAGATAATGCTGTCTGTGATGGGAAAAAAAAAAGGGGGGCAAAAAAACCCCTTAATGTTTCTCCTAATCAGGATGGGTTGTACAGGGAATCTCACAGCAGATTCCAATCAGCCCTAGATTTACACTGACATTAGAGTCGCATATTCTATCTTCTCTTGTACTGGACTGCTTAGAACTTGTGGTAATTGAAAGTTGCTCTCTTGCTTTAAGGAATGATTATGTTGGCATCAGACTACGAGAAAATGCATTTGATCCAAGAGGACAAAGGCAGTCCACCTTTCTAGATGACATGGTAACCAGTCTTATTTCCAATCCTACACCCTTTATCTACCTTTATCGTGAGAACTCTGAAGGGCAGCTGTTTGGTACACCTAAATATGCTATTCCTTACAGAGATCAGTAAAAACCTGTCACTCTCCCATCTAGAGAGACTGGCAGTAGATAACATCCAGGTGTAACATATGCAAGAGGCATTGAATTCTGACTAATTTTACAGCTAGACTGAGCTCATCAATAAAGGACACTTGAAAAGGTTGAAGTCAACCATCTGAAAAGACATGCACATAAACTAGCATTATCAGTGCATAAAACCCCTTTCAACTGAAGTTGGAAAGTCTTCTCAGGCATGTTTAAAGTGCCTCAAACCTCAGCAAGTGTCCTACAGTTGGTGAGAATATCTGCATGCATTGGCCTGCAAGCTTATCTATCCCTGTATTCCTTCAGTCTCTCATCCTTTGGTCAAGTCCTTGGGGTTCTTCTCTCTTTCCAGGCTCACTACAACTTGGCCCTCAGTGTTGCTTTGCTGTGGCTAAATGATACAGATGCTCAGCCTCTGCTGACGGAAGAGGACATGTGAGTATTGCAAAGTTAAGGTCCTAAGCTGCAATGAAAACAGTGAAAGCAACAGTGAATCAGTCCCACACATTTTTGCTTTTATAACATTAGGCTAATCATCTTGTTTAAAACACCTCACAGGAATTCAGCAGCTTGCAGCAGATATATGTATCCCAACCGAACCGAGAGAGAAGCTATGATATTATCTTCATATGCTGGAATATTAATGGTAAGAGAGCAAGAAAGATATCAGAATCTTTTGCTCTATGGCAAATGTTGAAATATCCCTTGTACCGTGCATGTCTCTGCTTATAGAAAGCACAGCAGACAGTTAATGCAGAGGTCACAGATCTGAGTCATTTTATCAGGTAGCCATTAAGTTTTGTTCAGCCTGAAAAAGCAAAATAGGTAGTTTCAAGAGGTGATATTGTGAGTGTGTATCAGTAGTTATCTTGTCTTACCCCTAAGGGGTGTCAATACAAAGCAATGATGGAAGTAGAGCACAAGCAGAGTGTAACAATCCCAAATATACCCACCCTAAGCTCTCATGTGGCTCTTATAAGGGAGAAAAGGACTTTCTTGTTCTCTCCCATAGATATTCCTGTATTTATTTTCAGGCCCTCTAACAGCAAATTATAGGACCAAGTCTCAGTAAGATATGTACTGTGAACGTAATACTAGGAATTCACGTGAAAGCTGTTGCAAAATTTAAAGGAAAGGGAGTATTAGCTGGGTTTCATGTGCTCACTTTAAAGTATACTTTGAGAGCTGACTTGACCTTGCTTGTTTTCCCAGAATAGCATTCCTGTCGAGGATATCTTTGAGATGTACAGCATGGGGCCCTCAGCAACACACTGGCAGAGATCTGCCAAAGTGAGTGATTTGCAGATGTATGTCTTGTAGGGCTCTGGGCGAAGATTTAACCTACAGCAGCCTGGTCCAGCACATGGGATGTCAGGCTGGCATTCTGTGCCTTTGCCACTTCTCTCTCCTAAATCCTTCAGCATTTCCCTTCCCCTTCCTTCCCACTCAGATTAAATCCTGTCCAGCTGGCCCCATTTCTCAATTCCGCACTTCTTCCATCAGGACTTAGAGCTGTGTGCATGTCCTTGCAGCCACGTGCAAAGGCTCCATGTGAGGTAGCAGCTATGCACAGTATACCTCAGCCCTCCTGCCAGTCCCAAGTGTCAGTCAAACCTGCAGAATCCAGAGCATTTCTTAATTTCTTGCAGATCATATTGTCTCGCTATTACAGCTCTTATTTATTTCATTCTCCCATACTAATAAAGGGAGATAAGTTATTTGCTTTCTGCAGAATTACTGCTGTTAGCCCAGCAGTGGTTTGGGGACAAAGCATGGAAAATAGTAATAAACTCTTGTATCTCCCTGTTGCATTAGAGTACAAGCATTTAGATATGCAAGATCATGACTTGTATTTGAAACAAGTGCTTGCTGTCTTCCTTTGGGTTTGTTCTGTGTCTGCCAAAGATGGAGTAAGTTTGTGTCTTCTTCCCCCATACACTCAGGCTTTGAGTGGAGGCCAGAAGTCCCCACTCTCATTTAGGACTGGAGAAGGCTCAGCCTTTTTTAGCATTTGGCCTTTGGCCCCACACTGCCCAGCCTCACTAAGGAGTCAAAGATAGGTCACAGCATATCCTGTGAGCACTCCCTAAGGGAGCAACAGACCTCCATCACTCACCTCTGCCACACTTGAGCCCTTCCCTCTTGCATGGCCTCTGCTGATGCTTCTTCTTCGTCCATTCTTTCTTCCTTTAAACTGATAAACCTTCCTGCCAAGTAAATCAACAAGTGGTCTGAGATTGGGCATTCTTCAGAAGAATCAGAAATGTTAAATGCCATATTTTAAAAGTTTGGCTAAAGACTTCTACCAGACAGAGACCTCTTTCTATATCTCCATTTCTCAGTAAGCTACTTCCTGTTGCTTGGTAGGGTGTGACTAACCTTCTAAGGGTCCCAATTTTAGGCAGCTTCATAAAAAAAATCAGTGCTAGTGTAGAAACCATCTCTCAAAAAGTAACTCAGAGCAACTCTCACATAAGCATTACATGACACTGTTTAAGGAGATTCAGTATCTGCACTCTAGAAATCCTCCCTGAATCCCTGTGAAGTCTCAGAGGTGGCACTCCTCAGAAAGCCTTAGCTTTTATCTTTGATGCAAGAAAGCGGCAGAGAACAGAGTCAAGGCAATTTTTCACTTGCAGTGAATTACAATCCTGTGCAAGTTGAACACAAATTGAACAGAACAAACCAGTAACCGACTGCAAGAGTATCTGTTACCTGTCCATCTGCAGGGAGCAGATACTCTGCCAGAGTCTGAAGATACGCCTGTATCAGATCATACAATAGCAAAGGAAAGTGTGGCCAAGGTTTTATTATTCCGTTACAGCAGAGAAGTAATATTATCCTCCTTTACTAATGATTGACTGGAACAGATTAAATGACTTGCCCAAGGTCAGAAATATCTGTGGCAGAGACAGAAAACCTGGATCTTTCTTTGCACTTAAAAGACTTTCCTGAGAGAAGCAGAATATATTTCCTCAGCACAGTGCTTTGATAATATGGTTCACTGCCAGCCCCTACACCAGGACTGAATACAGAAGACAAGTGTATCTCAGCAAAAACATCCACACCATTAAAAAAAAATCCTACAGTGGACAAGAAGGAGAAAGTTACTCCAACTTAGCTGATTGGATCTCATGATAGCCCTGAACATTTCACCAGTTAAGATTCTTCCATCTTTCCTTGCCCTGACCCCAATGCCGACAGTTAGCCCCAGTCTTAAACAGGATAATCTATCTCAGAACACCTCACAAGGCTTTGAGCACTGCTGGCACCACACGCCTTGCAGAATCCACCCCAAATAGGAAGGATGTCCTGCAGATCCTGTGGAGATACAAGCTACTTCACAGGGGCCTGACCAGTGTTCAGACAAGGCCTGTGTAAAAGCAGGGCCACAGTCTAGGTATAATTGTCCTCTAAAAACATAGGGGTGTTTATAATCTTTAATTCATAACTTAACATCACAAGAATACTTTATTGTATGGCCCAGCTATTGAACAAAGGAATATTTGTGCTGGAATAAGTAGGTTTTATTTTCACTGATGCAAAGTTTGCTACTGTTTTTCCAGCCATCATCAAAAGCTGCTGTGGAATCGAAATCAGACTATAATAGGCAATTCACATGTAATTCACAGCATTTCTGAGGCTCTTGTAGAACACTTAATCATGTTTAGCCTTAATATTAATGATGGACTGCCACCCAGTGTCCAAAAAAGCTAGAGCTGCACTTCGTAACTCAGTAATTACATATACCAGAAAGAGCCCTGGCTATGACCTCTCCTGACTGAATTATCCCATCCAATCCTCTTGATGGGCATTTCACAACCTGTTCTTTCAGCACATGGATCTTTCACATTGTTCCAATGGGTAGATTTTGCTGTGAACATTATACTGTATTTTTACTATTGTGCTCCTTATGGCATGATTTTTTTTCCCTATGAATTTCCAGTCCAGGATATTTTTAGAAACATCCCTTCTCAGCACACACCACACACTACAGAAGAGTGAGGTTTTCTTGTAAGTTTTTCCAGTGACTTTTTTTTTTTTTAAGCTTCAGTTCATATTCTCATTTTCCCAGGACAAGGAAGGAACTAATGTAACCTTACACTTACCTAGCACCTGTCTCTGGTGGGGTTGGGATGCTTCCTTGATAGTCATGAGGTTGCAAGGTTATAAACCTTCTGAAGAGGAAGACAAGCCACTGTTATCAGCATCTCCAGTTTCCATTTCAGCAGGTAATGCTGCTTAGTTTTAAGCCTGGGCTTAAGCTCATTTGCACTCTGTGTGAAAGGAACAGAAATGCTTTGCTGAATTTAGAGACTAAGGGTAATTCATTTTCCAAAGTCCTAATCAGTTTAAGAGGTTAAAGCTACTCTTTTTGTTAACAGTAACAAGCACAATTGTACTAACCTGTGAATTATTGTCCTTCCAGGACCACTGGATTCACCCTTTCAACCTCTCCCTGCACCCATTTGCCATGCTGGCCGCCCCGCGGGCTGCAGAGCACGCCTGGAAGCACAGTGAGCACATTCCACCCCAGTTCTCTGCAGAGGCAGGGGACACGGGGCAGCAGCTGCCTGTCCCAGCACTGCCACCACATTACAGCCCGCAGAGCTCTAGGAGCTACATGTAAAAACAATCATGAAAACCTTTCTCTGTGCCCATTCTGGGCATGAGGATCTTCCCACTGCAGCCCAGAAACAGCATCTAGCTCAGGTTGAAGTTTATAATTGCAAAAGGAGTATTTTGTTTGCAAGTTGAGGTGTAACATTGTATATGTAAGATTACCCATTTCTGTAATAGGGTTAGCCTTCTCATCTGACAAACACTTGTTTGTTCTAAGCTTGGACAAATACTTGGAGTTGCACAATGGTTGGTTACGCTATTAGCGACCTTCCTTCCCTGCCACTTCTCCAAATGCAGCAAAAATGACAGAAAATTCAGCATAGGGAATTTGATACTGGTACCCTTTGCTTCCAGCCATTTAACACAGCTGATCCCATGCCCAGGGGTACTTTGTGGGCCCAAGATGATGCTTGGCTTTCTTCCCTTCTAAGGCTTCAAGTACCAGAGAGCACCAGCAAATAAAAAGACCAACCCTGCTTCAACAAGGAGAGCTAGCAAGGACAAGAAGCAACTTGTCTCACTGACACGAAGAAAGGAGCAGGATGACAAAGTAGGTCTGAAAGTTTCACACAAGTCAGCAAGCCATTTTTGCAATAAGATCTCTGAATATCACAGCTAGAGTGGGCCCTCTGGCCACCCAGAACCCACAAAGCCTTTACAGGCCTATCTTAATTCTCCATGGCATGAGAAGTTTCATAATAGTGCTAATTTATATACAGCATCAATCCTAAATTTGACTTTCATGACAATTATATCATACCTTGGGTGTCAGTCATGAACCAGAAAGTCACATTCCAGGAATATTCTCAATAGGAACACATGAAAAAAACTCTTTTGGCTGATATTCACTGCAAAACATGTTCACTGCCATCACTTCTAGAGAAAAAAAAGTAGTTGAAGACTATTTAAAAAAAGAATAAAAACTTGACTCAAAAAAGAAAAAAAGTAGTGTTAGATCATTAGCCTAGCATGGACACAAATTGGATACATCTTTTCTATTTGTATGTGATTCGCCAAAGCCTGTTGTTGGCTGCAGCTTTGCAATGCAAGGGAGTGAGAACCCATTCCTTGTAGCAACAGCAGGGATTTGAGTGGTGTAAAGAGCCCCATGCACCTCCCAAGTTCCATGTGCACTGCATGTCACACAGCAGGACAGAAGCTGATCACTGTGCAGGCCCCCCTCTCCCTATTCCTTCAGCCCTGCATGCTGTGCTTGTGCTTATTAACATTTGCATCCTGCAGGGAACTACAGAGGCAGCAAAACAAGGAATCTCGCCAGAGAAGCCTGGAACAAATCTGAAAGGAGGGAATGCAAAGCAAGCTAAGGCATAACAAGGATTTGGATTTCATGTACAGCACCTAGCTGTAGGTGAGCCAAGTGATGCCTTCTAGCAGTTTGTTAATGCACTGTGCTGTATTGTTTTGTTTGTTCTTTTAAGTCTTAGCCACTCTCTGTTTGTAGGTGTCTCAGGGTTTGCTTCTGTTGTGTCCACCTTGTATAGCCCAGGAGGACCCCAAAT
Source organism: Tinamus guttatus (assembly GCF_059628265.1). Taxonomy (NCBI): domain Eukaryota; kingdom Metazoa; phylum Chordata; class Aves; order Tinamiformes; family Tinamidae; genus Tinamus; species Tinamus guttatus. Next base: position 3,147,121 of record NW_028288731.1, read on the forward strand.
CCTCCAGGAACAGTCACAACCTTCATTCATATCCTAACTCCATTTAGGGAGCAGAGTTGTGTGTGCATCCTTCTCCTTCCACCTCCCTCTACCTGGTGGCCTGAGCACAGTGTGGCCTGTTTCTATAGGGCTATTTGCTTCCAGACAAGTTTCAAGACTGAGTGGGGCAAGAGAAGCATTCACTACTGAGGGGCACATATAACATTAATTTCAGGGCAGAGAGACACCATTACAGCCTTTTACACATTAAAGCAAATAAACAAAACCAAATGGAATTAAAGATTCCAGCTTAGTCTGAGCCAGGGCATAGCAAAACAGCTGTCCAAAGGGTCATCACATGTTGCAATGCTGCATTAACCCATGTCTTGGAGATGTTCCTGTACCCTATTGCAGAAGTGCTCAAGAAAACAAATAAACATCTGTGAAGCAAAACTGCTTTTACTTCTTCCCATTGATTCTTAGGTACTAACGCTATTTACAAGCATGCCAGAGGACTAAACTGCACAGCAAAGCCTGCGAAATGGTTAAAAGTTATCATGTGGCCCAAAAACATATGTGTTCAAAGGGCCTTTTAGAAATCCACAAAGCTTGTTTTCAGCTCACCAGGTTCACGGTTGTGATTTTTTTAAGCACTAAGCAAAAATTTCCTATTAAAATGTACGGTTTAAAGGAAGGTGCAGTACACTTGGTGGGTGATCTCCTTGTGCCACCTTCACAGAAGTTTCTGCTTTCCTTACATCCTTCCTCCTCTTTAAGGACTATCCACAACAATTTGCCACTGCAAAGGCTCTGAGGTAGTGCAGAGAGCTCAGAAGCCTAGGGCTGGGTATATGAAAGGGGACAGTAGGGTCTGTTTGCCTGTTTGGAAGCAGTGAGCATGCTGTAGCCCCATCACTGAGGAGTGACAACCAAACTGCTCGTTACAGAACATGGCAGCCGCATTCCTCTTGCATGTTCTATGGTTCAAAAGTAGATCCTTAACAAGAGCTGAAAGAAGCCAATTTGAGCATGAGACTACACTAAGTATGTCCCCCTCTCAGAAAATACCTGTGTCATTCTTTTCTTGACACAGCACTGAAAGACCTCACCTTTGGTCTGAAACCATGTAAGCAGAGGTGTGCTCTGCCTGAGCCTCCCAAACCTCTCCTTGCTCTCTCTGCTGCAGTCACACATGCATTTGTTCTGTCACAGGCAAAGAACGTGTAATTGCAAAAAGAGCTCTTTTCAATAAGCTAGATCAACCAAGATGTTCATATGCATACCAAGGTAACTGATGAATCACATTGACAACATCTTCACATGCTTGGATGAGTTGCCCCAAACAAACAGATTTATGTTCTTAGGTTTCTTTTGATGTGAAGCCTCACCTAGTGGTGACATAACATGTTTGTATAACCAGCTTTGCATATCCCATCGATGTAGCCTGTTTTTAGGAGCCTAAGATTTTGGTTCAAGAAACTGCTAATCCGAACAGAACAAGTCAGAGTTTGATTCAGCCCTGCAGCAAGCAAACAGAAAAGTGCCAGAGGAAAAGTTCCAAAAAGGAGGAATAAGATTTTCCACAGCATACTAGCTCTGTTCTGCTTTAGCATGGAGACAACAATCCTTTCTGGCTCCAGCCAGGGAGCAAATTCAGTTGCAAGCAGTTTGTTCCTCCGACATTTTAGAGCAGACTTAAAGGAAAAGTTTCATATTGACTGACCCAAACTGATTTTCAATATTAGTCACTAATCCAGAAATACTGATAAACATTTAATAAAAACAGTTTGATTCCCTCCCACAGCTGATGCAGCTTTCCCTTTAATTACCATTTCCTCCTAACATACTGCTGAGTTAAAATACACACAAGGAAATAGGCAAAAGCCAACACCACCATATGAGATGTAGACATTTTCCCATTTCCAGAATAAAGCAAGCGGCAACGTACTGAAAAGGAAGCAAAATTTGTTTCCTTTTTTGTCCTAAGGAAGAGTGGAACATAGCCCCGCTGAATTTTATAGCTTTTAGGCAAAGGAGGCACTATAAAGAACAGAATTCACATACACATTCCCCACCAGAATTTGGGTTAGATTTGGTACATAAAAGAGTTCCCACCAGCTGAAAGCAGAGCCCAATCCATAATTACACAAATCCTTTGAACTCATTAGCAAAAGCAGCCCAAAAGGGGGACAGAAAGGGTTCCATATGGTAAATACAGTAAGCACCACATTACAATAAAGACAAATCATAAAATCCAGCTGGAGCTCAGAACAGGCCTCTTTTGTGTTACTTTTTGCAGGGCAGCATTAGCACTATGGCATATAAAAGCAACCACTGTGTTTGTTCACAGCTTTCACCTCAGTGAGTTGCCAAAAATGAGGGGGAAACAGAAGCCCCAATATGCCAGTATCCTGGTTGGACACACGTACCAGGATGGGCTACAAGTCTTTGCAAATGTTTGCACTGCAAATCATTTTCTATGAAGACAAGTCCTAAGGGTGCTGTTACAAATGCAGCAGTGTCAACCCTAATCTGCAGTCCTGCATGAAACAGTTCAATTTATCTGGTGGAAAAAGGCAGCTGGATTGTATACGAGAATCCCTATTACCTGGGACACCAATACTTCTTAAAAAAAGTGGAGACTATCCTGCCCACCACAAGTGGCTGGGTCTCAGCAATTCTGCCAGGTCTTGCCATGTCATCCTACAAATGGATTTTTTTTTTGCCTGGCATTATATATCACTGTTGGAGAAATTGGAGTTGTTTTGCCCTTTAAAGACATAGTTATACAGTCCTTTTGAGTAGCCACTGAAGGTACAGGCAAAATTTAGGGAAGTAGTGCAAAATTCCCCTAGAGATGATGGAAGTTACCTGTCAAACAGCAGTGTTATTTCTAGGGCCTGCTCAACTTGGAGATGCTGAAGGAAAATGGAGTGACTATTTCCAGGTAAGTAGCCTTTTTACATTACCCAGAGAAGGCCTAGTAAGGCCAGTTGCCAAAAAGCTCTACTTTAGACTGATACATATGCAACTTGCTCATGAACATGCTGTATCATAATTCAGTGGCACAAGACTACATGAAGTCATATTTGCAAGTTATGCCTTTCCTAAGGCAGAGAGCGCTATGTGGCTTACAACAGGCAGAGTTCAGACTTGTTAAAGTACTTCTGTGGTTAGTAACAGAGTGAGTGGCAGAAGCAGGAGCCCTCCAGGTACCTGCAGCAGTACATGATGGGAGATGAAGGAACAGCATAGTGAACGTGTTTCAGCAGCACAGTTCTGAAGGGACTGCATTACCTACCAGGTCATGAGTAAACAACACAGATCATCTCAGTACATGAATACAGTTTGTGCTATAGCTGAACACATTTAATCCTATAGCTAGAAAATAGAATCTCTATAAATCCCATTGCAGCAGATCATAAGTAGCCACTCCATTTATTTCCTACCACACATGTGCAATGCACAACTGCTGGCATTCCTGAGCCCCTCTAGGTGGGCAGAAATGAAACCTCTTAAGTTTGTTAGAACAGATATTTTAGCAATTCCCTATCTACATAAGGGAATACAGTTTCTCAGAAATACACAGCAAAGGCTGTGATAACTTCTGTGATCAATTATCAGAATCAGGTACATTTCAGTCTTTCCTACCTTTTTGCCATTTACCTCTGCAGAATTTTGCTTCCCACAAGATTCAGCTCTGAAAAAAAGAAAAAAAAAAGATGAACTCCAAGGTCAAATGTTAGAATCATAGAACCCTTAAGGTTGGAAGGGCCCTTTAGAGATCATCTAGTCCAACCCCCCTGCACACGCAGGGTCACCTAGAGCATGTGGCACAGGACTGCGTCCAAGCGGGTTTGGAAGATCTCCAGAGAAGGAGACTCCACAACCTCTCTGGGCAGCCTGTTCCAGTGCTCTGTCACCCTCACTGTTAAGAAATTTTTCCTTAAGTTCCTATGGAACTTTTTGTCCAACAGCCTCAAACCACATTCATCTCTGTGAGATCCACTCCCTCAACATTTTAGATGGCTCCTGGATCTTGTACAAGACACTCTGTTTCAGGGGACAACTCTATTTGTTGAAACCAGGGGAATACAGAAGATTCCTCGAGTAAACACCAAAGTGGGCTTTTACAGAGGCTGGTTTATTTGCACTGAATTTTTTCACCCATGCTAAGTAAACAGTGAATGTATTCCAAAACCCTTTTTCAATCTAATATTCTTTCAATACCAAAAAAGAATTACAACTATGCAATTCCAGTGTAAAACCTGGTTTCTCTCACATTTTGAGAGGAGTAGGGGAAGCAAGGTCTTCAAATACAAACTGCAGAGGAGACAGAGCTTAAATGTGCATTAACCTCCAGCTTGTTTAGAAACCAAAGTAGTTTTTTTTGTTTGGTTGTTTGTTTTTTTTTTTTTTTTTTTTTACTGTATTCATGATTAACCAGCTATTCCACAGTACGTGATAGTTTAAATTGCTGTTATAGATCCAGTTATGTATTGCTACCCCTGATAAGTACCCTGGTAAGGGCTGGAATCTATTCCTAGTTCAGAAATTGTAAAACTGAGGGAACCTTAGAGAAAAGAATCAGAACTTCACATTAATACTTACATCTACTGAAGCACTGACAGAGAAAGAAAAAAACAGCTGGATGTAGAGGAACACAGAACACAGTGAACACTGTATATTTAGCATCAAAACCTGTGTGCCTCAAGGTTCAAACAAACTTCTGTGCCACTGACCTACTCCTTCAGTGACTGTAACCACTCTGACCCCAGCTGTTCTCAGGTTTCTCCAAAAAGTTTTTCCAAGTTCTTGAATCACACCATTTTTGTGCAATGCCTTCTAATGAAGGTGTACTTCACAAACTGATATTAGCTTGTGCCAGGCATCATTGCTCCAACTCCAGAGCTGCACTAATCTGTTCCAGAGGGAGATTTCAGCTGTGAGATTTGAATAGATATAAATATCCATTACCCAACACTTTTGGATATGTAATTTTCTACCTCATACATATGCTTACTGTTAAACTAAATTGATAGTAAAACTTAGTCTGAAGACCACTGAAAACCAGGGCAGTTTTTATTACTGTACTGCACAAACTGTTTTATAGCATCGTCACCAAGAACTCATATGACTCAGAAAGCTTTTGTCTCTCATTACCAGCAAGCAGAAAGAGATTAAAAGTAAAATGACATGAAACAACTCTGCTGCAGCAGTACCAGCACTTTCACTTGCATGTTCCCCTCAATAAAATAATTGAAATATTGTTTGATCTAATCTTTACTTTGATCCTTAACAGTAACAAAGTTGGTACCCACAAATCATTGTTATTTTCTTTTAGTTAGAGAATGACAATGAAAGGTGGGGGGAACACAAAAATTCATTCCTTTTACTGAGCAAAAAAAAATTATTTTATTCAATTCCTGTGGATCCAGCACTGTACATTCCATATAAAGGGCTGCTGATTCCTTCTGTGTACCAAAGTCTTGCAGCTAAAGTAGGCAAAAATGGCAAAGGTTAGAAGAGCTCAGTGAACAGAGCACTGAAACAGCCAAGCACAAGTATAGCTCCTTGTGGGCAAGTGTGGTTGCAAACAGTTTGTCAGTATACCAACAAATTAGCAGAGAGGAAACCCCAAGTGGTTGTTCGGTTATCTAGGTCTTTGCTTTTGTTTTCTAAATAATACCTTTAGTATACAGTGAAGCTTTCCAACGTAAAAATATTTACATGTAATAAACTTTTGTTTTCATTTTTCTGACTGGGTAGTTTTCTCTTGAGTTTGCTGTTGAAAGATCAGAGTTAATATATTCTTAGACTTCTCAGACCTAGAGGAAAATAAGTTTGCAGTATTTTCTCTAATATAAACAAATGTACTAGATACCAAACAATGCCATTGAATTTAATCACCTGTAACCAATTTTTACTTGAACTTCCTGGTTAATATAATGCTGCCCAGGGGGACCTGGATTGCTAAATGATTAACTCTTGTTGGCCACAATAGTGTTTTGTTCCTTTAACCATTAAAAAGAGCAGAAAGCTTCAGCACAAAGTTTAGGTGCAAGAGAATTATTCCCTGTCTTGTCCACGGGCTACATTGCAGGAGATTTACAGAAGCCCAGAACGGGGTGAAGGGGACACAGAGCTGAAAAACTGCACAGCAGAAGCCACCTGTCCATGCAGTCTTGGGTCAGAGAGCAATTTAGGCTGCACTTGACCTACCAACCCCTGGACATTAAGTGTTTCTGGGAAAATGGGGAAAATTTCCAGCATGAAGTTATGGTCAAAGCTGGCCCCCTTCCAAGACGCCAAAGAGATACCTTCCTGCTATTTGGAATAGTAGAGAAATTAAGATACCAGCAATGGGCTGCCTATCCTACTGAAGATGACATCAGGGCTTCACTAATCTATAGGCCTAGCTGAGCTATCCCTGCCTCTATGCAAGGTCTCCCCTACCCCACAAGATTCATTCTCCAAAACTGTAAAGTTTTACTAAGAGTAGAAGTTGAAAAAATTGAGAGGTTTTTGTATTCTGACATAAAAGGCAAAGGATTTGCAGTTTGACCCAGGAAGAGCATTGATGAAACACATCCTTTCTGTGTTCATGAATACAATCTGTCTGAATTCATGCATGTTGTAAACTCAATGCACAAACTAAACTTGCTCTGTCTAGTAGGAGCTTCATAGCTGGATTACATAGCTCCTCATCATAGCTGGATCACAGCTATATAGGACACTGCAGCTGTTTTCCTGTCATGCATTTCCAGCCTGCACTCAGCCAACCCAGGCCTGGGTCCAAGCACTAAGAGCTAGCACAAAGAATCTTATGATCTTTCAAGTTGTAGAAAAAGAAGCTACAAATCAGGGAGCATCAGCTTGGACAAGATGACTGATAGGAAGTCTCCAGGAAGGGGCAAATAGACTGGATTAGCATAGTGGGTAAAAAAAATTCTAAAGATTATTTTACCTATGTCCTTTCCATGATCAGTACAAGACTATCCAGAATTTTGCAGGTTCAAAAAGTCTGATTCCACAGATGCAGCCATTGACATTTCATTTAAGTTGTGGGTTCATGCACAGCAGCTGTACCATTTTAACTATACAACTGAGGTTAAGCAAACCTCCTACTGCAAAAGGGCAATAGATTATTCCTATAGAGGACATGACTACATTGCGCTGTGCGATTCACTTGAACAGATGGCCAGAGACAACTAGAAAAACTGTACTGAGCACTTTAGACAAGAGCAGTCAATATTTTTCTATATCAGATTTTTATTGTGCTGAATACTCAGAGACGGTCCTGAAGCACAGGACTGGGTAGACAAATAGTTGAACAAAGTTGCTCAACTAAAGCAGTACAACAAAAATAGGGTCATATAGAACTCACTTCTGCCCCACCCAGAGGGTTATCTTATTACATCAACACCTAGGAATACCGAGGAAACAAAGACTGCTATGGCTGTCCATATACATCACACTTTCATTCTTACCTCAAGCTAAAGCCAGTGTGTGGCAATCTGCACTGGTTACCACTTCTGTTTTCTACCCTTCAGGAAATTCCCTAAAGTGACTAAAATCTTGCTCTCCCCAGAGCAGAAGAAATTCACTTTACCACTGCACTGCATAGGGGCCTAGTCAGGTTTACTCCTGACTTCTCTCCAAGTATCTGTGGCCATTCACTGTCACATTACTAATATTAGTAAGGTGTTCAGCAAGTTGCACAGGATGTCAGGTGGCAGGTCTCAGTGGCTACATCCATGGTTTGCCTTCACAGTCCCAGAAGCACAGATCAACAACAAGAATGACTTCAGAGGCAAGATCTTGGAGTTAATGGATAACTGCCCTTCTCTCCAAGAAGATTTTCACCACAGCAACATCCAGTCACATCATGTCCTCAAAGGAAGCTAGATTTCTCCTGAAGCCTGGTGAGTACAAGAGATTCACTGACTGGGGTGCCACAACTGCCAAAGCTGGATCCTTCCAGCCAGCAGTGAGCATTTCCTAAACACTTCCCTGACCTACACTTCTCCCTCTGTAGGGGCATTAGTACTTTATTATGGCTAAGGAATTTTGGAGCCTGAGTAGGTTAGACTCTCATTTCTTGCAATGCTTATAGCTTTTGATCTAAAGCACAAGAGAGTCAGACACTAGCTGTTGACTCTGGTGGGCTTTGGAATATGTCACAACTTTTAATTGGCAAGAGTAATAAGCTGAGAAGTTTACAGCTATGGTTTCTAATCAAGGAGGTGCTGCACATAAAATCCACGGCTTCAACAGTAACACCAGGACATGAGTCAAGTCAGAGCAAAACAATTCTTGCCACTTTTTTCAGTAATGATTTTTTTTTTTAAATCAATGACCACTTATTATGCTACTGATACCAAAATAAACCTTTTTGCTACCTATTCATTTCTCCACAGCAAAAGACTGTCCCAGTGCTGTAGATGTCTCTGGTCCCATTTGGTATTTCAGTCAGAGAGGTTTTGCATAGGACCGTATAGGTCACATTTCAAGATCTGGTCCTACACTATGCTCTTTTGTTTAGCCAAGACCTCACAGTGTTTATGGACATGAACTCATGTTGACCCTCAGTAGCACTGGGAAGTAGCTACTTTCCCTAGGGGCTTGGGTCAGAAACCAGAAGAGAGACCCATTATGTTAAGGACTCTACAATCCATTCAATGGAGAAGTGGTTCCCACAAATCTCTCAAACACTTCCACAGAAAACTATGTTTACTTAACACTACAGGATCTTTTAAAACTACGTTTTCAAGTTTTACAACACTAGCCATCATTCAGGTCTCTACACTCCTTCTGTGTCAGAAGCCAGGCTAGCAGAGTCCTTGGAGGATTTCCAAGGTCACTGAAGGACAGAACCTTATTTTTGTATCTTACTCCAAGACAGGAGGCACTGTGTGTGCTGTAGCTACCACTCCCACTTCTGTGAGGTCCTGGCCAGGTGCCAGCCCAGGTTGGCACTAACATTTTGCAAGAAACCCACTTGCAGCAGCAATCAGTTCTTTCCAGAGCACATTCCCCTTCAGCTGCCTCCCTTCATTCAGTTCCTTCCCCAAACCAACAGACATCAATTTGCCATAAAACCCACAAGCCTTAAAGCTACTGTAGCAGACATGCTCTGAACAATAGTACCCTGTCAGCTCAGAAGGAACTAAGTTCAGAAAGACTCCCTAAGATTGATGATACCTATACACCCTTCCATCTTGACTGCTGCCACATTTGTTTCCCCACACACTGAACACTTTCAGGACTCAGGCTGCAGGCCCAATCTACAAAGCTCTGCAGCATAAAGAAGTCATTCAGTGAATGACTTTGTAACCGAGCTGGTCTTCAGATCACTCTGCTTAAGCACAGGTTGAAGAGCTTCGGGCAAAACCCATCTTTTCCAGTTGGACTAGATCAAGCACATCTAGGATGAATGACAGCAGTGGAGATGGTGAAGGTTCAGGCTAGCAACTACTCCAACTGTTAGGGTTTGTAAGAAACCAAGCAGATCAAGCTTAGCCCCTATAATCACATACTACATATTAGCCTAGAAGTGTCCCTAAGGTGTTCCATACACAAGAACACTCCCAGCACAGCTGCAGACTTGAGGCCTCTGGTAAAGCAGCCAATGTCATAAAAAAGAAGGAAAAGAGATGAAGTCATTGCCAGGGGCTTTTAATGCAGGATATTCATTATACTGAAATCCCCCATGGAAACAGGGCAAATATGCAGAAAAGGACAAACACATTTACTATGGTCCCAGGCTACCCTGGGGAAAATTCCTGCCAAATCTATGCTTCACAAATTGTTTAACCCTGAGCACATGAAAACAGAAGCCATGAAGAGCTTAATGCTATTAGCTAGAACATCACATCCTAACTTTAGCTGCAGCCAGTCTCCAACACCTGGGGGAAAGAGGAAGAAAAAAAAAAAAGCATCTAAAAACAGAAAAACTTCTTCCCAGTTCCAAATGTTGTGATTGTCTAGCAAACTCTGAATTACTGGGGCACATAGTGATAGAAGGAAATATTTAGTTTTATTTACTGCTAATTAACTTATTACATACTCTTGCAGTTTTCTCATTTACCTAGTATAACAATTTCATTCATTTTATTAGGTAATCAAAGAGACAATTTTGTGTCATCCTCAGAAAACTATTGTCTTACAGGATTTAGCTTCTTGCAAGGGTCAGACTGCTCACCAAATACAACCTGGGGCTAATTGGGCCTGAACGCTAATATCCACAAAATGACTTCTCTTTTTATACAGCAAAAGAAATTTTGACAGTGCAACTTTTACTCCTAGCTGCCTTGAGGAGCTGGGATTCCTTAAAATACACTTGCTTAAAATATAAAGACTATGCCTTGCCCCTATACAAGGCTTTTCCTCTACTGGAAAATAAAAATAGCATAGTTGTGAGACAAGTTTATTCCTAAGACTATTTCAAAGTAGCATTTTGCTAGTAAAAAAAAAAAAAGCTTTAGCCTTAAGGCATTAAAGAAAGAACACCTCAGATAGAACTTTGTAACAAAGTAGAATCACTGTAGAAGTCTATCACTGTAGAAATTTTATTAGCCTAAAGCACAATCTTAGCTAAAGCCCTAGATCTACAGAGCCTGCTTTAGAATAACTAATGTTAGCTATATATATTTTGTCTTTGCCAACTACTTCTATATAGTAAATAAGCTAAGCTTAATAAAAGCTCACTGTGAAAAGGGCATGCTTTTTATTTTCACTCATTTCAGAGATCTCCTTATTCAAAGTTTTAATCAAACAAATCTCCTTCTATTACTGCTTTTTCACAAATTTTAAGTGGTTGCTCTTTTCTTACCCACACCGTTCTTTCCAACCATTCTGCTTTTGACTAATAAGTTCAGCTATTTATAAAATACAAAACTATTAAAATTAAAAAAACAAAGAAAATGATAAAAACTGTAAGCATACTAAAGAAAGCACATGAAAGAAAAGACTACTGTGACTAAGCACTTACTAAATGAAAAGTAAGAAGGGCCTACCTGACTATTTAAATTCTGTGGAGCAATTAGCAAGTAATTATGGAGAAGACATTCAGGTGTTAAGCACTCTCAAAATTGGCTTTTGCAGTTTGACCAATCAATTTCATTCAAAGCAGCTTTATATAACCCGGAGGGCTTTTTTTCAATCTTTGACTTTCAAGTCTTTAGCAAGGTCTTTGTGAAGGTGGTTATGTTGAAGTCCCCTAGGATGATACTTGACAAGGGGTCATACTTTGCCAAAGCAGACTGTCTAAGTGCTAAGCACTAATATCTTTCCTTTCAGTGCACCTATGAAAAATGAGAACTGACTGTCTAAGCACTGGCTCAACCCAGAAGCTAATGCATGCCAAAGCTCCTACTGTGGAAAATGACTGCTTTATGTCTGTGAGTATCTTCATCACATGGTTGGTAGCATTTAATAAGGGGGGAGGCTCCCGTAGTATTCTTACTGCATCGGAGCTTGCTGAGAGTCCATCAGACTCTTGTCTAGGGAGCAAAGGCTGTTCTTCTTAGCAGTGAGTGATGCAAGGAAATAAAGCAGGTTCCTAAGAAAGAGAGATTTCTATGTGGTATTGCTTGGGCCTGGCTTTTTCAAATAAAGCAAATTATAAGGGGAACTTAAAATAACAAACAGCTGCTTTATCTAGATAAGGTTGTAAGGAGATATGATAACAGCTTTTAAAGCATGAAGTGTCCTGGAGGGAGCTTCTTTTTTCCTTATTTCTGTGGAAGGAGCAAAGGGTAATGGTTTTAATTTTTTCCAAAGGACATGTATGCTAGATGTTAGGAAAGAGCTCCTAGCAGTATTTTAAGCAGCGAGATAAGTTTCCTAAGGAGGATGTGGGATCTCCATATCTGGAGGCTGTTAACAAAGAGGTGTCTGGGCAAAGTCCATCCTGGTGACACAGCTGGACTTTGAGATGCTTTTTCTTGATGGAAAAAATTATCTAGCAGGGGTGGGGGAGTACTGTAGTTAGTAGCAAGTACCAGAACACACATATCATAGAACTAAAAATAATTTTCCAGACTCCATCCACGGTAGGAACTATGTTTAGATAGTTCAGTAGAAAATACTTGCTTCACTCCTGCATTGCTGATTCATATGATACAGAATTCAGCACGGATCAGACCTTAAATTTCAGCAGGGAAACTTCAATCATCTTCTAAAGACAAGGAAAAAAAATCAAAGCTATATTGCAGGAACCAATCTCAACCTGTCTCTGGGACCTTGGTTATACATATCCATCCCTAACGAATTGTAAACGGACAATAATGTTATTTGCTACAACCAGTTTCCTTGACAGAGGATGCTTATATCTCATGTAAACTCTGCAGGGGGATGGAAGTCCTCTGCAAAGGAACAAGTTGGGCAATAAATGACAAGCTCTGCTTCACCAAGCAAAGCTTGTGTGAAACTTCGTGGTGTTTTTTTTTTTTTTTTTTTTTTTGGAGCCACCCCAGTGTAGAGGAAAGTCTTTTCACATCTCTCCTAAAGATCTTATTTTAGGTGCGTACTCTTTCTTAGTCCTGCACAATCTCTGCATACCAAAACAGGGGCTACCTAAAGGCCATTTCAGAGCCAGGGGACTTTGCCTGTTTAGACATACCTCAGGCCTGGGTAGCAAGGCCTCTTTGGAGAATGTGGAACATCTAGGTGCTTGACAGCCTTCATCACTTGTAAAAGTGGGAGATTTTTTTTTTCATAAGCTCTGTCTCCCTGAAGAATTATTGGGCATGTCGATCCTTTTAAGGGTTAAAAAAAAAAAAAAAAGACTTTTTGTGCAATGTAAATTGGCGGCGGGGGGAGGAAATCCTCGTTGAGTTACGGAAAAGTTGGAATTACGGCTTTAAATCTGAGCATCCCGGGTTTCCTTCAGCAGAGGCCGGGAAATAGCGAAGGGGGCGGCGCCCCGGGGCCACGGCGGCGCCGACGAGACCTGCCGCCTGCTGAGGGCAGGGCTAACGGCAGCAACGGGCGAGGCTAACGGCCGCGCCTGAGGGCGCCCTGCCCGCCTGCGAGAGGCGCTGCCCGCAGCCAAGATGGCGCCGGCGGCGCCCGCCCCGCCCCTCCGTCCCCTCCCGGCGGCGCGGCCCGGGGCGTGCGCGGGAATGCGGGCGGGGCGGACGATGTGGCGCGGCCCGGCCCCCTCCGCCGCCCCGCAGCCGCCGCTCGCCGCTGCCCGGCCGCCCCCGGTAGGCTGCGGGCTTGGCGGGAGAGGCGGCGCGCGAGCGCGGCCGGCGTCTCCTCAGGGGCGGCGCGGGCGCCGGGCTCGGCTGCGCGGAGGGGCTGCGGCGGGAGCTGCCTCCGCGGAGCCCCCGAGGGCGCCTGCGGGCGTTAGATAGGGATTTGCGGCTTCCTTCTATTTTTATTTCATTTTTTCTATTTTTTTTTTCCTCCAAGTGAAGGCCTGCAGGGTGCGTTTTCGCTTCCAGCGCGCGCCGCCGAGGAGGAGGAAGGGACATGCCCGCCCGCCGGCCGCGGCTGCCGCTGTGCTGCTGCTGCGCGGCCGGCCCCCGAAGGAGAGGCTGAGAGCCCGAAAAGGAGAGGCCGAGGGCCCGCCGGCTGCGGCCGCGGCGGGAGAGCGAAATCCGCCGCGCTCCGAGCATGGTGGGGTCGTGAGCGGCTCGGCGAGCGCAGCGCGGGCGGCGGGATGGCCTCCCGGGAGAGGCTCTACGAGCTCTGGATGCTCTACTGCAACAAGGCAAGTGCCTCGCCGGGCTCTCGGCGTGCCCGCTTTCCTCATGATTTCGCGAGGCAGCTGCTTAAAACGCTTCCGTGACATCTTTTAGTGCAGATTTTTGCTCAGTCAAGCGGGCTTGTGTGGCTTCCCTCAGGGTGTAACTGCCCTTCTTGGGTTATTTCTGACTTTGTCTCTTTATTTGCTATTCAGCTTGGGCCTTTTTTTTTTCCCCTGTATGAATTTACACGATGCTTTAGCAATGCACTTTAATTATCTGAACACATCGTATTTTTCTCTTCATAGTGTCTATGCATTAAGATGGATTGTATTCATTTAATTCATTGCTACCTGATACGTAGTTTTGTCCTCATGTTTTTTAAGCAGCTCTAATTTCACCTTAACCCTGTTAGCCAAAGCCTTCCCAAAGAGCAGATTTATTAAGTTACTCTGTAGCCGTTCTTCCTTTGTTGGTTATCACAGTAACATCAAAGTACTCCACGAATTTCACCTGACGGGGCTGTTGTTAAAACACTGGTTTGTCTGTTTGCATCTTACATTCTAAAGCAATTCATGTGTTTAAAGTACAGGTTCTCGTTGCTGCTGCAAGTGCTGACTGTGTGTATATATATATATACAGATTGGTTTCCGGGTTACCTACACAGATATCTGTAAACTGAATGAAGAACGTACCAAAAAAATAGCAGTAAAGCTTAGGAATAGGACGGGCCTGCTGTCACATGAGAATTCTGTGGCAGTACTAAATGTAGCTTGCAGTGCCCCTATTCGCTGGTTTGGTTTTACTTTTTCTCTTTCTTTGCAGTCCACTGCTTCATAAGTATCCCAGTTTCTTCAACTTTTCAAGCTGGTTAGGCACAAAAAGTAGTACAGACATTTTCTTATTATGCTTTATGCTCCTGGTTCATGTCTAGAGTAGGCCCTTCTCAAGGTGTATAGAATACAAGATTTTAAGCATAGGACTAGCTTAATGCAAGCACCAAAAGTGGTGGATAAAAATTCCTTGAAAGTCTTAATTTTGCGTTTTTCTTAATTTTGTGCAAGTTTGCAGCTCTAATGCTGTCTATGTAGTTAAAAGTATAACTAGTGCAAACAGAACGCCAAGGTATGACTTCTTAGTGATACCCACGTGGGCACTCTGTAGGGTTGAAACTTATTTACATAGACCTTTGCCATTTAAACAAATGTAGCAATGCCAGTGGCAGCAGGAAATACGCTAGCACTAGAGGAGATGGATGTTTTGCCAGTGAGTTCATCGATGTGAGAAGAACAAAGACACTTGGAACAGGCTCAAAGATTTCAGGCTTTCCTCAGCCTTGGGAGATGCAGGGATGCGGAGATGAGACAAACTCTGAATTTCTTTTCCCTGCCGGACTTGGTCCTTTGCCTCCGTGGTTTTGTGGGGTTCTTTTTAAGTTTTTATTTCTGTCTGGCTTACTCCTTTCCCTGATCTTTCAGTCCTCCTCTGTGTGCTAGCAGGAAGGTTGCGTAAGTAAAGGGAAGGTAGTTCTAATGTATACTTTAGATCACCTGGAGAGAGGATGATTTATAGGAATGGTGCAAGTGCAGTCTCAGGTCAGATCTTAGGTGGTAGAGGGTAGATTATTCAGACATTTTAATAAAAAAGAAACATTCCCCCCACCACCACCAAAATCCCTTGGTGCCCTGATTTTTCCCCTGCCCCCACCATGTAATTCTGATGCGTATAGATGGATTCATAGGCGAAAAGGGTTTCTTTTTAAGTAGAAAAAATGTTTTGATTAATAAAGATTGTTACTGAAATTTGAGGGCCATTAGAGTGTTTCAAAAATATTTTAACTTAAGATATTTTGCCTCCATTTTTCTTTTTATCCTCTTAACTTGACCAGTTCTAAAAGAAAATTACTCTTTCTGTTTCAGGCAAAGTATATTCATCTCAGATAAAGTTTGGTGAAGTTGAGAGCAATTGAGATGAAGTCTTAAGGTGTGAAATGTTGTAAATTAAAATAGATTACTCTTTTTTTGTATTGAAAGTATATTTGTGCTGAACTTTGCTTTCCTCAGTGCATCTAACCAAGGGGGAAACTAGTGATATATAATCACTAGCACATGATACTGCTTATACAGAAGTCTGTGGAGTAGTGAAGAGTGCTATCATGGCCTATCTGTTGCCCTGTCACAATTTTATTGTGGGTGACATCCTTCTGGGAAAAATGTGCAAGGTCTTCAGCGTACAAAAATTGCTGGAGAGTTGAAAATGAGCAAGATGGGGTTTGTTTCTCTGCAAATCTCAAATATATATCGCTGACTTTTGTAGCTGTGTTACCTAAATAAACAGTAAAACCCAAACTTTTTTTTTTTTAATGTGTGCAATGCCTCACTAGCCTTGTTTAGTTTGTCTTTGGGGTGTGTGGCTATTTTTTTATAGTTTTTTTTTTTGTAACAGGTTCTCAAAGGTAGTGTGAAACAGAGCACTGTGTGCCATCTCAGCAAGACTTCTCACAGTTTTAAAATGATGGTTGATACTGCGTTACTACCTTATCATCCATCCTGGGTCATGACTTGTGTCTCCTGTGATCACTTGACATCCCTGTGCAGTGTCAAGTGCCAGTTGCAACATTTACTCCAGTACAAAATAACGTTAGGAAAGCACTTGTGTATTTTCCTTGTCTCTTGTGCTAATTAGAAACTTAGGCAGACAGTAGCCTTTAGGATCTCTGCAGAAACAGTGTGTGGATGACTCTGTGCGTGAGGGCTCGTTTTCAGTCCTTACATCTGGCAGCTTCTAATCTAGGTTTGATGTATTGGGGGTGTTTTGCTATGTTCGTCTAAAAGCCACCTCATAAGCCAGTAGCTACGAAGCCACAGGTTACAGTTAGCTGCTGAAGATGCCCAGTAAATGTAGTGGACGCATGGATTTATGATGCTTTGGTGCTGCATGGAAGCAGTTTAAAAATTCATTACATTTAGTGAAGTTCAGACTTGAATCTGGAGGATATATCACAGCATTGCCTTGTTAATCATCTGAACTGTTCTTTATTTGACTGTCTCTTTGTCTTTTTGTTTTGGTTTTGTTTTTAAATGGTGATGTCAAACTTTCTGCAAAGAAAGCATTGTTCAGGATACAACTTGCTGGCACAATCTTGTTTGACCTTCAGTTTAAAATGGGGATTTTTTTGTGTTCATTTCTTATATACAGTGTTGCTAATCACTTGAACTGCTATGGATGTAAGCTGCTGCACTTTCATCTAGGCTTGTGAATACATGCTTGCTAAGATAAGGGAAATGTATATATACACCGTATAGATAACACAAGTTCTTTCTACAGCAGTCACTAGGAAAATTTTCTCCAGAAGTTAAGCAGACAATGGTAGTGCCACATAACCACATATTAAGCATGTGGAGCATAATTTCAAAGCTGTGAATAACTTGAGTGGGAAATCTTAAATAAATGAATACAGAGATCTTTGAAAATGCCTTACTAATACAAATTTACAGAACTCTTACATGAATTGAGGTAGTTTGGGAAGAGGATATGCTTTTATATAAGTGTTTCTCTGACCTTTTCATTTTTGTATGACTGAGGTAGTAACTATGATTAGATTTGCTCTACCAATTTTGCCTTGTGTTAGATCAGCATGACTATAGCAATATTCCTACTGTAATCTTATTAATTAACCTTTCTTAGTTGTTAATTACATATCAGTATGCACAATTAAATCATGCTATATAATATTTTGAAGAGACTGTTGCTGTGTATGTTCAGTGTTTCAAACTCTTTAATTTGAGTTTTTCTATATTTTTAGTTTTGCACAGAAAGTGACTGCATGCCATTTTGTATATAGAAGTTTATCTGCTTGGACTCTAATTTTTAACATTCCTGTCATTAACTTAAAGAAGAAAAATGGGGGAAAATGATTTTTCTAAAGAAAAGGAATCATTGCTTTTCAGTGATTTGACTAAACTATTAAGTGACATAAAGGCTAATAAGTGTTGAAAAGAAGAGCTGCAGCTCAAAGGATAACAAAACAGTATTAATTAGATGCCACTTACTCTCTACAGTATCCTTTGTTTGAAATAGGATCTTTAAGAAAAAGTTTGAGATGTTGTCTCAAAGTGCCCCCACAATATATGTCCTGCATTTGTTCTCCCTATGTTATAGTATATCTCTAAAATCTGTGTATGTGTAGAAATGACACCAAAAAAACCTGAGTGCCTTGCCAAAACAAAGCGAAGTGTAAAAACCAATTTCTCAGCTCTTAGGAGCATTGCACATGCTGTGTGAGCAGCACTGTGAAAATAATGTGGAAAATATTTTTCCTCTTAGAGGAAAATAAAACCAGGAGAGGGACAAGAAAGGTAAAAGCCAGATGGTTAACTTTCAGGAGAACATGCTGCAGATTGTTTCTAAACAAGGATGTTAGTCCAGAAGAAACGTTGAAAGAGAGCTGATCGTTTCAAGCATTTATAAAAGTGTATTGGAGCAGAGACCGAGTGCTACTTGTAACCACAGGGCCAGGACAACTTGATTTGTAAATCCAAATTGTGATTTAAAATTATTTCAAGGTTAGGCTTGTAGCATGTAGAGCACACTTTGCTGGGTAAGTCTTATGCCAAGCCTTTTAAATATGGTAAAAGCCCTCTGAAGACCTTTTAAAAATGGATGGGCTACCTTAAAAGTTAATCTGCTTTGTTAGGCAGCTAGGGAAAAGCATGCCAGATCGCGTGTCATCAGAACTAACTGTGCAGTGGATGGGTGTGCTGGGCTCACTGAACCCTGTCAAGAAGTCTTTCCCACATTTATTTAAGGGTTTTAATTCCACCGGGCAGATTTTCACCAAGTAGCTGGTTCTGGACTTCTTTTTTTTTTTTTTTTTTGCGAACTTCAGTAAAGTCATGGGTTTTTTTTTTTTTTTTTTGTTTTGTTTTTTAAAGCACCTCCTTAGCTTGTAGGTCATTAAATGGCTTGAAGGCAAAGCTGTCAGTATGTTTCTCAGCTGGCTTTGAGCCTGTGCTTCCTGTTTCAAAGAGATGATGTTAAATCTTAGTGCTACTAGTATAGCTGGGATTCTGTGTTTGGGTAATAGCAAAAAAACAGTCATAAAGTTCTGGTCTTTGCTAACACAGAGATGACAGATCTCTTGCTGTGTTACAAAAGAGCAGACTTCTGGATAACCTGTCATCTTAAAAAAAAACTCTCAGTAGCACTGTGTTTCTGTTTGATTTTTCACAAAATCAATCTGTACTGAGATAAATATGTTGTCCTCTCTGGTATGGTGGAAGATATTGGTGTGTTATGTCTTTTTAAACTAATATGATATGGAAAGAGGCTCGGTACTATAAATTTTGTATGAGAACAATTCCCTATCCTAGATCAAAAGCTATCAGAAAAATACAGAATATGACTTCAGTAGGGAGTGATGAATTGTCCTAAAAATGTCCTAAAGGAGCCCAAGTCCTTTCACCTAGAGTTATTTTTGCTTCATCTAGGAAGAATCCACAGTGAGCTTCTGGATCCTATAGGCTGCCTTGTAGGAATCAGAAGGAGAAGACTTCAGTGAGAAAATAAGTGATCCTGGGAGTAACTATAGTTTCTGTATTATGCAGGTAGGGGCCACTGTCAAGAGTGAAGTGCTATAAACCGTGTCAGTGTGCTTGTTGAGTTGGCCTTTCTTTTATTTTTACATGACAGTCTCTAAGGTCATAAGACCAGCACGTTACAAATACTTGGAAGGTGAAGCTTCAGCGTATGAAATGAAGGTATTTAATTGACATGAGTTAGTTTTATGTATATTTCTAGGAGTAAACAGTTCATCTAAATTAATGCATGATCTGTGCTGTAAATGGCAGAGTTTGTGAAAGAGAGCTTTCACCATTCAGTTTTTCTGTGCCTCGCTCCAATTTATGCAATTCAACAAGAATATAATCTTAGGCATTAAACTATAAACCCTGTGAAATATTGACCTTTGTATCGTAAACATGATTTCATCCTGACTTCAGCTTGTACTTGCCTTATTGCGCAGTTGCTGATTTATCAGTGATTCATATCACATCACTAAATAGAATTATTGTCTTTGTGGTATCAGAAAATGAAGTGTTCTGCTCACAGCAAGCTGAATGCTTGAGAAAACTAAGTGGTTAAAGTGTTTTATCGTAAGTTACTATCATGTGAATTCATGCTCTGCTGAAATTTGTGAATGAAGACTTATTTAAAATATTATGTGAAGTGCCTTTTTGAGGAGTATTTTAAATAAGTATTTTAAATTCTGCTGTTCTGAGAGTGTTGCTGTAAAAGTCACAAATCACTTGGGAGCAATACGTAGGTGAAACTATACTTGTTATGTCTTTGTAAGATACTGAATTGAGAACAGACAAACAAGAACAGCTGCCCTTTGATTTCGGTGTTACTGTCTGCTATTTAAAGAGATTTCTTAGAGTCTGAGAACTAATATAGTTATGATACTTTAAAATATAGAGCTTTTCATATAAATCTCTTGCATTTAAGACAACAGTGGCAGAGTCTCTCTACTCCACTTTTATTTTGGTAGCCCTTGGGATGGGTGAGGGCAGCGGTGTGCTGGGTGGTGGGAGTCGTAAAATGAAGATCTTGCAGCAGAGAATGCAGAACTTCTGGTTAAGGTGACGTGGATGCAAACAGAACAAAGATGCAAGAAGATGGTGACATTTTGCAAGTAACAGAAATGATTTCTTTCTTGTTACTTTATAATATATTTAGGAATATGTACACATAGTCATTACTTTTAGAAGGATAGGAGATTTGTCCATGCTATTACGATGTTCAGAGTTGTCCTCCTCTGCAGCATGAAGCTCTGTATGTTCAGAGTTTTGTGGAGTAGAGGTTTACAGATTTAATAAGTGTCCTGTTCTGAGCATACTAACAAAAGTGGAATATATTGAAGATCAGTTTTGTATGAAATGAATCTCATAATTTCATGAAATTGCCTCTTAGCCTCTTAACAAGAATTAGTTTTATCACAGAACTAAACATGTGCTTCTGGTTCTCAGTGTTGACATACTGTAAGAGCAATGTAATATACGATTGGCTACTGTGTGGTACCTGAATTATGACACTTTTAACTTGATTATCTGGTTCAGATCCAGGTATAGCATATGTCCAGATAAAGGAGAGTTGCAGAATCAACTCAAATGCCCAATGGGCTTGTTCTAATACAGAAATGGAATTGAGAAGAAGGCTTACCAGCTGCCCGGTGACTGGCATTGTAGCTCAGTGCCTGAATCCAAATGTTGTCAATAGACACTGCTAAAATATTTAGACTTCAGAAAGGTTAAACAGCTGCCATAGATGAGAAGACCTGCTTTAATAATTGAGTGTGTCTTGAAGAAAGAAATACATATAAGAGGAAAATATCAAAACATGTACATCTATCAGCAGTAAAGATAAACATTGTCACATTTGCGTATTTTTTGTAAGTCATTTGTTCAGGTAACTTCCAATTTATCTTCTGGTAAAACACAGTGGTAGAGGAGTCTAGGAAATGCAATGGGAAGTACCAGAAAAGAAAGACTAAATCCCATTATTCTCATCATAAAACACAGTGTGAAGTTTCTCACCTCACTGTGAGATGAAGCTCCTGCATGCCTCTGCAAATCTAAACATTAACCACTAGATTTATGGACTTGTAAAATGTTTGTCTGTGCTCATGCTTTTTCCAGCATTTAAAGCAGTTATGATAATTTGAATGCCTGTTTATAAGTGAGGATTGCATCTAAATATAGTAAGGAAGAGTAATAAATCACGTTGAATAACCTGCTGACCATTAAGTATCATTGCTAACTATGGACGCGTAAGAGTAGGAAAAGAGTCTCATTTTATTTTCAGTGTTCAGCAAAATCTGCCTAAAACCGTGTAATCCCATAAAAGATTTAAAAAGTAATAAGGAAGCCAAGGCAGAAGTTGAAAAGGCAGCACTCACATTGGCAGTCAGGCTTGAACAGTAAGGACACAGACATCTATAAAAACAAAGTGAAAATAAAGCAGTTTGGATTTGGCTCCTTCAAAAAGTGACAAGCCTGTTCTTCTAAAATTAGTCATTATACGAAGGCATCATTACAGGAAAGCATTTTACCTTCATGTGAATAATGGCAGAAAGACATGGGAGGTGGAAGAGAGTTTGAGGACTGAAGATGAATCTTTAGAAAGCTATTGAGATTTTTTTTTTTTTTTTTTTTTGTCAGCATCAAGCAAAAAGCAAATGGTTGGCTTAAGTGAAAGAGTGATTGGAAACATAACCTGACAGCAACACACATGGACCATCAGTCCGGTTTTCCTTAATCTTCAGAAGTTTTGTAGAAAGTGGGTTGCAGTAGAGACGGGATATTCTAATTGGTGCTACCAACTTGTTTATAAATTAGACTAATTCATTCATTTGTTTAAAATTTGCATTTGAGTTCTTGCACTGAACTCTTGACTAGTTGGAATGAACAGATTTCTTGATAAATTAGTGAAGTTTGGTAGGAACTTCAAACTAGAGTAGCTTAGCTATTAGTTCTGAGAAGGGAGGAGGAAAAATGTTTTGTCACAGGAAGCAGTTTTGTTTTGAACTCTAGTTGAAAACAGTTCTGGTTTTGAACATGAGAAATCTCCCGTGTTCACAGGCCTTCAAGGGCAAATGTAGAATCTGAGAGAAAACATGTTGTGATGGGAAGGAAACACCTTTGGTATTCTTTGTGTAAAACTACTAAAAATACAACTTGTTAGAGGTCTCAGAATTGACAGGAGTTACACTGGTTTTGGTGTGTCTGCGTTCTGCTTCTCCATAGGACCTGGCTTCATTCACTGTGCGGATGGACAGAACTCTCGAGAGTAAAGCAGGGAATCATTAACAAGGCTGTTTCTTGCAGGCATCTTCCATTAGTCACTTGTGATAATCATTTAATAACTGTATCAGTGTGTGACAGATGCCAAATAACAGTTGCACAAGTAACAGAAACCATGTTATGTCCTAGTTTGAGTCCTAGATTTTTTTTGCTTTGGAAAAGCTTCTCTCCACCTTTATATCATTCAGCTATAGTGCAGTGTTAATCTGTGAGCTGATGAGGTCAAGAAGACAAAGCAAACAGTTAAATCTAGGGCTAAAAGAATAGAAATTTGCATTAGATAAATTTTAGTGCATAATAACCATGTGATACTTTGAAACAAATAAAAATGCTGAAAATCTGTGTACAGATTCTGTATCTGCAGAAAGATTTTACGAAGTTTGTTTATCAATGTAGTGAAATAACAGACAATTGTCTGTTACACCATCCCAGTTCCCTACAGCCTTTCTGTGCTCTTCTATTGTTTTGTCTTGTATTGTTCTTTTTGTGCATACAGCAAAAATTATAATTTTAACTGTTGCTGAAACCCATTGTTGCCCAAGATCAGCCTTTCTCATTTCAATCAATGATGTAACTTTGAATTCAAGAAGGCATTAAAACCTAAACCTTCCCTGAACTATAATCTGAATTTTCATTGAGTTGAGGCTTGTTTTGATACTGTACAGTATTTGAGATCATGTTATTTTAGCTGCCTTTGAATTATTTAGAATGCTTCATGTTTCATAATCTTTTAAAGGAACTCCTAGCTTTTACTCCTGTTGGTTTCTTGTGTAACTTTGGGCAAAGGGAATGTTATTAGATGCTAATATATCACGGTATGGTACATTTTGGTAATGGTACAGTGGACTCTGGAAAACTGGAATATTTCATGTGTGGTATTGAACGTGGAACTTGTCTAGTGGTACCTTCTATTGAATGTGAAGACCTTGTTGAAATCTGACTTCTGATTAACCAGATGGTCTGGGGGACAGTGTTAGTCAGATGTTATGCTGATTCAGTTCAGGTACCAGACTAAATTTATTTTTCTCGAATAACAGCTCTTATAATTGATTGTCTTTTTTAATCCAAGACATTAATGGAAGATATATAGAAAAGAGAAGAAATATTTCTACATTGTTTGACAGTTTGTGAACTGAATTTTGTAATGGTTGTCTGTATGGTTATTTTTGAGTCCTATGCAAAATGGAAATTCTGGCCTGTTGCAAAGCAGTTTTGTGGCTTGTTTCACTACAATTCCTACTAAAAAAAAAAAAAAAAAAAAAAAAAAAAAAAAAAAAACCCCAAAACCCACACCCTTCCTTTATTCCAGAAATTGAACCGAAGGCCTGTGTGAATTTCAAAAAAGGTGCTCTGTAATTACTGACTAGGAACCTTTTTTTAAATAGCTAATTCAAAAAATAATACTATGATTATGATGATGAATTTCACTCAAAGGTCATTCTTCTGGTAGTCAGAATTGATTGAATTCAGCAAGGCAATTTAGTCGGGGTGGTTTATTGTAAAGTCTTTTATTAATTCTAACTGTAGTGTTGCTGTTATAACAAAGTTTTTCAAGTTCTTATTTTACAGTTTGGACAGGTTCGCAAGAAGTGTAAGTACTTTGACATGTAGCAAATAAAGGCTGCTAGAAGATCTTACGTCTTTTAAAACATGAAAAAAAGCTTCCTTAAAACCACCACCTAATCGCATAATGAATAGAGTATTTCAAATAATGTTACTGTATGTCCTGCAAGTCTGCGTTATGTAGATTGGTTGAATTAGTTTTAGGACTAGACTAACAAGGTGATCTAAAAGCAATATTTCATATTTTGAAATATTACTCCGTCTAGGTTGAATTCAGTCTTAGCACCAAGGGGTTGTTCTTAGTTTAAATCAAATACCCAGGGGTGGAGGATTAGTTGCTATAATACCAAAACCAGTGAGATTTTGTGGAAATTCTGATAAGCTGAAATGTAATTTGAAGGTCGACTGCTACACATAGTAGTGGAATGAGGCTGGCTGGTTTATGACTGCATGTTAAATTTAATGACTTCAAGCAACTGTCTTGTCAGACAAGTTGGGCAGGCACTGTGAACTGCCCTGCAGAGAATTTTTGCCTTTAAAGCATGGAATGTAACACTGAAAATAGCCTCGGGTGGATCCAGCTTTTGTTTTTAGCAACTAATACTTCCTGGATGAGGCTATAAAAACTGTACTGAGCTTTGCCCTTCTAGTCCTGCTTGATAGAAGCCTTAAAAAAGCAATTTCTTTGAACTTTCAAATATTATCAACCTTCTGCAGAAGTAAAAGTTTCTGTTGAATCTAAAAGCACAAATATATAACAAGAGTGTTGTTTTGATTAAATGTGCTTGTATTCAAGCACAAGTCTGAAGAATTAAATGGGAATGCCTAAAGACCTATCTGAAGCCCTTTAATTAAACTTGGATTAAGCTATAAGAGCTCAATACTACATGACTATTTTAAAAAATATATTATTACTGACTTAAAAACACTTAGTCCTGTTGACCTCTCATACTAATGAAGGAAAAATGGTTCATCTAGAATTTTTTTCATTCATTCATCAGTCTTCGTAAAGAGTATAGAAAGCTACTATAATTTGTAGACACCTTAGTATATCCAAGATAAAAGCTTGTCCAAGTTAGTGTATGATTTAGCCAAAATCTCTTTTCATTTTGTGCCTGTAAAGAATGTGCCAAAGGGCATAGACTTGTCCTTCTGCCCGCTCCAGGCTTTGGTTTGGTGTTTGCAAGGGCTCGGTATTGAGAACTTGTCTTACACTTGCACTGCAGGCTTATGTATTTTACAGTTGTTAATTTGTTGGGCTTTTTATGGGAAACTTTCTTGGCAGTATTTAGCCACAGTATCACTTTGCATAATGTAGACTAGTGTGAAGGTCAACTGTTTTTATTTAGCAACTTTTTCTATTGTTCTTAACTAGGGAGCCAAAGGAAAAAGACAATTTGGGAGATTCTGGTTTTTAGATACCTATCAATGGCCCTTCTTTTTACATGGTAAGAAGTTGAGAGAATGTTATTAAAAACAAACAAACAAAAAGGGCTAAAGGTTTTCCTGACAAACAGAAGTTTTTAAGGGAGAGAAGGAACAAGGAAGTGTTTTCACTTTCAGGTACTGTGAGCTACACTTGGTTTAATAGGCTTAAAATACTTTGCTGCAGGTGAATGGCTTCTGCTATTAGCAGTTGCGCAGGCCTTCATTACAAACCTCTGAGCTCAGAAGCTTTAGCTTAATCCCTGCATATTTGTGACCTGCTTCATAATTATCAACTGAAGGGATTTGCAGTTTTTGCTTTTAACTTCACACACACCGTTACAACGACATCCTTAAAATGGTCTTGCTGAAATCTGGATTGTTTCAGCATATCGCTCTGAAGAGAAATAGATAACTTTTTGAACTTGGGTTTTGGGAATTTTCAGCTTTGGAGTAAATCTAAAACGGGTTTATTGCAGTTTGTCCTTGTGGTGCCTTCCCCGAGCTGGTCCTGCGGCGTGCGCGTGCTCTGATGGCGTGGTGTGCTTCCAGCACAGCACTGCTAAAAACAGCTTGCTGCTGTTGTCCAACACGCAGCCTCCAGCTCTCTGTCTGCAGAGTGACTCGACAGGATGGTAATCAGAGAAGAGGCAAATAAGAGGATATATCCCATGGGTTTCACTGCCTTTAGTGCTTATGAGTACTTAAGATATTTCATTATGGTCTAGCTCAATACATCATACCACTTCCTTAGCGAGAATGCAGAGTTAACAATCTGTAGTGAATTGGTTGGAGCTGGGGTTGCAGTTGAGTGATTTCTTGTGGTTGAGGGCAACACAAATTCTGAGATATTCCCATATTGTGGAGTGCATCCTCTTGCCATGTGGCAACACAGGTGCATGAAGGGTGGCTCTGCAGATTGCCTTGGGAAATTGCTTTCCCAAGGAAAACAGACAAACTTTTATATTTGGCTTGCAGCATCTTTCCTGGGAAAATGGGGGAAAAAGTGCAGAGGAAGCAGTTCATACCCTTAGTGTCAGCTTTTGTTGTGAAATTGAAATATTGCATCAATTCAGAAAGATACATTTCTTTTCTCTTGTCATCACACTTTCATTTGGGTAAAATGTTAAGATGCCTTTGAAGCAAGTAGGCTGACCCTCAGAAAGGTAGGTGTTCAGCTGTGTCTTAGGAATGCACATTTTTGTGCCTATTTTGCCATAGCTGACACTTGTCACTGTAAGTTGACTTTCTAAAAACTGCATCAGTAAAGTTTAAGTGTCTTGCAGCATTCAGCAGGTGACTGGTGCAGGTTATGGAGTTTAGACTGATCGTACTTTTACAGATAATACAGAAAAGGGGAAATCTGTGCCAGATCCAAAGTTTGAAGGCTATTTTTAACTTCCATTTCAACATGCTTGAAATAGCTTCTATGTTTGCATTTGTGCAAAACTGTTTAATATTGGGTTACTTTTTTTCTGGAATGATGCACTTCTAGCTTATAGGCCTTCATTAATGTTAATTCAGCATGCTTTTAGGGATGGTTCATAACAGAGATTTACTTTAGTGTTTTTTATATAGATTCAGTTGCTAAGTGATCTTGCTTGCTTTTCTACCTTTTTTTTTTTTTTTGAGGTGGTGTTGAGTTAATGCTGTTGCTTGGATGGAAATCTCTGGACTTGATCAAAGATGATTATTTTAATAACTTTGGATAATATATAAATTTTTCAACCATATAATACTTTGTCTATTTTGTGTCTGGCAATCATCTCTTATAGCTAGTCTGCATTATTTTGCAAAGGCATGAGAGGTTAATGATAAAGGTTTAATTTAATCTTAAGCTTGAAGCAGATTTAGACTATCATTAAAAAGGAGCAGGCAGGCATTTAACCTAATTTTCTGTCTTCTCTACTCCCTTTCCTTCTCAACGTTTCACTAAAGCAACGTTAAGTCAGATAATATTATTTTCATGGTTTTCTAATGGCACGTGGTCAAGAAAGTTTTCTTACAGAGAGTTAGTCAGCAACTAGAGATGAGCCTCAGCTGTGTCAACAAACCATTTTTTATTTAAAAGTACTTATAGAGTTTTTAGTAATTCACATTGTATTTCAGGGAAAACTTGCATATTTTAAGTAAAAGCAGTTTTTTCAACAGCAGGAAAAAATCAAATAGATTCAATTTTTGTGCTTTCATGAGCATTACCTTAGGTGTTAACTAAGCAAAGGTTTAGATATATTCATATGGCTATCAGCAACTTTCCTGCAGAAGCTGTTGCAGCCTGAGCTGTGCTGTATCTCTTGAAAAAGAAGGTTAAAGCTTTCAATATCTAGATACTTCTGAAATCTCATCATCCTGGAGGTTGAACAGGAAGTATGTCGTGACTTCAAAAAGAAAACCTTTGGAAGGGAAATAAAAGCAGAGGCAAGGAGAGGAAGATTAGTTCATGAAGCTGGGAGAAATTAGGAGTGAGAAGGAAGGAGAAGAATTGGAAATAGAGCAGTAGTGGAAAATGGACAAAGTGACAAAAAGGAAGTGAAGGAGAAGGAAATAAATAAGCTCTGGTTTTATTTGGTGCCTGTTGTCACCTTATCTGAAAGCATTTTGTATATGATTAACAGTGATAGTGAAGCTTATTTTGTCAAAGTGACTCTGACCTCTCTTGCATGAGTTAGAGATCTTGCTCTGAAGAGGAGGGTAAGGTCTTGAGTAAGAAAGGGACTCCTGTATTTTAGGCTTCCTCTACTTATAATGGAAAGATGCTTGGAGAATCGCTTTTGGAGTGCTTCCTATTATGGGTTTCCATATTTTTTTCCCCCCCATTCGTTGATTTCTTTTTGTTTTGGAGATTCTATTTTATTCAGTGACCTTGAACCAAGAAGGCAGTGCATGTCATTCTTGTTTGATTTGTTCTTTATCACCAATGTCACCCCCGTGTGGATTATTCACACGTTGCTCCTTGCTCTTAACAGTGCAAGGAAATAATCTCTTATTTGCGAGCATCTGTAGCAACATAAAGCAAGGGTGGGAAGAAGGAAGGAGTTATAAGAAAGTAGAAAGCTGAACAAAAGGTTCAAAAATTTGCAGAATTTTGTAAGTTATGAAGTACGTTTTAAATGTCTAATATTTATAATACTATATGCAAATATTTGCATTATTTTGTAAACTATTTATAGAATGTGTGAGTGCATGGATGTGTATCAGTGGGCATGACTGGTATTCTTTATATCGTCCTTGTGAAGGATGATGTAAGCTTTGATTTGACAGTTTGCTTTTGAATGTTCAAGTCAAGTGACATAAGATAACATGTATTCTGACAGATTTTGGGTGTGTTTTTACAATTAGGAATCCTAAATTAAAGTTTTTGTTTTATAGATACCTAGTGCACAACTTGCAGGCTGTGTGCAATGCCTTGGAATACTTCATGTGGCTCTAATCTGCTGCTAGCAGCCTATTTCCTGGAACAAGTTATCTCATTTGCTGTCATGACTCAATGAATGAAGCAAAAGAAACTGTTGTGATTAGGATTGTCATTGGGGTTCTTCCTGAATTTTTTAATCCATAAGAAATGTTGTAACTTGCATGCTATGAAGAATAGATTACACTAGGAATCTGTGCATTAGAAAACTGATAAGCTCTGCAGAGTTACTAAAGCTTGTTTAGAAATCACTTTTGGCATTGACGTTAGTAAGTAGAGACACATTAACTAATGAGTATCTACTCAATGGCAGAATGTCCCATCAGCACAACATGGTTGAGAATTTCAAAGGGCAAAACTTTTTATATTTGAGTCCTAAAAATCAATCTCTTCACTATTCTCCCCCTGGCTGAAGCACTTAGAATATTTCTTTTCAAGTTAATACTTACAGAGCTGTTGGCTGATGATCTCAGGGGCTGTATTCTATAACATGTTTTTTCTTTTCCTTTCACAGAAGGATCCAGATTACCTGAAGCTCTGGTTGGATAGTTTTGTTTCTAGTTATGAACAGTTTCTGGATGTGGACTTTGAGAAGCTGCCGACTAGGTATGTAGAATTACAGACCTGTTTATCTTTGATACCTGCAGCGGGCCTGGCTGAGATCCCAGTCTTGTTCACCTCAATACTGCTTTTAAACAAAAGACAGATTTTATTGTTAAGTGGCACTCCCCGTTCTTTTAAAGGTCAAGTTGGGCTGGGAGTGATGAAACTAGGCAAATACTGATATCTACATTTTATCAAATTATGGCATCAGGATTCACCTGTTCTTGTTGATAGAAATATGATCATTTCATGTATGTTGTTGAAATAAGTGTATGAAATAGTATTAATGATTATTAGCACATGCATCTGTAGCAGAAGTGATTGGATAGAGGAAAAATATAGACAGTTTTGTAATTCAGACATTGGTTTAATTTTAAATGAATACTGTGTAAATCATTTGCATGATTTGACTGAATACTTCTTATAAAGATAAAATATGCTCAAATGATAGATTATTTGAAAGTGAGTGGCTCCTTTGCCTTGGTGAAGCATTCAGTTCACTAACTTTGACAATGTTACTTATTCCAAGTACTGA
This sequence comes from Tinamus guttatus, assembly GCF_059628265.1. Classification (NCBI taxonomy): domain Eukaryota; kingdom Metazoa; phylum Chordata; class Aves; order Tinamiformes; family Tinamidae; genus Tinamus; species Tinamus guttatus. The sequence goes on from NW_028288731.1 coordinate 3,177,190, forward strand.
AATAGCCACGGGATGGTTGTGAAAATCTGTTTTTCAAAGTCCCATACTTAGTATTTTGAATTTGCTTTCTGTGTTTTAAGGGTCATTTTTTCATGACTTGCTTTGCAACTGTGAGAAGTAGAAATAGAAACTGGTTTCTTTTTTTCTAAAGGCTTTTAGATGAAAGCTGAGATGCTTGCATTAAAGCTTTTAAGAAAAACAAGTGTTATAGAATTCAGAAATCACAAGAATTGGCATCAGTATTATAGCTGCTATCGCTGCTGGTGAGTTGAGTACAAGGAATGGCACTCCCTGCACCATGGCTTCAATCCAAACCCTGTTGAAATCAATGGAAATTCTCTAATGGGCTTTGGATCAGATCCTGTTTGAGGTGTAACTGATAGCCTCCGCTGTTGCAAGGAAATGAAGAATGCTGAAACTGGATCTCAGTGGATTAAAAACCAAACTTCTTTGCCATTTGTGTTTGCAATTTTCTCCTTATGCCTATATTAATGCAAAATATTCAGTGAAATTACTTGTGTGCAAAAGCTGCAAGTTAATTCTGTGCTTTGTTTCTTCACATCTGTCCTAAGATGTTATCTTTTTGATCGCTACCATAATGCATGTGTGCATAATGCATACCATGGCTAGTTTAGGTGAGAGCTGTCCTTTAACATATAGTTTAATTTTGAAATGGGAACAGTGAAAGAGAATATATATATCTTTCCCCTCTGAACAGCAAAATAGCGAATGATTTTAAAAAAATTAAAAAAGAAGCTTAGCTGGGCAGAACAACAGCACTGTATTAGTTGTGCTAAATAATGGTTCTGTGAGCGTAAAAATCCTCCCTTTTTCTGAGGTTAATGACAGGATTAGTGATTTAGTCTAGAAGAATAGACCCATGTGGTTTTAGACTAATTTTTGTAACAGATGTAGAGGAAAAAATACCAAAACAACATAAGGATAAAGACATAATTCCCGTGCTTCAACAGCTGGGTTTAAATATCGCACTGTTTGAGGAGAGATATTAAAATTAACAAAGAATTGCTGTTTCTGTCTTTATTTGGATTTGGGTTATAATGTGGCATGTGAAAAATGGTATCTCTTTGGGTTCTTGTGTTAGTTCTTACTGCAGACGTTTGCAATGTGGAGCTTACTGAGCTTGTCGAGGAGAACAAGTAGATCTGTGTGGCACCACGAAAGGCTGATTTCCTGTGGTCTTGTCTTGGGCTGTCTAGGAAGAAATGAGTTTACACAGTGACCTTTGTCTTAATGAAGTGCTCCTGAGTGGCTCCATGTTGCCACACAGTCTCCATTCACAGTCCTAAAAAGAATCTTTTATTTTTGTGCTGCTGCCATGCTCAGCCAAAGTTACTTGAAATTAGTCAAGGCCTCCTGTTAGTAAAGGGGGATTGATGTGAGTCTGTATCTAAATACACACTGTGGTTACACGTCAAGTATTTTCATTATAGCCCACACCACGTCATGGCTTCGTACCTAATCTTTAATATTTTTACTAGAGTTCCTCCCTCTTACTAAAAAAACATTTCTGTTACTCGATCTTGGAAGTGACACATGATGTTAGCTCAACCAAGGAAATGAAGGGTCTGTCTAGAGCATGCATATATATATATATATATTTTTTTTTTTTCTAATACGAATCTCGATATGGTTTAAAGCTCAGTTGTATCCCTGGAAGACTTCTGGCACTGAGGAGTAAAAGACAGTAAACAGTGAGCTACTGTGCAGGGAGAAGAAAGCTTGTATGAATGTCTGGACAAAACCAACCTTTCAGAATATAGGAATTTGTCATCATCCTCTAATTTTTCCTGGGAATTCTCTTACTTTCAATACACCTTCTCACTCTCCCCCTGCACTTCAGGAAAAAAACAATAGTTTCATTAAGGAAGGACTCTCCTGGTAGTTTCATTTAATTGATAAGGATTGTGCTTCTGTACTTTAAAACATTTAATTTCCTGATATCCAAAATTTGGCAGATGCTCTATAACACAAAATTTTGGAAATTTCTAACTTTGGGGGATGAGTGTGTCCAAATTGTACTGTTTTTTTCATTTTATATTGCTTTAGGTAGCTCTAAATGAAGTGATTCACTATGGTGTTTACAGTGATTTTACTGCAGAAGGTGAGGATAGACTACAATGTAATAGCTATGCCAACAGCTGTGTGCATTGAGCACAGCGGATTAATGTACTCCTCTATTCTTTTCCTAAGCCATTTATTACATCTTTTCAGTATTTACAGTGGGAAGGATAAAACCTTTACCAGCTGGTGGGAGGTTTTTTTCTTCATTGAAGGAAAAAAATTATCACTTAGTTTAATACTTCTGGAAATAACAAAGGGCTCCAGAGTGTCATCATGTTCTTTTCTGGTTTCTGTTTGCTTGCAGTCAAGCAAAGGAGCTTAAGTGAAGCTCGTCAGCAGTACCATAGACACTGTACTCTTATACAGGGACTTCAAACCCACATAAAAATGATGAAGGAAAAATGATAATCATGCTGATTTCACATTTACCGCAATTTCAATGCCGTAAAGTGAAGTCTGTTTTTCTACAGCACTTTGGAGCGGGGGGAGCGAATCCCAGTGCGTGAGTTTAAGGCCTAGTAGGATGAGTACAGTTCAAGAGCAATGTAACTTCCTTTCAAAAGCCTGGAATGACAGGTTAAAACTGCATACCACCTTTAAAGCAGTGCAAGGACATAAATAAATGTAACCATGTCAATGTCTGTACAGGCAGGTACCAACAACCAGCTAAGAACCTCGGCCAACACTTGGCTTGGTGTGTGGTTTGGTTTTGTTTGTTCCTCAGGGAATAGGTACTTTACACAGCTAGTCTCATCAGGCGATGGCTGATGTTATGCATCCACACATCCAACTTCTTGATTCTCGTCATGATGAAGTAACAATTGCTCTGGGTGTGAAGGAAGTTGGTTATTTAATCGCTATAGTGTGTACAGCTTGAGCACTCCCAGCAGATTGGGGTGTCTGGTGCTGTTCCTGCACGAGGCCGGGATTTCTAAGGGCCGGTGCCGCAGCAGAGGCTCAGAGCTGTTGCAGAGCTCACGTGCTCTGGGCCACGATGGATGAAGGACCTGCTGGTTCCTTGGTGCCGTTGGGAACTGCTGGGTACAGAAAGCGCTTGCTGGCCGTTTAGGCAAGTTACTTCTGGATATGTGATTCCGGCTGTTTAAAATATGAGAGCCCTCCTCATTCTCAGCTGGCCATGAGCAGTGCTCGTGGGCCCCAAGGGTAGGGATGTGCTGGCATCTTGAGGCATGGAGCTGCTATCGCAGAAATGCCAGGTGCTTTCTTGGCAGTCATGGTGGGAAATAGCAGTTGCTCTCCGTTTTGTGGTTAGTATGTCTCATTTCAGATTCCTCAATCCTACAAAATTTCTCTTGTGTAGAAGCAAGAGAGTGAATAGTGTCAAGTCCTTGCTACATTGGCACGTGGCTGCCACTCGTTTTCTAGGACATGGGAGCTTCCTGTCATTTGTGCCTGCCTAGTTGTTTTATTAAACCATATTTCAATTTTCTCTTCACAACTCTGGAAAGCTAAATGATCTGTTGTTTCCACTTTCCCTCAGATAGCCAGTGTCAGAGTGCTATTTCTCAGCAGTTGTATTTTTGCAATGCTTTTTGATGCACATTGTCACACAGATTTATGTATGCAAATATTATGCTAAAGCCGGCTATTTTTTTGTTTTGTTGTAGTTTTTCTCCCTGCCTTCTGCTATTTTTTAAGCTGGTGTAAGCTGTGTCCTGAAGCTTTTCCTGCGTGGAGCTGATAGGGCATGTGGAGGGCAAGCAGCTGATGCCAAAGGCAGACTCACTTCCCTGTGTGAGCTTGCTGGCAGAAAAAGCTGCCTCTGAACCCTTGCCAAAAGGAGCTTCAGTAATGGTCTCCATCCTGAAAAATAACACACCTAAGGATTTCTAGAGCTTTGCTGAAATGGGTTTCTGTATGGCCGCTCTCTGAGCACTGGGTTAGCTGCTGGTTTTAGTGGTGGTGTTGCCTTCTTTTTCTGCATTTCTCTGGTATTTCTCTTAGAGTCTCTGTTTAGCAGGCAATATATGAGAGCAGTGTTCACCAAGATGAAGTCTGGACATGCTTGAGTAGTTGTATTTAATCCCAACATAACGGTCTTTTTGTCTTCTGCAAATAAAAAGATAAAAAACTAAAGCTTTTGAGCTAAAAAAAAAGATAGCAGGACAAAACTGGTTGCTGGGTTAATGACATACGGAAAGTAATAAGGATAGGTCAAAACTAATTTGTCAAAAGCTACCTGGATTGCTGAGAGTCCCCTGCCCTGCATTCAGACCCTGACATTTCCCCCACTCCAGGATCTTGCATTTTTTTTCCTGATTTAAACTTGCTGTGAATTGCTGCCTTCTTGTAGCTCCTGTCAGGAGCTGTCATAAACTAAATTAAGTTTATTGTTGATATTTGATAACTGGATTTCAGTAATTACTATTTAATAATTTGCATTTTATTTGGATGCTTTTCATCTTCAGTAGGAAGTGGAAATTGTTCCTCTTATGCTCAGTTTCCATACATTTCATTCCTTTGGGGGCATCCCTTTCCTTATTTCCAGGCCACCTTTTTGCATACGAGCATGCCATTTCTCTGTGGCCAGCAATTCATGAAATAGTGCTGAGGAATCCATTTAATGTGTTTTTTAAGGCTTTTCTAAAATTTAATTCCTTGGTTGGGAAAAGGAACACCAAACAGGCATGTTACACCAGGTTTTTCCTTGTAGCTTGTTGGGAAGTGTTTGTGACCCATCTGTTGCTACCTTTCTTATACAGGCTTACTGGGACATTACCCAAGCACACTGAAATATTTTAATAGTATAGGATGTGCAAAATTAAAAACATCATGCATATATGATTTTCTGTTTAGAGTGGATGATGTTCCTCCAGGAATATCCCTGCTTCCCGATAACATTCTTCAGGTCTTGAGGCTCCAACTGCTGCAGTGTGTCCAGAAGATGTCTGATGGACTAGAAGAGCAGCAGCAAGCTCTGTCACTCCTGCTTGTCAAGTTCTTTATCATCCTTTGCAGGTATTTGTTACGGTTGCCACCTCAACAAGGCTATTGTTTAAGACACCTTGGTGCAGTCTGTAGATGTAGGTTCTAACGACCTGTATGGTGTGATTAGACATGTGCCAGAAGAAACCAAGAGATGCTACCAGTTACCATCTTCAAAATAAAGAGGAGAAAAAAGAATAAAGGGGATAAATACAGTCATCTTAGCAATGATGTTTGCCATGAGAAATGGACTAGAGGGTGATTAGACTAAAGTTCTTGTTAAGAAGATACATTTATGGGAATTCAAGGCATGTTGTACCAGGTATAATAAATATTTTTCAAAGGAAAAGGCAGACTCCAGTAAGTGTTGGGTATGAAATAACTCTAAAAAGAAATGTCCAGGACGAACTGTTTCACATTCTTAGCATGCTTATCATTCTGTAAACAGCTTAGGAAATGATTTGGAAGCTGACTTATTAAACTATTAAAATGCAACTGGCTTTCTTCTGAAACTTATGCTTCATTCCGTGAGTCTGTTTAAACAGATAAATAAACTGTTTCGTAGGTCTGTTCCACCAAATTTCTTTGTTCTTTTATTGCAAACTGTATTAATGGGGGAAGAGGATATAAAGTTTAGTAAAGAATCTCTTTTTTAAGGAGTATTTTAAGAAGCTTTTTCTGAACTCTATGGTTCTCCTTGTCCCTGAAACATGACAAAAAGCTGTAGGGCAGTGTTTAAAGTATCCTACAGTATTAGATATAAAGTAGCTGTTTTGATGAATTACCCATTGCTTTCAGCCTTATTTAATTGCTGAAATATTCTTCTTACTTCATCACTTAAGTATCTGATTTTTGTGGCTTGTCCTAAGACTGAGAATTACATGTGCATGCTATTTTTGTGTTACTGTTGATTTATTTAATAAGCTGTTTTAGAATATTAGGCTTTCCTGGGCTTTGGGAGAATTTTAAGTGTTGAACTTCTTACAAGTAGCATTGTTGCTAAGCTGTAGAAGCTCTATGAAGCCACGATGAGTTTTCTTCTGATGTGAAGTGGGAGAAATGGAAATCACTGCCTTTGTTACCAGATGCCATTGCCGAGCGCTCTATTCAGAGTGCCTGGGAATCTGCTTAACCTTTGAAACCTCAAATTCCAGTTAAAATTGGCCTAAAGCAGAGGGCTGGGGCTTTGGCTGTGCTTGTGTCTTCCTGTTAGATGAAAATTTGCAGTATTTTACTGTGACAGAAATAAACAGTTGAATACATGCAGTCTTTTGGGGAATATTTTTGAAATGCTGATACACTCTTGTATCATTCTAAACTGAATGCTAAAACAAACATTGTTTGAACTAGCCTCAAATAGTAGGCTGTGTACATTTCTGTGGTTTTTTATGTTGCTCTTATAGAAATTTGGCTAACGTGGAGGAGATCGGGATGTGTTCGTACATTAACCATGTGATCACCATGACCACGTTATACATTCAACAGGTGGGTGAAGTTAACAATTCTCTGGTATTTTCCCTGTCTGCTACTGCCTGTCCCCGCTTATTATGATCCCCTTTTAGAAAAAGTGCAGTGGGAGGTGCAGGGGAGTATTTGATCTCCTCAACAATAGCTCTGAGCACTCAAGATCAAACTTTCTGAAATCTTTTGACTGCTTTTTTTTTCTTTTCAGTTAAAAAGCAAAACAAAAGAGAAAGAAATGGCAGACCAGACCCCCATAGAAGAATTTGTGAGACATGCATTGGCTTTTTGTGAAAGTCTCTACGATCCGTATCGAAACTGGAGGCAGCGAATTGCAGGGTACGTGCAGATGAGCACAGGATCATAAATTTTGTTTTGGTGATAACAAGATGCATGTAACAGATTCAGACAAAAAAGTTTATGGATTCATGCCAAGCACCAGTGTGAATATTCTTCTGCTCTTGCCTGTGCATCTCATATTGCCTCATCTGGTAAAACCCTGGGTCCATTCTCACCTCATATCCTGTAGATGTGTGTTGCACATATGCAGCAAGTTGCTGCTTAGGACCCTTCGTGGCCCTCCAACATCCTGCCAAGATTCTTCCAGGTTTAGTGTGGGTGGTGTCAGACCTTCTTGCTGTATCTTAGGTACCGTACGTGTACTCCAAGTCCTTGATTTGCACTCGGGGAAGGTGCAGAAGTTGTCAATAGAGCATATAATCACACCACTGAAAGCTGTTACATTCTTTGGAAGTGTGTGATGCGATTTAAATGTCTATCATAAATTCAAGAAAATTTATTTTCTAATTTATTCTAGAGTTAAAAAAAAAAAAAAGTTAAATCAGAGGGTGTAAGAAGAAATACGTTCTGACCAACATGAAACTCTTTCCACTATTTTATCCTTTCAGAAACTTGATCCATTCTTCTCAAGTGATGGAAGAAGGAAGACAAACATGGGGCAGGGGAAGAGGGTGGAATTAGGGCAAAAGAAGCTTCTGAAGATAACAGTATAAATATGTTGCATTTTCTGAAAAGATACTTATAAATGTAGAGTTGTTTCCTTTACAGCTGTTTTTGTTGGTTCCTGCCCCTTCCTTCCCCTCCCCAGAGTACGCATAATAATATTTTATGCCTATTTCAAATTGTGTGGTTAAGGAATTTGGAAGGTTGTGGTTAAGGCTTGTGGTTAAGGAAGGCCAACTGATGGCTTAGTTACAGTAAGCAAAGACTAAATAATAGATTGTTAGATGGTTAGCTTTTTATTTATTTATATAAGTCATATTATAAAATATTAAGGATTTTTTAGGAGTGGAACAGTAAGATTACCTATGATGCATTTTTTCAGGATGAAGTGCTGTTTTTAATCCTGTAAACAGAAGAGAATTTCTATATGTTGACAATGTCTTTTCTTATCAATAGGTGATAAATATTTGGTATCTAATTTCTTTGGGGTATCTCTTTTTTAATATATTTGCAGACGTCTCCTTAGCACAGTTGAGAGGAGCAGACAGAAGTACAAGCCAGCTTCCCTCACAGTCGAGTTTGTCCCTTTCTTTTACCGTAAGTATTATCCCTGGCATGGTTGAAAATGGTTATTTTTGCAATAGCAAACATACCGATAACACGTTCTATTCCACTAAGAATGTCTAATAAATATAAAAGCCTCTCTATGAGAATGAATCAAGTGAGTTGCTTTGCTTCCTTAGTTTTGGGCTTTTTGTACCTAAAAATTTGGCTTTGAGTATCACCCTCTTGCCATCCTTATCTATGGCATTTTGAAAGCCTTAGTTGTTTTTTTTTTTTTTTTTTTTTCTCTCCCCCTCTGTCTGGATTCTTTATTCAGCTCTTAATGTTGGTTCTGTGAATTGACAATTTTGCCTTTTGGTGTATATTGCAATTAGATATCTGTAGCAACTGTATTGAAAACTAGACATGCATTTCTCTAAATATGATTTAGCAGCTAGAAACAAGGAAACTCAGTACCACATGACCAGCAAATGCTCCTTGGACCACAGTTTGGGAAACTTCTCCGTTTTGTTTCTGGTTAAGTCATTAAAGTGTTTTGACTGCTGCTTCGTAAGTCCTGCGCTCTTACCATTGCAGGCTGGCTGCGAGGAATGGAGGGCTCGTGTGACCATGTTCTGTACTTAAATATAACTTAGATATCAGTGCTTTAAAAAGCTGCTATGCAGAGGCTTATGTAATATTTTAGCATAAGAACCGATCATCCAGAAGATTGAGTGTCCCTAATATAGAACAATAAATTAAAATACACTGAGCAATGTGTGAAATAATTTGTTTACTGACAAGTTAGTGTTCTTCCCATAAATCAGTGAAGATTCCCTTTTGCATCTGTGGCAGAGACTTCTTAGACCCAGACCCACCAGAAAAGAATCTGACAGGACCTTAATCTAAGTTCACTGTGACTTTGTGATTATGTACTTAGTCTGGCAGCTAAGTAAGAGATGTCCTTGTTTAAAAGCACACATTTGCTGTTAGCATGCTTAAAGGTTTATTTCTGTAAGTATCCTAAACTTTTTCAGTCTTTACAGGACAGATCAGCTAAAGAAAAGCATAACAAGGATTCAACTTGAGAGCTAGGCACCTAGTTAGTGTCAGCTCCCAGAATGGATGGCTCATGTTGAGAAGGGTGCTAGAGTTCTGGAACGGGGCCTTGACCACATGTTTAAGAACTCTGCCAAACTGGGAATTAAAATGTTCCCTCGCAGGAGACTGGGAGGTGGAAAGGGGTTGTCCCATTGCCCAGTTCCTTTGCTGAACAGAAGAGAACTTGTTTCCTCAGTTCTTGTGCAGGGGAATTGATGGTTGAGTGACTCTTACTGCTTATCTGAGGGTGCAAGATTACTAATCTCCACGTGAGTCATAGATGAGTTAGCCTAGCTAACTGGAGAACAAATGAGAATTTCAAGAAAGGGATTATAAAGCAAATAATATAGTGCCAGCCTCAGGGAAACTTTATGTGGCATCCTCCACTGCAGTAAACCTTGTTTTTCACCTATTTGTTGTGATGTCCATCTCTGCAAAGATAAATAGACAGGTAGCTAAAAAGAACAGACAGCTGAGGCCAGTAAAATGCCATTACCCTTATGCCAGGGCACTGGCAAGCCACTCTGGTGGCAGCTGTGGGCAGTGTCCCCCTGAGGAGCTCTCGTCCCCACTCGCTACCCCTGCATCACCTTCTGCTGTCTATATCTATAGCTGTCCTACAATGTGACTGACTGTGGGCCTGTGTGTTGAGCAGCAGAGTCACCTACTGCTTAACCACTTGGCTTAAGAAATGGAACAAAAGCTGCTGAGCTCATGCTCAGGCTTTCCTGCCACGGCAGTGCTGATTTGAGTCTTTTTCTCTCCACCTACCTAATAACCTTTTGTTCAGTGTCTGCAAGGTACTGCTCAATTGAATTTAATCTGAAGTTTCCCAAAAGGTTCAGCCCTGTAAGTCAAGGGAGTGTTTGGACCAGCAGACCAACACTGTGATCATGTAGGTTTCTTTTTCCCCTTTGAAGACAAAGTTTTAAAGAGCTGTGCAATTTTCTGGTAAAGCAGTTTTATACGTTCAACATGTTGCTTAGCATTGATTTAGCAATTGATGTAAAGGTTATGTTGTTATTTTAATGTAAAAACCTAGAATTTAAAACTTCTATTGCTTGCTTAAAATCTGACTTTTTAAAAACCTAAGTGATTCACAGACCTTATAGCATTGATGAGAAATCTTTTTCCAATTGCTAATTTCAGTAAAATAGTACTTCATAGTTTCAGTTGCAGCTACTTTGAGTCTAGAGTTATTGCTATAGTACCACTAACAAAATTTGATATCTATTGCTAAGTAGCTGTTTATAAGTGATTTACATCAGAGATAGCCTGAGAAGAATTGCAGGATAATTGTCTTCAAAGTGCCTCTGCTGGAAGGGTTGCAGACCTGCACAGACTCCCCTGGAAAGTTTAGTTTGGGAGCCAGTTCAGCCACTGTTTTCTGACACCATGCACTGGTTGGGTGTGAGCCTTTCTGTGCTCTAACTGCTCTAAACTTTGTCAGGTCTGTTAGCTCTGCAGCTTGCATGTTAGAATGTTGTTTTATTTCTTTAATAATAATTATGGATCAGATCAACGATTGCTGTATCTCAGGTTTCGCCAACTTGCATGAAACTGCTGCTCTGTGGGTCTGGCCCTGTGAATTTCTGATAAATGTGGTGTTGCCATGTTACTTGATTGATGTTTGCATCACAAGTTGTGACTGTGCTTGTGATTGATTTATGTAAAAGTAGGGATTATGTAGTTGATTTAAAAAAAAAAAAACTTGTATGATGATAAGGAGTAGTGGAGCTTATTTTTTAATTATTTCAGCATTTTCTTTAGAGGAAAAATGTATAATTTTCATGACTAAAATAAAGAATTCTACTACTTTTTCCTTATTTCAATCAGAATGCTTTCAAGAAAGTGAGCATCTCAAGGAAAGCCTAAAATGTTGTTTGCTACATCTCTTTGGAGCTATTGTGGCTGGTGGTCAGGTAAGGATGTTCAAATTTTTTTTTGCAGCTTCCAAAGGCTCCAACTTTCTGTTCACCCCTTAAAACTTATGGATTATGGGAAATACATAAACTGGACTTATTGCTCTCTGTGTGTGTGTGTATATATATATTTCTTGTTATATTTGGGGTAATTTTGTGCAATAATATCTAAATGCTAAAAGCCTGATCAAATGGCAGTGGAAAACTGCTGTCTGCAAGGACTAAACGTTAATGTGAACTTAGTAATATTTTCATGACGCTCAGGGCTCTCATAAATGCTTCCTAATCATTCTGTGTGTGCGTGTGTGTCTTTAAGTTTGAAGTATCGTGACTCTGACTATGTGGAAAGAGGAATTGAAAAAGAGCCTTCAAATGAAGATTTATGTAGATTTGACAGAATTTATTGAGGCAGTCTTATAAGAAATGTCATTTAAATGGAAGTTAGAACATCTCCTTTATTTTTATAAAATTCCTCTTCTCTGTAAGCATTATCTTTCAAAAAGAAAGATAATTAATGAATTTAATTAAATGAATAAGATAAGCAGCATTTCACCTGTAGAATCAACATGATAGAATCAATGTGATTGAAATAGTTGGTTTAGTAGCTATTTAACAATTACTGTGCATAAACCGGGACAAATACAGTATTGTATCTTGTGCGATTTGGATGACTCAGATGAGAAAAAGTTTATTTGAAGAGACTTGAGACTTATTTTTAATCATCATATCAAAATAATCCTTTTTTCCCCATGGGTTTCAGAGGAATGCTCTCCAAGCAGTATCTCCTGCCACCATGGAAGTCTTGATGCGTGTTTTAGCAGACTGTGACAACTGGGATGACAGAAACCCGGAGGAAGTGAGCAGGAAGGCAGAGCTGACTCTGAAGTGCCTGACTGAAGTTGTCCATATTCTTCTAACCAGCAGTTCTGACCAGCGGCAGGTGGAGACCAGTACAATCTTGGAGAACTATTTCAAGTTGCTAAATTCGGACCATTCCGCGTTGCCTAATGCAAGGCGATGTAGGCAGTGGGAGAAGAGGTTTATAGCACTACAGGTCCAAATGCTGAGTGAGTATCCGAATATTCCTTTAAAAGTCCTGTGATTTTTTTTTTTTAACTCAGGAACAAGCAATGATCAAATTGAAATAATGATTCAGCAGTGTTCTTGGATAGCAAAGAACATTTATTCAAAGTGAAAAATTTCAAACACTTTTCTTTGACATTGTTATAAATGTATTCTAATGATTCACTCCAGAAAACAAAGTGTATCAAATTGCTACCATTTAACCAGAGTGTCAAGATTCAAGAACTGAGAAGAAAGAATTTTACAAATCTAGAGTGTCAGTAGTCTCTGTAAGATGATGGCAGCTGGTGGCTGTTTTGTGATTGTTCATTTTGTAGATGGCATTATTGTGAACATTGGCCAAAGACGGTGGATTTAAAATTAGCTCCTAAGTCATTGGATAAACATTCAGGATATGGAGCTACCTCTCCTCCTGTCATTCCACGCTCATTTCCTTTCCCTGACCTGCAAGAAAACTGGGGAAAAGTATTGAGGTGATGAAGAATGCTTAATGATGCTGCTTAGAGTGCAAAAGGCATCACTTGAGGATGAAGGAAAGGAAGTCTGCATGCTTAAAAAAAAAATTGCTGCTCATATCTATGCAAATGGCAATGAATTTATAAAAGGGCCCAGAGCAATCAAAGATACTTGGCAGTTGAGTTTTTCTCCAGTCACAATGTGCTATGTGATAATTTGCTTCAAATTGTTTAGCTTTAGCCCTAGAGCTCTGTGCTAAAGTGCACAACACTTTTCATCAAAAAATGCAGACTATGTATTTGTTTGTTTGTTATTTTTTTCCCCCATGTTTGCTACGTACCATTTCTTAATCCTTTTGAAAATGTATTATGGAGAAAAATATATGATGGATTTGGAAAGTGTTTTGTTTCTGATGCCGGTTCTCTTTTGATTTTGTAGACACCATCACAGCCATGTTAGACTGCACAGATAGGCCTGTTCTGCAGGCAATTTTCCTTAACAGTAACTGCTTTGAGCATCTCATTCGACTGCTGCAGAACTGCAAGGTAAAATTTCCATCACCAGAGTATCTTTAATGAAACTTTACCCTTTTTGTAATAATGCAAGTATAATAACGTTTGTAGTTTTCTTTTTATATTGGATACAGTTGGAAGTGTTTATGTGAAAGGAAAAACTTTGGCTTGGTTAGAGCCACCAATGACATGATTTAAAGGGTCTGAATTTTTTATTTTTTCCAGATAAAGTAGAGTTGTTTATCTTCCTTGTGATAAGGTGATGAACATACATTCTGAGTAAAATACCTTTATAGACACTGTTTTGTCCCTAAAACTCAAGGTGATTATGGGATCACCTCACCTTCCCCCTTTTTTTCCCATAAACACCTTTTTGCTGGTTTCCTGAGAAATTACTTAAAACTGCTGCCAAATGGAACATTGAATTCTAATTTCAGAAATTTATTTTTCAAATAAAAAAGAGAGGAAACTTTCTGATGTAGCTTTGTGAGTGTTTCAGATTATTTGGTGGCAAGTCCTGTGTAGCTGACTCAAAAATGAGCCTTACCTGTTACAGATACACTTTGTTCTTGCCCTTCTGCGCAGGATACAGCTTTGGCATAGCTATACCTAGGCAGCTTGTTTTCCTTGTAATCCCAGGTAGTTGTAATTAGTAAGTCACTGTCTTCCACTGGCTCTTTTGTAACTTTATGCTTTCCCATCCAAAGAAAGTGTAGATAAGGTGTAACACTCTGGAATATTTTATTACTGCATGAGATGAGTGGGTGAAATGGTTATATTGAGCACCTAAAATAATAGAAATTTTAATGCTAACTGCAGTGTTCAATTTGATTCAAATCCCCTAGTTGTTTTTGGCTAGAATATATTTTAATGTGGTAATACATTGAAAATGTGTGTGTTTGGGTTATGACTTTGTTGTTATAATCAATGGCAGAATGCCAGTTGGGAGTGTTTCGTAGAGCGTTTTCATGTATTTTTATTTTTTTGTGTTTTTGTTTTTAATCTTGTGCTGAAAATACCTTATGTTTGACCTTTCCATTCTACTTCTCTGTTTGGGAATCTGTGCCTATCACAAGGTACTGACCTTGTGCTCTACAAGAAACTCCTTTTCTAGTTTCTTAAATCATTAAGCAGTGGGATGTTTACTTGCTCCTGACTTTGTTTCTGCTGCCGGTTAAACAAATGGGATTTAGAACTAAGAAAAGCAAGAGCACTTACTCTGCTTTTACAAGTGGCTCCCTTCATTTTTACTCTGCCTTTGTTTCATAATGATGCTATAAGATATGTTCTTCTAATTGTGTGTGTGTGTGTTTGTGTTTTGACCTCTTTCAGTCAAAATATTCCCAAGAATGGCTGAAGGGAGTATTTGTGTTTATTCTCACTTTTCAGTATACTGTAGCTCCTTTTCCTTTGAAAGCCAAAATGAAAATATGAATTTATTGTGGAATTAGCTGTGGAATTTCTTGTGGTTCCTATTTCTGAATCTCTTCCCTACCATACAGTAAGGTTAGAAACCTGTGGGTAGGATTGGGAATTTGCACAAGAGCTTTTCAAAACGGCTCAATTAAGTCTTAGTAGGCTGAATATTGTCTTCTGCTTCTAATATGCAAGAAAAGGGAGTGTATTTCAGAGGATTTTTCTAGTCTGAGACATTTAACTAGGTGGTTTATAGGTCTTGTGTCTCTTCTGTCAAACTCTTAGAGATCAGACTGAGCAAAGCACAGTTACTCTAGAAATATCTCTGGTTGAGAAAACATGGTTGTCTGAACAGCTTTAAGTTAGAAGAATTAAAGCCATATGGACACTTTAATTTTGGTTTTTTCCTTTTTTTCCCCTCTTATTTAATATATATATATATACCAAAAACGAAGCAATTCCTTTGAAAAAAGCTTTCTTTTGTTGTGTTTGCATTTGCTCCTGTTTGAAGTCCTTACATCCAGGTGCTAATGGTGTGACTCTTAGGCAGTATCAAGTGCAATCTCCCTTTTCAGATTGTTCAGTTTGTATGTGTGTGCTTTCACAGCTATGTAAGTCAAACTAATATTTTTAATATTTTCTTTTTGCTTGCCCTTATTTATGGGAAGTCATTTCTTAGGTTGCCTCACTGCAGAGACAACACCTAACAGAAAATGTAACAAAAATATCCCTACTAAAGGGACTTTTAATATGTGTTGGTCGGATTTCTTTAACATTCCTTCAGCAGAAAGAGCTATAAAATGGAAGAGGATAAATTTCAGTCCTGATTAGATGATATCTAAAGTATCTGAAAAATTGACAGTAATAGAGCATGAAGATATTTAGTGAGTTTTAACCTTGCAAACTGAAGTACGGCCTAGAAATCTAGTTCCCTTAAGCAAGGAACTAAACTTTAGGTGCAGAATGGCAGTGTATATTCAATCTAAAGCTATTTCCAACCTGTTAGATCACTAGGGTGATAGCACAGATATTTTCTTCTGTTTCCTGTCTTAAATGCTGTATGCCCTAGAAATTTTGCTGCCATTGCTTTCCAGATATTCTGTCAAGATGTCTTCAGCTTTCACTTGGGATAAGTGGAAAACAGTGAGGCATCTCTACCCATTTCTTTAATAATGTCTATATTTCTTACAAGTAATTTTTAAGAACTTGCTGTAATGTTGCTTCTTGTAAATGAAATCACGAATGTTAACCTAGTGACCAGTACAGCATCTAACCAGATTTGTTTCCTTGTCTCAGCAATTAAGTATGTGTATTTATCCTGAAAAGGAAAAGACAGTCGCTATGTAGCAATAATAGAATGTTATCTTCAGTATGGTAAGAATTAACAGAAGGTTAATATTAATGGCGGGCTGTGTCTCACCAGTGTGAGAACTCACTTCTATATGAAATGTGAATCCAAGGCAGCCTCCACAGGTAAATATTTAATGCAATTGTTTCCATTATTCTTGTCTCTGTTTCTAACAGCTGTTTTTAAATGCTAACAATAAAGTGACAGACAAGAGTGAAAAAGACCTTGCCAACAAATTACTGACAGAAATGAATGAGGACCAGGTACCTACTTAACCTGTATTTTGTTTCACTTGAAGTCAAGACACAATGACAGGAAAATTGATTCCTGTGCTTCACCTTAACCCTTCTCTTTAAATCTCATGCAACAAGTTGAACTTGTTGCCGCTGCACAAATCAGCATTTCCTATCTGTGGAAACTTTTATTAACAGATTGAGTTCAATTTCACTTCTATTTATTTGCTTCAAGTTCCAGATATTAGCAGTAGATTGAATTTGTTGCACTTACAACTTGAGGAAGGTGAAGTACATGAATGTAATCCAAATAAATTCTATCAACATGGTGCTGATTTTTTTCCCCTTCTTTCCTCCTTTTTGCTTCTTTTTCTCAGCACTATGGTGTTTGGATTCTGGGGCTTTGTGAATCTCTGGTTGTATTTGCTATCCTGATTCTTTGCTTGTCATCAAGAACAGATGTTCACAAAGCAATGGACATGCTGAATCTGGGAGGTGGGAATAACCCGTTGCTTTAATTTTTCTGAAATATGAGAAGCATCAAATGCAAAATGCTGTTTTTTATTAGAATGACATTTTGATGTAAAAAATAATGAAATGCTAAATTGTAACCAGTAATTTACAAATCATGCTCCTAAACTAATAGCTTTGTTGTTTGTAGAAATGTAGTTTGAGGACCTGTCTGTGTATAAATATTTCTTCACTTCTAACAGCCTTCTGATTTTTGACACTTCATTTTTCAATGTCTGAAACACAGTATAATTTTTCAGGGATGGTGATACAGAGTACACTTATTTGCCTAGCTGTACTCATTTGGTTCACTGTTGGACGTAAGATAATGGTCCAATGCTTTTGTCCTCCAAACCAGAGGAATATCAGTATAAACAAGAACTGACTGAGGAGAACTTGAGGATATGGGTGGAGAAGCCACCTTACTATGCTGGTGTAACAAATCCCTAATTTGGTGTGTTGCACTGCTGCATAGGGCTTGCTTGGACAAACTATCTTCACATGGACTGCAGACACCTGATTGCTCAGCAGCGCCCATGTACACACGCTACGAGAGGTGGTTTAATTTGTTCTCCTCCCTCCCTCTTGAAGTTGTCCATTGGACGCATGAGGAAAACGAGTTTGTCAGTCAGAACATTTGAAGTGCAATGCGTCTTGCGAATGTTTCCCCCCTTCTCGTGGAGTATGTGGATAGTTGTCTGTTATGTCTTCTTTCTTGTAGGTTGTGATGTTATGAAATCCTTTTGGCAGGGAGGTGTTTTTTGGCGCATGGCAATAAACTCAGTTTTCATCCCAGCAGGAGGGCGCAGAGCAGCACTCGAGCGTGACTGTCTGCGTGTTGCTGTTAACATCTGTGCCTGCTACTTTCAGGTGTTTCAGGGGCACCTAGATTGCTTGGCAGTCTCGACCATTCAAGCCCTCACAGCAGTAATGCACAAGTCTCCAGCTGCTAAGGTAAGAGCATATACACAGAGGTCTCCGTGCTAACATAAGAGTATACACACAGATATCTCCTTGTGGTAGCCTTCTTGATTTTGCCTTCAGATAGCATTTTAATTGCAAAACCTTGAAGAAATTTGTGAATGAAAATCAGCAGCTCATGGGCCCTCGTTCCTTGCCCGATAGGGACAGCAGATCTGCTTCCTTATCCCTTTATTTTTAATGACTGGACACTGAGCTATCTTTATATCAAAATTCGAACGTCAGAATGTTAATATTAGCTGGAAATTTTGTGAAGTGAGCACATCATCATTGCTTGTCCCGTGAGTATATGGGGAAATTAGTGGGTGTTTGCAGAAAATAGCTTCAGGCAGGCGTGTTTGGTGAAGCCTTTCCATGAGTTTAAACTTATCCAGGATAGGTTTGCTGTCCAAGTTCGAGTCCTGCCATTCCCCTCCCCCTCCTTCACAGTTATTCTTGAGGCTTGATAAATGACTACATAAATTGTTAATTTGTGAGTCTGACTGGAAAGTAAGCATGTAGAAAAGCAGTGGATTTATTCTTAGATTATTGGGTTTGTTAATTTTGTCTTGTGGTTAAGTGATTTCCTGGTCTTGACACAGGGCAAGGGGTGTGACTGCACAGTGGAGACGGAGGGAAGGGCCCAGTCATTTGCTCCAGCTGCTACTTGCACTTGAAGCAGCCCAGTCTGAATGTGAGGTGGCAGAGTGAATGAGGCTGCTCTGGAGTGTTACTCAGAGTGCTTATTTCTCCACTGACCCTGGGGAGCCTGGGAAGAGTTGTATAGCAGGGGCAAAGAGGGGAATTGGGTATAATTCATAAAGGTTTAATTAAGTTTTCAGCTGGGCTTCTATTGCCATGTGCACTTTTTTTTTGTATTTTCTTGGGCAGTTATCTCACCTTTGACGGATTCACCTATTAACAAAAGTTTTAGCCTCAGTACAGAATACACAGGGAAAAATATTCACTTCATCTAATCTGCTGGCTGTTTACTAAATGAAAATAATGGATTTTACTGTTTGTGTTTGCCGCTTGAATTTTTTTCTTCATGTAAAAATAATACGTTTTCAGTAAGCAATCCTATAACACACTCATAATTTAAGAAATGTTTAGGGTGTGTGGTTTTTAATCACGCTGCTTTAAGAAAGTCTTTCACTCAAAAATTAATATTGGAATACTTCAGATTCTGTACCTGATCATTTCATTTCATAGTGTAGCTTCCATTAAAATATAAAACTTGCTATTTTGTTAGACTTAACATTTTGAATAGACTAAATCAACTTAGATTAAAGATTTTTATATAGGTAATTATTAAAATAGAACTTTGTTTTGTTTGTGTACCTCTGCTGTGAGGAGATTTCTTCATCTGTGACATGCTAGAGAGCATAATATACATATTACCAAGTAGAGATTTTTAGCCTGTAGAATTATTCTTGCATCCTGATTACCTTATCTCTGAATATGACATGTTAAATGAAAACCTGTTACAGTAAGCAAGCAATTTATGTCCATTTCTATCGTTAATGAGGCTGAAATTTTTATCCTCAGGAGGTGTTCAAGGAAAGAATTGGTTATGCACACATATACGAGGTACTGAAGTCGCTAGGTCAGCCCTCACGGGAGCTGCTGGAAGAACTCATGAATATGGTGAGATGTGCTTGCTTTTAATGCTTATGCTAAATATACTAAAATACTTGCTGGTATTTGACAATATTTCTAATATGTTTCATTATGTCTCACCTTTGAGTTCTCTGCTCTTTTCCAGGCTGTTGAAGGTGACCACATGGCTGTTGGGATGCTGGGCATTAGCAATGTGCAGCCCTTATTACTGCTTATCCAGTGGCTTCCAGAGCTTGAGTCCCATGATCTGCAGATCTTCATCTCAAGTTGGCTGAGGCGAATCTGCTCCATTAACAGGCAGAGTCGAGCCACATGTGTCAACGCAAACATGGTCATACGTATCATTGAGACATTGAATTCCCACTCTGCCCTCCACAGCTCTTGTGCAGAGAATCTGATTGCCCTTCTGGGCTCTTTGGGGAGCCAGTCCATGGGCTCAGAAGAACTGTTCCGCCTCATTCGGCTCCTGAGGACAGAGGAACCCAGACAGGCTCACCCGTACGTCGTGCCCGTGATGCGAGCTGTCCTTGCCATGGCCCGAAAGCAAGGCATGGCCAGCGCCCTGCAGTACTTCAACTTGTACCACAGTATGGCAGGAATTGCTGTTCCATCCATTCACAAGTGGCCAGGCTCTGCGTTTTCTTTCAACGCTTGGCTCTGCCTTGACCAGGACCAAGTGACCCCTAGCATGACTAGCAAAAATAGCAAGAGGAAGCAACTCTATAGGTATGTTTACTACTTCAGCAGAACAAATCTAGGTCATCTCTTCCCTATGACATATGGTACCTTGCGATATGTGATGCTTAGGCTGATCTTTCCAGAACACAACATACAGCACTTAGTTCAGGTTGTGGAAGGGAGCAGTTTCATCTGTCATTAAGGCCAGACTGTGTTACAGGAATAATCATGACGCTTTTCTATTATAATGCACACTGCAGCTGTAGGTAGGAGAGTGTAATTCTAAATTGTGTTAAGATTAACATTGTTTAAGGTATATAGCTTTAAAAAATGGGGAGGGGGGGGCAACACAAAACTGCTGCTTCCTGCAAGGGTGCTGGAGTTTCTTCTCTGTAGGAGGGAGCGGAGCAATGGGAAAGACCCCTTCATTATCTTAAATAGCCATCGATAGACCCGGTTGGTTCTTGATAGTGTAGGTAAGTGTGCAATAATCTTCTCTAGGCTCTGACAAAGAATAGCAACCAAAATGCAGGATGTGGGAGCAATAGAAGAATCTACCCATTCAAACCATTCTACTACTACAATGAGTTTTCTTGAGAAATGTTGGCATATGCAATTTTGATCAAAACAGAATAAATATTTTCTGAGGCCCCATATCTTAGAGTGGTACTTCTGTTATTAATAATCATGGCAAGAGGTTGGTGCCTTTCTGTGGCTCCCCTGGGCGTTTGTATGGCACAGCCTTGGTGAAGGGTGCCATCTACTGAACTGCTACAGCACCGTTTTGAGAGGTTTTTGGCATCATCCTCCACTGAAAATCTTAAGTAGACTGGCTAGCTCTGAGAAAGTGTGATAGAATTATGTTAAAAAATTAAAAAAAAAAAAGTTTTGAATTTTGCCCTGATTGTATGTTTTGGCTTTTCCTGTAGCTTTTTTACAGGAAGTGGTATGGGTTTTGAAGCCTTCATTACGTGCTCTGGCGTATTGGTGGTTGCAGTTTGCACAAAGAGGGAATATGCAACAGTGATGCTGCCTGACCATTGCTTTTGTGACTCCCTCTGGGTAAGGTTCAATGCTGAAAATCAATTTAAGATAGATTAGTGTTAGCTTAGAAGTCACAAATTCTATCTCTATATTTACCTATGTAATAATGTGCACAATATATTTATAAAATATGTAAATAAATGTAAATAATTTACATTACAATATAAGTGTTCACCATTTATTTTAGTTATATATAACTAGTGGTTGACTGAGCTAAGTTATACCTGTGCTATTAGGGCAGCTGTTACTGATAGTATCACTTTAGCATTGTAATTAGAATTTTTCTCTATGCACTTTTCTTAAGTTAAATTAAAATGAGTATAGATGGCTGTGGGGCTAATGAGTAAGTGAAAAGTATTACTGTATTTTTTGCCTTGCCCTTTTCTCTCCCTCTCTTAAGGGCTGCTGTGCATTATAAGAGCTGTATCTTTTTCCCCTGAAACACTATTTAAATGTACTTCAAACTGAAGCAGTCGATAGATGATTTTATCTTTTTGCTGTTTTTTTTTTTTTTAATTTTGTGTTTTTAATTTAGAGTTTTTTAGTGTGGTTTCCCCACCAGATTAGTAATGTTGAAGTTAACTATTTCTGTACAGTTATTTCACTGCTTTTTGTGTGACTTATTTTCTTGTTGTATTACTTAATCAGCACAACATAACTATTGTTCACATGCCTGGGAAGAGGCCCTTTGGTCAGAGCCTTGTTTACATCTATGTCAATGGTCAGCAGAAGGTCTCTGCCCCACTTCGATTTCCTGCTATGAACGAAGTAAGTTCACTTTGCGTATCTTCCCCCATAACAGCAGGCTCTCAGAGCAGTTGTTCATGCAGGAGGACTGCTGAATCAAATCAAGCAGTAAAGCAAAATTTATGTAGAGGAAGGGGACTAACGTTAGCTTAGTGTTTTGCTAATAAGGTTTTGTTCTCTTCCATGCTTGACACTCCAGCCTTTTACTTCCTGCTGTATTGGTTCAGCTGGCCAAAGAACGACAACTCCTCCTCCATCCCAGATACCAGACCCACCTTTTTCCTCCCCTGTTATGCCGCATCGTACATCGCTTGGAGGCATCCTCTCTCCAGGAGGCTGGAGTGGGACGCTGGCAAAACCAGAACTTGTCACCAAGATGATCTCAGCAGGGACTCAGGATAGTGAATGGGGATGTCCAACGTCTCTGGAGGGCCAGCTTGGATCAGTTATCATCTTCCATGAAGCACTGCAGCCCCATCAGGTGAAAGCATTGTATTTGGCAGGTAAGTGGGGATTGTGTTAGTTTAATAAAATAAGAGATGAGCAGGACTTCATGAGGCTTTGTTCTAGCCATGCACAAATGAAGAATCGGCTATCCAGAAGAACTGCAGAGCTAACCTTAGCGAGAGGACCTTAAAGATATTTATCATTCAATCTTGAGCTGATTTGTTTTAATCAAGTTATGTTTAAGATTTGGTGTTGACAAAAACTCATTCATTATATATTCAGGCCTGCAAAAGATGAAATATTATGTCATATTTTCACTTGTGGTTATTAATTTTTCCTACTGCTTGCCTACATGTGAATTTGCAGTTGAGGCTCTTCTAAGTGGCTTATCAACCAGGGCGGTACTCCAAGGTGACTTCATGGATTTTTTTTTTTTAAACACAAGAATCAGCTAATAATTTAGGGCTTTTTTTGCATATTTGAAAAATTCTGATAAACTATGTCTTACAGTTCAGTATAGTAAAATATTAGGTTCCATGGGGATCTAAGATTATTAGAAGTTAGCATAAAAATACTTTCAGCATTTTGAGGAAATATTCTGCATTATTAAATAAAGCTATCTTAAAGGTTACTCATTTTCTGGATACTCGTGCTTAATGACAGAGGGATTAGTCAAATGTGAGTATTTTTAAAGTATTTTTAAAGTATTTAAAGTATTTTTAAAGACAGAAACATCAGTGGTCTTCAACTTACAAAAAAAAATCTATTTGCAAAGTATAGCTCTTCAGCAAGGGATTATTTCTTTTTAAGACCCTATGGAATGAAAGATTTATGTCAAAAATTTTATTTCAAAACATGTCTTACATAGGTATGGTTTTATGGTTTTAAGTGTCCTATTTTTGCAAAGTACAGTAGAATAAAATTTGTAATAACCAACATTAATATCTATTGAACTCCTAAAAATATTTTGTAGGTCCAAACTGTTTAACTCCATGGAAATCCCAGGAGTCTGAAGTAGCGGACCTCCCCAGTAAGGTGCTGCTTCATTATACACCAAAGGTATGAAACAATACATAATTTCCTTTTGTTTGCACAGTACACAGTAACTTTCTGTTTTACGTCTTGAAACATGTTCTGGATGGTCTTTTTTGCTTTGCTCTTGCTGTTTATTAGAATAAGCAAATGTGCTCTCTTTGTTGTGGTTGTTATGGAAAGATATCATAGACTTTATTCTTGTTTTCCAAAGTAACAGAAATTTCTTGTGCAACTGTGCATGCCAAATGTGAGATAACATAAATTGTTCCAGATTTCCAGATTTGCTTAAATACTTACGAACACAAAGGCACTACCTTTCTGAAGTGTATTGTGTATTTAAAACCCTTATGTGAACTTTTGGCATCTGTGATTCGTTTCTGAAATGATACCGAAGCCCCTTTATTTTTTTAATAGGCTTGCAGAAATCCTATTTGCCTTGATCTCTCTGCAAATCTTTTACATGGAAGACTAACTGGAAACAAAGTAGTAAACTGGGACATCAAGGTAAGCGCATGCTGAGTCACCGGTGCCCGATGCAAATGCTGCATTTTCCATCTAATTTTTGTAATGCCAGAAGTTATTGTAGTGTTAATGACATTTAACAAGCGCAACATGTATTTGTAATAAAAATTAAAAGGTTAACACTGCAGCTGGAGCAGTATATGCTAAACTTAGAAGTTACCAGGGCTTACTGCTCTTAGCATCCTATATAATGAATCAGTATTTTTGTGGCAACTAAGACTGATCTGTGTAATCTGTTCAGTGCATGTTGTATGTCAAAAAGTCTTTAGAGGTTTCTGTCATGGTTTTATTCCACTTTAAGCTTTTGAGTTGGATTGAGATTACTAGGGTTCAACTAACGCTTGTGACTTTTGTTACATTAGTCATTAAAAAAAATCGAATTGGGTAGCTTCAGTAGAAATCAAGGGGTAGAGGTAAATACTTCTTTTAATAGATAATTTCATTCAGTTATCATGATTATTCCTACTTTGAGCTGACAGTACCATTTGTTCATAGACTCATAGAATGCTTAAGGTTGGAAGGGACCTCTCGAGGTCATCTAGTCCAACCCCCTGCACAGACAGGGTCACCTAGAGCACGTGGCACAGGACTGCGTCCAAGTGGGTTTGGAAGATCTCCAGAGAAGGAGACTCCACAACCTCTCTGGACAGCCTGTTCCAGGCCTCTGTCACCCTCACTGTTAAGAAATTTTTCCTTAAGTTCCTGTGGAACTTTTGGTGCTTCAGTTTCTTCCTGTTTCCTCTAGTTCTGTCAGTGGCCACCACTGAAAAGAGACCAGCACCATCCTCCTCACTGCCTCCCTTGAGGTACTTATAGACACTGCTCAGGTCCCCTCTCAGCCTTCTCTTCTCCAGGCTGAACAGGCCCAGCTCCCTCAGCCTCTCCTCATAGGGCAGATGTTCCAGGCCCCTGATCATCCTTGTAGCCCTGCGCTGGACTCTCTCCAGCAGCTCCACATCCCTCTTGTACTGTGGTGGACTTTTGGACTGTGATCCCACAGTCCAAAAGCCTAATTCAGGGAAAACACTGAAGAGATTCACTGAAGTGTTATATCTTGTTTGTCTCTACATTAATCTTACAATAATTTTTACTCACTGACTGCTACACTGGGATACCTGATTTTATTTTAATGAAGCTGTTCTATGTAGGTTTTTCGTTTGTTTGTTTGTTGTTTGACTGTTTTAATAAACCAACAAGTATGGTCCCAATGTCTTTCCGAGGTGGCTAATGTGGCTGATTTTAGTCTCATGGCAGTGACAGTTCAGGCATGAATCTACTCTAAAACTAAAACCTAAACTCACATTAGCACACTGCTAATCAGCCTTAGTACTAGTGGACCTTAAATTTAAACCTTAAATTTTAATTTTAATCATTAGACATGATTATTTCTTTCCTCCTGTTTTCCTTGATTAGGATATGATCAACTGTATTGGTGGAATAAATGTGCTCTTTCCGCTGCTGGAGCAGATCAGCTCTCTTGGTGGACAAGTGCCTCAAAAGTCTGAAGGGGAAACACTACCCTCAGAACTAGTTACCCCCGTAGAGGGAGACTGGGTAGTATTGTCGTCCACAAAGGCATCAGGTGGGAAAGCATGGTTGGAATTAAGTCATTTTTAAGCTTTCATTACAAGCTTTTCAGTGAATGATGGAAAGACATTTTATTATGTGCTGTTTTTTCCAATGTAGCTATGTAATGCTGACAGGCTGTTCCTGTTTCTGCACATCAAACACGGATACTGAATGCCTGGAGTGTTGTGTGAAATTAACTTACATATTTGAAATTTAAATGTATTGATTAACATTATTTTTCTTTTCATGATTTGCTCTTACATTAAAGTCAAAATATGCAGTTATTGCTTTTCTAACTAAAGAAGTATGTTTCTGAATATTCTGAGAAATAATGAATTGTCTGATGCAAAACCCCCTAACATCAAAAGGGGAGACTTTCCTACTGCTTGAGTGCTGGGTCAGGCTACCACAGTAAGACTTTACAGTATCAGAACAGTGGTGTGTGGAAGTTGGTCAAATTTTTCTTAGGAAAACATTAAGGCCCCTACTTCCTTACACATGGTCACATTCTTTTCTACAAGTTTAAGTATAGGATTTTTTTTTTCCTTTTTTTTTTTTTTTAAACTGTGCTAATATAAGTATATATTTCTCTCTTCGCTTCACCGTCTCCATGATTTTTACATATTATTGCTAGAAAGTGCCAGTTTGCAACTTTAGAGGAAAAATACATGTAGGATATGCAAAAAGATTGTGACTGGAAGGGGAAGAAGAATCTGTTTGCCCCAGCCAGGTGAATGAAACACCCAGAGGCGGAACTGGAGTTGGTTTGCTTTGGAGAGACGTGGAGTTTGGAATGACTCTGCGTTGGAAAAAATCTAAAGATAGCCTACAGCTAGGGAACAAAAAAGATTTGGAAAGTTGGGGAAATTATATGGAATACAAACTCTCTACTGGAGATACACATGCTATCTACTTCTATGTAGTGGTCCCAGAGCAAAACAAGTTTTTGCAGCTGTTACACTGTTTTGCAGAGGCTCGCTTGGAGAAGAATATCATTGCAACTTTCATCTTGATGATAAAACACTTTATTCAAAGACACCATGTTAATCAAGAAAATCTCATCCACTCCCATGGAGTTGCCACCTTAGGAGCCTTGTTACAGAAGGTAAACGAATTTGAGAAACATCCTTCCAGAATGAATGTTGTGGATGATCCCCTAAAACCTTTGAAACATGCTTAATTTCTCCAGAAAGTGAGGCTCTTGCTTTATCCTGAACTGTATTTTGGTTTACTGTTTGAGAGAAGAGGAAATGAGATGAAAGAAGATCTTGTTTTGAAGGAATCACCAAAAAAAAAAATTAAAGTGGAAAAGTTATTTAGGATATTCAATATGCTGATTGCTAACACAGGTTGTTATTTTTGTAGGTGCCAAGAAACTTGATGGATGTGAACGTCCTGATGGCTGTACAGTTGTTGATAGAGCAAGTCTCAGTAGAAAAGAACATGCAACTTTTGCAACAGATGTATCACCACTTACTGTTTGACTTCAGCATCTGGAACAGTGGAGACTTCCCTTACAGAATTGGTGGGTTCTGGGTCGTGGGGAGCTGCACAAAGATGGAAAACATTTTACCTGGCATTAATCTTTATCTAGGTTCTAATGGAAAACTTTATTCTTCAGGGCATATACAGTATCTTTCCACAATCATCAAAGACAGCAGAAGGCTCTTCAGAAAGAAGTATGGTGTGCAGTTTCTTCTTGACACGCTCAGGATGTATTATGGGTATGAATTTTACATCTTCTGTTTCTACTTTGTTCATGTAGCTGTTCATGTCCCCTCATCTTCCCCCGCCTTCCCTCATAGTGAGAAAATCAAACAGTAAAACTGAAATTTAGCTTTAGTGGTAGACTTCATTCAAAAATGCTTTAAAATTTTTCTTTTGCTTCACTTGCTACTTTTGCTGTGACTTTTATGGACCGATTATGCTAAATGTATGGCCATGATATTAAAAATGTTTGGGAAAGTCACTAAACTTAGAAAATTGAAAGATTTTTTTCTTAATAATGCAAGTTATGTCATAAACCATTGCCATTATGAAATGAGAGAATAACTATCATGATTAAGACACCTTTTTTCTTTGAAATCTTCTCCTTTTCAGAGACCTGAAATAATGACCTGTATCCAGATCAGGACAAACTTGCGTTTCAGGCTTTTATAGTCTCTGAAGTTTGAACTACTATTGCTTATTACTAAGTTGCCTTTTTTCAGTAAAAATAAGTAGATTGTGCCATGATATCAAGATACTTGTAAAAATTGTGCAACAAGCACAATCAGATTGCTATTTTTGAGTTACGAGGAGCTTTCTTGGTTTGCTTTTCTTGTCTCTTGGTGTTCAGGAGTGGCTGTAAAGACAGTGACTTGGCTCCTGATGACTTGAGAACAATAAGGACATCCCTTTATGGACTGATCAAATATTTCCTGAGCAAAGGTGGAACACATGAAGAAATACAGAGCATCATAGCATATATCGCTGCCACCAGTGAAGAGGAACAGGTATTCTGTATGGATAAATCAATTGTTTGACCTCTGTGTTTTATTTTTGGTGTTTAGGAATTTTGCAACTTGTCTGCTTAAAAGATGGAAAACAGACCACAATCAAACTCTTATTCAGTTTATGGTGCTATCTAGATGCCTGAGGCGTGTTGAAGAAGCAAACTGGAACCTTGACCAAGTGCTGGCTGGCTATCTTTTCACTGTTTTTTTTTTTTCTGTGGAAAGGGCAGCAAGCAAGTGTAGCGTAGACATTGGAGAAATTTGCTTAGTTTACCCAACTGAATGGTTTGGATTTTAAAGGACCAAAAGTTTTAATTACGGGATTTGTCTGTTTTTGACATTTATAAAATTTGATTTTTTCTTTATAGGTCTGATTATAATTTTATAGCGTTCTATATATAGAAAAATTGTCTTTCCAAAAATCTAATTTTAAATGTAGTAATATTAAGCAGATCAAATGTCTTTTTTATAATAAGCAAAGGGTGAAATTTAAAAAGCAAGAAAAAATCTGCCAAACAGAGCATGAAATCTGCATGAATTGCGGATTAATTTAGTTATCTTTGTTTTATAGCTCTTTGGAATTCTGGATGTTCTTTACAGCCTGCTTCATTCCAGCCCAACCCCAGACCAGCTTTTTCTACTCCTTTTTGAACCAGGAAATGCTGATATTCTTTATGCTCTGTTATTGCATCAAAGATATTCTGACAAGTTGAGAGAACTTGTGTTCAAGGTAATAAATAATATGTTCTTAATTGAACGTTAACTTGTATTTTTCAACAGTTTGACTGCAGAATTGTATACGCTTGCAAAGATATTACTCATTCAAATGTTCTTTTTTTGTTGTGGTTATTCTTTCTACTGGTATGTTAGCTAGATGTTATCATTTACAGCTCTAGTCACGGTGGAAGGACTGTGCTCTTGAAGTCAACTCTTGGTCTTTGGAATCTTTATAAAGGATTTTTTTTGAGTTTTTATTTAAAGTTTGCTTTATGAACTGCAGACAAGAATGTTAATATGAAGTGAAAAGTCCAGGTGCTCAGCTGTGGTTCTTTTGTATTTGTACTATTTTCCTGCAGATTTTGGAAGAGATGTTGAAATGCACTAAAGTATATGAACGGAGTAAGCAACGCATGAGACTCAGAGAAGTGGGATACTCTGGACTGGGGCTTCTTCTGAATGAATCACCGGTTTCTGTTTCTTTAATTAAAAATCTTCTTAACCAGATTCTATGCACAGGTAACTGGAGATGTATTGTCCTTACCATTTGTAAGTTCTTGGAGGATTTTTTTTTTTTTTTTTTGGTAACAAACATATTGACTTATGTTGAAGGAAAACAATTTATCTTACCAAGCTATTCTTTCCAAGTTTCACATTAATCTCAGCTAATGCTTTTTTAATTTACTGAAGTTTTTCTTTTACTATGTATGGATATAAAGGTCATCTTCAAGGCAGTTTTTATATGTAGTTGTTTAATTGACTTGCATGATAACTGATTATTAATTTATTTTTTTCTCTACAGATCCTGCTGTGAACTATAAGGACCTTATAGCTGTAGTACATCTGGCTCATAGATCTGATGTAAACGTCAGAGTGGCTATCTGTAGAAAGGTTAGTTGTCTTGAAAACTGGAATGCTGCCCTTGTCACCTATAATCAAGATGACACATTATACTGGTTATCTGGGATGCATAGGCTATGCATACTATTTTTCTTAACAATGGATTGTGTTAAAAATTAGGCCAATCTGTCACTTAATGTTGAATGTTATTATATGTTCCTGTATTTTCAAAAAGCAAAAAGAAAAGAATAGGCTTTGTAATGGTTCTCAAATAGTATTCATTTTCTGCAACTAAAAAGTACCATACTCCTTGGATTACTGACTTTTTTCACAAGATGCTTAAACCTATGAACAAAGCTATGTTCGTATTTTGAATATGTTATTTTGATATAGCATACTTTTTCAAGAGTGACTTGTAGGGAGAGATAAGGGAGAAATGCTGACTTTTCTTCTAAACTGAGCTTTGTCTGACATATCAATAGTATTAGCAGTACTGAATGAGGCTGTGAAGACACTGCTGTTTACCAGAGTTTCTCAAATTTACTCTAGAGAAATGAAAATAGAAGCTATTGGTCCTGTAGCTTTCTTAATTTTATCTGTTTATCAGTGTATTTCTATGTGCTGGATTGATTTTTTTTAATTGACTGATGGCTGGGATCATTTGTTGCAGCATAATGTTATAACTGTCTTTTCCAAGAACTGTTTCAGAATAGAGCCTGAAATATGAAGTCTTGCTGATCTACTCTTGGCAATGTTTTTCCTTGCCTCCTGAGAAGTGTTTTATTTTTTATTTTTTTGGCAAGCTTGGGAAAATCATACATAATAGCTTTACATTAACAATTGGAAAAGGGTTTGATGCACTGAGAAACAGAAGAACACATTCTTTGCTTTGAAGAAAAGACTGTGTCCAGAGAAATAAAAGAAACGGATCCAGTTGCAATAGTTCAGATGTCTAGTGTCTCATCGATTGGTTATAACTGAAGAAATGAAAACACTTTTTACTTGCGTTGGTAGAGTCTTGGGTTTCTCAAATATGCTTTGCTCTTGAGAATAGTCTTTGACTTCTTTGCTTTGTTATTGCTTGTGACTTTTTCAGGGTTCTTGAAAAGTAAAATTTAAGATTTATAAAATGTCTAATTTAAATATTAGAATGAATGTAATGATACCCTAAAAATTAACATGTGCATATGGGATATTTTCTCCAATCCATAGGTTTTGCACCTTTTGCATTCCCAACCGGATGCAGCACAACAGATTTCTCAGCAGCTGGGGTGGCAGGACACTTTGATTAGACTATTTTTGAAAGAAAACTCTGATGTCCACGTTGGTCTTAAGGGGAACAGGACCGATCCCTCAAGGGAAGAGGAAAGAAAACTTCCTGCTGAGGAGCTTCAGAAACATTATGCTGATAAAACAGAGGGAGACAAAGTTGATAGTTTTGCCTCTGTTAATGGCTTGTTTGAGCAGTGGAGCTCGGAAGACAACAAGTCTATGGATGTTCCTGCTCATTTCTC
Organism: Tinamus guttatus; assembly: GCF_059628265.1. Lineage (NCBI taxonomy): Eukaryota > Metazoa > Chordata > Aves > Tinamiformes > Tinamidae > Tinamus > Tinamus guttatus. The sequence goes on from NW_028288731.1 coordinate 3,207,954, forward strand.
TGTTACACCGCTGGAAGACGCCTCTGCAGCAGACATGTCTTTTAGGTCAGGGGAGCGAGAAGAGCTATGGCACAGCAATCCTTCCCACTTGAGTCTAGACCTGTCCAGTGTTGACTCTTATGAACTGGCTGACATGGGGAATCAGATGACAGATAGCCTGCCCAGCACTCCGTCACCTGTAGAGAACACAAAACCCTTCTCTGGGCAATCTGACAAAGAGCTAGGCATCATAAATGATGTGGGTTTCACCACTGATCTGTCTCTATTTGAAAACCAAGGGGTAAGTAATTATTTCCTTATGTGGTTGATTTCTCCTAATGTCTGTAATGTGGGTGATTTTTTTTTCTCCTTCCCCCTAAACTCACAAATGGAATAATTACTGTCCCTCCTCACTCCCCAAAAGAAAAATAAACGATATACTTTTTGTAGAGCTCTTAGAGGGACTTCCTATGTGTTTCAGCCTGCTGTGCGTGGGCTGAAAGAATAATGAAAGACAGTTTGGAATCTGTGATTTCTTCTAAGCATATGTTTTTTCATAACTTGATTGGAATAGGTTTGCTTTAATAAAATGTTTCTGTGTTGAAACATTCTTTATCTTCCAAATAAGGCAAACAGTATGCTTGCTTTGGGGAAAAAAAAATCAAGGGTATCTAAAGGTCAGGGTATATATGAGGTAAATAACAAGGTATAAATTGAGTCAGTATGTATTATGGTGAGTTTTTGTGTTTTATGTTTCCATTTTCACTAATTTAGCAACATGGCTTTAGACCGCAGAGTTTTCAAAACTGGTGAAACATGCAAATATACAGACCATGATGAATGAAAAACTTTGACTCTGAAGGGCTCTGCGTATTTCTTTTCTTTTGTAGGGGTGTGATAATGAACTCATACAGTTACTTACAGACATCCTGCTGTGTATAATGTGGAAAGGCCTTGAAAGGTCTGATGATTCTGCTTGGATTGAGAGAGGACAGGTGTTTTCTGCACTGACCAAGCTGGGAATAGCTAATGAATTGCTGCGACCTTCTGATGAAATAAAGCTCAAGTGAGTACTGCTCAAGGACAGGATTCTTCCTTTCTTTTGAGAAAATGGGGATAAAAAGCAAGGGGAGTTAATGAACTTAAGAGAATAGAGTGAGATTTCCATTGGGATATATGGAATATGTGTGAAGATTGAGCAACTTTGCTTTATCTTCATGCATGTTCTACTAGTTACTAGTTCAACATGACTCTTGGGGTATGAAAACCTGTATCTTTGATTTTATGAGCTTCTCAATCTCTTACCTCATTGTCTTATTGAGTAGAGGACACTTGTATCACTGCAGACTGAGACTCGATTAAATACCTAATTGGATTTTTTTTAAGCCACTTACACTCTGAACATGTAATAATTACTCTGGGATTTTGTTTTCTTTGTAGCTTGCTGGAGAAGATGTTAGAATGGTCGGTCACTGATAACAGAGATTCCAAAGCTCTCCCTATGCATGCTGAAAATGCCTTCCGGCTCTTGCTAATTGTACAAGATTTCCTTCAGGCAGAAGGACTAGTTAATTCAAATTTATGGACAGAAAAGGTACAGTAACTGCATAATGGAAATTCTTTATGTAGGCTGAAAGAGTAATGAAAGACAGTTTGGAATCTGTGATTCTTTCTAAGCATATGTTTTTAAACTAGATATTAAAGAGTAAAGGTTCAGAGTGGAATAATTAGATTGGCCCTTAATGAGAAGAAATTTTATAAATGTTTAAAATAGGGAATACAGTTAATATTGCAAATTAAATATGTCCATAGTGGTACTTATTATTGAAAATCCAAGTTTCTTCAGACTGTTTATAAATCAGTCATTGCTCTTGATCACAGTGGAGCAAGGAATGTCACTTCTGGGTTGTGACCCATGTTGGAGTTGTAGCATGTTTTTGTACATGTTTTACAAGCTCATAGCAAAATTTATATGCCCAGAGAGTCAGGAACTTGAGGCCTGAGAGAGAAAATAACTAGCAAACACAAAAAGTAGTAGGATGAAGAACCTTGGCCGTGTTTCCTTGCTTCTTGGAGTATAAATCATAGTAATCTATAACTTGCCTCACCATTTACATTATTTCTAGCAATAGCCTTGCTTCTTTTACTATCTGAGCTATCTCATCACTTTTTTTTTTTTGGAGGCTGGAGGAAAGCAGAATTATATGTAATTCATCGTTCATAACAAATCCATGGAGAAACAGTTTATTTTTAAGTACTACTACTTTTTTAAAGTAATATCTTGAAAAATAATCATTATTGAGCATAATTACTAAGCTATTCTTCAAAATATCTACTTATAAGCAAACATAATTTAATTTGTGAGTATTAGAGTAGGGTTTTTCTTTATTTCTGAGTCTTTCCTAAATAGGGATTTTTACCTTTTGTGGTGACCTAGCTTTGTAACATCTAATTAGAAATAAGATCTGAACTTCGGAGCAATGGGAATTGTGCTTATTGCCATCTTTGAAATATTACTTTCATAAATTATCCTGTGTGTGGAGAGAATTTAAAGTACTTGCTGTAATATAGCAAACAGAAAAGCTTGTGGCATGCCCCAAGTGGTCTTGTGAGTCTAGGAATTAGCATGGAAGTAGTTTTAATTCTAAGTGAATTATAAGGGAATGGATGAAGGTATATATTACTAGTTCTAAGCAAACAGTTCTTAAGGGTAAAATGTTCCATTTGCTTTGAAAGTTATTTCCTTTTGCGAGAAGGTTTGGATCACTTAATATAAAAATAGAACAGAGAGGAGAGAGGCCTTTTTTTTTTTTTTTAACTACTCTTTATTTAAGTTAGTAGTAGTTGTCTTGAAGTTGGTTATGAAAGAGGCCTTGTTTTCATTCTCAGGGCTCCATGTGTGGTGCTACTGATGGTAAATTAAATTAGTATTGCATATGCCTAACATAAAGTACAAAGGAAAAGGGGATAAGTTAGAAGTGTGAAGGCAGATGGTTCTTCAATTATTGGAAACTATTGTCTTTGGCTGGAGTAGTTTGATAATTTCTGACTTGTCATGCACATCTGCTTTTAAAACAGCTTTTGGAAGAACTAGTGACTCTTATGGATTGTCTGTCAATCTGGTACTCTGCGGGCCCAGAAGCAATCAGGCTTTCACAGGTGCAAGTCCAATTGCTCCTTGGATTCATTGCACAAGATAACTTACAGGTTTGTTTTAAATTCTTGAAAATACTTAATTTTAAGTGCACATGGTTGATAAAATAGTTGTGTTTTATAGAGGAGCTGTTTGTACTAGTGAGCAAACCAATGCCAGTCTTTTACTTTTCTGTAGCTAAGGAGGTTTTAGCAAGTCTTGCCACCTGCAAAATCTTTCTGCAGTCGTCTCCCTATGCATTGGGAACTCTCATTGAGTATGAGAATGAACTAGAGGGCAAGTTGTTTGAAGTTGAGGTGCTCTATGCATAAGTGGTAGTAGGATAGTGATCCGGATTGTTACATTTCGTTTCTACCATAAATACACTTATCAGCAATTCCAGATTTATATAGACTAAGTGTGCATAAACCTGAGCTGCTCTGCATGAATCTGCATGTGGTACAAAGTCAGCAGAGTTGTGTCTGAAGTAATGAGCTCTTTTGTGAAGCTGGGATTGTTAGCTTAGGTACTTAGGCCCATGATTGATGTGTTTGTGCCCTCAGATGACCTGAGATACAGCCAGAATATGTCCATGCACCTGTTAAGATACTATTTTAGTATCTTAACTATTTAGTATAATAGTTAAGATTACTATTTTAAGCATTGCATTTTTTTTTCTTTGTTTGTTTCTCCAGGTTTGTGCTATGGCAGCAGCCAAACTAAACACCCTTCTTCAGACCAAGGTAATTGAGAGCCAGCCTGAAGCATGCTACCTCCTGGGGAAGCTGGAAGGCATCCTGAGTAGATCAATTGAAGAGAAGACAGAAACATATTCATTTTTGATTCCTCTTGTTCGAACACTTGTATCCAAAATTTACGAACTTCTTTTCATGAACCTGCACCTCCCTTCATTGCCTCCTACTAATGGCAGCCCCTCTTTCTTTGAGGACTTTCAAGAGTATTGCAGGTCGGATGAGTGGCAAGTTTATATAGACAAATATGTAAGTAGGAGATATTTTTTTCCTCATTTTATACAATAAAGCAGCAGAACTACGTTCAGCAATCATATTGGGCTTTTTATTTTCTTTTGGTGGAACCAGATTATTCCAAATATGAAGCAATATGAAGACAATTCATTCAGAGATTGTCATGAGCATATGGCACTTTATTGGAAAGATTGTTACGAAGCATTCATGGTGAACATGCACAGGCGGGACCGGGAGAGAGGAGAAAGCAAGCTCAAGTTTCAGGTAAGGCTTTGAGGTCATCTATTAGCAGTTTGCAGTGTTTCAGGAATCATCTTCCAATAGATGGAGAAACTGAATCCAAGGATAACCTAGTTCTAGTGATTACAGGTAGGTTGTTTGTTGTAGATATTATGGGTAATTTTAATTTAAGACTGTTCACGCTTGCAGGATATGCTGTTGAATTATATTTTTTTTCCTATGCAAGAGTCCTATTTGTAAGCACAGTTATTCCAAGACAGTTGTTTTTTTCTCATAGTACAGCAGCCTAGAATTTATAGTCAGCTGTAAACTGCATCTTTTCTTATTCTGACTTATGTTTTGAGGTATTAAAAAAAAGTTTTTTTTAACTCCAGTTCAGTACCATGAAAACATTATAGACTTGGAATATGTTTGATCTACTCGCGCAAGCAGTTCAGATCTATTTTTCCAATGAGTAAAAGGGAACTGACCATTTTATATGAGGTTCAGATTCAATTTAGGTATTTTCATCATTAATTGCAGCAAGTGTATCAGGCAAATTGTTTCCCTTATTTTCCCTGTGTTTTACTTAAAAGTCCTTTTGATAAGTCTTTTCTAATCAAGTAACTAAGGACAATACAATCATGCTCTAGAATGCCAGAATTTAAATTAAAGTCCTCCATATTTATCAAATAAGCCTGCCAATATTGACTACTTCTATGATTATGAAAAATTGTTTCCATATTGATTGAGCACTGATAATTCTTTCTTCACAAATTAAGTCACTGTTTTTGTCATTTCTTCCAGTACTAAGCTCTTCTAACTTTTTCTCACAAGTCTTACTTTACATTTTCAGAAGTTTAGTTACATTTCCAAATGTAGGGTTCTTTCAGCACTAGATTTACTTTTAATACTCTTTCAGGAGTCTTTTGTGGACCCATTCAGCAGAAAGGCTCTCCAGGAAAGTCTACGGTACAACAACATGCTAAAGCAACTTAATAGTCAACATACAGCTACTCTGAGGCAGTGGAGAGCAGCCCAGCTTTACTTGCACTCTGAACGTGGTCCTTGGTCTGAAAAGTAAGAGAAAATTTATTGAATCAAAAAATCTGGTGCTTAAAAGGAATTTCTCACATGATTGACTTACTGTTTCATGTGACTAAAACTGTAGAACCTTGTCAGATTGACTTAGGTAGTCGTTTTTGAGTTGTAAAGTCTTTATTGAATGCATTTTTAATAATTTTTATCTGAATTTAATTATCAAATTTCAAATTTCAAAGTGTTATACTAAACAATACTAAACAGAAGTGCTGTATTTCAATAGAAAATAAGTATTATGAAGTGCTTTAGGATTATCAGAGCTGCAATATAGAATACTCTGCAGCTTACCATTTTCATGTTTTTGTAATGTATGGATGGGGTGTTTAAGTTTTTTTTTTTTTTTTTTTTTTTTTAAGTATACAGTTTCTTAGAATCACTTTAGTGTTTGCCTCCTTTTAACTCTTTTTGTAAATATGCTTATTTTCATAGGAAACAGCATCCTGTTCACTGGAAACTTTCAAATGTGGAAAATTATTCACGTATGAGGCTAAAACTAGTGCAAAATTACAACTTCAACTCCCATCAGGATGCTAGTGACCTGAGAGACAATTTGGGTAAAGTTATGTTGCGTTTACTTGGTTCACTTGGATTTTTTTCAAGTTTTTACTGATATATCTGTGTATTTAGGAATCAATCTATTATAGATACCTACATTGGTATTGGTAAATATTGGTTTTCTTTGTTTTTTTTTTTTCTGGTATACTAAAATGAGTCACATAAGAGTAAAGGGTTTTGACATGAAATAGAATTTTCCTTCTGGGTAAACTTCATTTTCTCCTGTACATCAGAGTGGGCATTTTAAGCTTTTTTAAAAATTAGCAAGTGTATACCTTACTTTCATAAGATCTCTTTTTCCTAGGAAAGGAAACAATGTGATTAGAGTAGGCAGCCTGTAGTTGTTTAAGCCTGATTTTAGAGCTGAAGATTAAAATGTCTAGATACAGAGCACTTTGTTGGAAGTGTGTCAAGGTGTAAGCTCTTCAAGCTAGGGATCTTGGATATCAAACCAAAAAATAATCTGCTCATTGTGAACCAAGAACGAAGAAAAAACAAATGGACTTTTATTTCTAGGAAACCTATATGCTGTGACAGATGGGTTTTGCTGAACACTACCAAATATTCTATTTAAAATGTATATGTTAGAAATGCTAATACCAGTTCTAATGTGACCCTCCTTTGTATATGTTTTGACATGTATTTTGGTGTAATTTGGAAGGCAGTTTCTAAGTATTTAGCTTGCCCTCAAAAAGTATTTAAGATATCTGGTTGCTTCTTACTCGAATAAAAATAGCATTAAACAGTAAAAGATCTACTCAATAGTTCAGCTTTCCAAAGAAGCTGTAACAAAATATTTTCTGAGTTAAAATGTGTATCACAATAGGTGTGCACCAGACACAGCCTTCTAGTGAGTCTCTGCTTCTGGAGGTGGTGAAGCAGGTGAAAGTGAGTGACTTGGAAGATGATGTTCTTGAACTCCCAGAAGAAGACACAGCAGTCAGTGTCCATATGTAAGTAAAGCATGGAGCAGCTGAAATTTATTTCTGTTGTAGGGGATAAGGAGTGGGAAAACAACTGTTGAAGTGACTAGCATGCAAAACTTTCTTTGCCTATACTTAACTTGGTTCAATCCAGGGCTTTACGGTAGTTTTGAACAGCTGAGTTGTTGTTGGGTTTATCATCATGAGTAAGACATGAAGAACTCCATGGAAAAGGAGGCTTGAGTGGGTTTGGTGCAGAGTGGGTGTATGTGGTGTTGCACACAGTTGTGTGTGTCTGTGCTTCTGAACTCCAGTGGAGACATGGCACTTTGGCCAGGTGGTGCTGATTTTTTTTTTTTTTTTTTTTTTTTTTTTACAACTTAAAATTTGCTGAATGTTTGTGATGTGTCACCTCTAATCAACCTCTATTTCCAATGTTTCTGACAGTACTTTGTAGTCTTGTTAACCTCTGCTGTAGACCAGGATTGATTTAAGGATACAACACTTCAGTAAGAAAGGCAAATGGAGCCTCAGTATTTCATACTTCAGAGCAGGTCATGTCCATCTTGTCTGAGACTAAAATAGCAATTCTATAAAATGATGTCTGGTAGCATAGTTTGAAACATACATGAAAGCTAAGGCAAGTAAAATGAATTATGATGTGCTTTTTGCCATTCAAATCTTTCTGTGCTTTTGCTATTCAAGTCTTTTCTGAATGATACCTTTAGATAAGTAGCTGTCTGTCTAATTTTTGAAAAAATGTAACACTTAATGTGTGTCGGGGGTGTGTGTTTTTGTAGGGATGAGAAGGAGGAACAAAGCCAGAAAGAAAAGCTAGTGTTGTCTGAAGACTGTGAACTCATTACAGTAATTGATGTGATACCTGGCAGGCTGGAGATCACTACCCAGCACATCTATTTCTTTGATGGCAGCATTGAAAAAGAGGAAGGTGAGCATGACCTGTAACATCTTTTTCTTTTCAGTGCACTTCAGCCTTCTGTTTTCAGTAGGCTGAACTTGATTTTTTGTTTTATTTTGAGAGTCAGGGATGGGAGTGATTATTAGACTAACTATGAAGAGATAAGTTTGTGAATCTCTGTTTAAAGCAAGTTCAACAGTTGAATATTAAATAAGTAAATGGAACTATACTTATTTAACCAATGTTTGCTTTTCCCAAGGAATATATTAAGAAGCTGCCCTGCTCAAATTCTATGCCTAAAGCTTCTGTTTGAGCTTGGCTGAGAAACCAGTGGTCTTTGATTCCTACTTTTGTCAACAAATCACATATCTAATGTCTTTGATAACTGGAAAACCAACAAGAAATTCTCCATCCCTTCAAATATTTTCTTTTGTTTTGCTGTTTGTTCAAATATCGTTCTACTGAATAAACAGTATTTGAAGTTAATAACGTTTTCCATGTGAAGTGCTAGGAAGTCAGACAATATATGAAATTTCCCTGTTCTGAGGATGACTCTGGGATGATCAGAAATTACGTTGTATATAAAAAGTTTTTAATATATTTTGAATCAATAATCAGAGTGCCTGTTCTAGGTCTAGGTTTTGATTTCAAATGGCAACTTTCACAAATTCGAGAGATACATTTGCGTCGGTACAACCTGAGGAGGTCAGCCTTGGAGATCTTCCTTACAGATCAAACCAACTATTTCCTCAACTTCAATAAGGAGGTATGGGTTTTCCATATTTCTCTGATTTAGTAGCCCAAAAGTCAAATTGTAGTTCTGTGTTGATGTCGAAGTCTAGTGTTTTTCATTATATTGTGATAGCAGCAAAAATGTTTGCTAGATGTAGCAATTGCATGAAATTAAGAATAGCATCTGAAAAACTATCTTGCATCTAGAAACTAGTAGCTTTTGCTGTTGTATCATTAAAAAGATGCAGGAAAAATATTCAACTGAAATTACATAAACAAGTATTCTAAATTTCTTGATGTCCATGTGTCTTTTTAAATTTTCTAGAAAATTATAAAACAAGATTTATTTTACCATAACATTGGAAATTATATTTTTATATTCTATGATACAGAATTGCAGAACTTTTTTTTTACTATGTCTGTGGTGCTGAGAAATGTATGTGAACAAAGACTGGGTTACATACTAGTAGGTCAATTAATGAATCTCTACTATAAAATGGCTCTTTCAAGTGCCTAAATCTGTGAAGTAGCTTTGTAAGGAAATTATTGGTGTAATCGTATTCCAACAGCAGCAATATCCCCATTTTTGTAGGAATAATAATTATTCGCTGTAGAGTCCACACAAAGGCATTTCTTCACATGTATTTGCCTTTGTCCTGTAGTTCAAAATGTTTTATACAGCAAGAGATAGAGGGGTTTAAAAAAGTAACCATGTTCACTTTATTTCACACTTTAATTAGCAGAACAGTTATTTACTTGTTTGTCAGCTTCAATCTTTAATATCTCTAATATTTTTTGTATTGTTCTCTAACAGGTGAGAAACAAAGTTTACAGTCGAATTTTGTCACTACGTTCTCCAAATGTTTCTGGGACTAGATCTCCACAGGAACTCTTCAAAGCTTCAGGTTTGATGCAGGTAGGAGACTTCAGCAGAAATGGTCTACTGCATTCTGCTGCTTTCGAAGGAGAACTTTAAAATTACATAGTAAAAATAGGCCTTGGAATAGTGATTTTTTGGTGTTTGAAAAGTTATCTGCCAATTTCTCTATCTTCAGTCTGTCCTATGAAATTTCAATTGCTGTTTTTGTTTACAAGCTTCATTACAGAAAACATTCTCTCCACTTAAATACACAACACGATGGCTTTTATCCTTGAGGAAATACTGAATATGGACAGGGCAAATTATTTTCAATAACAGCAGCTTTGATAATACTTCCATCTCTTTTCCTTTGTCCTTCAGAAATGGGTGAATAGAGAAATATCCAACTTCGACTACCTTATTCAGCTGAACACAATGGCAGGACGAACTTACAATGACCTGGCTCAATATCCTGTGGTAATTCCAAAAAAAAAAAAAAAAAGTTGTTTAAGTTACTTTTTTTTTTCTTCTATTTTGAAAGATGCATCTTTAGTCTCAGTTGCTCAATTGTATCTGTGACATTTGTTTTTTTCCAGTTCCCCTGGATTTTACGGGATTATACTTCAGAAGAACTGGACCTGAACAATCCTGCTGTCTTTAGAGATCTGTCCAAACCTATTGGGGTAGTAAATGAAAAGAATGCTAAGGCTGTGAAAGAGAAGTATGTATCTGAGCAACCAGTTATATATATATATATATATTAAAAAAAAAAAAAAAAAAAAAGGGCAGCTAATCTTATATCCTCACAGATGCACTTACAAAGATTGGTTCTTCATTCCTTGCTGTGCTAGGATTAACTCTTACGGTATGAAAAGGACAAAATTTTCTGTTGTAAATTTTGGGTTATTTCTCAGATGCCGGTATGGTAGTCCTGAAAACTGTAGAAACACTAAATTTAGTGGTCCAGGAGCTTGAAAAGACCTACTTAAGATAAGGAAATATGAAATCATGCTGATAAGTAAGTAGAGTTGCTTCTAGTGGAAGGCAGCATTGATCAGATTCCTATTTCTGTGATGTCTTTTTTTCTAGCATAGATTACTATCTTGAAATAAGCTGTAGCTCAACCACTTCCAGCAGCTCCGTTTTAAGTAGGAATGACAGGTACTTACACCCACATATCAGTGCAATATTCCCTTTTGCTAGTGTGAGGAGGGAGCATGCTATCATGCCAGATTGCGCTTGTCAGCCTCTTTCCAAAACTAGCTTTCTTCAGAAAACTCTGAACGTGCAGAGTTTTCTTTGAACGATTAAGGGCTATCCCTAATTGCAAAGAAACCAGTTCTCTGGCAGTATGTAACAAAAACTTTTGCTCATAACTATGTGGCACTGGGAAACCTATCAGCTGTATGATACTGGAGACAGTTTGTCAGTAGAAAAGGACAGTAGGCAGAGATTTGTTTTAACAGTCTTAGCTGCATCTTGAGGCACTCCTGCACAGGGTTTTTTTTGTTTTGTTTTCCTTTTCCCCTATCTTGAAGGAAAAGATCTCCAATTCCTTCAGTAATAAGTATTTATCTTTGTAATTAGTATTTCGCTTTAGATGATGTCATCTTTCGGCTGTTGTGTTGCTAGATCATGTCTGTTTTGCCCTTCATCTAGTTTGTCACTTGAGGGCAAATGCCTAGCGAAGAAAAAACCTGGTATGTGCAAAGGGGGATCCGTCATCTGTTGTAGATTTCTGTCTTTCTGCAATGTGTGGCTTAGGGGATTTGAGAACCAGAATTTGAATCCTCAAGTTAAATAGATCTCATTATTTTTTTTATGTTCTTTATCTTTTTAGGTATGAGAACTTTGAGGATCCCCTTGGGATAATTGACAAGTTTCATTATGGAACACATTACTCAAATGCTGCTGGTGTCATGCATTACCTCATTCGGGTAGAGCCTTTCACAACCCTTCATATCCAGCTTCAGAGTGGCAGGTATACTGTGAGCAATTAAGTAGCATATTTTTTTCCCTTATCATTTAAACGAGGGACTGTTCAAAGCCTGACTTGACTTTTCTGACTGGCAGGTTTGACTGTGCAGATCGCCAATTCCATTCCATTCCTGCCACCTGGCAGGCGCTCATGGACAACCCCAATGATGTCAAGGAGCTTATCCCAGAGTTCTTCTACTTCCCAGAGTTCCTGGAGAATCAAAATGGTAAAATGGCTGCTTGGCATGTAGTGAATAAATTTTTTGTGTGTTCTCTAGAAAAGAGTGTCACAGCTCTTTTGTGAATGCTGTGGAACTGCTCTCACTTAAGCTTTATAAGGTGCTTGTAGAAGGCATTTTAATCATCATAGTGGCCTCAAACTCGGTTGTGTTTAGCAACTGGCTTAATTTTTAAGAACCAAAGAGTTGTTCCAATGGAAATTGCTGGGATTTAAGACATAGCGAAAGCCTTGATTCTACAGTCATTTAAACCTAAAACTAACTGCACGCAAATAAGTTTTGGACTCTTCATTATGATAAAATAAAGCAAATGCATGTATTTTTAGACAGGCGTATAAATGATTAATATTACTTTGAGATTGAGTATTAAGGTTCTATATTATTTAGATGCTCTGGACGGCTATCATTTAATATTTTTAGAGATTTGGAGCAGACTTTGGTCTCTGTGCCAGTAGTAGAGTTACAGGAGAATTAGCAAGGCTTTTTTTCAGTATCTGTCCATTATGTTGAGAAAATAATGCTTTTAATCTTTACTGAGTGCTTAAAACTTTTCAAATATTTTGCAGTAACTCTTAAAAATCTCCAAATTAATTGCTAGGTTTTAACCTGGGTCAGCTTCAGATATCCAAGGAGTTAGTAAATGATGTTGTTCTCCCAAAATGGGCCCACTCCCCAGAAGACTTCATTTGTAAACACAGGAAGGCTCTGGTAAGACGTTGGCTACATGAATCTTTGCATGAGGAAATGGTAAAGGCAGTATAGCTAGATGTTGTCACTGTGGTTTAAGTGTAAAATACTGCAACTATATTTGAAATAGAGTTGTGGTTGTATTGGATGTTGCAGGTAACACAGACTTTCAGGGACTGTTTGCATAAATAAAGTCCTCAAAAAAAAAAAAGCATGAAAATATGAGTAATTTGGAAGTTTGCTGTGTTAGAGAAAAGCAAAATTTGGTGGAATTAAGTGATAACACTTCTATTGTCTTTTGTAGTTCTATGTGGCAGTAAGTAACTAGCACTTTACCTTCCCTTGCTTTTCAATATCCAGGTGTACTGCTTCTCTATGTTAAATTCCCCTCTTGCTTTGCACTTTCTGCCCCTGACATATATGCATATTCTTAGGCTTCTGCTCCATATGTTGGTGTATATTTAGTTTGTGGATACTCTTAGTTTAGGAACTCAACCTCTTTCATAGCATTATACTTCTAGGAAAGCGCAGTGTTTTTATGTCCTTACAACAGTAACTTTTCCTCTAGGAATCAGAGTATGTTTCAGCTCATCTGCATGAATGGATTGACTTGATTTTTGGCTACAAGCAGAGGGGTCCAGCTGCAGTGGAGGCACTCAATGTCTTCTATTATTGTACTTATGAAGGTATGAGCAATTTGGGCATTGCTGTCAGTCATGGGTTTGCAGTACTAGCCAGAAAAGATTTGATTTTTCAATGGAGGGCCAATTCTTATATATAAAACACACATATGTATGTATTAAATGTATACATATATAGGCACACACACCATGGAAAATGTTAAAATCCGTTAATCCCAACAGTGGATTTTGGGTGTTTTTTGGGTGTGACTCATTGAATCAGTTTTCAGATGATCATGTTTTATATGGATGCACTGTTTGGAGGCATCGGTCGGCAAAAGAGTAATAAAACTTTTTTTTCCTGTATATTTGCTTGCAGTCTCTTTTCTCAGTAAATTGTTTGTATTGTGTTTATTTTTTTTTCACTTTCCCTCCATCATTCCGATTTTCATTTAGGAGCTGTGGATTTGGATGCTTTAACGGATGAGAAAGAAAGGAAAGCTTTAGAAGGGATGATAAATAATTTTGGACAAACTCCCTGTCAGCTGCTAAAGGTAATGCTGTTTGTTCCTCATCAGTCAGACCTTAAATCCATTAAATCCAACTGAGTTGTCAAGGGCCTGTAGCAAAAAATGGAAAGATGATAATGTTTGGAGCTTTAGGAAAGTGAATCCTTTACTATATCAGTATTTACAAAGATTGCACTGATGGCAATGTGACATAGCATTTTCCAAAGAAGGAAAATTCTATTCCAAAGGCTAATTAGATGCCTAATGAAGCATCTGCTTTCCCATTGGTTGTCAATGAGATTACTATATGTGTCTTAAATTGATCAAAGATCGTCTAACCTGATATTCCTTCCAATGTTGCATCTTAGGAGCCACATCCTCAAAGACTGTCTGCAGAAGAGGTAGTGCAAAGACTGACCAGAAGTGATACCTCTACTCTGAATCTCTTCCATCACCTCACTGAACTCAAGTCCTTCTTTATAGAGGTAAGTGTTTGAAGTCCAATCTGAAACAAAAGATCATAACCTAGATGGAAGTAAAACTCACTATTTGTAGAAAATATTTTTAAATGTAGTGTGCATATTATGAGCTTTGTCATTTTAATTTGCCTTACAGAGGTTGAATGCCATCAGTTTATAACTGCTGGCCCTTTGACCATGCTGTGAAAGCTAAAAATGTCACTCGTAATATTTCAGGACTTATTGAATTCAGTGCCTAAACTCTCTGATTTGGGACAGAGATGTGTTTTATTTCTGATGTTTGTGACTGAATTGAACATGTGTAGCTAGGTCTGAGAGTCCTTAATAGGTCTGGTACTGATTCTGGAGACTTTGGTCATGCTTTTTGCAGGTTCTATACTTCTCCTTTAGCTCTTGAATACCATCAGACCCAAACCATGCCCTTTCTTCTAGGGCATCAGTGATGGTGTTCCCATTGTCAAAGCAGTCGTCCCGAGGAATCAGTCACGTTCTTTTATGTCTCAGGGAAGCCCAGAGATCCTGGTGAGTTGTGTGTGTCAGCACCATTCTTGGTGACTGGAGACAATGGTGTGGTTTTTCTTTTTCTTCATGCAAAGGTTGGAGAAGCTGTTCCCAGCTGTTTGTGTTGAAATGTGTTTCTTCAATTTGTGATGAGAGTCCATTGTAAGTTAAATATCTATCTTCTGAAGGCTGACAAGGCTGACTTGTTGAATGGCATTTAGCTGTTGGTGAGATATCCATGTACACTGTGTTGAGCTTTATTGCAAGTTGCCCACTCAGTCTGATTCCATAGTAACAATTGATTTTCTAATGCAGCCCAGCCTAATTTTAAAGTAAAACTGTGATATTAATCATACTGGCAGTTTTTTCATTGCTTTCCAACCCACATATTATCCTATGCCATGTCTGAACAGTATATGTTATATAAGCCTTTGCTGCTCCTAAAATTAATTTTGCCGTGTGTAATACAGGCACCAGTACTGTGTCTGATGTCCACATGGCTTAAAATAAGCAAAAATATCTATCATACATATCTATGTTGGACTGGCATAATTAAAAAAAAAATACAGTAAGTAAAGGAAATTCATGTGCTTTTCTTTGATACATCTCTGTTGAACTTGTCACCTGAGCTGAATTTTTTCGTGCATGTGATTTGGGGGAGTTTAATTTTCCTTCTTTTTCCTCAAGCATCCAGTGTTTATGCAAACGTCCTTATTAGGAAAAACAAGCAGAATAAGCCTCTGGGTTTCACTGCTGTATTTTCTTTTGCTTTATTTGTTTTTGCTTTCTATCAAATTTTTTCAGGTAACAGCAAGTCTGAATTGCCTTATTGGAACCCATGGTTGGCTACCTTATGACAAAAATATTTCCAACTATTTTACATTCATCAGAGATACCACAGTGACAAATCCAAAGTAAGCAAACAATGAGGAAAGACTCAGCTGAATGTGTCTACAGGAACAAAATACCGTGCATGCTCAGTAAACAGTCAATTGTCCTGTTTTGAGTGACTGCCTTTTCAGTCAAGTATGATGCTCAGTACTATGTTTAATCTGTGGCACTGTTCCAGTAAAAATTCCATAAGTAGTATTTAAGGTTCTTAATTCTTAAAACAACTTAAAATTGATTTTTGTTTAATTATGAATCGCACAAACGCATCTTGAAATCTGAGATGAGCAGTCTCTGTACTTGCTCATGCTGTAGTGTAGGTGTATGTGGTAGTTTCTTTTCCTTGCTTCTGTGAAGCTTCCTTTTTTTTTGTTTCCTTAATATTACAATATTTACTAGTGATGTGAATTATCCACATGAACTGAAATCGTGTAAAAGATAGAAAAGATCTACAGTGCAAGATTGCTTCCCCTGATGAGTGTGAGTTTTCTGTCGTTATTGAGGGAGTAGGATTTCACCTCTTGTTTTTTCTAGGTATAGCTCTTTTCTAGGTAACGTTTCTTACTAACTTTTAAGGATGTAGGAAGTGCAAAGCAAGCAGATGTGCAATAAAGTGAGTCTTAACTGTTCATCATTTGCCTGCAGAACCCAGCGCAACATAGGTGGTCCTTTTGCACCAGGACTGGAGATCACTTCCAAGTTGTTTGCAGTATCCCATGATGCAAAATTGCTATTTAGTGGAGGACACTGGGATAATAGCATCAGAGTAACATCTCTTACAAAAGGCAAGCTGGTTGGGCAGCACATCAGACACATGGGTAAGTAGCCCTATTTGCTTATATTCTGCAATGAACATTGTTTGGGAATCTTGTGAAGGTGTCGTACCTTAATATTTGATTGGTCTTTTGGAGAGAGTTATAGCCAGTGCATCTGAGCACAGCAACCGTAAAAGGCAACATAAGGACAGAGGAACAACTGAATGAAGGCTATTGAGTATGGCTTTTAGTCACTTTAGTGACTGTTTAATTAACTTCGCAAATAAGGTTTGACTTCTGTTTTTTTAGGTAATTAAGGTGATTAAATTAGGTCGTTACATGTGGGTATATGATTTCATTGCTTAGTAAATAAAGTCTCATCAGTGCTTGTTGTAGAAGAAATTCTTGTGCTGACTGCAAGTCCAGATATACTGTTGACATACTGCTTATATAGTCATTCTGGTGTAAGCTAGTATTATGTATCTGACATTATCCTTCCTTTATCTAGATATCGTGACCTGCTTGGCAATAGATTACTGTGGAATCCATCTAATTTCAGGCTCCAGAGACACTACCTGCATGATATGGCAAATAGTTCAGCAGGTGAGTTATTTAGGTGCCCTATGAGAAGCAGTTTCTGATTTTTTTTTGTCATTGTTGACGGCTTTTTTATGATGGTTTATTGGTTTATTTTCTTTCAGATTTGCAAGATAGAATAGTCTATTGAAAGTGTTTAAATCAGTAATTTTATTAGGCTGGTTGTCATCTGTGTTTGAAATATTCACTGTGCTCATTAGTTGCTATGAAGCTGTTTTTGGGTTACCTTTCTATGTTTTTAAGGGCACAGTAAATGATTTTACAGGTTATTTTCACCATAGGCAAATATTATTCCCATTGTACAAATGGGAGACTGGAAGAAGACACGCTTGCTTAAATCTGCAAAGCAAAAATAATTGGATCATTGCTTATAGTTGCAGGTTTTTACATTTGCAACCCACTGCTCGCTCTAGTGGCTGTATTTTGGCATTGCTTTTGCTCTGTGGGAAGTGCTGATATACTTACCAGCCTGGAGTTAGCAAAGCCGTGGATCTTTTACCTGGATTTATAGTGGCATTTTGGAAAGCTTGGGCTTGGTCTTGCACACAGTGGAAGTGGCTGTGATGCATGTGTGTCTTTAAATCCACAAGATCTGAGGCTTTTCTTTTAAATGTTTCTTTAAATGTTCATTTCTGACTGCTGCATGATGCATGTACAAATAACATTAATTGGAGGGGGGTGATTTCCATCACATCTTACGGACAGTGCAGATGATCAGGTTACCTTGCTTTTATCTCTGTGCTAAAATGAGCATGTGAAGCCACTGCAATGCTGGAAAACTGTGTGTTTTATGGAAGCGTGCTGTGAAAAACCTGTCAGAGAGTTGTCCATATGGTAAGAGTGTTGTCTGTGTGGTAAGAGTGTGTGTAGTCCTTTGAAGAAGCAGTGTGTGTTGTGCCAAATGTGCATGGTTAGAAAGGCAAAGTCCTAGACCTCAGAGTGGTATTTTTGATCTTAGATGAGGATAAACATTGGAAATTTTTTAATGTTATCTTCCCAGAGTGAGTTAAATGACGAGTCCTTCTCTGAAGACTTTTTCCTGTTTAGATAGGAGTCGCTTTTTGTTAGGTTTTTGATTCTAAATTTTTATTTGCATAATAGATATATAATATTTTTGTTGTATGTGTTTGTAAATTCTCTCATTTTTTTTTTTATCATGGTCCTTACATAGTGGCAGCAATGTCCCAACGTTGCTGTTTCTGTTCTCCGTTGCCACCTTTTTTCCCAGCTCTGTGTTCTGATGCGTTCTGCATTCCTGTGTGCTTCAGCTCTTCAGAACCTGATTCGCACTCAAATCCCTATCACACAAACCAGAGCAGTGTTCTCTGCAGATCAGTTCAGGACACCTTCCCTTGAAGCACAGGGCTTACCTTAAAACTGTTTGAAGAATGAGGTTATACGTGCCAGCAGTCCACTCACTGGAAGAAAAGTTCTGCTAGATAAGAATTATTGCAGACTTTCCATTGTATCTCATCCGAGTGACAATCGTTCAGAGAAATTGTTCCTTTCTTAGATAAAGGACCAAAGTTGCTGTAATTTTTAGCAAAATACCTTTTAGGCTCTGTGAGTTTTAATATGAAGGTGATGCTCAATTTCATGGTAAACTGCAGAAGCTGAACAAGCCAAATACACAAGGAAGGGAAAAATGGGTCTGTGAACCCCTCCTGTTAGGAGTGCTCACTGTGATACTTGCATACCTGCTCGTGCAGAAGGATAGAAGCACCTCAGCTGAGCAACCCTCTTTCACATCCATGTAGTAATTGCAAGTTCATTTGTTCTTCTGATTTCAGTAAATAGGGCTGCTGACAAAAGGCAGGAAATTGAAATTGGAATGGGTGAGTTGTGACTTTGGTTCTGGCCTGTGTCAAATATCCTTCTCACCCCAGTGATACTGAAGATACCAGAAATTATTTTTTTTGTCCTTCAGCTGCAAGAGAATGTGTCATTGCACTTTTTGTTACTCTCAGGGAGGAGTGCCCGTAGGCCTGGCACCTAAGCCCTTGCAGATCCTTTATGGGCACACTGACGAAGTTTCCAGTGTTGGCATCAGCACTGAGTTGGACATGGCAGTGTCAGGATCCAAGGTAAGCATCTTCATGCTCTCCCCTCTTTTGATTCTTCTGTACTCAAACCCTAGAGCATATTTAGTGCTGATTAACTGTGATACCAGAAATGTGACCTTTTCCCAATTTCTTCAACCTTGTACATCGAGATGATGACAAGTACCATCGTCTTTGCTGCATGCTTAAATCAGTCTGTCTCAAACTATGTTCTACACAACATAGGTCTTGGTTACCATGTTGTGCTGCTTTTGGATAGATGAGCTTTGAGTGTGCAGACTTGTTTGAAGCTTATCAAACTTCTCCTAGAAATAATTCTGTGACAGAACTTTGCTGATTGCTTATTCTCGAAGGCTCTTCACAGCTTACTCCTGCTCTATTTTGCTGAACAATGCTGGCCTAATACTGACCTTTTGCTGCACCTAATTCTGATATTCTTAGCTCCTGTGATATGTGAAATGGCTACTTGCTGCCTCCCTTCTGCTCTTGACTTATTTGTGCTTGCTTGTTTGTTTATATGGCTGTATTATGAGTCCCTGAAGGAAAGGTTTTGTTTTGAAGAATCCCAATCCCCAATTTAGGATTTAAATGCTTTCACAATACTCCCTGGGTATCACTTTTTCTTTTTACTATTGTTTCCATATGATGCTGTAATTACTTAAGAGGTTATGGCTGAATAACATCACCTACCTACACTTGGTCTCTGCAGGATGGGACTGTGATTATCCGCACTGTTCGGAAAGGTCAGTACATGAGGACTTTGCGGCCCCTGTGTGAGAGCTCTCTGCTGCTGAATGTTCCCAACCTGGCTGTGTCGTGGGAAGGTCATATAGTTGTCCACACCAGCATAGAAGGAAAGACCACTCTTAAGGTACTTAAGTTCATGGAATACCTTTGCTTGTTTTGCTGGAGAGTTTAATTCTAAACTGTTTAATTTTATCCTGGTTTCCTAAAGAGATGAGGCTTTTGATTGTCCATATCTGATCTATTTGTTTCCTTCTTCTTAATCCACTAGCTAATTTTAGTGAAATTTGATGGAGAGAGAAAAATTGGAGACATCCTGAATTTCAATAGGTTTCTTAAAAATCTCTTAGCCACCTGTGAGGGAGATGCTTAAACATATATTAATGAATCTTCATCAGCTGTTTTGGGATGCGAAACTAGGAGAAAACAGTTCCACATTTTCAGTTTCACAGAAATAATAGGGAGCTCCTAATTTGGGGTGCTTGGTGCCTGGAACTGCACTAGTGTTTCTTGGCCTTGGGTTGGAAAAACTGCAACCTTTAAGGTTCCCTGTATAACTTGGTCAGCCTACTGTCAGAGCAACTGCATAGTTGTTTTGATAGAAATCACAAAAGCTTAATTTTATGAGCATTGAAAATTGTCTGAAAGGCAAGTTTATTGTAGATATTCTGGCTACATTGGGAGGTTGGGGAAGGATGGGACTGTGGTGGAAAGCTGGAAAGTATTAAGATGGTCCTGTTGGCCGCTTCTTTAATCTGTCAGGAGTTCCTTGCTGTGTGCGGACAGTGCTTTTACTTGTAGCTCTGTGAAATAAGTGTTTCCTTTTGCCTTTCCCTTTCTAGAAGGGTTAAAGAGCGGGCTCTTCTTCCTTAGTGAAATCTCTCAGAAAAAGAATAGGAACCTGCCCATAAATATCTTAATGTTTCTTGAAAATTTTGAATTGATCGGATGAACAGGTGAAAAGTTACTGTGCAACAAAAAGTAGAGAGGAAAAACTTTAAATAGGTGTTCACACAATGTATACTGTGTATAGGGTGTGGGCTCAGTTCCCTTGTATCATTCAACAATTAAACTGCTAACAGGAATATTGTCTGATTACTGCACAAGTTGACTCCTGCTAGCGATCTTGAAGGTACAATAATGCATTTCTAATCCAATCCCTCCTTCATGACCTTTATTTTTCATCTCTTCAGGATAAGAATGCCTTACATCTCTACTCTGTCAATGGGAAGTATCTGTGTTCTGAGACTCTGAAGGAGGAAATATCTGATATGTGTGTGACTGGTGAGCATATTGTGATGGGCAGCTTGCAGGGATTCCTTTCCATACGTGATCTCTACAGGTAACGTACCAGCACCAAGAGTTTATTACTGAGATGCAAACACAAAAGTTCCTTTATAAATTGTTATGTTACATGTTAACTTCCATTCTTATTCCAATGATCATGATGAAGGTGGCAGCAATAGCTTTATTCTACTTTGCTGGAAAATTCTGGAAAATCATGTTGATGGGGTGATGGAAAATAAGAGGTCAAACAGGCCCCTTTTCTTACACCCGTTTACCCTGATTATGGGCTGGAACTGACAAAATGTAGAGAGAGATGTGTCTGTGATTGTCCCCATGTCACTGGGGATGGCACAGCATCTGTGGGATGTGTTTCTCATGTGGTCTGATTTGACTTTAAATTCTGTTTATTCTTACTCTTTGTAGAGCTTCACTGCCCTTCACAATGGTCTTAATGGAACATCATGGGAATGGTATTTGTCCCTAGGGAGCTGCAGGAGTGATGTTGGTGCTGCTCAGAGGAAATGTCTTAATCTACTGTTTTACCTATCTATACTCATCCTTGTTATTGGAGCTCTACTGTGGGATGTGATTTGGTCTTTCCTTAGAAGTTCCCAGTAATGAAAATTGCAAACTAGATGCTTGAGAAACTGTTTTTTATAATGTAGATGATAATTTCAAATGCAGTGTTATTCTCTGCAGTATGTACAAATAAATATGTAACATACTTCGCACTTTTTGTTCATTTCAGCCTGAATCTCATCATTTCCCCCTTAGCCATGCGGCTACCGATTCATTGCATTTCTGTCACCAAAGAGTACAGCCACATCCTTGTTGGCTTGGAGGATGGCAAGTTGATTATCGTTGGTGTTGGCAAACCAGCAGAGGTAAAACCCACCATCAAGAACTTTCTCTACCGAACAGTGGGAAATTCAATTATTTCAGCTTTCCAGTTGAGCAAGAGGTCTCCTCTATGGCAGGGAAAATTTAAGAACAAATTTCAGTTTTCAGTGGGGAAGAAATAACTTTTGAGACTGCTCTACTGAGATTTCTTAGTAAGAATCAAAGGTGCATAGGGATCGGAGATGGGAAACTCGTTTGGACTAACCTCCAGGCTTTTATCACTGACATCTGAATAAGCAAAGTCATACTAGCTAACCTTTTCTGACCATGTTAGTGTTGTCAGCCACTACTTGAGGAAATATTTTTCCAGAAGAAAATTGGAAACAAAAGAATAAGCTACTTTATTTCCTTTCTATGGTTTCCATCAAATGCCTTTTAATATGCATTGACTAAATTTGGGGGGAAAAAATAATTGCTTCTGTTAAGAATCTCCAATTGTAAATGCACAAAGACTTATTTTTGTAGCTTCCCAATATGCTCTCTGCTCCATATGGTGAATATAAACTTGTTGGTACTGCATATGCAGTATCACATACAGAGCATCCATCTGTCAAATAGCTATGCCCGTGTTTTCTTGCACAAAACAGATTTTGCTTTAAGTACTTCTTGTCATGACTGTCAGAGTGCTTCAGTTAGCTTTAGCCTGCCTCTCTTCATAACTCAACTTCCATTGTGCTGCAGTATTTACTTGGAATTAGGATTATTGCTTCTACATGATCTTCAGCACATATCGGAAAAGTCTGTGTTGACTTAATTTTATAATCTAATTGTTAAAATGGTGTGTTTGGTATTTAAAAATATTGCAGGGAGAAGAGGCACGGCTGAATGTTTGAAATGTGCTTCTGAGCATGATAGATTGATCTTATAGCTGATGGCGGGGGCGTTTCCACCAACTTGTCCACTTGGACAGTTTTTTCCTATTGTAGAATTGATGAAGAACTACTTAAAATGTGGTTAAACACATCTTTGTAATGGCAGTTTTAGTCACTGTCACTTCTAAGTTTCTTAGAAAGAGAAAAAGAGAAAAGGCTGAAATGTATGTATCTCATTACACTGAAGGCTTTTTTGTTTTCTTTTAGTTCCTAATTATATCTATTTTTCTAATTCTGAAGCAGGTATAGTTTCAACGACTGGGTTCCTTTTATGGTTGTAGAGACTTTCAAGCAACTTTTTCCCAGTATTTTCTGCTTATAATTCAGATGATCTGCAAGATCACTATCCATGTAAATAGATTTAAAACAGCTATCTTAGGGGTGAAAACAAATCCTGTATTTTCCAGTTTTCTATTATGACATGAATCATTATATTTGTAAAGTGGGGGGGACTATTTATGTAGTTATTTTGGAAAGAATATATAAATTATTAGAACTTTAAATACATCATGCAAAAGTATACACCACTGTATTTCCAGCTTTTAGTTATACTAATCCTTAAAGGGAGATACCTTCTAAATGCACAAAATGAAATATTGTTTGGTATTAAGATTGACCTCTAGTCTTCCTGCATTGACAGTATGGTCAGAAATGAAGTATAACAAATGTTTTTTGTATTTTAAAACTACCTGGCTGCTAGGGATGTTACAGAAGGCTGTGGGATTATCATGTGGTAGTGATGAACCCTTTCAGCATGGTGCCTTTCCTACAACGCTGCTGCTCTGATGGTCTAGTTCTTAAACTCCTTTGTAGTATTTAACTGTTGGAAAGGTGCTTTTTTCCTGAAGTGTGTGCTGTTAAGACATGCATCTTCTTTAGTAACCTATAAGAGGTTTTATATCCTAAGCACCTGCCAGACTGTGATCAGTACTGGCCAGTCATAATCTGTGTGTTTAAGGAGTTAATTTAAAAACAGGTTATTACAAATTGAGGTCATTTTGCAGATTCACCAGACGCCAGATTTAATATAGCCTCTGGTTGCTTGTAATCTGTCTTTACTTATGGAATATTTGGTATGAATCATTTCTGGTTTAAATTTTGCATAGAGTACTCCACGGGGGATCTTTGGAAGACGTATACCAGGAGCTTCCCTTTCTCCCCTTCCCTTCTGGTTTAAATTTTGCATAGAGTACTCCACGGGGGATCTTTGGAAGACGTATACCAGGAGCTTCCCTTTCTCCCCTTCCCTCCTCCTGCCCTTGCTGCCCTGCAATATTCCATCACTTTAAGGAAATTGTCAAGGATTCATTTCTGTTCTCTCCTCCTTTTCAGTTGTAGCAATTATTATTTGAAATGCCATTTCTACTAATTTGGTTCATTTTTATTTGACATTCTGCTCTTCTATTGCCTTTCTAACAAAACAGCAATCTAAACTAGAGTCTATTTCTAAGACATTTAAAGTAGGTTAAGCATTTAGTCTTTGTTACTTGACAATATCCCTTTAACTGTTCAAAATCTGAAGAGACAGAGATTAGTGTTTTGTCTGTTGTTTTGTGTCAGTCCCAAGAATCATCCCAAAGTGTAACTTTTTGTTTATTT
Organism: Tinamus guttatus; assembly: GCF_059628265.1. Classification (NCBI taxonomy): domain Eukaryota; kingdom Metazoa; phylum Chordata; class Aves; order Tinamiformes; family Tinamidae; genus Tinamus; species Tinamus guttatus. The sequence goes on from NW_028288731.1 coordinate 3,232,074, forward strand.
GTTTTTAAATATTTTGTGTTGATATGATTTTGTTTATGCAGTACCTTTTAGTGTCTGCGCTTCACCAGAATCCGTGTCTGAAGTTCCTTTTTAATTTATCCGCCTTATCCCTTCCCCCTCCTTTTGTTTCTCTGGATTACTTTAAACAGATGCGCTCAGGTCAGCTTTCCCGAAAGCTGTGGGGATCAAGCAAACGGCTCAGCCAGATCTCATCAGGAGAGACTGAATATAACACTCAAGATCCCAAGTGAACTGCTGCTTCCACCTTCTCTCATGGATTCCAGAAAAATGCTTAATCTTTTTGTCACTTTAAGCATATCTCCAACTTTCAGGGGTTTGATTCTTAACGATCTGTTGAAGATGAAGCTATGGTAGAGGTACAGTAATTTCCATACATACCCATGCAAGTTAACTTGCTTGCATACTTAGCCTTGTTGAGTTGGGCACAGCAGAATCCTCTCTAAATAGCTGCTAAAACAGTGTTTCAGGGAAACAAGCCAAATACCCCAAACTTCCAAACCTAAACTTGCTAATTTAAGTAGCACTTGATTTAAAACTGCATAGGGCCAGATGCTCCTTGATCACAAGGTATCTGGCTTTGCTTTGACAACATTGCGGTTCCCCAACAGTAAACCAAGATTCCATCAGTTGTGCTGGTCTGAAATGGGGACAGCTGACATGACCTTTTCGATATATATATGTGTTTTATTTTTATTTTTTTAAGACCAATCCACTTGTGACTTATTCCTGTAAATGGCTATTGCTGTCTTTTTTTTTTTTTTTTGTCTAGTTCTAGATTTAGGCGTTCTGCAAGGAGCATCTGTGTTGCACTACTTGATCAGAAAATGAAAAACTTCAGAGGAGTTGAAGGAGGTGGGAAATACTTGCTGCTGAAAACTATTTATATTATTAAGTAGACTAAGACACACTAAGAAATCCTTTAATATATTTTAGGATCCTGTAGAAATAAATATAGAAGAAATAATCAAGTATCCACATTGGTTAAAGATTCTGTTTCATTAGTAAGGCAACTCTTGAAGAAAAAAAAAAAAAAAAGAAAGAAAAAAACCCCACAGATTTCCACTTGAACAACATTACATACAGCTCACTTTATTTAAAGAGCACCTGGTTGTTTCTTTGGTTGGAATTGGAATTCACCAAACTGGTAGTTAGCTATATTTCTGTTTCTGGAAAGCAAGCAGGAAAACAGTTAGTAGATCCTGTGGTGATGTATGTTTAATACCTGGAAAAGGAAAATAATGGATCCTTGCATGTTCTCTACACAGCAGAGTAGTTATGGACTGGATGCTGTTCTTGGGGAAGACATTAGTGAGTGGTTTTGTTTTAGAGATATGTGATAAGAGAGTGCATGTTTTCCTGTTGCTCTGGCATTTTGTGAAGTAAATGTTAATGTTTGAAATAAGTGCTCTATTGTTGGGAAAGTGTGGTGCTAAAGAGAAAATGTTGTATCAAAGTGTGAGGTTGTGTGTGTGTGTAATATGTATTTATATGTATGTATGTGTACTGAAAGAGGATACTATTCCCCTTGCGCCTTTTGGGATAAGGCAGAGCTATAAGTAATGTTTCCTTTGGACTACCCCTTTTTCCCTTCTACCATAGCTTTTCTGTTGTTGTTATTTTTATTTATTTATGGAAATGAGTATGTGTTGTATTCTCTATAAATGTTACCAGATATTCCCTGTGGCTGGGGAGCTATTGAACTACCTGAGGAATTCCATTATGCATAATTTCATTTCATTAGCTTTAACACAATATTTAAGGAGTCTGTAGAAATAGTAGTACCTCTGCCCCTCAGCCCCTTCAGGGTAACCTTTAAACTCTGTTAGTCCGTTACAACTTTCTCTAATTTCTTTAACTGCAAAAAGTTCTCCTTAATGATTGTGTGTTCTGAAAAAACAAACAAAAAAAAACCCCTACTATGTAACTTTAGGAAGTGAAATGATGAACTAGACTAGTGAGAAGTGAGTCTATGCATAGTTGCAATATTCTGACTAGTCCTTGTGGCTGACTGGATCATCTGGAAAGCTAGGAGAACATCAGAAGCATTGAGGCAGAGGCACTTGTCAAGACAACTTGTAATTTCCAAAAATTTAAGTAGTGTGTTCTTCAGACTCTGTGTACACACACATACGCACACGTGCGCACACACACATATTCTGTGCTTTCAAATAAACTGTAAAAAAAGGGAGGGCCTAAGTGAAAAATACCAACCGTTTATAATTGATTATTTATCCAATAACAGTACTAAAGATATGCTGAAGTGTTAAGTGTGTGTGTGGAGATGTGCAGTAGGTTTGTGCTTTACTTTTTCCCAAAGAAGGGGTTTCTGAGGAGCTTCAGAAACTGAGAAACTTTCTGAAGAAACCAAGAGGTCCCAGCTCTGACCGGGTGATTGTTGTGAAGAAGGAAGTCAAAAACATGAGCTTGTTGGGGCATTGAGCTAGGACTTTTCTAAGTGTGCATATATGTACAATTTTCAGTGCATATATGAGGTTAAGTGTGTATATTTGCAGGGAGAAATCAGGATGTTTCAGGCTAGGAGAATCAAGTGTAAAAATGGAGGATATAAGTATTTAGTTGTGTTTGGCCAGAACGTGGGTTTCCCGCTCTCAGAAGCGTGGAGAGGTTCACATATGGGTTCAAGATCCTCATGTGTTTTAGATATGCTCATACAAAGATGGAATTAGTAAATGTGTGTAGAAATTTAATATTAAAGAATACCGAATATACTGTGTCAGCTTACATAAAATACAATGTAGTTGCAATAATCAGGATGCCGGAGTTTAGGATGAAGTGCTTTGTTTGAATGTCATCCTTTCAGTGCTTCCCAAGCATTAGGTGATACACAGAAGCATCTGGGAATGGTTTAAACGGGAGCAGTTCTTGGGCTCTTGGACTCGAGACTGCCGCAGCAGCAGGAGGGAGGGACGGCCGGGCTCGGAGCTGCTTCGCGCTCCGTGCAGGACAGCAGCGTCTGGTGACGTTTGTCTCTTGCAGTTGAGGATGAGGGGTAGGTGCTTCACACACGGGAAGCTTCCAGAATGCCTGCAGCAAGACCCCCGTAGGCTGAAGGTGTGTACTTTGCCTTTATCTAAAACCTGCTTTAAGTACGGCATAGGCAGTAAGTGCAAGTATTAGTTGGTATTTTGCTTAATTCTGTTTTAACTTTTTTGCGAGTCATCTTGAGTGTTTTGCCTTTTTTTTTTTAAAGAAAAGGAAGAAACTGGCTTTTTAGAGAGCTGTTCAGGTTGATTGAATTGTAGTCTGTTACGCAGTGCACAAGGAATTAGTGAAGAGACTTCCTTCAAGTTTTTTTTTTTCTTCCTTTTCCTCAATGTAATAAAGTTCAGGATCCCACCACATTCTGTTCTTCATGTAGAACAATATATATTAGTAAAATAATTCATGTTTGCCTCAAGCTAAGATTTATTTATTAAGTGTAAGAAGTAAAGCTGTGAGATGAAAATTCTGATTAATTCAGAATAAACAAGTCTCAAGTGCACAGTTGTTTCATAACACTGCATTAGTCAAGACCACCATGGTGGATTATCTTGCATTTAATCTTATGGATGCCTGTAATGATATTTATTAAAGCTGAAAATATGCTTTCTTTGACACTAAGTAACAGTGTAAATATATGTATCTGAAAGAAACTGAAAATTGACTTTCTTTACATATCTGTATATAAACTAGATCAAGCAGTTAGCTCTATTGACCCGCACAATTAGAACTTGTATACCAAAGGATGATGCTTAGAAGACATCCCTCCTTTAATTCAAGTTTAATGTATGGCAAACTTCTCTTCATATTTAGTTATGCTTGGTGGTATTTTTTTAGTGGTCTTTTATCGATAAACAAGAATCTCGTCTAGTCTGTATGGTTTTTGTAGTGTAGCAGCATTCAGAAAGTTAAATGTTTGCTGTTCAAGTTGGCATCTGAATTCTGTGAATTATATTGTATCAATCTGTTATCTAATACTCACAGGGTATCTAGAAATCATGTCTTCCATCATCCGCATATCTTACTAACACCAGCACAAAATAATAATAATCCCCATCTCAAAGACAACCAGAATTTTTCTCATTGGTTAATGCATATTGTGGGAATTGCATTTTAGGAAGCTTGTTTGATTTAAAAAATAGACTACAGATTGTTTTGAATTTGGTGACCTTGATACAAGCAATCTTCCCCCCCTTCCCCCCTACTTACCTTAGATTGTACATGTTACTGCAAAACAGATGTATCATTGTCTTTGCAGGCTTTAAATAGTCTATAAAAGTGGCCATTTTATAAAGATTCTCTTCAAAGATGTATTTTTGTGTCCTTAAAAGGAAGTGCAAAGAGCTATGCTCCTGCACCGTACAAATCCTTTATGGTACTGGTAGTGGTCCTATATCATGCCTGCAGGAATTAATTTATTTTTCTTTGCAATGCACAGTAGCTGTTCAATCCTCCCTGGCTCGATGGGAGCTCTGTACCCGACTGTCCTAGACCTCCTTCCTCTCCCCTTCCCTTCCAAGTCCCTTCTGGTGATTTTTGTTATGTCACATTGGCTAAAGAATATATCCGTGCCGTGTATGCATTGTATTTGAGAGTGTTTATCCATGGGTTACAGTACAGTGGGGAGCTTTAAAGCTGGGGAGAGAAGGTGCCTGTTCCCACCAGCCTGCCCGAATGCCTAAACGGAGACTCGCTGGAGGCTGCTGCTCTGTATGGCCCCCAACGGCACCTCTTCCACAAGTAAAGGCACCTTGCTGGCCATGTCAGGTGCTGAGGCCGGAGACTGTATATATATATTTTTTTCTTTCAAATAATTAAAAAAAAGATATGTATTCCTATATGAACCTAAGGTCTGACCTAATAAATACCGTTAGATGAAAGCCCTAAGGAGGTATTTAATTTGGAGAATTTAAGCATATGCCTGGGTGCTTTCTAGAATGGGCTCCTCTTGCTTTTTGGTTGAAAAGCTCTGTAGCTTTCAGGGGTGATACCTGTTAGTAGTGGTCAGGTGCTTGTGAAAGTTATGCTAAGAACAGTTACAGATGCATACTTTCTCTGGGCTGCTTGTCAGCATTTATCAGCAAAACCTCCCCAAAGCAAATATTATAGATGAGGAAAGAAATGCTTCTCGGCATATGCTATGAAGTGCTACTCTTGTGCAAACTGTTTTTAGTTGTTCTTGCTGAGTGTGAAAGTTGGTTTTGGAGTCATAGGTGATGCTGTAGGAAGCCAGTGACAGCCCTTAAGTACAAGGGTGTTAGTGAAAAGGGGTGTCCAGTAACAGATTGTATTAATTTACATTGCTTTAAAATTGTGCACATTTTTTTGTCTGGGACTGCAGAGATCCAGTCAGCGATACAAGATACACTTCCTCTTTTGGGAGAAGTAATAGTTTTTTTGCAATCATATGTGCGTGGATTCCTTTGTGCCAATGTCAGACTGGACTGAAGCGTTAGGAAGATGTTTCCCCTTCCATCCTGAGGAGCTAAATTGGTCTATCTCTAATACCCTTGTTTAGCACATGCTAAGCAAGAGGTTTTTTTAAAAAGCTACTGCAGTTGATAAAGCTAAGTAATAAAATGCTGTTGTCCACTACTTCACTATCATAGTCATCAGATTACCTGAGTGCAGAAATGCCTCCAGTGGCAGCACTGCCTGTTCTGCACAGGTTAATTTTGAGACAAGTGCTGTTTTTACTACTGCCAGAAGCCAGGCCTACAGTCTTAAACACCTTGTCTGTAAGGAACCATTTCTAGTGTTTAATCAGAAATATCATCTGTGCAATTTTAGTTCACCTCCTTTTGCTCTGCATGTCTGGAAGAAAAATGGTGTTTTGTTTTTTTGTCATCTTTTAATTGCTACTTACCCAAATGGCCCAAGTAGAATAGCTGTTTCATTGGTTTTTGCAGAAGAGTTCCTCCAGTTGTGTGTGCTTTTTGCTGGGAAAACTTGGCAAGTGTTTCCCGAGTATAGCTCTGTGATTAGACTCAGTGCAGACACAATTTCCTAACCCATCTTCTCTCTTAGAAACCACCTATATTATGGTTTAAAGCTGCTAAGGTGTCTTTAGATGTATACAAAACATCCAGCCATATTTATCATAGGTGTTAACTTAGAGAACACTCATTTATTTATCTAGTCAGTATTTACTCTTGAGGGAGCCATGTTTTTTGCCTCAAAACAGCTGCTCAAAATTAATTTACTCATGCACCCAACCATACTGCTTTAGTCATAAGTGGCTGTGAGCTGTTACTTGAAGAAAGCCATGAGAAAAATATTTCAAGGACAACTTGCTGTCTGTGTTCCAATTCAACCCTTAGCTATGTAGGAGCAGCCTCATCTAAGAGTGGAGAAAATGCTGCTTTTAAGAATGATCTCCCTTTGGTCAGGCTTTTGTTGGAAACTGCTGCTACTCAGTGTTCTTGATGAAGCTGAGTGAGCGAGACACTTGAACTTCCTTTCAGCATTTGTTTAAATCACTAAAGCTTAAGGGGGTGGGGGAAATAAAGGCCTTACTTATAGCAACATTTAATCATATCCTCTGGTAACTTTTACAGATTGTGCAGTTATGTGATTACAAATGGATTTCTAAATGCCAAAAAATGCCTTTCTTTAAAGAGTTAAATGTTAGGTCTGAGGAGTGGTGAATATATCCAATTTCAAAGATAAGCCTTCAGGCACTGTAATGAACCTGTTAGTCTTCTGTGCAATATCTTTTTCCCTTCTGGGTGCTTTAAGTGTATACTGTATGTCTTATTGTTATGATCAGTATGTTTTAAGAGTGTGTATATTGGCTAATGATGGATTTTTTCTGTACAGCATGATGGAAGATGTTTTAAAATTTTGCACTTTTCTAGGATTTGCAAGTTTGTAACCTAACAATTTTTAAGATGCACACTTTTGTACATAACTAGCTTTGTATATATCTAACATGGGTCTGAAGCAAATAAAAATAATTGAATGCATAAGTTCTCACTTTAATAGTGCAAAAATGAAACTAATGGTATGGCAGTCCACTAAATGAACAGTTCTTTCATTATGCAGGTAAAGCTAGGCACCAGGAGCAACGGACTCCATCTCCTGACTGAATTGTGTTAAGGAAACATTTTTAGTGGGAGAGGAATTAAAGTGGAGACATGACAGCACAGATCCTTTCAAACTAAGAATAGCTGTGATTACTCCAGCATGGTAATGTAAGTTTTGTGCGGAGGGGCATAACTGAGAAGGGTGGGGAAAAAGAGAGTCCACTACTACATATTTAAGATCTTTATTTATCAAGCGAAGCCTCTCCCCATATCCTGGGACTAGGTGCACCTCTTCCCTTGCTCTCCCTTGTCTTCCCAGGTGCTGCTTTCTGCTGCAGTGTAGGCAAGGCTACAGCCTTTGGAGATCTCTGTCAGTCAGGAGGAAGCTGAAATCTGTTCCAGGTTCGTGTTCAGTTGGTTTCTTACCCCTGTAACCAGACAATGCTGTAAGCTTGAACAGGAACTAGGAGTACTGTGCTTCCATCTGTTCCTGGCAGCGGCAGAACAAGGCATCTTCACTCCATGCCTAGCAGAGTCTTGACTCCTTTTATTCCCAGCATCATGGGCATAGATTTATATGCATGGATTTCACAATAATAGTCATAGGACTAAAGAAAGGATTTCCCTGGTCCTAGAATTTGACAAATCAGGGTCAAAGTGGCACTTCCCTAGTCTTCGATAGCACTGCACAGCCTGACTGCTGGAGCCGTTCTGTGAACGGTAGCTACAGGTCAGTAAATAGCACTAATGGATGTAGTGCCCCAGCACTGCCTGGGATAAGTCAGTCTTCCCTCACAGTACTGTCATATTTCCCCCTACTTCTGAGCATAAAGCGGAATTCCTATTTTCCCCTCAAGAGAAATGGAAGCATGGAATTAGGTTAGGTAGCCTCTGACATGGGTGACACTAACTAACTGCCAGTAGTTGAGTAGCAGTCTGTTTTCCCTTCTAGCTGAAGAAGGAGACTTATTCCATCAAATTCAAATGAAGCATTTACCTCAGAAACAGCCGTGCTCCTGTCACGCCTTGCAACGTGGCTTTGTCTCCTTCCACTAGCAGCACTGCACCTTCCCGCAGCCCCTTAGGTATGTGGAAATACTTTAATATTAGTTTTCAAGCTATTTGAAGAGCCAAAATGCTTGTCTGGAGAAAACCAATGTCTGAAGTGTAGCTTTCCCTGACTACAACCAATTACAAGATTTTCTCCATCACCAGTTTCTGACTAAGATGTTAGGACAAAATAGGTGAGTTAACTTGCTTCTAAAACAAGTTATTTCTTGATGTTTAGTTTTGCATTTTAACGACAGGTATACAACCCCTTAAGGACGAAAAGGAAAAAGTCTGTCCCCCAACTTATTTCCACTACTACCTCTCTTAGATTTAGTGCAATCTGCCAAGCAACAACCAGTGGACAAACTTTATGTTCCAAGCTCAAAGTGGGTGCTGGAACAGGACACCCAAACTTCCTGCTTCTTCAGGCATACTGCAGTTATAAGCACACTACTGAACAGGCAAATACATCGTTTTGCCACTCACAGTGATTAAAACAGAATTATGAATATCCAGGGAGAGGATGTATCCTAGTATCAACATGCATGCCACCTCTAGCTTGCATGTGCCTGATGGCCAATGGCTGGACAAACTGGGGCTACCAATTTAGTACTTTAATAACAGGACTCTGGGCATTTAACATGCAGTACACTTTTAATTTCTTCTAATAATAATTTTCTGTAGATGATAAAAATCCACCACTGAAATTGTTAGCAAGAATATCATCAGTTTTGCACACCACAGTTTTGTCAGACTTAGCAGGTAGGGGAGCCCACACTGAAAGCTAGCAGGGTTGCATTTAAAATATTTAGAGCGCTACAACTGTCAATACTACGCACCAGAACTGGAGGGGTGTTTGGTTCTTCATGATATTGGAGAATTCTTTCTTCTCTTGTCTCCTGCAACAGGAGCATTTACTGAATATGAATTTAGCTGTCCAGGCAGTAAGTTAGGATGAGAGATGCCCAAGTTCCTGACACTGAGCAGCTTCATAACATTAACAAAGCAGGCACTTGCCCCTCAAGCAGAATGTTTGGTTTGAGACTAATCTGTTGAAGGAAGTGACAGCACTGACTCTAGTGGATATGGATTTTAGCCTGTATCAGTAGCAACAACTGCTGCAAGGTGATCAAACAGAACCTGCACAAGCCCAACCCCAAACCACCCTGAAAACTCACTTCTGTTCACTTCATCCACTGATTTAGTATTTTTAAAAAAAGCTAGAAAAAAAATCTCCATGCACTCGCCCTCAGAACAACAGCACTGAGAGTGGTGGTGCAAGCAGGTGTCTAAGATGCCCTCTTCAGCCAAGAGGGTGTTGAGTCATAGATTTCTATTGATTAAATACCTACTTGTTTGTCCTCAAGTAGAAACTACATTGAAGAATGCTACTGGCTTTGCCATGTTTCTTGAAGATGGCTGCTGTGAACTGAGCAACAGAAGTTAGAGAAATCAAACCAGAAGGATTTGTTGGTAAGGAAACACAGCAACACAGCAGGCACTTGGTACAGCACAGGGGTGCTTACCCCCTTCTCTCAGGGAAACAGCAAGAATTATTCACAGGCAAAGATTGCTTGCTTATCTAGAGACAAGCAAGCTAAAGAAGTGAGCACTTACTAGGTAATCTAAAGTCTAGAAGCACATTCTGATCCTCTATCCTTTAATTTGTCCTCTTACTCTAAATAATCTTGCTAGCCCTAGAAAAAAGCTTTTATTATAAGGAAGTATTTGGTCTGTTACAACACCTGCGGCCCAGAAATTGCGCTCCCAGGAACTGGCTCCAGACTTGGACTCTTGTTTTTTAAAAGGTATGTTTAAATCTGGTCTGAGCAGCGGACCAACAAGCAAAACTTCCTACAGCAGAACTTCTCAGAAACATATTGCATGTTATCTGTTAGTTTTTCTCCACTCCCATGCCAGGTATGAAGCAACACTTCAGAAGTTTAGACACTGCAATATTTCAGTTTGTGAAAAACAGTTTGTTCCAACTTAGTAATGCTATTGTCAACTTCTCACTCAAAGAGCAGTAAAATAGTGGAAGGCAGTAAACTATTATTGCCTCATAGGCATTTCCACCTGCCCAAGGAAGCAGTAGTTAAGCATGCCATAGCTTTGTAAAGCTTGGGAAACGTACACTATCCTTACAACTCTGCATCCTGGTTAGCGTGTTAACTCTGACATGCTTTACTTACACCCATGTGAGTGCTTCTAGGATCTGGATCCAGGTAGTGAGGGTTGATGTTAAAAGGAACTAAACCCAGGGCCTGGAGGGAAGGTGGGTAAACAATTGGCATGTCGTTCGTTGTATTGATGCTGATGGTAGCAACATTAGTTCCTGCACTGGATCCCACGTAGGGAACTCCATCCTAAAAGACAAAAGTAGTGATGTAGCATGCAGTATCATAACTAAAGTCTGTTTTACAGTATCTTCTATCAGTCTCAGAAGTCCAGCAGTCAGCTCAGACTTAGGCCTTTTAGCTCATTTCTCTCCCAAGGAGAGTAGTTCACCACTCTTATTTTGCCAGGTTTCAAAGACTAATGGCAGCCTAGTTTGGCCACAGATTTTTGTTCACCCCCTTTCAAGGGAGGTCTCAATGTTCCAGGCATATTGGAGACCAAGATACAGGATCAGCTTGGGTTTGTCTTGAGAAAAGCTTCTGCATGAGCTCCTGCCTGTCCAGTTTGGCCAAAGTTGTGCAGTTCTTACCTCAAGGACTCTTTTCCTGATCTCCTGTATCAAACTGTTGTCATAGAGAGCTTTCAAGAGACGAAACGTGTTGCCACCTCCTGCAGAAAGAGAGTCCAGCTTATTTAAAATGCTTTTACCACCTGCTTTTCACAAAGTCATTACAAACTTGCTAGACTCAGTGTTTCCCATGTTCCATGCAGGGTTTTATTCTGCTTTGAGCCAGCAATAAGGCCAGAAGCTTCAGAGAAATGCCACTGGCTCATGTCCCAAGTCAGACTTGTAACACTAACACAGGCTGTTTGACAGGAGATACTGCTTTAATACCCTGGCATGTGATACTAGGACTAAACTCAGGTTGAGCACAGCAGACCTGAATCCCTTAAACCAGATAAAGTGATGATACAGATTCAGAAAACATGTTTTTAACTCTGAAGTACTGTTAAAATTAGTAATTTGAAACTGGTCGGAGAAGCAGTTCCTCTGATGGATCTTGCCTACTTCTTTCTCGGCTTGCTGTTCCTCAGGGAAACGGTAGGATTGTTTGCTGTAGCTTCTACTAAGTGCCAGGCCTGACTCCTTCTTCCTTGTCTCTGCAGTCCAAGCTCTGAGCAGGACTAATCCAGTGCACAGCACAGGAAGTAAAACTTACCTACAAATATTGCTTCAGATTTCCTTACAGCTTCCACTGGATCACAAGATTCATGAATGCTGTCCAGCCCATAGCCTTAAATGAAAAAAAGAACATTGACCTTTGGCAGTTTTGTTTAGAGGAGGGATGTGGAGCATTCCCTGTCCCCTCCACCTCTCTCAGGGCTACCAGGAAAACTCTGCAGCCTTTAACTCAGTAGCAGGCACAGTCTTGTGCTGATGCAGGGACCTGTATCCAGCTGAACTGAAGCACATATTTCCTTCATGGATCCACGTACCCAGGGTCTAGAAGAGCAGTGGATTGCACTCAGTGTAGGGCAGCTGAGCATTCCCACCAAGCCAGAAACCAGCAAAGGGGAAGGAGCTGTCGTTCCTCAGTTAGGTACAGGATCAGAACAGCCTATGCCATCATGCTCGAGTAACTGTAGCCTTAAAAACTGATCTGGAAAAAGTTTTACTAGGAGTGAGATGGGCGGCTTCGCCTTGCAGGGAGAAGCGCCGGAGGCCGCATGGGCGGCAGCAGCCAACTCTTCCGGGACAGGAACGAAGGGCCCTCCGCGAGGCGGCCAAGGGCTGCCTCGGCCGCAGTGGCAGGTCCAAAGCTGCGGGGCAGGTCCAAAGCCGCGGGGCAGGCCCGCAGCTCGGGCCGGGCCGCCGCGGCGCGGCAGGGGCGTCCCCTTACCCAGGCTCTCGAAGCTCTCCCTCGCGCGCCGGGCGTACGCGTCGCGGTCGTGCAGTGCGTAGGGCACGAAGAGCACCCGGCGGACCCTCCTGCGGGGACAGCGGCAGCCGCCTCAGCGCGGCCCGGCGCGCCCGCCGCCCGCCCGCCCCGCGCTTACTCGCCCAGGAAGCTCTGGATGTGCCGCTGGCAGTGGCCCAGGTAGCCGCCGCCGCGCAGCGTGGAGTTGGAGACGAGCAGCAGCCGCCGCCGGCTCCCCATGGCCGGGCCCGCTCCTCCCCTTCCTGCTCCCGCCGCGGGGCGGAGCCGCTGCCACCGCCCGCCCTGGCCCCGGCCCGGCCATGCTGGACTTCGCCATCTTCGCCGTCACCTTCCTGCTCATCCTGGTGGGCGCCGTGCTCTACCTGTACCCGGTAACGTGGCGGCGAGCGGGCCGGGCTGAGGCGGGCCGGGCGCTGAGGCCCGCGGGCGGCGTCTCGTCGCTCCGAGACCTCCCTAGCCTGAAGCCGCCCTTCCAGGAGGCCCATGCGCGTTTCCTCTTGCTCCCTAGGCATCCAGGCAAGCGTCGGGGATCCCCGGCTTGGCTCCCACTGACGAGAAGTAAGTGCTGCCCTCTCCCCGCGCTCGGACGCGGCGAGCGGTGCCGCTCGTGACCGGCCGCCCTCGTTGCCCTCCGCAGGGATGGCAACCTGCCGGACATCACGGCCAGCGGCAGCCTGCACGAGTTCCTGCGCAACCTGCACGAGAAGCATGGCCCGCTCGTCTCCTTCTGGTTCGGGAGGCGCCTCGTGGTCAGCCTGGGCTCCATCGATCTGCTCAAACAGCACGTTAACCCCAACCGGCTGCGTGAGTGCCCCTTGCCTGCTCTTGGGCTTGTTTGTGTGCTTTTCAGCCTCAGGTGTCAAAGGCAGCTTGGGTTTCATTCTGCACAGCAGGAGAATGAGATATGGCTTGCAGTTGACATGGTTGAGATGTTTCTTTGGTCCTACTTATTACCCTTGAATATCAACAGCCAGGAGTGGCTGGCCTAGTGGCCATCGAGGAGTGAGTTTGCTTGTGTCTTTGACCTTCTCCGTGTAGGCTACATGTTCACAAAAACATTGTCCTCAACAGTTATTTAAAGTAAGAAGCCAAAGACCCAGTGACAACTTGAAACACTTTAAAAGCAGCTTGAAATACAATTTAAGACAAAGAACTTTACTAAATTAACTCTGAGAACAGCTGGCGTGGTCCGTGATACCTCCCTTGTGAGGTTCAATGTGGGATTTTAGTCCCTTGACTTTCCTTTTTATTTGGATGATAGGATTTTGTGCTGGAAGCATCTGGTTATCTTCTAGCCTGGGAGACGGTCAGTGGTGCTGATAGCTGAGTTAAGGCTTTTAGGCCTACGGAAGGTACAAGGGGTATTTTAGTTTAGGGTGAAAGCCTCTTGGGGTGGGTATTTACCTTCATAAAAGGATCACAAATAGTTAACTAAGTTGATGCTTGGATTTATTCTACTGTGTTTTCCAGTTTTCGTTTTGGAATTTAGCAAGGTATAGATTGCACACCCCCAAATTGGCATTGTAGGCTATCTTCAGGCATAGGCTGATACCTCAGCATCATTTCATGTTGGAGTCATGATGGGGAAGTTTCCTGTATGGTAGCATAGCAGATTCAAAAAAAATGGTGGCCATCATGGGAGTAACTGAAGATCAGTGAGACACAGCAGTCACTTCAGAGGGTGGACACTAACCCTGAAAGATCTGAATCTGAGGAGGAGAGTGAGCAGTTGCTTATCAGAGCTTGGAGAAGTGCTAACAAGCCCCCAAGCAGACAAATTCTCTGAAATGTACTGAATTTCAGAGGGCATCCAAATACTACAGAGAAACACAGTCGCTGGTTTTAAATCTAGGGAATGGATAGAGCCAGGTACCTATAGATTTGCCTGATCTACTTCATGCGCCAGGGGTTAAAGACATTTTGTAAGGAGGAGGATAAATGGACAAGGCAATAAAATACAGTCATACTATAATTATTTGGTAATCAACCTTCTAGACAAGGAAAAGTGGTAGAGATGGGTTTGTGTCTGAGTTTCAGTTCAGTGTTTTCCTGGGTACCGCTTGGATCGTTACTGAAGCTGGAAATAATAATGGGATAGGAGAAGCATAAAAGGGAGTGAGACTGGATTGTGTTGGGAAAGGGAATGCTGCACTGGGGAAGGAGGGGAAATGGTTGGGTCTGGCACTTTTGTTAGCAGCCTGTGCCAGTGACATGATGCTGAGACCCTTGTCAGTGCAGGGAAGCAGTGTCAGAGTGAGGAGCTGGCTAACCTGGAGGCTTGGGGCAGCAGAAATGGGAGCAGAGTGGCTGCGTGTGTTGTATGCAGGATGACACTTCCATGGAGAAAAAAAGATGCATCAAGTAATATACTTCCTGCAGAGAGATGGAAATGCCTAAGGTTATTGCATCAGCATTGTAGTTCTCAGTGATCCTGAGTTCCTGAAGCCTTTCTGGCTCTCTCAGTGCTGTGTCTAGCTCTGCCAGGGCCAATGTGCATGGGGCTGGGGTGTGACAAGCAGCAGCCCCTCACAGCAGAGCACCTTGAGGCAGGATTGTCAGCAGCAGCCAGAGTCACGTCGCAGGCTGCTCCACATGCGGAGCCACAGGTACCATCTGCTAGGCCACACGGCACATACACATATTCCTTGTCATTCAAAATGGGAAAGAGTCTGAGATGCAGAGCTTTAACATTTTGGAAGGGAAATAATGTGGGAGAAAAGATTTCAGGAGGGTTGACTGTATTCCTGCTTCTGCCCTCGTTAGCTACCTTTGTTTCATTAGCTGGTAAGTGTCCTGCAGGCAGGAACCATCTCTTATTGAACGCTTGTCCAGTCACATAATGAGACCTTGATCTCTGCTGGGAGTGCTGGACACATCCCTGATGAGCAGAGTTGTGTGCCCGGCCCAGGCTTGATGTCTTCTGATGCATCAGAGATTATTTGTGCTTCAACTGGGGGAAGCAACAGCTAGGGAAAATATCCCTCGTGGAGACTCCCTGATTATTGCTTCAGTATAGTTTCTTAATAATTCTGCCAGATTTGACAGACTCACAGAAATATTTGCGGGAAGGGAAAAACGTATGATAGCTCATGCTTTATTGCATAGGTTTGCATTTGCATATTATTGTAGTGTGCTCTGGGGGATTTCAGAGTTAAAGATCTAACTGAAGCTGTGGATATGAAGATGGAGGTAATGTGTTTCTACCTTATTTGTAAGCTGCTGTAATCATCTGGGTGCAAGAAAAACAGAAAGTTACATGCTGAGAAATAAAAAACCTTCTGTAGTCTGATAGGACACTGCTTTCTGTAGCACACATGCAGCCACTGTCACTGCTGTGACCACACTGGCCCAGCCAGCCTAGTGCCAAGCTTCCAAGGGGCTGCTACTAAAAGCATTGAGACGAGCCGCTTGCTGGAGCTCTGTTGTGCATTCAGGAGGCAAACGTTGCAGAGGGCATTGATGCTATCCTGACTTAGAGAGGAGTCTGTACAAGCTCCCAGCCCACATAGAGCAAGAGAAGTTTGACGCCCCAAAGAGACCGTTCCTGGGGGAAAGGGCCATGCCTTGCTCATGGCCCAGAAATAGCAGTGCCCAAGTAATGAGGTTGATGTTTCCATCATCCCTGTGCAGCAGGACTGCCTGACTTTGGAATTTTTTTTTCTTTTATTTGATTTCAGTTGATCCATTTGAGACAATGCTGAAGTCCTTTTTGAGGTACCAGTCCAGCCTGAATGCGGATACAAGGGAGAGCCACCTGAGGAGAAAGCTGTATGAAAATGGTGTCACTAAGTCTTTACAGAGCAACTTAGCTCTCATCCAGAAGGTGAATAACTTTTCCTTTTTACATCATAGGAGCCCTCTGTGGCTCACAGAGGGGGGGAGCTTGGTGGGAGTAAATGCAGGGCTGTGTTCAAGTTCACCTTGGAATAGTAAGCATCTGAGAGAGATAGCTGCGTTGGTGTCTGTCTGTCTGTGCAAACACAGTGCTAGTGTTTGGTTTCCATTAGCTCCACTGGATTAAGGGTGATGGGCTCTGCTTGGTGGCATTTTATGCCGAGCACTAGAGCCCGTCACCCTTAACCCAGAGGAACTAATAGAAACTAAACACTGTTAGGATGGGAATGCCTCCAGTTTGGGGTATGTTTTGTAAGTAGCTTGCCAAGTTCAGCGCTAACTAATGATTTCTTCCCTCTTAAGCTGTCAGAAGAGCTGCTAGCCAAATGGCTCTCTCTTCCTGAGGCACAACACGTGCCACTCTGCCAGCACATGCTGGGCTTTGCCATGAAGTCTGTCACGCAGACGGCTATGGGCAGCAGCTTCGAAGATGACCGAGAAGTCATCCGATTCCGCAGGAACCATGATGCAGTAAGTGACGCGAAGCGCTGGGGATTCCTCTGCGATGTTTTTCCGAGACAACAGCACACAGTTTGTATCGGTGTCTAGTTTAGCAACGGATAGCACAAGGTACCACTGACGCTTGCACACTGACCTGAATGCTTTAGCCGTGAGCGCCCTGTCTCAGTTGTTCCAGGCTGATACTATCGTAAGGATCCTGCTGTTAATCTTGCTATCGTTAGACTAAGGTGCTGTGCTGCTAAAGGCTCTGTGGAAATCAGGGACCCAGATCTAATGGCAACTGAGAGGTATTTTGTACATAACTTATCTAAACTCTCCCGGGAATGCCAGTGAAAATTCTTTTTTCCAGATCTCTTCTGAAGGCTCTGTGACATTGTGGATGCAGGAAAATCTGAGGGTGTCCCAAGTTGTATTGTAGGGAGGAAAAGGGACAGTTCCATCTCCCATTCCGGATTCCTGTGTCTTTTTTGCTACAGCAGTAATTACTTCTCACAGGTGTTTCATTTCAGATCTGTGTCAGCCATAATAACTGGAAGGGGACCTGATCTTCTAAAAAGAAGACCAGTTTCATGTTCAAATTAGGTTTTTTGTGTGTGTGTGTTTGTTTTTCTGAATGGGCAAGAGTAAAAGCGTTCTAACAGTCTCTGCTTGTGGTGAGTGATGGTGCTTTTGTCTTTCAGATCTGGTTCGAGGTTGGGAAAGGTTTCTTGGATGGGTCCCTTGACAAAAACATGACTAGGAAGAAGCTGTATGAAGATGGTAGGTTACTCCCAAAATCTCAGACTCTCTTCCACTCACTCTGATTGGAACATGTAGTTAGCTAGCATATGGAAGTGCTTAATTTGCCCAGCTGACGTGACTTTTTTGCAGAACCTGATCACCCACCCTGCCATAGGTGACCAGGTGTGTCCTCCCGGCTCCCATAGGAGGTTGGGGGGTATTGCTGTTTCACAGCTGAGTGACAAGCCCATCATGGTGCAGCAAGGTCTGCAGGGCCCAAACTAGGGTCTCAGTAGTCTGGAGAGAATCCTAGGCAGCATCGGAGTGTGCTTGCTGCCTTCCTGGTCTTTTGCCTGGCTTCTGACCTCTGTTAGAGGCAGTCAGCTGTGCTGGATGGAGAAAGATGAAGCTGCTTGTTCTCCATTCTTATGATGCCCCGTTTGACAAGTTTGCTGCCAGGCTGACCTCAGTCTCTTTAGGCTAGAAGTCAGGCATACAGCGGGGCAGCTTCCATGGGTTCCTTCCATGTGAGTTTCTGATGTGATATTTCAATGTTACCTATGATTTTCAAGTGTGTTTTTCAGGTGTGTTTCAGGTGAAATAATACTAGTTGTAGTATTTCACAATGGATTATTTTATTTTTCACTTGTCCTATTATTGCAGTTGTTAATAGTGAAGGCTCTTCAGTATCCATTGACAAGATGTTAAGCAAAAGTAGTCTGTACTTAGAGCTGAGCATTTCCTTGTAAATCCTCCCAACTGGATGTTTCCTTCTGTGATGTTCCTGTAAGTTTCAGCTTAGACCAAACACTGCCCTGCTGAAACAGGCTTCTCTTTTGTATACTTGTCTTCCACATACATCATTTCAGCTCACAAAGTACTTGTACTCTCTCTAGGGTACCTTTAGTTCCTAAGTTTTCAACTAATTTGGAAATATCACCTTCCAAATTTATACTAATATGTTTGAAAATCTGCTTGGGAAGATGAATTCAGTCCTCCACAGCTCTCAGGATGATCAGGTTTAACAATAATAATTTCTCTGTATGTCCCAAGCTCTAACGGAGATGGAATCCACCTTGAGGAAAGTCACAAAGGAGCGTCGAGGCAGATCATTCAACAGGCATGTCCTCATAGACAGCTTACTGCAGGGGAGCCTCAGCAACCAGCAGGTTTGTGCACCTGTTATGTCATTACAAAATAAGGGAGTTTTTCTAGAGCAGTAACTAATTACATAGTATTCTTTGATTAATTCAAGTTTTTGCGTCTTTTTCGGTTCAGATTCATTACTGACACAGGATTTCTCTTGGGTTCTTTTTCCTCTGGTCCTTAACTGTGTAAAATTTTGGTAGCTTTCCTTGCCTCTACCTTGTCACTCTTCTTCATAAGCTGCAAATACGATAATGCGTTAAGTATCTGTCTCAAGTGCCATTTCTGTGAAATTGTCACAGAGAATTCAGTCTGCTCCTAGGTTTTCTGCTGTCTGCACTAAAGGGATTTCATGTGCTCAAATGGAGGATGTGCTGCTTCTCTTTAATCCTTACAGTCCTAAGGACGTCATTTCCTGAACAAGGCTTTATTTCCTAGATTCTGGAAGATGCAATGATTTTTTCCTTGGCGGGATGCGTAATCACTGCTAACTGTAAGTACAGAATGCAAGTAGCCCTCCATCCTTGGATTCAGCTTTCTAACAATGAGTGTGATGACATGGGGCTGATTTTAGGCAAGCACAAAGCAATATTCATCATCTTGTTATTCCTGAACTACAAATGAATCAAGGCAGCTAGTTTCACAGCAGACTCTTGACAGATCCTCAGTTAGTGAGTTGAAGCTAAGCTGTGGTTGACAACTTTTTCAGTCATTCGGTGAATCTTGGAATTTCTTCCTGCTGCTTTTCACCTGGACTCTGACCCCAGCCAACTGGTACTAAATTAGATGAAATAGCAGCAGAAGATTTGAGCCACAAAAATCACAACCTAAAATGTTTTCTTGCATTTGGGAGGGGAAATAGAGCTGAATGCTGATATTTGTCTGTCTGCTTTGGATTTCTGGGAGATGCGAAAGATTTCCAAAGAAGTTACTTTGGGATTTGTACAGAAATTATGGAGAAAAAAAGCAAATGAAAACATTAACTGAAGCTGTGTAAACCCTGTAGTGGAAGGGGAGTGATTTGAACTTAAACCCATGATTATCAGACCTCTTATCTTAGCTGTGGGGCTTGGACCCCAAAGAAAACTTCTCAGGTGCAGAGAATGTCCTCTCCAAGTTTCTGGAAAGAATGTTGTTTTTAGAGAGGTGACTCCTCGGGGATTTCCAGAGAGTCTCATAAACAGACAAATTGGATTAGTATAAATGCTTGCTTATGGGCAACTGCATCCTATACTCCTGTTTCATATGCAAGGTTTCTTTCCCATTCTGCTATTGAAGAAATCTCTTGAGTACCTCACGGAAGAGATGTAGGGGAAGCAAATTCTGGACGCCTTGGTAGAGAGACTTGTACTGTTCTTGTCCCTCCCAGTTAGGAGCCCAGGTGCTGACTTTCTAAAGCACTCATCTGACATATGCCAAGGAAACATTTAAATAAGGGAATTTTCTGGTAATCTCAGCAAACTAGCCTTCCAGGTGAAGAGTTGGTCTAATAACTCTTGTTCCCAGGGTGGTTGCTGCAGTGTCATAGCTGTTTGATGGAAAAGTCACTGTGAAAGAGTCACTGTGGCTGACTCTGCTGGGTGGTGTGGTCTCTTCCCCAGAGCTATGAGGCTGCTCAGCTCGGTCTCCTGCACTGCTCTGTCTTGATTCCTTCCCCAGTGTGCACCTGGGCCGTCTATTTCCTGACGACCTCCCCAGATGTCCAGCAGAATCTCTACAAGGAGGTGGACCGTGTTGTGGGGAAGGGACCAGTTACGCTCGAGAAGATTGAGCAGCTCAGGTGAGTGTCTTTCTTAGAAGAAATGAGAGAGGGATGTTATCTCATGAGATGGGGGCAGGAGCTGCATGTATTGGAGGCTGCGTCAAAAGAGGGCATCCAAAAGCTACTTCATTTTATTTTGGAAAAAATCAAACCGGGTAAGTTGCAAGACAGACCAAATCTCTGCTTTAGGGCTCCAGACAGGTGGACAAGGCTGCTCCCTTCCAGGTATATAGAATAGACTCTTTAGGTTCATTTGCAGAGGAAGAGAGCACAGAGTTAGTGCCCTGGCTGTCTAAAAACACTCTTTGTGCCAAGACAAACCCTGGAGAGTGTCTCCCATTAGTCACCAGTGAATCCTGGGTATACCAGTGACTGCACCGGTGCAACTGAAGAATCTGAGAATGGCATCGTTGCCCTGCCCTCCCTGTAGGGCTCAGGCTGGGAGAGTCCCGTAGACATTCAGTTGTGGGGCACATGCCAGTCATGTGATGTGTATGAATTGGGGCTGCAGAAGGGAACAGATGAGAACTGGGTTTTCCTCCTGGTCTTAGAATGGACCATATGGCTAGGATGGGTCGGGGATAAATGGCTTTTCTCTTCTTTGAGCTCGTGTAAGGTTACATTTTTCAGAAAGGAAACTAGAAGGACTTTATTTCACTGCTGAGTGCTGTCAGGAGCCCAGCAGTTGTGGGAGAACTGTTAAGGGAAACAGTGAAGACTGAGTGTCAAATTTTGATAAATTCATTGGCTGCTTGGTAATTTTTGCCTTAAAGTAAAACTCTGGAACTTTAAAAAGGAAAGAACGAGAATCTGAATTCCCAGCCAATTCTTGACTGCACCACACAGCTAAGTTAGGTCCCAAGGATGGAAGATTTTTTTGTTGTTTTTTAATTTTGAAAGCTATATGGGCCACCCTGCTAAATTTTAGACAGCAGTTAAGGCTAAGATTAGGATTTCAGTAGGAAAGAAAGGAATGTTTTACTTTCCTGCTGACTTTGACATGCTTCAGAGAAATAGGATGAGGGCAACGTACAGAGAAGCTCATTGGTCATGTGTATTTGTGTGTGTGTGTGTGTATGTACTGTGTGTATAAATATATATGTATGTAAATATACATACAGAGAGAGAATTAGTTCTGGTGGGTATATATTCTGGCTACTTACTAATTTTCGCCCTTGGGTTAGGATTTCAGGAAGGAAGTCATGATGACCTGGCTTTCCTGTCGATCATTCTGCAGGCCACAGAGTGCTGATGAGAACTGAAGTTTTTGTAGACAAATAGATAATATTCATTTTTCATACCAGAAATAGCCACTCTAAGATACTTTTCCCCGGGCTTTCAAAAAGAAATGATGAAAAATCTGGGTTTCTCACTGATGTTTGCATGTACCAGAAAGATAGATTTGGAGAAGTAAATTTATCTGCTTCATGTCTTGGTTTTCCAAAAGTAGAGGCAATCTTAGTAAGCTTAACAGTGGGATTCATGTTGGAGGAATTCAAAAAAGAAAGCACAGAAGAAACTTTCTGAAGGGCCGCAGAGCTAGGCTGATGACTGGTGAACAGTGTGCCTTTATTTTGGTGCATCTGTTGCCCAACTGGGTAAGTTTTATACTTGGGCTAGTGTTAGGGTTTCAGTAAAACAGTGCAGTGTGGCGGGGGGTTGTTCTGCTGTTTCTTGGTGAGATATCTAGGAAAATGACTAGTGTGTTTATGCCCTTTTAGCGTTAATTTGGTTTAAAATTAAGGTTAATTTCATTTAAAATCTGGAAAAGGCAGGCTGAATAGAAATTTTGATAACCTTCGTTAAAAGCTTATGGCCAAATGTTTTAACTAACCTGATAACTAAACAGACTGCTGGTTGCAGATACTGTCGGCAAGTTCTGTGTGAAACAGTGCGAACAGCAAAACTTACTCCCATTGCTGCACAGCTGCAGGAACTGGAGGGCAGAGTTGATCAACATACTATCCCAAAAGAGGTAGGTCAGTGCTGGGAGCACTGGGCCACCCTGCCTTCCTGGGGAGGAATTTGCTGTTTGTTCTTCCAGCGGAGGGGTGAGGCAGAAAAACATGTATTTTGGTACTGTTTAACTTGAGCAGCTGATCTTTTGTCTGACAGCACCATTTAGCGCAAAGTTTGCCATGCTATTCCTTTGTGGAGAGGTGCTGGGAACTCATGTTCTCCTTCTGAATAGATTTGTTTCCAATTTTGGGTCCTTAAGTGTTGAATAGTCTTTGGAAGAGGTCTCTGGGCTCGGTTGTGTATAAAAGAGCATGACTTCAGCTGATCACATCACCCATATTTCCCAAGCAGAATGCAAGGGAATTTCCATTGCAGGGAATGCAAGGGCTCCATACATACATGCCAGTAAGAGTGAGATCCTGGGATCTGGCCCTTTATACTTTACTGGGATCTGGCCTTTGCTGGCCCAGCAAGAGTTGCAGCACAGGTCTTAGAAGTTAAAATCCTAACCTGTGGGCATGGATTATAGAAATCTGTAATGCATATTACCTTTATAGGCATTTTTAAAGCACCTGTTAAATATGAGTGATCCAAAGAATAATACTCCTCTGCCACGATAGTCCAAAGATGCCTTGAACTGTGCTTTTCTTCTTACTCTGTTTTATTTTTCCTTACAGACACTTGTGCTTTATGCTCTTGGTGTGATGCTGCAGGATAGTTCATCTTGGCCTTCACCATACAAGTATGTAGAATCAGGACCTTTATTGCCAGTAATTCATTTCCTTTTTTTTTTTTTTTTCTTAATTAATATTCTTTGGATCTTAATTTGGTGCACAGCCTTTTTGGCTAACTTATACAGATTTTGGAGATGAAAGGGAGTCTGTAAGAAAAATCTATGAAGATCTTGATTTTCTTATCTACATGGCAGGACTTCTGTGGCACTTTAGGTTGCGATTCTCCCAGGCTCCAGTCTGTGTATGTGTTATAGTTTAACAACAGATTTGTTTTTTCATTTTCTTTTACTTTTTCTCCACCACATACACAGTGCTTTCCTGGCAAATGCTGAGAAATTATTTTTAAGGTGTTCTGTGAGAGAAAAACATGATTTGAATGGGTTTGGAATCGCTACCTGTTACCATGAAACAGTGGTGCAAGGGAGGAATCATCAGTCAGAAGGTTGGACTTTTCAGGGGGAAGGAAATGCTCCCTCATTACTTCTGTCTCTGAAAACAAAACTGAATCCAGGCCACTATTTTGGAGGCTAAGTTAAAAACAACAACAACAAAAGAAACAAAATGAAAATTCAAAACACCTGCTGTAGCTTACCATGGCCTCCAGGTGGCAAATATTAATGTTTGTCTGATTTTGCTTGCGCTAGGAAAAAAAAGTGTGGTTCAGTTATCCTAGAGAAACGGAGGGGACAGCTGTGATTTGGTGAAAGAAGAGAGCCCTGAGAACAGCATTTGCCATCTCCTGCCAGCGTAGCTCTTGACAGAGGGTCAGGCACTGCTGCACCTGCCTGCGTCGTGCCAGGAGCGGCCCCTTGGACGGGTCGTGCTCTGTGCTTGTGGCAGGTCCTGCGGGGCACAGGGAAGTGCTGCTGTGAGCTCAACCTGTGAGCACAACCTGCTTATCCCGAGGAGGAGGAGGGTGCAGGTTGTGGCTGAGCCTGGAGCTGCCTGTGTGTTTGACAGAGATAGGAGATCAGCACTTCATTTCACCCACTTGCTGTGCAAAAACATTGTGTTAAGCCCTTTTGTCCTCCATAGTTTTTTTTTTTTTTTTTTTCCACTAGACAGCTGCATTTTCTTGCTGCTTAGAACATCCGTAATTTGCCAGTTCAGCAGGAGTATGTACTGGATGCTGCCTCTGCTGAGGGTCAGCACCAACCTGCCTTTTGACTTTCATAGAAGCAGGGCTCCAGTTCTTGGGTGCTCAGGTAGGGAGCCAAGGGTCCGAAGTGGAAGTGCAAGAATTTAGCACAAAATGAAAGAGAACTGCCTTCCAGCCACCAAACTGCCTGTTTTATTTTTTCTTCTGTAATGTCTTGTGTTGAAACTAACTGATATTTTATTAGTCTCCTTTAGGTTAATTTATTATGAGAATTTTATTTTAACTCATGCCAACCCTGGATGATAGTTTTCTCTCAGCCTCCGCCAACCTAATGCTGGAAGGCACTTTTCTCACTTTAATGAGTCACCAGCTTCCCTCCCCCAGCACATCTATATCCACATCCACACACCAGCTGCCTAATGAGGAGGCTGAGGGGCAAGCAGAAGAGGGAAACATTTTTGAAAGCAAGAGAGAAGGAGGCAGATCAGATTGTATGTAACGTTCCCCAGGGGGAAGAAAGGGCAGCTAGCAGCATCAGCTCAGCTGTGTGCCCAAGCTAAACACCATTCTTGGAGAGGCAGTGCATGTGAGACGCAGCCCTGTGTCACACTAACTCAGTTACTCAGCTTTTGAACTAAGCTGGGACACAGCTGGCCAGCTTGGAGCATAGATGGAGTGGGTGGACAATTGCCTTCACATATGTTTGTGGAATTACCCATCATGATTTAGATGGAAGAGGCATTGGATTGATGCTGCTATTAAATTAGTGAGATTCTGTCTTTCACTGCCAGTTTGTTACTCTCATGTGTGTGCAAATGTGTCCAGGGGAAGGATCCTGCAGCTGCACAAAGCCTCATTGCATTTTGTCTTTCATAGATTTGACCCAGAGAGATTCAATGAGGAATCAGCCATGAAAAATCTCTCCATGTTAGGTTTTTCAGGAAGCCAGGAGTGCCCGGAGTTGAGGTGAGCATAAGGAAAGAGGTCTGTGTGCCTCTCTGATAGAGGGAAGAGAAGGTCATTTCAGCCCATTCCTGTTACTGCTGAGACAATCTGTCCAAGCTGGCAGTTGTCCTTTGGCAGATTGACATCGAAGCCACGTTTCTATTCTCATTCTTCTTTTCCCTCAGGTTTGCCTATATGGTGGCTACAGTTCTGCTCAGTGTTCTGGTAAGGAAATTGTACCTCCAGCCCGTGAAAGGACAAGTCATGGAGACCAAATATGAGCTGGTAACCTCACCAAAGGAGGAAGCCTGGATAACGGTGTCTAAGAGAAGTTAAGAGCAACCAAAACAGAGGGCTGGAAGTGCCAGCAGTGGGCACGCACTTTCAATTCTGGGCAAGGTCTTTAGAGGGACTGGTGCTGACAGCACACTGACTCAGCCAAGGAATTTTACATCCAGATGTTGTTATTTTCCATGTTCTTAACTACACTCCCCTTTGTGGGCACTTTTTCTAACTCAACTAATGATTGTTATTAAAGTAGATGTAATCTGTTTGCATTTTTTTACACTTGCTTTTGGATCTCTAGCCATACCCTTGCAAAGGAAGCAATAAAACCTTGCAATGGTTTATCTGTCTCTTCACTGCCAGGTGCCAGCTAGTCAAAGAGCAGGCTCCTGGTTAGTCCAGCACTTCTCCAACAGCAGCCAGGGCTGGATATGAGGCTGTGCACAGGGATTGCTTTATGGATCCCAGCTAGAAAGACCTTGGAGGCACAAGGACAAAGTCTTTCTCTAAATATAGGTATTTTTATTCTAAGTATATTTCCTTCCCTTCAGCTAGAGCTATAACTGTCAAAAGGAGCAGATATATCTTGTGAAAAGTGTGTGCGAGTGTGTGTGAGAAAGAAAGATATAAAGTAGGGTGGGAATAGCACCACCAGCTCTTGCCATGTAATCTTGCCATGCTGCAGGGTTGTAAAAGAAGTGCTCGTAAACTTGGAGGAATAAAATTGGTTTGGCCCCTGAGAACACAGAAGCATCGGTGATAATATAATGAAGTGAAATAAAATCACAGAACAAAGCCCTGAGAAAAGGATTCTCCATCCTGGCAGTTCCGAGGGCAGTGTCTAATTTAATCAGCATCAGAAATGATGACAGATGCTTGCAAATAACTCAGCGCTGGGTTGGCATGAGTCTGGCCATGCAAGTACTGGAAATGGAGTGTGCAGATTTTTTAGGGCTCTGAATTAATATTGTATTTAATAACTTAAGGTCTTTCAAAGAACCTTCTTCCTCCTGTTGCAAAGTAGCTTCTCATGCCATGTGTTCACGTGCTCTTCCTTGTCTCTTTCGCTCCTGCTTGGCCAGAACAGACCAGCTACGGAAAGATTTTTCAGAGCCCCATGAATGGCAAGTACCTGTTACCCCTTTTCCTCAATACTGTTGCCATCCTACCTCCTTTTCAGTTGTTCCTCTTCTTTTCTCTTACATCATCTTTGACGTGATCTTGATGAGTCTTTTTCTCAGAGCCTGGCTCCTCTGTCAGCCCAGGTTCCTTGCCCCTTCCCACCCCAGAGCCGGGTGCTGGGAGCTGTCAGCGCCCCTGGAGTTAGCACATCTGACGCCAGCCTCTCTGGGCACCAGACGAGGAAACTTCTGCTCTCGGGTTGAATGTAGCAGTTCTGCTTTTGAGGGAGCAGTGGAGTTTCAGAGCCCCACAGTTCAGTGTGTGTTGGCAGAGAGGTAACACAGAGATGCTCTTTTTTAAAATTATTTTCTGCTGGGCAGAAAAGGAGGGTTGCAGGGGCTTATCTTGCTGCCCCTCTTGCATTGATTTTTATAATGAACTGCAAGAAAGCACTTGCTATTCTGACCTCCATTTAACTGAAGGTTGGTCATGTCCCCAGATGGCAATTCATGTCAAGCTTTGCTTCACTGCTTATGCAAAAAGCCCATTTTTCTTGAAGGTTGCAGATGTTTCTTAAACCTTCTGGAGAAATCAGTGTGCTAAAGGATTTTACTTTAAAGCATCCTTTGTGGAGGAGGCCAAACGGAAGCTAAGTAACTGCCTTCTCAGGAAAAAAAAAGATAAAATAGCACTGTCCCTGCTATGAACCAGCCTAGGAATATGATTTTGTCATATAATGGAGGTACTAAGATCTGTTTTCTTGTAGCCACATGGTAGGAGTGAAATTTCAGGCACACCTGAAGAGCTTTTCAGGAAGCCTTTTCAAGAATAATTGTCCAGATTTCTGTTACACTCTTTCTCTGCCTTGTTTGAGCTGTACCTGTGAACTACCTTGTAGCAGTTATTTACTAAGTACAGGAATAAAAAAAAAATGGGAATAATTCCATGTAATTTGTTATGAACTCTGCGCTCACAGTGCAGGCCAATAGGTAAACCTGTGCTGCAGGGCCATGACTGTTTTGAGAAGAACATGCCCAAAGTACTGGGGAAAGCCAATGATTGGTTTGTTTTTTTTTCTCAAAACTGGTCTCTTAAAAAGACCCTAGATCATCAGTTAAGGAAATGTTTGGAGCTCAAAGAAGCGAGGAGAGGAGGATACAAATGCCCAGTGAGGAAGGAAGGATCTCTCAAGTGTTCGTTAGGCAGCGCTTGCAGTGGCGCTGAGGAGCTCCCCTTCTTCCATCTTGCTGTACTTGTCATTTCAAACAGTAAGTTACAGGATTCAGTGTCACATTTTTCAGCCCAGCTGTGTCTCCTTTTCTTATGCAGCAAAAATGCTTTTTGGTATGGGAATGTGCAGGGTTCAGAGCTTCCTCATAAAGTCTTAATATGTTTTTTCTTGGAAACTTGAAATGCAAATTTTATTAATTTCTCCACTCTCTCCTTGTTCTGTGTGCAGTGTTAGCTGATGTTTCAGCCCTAAGGAGGGTGCATACAGGGTGTCCCCTTCCTTTATGTCTATCCATGTGCCCTTTCTCCTTTTCCTACAAAAAATAACTTCTGAGTTTTTGGGATCTATTCAGCTGCATTTGACAGGGGCAGGGGCTTGAAACCTCAAATGTTAGGTTTCTACAGATGTTACGAAAAAAAATATATATATGACAGGCTATAGGAAAGAGAGTGTGTTAGAGGTGTCACAAGACTGCAGCCAAAGCCAGTGCACTGTTAGGCTGTGAAAAAGCCTGAGTCAGAGCCTGCACCGCAGCAGGCACCAGAATAACCAATCTCAGAAGTCTGGTCAGTGGAGAATGTTTTCTTTTTTTCCATCCTGCTACTCCTAGGCCATGCCCTAAGGGCACTTCTAAGGCCCAGAGATTCCTGCTGGCCCTAAAGTGGACATGGAGGCAGCAAGGCAACCTGCAGAGAAATGCTTTAGTCTGGAAACAAAGCCAAGAGGAGGAGGTTGTTTCTATAACATACAAAGTTGTTGCTTTTTTATGCTTCAGATTCCTGTTCTGCAGCAGAGAGCTACTTCACAAATTCCAGGATGGTTTAAAAAAGCCTACAGAAAAGCTGTCATTTCATTCCCTGGACTTTTACTGTAGAATGAGCTTTTGCAGAGGACCGTGAGCTGTAATGCAAGGTGAGAGGCTAAATATATCTCTGTGCCTGTGCAACCTGCTGCTGTCGGAAGCAGGCAGCCAGCACAGGTGCTGGGAGCAGTTGGGTCAGTGCTAATTGATTATCGTGGCTCTTTCTGGCTGACAAAGCCTTACGCTTTTGCCCCTTGCAGTGGTGGCTTTCTGAGACAGCTGTTGACAAAACTTTTGGCAGAGTAACCGGCGTGTTGCAGCTACCTTCCCCCATCTCCAAAACAGCCACGAATGACTTTACCTCTAGGTCTTAACCTGCATATAGAGCCATTATTGCAAGGCAGCAGAGCTGATGGTGATGGTTGTAGCATGCAGTTCAGGGCTCAGGACTGTGCGTTTTACTTTCCATGCTGAAATGGAAAGGATGGCCAGGGCAAGTGCTGGCCCGCTGGCTGCAAATCAGAGTGGTTGTTGTTGGGCAGAGTGGGCATTTGCTGATTTAAAACATCTTGGGCAGCTCCCCTGCAAGCTCCCTCTTACCTGTGCAGTTATCATGTGAGCCTGGGGCTGCTGGCAGTACAAATTGGGGGAACAATATGTCTATCACATGTTCGTGTTTTGCTCATGAACATTTGGGTAATGCCACCATGAGCTAGAATTACTTCCCTTCCTTGTGAGGTACTGTGCACACATTCTTCCACCAGCAGTAGGAGATATCTGCACAGTCTCACCTGTCAGTTGGGCATGGCTGGCCTTCCCGAGGCTTCTGTTAGTGCCACAAAAAAAGGATTCCCTGGCAGGAACACTTGGATGTAGATGCATCCTGATCAGCAGGTTGAAATCTGCGATTTACTGGCTTCCTTTCTTACTGGGTCCTCTTGTAGCTTTGGGGCGAAAGGAATGAGGTAGAATAATACGTAGCTGAAAGCACTTGGGCACTCAGCATCTCACCCACTTCTCCATTCCTTTTATCAAGAGTGACTGCGAGGGGAGGAAAAAAGAGGCTTTTAAAGAGAAGGCAAATCTTCCTCATTAGTGACTTATGCCAGCAGGAAACAGAACTGTTATGATTATCACGGCAGCTCTTACCATTTCTTTCCACTTGTCCAAAGCAGGAATTGCTGGCAAATATTTCAGGCGTGTTTCTCTGTAGCTTGAATGTCTGCACCCATATTGGCATCTTTCTCTAGTTGAGCTCAGGACTGGTTTTTAGCAATCACTCTTCAACTAAACAAGAGGCCTGTTTGACATCTTTTAGGATTCAATGCCAGGTTTTTGGTGATAGCAGACGGAGAAGAGGAACTACCACATGCAGAAAAAAAAAAAGGTTGAAGAAAATGTTCCTCACATATGGAGGGTGGGGAAGGAGAGAAGATAATGTTGCCAAGGCAACATTGCTTGAGATAAGTATTTTTAAATCTGTGAATTTAGCGTTCAAAACACAGTTGTGTTTCCCACAAGAAGATTTGGAGGAGGGTTGGAGTGGAAAAATCCTTTCCCTTACTTTTCAGGTCATTCCTTTTTCTTTTACAGAGGATCCAGAACCCAAGATAAATGAAGTAAGTGCAATTACTCTGATATTAGCACTCCTTCAGAGACAAGATTTTGTTTTGAAGAGGCAAGAAGGTCAGCCATAGCTCTGTATCTGCATCAACATCTCTAACACAAGCATTGATCATCTCTTTAATGGGGAAAGTAGTTTAACTAGGTCAGTTAGGCCACTGAATTGTTGCAAGGACGAATCTTGCAGCATTCCAAGCTAAACTACGTGTAAGTCAGAGCACAAACTTAATGATAGTTGATACTCAGATGTCTGAGTGATCGGAGACCTGGTACGATAACTGAGGCCTTTGGCTATGGACAGAGAGTAGAAGATGCAGGATGCAAGGTGAAAAGGAAGAGCAGAGGAGCCGGGTGCAATTTGGCCCTGGGAAGTGTTTTGTTCTACTGTGAAACACAGCTGCAGCTGGACTAGCAATCTCCCAGTGGCTCTCTTAGGCAGGAGACATTTGCTCTTCATACAGGGTGCCAGAGCCGGGGCCACCTCTGCGGCTTCTGTGGCCCAGTGCCTGCAGTGCTGGGCTCCCCGTGGGAGCAGGGCAGGCCAGCCCTGCACAAGCCCTGGCACTGAGGCACCCCGCGCTGGGGCTGTCTGGCTGCCAACTTTCTTGTCTCACCCAAAAAAAGGGCCTTTTTTTTTTTTTTTTTTTAAACAGCAGCTTCCAACTCAGATATGACTCAGACACTGCAGCAAAGGTAAAGGGATCATCTTCCCTCTTGCAACTTTATATCAGAAGACCCTGGGTATCCTCTCTAAAAAGGCAGGGCTTGCTGGGCACAGCCATTAACTGGATTCAGTTCTTTAATGTAATTGACCAGACCAGATGCTCCTGCAGTGCTGTGTACCTGCTGGCTCAGGGCAGCATTTCAGCATTAAGCTAAATTCCTACAATTACTTGGTGCTGAGAGCTCTTGGGAGAGCAGGCTGGTGGGAGAAAGAACAGTCATCTCTAGAAAGAAGATGCCATTTCACACAGGAAAGCTGCTGTCCTCACCAAATTGCCCCAGGCCATGAATCCAGGAAAGGAACAAAAGTCTACTGGAACAGTCAGAGCAAAGCAGTAAGTCATATTGGGCCATTTATCTTTGGGGGTGAAGGAAGGGAAGCAAATGAGGGTCTCTACAAAAGCAAAGATCATATTATTAAGCTGTGGAAACTGGCACCTGGTAGCAGCGTTTCATATTGGCCGAGACTCTGATACTGAATAAGTAAGGCCCAAATAGAGTTAAGGCTACTTTATTCCCCTTACCATCTTCCCAGTATTTTCCTTGATAAAACCTACCAGCAATGTGGGGGAAAAAAAAAAAAAAAGGCATTTTTTTTTATGTTACCATAGGATGTCCTGTTGGGATTCACTGTTGTCAGATGTGTTGTTTTAACTGACGGACTAAGATGAAAATACATACTCTGGCTTTGGGGTTCCTTGGACTGAAAAGCAGGAGCTTGGACCGCCTCGCTCATGTGGGGTTTGTTAGCTGTGAATTACTGATTACATTACGTGTTTATTCCACCCTACCCTTTAGGGCCATTGCGCTGCTCCGTTCTACACGCTGATGCTCTCCCTCTATGCATTTGCCTTGCAGCTGAGCCCTGGGAGATGCAGGTGCCCTGGCATGTCTAATAACAGAAATGCAGCAGCTTCAATCCCTACTCTGCAGCCTTTGCTGCCCTGTGTGTCACGAGCTGCCTCTGCCTCCATCCTGGGGTGCTTGTCAGTCAGCCCGGCGCGATGAGGGGGTTCACACAGCCGTGGGCACTGCCCCACAAGAGCTGCCTCTCCCCGGAGCTGCCAGGGGGAAAGGGCCTTGGAGGAACACGAGCTGTGTGAGTTAATGGGAGCTGACGGAAATGTCCGCAGGAATACACCCCTGCCTATCATGGAAAATCAGCTGGAGCGGGATCAGTGCAGCTGCCCCACATTCATAGAGTGAGGTATTTGGGAGCACAGAGGATCTTTGAAGCACTTAGTCCTTCCACCATGCAGAGCTCACATTAAATTTGCAGGAGGCTGCGTCTTCCTTTGATGTTCTTATAAAAGAAAGGAGCAAATTCACTGCTTGTTAACAGACTGCTCCAAATTAACTCAGGTGTGGGCCTGGCCCTGAAAACCCCGCTATGAATAGGGCACTGTTACTGATGCTGTGTGATTGCAATGGATGCCACTGGCTACTCATATAATAGCCTAGCACAGGGCCAGTTAAATCTTAGTTGTGGCTTGCAGGCATTTAAAACAAAACTTTTGAAGTTGCTTTGCTATGTGGATTTTGAATATCTCACTAAGCATATACTTGACTATTTAAGTGCCTAGAGCTTTGCAAATACAGTATTGCTATAATGCAAAGGAAAACGAAATGATACAGGGGGGCTGCTGCATCAGGCCTCAGGTTTCTCACCCCAGTGGAGATAACTGCTTAGGGCAGTTGTTATCTGTTGCTGTTCATATCATAGTTCATAGTGAACCACTTTTGTGCTTGAAGCACCTTGATGATAACTTTTACATAGCAGAGAAAAAAATTCCGCATGCCTGCATCCTGCACTAGCTTTTATATATTTTATAGCTGTACTGTGCCAGTGAGGTAATCACATTTTCTCAATTACCCTTAAGAACTGGAATTCCTTATCACCTCTGTGTTTCTCTCTCCCACTACTGCACAGGTCTTGAAATTGTCATCACAGCTAAAAATCCTCATTCTGTAAATTAAACTGTGATTTAAGAAAAAAATTTACGCTGCAGCCTCCTCATAAAGCTCCAGCAAGTCTTTTGCTGATGTGACTCACTCAATTACTCATGTGGGCAGACTTTCAGATAATAAAAGTAGTTAATGGAAAGCAGTGAGAAATACTGCTGATTCCCGAGGAAGCAGGGGAGGGGGAAGGCTACTGCGGAACTGTATCCGAAGCACTGCTAAATTCATAGTGCTTCCAGCCATTTTCTTAAGATAAAGATTTCTCCATCCTGTCCTTTTCTCTTGCATAAAAACAGCTTGGAAAGTCAGGTTGGCAGTAAAGGAACAGAAGTACAGCAGCTCTGTGTTCTTGCTCCTCTCCTCCCCTTCCTACATATTAGGGATGATCGCCAGTCTGTGCCCCAACATAATCCTTTTATCCTGGTTATGTATACACTTAAGCAATATTCAGTACTCTAATGAGCTCTGCATTCCTGAATCAAGGAGTAGAACTAGTGACTGGCCTAATTGAGCTCTTTTGTTTGCGATGCTGCATGCGCTGACAAGAAGCAGATTATTCTAGCCTAAATAACAGGCCTTTGAGTTTCGGTGTGCTATAGGTCAGGTAATACAGCTGCGAGGCGGATTTCACTGGGACATTTTAGCAAGTGCACATTGAAGAAATAGGGCACTTTTCAAAGCTGGTGAGCCAGGAAGTTGTTCAAGAGTAGTAAAGCACCACTTTGATGTGCGAGGCAGCTTAGGTAAAGAAATTGGGTGCATGTCATGGCTTCGAAGGGACTCACGCTTAAGCCAATGCTAGAACTAGAGCCGTGGCTCTGTGGCTGCCAGGTGTTTGAGGGATGTGCTGCTGCAAACGGCGACGCCGGTGACACGCGTGAGAAACGGGGGGACGTGACCCCGCGCTCATGCCTCGTGCAGGATGAGCTGCGGGGGAGACCAGGCCTTGACTTGCAAAGCAGAGCTCCAGGCACGGAGAAGCAGTGCCTGGGCGTTGAGGCTGTGGACCTAAGTAAGCGTCTGTCGGATTATATTTAGCAACTATGCACTGCAGAGGAGCGCGGAGAGGGAAGGAGGGGAACTAATGCGTAGCTGGGCGCCACGGGCATTGAGCACGCAGAGCGAGGAATGAGGCTCTTCGGAGAGGATGAATTGCCTCGGTGTTCCCAATTCAAATAAATCTCTGTGCGAGAGGGAGCTGCACACACTTGTATGATTGCTTCCAACAGCAGAGCTCAGCTTTATTTATCCTTCAGTAATGGCACAACCCCACACTGGGTTAAATGAAGGGCCACTAACTCGCAGCATCGAGCTCTGGCCCTGTACTGGAGCTGTCTCCTACAGCTGTTCCCTGCTGGGAACACAGGAGCAATAAGGGCTCCTTAAATAAACCAGTGTCAGAGGCTGCTCTACCCCACAGTTACACACCCAGATGAGCCCCAAACCCTCTAGAAACTTGTTAGCTAAGGTTGGCATCTCCAAAGGGTGTCAGGGGCCCTGCCTCATTTAGATTCAGGGCTGTGAACACCTCACTCTGCTATGCTTTTGGAAAGCCTGATTCTAAAAAAGACAAAAATGGGGAAAAAGCCCTTAGCCCTGTATGAGGCAGGCCCCCAAGGTGTTGATGCAGAACAGTTA
This sequence comes from Tinamus guttatus, assembly GCF_059628265.1. Lineage (NCBI taxonomy): Eukaryota > Metazoa > Chordata > Aves > Tinamiformes > Tinamidae > Tinamus > Tinamus guttatus. Next base: position 3,266,335 of record NW_028288731.1, read on the forward strand.
ATCTTCTGAGTGTTGTCATGTATTCCAAGGCTCCACTATCTCCTGCATCTCTGCCTGCCTGGAGCCCATGTCCACGTGCAGCAGGCCAGCTTAATCTGGGTTTAAGCTACGAGAGCAGGGAAATATGGGGCATGCACAATTTTCTTGACTATGCCTCATACAGCAAGCTCTTATATCATATCTAAGGTGGTAGATCTGTCTCATGACCAGATTCCTGCTTTCATCACAGGTCCCAAGATACAGGATTTTGTGCACATGAATTAAGAGGTCTGCTGATATACAGGGGAAGAGAGAAGCAACTTATCTCATACAAGGAATCCGTGCCAGAGCTGTGAAATGACCCTAGATTACCTGAGAATCAGGTCAGTGCTTTAACTGCTCAGGTTGAGCTGCTGATCTGCAAGGAGTTTGCGAGGTGCAGCAAGGCAGGAGGGCGCTGTGAGTACTCTGCGTGGGGAGCTGGGGAACCAGTTTTGCATAGCTAGACTGCTGCGTTAGTCCCATGGAGGGACCAGGTACCAGGCGAACGCTGCAGGTCCACAGAGATGTTTCTGTTTATATTCTCCAAGAAGAGAAAAAAGTCAAACCTGACCTCTTATACCAATATGAGGTCGTAGGAGATGCTGTCTTTAGAGAGACTCAAGTAAAATGCTTTTTAAGTAAAATACTTCATAGTCCAGGCCCCACCACATCAGCGCAAGGACACCCAGAGATACCAGCGAGGCCAGGATTTCATACCCACAGTCTTTAGTGGGGAATTCAAGTGCAGAACGCAGAACTGGGTCACCCTCTGCCTTTGGCTCTGCCAGCTTACACGGGGGAGGAATTTGGCCCTTTGTGTTCAAAACGACTCAGATTTGAAATGCTGGCTTTTTTGCTACAGCTCTGTCCTGTGGGAACGCATGCACCCTGCGTGACACATCACTTAAAAGTACAAAATCTAGGTTACAGAAAAACAGCAATCTAAAACATAGATTCTTCCTAAGAGCATAATGAGTTGTATCCCTCGCTGATATATTTATAAACAGCCTTCACGAAGGAGGGGAGCTGGCAGATTCGATGTTAGAATCAAAATACAGCGACAAGAACAAATTCTGCTTGCAAGTCTTTTCCATGTAACTCTGCATTTTGGAGGACCCACAAGGCGAGCGAGTGTTTTCTGGTGCCACAGGCAGCAGCCCTCACCCCTGGGGCTTTGCTGCTTTCAGATTTTCGAGACAGCCACATGTGTGTTAAGCCCTTAGTGGACGATTTCTATGAACTCCTCTCAGTTATTATCACAGTTCACTGAAACCATTCAGTCCTCTGCTATAAACAGTTGCTTAGAAATGTTGCTTGAAACAAGCATCATATTCAACCTCACTCTTTAAGTGTGTGTGTGTGTCACATAATCTAGAAGCTGGCTAAAATGAGCTTGCCAGCTTCACTGGTCACCGAAGCACCTTCATATTGGTGCATAGCTCACACCAGATCAGGATCAACTCTGCTCCAGTCCTAACAGTCTCTCATGGGCCCTCCCCGTGGCCTGACAGACCTTCTACCCAGACCACAGGAGCTGCTTACAGATCCTGGGCTCCTGCCTGGCCCTGGCCACGGCCATGTATCACATCCCTGTTCTTCATCAGCCTGGGCAAGCGTCATCCTGGCTTTTCTCTTTGAAAGAGAAAATTAGGGTGCAGGGGCTGTAACTTTGTCTAGTTTGTAGCAGGACAGACAGGTGTCAAAGCTGAGGCTGTAACTCTTTCCTGCTAAATGCTCACAGGGTTCGGCAATGTCTCTGCCTTTGAAATAAATGCATCCTTTAAGCTGCCTCTCAGAGGAGCCAAGGCAGGGAGGCCTCCTGCCTTCTGCACATAAATATTCTGTCAAACCAGCTTGGGACTGAGGCGGGTGAAGCCGCTGCGACTGATGAGGAGACATTAGTCTCCATCTCCTGTTAGTCAGTACTGCATCACTGAGACGTGTGCTGTTACCATTACAGCCAAAAATAGCTGTAGGTGAGAGAAAGAAAGGGCTGAAAGGCTCCGAAGTGTAGCCAAACTGCGGGACAGGGCAGCCAGAAGGAGAGAGCGCGAGCGAGCTGCAGACTGTGACAGTGAACAGGAGCTGTGCGAAGAGGAGCTGCCTTTGCAGCCCAGGGAAAGGGGATCACTCAGCCAGACGTGTGATGGAAGCAGAAATGATGACTTGGTACATTTATTGATTTATTACTGTTTCTGTGCTAAGCAGTTATGCTAATTCCAGGGACAGCACATTTGTTTGATGGATCCCTACAATGTGCAAAGACCTAAAACTTACTTTTTAAAGTGAATCATTTGGTTAAAGCACCATTACAAACAGGGTGGTTCCAGGGGCCAAGTTCCTGGAGTCACGTGAGTACCTAAAAATCTGAACTTCCATCAAGAAACAGGAAGAAACAGAAACCTTAGAGAATAATTTTAATCCTTATAGTTGAGAAGAAAACTCGCAGATGTGAACGAAGTGTAACCAGGCCAGTCACATCTTCTAGAGCCTGCAGTGGGCCTGAATTGAGAGGTGAGAGAGGATGAATTTTCTTCTGCAGCATAGCGGAAAACATTAACTCCACAATCTTCCCTTTAGGCTCTGTCTCTTCAGCAGCCAGATCAGACCCCATCTGAGGGATGCCACGAGGTCAGGACAGAATGGGAAAGGACCCGCAGTTGGTTGAGGCTGGCACCCTGGAAAGGGAATACTGTCAGGAGAGGAAAGCAAATTAGAGCTGTTCTTTTTGCTTTCTTTTTTTCTTACCCCCTGTGGACTGTTTTGTTGCTTAAACTTTTGAAGGGGAACTGATGAGCCACTGTGCTTTGTGCTGGCTTCTCTTTGAGCTCATTTGTTGTCTGTTTGCTTTTAAAGTCCTAGATGTTAGGAGATCATTATTTTTCTTCTTTAGCTTGACCTCTTCCTCTCTTAGAAAGTTTCTCGCCTTGTACTGGCTGTGTCCTCACACAGTGCTACACTGAATTCATGTTCAAGAGAAAACTTGATCTCCAAGAAAAAAGCTTGGTATTTCGAATGAGACACATCCTAGAACAGAAGGTCTGGATCTCTGCAACACGTCCTGCCCTCTGTGGAGGTGCTGTGGGCATCAGACACCTCAGTCTGCAGCGTTTCTGGAACAGCCCTGAATAGTTATGGCAAATACTGCTGCAGGGTGTGGGGCCCGGAGGCCGATTGTACAACAGCTCTGGAGCCTGACGCCATCTGCAAGGGTTGGATGTATATGGGATGTGTTTCGTGCCGTGCCTTGAGGGTACTCCTGACATTCGGGAATAACCTTGGCAGTTAAATGTATCTCACTGCTATTAGCTGGCAGTGCTTTGGGTTATTAGACTAGAAAAGACCCTCCATCTGTGCAGAGGCAGATGCGGGCATTACCTGAAGCTGGTGGGATGGCACAGCAGTGTTTTTGGTGGGCAATGGAGCTATATAAACCACAGACTATTTTCTTCAGTTCCCCAGTTCCTCCCTCCCCTCTGCACCCTGTAAATGTTTCCTGCTGGCTGAGTAAGAGGGCCTGGGCCTGCGCGTATGGTCAGTGGTGTGACCATATGCTGCATGTCAGAGTCCAGCTGTTCTCTGTCCTTTGACCAGCTGTAAATCTGCTAAGTTGCATGGGATGCAGCAAAAATGGGAAATTCAGCTTTTCTTTCTACCTTTTACAAAATCTGAGAAGTGTTTTTTTTTTTTTTTTGGCTAAGGAGAAAAGAACCTCTTAAAACTAGAGCAGACCTATTTGCACAAGAGCACCAGAAAGCTGCAGCAGTATGTGTCAGATCTGACCTGCTCCTCTGTCTGAGCAGGATGTTAGCTCTCGCACCCAGATGTAGTGATCATGCAGCTTAGGTTTCCGTTTAGGAAGGAAGATGGAAGAGGTTTTTAACGCCCGAGTTCATTGTGATGTCTCACTGTGGTGCCCAAAATGGGATGATGGACTCAGTGCTACTCCATTACCCTTTTTCTCTCATTAAAAATTGTTTTTTCAAACTGCAGGACACACACAAGTTGTCCAGCTGTGAGACTGCACATGGCCAAGCAATTTACTCGTCCCTGCAAGTTTTGGTGAGTGGGGGAGTCCCCTGGGCCACTGGCAGAGGCCAAACATTAACTGTGTGAAGGAACTGTGAGAGCCCTGGAACAGGGTGCCTGGAGAGTTTGTGGAATCTCCTTCTCTGGAGATCTTCCAAACCCTCCTGGTGCCACCCTGTGCCACGTGCTCTGGGTGTCCCTGCTGGAGCAGGGGGTTGGACTAGATGATCTCTAGAGGTCCCTTCCAACCTCAAGCATTCTATGATTCTGTGTGAACTCAGCAGAGTGCTGGCCTCTGTGCCCTGCCTCTCCGTGCCCAGGTGGGAGTCACCTGCTCGGTGCTTACCTTGCTACTGTACGGTGACTGTTTGCAGAGTATGTTAAGAGGAAAATGCATTTGCTGCACAGCCTTAAAGCTATTGTGCTAGGGAGGGTAATGCTGCACAGAAACATTAAAAGGGAAGGAAAAAAAAAAAAAAAGAAAAAAAAGGGAAAAGTTGAAGCGTGTAATCCTGCAACTAAGGCTGGGGGAGTTAGAAAGCTTAAAATTGCTTTAGCACATCACTTCACTTGACAGATGGGAATTCATTTATGTAAATTTAGGGAAGTGGTAGTTGGATTCAATTGGTCTAATTTAAACAATATTTCTAATTATTTTGTTTTTGTATGTGTGGAGGGGATTATAGCATGACCATTGTTTTGACAGCAGGGTTCTTCCTATATAAATTTATACCAGTAAGAGCCTATCCTGGTAAAAAAGCAAGCGCATGCTGCGATAGCAAGCAGCTCATTCCGCAGGCAGGTCGGACCAGCTGCTCTGGTGAGCAGGGGCATGCGCACATACCCACGTAATCCTTTTCATTACACCCCAAAATCCCCGGCCGGGCGCGGGGAGGTCAGGAGGCCCCTGGCTCCCCGACGGAGCTCCCGGTGAGAGCGGCTGCTGACGCAGAGCTGGAGCAGATGGGTTCCCGCTCGACGCAGGCCCTGGTGACACCCGAGAGCGCACAGCCAGGATGGCACAATTAGCAGCTCCCCCTCCCACAACCCGCTGCTACCAAATTGAGTCAAAACTCCCAACAGTGTCTTTAGAAATTCCTTCCCCTTAGCATCTTGGTTGGCAGCTTTCTCCCTTTGCCAAGAGAAGGGTCACGCAGGTTTACAGCCGTGGGGAGCTGCCAAACGACAGCTTGACTTGACACCTGAGAAGCAAGCGAACGAGGAGGGAAGGAAAGTCTCAGCTGGCGGCCCGCCTGGCACCAACCAGGCCTCCTGGGAAGATCAACGTTTTGGGGGAGATTAGCTCATGTTTTTTAAACCTTCTGGGTAGAGGGTATCAAGAACGAAGCTGCACAGTACTCGGTTCATCAGTCTGCTTAGTTTTAGGGCAGTGAACACCAGAATCCCATGCGGAGAGCCCTGGGAGGCTGACACCACAGCAGTGCGGCTACGTGGAGCAAGCGGGGGTCTCCGCTGGGTGTTTTGAGAAATCAACTAGAGCAGCAAAGTATGAACGACTCTTGGCACCTCAACTGCCCACAGGAAAAATAACACACACAATCAAGTAGCTGAAGTTGTAAATTTTAACCCACATGAAAAAAAAGGGAGAAAAATGCTTAGACATGAGGAGTTTTAAAGCCACGCTAATGAGCACCAAGTCCAACTCATCCTCCACATGGGAGGACCTCTGTAAGCCTAGAGGAAGATTTCTCTGGGCAGACATCCCTCAGAGCAGGGATTTCTACCTTCTCTTCAGAGGGAAAACGCTGAAAAGGGCTGTCCCAAAGGCCTTGTGTTTGCTGACTGACCCCCACCAGGTGTTCAGGATCTTACGTGCAAGTTCAGAGAACACCTGGTGTCCCTGGTGCTCGCAGCCAAATGCCTCTGGGGCAGCTTTCAGGGCAGAATAACCCTTCCTGCAGCGCTGATGGGGCACACTGGGGCTGCAGCACCGCATCTTTGAGATGCCAGGGCCTTGCCCAGGACATAAAAGAAGTCAGTGCGAAAGCCAGGGACGAAGCAAACTGAGCTCCTCACCTGGGGCCGTGGTGGCACTTTGCTCTCCCTTTGAGCAGACCTTTGATGAAGCACTTTTCTCCCGTAAAGTTGCAAAGCTGCCTGCTTGGCGGCCGAGAATTTACCCTTCCCCTCGCCCCCGCACAAAGGCTGCTTTTCCCGGGGGATCTGCACAAAGGAAACATTTTGTTCTTCCTCCGCTCATCAGAGGAGCCGGGCAGCAGCCGTATTAAAAGCGCGAGGACCCGACCCCAGCGCGCATTGTGCCCCAAAACAAAGCTCCTATTGACACCAGCGGATGCAGAATCAGAGCCGAGCTCTGCCAGCGAGATGCTGTTAATAAATTAATGCAAAATAATTAAAAATGGGAAGGTTTCACGTAGGGGAAACGCAGCAGCGCCCACAGGGGAAGGGGATTCCCGGCGCACGCGGCCCCCCCGGATGCGGGGCCGGAAATGGGCGCGCGCCGCGGGCGCGGGCGGGGGGGGGGCGCGCATGCGCAGTAGGTCGCGCCGCGCTGGGGGCGCCGCGCGGTGCGTGCGCGGGGCCGGGACGATGTGAAGATGGCGGAGCTGCAGATGCTGCTGGAGGAGGAGATCCCGGGCGGGCGCCGGGCCCTCTTCGACAGCTACACGAACCTCGAGCGCGTGGCCGAGTACTGCGAGACCAACTACATCCAGGTGCGCAGGGGCGGGGCGCGGCGCGCGCGGCGTAACGGTCGCTCCCCCGCGCCTAACGGTCGCCGGCGGGGGCGATGCGTGTGGCGGGGTCGCGGCGCCCCCGCGCTGGGCCCCGGGTCCGCGGCGGCTCCCCAGTGCCGGAGGCTCCGGCGATGGTGGCACGGGGAGGGCGGCTGGCGGCTGCCGCTGCCGCCCGGGGAGGAGGGGAGCGAGGTCAGCCCCGGCGTGACACGGCGTTTAAATGTTTAATTGGTTTCCAAATTAAATCCCTTCCACTTGGTGAGCCTGCCGGGTGCTTATTTCAGATGTGCTTTCGCTCCCTTCTCACCTTTGCCTCTCATTGGTGACAGCAGTGACATGACACGATGAATCGAGGTGTCTGCTCCCTTTAAATTTAATATTTGCGCCGGTTGATCTACAGCACTCGTACATAATTCCCAGCTGGGGGCTGTGTGCCAGTCCGTGCGCTTCCCTCGGCGTGTGAGGCTGCTGCGAGTGGGCAGCTGCTGAGCAGGGGGTGCAGGAGGAAAGATGCTGAATTGGGGGCAAAGAGCCTGGCAGAAGTTGTTGCTGCAGCGCGTGATTTGTAGTGACCACCAAGAAGTCCAGCTCGTGCTAGGGCTCTTTGCTAGGAAGAGAAGCAAGATGTAGTCCCTTTGCATGGATAGTGAGATCAGGGCCAAATGAAGAGTTTCCCCTGAAAAAAACCTCAAACAAAACCCAGCATTGGTGACAGTGTTAGTGGTGGGAAGCTCCGAAGAACAGCCTGGATGCATAGAAAGGGAAGAAGAGGGGCATGGATCTGTGGTGCTGAAAGAAGTGCACAGCTTTCTAGCTTTATTTCCGCTTCTAGTCCCCTAAGTGGAAAGTGCTTGTGGGTTTCCAGATGGCAAGCAGGGATAAGAGCTGTGGTTAGGTTGCTTTATCAGTGAAGATAGATGAGACTCTTTAAGCAATGACAAGGGAATAGTTAAAATGTCACCGTGAAGAAGCTCGGGCTGGCTCTTTTGAGTAGGTGAATGACCAGCCCTCCTTTAGAAAGAAGAGTTTGCATATGATAGGTCCTTAGCAAACCTGTCAGTTACAGTGAAACTGCATATGTACTTTATTATGTAATTAGTAACATTCCATATGTTGAATTGATGCCACTTGAATTCTTTAAGAAAAATATGTTAAATTATTGCTGCTCTAATCTGACATACGTGCCCTAAAATTTGTGCTTTCTTAAAGCTGAGAAACTGATTTTTCTGGAAAAAAAGAGATAGGAGTCTTAGAAGGCTGAAACTGATAGGAAGCGGGGAATGTAGTTTATGGTTTTTTTGTTCCTTCTTTGACCTTCTTGAGTGTTCTTCTTATGAGCAGAGGATTATAAAATCTATATCCAGTATCCCCGCTTCTATTGTTTTAATATAAATCACAGAGGAGGACAATACTGTGCTGTTTTATGCAAATACAGAACAAGGAAAAAAGTGTTTTTTTTTTTTGTTTTTTTTTTTTTTTTTGTCCCAGACAGCATGCAGTCTAAGGATGGTCTAAAATAATAAGGGAGGTGGGTAGAAACAGATGGTGAGTGATGAATGAGATGCTCTTGGTTAGCCCGGTGGATTCTGGCCATCACGCAGCAGGACCCTGTTCATCCAAACATGTTGATGCTGGAGAGCTTTCAGGGCTGGCTAGGGTAAAATAACAGAATCGTGTTGTGAGGGTTGGCTGTGAAGTGCTGCGTGGGTCTCGGCATGAAAATGCTTAAAAAAGAGGGAATGAAGGTTTCAGTCAGCTGAGGATAGGCCTTTTAGTACTCAATGACAAACCATAGCGTGTGGCTTTTCTAGAGAAGAGTCACAACTTGAAGGCTTTCTGGGTTTGGTAGATGTGAGTGTCCATGTAACAAACATGTCAAGGAACCACCCAGCCCTCACGGTGTCTCTTACCAAAACTGCATAAATTCCATATACTCCATACCCAAAGCTGACTTTTTTTTCCCTTAAAAAGTGGAAAAAGGTAAATGAATATGTTTAACAAAATGCTAGTTTTGCTTCCAAGAATAATTATTACTCCAAAATTGTGTCCAAATTATGTCTGAAAAGTAGCCCTGCATTTTAAGCTGAAGATTCATGGACTTGTGTTTGCATGCAACTGTGTGGAGAGTGATCAAAGTCATGTAGTGAAGTGAAACTAATTCTACGTTAATCTTTAGTGTTTTCTTGTTGACAGAAGGTTTTGCCATGGATATTCTTTGGATCTCTTAGAGGAAACTCGGAACACGACTGAGATCTGAACTTTTCTGTTGAATGCTAGACTGGGGCATCGAAGTCACGTTCCATTGACCTGTATTTGTCAGTAGAACGGCTCTTCCCTTTTTCTGTACCGACTTGTGCTTTGAGGTTTTTGTGGTTTTATTTTTGAGTACAGAAATTGCTACAAATGTCAGCGCTGGCATAGGTCAGTCTATTAGAGAATTTGAAGTACAAAGAAAAGGTGAATGTCATTTTTCTCCTTGAGCAGTATTGTAGCATCTTCAAATAATCAAGCATATAATCTCTTAACGTGTGGGAATTGCTATTCCATAGTAGTAGATCTGTGATTACAGCTCACTTCAGTCGTTTGCGGGGAATGAAAAATCTATTCTTTCAAATCTTGGCAGTGTTTGATTAACCAAATTGTGATTGATACCCATTGGGCTTGATTATTATAGCAAGAAGGACATGTTAAATAAGTTGCTATCTTTTCCTTGAATTTGCAATACAGTAGTAAATCAGAGCACATCAACTGAAAATCTTACTATCAATGAGTAGAAAACACAGCAAATAGGTAAAAAATGGAATTGCAGACATAAAGTAAAAACGGCTACTCTTGGCAAGGAAAGCTATTCTTGTTTGTTGTTCTTAAACAAGACTTGTTCTCTTTAAATATTCTCATCGGGTAAATTGGTCTTGCAGCCCTCCAGTCAAAAAATTACATACTGAGGTGATGTGTTTTTAAAGAGGCACTACTCTTAATAGGAAAATGAATTGATAGAACAAAGATGTAAAGTATAATCTCCATTTGTATAATACAACATTTTTTATAACTTTTATTTGACTATGATTTTATTTTAAATGTACTTGATATTAAAAAAAAAAAAAAGAAAAGCAGTTCTATACTATTGACATTTCCGAGACTTTCGTAAAGCTCAGAGAATAGTTATACTGGTCACCGTGCTATGTTTATATAATTTTCATATTCCTGCACTATTTTTGACCAGGTATATCCTGAAGAAAATGTCTAAATTTTGGCTGTCTAAAAAACAAACAAAAAAAACAAACAGTTGTGTTATTTGCACATTTTGTTCATGTTGTTCATGTAAAGCAAGTTCTACCTTTAAAATTATCTTTTCCTGTACAGTTTCTTAGCGCCTGTACTGTATAAGCTTCTTCTGGAATAATCTTTCGTTTCTTTCTCATGATCATCACTATTTTGAAAAACAGCTTTTCATTTCATGCAGTGCGCGTAGCCTTCTAGAGTAACTGAATGTTTGCATCTATTAACTCATTTGTGAAAAAGAGTCAGAAAAAATTACTAGATGGAGCTTTTTCAGTCAGCAAGTATCTAGCAGGAACAGATTAAAAGAGGAGGGAGGGAGGAAGAGAAAAAAACAAAAAGGGAAGAAGTTCTGCGAGCAAAGTTTAAATGCAAACTTGAGCAAAGAGCCATGCCTCTGTGTCCTGTCCAGCTTCGAAAAGGAGTACAGGGATTTCTGTCTGCTGTGCTCTCTGGGTTTTTCTATCAGGCACTGTATTTCTAAGTCTTTCAACAAGATGATGCTTTACTTGTCAACTCCCGTGACTTAAAAAGAAGAGCGGGCTTCCACTATTCCTGACTTCGCAGTCTTCAGGTTGCCATGGCTGTTGTTGAGTTTTATTTGTAGAATTTGCCTTCTGGTATTTGTGAGGGAAAGGATGGGAAGCAGATCTTTATTCCTGTCCATGAGTATTCTGCCCCCCTGAGTATTAGAAGTACCAGCTTTCAATCTTTGCAGATAGATTTGTTTAAATAGTCATAAAGGTGAAGTCCATACATTGAGCTGTTTTGTAGTTGTTACTCACATACCTATTAATTTTACTTTGATTTTCTTAGCAAAACAAGTAACTGTGGCTTTTTCCTGTAGGATAGGCAAGAGAATAAAGCATATATTAACATATATAGAGATATATGTATTTGGTAGAGAAAGTAGAGAAAAGCTTATACCGTGAGATTTTTTTTTTTCTTATTTGCAGAAATGGTGGTCTTTTACAAACAGTTTAGTAACTTGAATGTGAAAATTCTGCTGGGTTACATGTAGTGACCTTTATCCTGCATTTACTTCTGTAAGTATATGTGGAACTGCTGGTAAATTGGTTTATAAACAAGTTTGAGGAAAGATCTTTGTTCTCTTTAATGATGAAATGTGAGTCACCTTAACAGAAAGATGACCGGACTTTTTTTAAAAAAAGTTACTTAATAATCATAAATGTGGGTAACGGAGGAAACTTATTGTCATGATTTTCAGCCTTTTTATTCCCTAAATGTGTTTCTTTTATAGTGAAGCTAAAGTGAGGAGGTGGTTAAGCTTAATGCTGATGGAAGACTTGTTCTGCAGACATCATAGTGGGTATTGATTCGCTCCAGCGAATACTGGTCCTGAAGTTCATATCTCACCCACCAGGCTACATTAGGGTTTTATAAAAATGTGATTTAACTTGGAGTAATATACCTGAGGGAATACACAGCACGCTGTGTTTGCATTAGCATTTGCTTATGTTTGTTATTATCACTGAAGCCAACGCTTAAGCTGAGCAAGCTAAGGCTAGTGATTACTAAGCTATGTGGTCACTGTCTAATACAGAGCAGTGTTGCTTCCTTCAGGTTTACAGTAGCAAAAAATAGAGTAAGGGAAGGGCTCGGTACTTTCTTCAGTGTCTTCCCTCTGATGCAGTCTCATGTTCAGGAAGTATGGATGATGGACTGATGCTACTGTAAAGGAGCTAGTAATAGGAGTAATGATTTTTCTGGTTTGTTTTACTTGTTCTGTTTTTCCTTCCCCTTTGCTTACTGTATCATGCAGTGTCTAACCTGTCATGACCTGATAATTTAAAGGAAGTTTGGCAAATGCTATTGCTTAAAGAGTTTAAGCTTTCTCATTGCCTTATCAGGATATGTGAAAAACTCTTCTTCTAAAGTGACACCAAATGTTTTTAATATCTATGACAAAATTAGAAGTAAATGTCTTTGATTTGAATTCTCCTAAATAAAATTCCAGAAATGTATTTCAGTGGCAGGATATGCCTGAGTTGTGCGTATATTGAAAGCTTGCATAAATTGATACCGTGTATCTGTTCTATGGCCAAGGTTTACAGGGAGCTTGTTGGTTTGTAAGTTTGGTGAAGATAATCCAGGTATAGGGCTCGCTTGTCTATTTTCTTTTAAGCCAGAGAGTTTATCTGGTAAAGCTGGTGAAGTATTTATCACTCAGCTGCTCTACTTCCCCTTGCATTAACTGTGCTGTGTTTCGCCAGGAGTGTAATGCATTTAGTAGTGTCACAAGTTCAAATTGGAGTTCAGGAAGAGTAAGATTGATTCTCTGTTAAGTGCATGTGGAAAGAGCTTGCGTCATGTTATCAGTGCTAATGGGAGTTGCTGGTGGTGTTCTTATACCGATGTGAAAATAGAATTTATAAATACACAATTTCTTATTAGAAAGAAAGCAAGTCTTGTAACATTAAATGGTAGTTAAAAGTGGTATCTAGTTGTTCCATTCAATAGATTATTTCCTGATTATGGTTATTGAATAATGTTGATCACAAATTGTAATGCAGAGCAGCAAACTTTTGCATCCTGCACTTAATAAACTCTCTAAAATTTACAGCCTCTTCCTTGTATTTTATTTGAATTTGCAGTCATTACTCTTTGTGGCTTAGTGCTCTAGGTTTTAAGGCAGGAAGTGGTGCACCACAGTGGTGCACCATCTGAGACAAGACCTTCTCCAATAAATACTGAACAGAATAAGACTTTTCACTTGCTTATGTTCAGCAGAGTATTTATCGGAGAACAAAACGGGTTTATGTTATCTATCATATTTTGCAACACATTTTCAGCAGAGTCTAAATGCCAGAGTGTTGGCCCACTTTTAGTGGACTCTGTTTTCGGATATTATGTTTTGACACTTAACTCTGCAGCCGAAACTGCCATCTTGCTTAGTAATCTGCAATCTGTAAATTTGTTGGATCCCTTTAAGTGGAATTTTCATTATTATGCTACTGGTAGTTTATGAAGCAAAACTGTACATCGGCAGATGAAGCATGTAATGGTAGCACACTAAATTTAGGTTATTTCCTCTTCTCAGGGTTCTTAGGTAGGCAATTTCTGTTGAGGCGGATGAAATAATATGCCCTTGTAAATGACATGTGCCTATTTCAGTGAGAAATAGAATTTTTCTGGTTCCCAGGTACAACTGGCAAGTTGTACCATCAAATTTGTAGTGATGTACTCTGAGTTATGGATTGCATATATGTTATCCACTTTTCCTGTAGCTTATTTCCCAGTATATGTAATTGTAACATCTATTCTTAGTGGTCTTCATTTGAAATATGTTTGTTTTATTATTATTGGATTACTGTTACTATAGTGAAGTACTTGGTTTATGCTTAGTGAATTGCAGGGTGAGAGACTACTCTCATTTGGTTTGGGTTTTCGTTAGTCATCTTATGATGGTTATACATGTAGCCAACACTAGTTTTACAGTGAACTGATAAACTGTAGTGGGTTTTTGTTGTTGTTTTTTCCTTTTTGTTCTTGAAGTTAAAAACTGTTGTAGCTAAATGTGAATATTTTTATTAGTGCAACTTAGAATCATAGAATCATAATGGTTGGAAAAGACCTTTAACATCATCAAGTCTAACCTCAAACCTATCACCATCATGACTGCTAAACCATGTCCCCAAGTGCCTCATCTGCACATTTCTTGAACACTGCCACGGACAGTGACTCAGTCTTCAAGTCATGATGACTAGTAATTTATGAATTTACTGATCAAGTATATGTGAACTTTGTTACAATCCTTTTAGGAATAATTTTGAGTCTTCTAGTCTATTTTTAAACTGGAAGCTTTTCTTTTGTTTATTTAAGTTGATTTGGATTGTAGATTCTATCAGGTTTTTAAAACTGTCCTCTGAGAAGATCAGATCATGACTTTAATTGCCACTTCAGCTGATATTATTAACAGATTTGAGAAAAGCTTGAGCTGCTTTTGCTTGAAGATGCTTATTTCAGTCTGCATGCCATGACTATCAGAATGCTTTAAGCTTATTCTTTTCAGTTTTCAGAGGTATATAAGCTTCAAAAGATCCGTTTCTTATATTGTGAACTAGTGTCCTTTTTTGTTTATATACCCATCTGCCATAGAATGAATTCTGTTGGAAATATATGGTAACACAAACTGATAATCCTGGTTTTTGACTTGTTGGGGAAAGAGGAAATGGGTAAGAAAATTATTGAAAGGTTGATGCACTTCACTAGAATGAAGATACTATTTCATTCTTTTTGGTCAATATTTCTATTATGGGATTAAGATAAATCTCGCAGGAATTTCTGTGAGGTTTTGTTTTTTAGTGTTAGTAGAAATAGGCCGACTGTGTTCGGAGATGGGGAAGGCAGTTTACACTTACACTTCAAGAACCGAAGGAAAACTTTTCAGCATACCTACCTAGATTAAGTAAATTTCATTTTTGAGTGGCTTGGGATAGGAGGGCTTAATAAACACCTTTAGTTGCTTGTGAGGTGTAAATACAAAGTTTCACCAATGAGATCCAGGGTTTTAATGGACTGGCCCAGTGAGATGTGAGAGAGATTTTAAAACTCACATTTGTAAATTTAAGAACTATCATTTGAATTATCTGAATAAATAAATTCTTACCGTTACCCACCTAGTAACCTTCAGAGCATGAGATGGTAAGAAATTAAAGCAGTATCTCCCAAAAGCTGCAAATCTTAGGGTCTGCTGCTCTTCAGGGGGACGTTCTGTAAGCTCATCTCATATCTCTCGTTTTTACCTCTCGTATCTTGTTTTTACCTCTATCCTTGTGCTGCCAGGTCTGTTCTGTGCTGATCATTGGTGAGCTGGTGCAGCAGCTAAACCATCAGAAGGCTAATAAGGACAAAAAAAACTCACTGAGTTTGCACAGCGAGGGTGGGAGATTGAAGCCAAGGAGGAGGGAGGGGGGATGCGATAGGGAAGGAGCAGGCCTATCCCTGCAGAGCGCTGGGAGCCGTTAGACTGACCCTGTTAGACTCAGGCAGGAGTGAAGTTCTTCAAGACACTTGGTTATTTCAATCTGCTGCTCAGTATCGTTGCTGCTGTTTGAGCCTGAAGGTTAGTGGTGAAAACATCAAGATTTCTTTTCTCTTTCATTTTTTTTTTCCTGAGCAGTAAGGGTAGCCATTTGTTAGCATGGAAGGATCATAAAAATAGCCTTAAGGAAAGATGTGATTTTTGAAAGCAGGATTTGTGCTTGTCTTTCTGTGTATTTGTGTCGTAGAACAATCACATTGAAATCTGTTGGTGCTGCTGCTCTTTTTAGCAGTCAGGGATATATAAACATAACTAAAATAGTATTTTTGAACATGGTTTTTTTTTAAGGAAAAAAGTAAGTCTGTTTCACAAACAAATATAAGGCCATTGTTGAGTGGGTAGTCTGGTATGAATTCCAGGTACATTAAAATGTCTTAATTAGTTTCAGTTCTGATTCAGTAGTAGTATGTGTTTACTGAATATGCAATACAAATTCTCATAATGATGTTGAAGTGTGTTCGAATACTGTAAGTTTGAGGGGTATTGGGTGTTCCTAAGTTTGCTGTTTTCTCTTAATTGAGTAGGTGGCAAGTTTGTGAGTTGGCATGAGAAATGGAGCTTGTTTATGTGAGAGAAGTAGAATATTTGCTGCAGAGTGCAAGTGTTTATGTTCTCCATAGGTTTTTTTATTGGATTAAAAACCATGTCTGCGAGAACTTGTGGAAAGTGTAAATGTGTAATATCCCATCCCAAGTTAACTGGCTATCTTGAATTATTTAATATACATTTATCAGTCTTGGTGGAGACGAGCAGAAAATATTTGTCCAATTGCTCCCCAGTTATATAGCAGAGTGCTAAAGATACCATGCCATAAATAAATAAATGGAAAGTTTACAATTGTTTTCAATGTGCATAAATATATCTGAAAAGAGAAGTAGAAAAAGGCTCCCCAAAAGTGTTGTCAGCAGGTCGAGGGAGGGGATCCTGCCCCTCTGCTCAGCTCTGGTGAGGCTGCACGTGGAGTATTGGGGGCAATTTTGGGCTCCCCAGAACAAGAGGGACATAGAGCATCTAGAGAGGGTCCAGCAGAGAGCCACAAAGATGATTAAGGGACTGGAGCATCTGTTGTGTGGGGAAAGAGTGAGGGAGTTGGCTCTGTTTAGTGATTTGATCAACATGTTCAAGTACCTGAGGGGTGATTGTAGGGAGCATGGGGCCAGGCTCTTCTCTGTGGTGGCCGGTGACAGCACAGGGGGTAACGGGTGCAAGTTGAAATGCAGACAGTTCCATCTCCATATGAGGAAGAACTTCTTTCCTGTGAGGGTGACAAAGCCCTGGAACAGGCTGCCCAGAGAGGGTGTGGAGTCTCCTGCTCTGGAGATCTTCCAAACCTGCCTGGATGCCACCCTGTGCCACGTGCTCTGGGTGTCCCTGCTGGAGCAGGGGGGTTGGACTAGATGATCTCTAGAGATCCCTTCCAACCTTAACCATTTGGTGATTCTGTGTGATTCTGTGAAAAAAAATCCCTGCCCCTCACACCACCAAAAGCCAAATAGTAGGGTGAAGGGAATGGCAAACATCAGAGATACTGAACAATGTCCATATAGACAGGACCTGGAAAAGGGTTGCTGTTATCTCAGACAGAAGGTATAAAATAAATGAATATGCAAATAGTATTGTGAACAGTGTACACCTCTTTACACTTTTTTTGAATAAAATGCAAGAGATACTCAATTTAGGTAATGCTATTTAACATAATCTGTGGAGTTATTGCTATAAATTAAGGCTTTAAAGGGATTCTTAAAAAGATTAGGCATTTTACATAAATAATGAGAACAGATATATCATTTTCTTTTGCATGCTTTCATCTTGCATTTTTTCCAGATATGTCCATGATGGAGTTGCATTCCCTGGTACCATTCAGTGTAACCCATTTCACTGGATTACTGTGGATGTTACTTCTATTTAAGACTGTATTTTGTGTATCCTGAGCATAATCCCACACCTTTCAATAGTGAACAGCCTTTAGAGTGCTTACAGCGCATATCCCTGTTGGATAGGCCTTCCAAGAAGGGCGAATGAATGTGTTAATGAATGTTAAAGGGCAGAAAACCTTCCTGTAGCTTGTAGCCTCTGAATCTTTGTTGTACTTGGCTAGAGGTCTTTATAATCACAAAATAAAGATTCTGATGAATATTTTTCTTGCTTGAATACATCGAATGAAACTGATAATAACTTAAGGAGAAACAGATGCTAACTTAAGGACACATCTATATCCTATAAGATACTTGAAGGGAGGAGTTAGAACTATTGCAAAACATCACCATATCATGATCTACTTAAAACTTAAATTTTAGATTTTTTTTTTTTGGTATACATATGCAATCTTTGTATGAATTTTTAGTCTTGTTGGAAGGTACCTCTGGAAATCATCTGGTCTGACCTCCTACCCCTTTGCAGGGTCAGCTGGAGCAGCTTGTCCAAGATGATGTTGGGTTTTGAGCACATCCAGATAGGACAATTCCACCTCCTCTCTGTGCAGACCTCCAAAATATCAGAAATGTGAAATTGTCTTACCTTTATTGTTGTTGTTATACCATGTGTTAAGGATCCAGAGAAGAATGAGAGTTTATCTTTTCCCGTGTTAAAGGTTAAAATACTTAAAAGTACTTACTAAAAAAAACCCAGGTGTTTGTTTTAAATCAAATTGTGATAAGTTTATCTTCTGATATAAGCAGTGTGCTCAACTTTCCTCTATTCAGTGTGTATTCTGAAGCTCATTTTCTGTTAGATGTTGCATCTTGCTGGGAGCAGGAAGAGCTAAGATCTAAATTACTTAAGTTAAAAAGAGGAAGGTACTTAAGGGAATTCTTCCTTTCAGTTTTAAATTAATTATTAAAAAAAATAAAAAAAACAATGAAACTTTCTTCATTTTCTGTCCACCCCAGGGGCTGCACAATGATAGTGTTAGTAGTAGGAGTTTTCTTGGACTTTTTTTTTCCCCCCCTAAAGAGTATGCTGATGTGTTTTATCATTTGAGGAAGAAAGGTGCTCTGGAGATTAAGCACCAATTTTACATCTAAAATTCTGAGATCACTGTGGGTAACCCACTGCAGGCTTCCTATGTGGGTAAAAGCTCCCTTTCCCTTCTGTTCGAGGAGACCAGAACCGCATGTGTTTTGAGGGTGGTCTTGCTGGGCAGTCTGGCTGAGCAGTCTGCGGCAAATTGACTTTGTCCTTAGCTTTTGGGCCTCCTGCGGCCTAGCACTATACTAAATGCTACTCGGAATAAAACTCCTGGGGCTACTCTGAAAAGCCTAAATTCTGGAAGTGTTTGTGATTTAGTTTTTGTGGAGGTTGAATTGAAAGATAGGTTAAGAATGCTAAACGGGGGAGACTGGAATGCAAGAATTTTTGTTTGGCATATGTTGTGTCATTTTGTCTTTTTTTTTTATTTGAATAAATACAGAGTCATGTAGAATGGCATTCTCTTCATTTCGCACCTCTGTATGAACCAAAACTAACCTTGAGCAGTCATCTTCTACCTGGGTCTTTCAGTTTTAAGTAATGCAGCTCTTATGTGATGCTTTTCATCTCCAGAGCTCAAGCTTCACAAATCAGGGTAAGTACCACTTGTGTTTACAAACAGAGGGGAATAAGCTGTCTTCAAGTACCTTTTAGACTGGGTTTCATAAACCCTTGTAAGGATTGTTTAAAAACAGTCCTTTTAGAAATGTCATATGTTCCTTCTGCTGAAGGAGGTGAGGGAGAAAGGATTTCCTGTGATTTGGGGACAAACTGGTGAGGAAGATGACTGGAAGATGGTGCAGATTGCAGAACAGCCTCTTGTGCAGGGAGGTGGACATTAGGGGTTTTGCAGTTGGCTGGGCATCCTGCCGAGGGAGAAAGGGATTGGCTTCAAGAATACAAAGCAGTTTGGCAATCTCTCCATGGTTCCCCCCTTTTCCTTGCCTTCTCTAAACTCTCCATCTCGGTCAGCTTTCCCTTGCTCCAGCTGGGGCACATGAGTGCCCTGTCCCTTTTCCCTTCTCTGTCTCCATGATCCCCTCCCCCCGCCTCTACCCTCCCAGATGTGACACTCCCTTCTTTCTTACACACCCCTGCCGCCCTTTTGGTCCCCTCTATCTCTCTCTTTCCCTCCATCAATATATCACAGAGCAGTTCAGGGGCTGATCTCCTTTCTGGGCTAGCAGCATTTATCAGCATCTCTACTAGATACGTAGAGATGATGATACTATTTAAACACATCCTGACAAATGAAAAGGCCAGTTGTGTAGCATTTCAGCTCCACCAGGCTGTCGAGAAAAGTTCTTTTGTTCAGATTGTAGTAGAACCTGCTGAATGTCCAGTTATAATAACCTAGTGGGATGACTGGAAAACAAATGAATTCACTTCTCAACATGAATGAATATGAGACAGGTTAATCTTTTATCAAATAAGATGGCATTTAACATGTTTGAAATATTTTTGTTGGTGCATCTCTCTAATGTTTTTATTCCTGTGGTAACCAGGAGCTATCAGAAATCTTTCACATTTCTCCGAAAATTTGTGAAGCAATTAACAGGCTGTTTGCTGTAGTTTGGAAACTTGTCTTAGTCTAGAAATGATTTCAAGTTTACTGGAAAAGTGGTTTTAACTATTATGTCCTTCAGCATCCTTGAACTTATACAGGGGAACTGCGTTGGTCCTTTTTTATCTGGTAATTCTTCAGAATCGTAGTTTTCTTCCTCATCTCTAGGATCCATTAACTTGTTTATCTGATTGCTGGAAGCTGCTTTTATTGCCACTGTTGTTGTCTAGAGGGATCTCTAATGCAATGTGCAGTCACTCTCTTGATCTGGGAGTAATCAGCTTCTGATGCATCAGCATGGCACAGAATGCTGGAGCTCAGAGCTTGTTTTTAGGGCTGCAGAATGCAGAACACAATAATCATGATTAGTAAAGAAAGGAATGAACCTAAGCAGCGTTTTATTAAGGGCCATTTCAGATCACTGGGTGCAGTGTGGACTGATCCCAGTGGCACCTTCAGCACTGTAGTCCGTCCGCTTGCTCTGTAACTTGCAGTTCAGCTGCGTCTGTTCTTCACATGGTTTCGTACACTGAGCTCGCAAGTCCCAGTAAGTGGTATGGACAACCTGCCTGCTACCGTTCTGTGGATTTTCTCCTATTGCGTGTTTTATGGAAGAAACTGGTCAAATCTCATCCATGACGTGCAGTTTAGACAAACTTTGTGTAAAAGAAAATATCTCTAATTTGTCGGAACAGTTGTCGGAACCTGCTCCTTTGCGAGGATGCAATTAGACTTTCAGTAGCTCTAACGTTTATGATTCTAAACCAGTAAAATGATAGCTTTAAACAAATTAACTTGACAAATTAGCTTTCCGAGCTTGCACTTATTGCTCATGACTTGTATTTCTAGTCACTGACATGAGTTTGCAGATATGATAAAATTGCATGAGAGAAGAGGAACATTAGGTTAAGGTGAGCACTGCTAAGCTCAGTTTATTACATGGACCAAGCAAGAAGCAAGCTTTGTGTGCACAAATGCACATGCATGCAGAGTTACCCAAGACCTTCCCCACCTAGCAGTCGGCAGAGCGGAGCCTTGGGGAAAAGTGCCAGTCACTTCATCTGGCCTCAGTAGCTGGCTTTGGATAGTGACTTGGCACCAGTGTTTGTTTCATCTCTGGTACTTTATGCCATTTGTGGACCCTTCCAGCAGTTTCTGGACTAGAATCCTGCAGTTTGTTCTCCTGTCCCTTTTTGGCCCATAGTCTGTACCAAGGGGCATTACACTCAGTTCTTGTTTGTGCAGTCCGGTTGGCTATGGTTCACTATCCTCAATTACTCAATCCTCATCAAGGAAAAATCATCATGCTCCAATGACACAGAATAACTAGGTTGAACGGTAGCCACATGCTAATTTTCACTTTTTAAATTTTTATCTACTGTTTTTCTGTACTGTCAGAATTAGCTGAATAAACTGTATCTGAGACTTTCATTCTGCATATCTGAATCTAGATAAGGTCTCATACTTATGGAGAAGATAAACACTCAGGTAGGGGATTCTTCATATCCTCTAACCCAGCACAGAACTTCTTTGTGAGGAATCTTATGTCCTTCCACTAATTTGCAGTGTCGTTTTCTGTTTTTATCTCGTGTTGTTGCATTGCTGTTGCTTCACTGTAGCATTGATGTACTAATTAAATATGTGATTAATCATTACATTAAGGTATAGTGAAAAGAACTTTACAGTTTTATGTTATCTTCTAAACTGTGACATTGGACAAAAATAAGCATTAGTGATAGACCAATTAATAGTGATAATGTTTCGGTATCACCACATTTTGATATTGAATTTGACTTTTTACTTCTGTTGGAGTGGCCATACTACAGAGATGGGCTGTGTGCTTAGATGTTAGGTATTAATTAAGATTTTGGTTTGAAGGATATTCGTTTGGCCATTTCAGGAGTTCAGAAGTGCTCGTGTGGCTCTTTGCATTGTGTCTTACATTTGCATTTCAGATATATTATAGAAGGTGTTGAGAGTAAAGCCAATGAATTGTCTTGTTTCAAGTGTATCAAACTGTTAATCCTGCAGAACAAAAAAGATTCTGCTGACTATATTATGCCTATTTTACATACTGCGCTTTTGTGTTGTCTTTCTACAAATTGCATGTATATAGCTCGAGCAGTGCCAGGGTCTTGTGCAGTCCCACTTCTACTGTTTGTCTCCATCCAGCTAGTGAGTCTTCATGAGAAAGTTTCAGATGCAAGTGGGGATGCTTCCAAATGTGATCCTCAACTTTGTTTACCATGCCTACAATTTTCAACTAGTTTATCGACCTGAGACAACGTTCTTTTGAGCTTCAATTGAAGAGCAAACAATGTGAGATATTTACTTGTAAGCTTTAGGCATGTTTTTAGTGCAGCTCAAGACTGCACACAATACTTGAATATTTAGTGATCTATTTTAAGGGTGAGAACTCTTGCTGTGGTGAGATTTACCAGAGTGTATAAAACTCTGATATAGTTGCTGTAACTGTTTATGATGAAATTTGGCCTATATGAGGAATAGCCTAATAATTCTTGCCTGTAGGACTAAGGTTATTCCTATATTCAAGTATTCGAAGAGTTGCTTTTTAACCATTTTTTAAAAAGTTTTCTTTGAAAGCTATGTGGAAAAAATGTCTTTTAAGATGATTGTATCTGATTGTATCCTATTTCATTAATAGGAATTTGTTAGAGGAGGATAATACAGGATTGTTTTCAGCTTAAGTAGTTTATTTCATGGAAGTTCTGTGTTTTTTATATTGAATTGCTCTGACTGGCTGTCTTGGGGGAAAAATAACAGTACATTTTTATCTTCAACCAGGAAGCCTGTGACAGATGGCATCTTGTCTGTCTAATATGAATTCTTCCTGCTGTATAAATATTGATTAGGGGGGAAAATGGTGCTCTGTAACTTAAAAAAATGTATCTTTGTTGATAGAGGAATGACTAAGGGATATTTATACGAGTCTGGGGAAGTGCAGCACCAGTTTGTGCAGAAATCACTATCTGAACAAATCCGAAAGGGCCTGTTGGAAATCTGGCTTCTCACAGATGATCAGAAAAAGACATAAAAAGTGTTTGTGTGTTTTGAGGAAGATGCTCCCTGCCTTTGCCAGGTGTCTTTGTGATGAAAAATGTTCTTTAGAGCTGAAATCTGTAATATGATTAGTGTATGTGCAAAGAGGGACAACTGCTTATTTTTGTCAGTGTAGGTGCTGTAGAGATGTTATTTCCCTTATTAGTCTGTCCTTTTCTGAAATACCCTTTTGACTTTTTTGTTGTGTGTTGCTCATTTTCCATCCCAAGTAGCTTGATTGCCTGATAGGTTGTAAGGTGTGTTGATAGAACAGTTTCCTCTACAAAGTTCAGAGCAAAGATTTTCTTCTGGATATTGTCTGAGATATTTTCTTCAAGGAGTCTGATCATATAACATTCTTTGGAGCTCCTCTAGGTTACACTTCAGTGCTATCTTCAAGTGACTTTGGAAACTTAGAAGAAAGGAAGTTAACTTTTTCAAAATAGAAACTCCTCATTTTTTGCAAATGCAGTAGCATTCCCAATTAGTTAGATGCGTTCTTTTTGGTTTATTTGTATTAACCCTTTATATGCTTGGTTCAAATAAGCTCTTTATTTAATCTACATATTCTGTTGTCTTTGCATAAACCAATAAAAAAAACATGCAAAATTTGTAGAACTTTGAGTAAGGTATCAGATTCTGCTCTTTTGGCCATCAGTTAATGCCAATGCTGTGTATTGCTTAAAGACATTTCTCCCCACATACCTTGAATGCAGTGCTGAATTTATACCTTGGATGTAGTGTATGCTTCTTGCTACATAGATTTATCCTCTCATGTAGGAGCAGATAGCAGCCTCCAGAAGTATGCTCCAGAAAGGTGGTGTTCTGTACGTAAACAGAGCTGCAGGCAAGCTGTGCCAGTTAAAGCACACACTTCCAATAGCATGTTCTAGTCAGAGGCACTCCCTTGAGATCAGGTATTCCTTTGATGGTCTAAGTTTCTCTTTTGTCTTTTGCATTGGTGAGCCATAGCTGTGTACTGTATGTGATGTTATATAATTATGTTGCGCTCAGAAAATACATTTAATTCTTTTCCGTAGTTTAAGTAATTACTGAAAATGCCTCAGATGTGTAGAGCTAACATGAGCAATGAGTTGCTTAGTCAAGTCATTCAAACAATAGCTTTTGGTGGAATTAACAGTAGATAAGCAACAATAACTGCCAAAATGAGAAGTTTTGGTCAAGAAGAGATCGATAGGACAGCAGCTGAATGTTTTCTTTTGAACTCAGGGATTTTTTTTTAAATCGTTGAGGTGCACAGAAGGTTTGAAAAATATAGATTACGGCTTTTCTGCTATACTTTGTCACTTCTGTTTTCTGTCATTCACCATAATGCTCGGAATGCGTATTACTTCATCAAAATATTTTATCTTCTGTTTAATTTTTCAATATTGGCTTCATAGAATTAGCAGAAGCGCAAACTAAGTTAATGCGTTTAAGTGCTTCTTATCTTTCAGTAGGCTTCTTGAAAATAAACTATTTACTGGTAAGGTTTCTGCATCTTCGTGTTTGCAACAGATGGGCACAGTGCTTTGCTCTGTGATAGGCAGCACGCTTCCAGCTGAGCCAGTCCCTAGCAGCAGATCTGGCACCTATCTTGGTTTGAGCGTTTCAGTGCTAGTTTCTGGGAAAAAGGTATTTGTTAGAAGAGATTTTATTGACCAAAGAGTGATCATGTATTAACTTGGTCTTTAGTTTGTTTTGTAGGAGTGATGAGATTTTTGATAAAAATAAATTTGGCTACTATATTTAATTTGGTAACATCTACCAGTAACCAGTTTGGTGTGTTTTCTACACTCAGAAAAATAAGTTTAGATGTGTGGGGGTCAGTTAAGTTCATTAATATTGAGTAACGATTAGTAAATTGATAATCTTTTACCATTCGTTGTATAGAATTCTTGATAATGTCTTGAATGAGTTTTCAGTAAAACAATCTGTTCAGGCTCATCCCAAATGATACTTTAAACTATGATCTTTTTTGGCTGAACAGCAATATCTTTACAGCATTTAGATTTAATTGTTCAAGTTATGGCTTTTCTTCAGCAGACAGAAAAATCATATTGCTAGAGAGAAATTCCGGAACAACTCTATGGCCTGCAAGAAAATCAGCATTCATTTGTCTGAATATTGTAAGAACCAAACCGTAGGCTTTATCCAAATTGTGTTTGTCATTGTATTGTACCTTAGTTTGATACTTGTTAATTCTACCATTTACAGAAGGAAATGATGTTCAAATTATATGGACTGTGTTACAAGTGTAGCATAGTTAATATAGCTAAGTAAATGCATTATCTTTGATGTATGTAGAATGTCCTTGTGTTGTTTTAAAAAATGGAGTTACTACTGGCATAGAACAGCCTCTCTCTGGTCCAGAAACACTGTAATTGTTGTGAAAGCAGGTCATACTTAGGAAATGTTTTTGTAAAATACAGGTCTTGCTGGAAATAATTACAGTAAACTTGATGCTGCAGTGCAAAGTTATGCTGCAGGTTTTTATAACAGCTTTGCTTTTCTTGAACTATACAGCAACTGACCAAAGGTTTGCTGTTTGCTTCTAAACTAAATGGAGCAAAACTGCTGGTTAACCTAGGGAAAAAGAGCAATAGCTACCAGTTAACAGTGCCTGCAAGAATGATTTTTTTCTGCTAATTATGTGAGTTTCCTAAATTGTAGACACACACTGCTGTATTAGAAGCATTAGCAAACACTTTCCACTATTAAAATAATGAGAGAAGAAGGTTATAAAACATTATTTGCCAGAAAAGTAAGCAGACAAAACTCTCAGAGCACCCAGGAAACAAATCTGTTGAACAAGCAGGCACTAGTTTTATGTTGTGCTTTTCAGAGTGCTAATCTACTTTTAGTCTGGACTTCATCCTTGGTACATTGATTGGCTATACATTGATCTGTTCTTGGGTGTTCCAGCACCTTCAGGTGAGCAGCAGCAGAGACTACCTTTCAGATTGCAGGCTGAATATGGGCCTCAAGAGCAATGTGTTGGACCTGCAGTTTGCTGCTTTCTGACAAATCTCTCCAGTGACGTCTAGAAAAATGCCAGTGAGTTGTGTTGACTGTTTTGGGTTTTTTTCAGAGTCAAAGAGTGTATCTGTGCATGACTCTGTGGCATGTGGCATTCTTGAAAGAGCAGAGAATTTGGACTTTTGATGATTCTGCAATAGTGGAGAGGTGTAGGGGGAAGCCTTTTACTAATATTTTAATCTTCTGCTTCACCTTGGAGCAATGACCACGGCAACATGGCCAGATTCTCCTGATTTGAGCATAATTTTCCCAGTATTGGAGTGGAGGTGTGCTGCCAGTGGATCTTTTGCATCCCAGAGGAGTATTGTATGGTGCTACTGTTGTGGAGGCTTTTGATCTTGATCTTCACTCTTTCTTATGAATAGACTTGGAGTATTTTTCTTTTTCTGTCAGATAATGGGCCATGTATCCGGAGGCAATTTGTTCCTTTGAATCTGCTTTGCTTCTTGACCGTCAGAACTGGCAACAGCTTTATCAAGTACCAAATAAGAACCATTGCAAATGTAGGGTTTACCAGTCACTGTGAAAGGAACTGTATAATCCCAATATGGTTATTTCCTCGAAAGAGAAGACTGATTATGCAGATTACTGTCCCCCGTTAGTGTAAACCCTCTGCCCTCTTGGAAACAACATACTGCTATTACAAGCTAGGCCATTTTATTTCTTTCACAAACTTTTTTTTTTTTTCTGCAGTTCTTAAAGATATTAAAGATAACTAATTCAAAATCTAATAACTTCTAGAATGATGGATTTTGAGGGAGGAGCTAATGTGAGAAAAAAACACTGTTTGGCAATCCAAAGACTTGGGCTAATTGGTGTGTGTGGAACGAGCTCTGAGGATAACGTGATGCTGTTTGCTGTGGTCACATACCTAAAGCTTTCAAGCACTCTGTGCTCTTTGGGCTGTGACTTCAAATTAAAGCTGTTAACTGCCTGCAGTCGCTGTATAATGTATTGACTGGAGAATTTATAGGAGAATGAAGAAACTGGCAAAGGTGGGAAGTAGCTAAGATGTTAGGCAGTCCTCTATGTACTGGAGAATGTTTAGGGAAATTGAGATAACCTTTCTAAGCAATGGTAGATTTGGTCAGATTACTTGAAAAGGAATGGATCATCTGTTCCTTTATGTTATTAAGGAGGAAACATTTGGTGTGAATAACAGCATTTATGTAGTGGAATGTAGCTGTGGTATGACTGTAGTTTGTTTTAACTTCTGAGGCCAATTTTTCAGGCGCTGTTATGACTTGCTTTATTTTTATCAAGTAGCAGTAAAATTGTTTTTGAGGGGAATTGAATGCACCAGGGATCTACGTGTATACTCGGTGAAAAGTCTGTCACACACTAAAGCTTCCTGAGTGCCACCTTATAGACAGGAGATACCTTATATAGTAAAGCTTAGTCTGCAGATCTGTTTCTGCTTCAAGATCGTTGTTCAGAGCAGTTGTATTGGAGTTGTCTCTGATGGCTTTACAGACATGGTGCATTTGTGCTCATCTTAAAGCAGGATCTGGGCTTGTATTTGGAAATCTAATAAAGATTATGTTGCAGTGTTAACTAGAAAACAATTCAGTTCTCTCAGCTGTGTTGTTGCAGGAGAGCTAATAGAGTAAGGTGAAGTGAAAAGCCTCTATTGATTGACAGAATTAGCAGTGACAGCCCTAAGTACACATGGGGAATAGGATTATATCATTGCTCATCACCTCTCAAGCAGGGTCTACGTTTGATACTGCAAAGCAATGGTAAAATACTATTAGTATACTAGACATTAACTACATTTTGAACACAAACATATCTGGATGCTAGAATGCTGTTGAGTTTTCTCTGGTATATCATAAACACTACTATCTGTGTGGTGAACAAATTTTATTATAACCTTGTCTAGTTGATTTATATGAATGCAGCATACCCTGCTTCTCTGCATAAACCAGACTTAGGCCCTATTTTCAAAGAATAGAAACTTGCCAGTTTTGTTAAGAGCAAGACATTTGCATGTAAAAACTGGTCTTCAGTGCTTTTGAATGTATGGAAATAAATACTGAGTTTGATCCAGGTGGCACTGGAGGGAAATAGATGGCAGATTTATTGCACAGGTGCTAGCAGTGTCAGAACAGTACCGCAAGTCATTAGATGTCAGAGAAACTGTGCTGCTTCACAGTTCTCTTGTTGTTTTAACTCTAGGATGCAGTAGAAAGATGTTGTCATAGATTTAAAGCCCGAGGGTTAGTGTTTGCCTCACTGGCAGCCTTGAAGTATGCAATATGTATTTAGAAAGCTGCTTTTCCAGTTCATGTACAGTTCACATACATTTTCCCGTTCACATGGTTGGGCTTTGTGTATGATTCTTTGTCTAGCTGTTAATCAAACCTCTCTTCTGAGACTTAGCACAAAAATGAAAATATCCTATGAATCAACTGCAGTAGAAATAAGACTTTAATAAGGAAAATAACATGATGTTGGCTGCAGCTGCTTATCGGTACTGAGCTTCAGCGGGCCTAAAAATTTAGGAAGTCCTTTTTTTTTTTTTTTTTTTCCTTAATATTGCATTTATGGTTCGCTCCTTGAATGATATTTGAATTTTAAAATATAATGATGGTTTTTATGTATTCTTAATTTTATGACTGGTATTTTCTGTAATGATTTACGTTTGGCTTGAATGCCAAAGCTCTTTATTACTGTGTGATCTCAGCTTAAAAAGTGGGATTGTTTTCCCTCTAGAGTATTCAGCATTCAGAGTAGTATGAGAGTAGTCAGATTTTTGAATTATAATCAAGAGTTAAGTAACTTCATATTTGCAGATGTTTAACCACTAAAAGTATTTGTATGAAGAACAAATTGCAGACCTTTCATTTAGATGTTGAGCAGAAAAAGCTTCTGAGACAAATGACTGCAATGAGAGAAATGTAGTTTGCTGTTTGACAGACCATACAGAGAGTTGTCAAGCAACTTTTAGTTATCCATCCAAATAAGGCCGTCTTAGAATTAATTACAGAGTAAAAATATTTTAACTCCAAAGGTCAGACCTACCATTTCTAGGACAAATTACCTGTCTCATTAATCTTTCTCATTTCTGTGTTTCATGGTCTTGGTGCATTTTGCTGCTTGTGCATTTTATTGGTTGGTTGGTTGGTAATGGTAGAAAGTTGCCAGAAAAATTATCTGTGGATGTACAGAAGGGTCCATGTGAAAGAGTGTGCCATCCAAAGCTGAAGTGTTTGATTATTTCTAAACTTTTGATTAATTTATAATGTTTATGGAGCAGAGTACATGTGGAGAAGATGTCTATCAGCTCTCGTTTTCTTAAGGAAACATATCTTTCAATAGAGTCATGAGAAGATCAAGCTGACCCTTTCCCTTGCTAAAATAAGGATCATATCATTAATTTTACAAATGAGCAAATAAAAGAAGAAGCCTTACACTTAGAGATATGCAGTTGACAATGAAAAAAAAAAAAAAAAAGAAATGACTCCAAGGACTTTGCAGGTCTGGTAGTGCTAAAGAATAGGTCGACCAGATTTCCTCCTGTATTCAGTATACTGACGAATAGAGCATACTGGGGAATTATATTTTTTAAGTTTTCTAATAGTCATACACCACTAAAATTTCCAAGAGTTGTGGTGGATCTCATTTCTTGCCATTGTAACATGCCACTGATTGCTTCTGCTTTGTCATACTTGTTTCACCTGCTTCTTCCGAAATATGGATATGACCAGTTACTTGCAAACTGTGTATTACGTGTTTATTGTGCTGGGTCTGAAGTAGTGAAATAGTAGTGTGGGATATTCTTGAGCAAGTATTTAATGAGTAGCTTGTTAAAACAGAAAGCTATTGTATTTTTCTCTGACAGTTATATAACTTTTTGGCATCATTCTGGCATAATTATGGGACTAATGATGCTCAGTTTTCTTCTCATCCATTTTTTTCTAGCTCTACCAAAGTTCTTTGGAAAGCACTTGCATTGGCTAAGCAAATACCATCTGTGCAGTTAAATAAATGTATGTAAAATATTTAATTATGTATTAGGCTTTCAATAACTTCAAGGAATTCAGCAGCAACATGGAAAAGGTGATACTAAAGCTCAGTTTTCTGTTTTCAGGAAAGCTGCAGTAGGTGCTGTGTCACTATTACAGTTGGATACATTTTGTATCAAATGACAAAAGCTTGTTGAACTCTGTGACTTGCAGTTTTTGTTCTTCAGCTTCTTGAACCTCATGAAATCTAGAAAGAAACCTGGAGGATTTTGCCCGCTGGTCTTAGACAAATGTTTCTTTGTGTTTCTCTAAGCACTAATCCAAATGAACAACTGCTGTACTGATTAAACAAAATATCTTCTGGTTGTTTCTTAGAATTTCACTATTACATTCTTGTCTTATACATTATGTTAAGTATGAGTTTTGTTTCACTAAACAATCCTGCTTTGAAAAACATGAAGATACAGTGTGTATATTGGAGAAGTGATTCTTAGATTCTGGACACGTCTATCAGTGTAATTAATCCCATATTACACTGCTGAGCCTCAGCCTCCAATTTAATACCTAAGTATTACTGTATAAAAGCATTGAACTGTTAAGACTTCATTTGAATTTGAATTGGGGTTTTTCATTCAGAACTTTTTGTTAAAAGATTTTTAGGTTTAGGGTAGTTCAGAGTGATAGTAGCCTCAGGAAAGAAAAGCTGTCTTTCGTTTGTGCTCAATTCAACGCTAAGTCATAATTGTGGAAGAAAAAGCTGTTCATCATATTGTTATTAAAGGCAATGGGTTTTGTTAATCTTCCCTTATCAGGATCAAACTTGCATATCACAATTACTTTTATTATTCAGGGGTCAATAGTACTTGACTAGCAGAATTTGGTGTATAAGTTCTGTTATCTCAAATGCAAAATTTGGACTTCCAAATTAATGACTCATGACTGAACAGCGTAAAATTTTGGAACTAGAGCAGGAAAGATACTTAACTACCTCATCCAGCTAAACTGCTGGCAATTTTGTCTCTTAATTCACTTCTTCCAATTCATAGGAGTTTTTTTTAAAAAACATGCTGCTGTCTGAAATGCTTCTAAAATTTCTCTTGGTAGCATTGCTTGTTTTGTCTAGTCGGGTTGATATTCTTATTGTAGTGGTAAATGTTGCTGCCGTGCTCAGGTTATCTCCATCTTTTTTTTTTTTTTTTTTTTTTTCCCCCTTCCAGTATTTTTTCTATTTAGTTTGCTGTCTTTTTGTAGGGTTTTTCTAATGTTCTTACAGGGGCCTAACAGGCTTCCTCAGTGCGTTCTGGCTGATAATACTTGGGGATTTCTGGATGCATTAAATTCTCTTGGGTATTTTCTCGCCCTATTCTCTGTGATACATATGCCTGTTCCTTTTGCTGTTCATATAGCCAAATTCTTTTGACATTTTGCATACCGTAGTGCATTGCTGCATGTTTTCTTCCCTTATCTGCTCCATGCTTTCCTTTCAATGTCCTTTTTTTCTTCATTGTTCATTTATTTTCAAGTTGTTTATATAAGAACAAAAGTTTATATTTCCCTAGATAGAAAAACAATTTTGAAAGATTTAGCTTCTAGAGTAAAAGGATGTGTTATCTAGTCTGCAGCCTAGGACATTTCTTATTCAAATCTGGTGTATAATTGTGCTGGGTAAATGGAGTTTTCAGTGTGGCTAGAAAAAAGTGTTGCGCAGACACTATATCTTGCCTGAAAAATACTGAACTTTGCACAACTTTGGGTTCTACTATCTAATAAAAAAAAAAAAAAGAGAGAGAAATATTTTTTAAGTGAATATTTGCATTTTCATTCCTGAGTTGTTTTTAGACTTAGCGTCATCTTTCTTTGAACTTGTATTTAGAAGTGGAATTTATTAATACATTTTTCCCTACAGTTTTTGTAAGTAAACGCATACCATAGCACTATATATATAAGAATTTCCAGGCTGATTTTGAAGTCCATGCATTGATAGCTGAATTTTATGAATACTTTGACTTCCTTCTGTTATCTGAAAGTGCCAGTTCCAAACAGAGTAGTCTCTATGATTTAATTCAAGGCTTGCAGGCTGTATACATCATGTGAAATATTTCCATTTAGTCTGCAGTTTATTTTGGGGGGGTTGTTTTTGTTTTGCCTTTTTTGTTTGTTTGCTTGCTTTGCTTTTTGATATAGTGAGTACTTCCTAAAAGCTGGAAACCTTCAGGAGAGCTCTGCGCAGGGCACAGCTCAGAGAAGTGGGATATCGCATCCTGCAGCAGCCCAGGTCACCTCTCCCCAGGGTAGCCACTGCCACCCTCGCCCGTGCGTGGCGGACAGCAGCAGAGCTCTCTGTGCTCAGGTCAAAATGGTGCTCTCGGTTCCTGCTGAGAGCAGGAGAAAGAAATGCTGCCTTTGCAGCGCAGCGTGGGGCATGTGCTGTGTGCTTTGTGTGTGGGGAGAAAAGCTTCGCAGTGTGGATGCTGAGCTGCTGCATGCGAAGTGGCTAGCGTAGCACAAAAGGCATCAGTAATCCAGATGCTTTCATCTCCTTAAGGCTAGGAAGATGATCCAGCTGTGACGCTCATGTACCTTCTTAATGCTGTTTGATATGTCCAAGCTGGAGACAGCGAGATAGATAAGCAGCAGCACTGTTAACACAGTTAATGGGAAGTCTTAAGGGAAGCAAATAACGTGGAG
This sequence comes from Tinamus guttatus, assembly GCF_059628265.1. NCBI lineage: Eukaryota > Metazoa > Chordata > Aves > Tinamiformes > Tinamidae > Tinamus > Tinamus guttatus. Next base: position 3,298,732 of record NW_028288731.1, read on the forward strand.
AAAGGTCTTGTGGGGAAAAAAAAAAGAAAAAGAGAGGTAGTGGAGGACTGGCAAGACTGCAGTGTCCACTTTCTAGAACATAATTATTTTCCCTACCAAGGAAATCAAATCTAGAGGTCTAATAGAAAACTACTGGACGCGGTGCTAGCAATCTTGACGGTAAGAGGTCTGTTTTAGGATACCACTCCAAAACATGTTTTGGAGCCTCAGTAGTCCAAATCACTTTTTTTACTAGAGCTCATAGACTGTAGCTCTTGTGAAGGTAAAATTTATATGAATAACACTAAGCAAAATGTTCATGGAACTGTTAATTGAAATTGGTGATTGAAACTCCTTTCTCCCAATAGTGATTAGCCTGAGATGAAAGATCGACTCCAGACGTTTGGCCTGTGCTACAAACTAAATTAAAAGTTTAATATTTTAAATCATAAAACACACAAATTCTTTCTCAACCTAGATGCCCTTAGCTCTGGAATTATTTGAAGTAAGTCTTCAATTAGGAGGCAGTACTAAGTTTCAGCTAACTAACCTTTGCATTTGTATTATGATGTTCATTTTTTTTTTCATTGATGTGGAAAAATGTATGTGCATGAGTGCTAAACAAAATATTTAAAACTTTAAAAGGGTGGTCTGTTTCATGGAAGGTTAATTCAGGTCAGAGCACAGAAAACATAGTTGTTGTGGGACTGTGATCATGCTGACTGCAAAATGTCTGAGAACCAAAGGGCTTCACAGTATGCGCTTGATATCCTTAGGCCTTCACAGTGAGGAGTCTTCGTTTTATTGCAGCGGGCTCAGCAGCAGACTGTTTCTTTTGTTTTCAGTACTTTGTGCAGAAACGGTATTGCTTAGATTGCTGGAACTACTGTAGCAAGGTTATCAGGTTAGGGCCCAGCTGGAATTGTTATCCTTAACTAGCAGGGGTTTTTTTAGGTGCAGATACTGAAATAACTTTTTGCCTGCCTTAGGGTCAGCTATGAACCGTTTTGGTTAATTTAACGTTAGACTTTGTTTAAATCCTGTACCTGTCATGAATCAGAATCACAGTGTGTCAAGTCTTACTCTACTGAGGTTATACTTAAGTTTGACGTTCTGTCTCTTTGAGCATGGCAGCAGTTGCTAGCAATACGATTTGACATCCTTCAGTAGGACAAGTCGGGAACAGGGGTGTATCGTACACAGGGGTGTATGATAATGTCATAAGACTGACCTTCTGGAGAGCAGCTCTGCAGAGAAGGACCTGGGCGTCATGGTGGAGGACAAGTTGACCATGAGGCAGCAGTGTGCCCTCGCAGCCAAGAAGGCCAATGGGATCCTGGGGTGCATTAAGAAGAGCGTCTCCAGCAGGTCGAGGGAGGTGATCCTGCCCCTCTACTCAGCCCTGGTGAGGCCGCATCTGGAGTATTGTGTCCAGTTCTGGGCTCCACAGTACAAGAGGGATGTGGAGCTGCTGGAGGGAGTCCAGCGCAGGGCCACAAGGATGATCAGGGGCCTGGAACATCTGCCCTATGAGGAGAGACTGAGGGAGCTGGGCCTGTTCAGCCTGGAGAAGAGAAGGCTGAGAGGGGCCCTGAGCAGTGTCTATAAATACCTCAAGGGAGGGAGTGAGGAGGATGGTGCTGGCCTCTTTTCACTGATGGCCACTGACAAAACTAGAGGAAACAGGAAGAAACTGAAGCATCAAAAGTTCCATGGGAACTTAAGGAAAAATTTCTTAACAGAGGGTGCCAGAGCACTGGAACAGGCTGCCCAGAGAGGTTGCGGAGTCTCCTTCTCTGGAGATCTTCAAACCCGCTTGGACGCAGTCCTGTGCCACGTGCTCTAGGTGACCCTGCGTGTGCAGGGGGGTTGGACTAGATGACCTCGAGAGGTCCCTTCCAACCTTAAGCATTCTATGATTCTATGATTCTCTCTGAAAATTTGCTTTAAAAAAAAAAAAGTTAGATGTTTACTATTAAACACATCATATCACTCCAAGCTGAATTGGAATTGGCGTCCGCTATTCTAACTCCACACAAACAGGGGCATTCAGTCAGAACTGAGCTCTTCTCTGTTTGCACACTGAGAAGTTGGTTCCCTTTTGGTTGGAATTGGTGTAAATGGGTGTGAGTTCAGTTCAGCCTCTAGGCTCCGTCAGCAGAAGGACTGGCTCTCAGCGTAGATCCATATTTGTGCTTCTTTAAACAGTAAGGTGAGAGCAGAAGTTCATAATTTTTAAAATGACTTAGTGTCTTCCTTTTGTTCTCAAATACTGGCTGTTAATGACAAAATCATGTCAGCTTCTGCTCAGCTCTTCTGGATGTACCCTGTGCTCATGTAAATCAGCACTTTCTGCTTCTATAAAAAGACTTGGTCAGCAGCTGCAGAGCAAAAGTGCCGAGCTTCTGGTCGTTTTTATTCTTGCTCTCTGGAAAGCACCTCGCTATGAACGTGTCCTCTGCGCATGCGGGCGGCAGCGGTGCTTGCACACCGAGCTGGGCTTACGAGCAGGGAGAGGGGAGAGTTTTGCTGCATTTGGAAGCCAGCCGTGTGGAAGTGGAGGCACAGAGCTCTGTAGCCCTACGGATGGGAGCCGAATAGGAAGTGAAGCCAGTCTGGCCTGCAAGAAGAGGGGAAGCTAGCGGGGTCAGCGGGGAAAACCTCATGGTGAATGGACACGGGAGGCTGCCAGGAACAAAAAAAAATTCAGTGTCTTCGATATGGGATTTTGAATTGCAGTTCTGTGTCGGTGTTGACATGGATGTTTTGTTGAAGGCTACCAACTTTGCTCTTAAGGCTCTCAGTGCAGAGACTCAGGAAGTATCTTGAGCTATAAGAATGATTTTCCTGAAGTAAAGATACACTTGCTTTCAGCGTTTTCCTAAAATACATATAGCCAAATGGTTCAAAGGCTTGACTTTTGCTGAAAAATGTGGAACTTTCCCCCTCTACTGAAAGAACAGGCTTCTTATATCTTGATACCCAGCCTGTGTGAATCACATCCAGAGGAAAGGAAATTACAAAGTTTGCTAGTGTAATTGTAGGTGGGAGTAGAGACTGCCCGTCAGCTGTTGCTTGAGGAACTGTGTGATCAGACTGTTGAGCATCCCCACCTTGAAATGCAGTGTTCTCCAAAGCCTGAAGAACTGGAGGCCAAGCAGCTGTATATTTTACCAATGCTTTAAACTGTATTATTTATACTAAATTAGGTTTTAGTCCTGTTAACTACTGTTCTACGGGAAACCCTGTAGATTTAACTTTTGGCTTATTAATTCTAATGTTTTTTAAAATATATTCTAACTTCTGTTAGCCTTGATGGTCTGAATATTTTTAGGTTCTCTGGTGCAGACCATACTAATTCTTCATAAAAGACATCATTGACAGGGTGGGAAGCACTAAGTATGTTTGAAAATGCAGCATGGACTTGTTCTTTTTAAAAATTATTCCGCTCACATTTTAATACTTAGAGTAGTAATTATAGTTCATTCATTGTGACAAAGTACTTCCATTTTTAATGGCCATTCGTGGCAATAATGAGGTTTAAATAATTTGGAGAGTTGAAGAGTATGGTATTTGACAGATCATTGCAAACACTTAGGAGGTCTCATTCAAGCACATAGTTGGAAAGAAGCCTTAATTCTGTGATAGGAACATTTTGTGTCTTACTGTATCATGAGTATAAAATCATAAGAAGTGTTAAGTATTTCAGAGTACTTTTGAAGTTTACTGCTAAAATACAGTGTAAAATGTTGCATTTTTAAGTATTTCTGGAAGTGATTAGCATGCGTAATTGCTTTATTTTATAAAATACAGGAAATGTTAATGTCCTAAGTAGTGTCTTTGTGTGATGAAGAAATACAAAGGAAGAAAAGTGGTAATTTTAATGTAGAATTAGTTTGACATCTGGAAATATTAAAGACAGTCAAAAAGAGTTAATTGGGAAAATATTTACCTGAGAGGCTTTACTAAATAAATGTTTATTTCTGTTTCTAGTCAGCAGATAAACAGCGAGCCCTAGAAGAAACCAAAGCCTACACAACCCAGTCTTTAGCAAGCGTAGCCTATCTGATCAACACTTTGGCCAACAATGTTCTCCAAATGCTGGATATCCAGGCATCCCAGCTTCGGCGCATGGAGTCTTCAATCAACCACATTTCACAAGTGAGATTTTTTTTTCCCCTTTTTTTTTTTTTTTTTTTCCCCCTCCAATTTGTTCTTGAAATTATACCTCAAGTGTAAAAATCCTTCTGGATTAGGCTTACCTGATATTTTGGGAATGAGCAAACATAGCTGACCTTAACACAGAGTGATATATTGCTTCTCATTTTAAATCTAGGATGAGTCTCATCTTGTGATTTTATGGTATTTGTGTTAATATGAGCATTTTACATAGGATAAGAGATTGAGTGTGATCTTGGCCTATTTATTGTTTGGTGGGTCCATTTTGTCTATGTAGTGAAAAGCACAGCAAAATTCAGAGTATTTTACACTGAAGGGCAGATTAGCTAATCTATTAGTGGCTTCCTGTGCTTGCTATTAAATGGCTGCAGGCGCTTAAAAATAAAAGGAAGAAGTATGAAATGGACAGTGGAAAAATGTACTTGTCATCTCTTTACTTTGCCTGTTGCAGTAATACTGGCATGTGATGACAAAAGCAGAGATGGCAAAAATACTTTGTTTCTGGCTTTTCTCAAGGTGCTCTTTGCAATGACACGGACAGAAGGGGAAATGATGCTGCAAAGTTGCTATGGTTTGCAGTTTTTCTGAGCAGCAGTAAACTAAACTACTTATATTGTCCTGCCATTACACTGATGAGGGTTCTGACTGCCAGGAGGTGGTGAAGACAAAGAATAGATTTATTGGAGGCTTAAATGCCAATGATGGATTAAAGGGAGAAAATAAGAGCAATGAAACAGCACATCCTGCTTTTTTTTTTAATTATTATTATTTTCTTTTACTTACTGGAGAAGTAGTTGGCTTAATTACTGAGCATTTCTAGCAGTCCATTTTGTGACCTGTTTTGAGCAATTCGTTCTTGGCTAGTAGAAGTCTAATAAAGTTTCTTGGTCTCAAATTAAGAAAAGAATAATGTGATATTCAGAAAGGTATTTGAAAATGGGAGCAGGGTAAGTTATGAAATAAGTAGGTAGTTTTACAGTATGTAGAGCTGGAAGGGGGGAGAAGAATGAATGATTTCCGAGAATGACACAGCACTATGAAAGAGGATGCAGCAATAGAACAGGACAGAAGGTAATAAAATCAAGTAGAATGGTATATCTTAATAAATGAGTCGAAGAGGCTTCGTGGGTATGTCGTCTCTAGCATTCCCTGTTTTACTTGACTGCCATGTTCTTTATGGTTACGTATTCTCCAGTTCAGAGGGTTTTTTTTCTGATTCCTGAATGATCATTCTTACAATGTCCCGGAAGTTGAAGTTGTTTCTGTAAACTGAGTCGATCTCATCTGTCAGCTTGCTGGTACTGAAAGACTGCAGAGCTGGCAGTGATCTAGCCCAGCAAAGGAAGGGAATAACTTAACTTCAGGCTAATGAGTTGAACTGACTCCCTGAGGCGTCAGGTGGATTCCAGGGCAGATGGAAGGGAGGGTGGGTGGGAAGAGGGGAGTTTTCTTTTTGATAGTACTGTGCTGTAGATTGGCTCAGGCATCTCGTGCAACTGACCAAGAATATTTCTTCCACTGCATGCTGCTGCTTAATCTAGGGACAAGCGTTTTTTTCCCCCCTCAAAGCCACAAATTTTATACCCGCTTTACTATCTATATGCTCTATGTACATATATACACACACAGATATACACATAAATACACACCTCTACACACATGGGCACACACACAGACATCCAAGCTTCTTGGCAGGCAGGCTAGGGCTAGTTGATAAGTGCTTCAATTATTTGAGTGCCTGATGTGAAAGACAATATATTAAGTAAAAATATTTTAATTCAGACTTCAGACTTCACCAGATTCTGCATTTTATAGGTGCAAACAATTTGTTTTGTCACACAGCTTGTATAAATCAGCTTTTAGGAGAAATGTCATGGAATTCTTATCTTTTTCTTTCTGAGAATGAGTTTTATGCAAATTGAGATGAGTTCTGGCTTTGCTACATAGGCAGGATTGGTGGTACATAGGCAATATGGACCATAAATTACCAGTGCCCAATACTAAAGAGACATATTTCGGCCAGAATTCACATGCTGAAATTGTACAACAAAACAGAGCTCAAAGTGTTTCTGATCAAAAAAAAAAATCCTTTCGTATTGCTAGGAGGGTGTTTTTTGTTGTTTGTCAGCTGATCTGTCTTGAAAAGGCTTCAGCGGTTAGAAGAGGTAACAGACTCATAACTGCTCAGATTTGACTGTGCTCTAGTGCATTAATACTTTGTACAGTAAGTATTGATATTTAAGTGTAGAAAACACTAGAGCAAATTATGACATCTGGATGTGTAATCCTGCTTTTAATTTTGAGTTGAAGTTCTAGGTTTCCATGTATTCTCCAAAGAAAGGAGCAAAATCACTTGGCTCGTAGTTTTTCAAAGGTGCCTTTTTTGCTCAAATACAGCTCTGTCTTGAAGAGGCTTGATTAACTTTAGAAGATAAAATATTTGGGTTTTCTCTTCATTGAGAGAATGCCAAATTATATCACTTTTTAAGTTTCTTTCTATATGCCAACTTAATCAAAGAACTGAAAAGCAAGTTGATAATTATGTATATTTTTTCAGATTATACATAGGTCCTGAATAAGTAAATCACTACTATTGAAATTATTTTTATACAAGTGATTAAATTCTTTTAGTTTAAAATTCAAAACTACTTTGATTTGCTCTGAAAGCTGATGAATCTCTTATTTGCCTTCTTGAGCTTTGCTCAGAATGAGATGGAATGTATTGTTTCATATTTGGCTGCAAGTTATGGATCATTTGTATAAATATTCATACTTTCTAAAGCATTTGCATTACTTGTTTCAAGTCAGCAAATGCTGTGGAATCTTAATATTGTGTCCAAATTCCTTAAATCTATCTGGCAGATTTTCAGGTTTCAATATTTCTGTGATGAGCAATTCTTTTTGTCAGGTTTAGTTACCAAACAATCTCAGCAAACAAGGTAACCTGAAAACTGTCCACTGCTATTAAAATATATATATGCAACCATTGCAGAGTTCAAATGTAGATGAATTATTGTTAGTGGCATTGCATGAGGGAGAAATGTGCTTCATCCAGTTCTTATCAAACATTACAATCTCTTTCTCACACACAATTTGAATTAAAGCACATTTGATTAACATAAGATGGTAAATTTGGACAGCTACTTAATCTGGTTGTCAAGGTAACTTTTGAATTCGTTAGAAATATATACAACAAATTAGATTTAAAAAAACAACAACTGGCAACACTGTATTTAAGCAGCCTTATCTCCTAAGATTTTTTTGACTGTATTTTAAAAGCCGAGGCTAACACACAGACAATAAATTGTAAAGTGAAAAGCTCTGAGAAAGGCTTCTGGAGAGTTTTATTTCTGCAGTTTCACTACAGATTGGACTTTGCAATTGTTAGCTTAATACTCTGAAGAGTGTCACTTACATCTAGAAGAGGATATTTCTCAAAACTTCAAGTCCAGGGACTATTAAGTGAAGCAGTAAATAGTCTTAATTTTGGAGCCCCCAAAATGATTTAAAGCATTCACTATTTTTAATCTTTACAAAAATTGAGGCTGCCTTTATTGAATTCAGTGTGAAAGTTTGACAGTTCAGAATAGCCCAGAAGATTGCTAATGGAGAAAAATAAAGTGATTTCCCTCCCTCGCCCAAGTTAGCCCAGCCTTATTGTAGGCATTTCAGAAAGCACATCAAAAATGAGCATGTTCTCTAACAAACTGTGTGCTATCTGTCAGTTAAGTGCTTTTGACAACTGTTAATGGAGCTATGGGGAAAATTGCATAATAATACTGGCAGTAATCCAAAATATCTTATTACAGAACTGTGATTTAAGTTATAGAAGAGCAAAATACATCCCACCTGCTTTTCCTTCCAGATGTTCCAAGCCAGATGTTTTGTTAGTCAAGTTGTAACTCCCCAAACTTAATATACATAGTTTTTGAATGGGATGTTTTAAAAATAGTTATATTATCTCCAGAGAGGTTTCTAAGTTCCTGAACACTCGCTGTTGCAAATATTCTGTCTTGCAAAGACAGTAATGTCAGTGCCGGAGGCAATTATTACCTTATTATAATAATTAAATGAGTGTTAAGGATAAATATTTTCATTTTCTGTAGTAGTAGGTTAATCTTTGCTCCTTTCTCTGGTAATCAAATACCTCATTGTTACTCTACTGTTTTATAGATGTCTTAGGACTCCAGTAGTCTGCTAAGCTGGATAGTGAAATTTTTGGAAAACCTGCCAGCAAAATGCTTTCCAGTAGCACTGGGGAGCATTTAGTGCCATTGTACCACCTTCAGTCCTTCCATAGATACGAAGGATAAAAAAAGCAGTTCTGAATTGTCCTGCAACAAAATTCCCATTATGTGAGCTTCAGCTTTTAATTAGTTTTTATGCATTTCATTGTTTATGACTGAGCATGCCGCACTGATTGCCCTATTCCTTAGGGGAACCAGATGTACTCGTAGCTCTTATTAATAATTAAAATCCCCTTTTTCATTCATGGAAACAAGTCTGCACAGTGCCAAGATACCATCACTACAATGATATGTGCATTGAATATCTGCCGTCACATTATATCTTTAGATAATTGAATAATAAAATGCTGAAAGTATGGTTAGGGTTGAGAAGTCAAGCACTTGAACTTTAGGGAAGAAAAGAAAAAATCTTGCTAGCACTGCACTAATTACTTTCTTTCTGGATTGTAGATGATATATAAGAATTGAGGCATTTTTGAATGGCCACATTAAGACCTATGAGATTTTAATGTTTCAGTATATTTGAAATGTTCTGTAGTATTTTGGATGTTGTAGCTGGGACTGTTCAACAGTTCAGCAAACTGCACTAGGGGCCTGTAAGATGAAGAACATACAGTTGTCAGTGTAACGTTCCTGCCCTTCTCTAGGGACATGCCTAGATCATAGATGAAGTTTGCGATAATAGCAGGGTTTAAACTCTTCAGTGATATTATAGATGAGATTGTCCCCTGGATTGTTGCACCCATGTGCAAAGAAGGGTTACCAAAAGGGTCTGTGCTTCGTGAGCCCTCCTCAGGTGAGGTGGGAACGCTGTAGACGCTCTCCGCGCTATGACGGCCTCTTGTTCCCACAGCGTCTCTTCTGCTATGCCGTGGAGCAAGGATCGGGCGCAGGGAAGGGATAGAAGCATGTGGCAAAAGACAAAATACTGAATGCCACTGTTATTCAGTGTCACCTTTTTGGTAGTGAGCAGTGGAGCGTGTCTATGTTTCCTGTCCAAGCAGCGACAGCCTGAAATTGGTGAAGAGACTGACGTGCTCCACTGCGCGGAGGGAAGGGGCAGGGACCTGGTTATCTGCAGGGACCTCCAGGAAAGACATTGGCCAAACTGACTGGACAGCAGTTTATTAGCTGAACTAATAGCTGTTATACTGTACAGGTTTCTATAAATCTTATATGAGCTCTGAATTTCTGTAAAGAAATTTGGACAAAATTTACTTGGACAAATTTGTGGGTTTTTTTTTTGTTTGTTCATTTGTTTTTTGGTGAGGGTGGTGGAAGACATGTCCCAGGTTGTTTAATCGCTGCTGATAAATTTCAGATCATTACACAACAAATAAGAGGTTTTCAGAGTGAACGTTGCCAACATTTTTTTGACCTTGAGTAGTGTATTTTTCTGTAGTGTCATTTTAAGAAATAGCTACCCTACTTCCTCAGAAACTTTCCAGTTCTAGTCAGGTTGCACTGGCCGTGGTAGGAAAACACATGAACAAGTTCTTTTTGGTGTTCGAAGTTTAACAAAATCGCAAAAAATTGAAAATATGTTGGTGGGAAATACTGGTGGGTAGTAGTTTAAATCTGCATATAATGCCCCTGGTCTTTTTGAAAGCCTCCTTTCTGAAAAGAATTTGAAGGAAAAAATCCTTGTATTTTTTTTTTTTTTTTGGTCTCCTAAGATCCTGATGATTGCACAAGACAACACAGGCTCTGTTTCACCTGTTTTGCTATGTGTAGCACAAATCAAAGGATAAAATAGTGTGAATAACCAACCCCACCGCCCCAGGCCCTGCTCGCAGAAAATTAAAACGCATAAAACTATCTTAGGAAAACAATCCTCATTTATAACTGGTCTTTGGTTACTACACAGCCTCCCCCTTGCTTAACCGTGTAAAGTCTTCCCAGTGCCATCCATTGTCACTGAAATGATAAGAAATCATGAATAGCTGAATGAATAGAAATCCTAATGATGGCGATGGTATTTTCTTTCTTTTTTAGCCAATACCTAGAACTTTTGTTCATAACTCTGGCAAATTTCCTGCAAGAACGTTACACTGTGAGCAAAGAATCATTTTTTTCTAAATTATTATTTTTTATTTATTTGTTTCGATGACACAAGTATCCCTTGGATTTTGGAATTTCTAGAAACCCTAGGTTTTTAGAATTTTCCTGACAAAGATGGATAACCTTTTTTGAAAACTTTTTTTTCTTTTCCCGCTAGTTCTCTACCCAAACAAGATTCAAGTGTATATGTTTAGACAGTGGTGTTTTTTTTTTTTTTTTTTTTTTCTTGCACTAGATGCTCTCCTGAGGTGGTCACTAAAAGCTAAACTGAGGGATTTTTAGTGTTGCTTTACTTACTCTTTGAGAAGACACTAAGTTTAACTTAACTCAATGCAAAATAAAGCCACTAAGTTAGTACCGAGCACTTTCTCCAATCCAATCATTACTTCGTGATGAGCTATTTTTATAGACTGAAATATCTGATTAATCTGAGTGAATTTTTTTCTCTCATAAAACTACCAGTCCTCGTTTAGCAAACTGTTTTACAACCTATTAAAAACATGTGTATGGTTTGTTTTGCAGGTCCTAAATATTAGGAAGATAACCCTTATGCTTCATCTAGTTGGACACTTTCAAAGAGGAGCTTAGAGAGCAAGTGTAAAATTAGAAAAGAGGTAAAGGAGTTAAAGAAATGATATAGACCAGTGTCACTGGAAACGACTAAGAATGGACAGGAGAAAGAATTTTGCTGGATTGTAAAGAGCAAGAGTGATAGAAAACACAGAGAACCCTCGGCTATAGGTGTGGGTCTCGAGGTGACAAGTTCAACAGTAAACAGAACAAAGATGCTGTAAAAAATACATGTAGTGATATGTCTATCACAGTATACTGAGATCTGCAAAACGTTGGAACTGAATCAATTTTTTATACTGACTCTGTATTCAAATGCCTGCCACTGTTAGTAAATACACTGCGTCTTTTGTAGACGGTGGACATTCACAAAGAGAAAGTTGCTAGAAGAGAAATTGGTATCTTGACTACAAACAAAAACACCTCAAGAACTCACAAAATCATTGCACCAGCTAACCTGGAGCGACCAGTTCGCTACATCAGGAAACCTATTGATTATACAATTCTAGATGATATTGGACATGGAGTGAAGGTAGGTGATATTGTTAAAACAACCAAACTGCAAATACATTGTCTTTGTGTATTTTCAAAATCCTTGATGTTTTTCATGATAATATACCAGTTTCTCCTTACCTGGCATGGTTTGTCTTCCCAGTGTGTCTATACACCTAAGAGAAATTCTGCCCAATTTCCGGTTGCCCTTTCTCCTTCCCTTGCCTTCATGTTTCTGAACCTTGCAAACCCACTGAGTCTTATTTCTGAGGATATTTGGGACTATGGATTTCAGCCACTAAGGTGCTTCTAAATCTCTGTCATGCTGCTATTTTTGTTTGAATCAATTGACAGGATATACCCCAAATAATGAAAGGCTAATGACCAACTGTGACTTTTCTACAACAAAGTATCACCCAGCTGTAATTGCCCCTGGCTTTCTTTGGAGCTCACCTGAAGAAGGGGTTTGCATAACAAGTGTCATTTGCTCCCATTCTCTTCTTTTTGGCAGAGACTATTATAGCTGTGTACTGTGATGTGCTTTGTAAAGTGAGCTCTGTACAACCTGTGTGCCAGATGGGGTTCAGAGGCGGAATTTTCCTGCCAAGTTCTAAGCCAGCTCATTTTGCCTTTTAACACTAAGAAAAAAGGAGAAATTTCACAGGAAAGAGCAGATTGAGATGCAACTGCTGCTGTTGTATGCAACTATTAGCTCAGTGTACACAGCAGTTGTAATATAATGTGCAAAAGTAGAAGTGCAGAAATGCCTTTCTTAAAAGCGTGTCCTGTGTGAACACAGCCTTAGCAGATGGGAGCTTATTGTTAACTTGTGCTGCCAGGAAAACAAATACGGAAATGCGAACACTGACAGTATAAAAGTTCCAGGAGAAGAAAGGTAAATAACATAAAGCAGTGTCAATTTTCATGACAGACTAACACATCTGTAAACCTCTTAAGTAGCTGTAGGGTAAGATGCTTCTTCCAGTCAAAATACACCAGAATTTCTTTTGCTTGACACCAAACTGCATTGTTGTTCGATTTGAGCTATCGGCTTTGAATAATCATTGCAGTGACAACAGATCATTTAACCAAAATATTAAGGTTTGAATCATAACCAGTCCTGCTAAAGTCCACACTTTTCAGAGTGATTTTATTCAAGGTCTTTACAACATCCTGTTAGTTAACACAAAGTCTTTTATCCCATTTCTTAGCAAAAGAGTCAACCTCAATTTGTATCTCTAATCAGGTTAAAAAAAAAACAAAACCAAATAACTCTTCTGTCTTGACTTGAAATAATAATTTAAAAAAGCATATTTGTAACTACTATTTTCACCAGGAAATAAACCTTTTTTTATTAAAATATACTGCCAATTCTTACAAATTCTAAATTTATGCAGGTCAGCAGAACTCCTTCTGGAAATGGATGGAGCATATTAGCCTGTAGGATTACTATTGCTAATATCTTAATGATCACTTTTGGTTTATTAAGATTATTTTAGAACTCGTTAAAGAATAGTTTTTAATTGCTCTGCAGCACAAATTTGTTTAGCACTGGCTCTAAACCATTGTACTGGGTATCCCACTTACCTCCATGTAGCAGAATTGCACCCACTGTGATGCAATGAATTATGTTCTTTTAAAAGAACATAATTCATCAAACTGATGATGACTCAAATGGATGTCTGCATCCATTTGTTATGTTTGTGATATGCTTGAAAATCTGTCAAATGATATTTATAATGCACTGTATTTAAACAATTGAAAGTATTGTATATTTAGCCAAAAGATAACCAGCAAACTTGAAATCATGCCATCTTTAATGCAAGTTCCATAGATCTGTTCCAGTGACGATAATTCTGCCTGCAGCGAGGAAGGAAGCCCATTCCCTTGCTGACGGGGTGAAGGTGGCCAGTTGTGCTCGTCACCAAGTTGGTCCTGTTCTGCCTCAGTAACTGCAGAATGGTTTGCTAGATCTCCTGCTGGAGAGTGAAAGCTCTTGTTAAAAGAAAAGGGGTTGGAGCTATAAATTTGCCTATTTATGGCTGTGCATTGGTTAGCTGTGTGATTTTCCCTTAAAACGAGGGTTCAGAAAGTGTCATTAGGTAAATAGCAGTGCCTCAGTATGCAGTCCCTGTCCTTAGTCTGCCTTTCTGCCACAGAGCTTCCCCAGGAGCTCTCTGACCCACAATTATGCATGGTCAGGACAATGTTAATAAAAGAGCTGTTGTAGGAAGCCTCCATTGCAACTCCTGGAAATGATGGCACCGGAGAATACTGTGGGAGAGAAAAATACTGGAGAAATGGGGAGCATCCCAGGCCCAGAAATACTGGTGCCATGTTGAGAGGAGTAGTAGAACGACTGGAGCACCTGCTGGTACCGTTCAGCAGCTGTGAGCATCTGTGGATGCTGTCCTCGGGAGCAGGTGCTCTGCAGTGTGGGATCTTAATAGGTGCGAGGCCTGACCACTGATGGGGTATGTGGCTGCATTAGGGCAGTGTGATCAATAATCAATACTGCAGAGGAAAGGGTATTTGCTGATCAACCCTTTAATGCAGCTGGCCAGAAGAGTGGACCTGGTTCGGCTAGGGAAGCTGTTTGAAGCAGGGACCATTGTGGAAGATAGATCTGTGGAAATTTCAATTTAAATCGGGAGATTATTTTAGGAAATGAGATGACGTTTTCTTTGATCCACTATGGTCTCTCTGTGATGGCTGAAATGGATGGCTGAAAGTAGTTGCTCTGGATGCTCCATCGCTGAGATTTTGCCATATTTAATGTTCATTACAAAGAGTGTAAGAAATAGAATATATTTAAATTAATTGAACTGAAAACAAAAATATTCAAGCAGAAGAAATAATTTTTGAACAATTTTGTTATGGGAAGATGTATTGTGCCAGCAAGATATTGAATGACTTAGTGCCAAAAATCTAGTACCTAAGCCTTAAAATTATATTTTGCTATTAATGTTAATCTCTTAATGTATAATACAGAAAATCCTGAGGTTTGGTGCAGTACACATATAGAGTGCTGTCCGTCTTACAAGACATGCCCTTTGCTCAAAGGGTGTCTTGGGGCACCAGATTAAGAGTTAACTGCCAGCATTTTCTAGGAAATAACATGTATTTTATTAATACTCCAGAGGATTCTGTTTCAGCTAAAGGTAATTGTGTTAATACATGTAACAGAGTTTAAAGTAGTCCAGGATATCAATAAGGCTGTTCTTTGAAAGCTAAAATAAATTAATCTCTGAAGTTAGTTTGCCAAAATTTCTTATTCCATTCTTAAAGGAAAAGTTTTCAGTGCTTTTTTAGAACTTTAAGAGCTTGAATAGTGCTTAAACTTTATTTTTAAATATTAACTAAATATTTAAGCTTTAATTTTAAGGTATTAATTTAGAGGCTCTTTGATCAATGTATACTGAAAGTTTCAGCTTGAAAATCTTTCGTTCATGACACATTCTGCTTTAACCACTCTTTCTATGATCTACTGATACATTATTTTGTTAATGCTGAATGCTTAACTTTTTTCTTTCCTTTTTCCTTTCTCTTCATATCCTGAAGTTCCAACTAACCTTTCAATGCTTTTTTTTTCCTTACCTCTTTTATTTGCTCCATTTATGCATTAAGTGGTTGCTTAGATTTAAGGTAAGAAACCCCAGGGCTGGATTTCCATTCTTACTCTTCAGAGAATATTGCACACGGGGAGATGGTTAAAATGAATGTTATTGATCAGGTAAAGCAACACCCCCTCTTCCCTCCTGTTTGAATGATTTCACTGCAGATAGACATTTTGTGGTATCAGGTGATGCATTAGGAAGCTAACTCAGTTAATTTTAAAAGCTTTGTATGAAAATATTGACTGACCTAAGTACGGAACATGTACAAGGGAGGAATGTTGCACTAGCCTCATACAGAAATAATGTTGTTTTGAATAGCTAGCTGAATATAAGCCTCCCCCTGTGTAATATTCTCTTTATCCTATATACGGTGTGGATTATTGTTTGATTTGGAATAAGATTTCAGTGTCAGATTGCTCAGATAAAGGGCTTTAAAGACATATAACATATTCAAATGTGAACATATTTTTTTTAAAGTTGCAGTATCCTTAAGTTTTTCAGTAACTGTCTAGCACTTTTTAAATACCAAGAAGCTGGAAATTTTCTGAAAATTTTCTGAAACATGATAGTCAGTTGTGCAAAATATTTAATCACCATTAGAAGCAAGCTTATTAAACAGCATGTTACATGAGTAGTGCATCAAAGAAGCCAGGCCGAAGTCTGGCAGATCCTCAGGGATCTCAGAGAAGTTTAGTTTTTGGTAGCATTAGTGGCTGCAGAAATAACAAAAAGCATCAAATCATGAAGACAGACACTTAAAGAAAGTTACATGATGCTGTATTGGAGTTCATAGCATGTCCATTCACAGATGGAGTAGATAATCTAGCCTGTGCTGAGTATTGTGATTACTGTGTTCCTGACATGCAGCTGCATTTGGTAGGTAGGAATGAAAGTTTTGGTGACAGCAACAGTTTTAAAGAGGAAAACATCTTTCAGAATAGAGAATAATGATATACAGCATGACAATTTTTATTGCAAAGAGTTCCAAGTTGATACAAAATCTTTTTCATGGTTAACTATTTTCCAAGCCTGGAAAATGGGAAAAGAAAATCCGGCAAATTCCTGAAAAGATGCTGCTAAACAGCTACTACTGTAGATGACATTCTAATGATAACCCTGAGGAATTGGCCAGCTGGTATGTTTAATGAGGTATTTAAGTATATGTTGTACGCATACACTTGCCTTACATACAAGTTTGTATAGTAGATGTTTAATAAATGGGAGTAGATTTCTCATATGTCACTGAAAATTGATATTTACATGAGAGCGTGAGATACAGTGTACACATAGAGATTTAATTATTATTTTAGAATACCTGTCTCTTAGTTGTCTCTGTCTATCCTTACAAAATAGATAGTCGTAATGCTAAACTTGCCTTATTCTTGGTACAGTCCCTATTGGATAGTGGTTTTCCTCAGATTTAAAAATGTAATTGACAAACTGTCAGTTTTCATTACTTAATTTCATCAAAAACACACACATGCACACAAACACACACACAGAAGCACAGCAGCTCTCGTTGGAGATGAGTTGTTCATCTAATCTCTCTGTAGCCACTCTTCTCAACCTGAAAGGGAGAACTAAATGGCTACCAACCCTAATTCCATGTGGATGATGATTCCACTTAGGATACATTGCATATCAATTGTATTTAGCCTACATTTATTATTCTCAACTACAAAGTTGTGGCTAACAGCAACAATGTTAAACAAAATAATTGTAGCAGGGCTAACTCTTGCGGTTATATCAGGGTGGTTTCAAGCTAAAACGTATGTTTTAGCTTTGAAGAAAACTCCCATCTCCAAGTCGAAGGAATGTGCAGCATCTCTTCTCAGCAAATCAATGGAAAATGACATTGTTTAAGCCTTTTTGTCATTACCAGATCTTGTTCTTCTGTTCCTTTACACAGGTGAACGTGGTAAAAAATAAACTCTTACTGGTGGACATTGGCCAGCACCAGGTTGAAATTTAGATGTTTCACTTCCATATCAACATATTAGTCTGCTGATGAGCATATGGTTTGATTAGACCTGCAGAATAACTATTTGGGTGTCTGAAGAGTCTTGTTTTTCTGAATTTCCTTTGAATAGCAGAAGATGGGCAGGTGATGAATTCACCCTGTTTGTAGTGTTAATAAGGTGAAGCAAGGCATGGGAAGTTAGTTTTCACTTAGGTTGGTTTTGGTGGGATGAGGTATAAAATTCCTCCAGAAGCACGGGCAGCTGCTTGAATATCTGAATATAAGCCGTGGAACACCACTGATGGGACACGCTTTTTCATACAGGTTATGGGCAAAAGCCAGTTCTTTGGACATCCTGAGAGTTTCAGAAAATCTGATTTGACTGTAAATCACCTTTTAAATATTTCTGGGCTGAGTCTGGTTTTTGGCTTTAGAAATAGTTTCTCTTGAGATCAGACTGTCTAGAATATCTTGCATTTAGGCTTTTTGGGAACAAATGCCTTGTCTTGGTAAGTTAAACTGCCAATGTGATGTTCTGTTGGAGAGTAAAAATGTCGTGGGTTTAAGTGTTTGTGCAGTTAGCTGCCTTAGTGCTGGCTAAATATGCAGTGCATTGGTGCAAATACTTGTAGCATATGTGGTGACCAACTATGTATTTCTGCACTGTTTTGGGGATGGTTTTTTCATATTAAAACATTCCCAGGAATTGAATTGAATGAACTGCAGATTTTCTCAGTTTTAGCTACTTTCTCTCATTACAAATTTCTTATAAAGTTAAGTGCTGAAGAAGATCCATCTGTTCGATTTATATAAAAATGTAAATATGAAGGAGGCTCAGTCATATGTAGGACCACAAGAAGATTAATCACTGGGATCTTAGAAAAACTAGAAGTAGAAATTGGACACACAAGGTTCAATTATACTAAAAATGAAATTCTAAATGATTACTTGCTAAGAGATCTAGTCAATCCCCTATCCTTTTTTAAAGTTCTCAGGTGCTTCTGAGGCTTAGAGTCTAGCTCAGAGTAGAAGCTGATGGATGAAATCTTTACAGGGCCTTTTTTGTACTGGAAGAGCCACAGTGACCACTTCCAGCTTCATATTTCTCAACATTTACTCTGTGGATGTTTCCATGGAGCTGGATCTCAGAGCATCCTGGAAGTCTTCCCTCCAGGATACGTTATTTGTCAGAGATCTTCTAGTTTTAAGTAGTTTATGCCGTTTTTTTTTTCCTCAGCAGAATTTCAAATCCCAGCTTAGTGCTATGCATACGTTTCTATCTCAACTGAAGGTTGAACTATTGTAGTTTTCAGTTTTATTTTGGTTTTGTCTTGAGACAGTCGGTAACCTACTGCCTGTGTGATACTCTTCCAGCACATCTGTCCGTGTTGATCAGAACTGTTGGAAGAGCTCTATATTCTCCATTTCTTTTTTATGATTATTTGGCTATAAATCAAAAGGGGAGTTTGTTTGGACAGAGCTGTTTAGCTTGCAGCAGTTTATTTTAAAGCTATCAATCCTGTCAGATTTAAAGACAATTTTGAAAGCTTTTGTTACTTCTCTTTCAATATCTAAATTTAAAAGTTGAAAAGTCATTTTAAAGGACCTGAAATTAAGTTTATTGTTAGTATATTTCCCTGTCTTTCTTTTCAGTTTTTCTTAAAAACCACTATTTTGTGGCTGAAACTTCTTGGCCAACAAAGGATTTTTTTTTTTGGCCACATTTTCTAAAAATTTCCCCCCTTTCTATGTCAGTAGGAATATTTTCCTTTAAAGCAGCGGTAAATACATGGGAGGTTATATTTGCTGTAAAGTGATAGCTGATGGTGACCTCATCTGGTAAGAAACAATTGTGTAGGCAGTTAAAACACCTATATGGGGTATTCAGGAGCACACAGGTTGGTCTAAATTTGCTGTCGTCTAAAGACCTGTGAAACCCCTGCCCACGAGGTGTAATGAGCTGATGGAAATGTGGGTACAAAGGAAGGATGTGGCACCAGGTATTTAATTAATGGGAGGCTTTTTTTCTTTTTTTTTTTTTTTTTTCTCTTTTTTTTCCTTTGGCAACTCAAATAGGTGGGTGGGTAATACACATCTTTAATGAACTAGGAAATAGAGGGGGTGCTGCAACTTTAAAAAAAATCAACTTTGGACTATTTCTTAATGTTCCGTGTATAGAATAAAAAGTACTTTCATTTTACACTTTTCCTCTTTCCTTCAAGTAGTTGTAGTTCAGTGCTTACCTAGTCCCTCACTTGAATTAACTTAGATTTCTTGTTGCTTAGAGTTGGCTTAAAGGACTTCATAATTGTTTTCGAAAGATTTGTTTTCTTAAATTGCCACTGTGAAATACTTTTGCAAACTGAGATCCAAATGTCAGGTTTTAAACTGACAAAAAAAAATTTGCAAAGCCTGATTTTTCTTTTCTTTCCAGAAATTAAAAATGTGATAGCACGGTTGTTCTTGCGTTAGAGCAAGGGAATGAAGTTTCAATGTGTGTGTTTACTAAATATTTCACTCTTTACAATGTTCTCATTATTTATAAATTAACAAAAAGAAACATTGCCTGGGTTTTACATCCAAACTATAAGGGAGTAATTTGCCTTTAATGATGTTTGCAAATATTCTTAATATCTTGTTCACTGCATTTTTTTATGTGTGAGACAGGGACCGTAGACAAAACTTCTGTTTTGGAAATAAGATGCATTGTGAAAGAGAACATGACGTGAACAGCAGAAAAGGGGATGTAAACACACTTTTGTGGTTGCTGCACCTCTGTGTCTAAGTTTGGACGTTCATAAATCAACGTAAATTAACAGGGACTTATGGGAACACCTGTAGTGGTGCATACACGAGCTGGAGCACGTAAGCGAAGTGCCTACGTCTGTAATAGTGGCCTGTGATTCCTACATTGATAATTCCATCAGGAATACAGATGAGTCTCTAAAAATATTTATTTATTTAGAAATTATGGTCAATTCTCTTATATAAAAATTAATTTATTAGTGTTGTAACCTAAAAAAGAGGGGTAGGGCAACAGTCATATAACATTGCTGCTCATAATTTCTGTCACCATCCATTTACTGTTGAAAGGTCTTACATATTAAATTACCACAGATTCAATGGGAAAAATTATGAATCTGTATTTTTCTCTGTATTGCTTTCTCTATTTATATATGTCTATATATAATATAATCTTAAAAAATAAAAAGCCAATATGCTCAATAGTCTTGAAACAGTATTGTGAAAACATTAAAGCTTTAATGGGTCATATGTGAAGGCTATATTGGTTTCTCCTTTTTTATATTTATTACAATAAATTGTAGCCTATTAGATAAACACGACTGTTTTTTAAAAAGTCCTCAAAATTGTGGTTTTGCAGTTTTACCATTCAGTAGTGCAAACAAAAAATGCCTTTATCTTAAAAGGTGACTGCCTTGTGAAATGGGAGTTTTAGCAATGAGAGACAGTATCTGTATTTTCAGTAATGTAATGTTTGTGTGATAGCCTAAAGGCAAATTCACTCTCTTTCTCTATGCATATATATCTATATATATACATATAAAATTTTTGAAAACCCTATAAAATAGAGAGTCCTTTGAGCACAACTCTTGACTCCTAGCGGAGTGGAAGTTGCATATAGTATGCATGGCCTCTCAATTTTCTTTTTGTTTCAACCTTCCCCTACTTAGAGCTAATTGCTAAAGGGAGCTCGGTGTTTCTGCCCCAACGTGGAGCTTAGTGAAGGCCGTTTTTCTCCCCATTCTTCCCAACAGGTCAGCACGCAGAATATGAAGATGGGTGGGCTGCCTCGTACAACACCGCCCACCCAGAAGCCACCAAGTCCCCCAATGTCAGGAAAAGGAACTATTGGGTAAGCAGTTACTGAATGTGGAAAGGGGCTTTGGTCTCATTTGGAGGCCAAGAGACGTTACATGAGCACCCTCTGCACTGATCATGTCTATACGAAGTATTTCTGGCAGAAGATGGTGAGCAGCATCAGCCGTTTCTGGTCGGGAACCCCCCCTCCCTTTTTTTTTTTTTTTTTCCAGTCATTGCAGGCACTACTTGTTTTGCCTGTAGGGTCATTAACTATGTAACTTTGACAGGTGGTGCTAAACAGCCAGAGGGATTGATATCTGAATTGGTATGTGGTACTGCTGATTGATTATTTTTGCAGTATGTGATAAAAATATCTTCCCACAAGGCCCGTAAACTTGACTTTGACCCAAGTTCTGGATGATAGAATCCTTAGGAAATGTGTTGTAATTGGGAGGATGCTGTTTGTTGGGATGTGATTACGTATTCTTAGTTTTAAAATGAGATACAAATGTTCCTATTTGCTGTTCTGATCTAGTGAAGATAGAAGGATATATCATACCTAACTAAATCTTTGGATGAGTGAGTTGTGCAGGAAAAGCAGATAGAGACTGAAGTACAGGAAGAACATCCTTATTTTTGACATCCTCTCAAAGAGATATTGTGAACTTTACATAAAAATGTTTTTCCAGCTCCTGATACTCATTAGTAGGTAGTTAACTTTTAAATAGTGAATGTCTGAATTCCCTTCCAAAATGGGCTTTTTCCCGTGCAGGCGCCACTCTCCGTACCGCACGCTGGAGCCGGTGCGTCCTCCGGTGGTACCGAACGACTACGTGCCTAGCCCGACGCGCAACATGGCTCCCTCGCAGCAGAGCCCCGTCAGGACGGCGTCGGTCAATCAGAGGAACCGCACGTACAGGTACTGGGGCCCTCCTGCACGGGAATGCCTCGTGTCACACGCCTAGGGCCTCCCAGTGCCTTCATAAAGCCTCCTGAACCTCTACAAAGAGGCTTGCTGGTTTATGATTTAGTGCTATAGTTACAGCAGTTAACATGTTACTAAAGAAAACCTAATTCTCACTTTTAAAATTTCCAGAATTCAGGAGTGAAAGCATATGACAGCAATTTATAAGTTACAGAAAAAGAAAGTCTGCATTTGCTGAGTGTAGGTTTAACAAGGTTGGAATGATATGCTTTGGAAGCAGGTTCCTGAACTGTTTCATACTTGGGCGTGTTCTGTAGGTGAAAAATCTGTTGTGCTGTAACCCAAATTAAGAGAAGTTTGTGGAGAAAAAATAAAAGTTTCTGGTTTATATCATTCCTCTTTCTTTTCAGTTGTTCCCTGTTACTGCTATGAATTAGTGAGGTTCTATGTTGGGGACTTGTGTTCTGCAGGCAGGGCAGCAGATTCATGTCATGGTTGTTTTGGATTCTTTAGCAGCAGTGGGAGCAGTGGAGGAAGCCACCCAAGTAGTCGGAGCAGCAGTCGAGAGAACAGTGGAAGTGGAAGTGTGGGTGTCCCCATTGCTGTTCCCACACCGTCTCCCCCCAGTGTCTATCCAGGTAAGTGGAAACTTGCTTTAACTTTCCTGTTTGCAAGTCTCCTGAACACAGTGGTGAGTAAACTCCGAAGAGTGGTCTCAAAGTTCATTTTCTAGAAGCATGCAAGCCTTGGGATTTACTTGCTATTGATAATGTAAGTTTGAATTAAAAACTATCTTTCATGGGAGTGTCTGGTGTGCTCTAGTATTTCTGATGTGTGCTGATTTCTCAGCTTTTTTTGCCTGGTTGTCTACGTGTGACCTTGTAAGATGCAGTACCAGCTTCAGCACGAGGGGAAAGCTTCTCCCTTGTTCTTTTAGCAAAGTAGACAGTCTGGGGCTGGCTGTCTATGCAGATATCTAAAAGTTTGCTTTTAGCCAATTAGAATAAAAAAGGGGCAGAGTATATCTTTAGTACATTAATGTAAGCCTTGTTGAAGATTATGAAAAGGCATTTGTTCAAATGTAACCACCTCAAGCATAACAGAAATAGGAAATTATATTAGTGTTCCTTTTGCCTTTGCTCAGGCAGTCAGCCCTTTTAGGGAAGAAAAGGGCTTAGTTGGCACGCACTGTGGTCTGAAATACATAATTCTTCCGAACAGCACTGGAAATTTTGGGCTTCCCTTTTCCGTGTGCTTTCTAATTTTGTTCAAAAGTTAAAGGCTGCTGTGCTCCATATTGGAGTGTCAATAACAAGGAGTAAAGACATCCTTCAGAAGCAATGGCTTTCAGTGAAAAGCTCTGAGCCCTCCAGACCTGGAAATAAGCAGATTTGCTTGACCCTCATTTACTGTCTACATAGGAATGAGCCTGTCTTTAATAGCTTCCTTTTTCTTTCCTCTCCTTGCATATTCTCAAATATTATGCATCTAATAAGTAGCTAACACTGAGTAGCCAAAAGCTTTCTCTAATCCTTGCTAACAGGATGTCCTTATTAACTCCACCTCTTCCTCCTCTCTTCACTTAGCCCCTGCTGGCTCGGCTGGCACCTCTCCCCTTCCTGCTACCTCTGCTCCTGCCCCTCCTGCCCCTGCCCCTTCCTCGGCTGCCCCAGATGCTGCTGCTGCTGCAGGAGCCCAGCCCCTTGCTGATGGCTTCACCTCTCCAACTCCCCCTGCTGCTTCTTCCACACCTTCCACAGGTGAGTGTCAGCTCCAGGCCCGGGGCAGGTGGACTCCGGTGTGATCCCAGTCCAAGGCTCTGCAGAGCTCCTTCAGAAGCAGTGATGTCTGTAAATATAGGCAGAAAATGTATGTTAATATCCAGCTATAAGCTGTGGGTTATAGCAGACAATTCAAGGTATGCTGGTGTCATAAAAAACAGTATCTGTTGCCGCTTGGATGCAGAGAGTCTCAAAGGAAAAAAATATTTCTTGGGGAAAAAGGCAGTGGTAGTTCTGGATCTCATTAGTCTCTTCCAGTTACGGAATTAAAGAAGGGGCTTGTAGCAAAGTGTAATATATACAACTTTCCTCTCTGATGCTTTGGAATGGTAAGTCACTTTTCAACAATCTGTAAAAAGGGCAGGTTTTGTGTGCTCAGAGTCAAGGAAGTACAGGTATTTATTTTTCTGAATTTTACTAAACTACTTTGCCAGGTGGTTTTTACACTGTATATTTCACCTTGGTTTATTAATGCCAATGAAATCACCCTGTTTCATTTCCTCAGTTGCTAGTGTTGCAGCATTGGTGCTTGCTAGTTGTAACACAGTTCTGCATTAGCTTTTGATTTGATGTTACATTGCATTGTAAAGATCCACCTTAGTCAAATTGATGTGCTTCCTTCCTTTTCATGACAGTGGAGTCTTACTGCAGGGTTGTGAATTGGTTTGTGAGTTTAATAATGTGGACCTCTCCTAAGCATTTCATCAGGTGCTGGAAACATTCCTGAAGTGGTATTTATTTCAAGGTGCACTGACACATACAAAGCTAGAAAATACTTTTGAATCTTATGTCTGTGAATAGAAGCTTCCGAACTGTGATGAATTTTGGTTCTTTGGTGTTTAGAAGATGAGGATTTGCAGGTGGGATCTCAAACAGTTTTAAGTTTTTGATGCACTCTGAATATCTCAGTTCTTGAGTCATATTTCTTCTGCCCTCTTGATACTCCTGACAATCAAAATCAAGCAAAATAATTATTTTAATGAGTATAGATTCATATTTACAATTTGGTTAGAGAAATTTCAAGTTTTTTGTTATTTTTAGGATCTTTTGTTTCCTCCTTTTATTAGTGAAGTGCTTGCATGGCTTCTTTGAAATAAAAAGCATGAGCAGACTAAAAGGTTTACATTTTATGGGGTTGCAGTTATGGCTCGTTAGGCATCTCTTACCATTTTCATTCTTTCTCCCCATTTCTCCATTTGCCACCAATTTCTGCAACACTTTAAATTTATAGGGAGATGCAATGGAAAGGCTCAGGAGGAAAAAATGCGAAAAAGCATATGTACTAGGCAGATTGTTGGGTTACGGTTTTCATTGATCTGTAGAAGATGCATCATTCAAAACTTATATTGCTGTTCAAAGTAGGAGGAACATGAACTCCAGTTGATGCATTTGCTCTTAAAAGCACATAACACAGCTAGCTGCCTGCATCTTCTTTATAGATCTAGCATGAAGTTTTGCAAAGCAATCAAACATAGTGGAGCACCCCCTGCCACAGTGTCTGAGAAGAGAGCAATGCAGACATTCAAGAAAATAATTCACTTGTGTGTTATTTTTACCTGTTTACTTCCACAACCGCAATAACCACCCCTTTTTGCAAACTATGAAATTTCCCTATAGCCCATATAGTGGAGGCAGCATCGTTAGGGAGGGGAATAATCCAAGCTGGTGTATAAAATCCAGTTTACTGAATACTTCTAGATACAGCACGCGAGCTGCAGAACTTCGCATGAGCAAGATGATAGCTTCATGTCTTGTTTCATGGCTAATGCTGTGTTCTGGTGCATGAGGTGCAAAGTTAGCTATTTTTTGTTTAAGTGTTATGTGAAAAAAGATGTACTGTGTATCTAGTTTCAGAATCAATTATCTTGATATACAAGTTGATTAGAATGGGAAGGAAACTAAAGCGTTGTTTCATTTGATAGCTCCATCAGAGAGGATTTCTGTGGTTTCATTTATTCTGTCCTTCGGGCAGTTTCTAACGTTCTCCTTTTCCCGGATGATTCTCTGCATGTTTCCTGGAGAGCACTGAGATAGTTTTGTTGTGCCGTTTCTTTGCAGCAGTTAACATCTTTCAATCTTAAAGATGACACATGACACACAGTTAGTTTGTGCATACTTTGGTTGCTTAATTGCTGAACTGTGGAGTGTTTCATTTTTTGCAGGGTTATAAGTATGCAAAAAGTTATTGCAATACATTATAAAAATAATTTAACTAGACATGATTTTCTATCATTTGGTAGCTTTTGCATTTTTATACTGACTTTTGTTAGCAACACAGAGCATAGGCAGTTGGGCGAGTTATTTTCTGTGTTGCTATTGAAATATTGAGTGTTCTGCCAGTCTAGCAGCTGAACTGGCTTGAATGCTCCCTAGGATGCCAACTTCCTTTCTTTTTTATTTATTAAAATAAAAAAGCTTTTCAGGCCTTCAGATCTTGAACATAGATATAAAAAGCCAGGCTTTGTTCTCCTCTGTGCTAACAGCTCTCTCTCCAACCTAGGCCACCCAGTCCAGTTCTACAGCATGAACCGGCCTGCGTCTCGCCACACGCCCCCAACAATAGGGGGTTCTTTGCCATATCGGCGTCCTCCTTCCATCACGTCACAGACGAGCCTTCAGAACCAGATGAACGGAGGGCCTTTTTATAACCAGAATCCAGGTAAGAAAGTGGTTCTGCTGTGCTGGGTTTGGCACAGTGGTGAATTGACTGGGCTTCAGAGCTCCAAAATGTTCGGTCCCTGCGGTAGATATTGCAGTTAGTGTCAGGTGAGTTGCAGTGTGGTCCTGCTAGCGGTGCCCAAGCCGTGGTCCAAGTTCAGCTTCCACTATGGCAAGCAGCCTAGAACGGTTACCCTTGATGTCACAGGTTTGTGCAGTCCCATTAGACAAGCTTTAGTCCTTTACTACGCCATGCTCCATATATCTCTCTTGGCGTGGGATGAGTATATGATTTTGTACCAGAACACTATTGTTCATTAATCAGTCTGTGTGCCTGTGCGTGTTTTTTTTTTTTTTTTTTTTCCTTCTTATTAATGGAGAGTCCAAGAAGGTGCCCTTGTTTTAGAAGGGTAAGTCGTTAGATGTCGGAGCGATGTCAACAGTGTTAGGTAGGATGGGATGCAGGGGAGCTGGGTCATCGATTAAGTTTCATGTGTGATGTTATTGTAATGGATGACCTGTCAGGAGTGGCGTGTCCTGGATGTCAGGGAACAATGCAACAGCTCTTCATCTAAGGAGTCTTTTCCTCTGCTTCTGGTGAGAGACGAAGGTGTTTGTACCAGAGTGGGGGAGTCTGTTGACAAAGAGGCAGAAAGAGGCAAAGGGCATCCTAAAGGTTCCTCCTTAGAAATACTCTATTGCAATAGACTGAGGGTTGACTTGCAAGCTCTGCAGTGCAGTTAAATTGTGCACTGAACTGGGAATGAGGTCAGATGCTGCAACCTGCTTTTAGGGGGTTGGATTAGGTTCAAGTATTGCTACATGTGAGCTAGCCTGCAAAGAAATATGTGTGTTTAACTGAGGTAGGAAATGGATGGTCTTGCTGAGGGGACAGAAAGGAGGATGTTGTATGATTAAACTGCAGCCTAGCTGCCGGAACCACACAGAATTTGTTAAGCACGTTATGCACATACAGAAAGCTCGAGGGACAAAAGGAGAGGGACATAGCAGTAAAGGAAACCCTTCAAGATTACCTTTGCATAAGAGGATTTTCAATATATCCAGAATTTTTGACATCTGCTGTGCATTTCTGCCTTAGGAAAGGGATAACTGTGGAAGCTACAGTTGCATTGTCAAAATGTAATCACAGAAGATGCCAAATAGCCTCTGAATATAAGTTATGTAACCACAATTCAGGCTGTGTATCCAGGAATGATTGCAGTGATTAGTCACTTGAAGTGTAAATCACAAAGAAAATACTTCAATGATGGTGCCATACTTGACACAACATAAATAAGAGGCTGTAGTAAGAGATTCTCATTTTAAGGTTGAGGTGCTTGGCAGGATACAGAATTTACTAGCTTTGTAGTTGGACTAAAACAGGGTTTTTGGTCTGTGCATTGGAGGACGTGCAGGCAAAGCACAGTGTGAGCCCCATGGACAGGGTCTCTGTTGGGCCTGTGAGGAGCAGGAGTGGCAGGGCAGGGCAGGGGCCACAGTTACTTCTCAGCATTGCCGAAGGGAGGGGAAGAACACAAATTCAGGGCTTGTAGGTGTGAAATGTTTGTTCTCCTTTCTTTTTGCAGGTCGTTTGGCACAAAGCAATACTGATTTTCACTTGTATTTTTCTTTAGCATGTTTGGATAGTCATTGTGGTTTATGGAGTTTGTAGGACCATAAAAGATACCTGTCTTGGTAGTGCTTCTAAGGCAATGTTACCTTGCTATTTCTTGTTGAGACTTTTTTTTTTTAACAACCGAAAAGAACAATTTAGGTGCAGTTTCTCACTGATCTTAGCATATGCCCACTCCAAAGCCACAGCTGCCAGCCATGTCACCTAACAAGTTGGGAAATTGAGCTACCTTAGATACCAGTAGTAATATAGGTGCCAGCAGCATGGAGCTCAGCATAGGCTAAAAAATTGTGAGAGGAACTTGGAGAGCACTGGGGCAGGGTCTGCACTACACACACTTGGTACAGCCTGGAGGGAGCCAAAGAACAATGCATTTTGGAATTAATTTAAAGCAATCGCGTTGGTCAACCTGTAATCTGGGTGGCTGGGCTTAAGCTGATGGTTTTTCTTGCCTTTTGAGATAGCAGGAGGACAATAGAGTTCTGACACATTTTTTTAAATGCAGTTACTAATATTAATAAAACATTTAATGTGTCAGCTCCTAAAGACCAAAATTAGCTTCGAGTCATTGTGTATCAGAGGCAGATAACGTGGCAGCACGTAGACCGAGGGCCAGGTCTCAGCAAATGGATCACATGAGCAAGGAGTGGTGTCAGCCAGCGTTAGCATCAGCACTTGCCTTAAACTCTGCAACCCAAGCCGAACAAGAGGTTCTTCCTTAGATGCCTGGAGTGCTTGTCTAGAGGAATTTATTTTCCTACCTGGAAAACCGAGTTGCCTCCTGCAGTGAGTTGCATGGAGTGCAGGAACACAGCACAAGGAAGAGACCTAGGAAAGCTAGGCTTGTACAGGAGGTTCAAATCTTATGGATTCCTATGACTGTGAGCTGAGAAGACATTTTGACACTGAACATTTTTTATAGCTTATATAATTTAAGAGGCTGAGATTTCATAGCTACACAGGAATGCCAAATTCTTGAATATACCATTGGGCCTGAAATTCAGATTCCCTTTTTCTGCTTCGAAAAATACAACACAAAACCTTTGCCAACTACTATGGTTACTCTTGAAGGAACAAATACTCTCTGGGGTCACTTCATTCAAGTCAAAGAAGATGTGATTAGAAAAGCATTTCGATTTCCTAAAGAAATAGGAATGAAATGGTGAGATAATGGAGCTTGTTTTGTATGGAGTTGTAAGTAAGTTTTTGCAACCAAAAAGACAGTTGTTCCTTTATGCTTTCTCTTTGTTTGGGGTGCATGGTAGTGTTAGGAGTGAGAAAAAGGGTGGCAGAAGAAATTCAAAGAACTTCTGGAAATAAAACAAATGAGAGGAAATTTTGAGACTTGGAGTTTTCTCCTCTTTCTGTGGTGATCTGAATTAATTCTGAATAATACTAAATTATTTTTTCTTACCAGCTCTGAAATTAGATGAAATGTAATTAGTTCTGTTCTGCAAGCTAAACATATATACTGGTACATGTAAGTGTAGATTTGTTTTTTCCCTCTTTTCCTGGACCTGATTAAATGTTTTGTATGCCACCACTAATGGGAAGGTTATTTAATTGTGCTTGTCCCAAGATGTTTTCTGAAAAATAATCTTGTAACTTGCTTTTGTTACACCAAGCAATTGTACTGCATTCCCCTTGGAAAGTGATAGTGAAACCTTACATAGTAAAGTCTTCTCACAACTTTCATTCCTGGCTCAGACCGGAGTTTAGTGTAGTAACATTTTTAAACCGGAGCACGGTGTGTTCTTTAGATGTGAGTTCACATGTGTTGTACAAGGACGGCTCTTCTGGTGCCAGCAAAACAGCTCTGGTCGAGGTCAAGGTCTGCAGATCGGGTGCAAAGGAAACAAGGCAGCGCGTCTGGAATAAGCAGCGGGCCCTGCTCTGCCCTGCGGACCAGCTCCCTGGTTCGAAGCGCTGCTGTTCACGTATGGCTGGTTTCCCAAAGGCCTCTTTAATCTGGCTCATTTGGGCTTTGGCTTGTGTTTTATAGAAAGCTAGTTATATCCATTTTAGTCCTTAGATTCATCCTACAGATGCTGTTATGGAAAAGATGCATTCTCTTTTACCTTCGGAAATGATTTTTTTGGTCTAAAAGGTGGGGATTGTGGTGAGAATCCCCTTGACATATTTTTTTAGTCTGCTCATAAAGACCTGTATTACTGCAGGAATAAAATTCAACTTAAGGGAGTCTCATAATTAGATCAGAGTATGGGCTTCAGTATGGGCTCTTCATCTTATGAAAAAGAGTTGGGTTGGTAATATTAAAAATGGAGAAATCTTGAGGTAAGAATTAAGAATACGTCTAGACCACCTGAGCTATTTGTCTTTGGATGGCGTCCTTTTATCTCAGCTTCTTGGCAGACTGCTACGTTGTCTGAGTGTGATGATGTCTACTCTCCCGTTTGCTGCTTTGTTGTGTTTCTAACTGGATGCTTCTTTCTTTTTAATTTCTGTGGCAGCATCCCTTGCTCCTCCTCCCCCCTCCATCCTACAGGTAACTCCCCAGTTACCATTAATGGGATTTGTGGCCAGAGTTCAAGAAAACAGTAAGTTTGCTGCTTCCTTGTGCTATGTTTTATTACTGGATGTGGCTTTTGTTTTGAGTGGACAAAAGATTTGCCTGTTTATAGCCAGAATTCTGCCTTCTTTACTGCCTCTGTGAGTTTGTGTGAAATTGCTAAGCAGGGGGCAAAGGAGAGAATTTTATCAGAAGAACCCGGTCCTCCCTCCTCCGCGTGCTGTTGTTGCGCATGTGTTTCCACGCGCTCTGGCGGTTGGCCCCAGTGCCCCTGGCTGGGATGGGGAGCGTTACTTCAACCCGCTGCCCTGCTCCCAGGGATGTTCTCATGGTTGCTCTGCCACTGCCTTCAGTTTCAGATACGCCGCCGCCGCCACCACCAGTGGATGAGCCAGTGTTTGATGAATCCCCCCCTCCACCCCCACCTCCAGAGGATTATGAAGAAGAGGAAGCAGCTGTGGTGGAGTACAGCGATCCCTATGCTGAAGAGGACCCTCCGTGGGCACCACGGACCTACTTGGAAAAGGGTAGGTTTAAAGCTGGTAGAGATGCTGGGATCGTTTTGTAACGTTTTGTGAATGGTGCCACCATCTAGCCGGGGCCATGAGGTCTGCACAGACTACTCGCTTGGCCCAACTGTGGTGGTGCTGCAGAGGAGCTCCTCCAAACCCAGCCTGAAGAACCCAAGGTAAGCTCTGCTGAGTCTGTCTCTCACCCCTGCCTCTATAATAGGAGAGGATAATCATTAGCTGGCTAATTACAGATTTTTTAAAAAATCCTCTGTAATCTCCTTAAGATTCACCTCTTGGTAGTCTGCTTGATCCTAATTACCAAACTCATACAAATGAATGAATCAGTGCTGCTGCCATCCCAACGTGAGCAGAAGAGTGGGCCTGGGCCCTGGAGGCTGCGTTGGCTGCAGCGGTGCTGAGCTCCATGGGTTGCTGTGGGATTGGGCCGTGTGGCTGCACCTGCATGTCCTGCAGTGCTGGAGCAGGGTGCAGATACACTGCAATAAAGCTACAGGTAAAACAACGGAGTAGGTGAATGGCTCGACAGCACTCGGGTGTGAAAACCTCTCCTGCCGGGTGTTGTTTCTGTAAATAAATAAACGGTGATATAAATGTAGTGCTGCAAAGCAGCTGGGCATCCCAGCCAGGTCCCTGTCAGACACATTCAGACTGCACCAGAGGGGAAGAATCCAGAAATACTACAAAGATTAAACCCACCATAGGAGTTCTGGGGAAGGAGCACTTTGTGCTGGATCAAGCTCAAAGAAAATATTATATTCCCAGGGGAGATGGAGGGAAAATCTATTTTCTTTTCCTACCTATCTGGTCTAACTGTTTAGTGCGAGGAGTGTTCAGGCTTTGCTGACAAGCTGAGGCTGTCTGTCAGACAGACTGGCTGATGTGCAGGGTATTTACATGAGTTGTTTTATCTATTGACCTTTCCACGGCCCTCATTGACAGCAAATGGCACCGTCATTCTGTTGGTGCACACAGGCCCTTTTGTTCAATTAAATATTGCTTCAGCTTGTTCTTATTTCCAGGAGGGCAGGGCAGGCAAAAACGGAGCTCGCATGCAAAGTGCTGCACTTGCTGTGCAGTTTAGAGGGGGTCGCTCATGGTAGGTGCCTGCTGTCACCAAATTAGGTTGGGATGAGGAACAGAGGGGAAGGGGCTCATGACCTGGGGTCTCTTCCTGTGGGGGTAGGTGGCAGATTCCTCCTGGTTAGGATCAGTGCAGGTCACTTCAGCAAAGGGCTCTCCTGCCGCAGGCAGTGCGGGGATGCAGCGGCCGTCCGGCCCTGCTGTGGTGGGTTCTGTTGGTGGATTTTCTGGATAAAGCTTGCAGACACTCTGCGACAGGAACATGGCTTTGCTGCTTTTTCGGCTATAAGAAACTTTTAACCAAAGTCAACATTTATAAAACTATCTTGGTTCTGTTCCTGTTATCCCTGCCACCTGGCTCGTAGCAAATCTGCACTGGCATTTCAGCAAACAAGAAAAAAGCGAGCCCGCAGCACCTTGCCTCTTTATAGTGTCTGTTACTAATGCAAAATTATATAAATATATTTTGAATGTGACAGTTGGAACTATATTTAAGCATAGCACCAAATGCCAGTTGAATCAGTTGGAAATCGTGCGCTGCTGCGGTTGAGGTGCCCTGCTTGCATTTCCCTCTTAGCTCCAGGAGTGGTTTTCTCCTTCAGTTACAGTCTGTTCAGCTTTCAGGACACGGGAGCAGGAAGCAGGATGCTTTTCTGGCCCTATGGAAGGGGGCAGGATCACATCCCCGCCCGCGTTGTCCCCCTCTTCCTCTGCCGTCTGTTCCCTGTGGGGATGGGGGGTTGTTCTCCAGCCGTTCCCTCTTCCCTGGCTTCGGCTGGGAAGCCGAAGGGCGGGCGCTGCAGCAGCCGCCTCGAGACTGCTGCGGTCTCACACCTGGGTACTTCGGTGTGATGTGCATGGGGCCAAAAAATGTGGGATAAAGGAACCACAAAGTCATCCTTACAGATAAGGTGGAGAAAGTGAAGCTTTTAGTTTGAACCCTTTCCCTGCAGAAAACCAAAAGCACAGGAAACAAAACATTCTGCTATACTGAGGTAGAAGCCCATCGTTTGAGTGTGCATTTCCAAAACTAGGTGACTGAAAGGTCCAATATATTTGTCTGTTCTAAAAAAACAGAAACACTTGTAAAAATTAGGAACCACTGAAGTGCTTACAATGGATGAAGAAGTTATACACTGAATGTTCAATGTATGTTCAACAGTTCAATGAAGAACTGCTAAGAAACAATTTTAGGATAGCAGAAAACAGAGATGCTGACATACATGTGCATTGAGTTGTAAGCATGAAAGACTGTTTACATTGAGCACGTTTCTTGCTCTTTGACTTCTTTGCTGAAGTTGGGAGAGAAGTGCTTGACTGCATTTTTTTTCAGCTAGCAAGCAAGCTTTAAAGTTGATGAAAAAGTCCTTGCTAAAGGAGGGCTTTTGTACTCAAAAATATGCATCCTTAACCTGCTGTGAGCTAATGATGCTTTATCTTCTGCAAAACAGTTACTTATATGGCAATGCCTTAACTTCCTATAAAATAGGATTCTGCCACATGATTCAGAGTGGATAAAACCAATTCTTAGATAGGAAATGGCTGCTCAAACACAAAAATTGCTCTGTAAGTAGCAGTATGTAGGATTTGTACTGGCTTTTTTGGCTTGACTTTTAAGTTCATAGGAGAGTGCTCCTGACAGGGTAAGCTTATGAACCCTCGCGCGTGTGCATGTGGGATGCCTGGGAAGGGTCACATACAGCAAGTTGCCATTTATTGAGATAGGGTTCAACACGTTCCTGTTCTGCAACGTGGTCATACCCTGGGGGAGGAATATTTAATGTTAAACTGTGTTCTAACCTGCAGCTGAGGAAAGAAGGGAAGAGTAGGTCAATTGTAAGCAGCTGGAAAAGCTCTTAGGTAGGATACAGTCACCGAGGATGTTGAACCTGAGGTCACTGGCACATAATGGCAACGGCTGACCAGGAATGTCGGTAAAAGCACAGGGCATTTTCCACTGAACTCTGGGGGTTTGTGCCATGAGAAGGTAAGAAATGGTTCCCAACTGTGCAAATCAGAAACAGCGCTGGGTTGGCAGAGGGCAGACGCTCCCCCAAGGCATCTAGAGAAATAGCGTGGTTCAAATTTCAGCTGGAGAATCAGTCTGGCCGACAGTCATGGTCAGCTTTATGTAACAAGTGTTCAGCCAAATTCAGTACAGTTGTTGGAGAATAAGGAAAGATCATCATTTGGAAGAAAACCATCTTGAGTAATTCTGTTTTTCATCCCTGCATTGAAATGTGTTCAGATACAAACTAAAGCAGGCCCTGGCTCAGTCTTGCAGGGAAGGATGCCACCTCCTGAGTCAGTACTGCTGTTTCCTGCCTCATCTGGAGCTTTTCTTGCAGTACTGGCCTGGCCTTCCTGGGAATCGTGGTATGTGACAGGCTCACAGCTTGAGGTGGTGGGACTATAGACAGAAGGATTAAACAGTCATTTAGCGAGGGGAAAGCTGCCAGCACAAAAGTGATGCGCAGGAGGAAGCAATAGTGATGGAAAAACAAAACCAGGCTTCAGGTAATTTTATAAGAGGCTTAAAAAGCAGCAAATGTTCATCACAAACTGATGGAAAAGTTTCCTACTTGTGAATATGGAACAATGGATGAATTCAGTATTTATCCAAAGGGACTAGAGTACTCTGGCAAATGAAAAAGAAATCGGAAGTTACTGTGATCCACATTTTTTTAGTATATGCATAAGGTATTTTCATGTAAATCAAGAGAAGAGGAGCGGCACAAGGAATCTAGAAAGAAATGGTTTAAAATGAGTAGGTGCAGAGAACAGCTAATAAGGAATTTTGAAAGACTTTAATTGCATATATGTTCATATAAGGTGGATAATCATCTCTGTTTTCTACACTAAAAATGATGCAAAGAGTGATTGATTTCCCCATTCATGTTTTGCTTCCTTAGGATGGCATGTCTAGAACCGGTTGGAATAGATCAGTTTACAAGCACACTGGCATGAATGTAAAGCCAGCAACATAAAAAAATAAATATGTGCTGGATAAATTATACAAATCTCCAGCTCTGGACACTTGATTTAAAAAATATCCTCTTGTACATATTTTGATTCACCACGGATCTTGATTTGTATGTGTTTACAGTCCTGTCAGGAGCCAGGTTTCCATAGGAAATATTTGTATTGAGTGCTTTGCTTCCTCAACAGAAAATATCATCTTTTCCCTTGAAAAAGAATTACTAATTTAGTAGGACTCTGGGACGCTGCGCTCCTGGACATGCTGTTAATTTTTTTCCCCTTGGTTTGGTTCAGGGTGTCCTCCTTTCTGTCCCCAGTATGGGGAGTTGGATCCCTATCCAACATGCGTTTTGTCTCAAGGGCAGTGCTGTGTGTTCGTTGGAAAGTGCTCAAAGCAGTGATTGATGCTATTTGTAAAAGCAGTATTCAGGCTGGCATAGCTCGTCGTCTGTATGGTGCACAGAATCATAGAACTGCGGCTGGAAAAACTCCTCTGTCACAGTGATGTCTGTTTTCTGCCATTTCATGACAATGTTCTCCATAATATTTGCCAGTGCTTTGACCAATTTCTTTGACTTTCCAAAATAGCTTCCATGCTGTCTCTAATATGAGCTGTTCTGCAGCTGTAAGAAAAAATCCCTGGTATGTCAGGCCTGCATTTTGTTTGAGAGCACCACCTTTCTTATTGTCACTTCTCAGCTGCAGTTCACTTAGCTTGGTTCCAGAAAGCCACGGATTCACTACAAGCTACTGGGTATGCACATGTGTATTTTACAGATCTTAAATATGGAGGAAGTTGCAACTGTGGAGCCTTGGCTCATTCTTGCTGTGATCTGAAAAAAGGCTCTTACAGCTCTCCCTCTTATATGTTTTCTTGCGCAGAGCTCTGATTTTGCACATATGTAATGTGCAAAAACTGCTCTGAGTGGTCATAGCCAGAGTGATTTACGCAACCTCCTCATATCCGCCCACAGCAGATGTTGGGGATTTGTTTGTTAACTTTCCCCTCTGCTGGGTCTGGCGGGGAGCTGTCTGTGTGCATGGAGAACAGATGACTGAGTAGTAGAGAGTCTGGTAGTCCTGGACAATGTATTTCGAAGCACGAGCTCTTACAAAAGGAGTTAAATGAAAAAAGCCCCTCTGAGCTGGTCATTCTGCAGTGAAGCAGTGCAGTTTTCTAAGATTGCCTCAAATGTGCAGAAGTTTCTGTCTGACTGCCTGCTTTTCCTCGTCCTCTCTGTCTCTCTCCTAATAATAGTCATTCTCTGTTCTTTCCTAGTGGTAGCGATTTATGACTACACGAAGGACAAAGAAGACGAGCTCTCGTTTCAGGAAGGTGCCATCATCTATGTCATCAAGAAGAATGATGACGGCTGGTACGAAGGGGTCATGAATGGAGTGACGGGCCTCTTCCCAGGGAACTACGTGGAGTCCATCATGCATTACTCGGAGTGACCGCCAGAGGACCGAGCACTGCATCTGCTGCTGCAGGAGCTCCGCGGGCTTCCCGGATCTTCTCCAGCCTCGGGGGCCCCATCCAAAATAACTGAATGAAGGATAATTATAACAACCACTCTTTGTTTCTTTTTTTTTTCCTCCATTATAAAACAATAGTGATTTGAGTTGTTGGAACAAGTGGCGCTTCCGGCTGCCAGCAGTGGCTTTCATGAGCCATGTGACGTTGACCCATGCAGATGTAACAAACTCGCTGAGTAGCTGATACTTCACCCAAATTCTGGCTTCTTCTGGCAGGCTCTGGGATCTGTCTCAGGAATACTGTGTGCCCGTGTGGTGCCACCCTCGGCAGCAGTGCCTGGCGCGTTGGATGTCCTGGATGCTTTTGCCGAAGGGTTCCTGGCCCATGGACACCCCCATTTCTACACAATTCCCATGCAGCTGCAGGACTGCCCTTGGACACAGAGCTGTGCGCAGGGCCAGCTCCAAGGTAGTTCCTTACGGCTCTGGCGTATGCACCTGGCTGCAGCTCTGCACGTGTGGGCTGGTGCAGGGGCACACAGAGCTGGCTTTGAGTCGTTCACCTTTGCGTTCAGACTATTAAGAAGATGGCTGCAGCCCAGAGAACCCCTTCTCCTCCTCGTTTCATCTTTTGAATGCCACAGGTTTGTTTTTTGTTAAGCACTGATGTAAATGTGCTCCTCTCCACTGCAGACTCCCAGCTGTGGGTGCTGATGGGTTGAACAGGACTTGCTAATGGTGAAGGGAAAATGAAGTTTACAGGTTCCCCTTGGGGCTGAGGATAAATTCTAGGGGCTGTAATCAGAGGTTCAAATCTACTCACGCCTGCTTGCACTACAACACCTAACTCCCAGCTCCCCCCCAACTATATGCACAATATAATCCTAAAAAAGGTAATCAGGTATTGTAAATTGGATATGCTGTACTTGACGACTAGATTTGCGTATGTGCTGCGAGAGCCCTGTGCAGAGGCAGGACAAACAGCAATTATCATCTTCAGGGCTGTTGCCAAAAAGCTCTTCAGTGGAAGTAACAAGGGCTGCTGTGTGCACTTGCTTTTCCCATGGAAAGCCAAGCATTGACTAGTAGTGTAGTAGTAGTCTTAGCTCTTCCCAGCCTTCCCCATCGCTAGGAGGAACTACTGATGGGCACGGGGTGGGGGAGGAGTTAATCCCACTTGAAGGATCTGTAGCCCCTTCTGTCCATCTTTTGCTTTTTAATCTAGTCAGTTAAAAATGCTCTGCTGTGGGTGCACCTAACAAGTAGGTGCCAAGTGAGGCTGTGCTAGTCTGCCCTAGGAACGACAGAGTGATGCTGTCATTGGGTTAAGGCCATGCTCTAACAGACTGAATGGAATAAACTTGGGAGCCTCCAGCTGTAGCTGGCTCTCGCGCCAGGGCAGCCGCCTGGACAGCGTCTGACGTGACGTGAGCACCAGCAGGAGCTTGTCCAAGCCCTGCCAGTGCTGCAGCCCTTCTGAGGCCCCGTGCGAAGCAGAGAGTGGCTGGGGCTGGGCCTGGGGAAGGGGCAGGGAGCTGCCCCAGGCCCTGAGTGACTGTGTCTAACTCCATGAGCAGATCTCCATGTTACTGCAGCCAGGTGATGCCCGCAGCCAGGCTAGCGACCAGAGTCACTGAAGTGCAGCAGTTTTGCTCCTTTCTTTCAGTGTTTGTTTGCCCGGACTGCCAGCATTTCCCTGCCTCTCTGCACCTACAGTGACATTATGGTCTGTGGTCAAACGTGTCAAGTCACGCTGCTAGGGCGGTGCAGGCCCACATGCTCCCAGGCCGGGCCCAGCAGTGGGTGCTGTCAGCGACCCGCGTGTTCCCGCTGCGCGCAGCACCCGCAGCTGCGTGGTGCCAGTGCATGGGGTGGGATACCTGCCTGTATCCCCACTGCCATCAAACCGGCTTTCCAGCGTGCAACACTTTCTGACAGAGCAGAGCATTGTAAGCCAGGGAGGTGCTGAAAGATTACCAGGGCGGCAGCCGCTTCACAGGGGGCTGCATGAAGCCCTTCAGGCAGAGCGCGGGCTGATGGGCTGGGACTTGCTGTTGGCACGGGGCTTTTTTTTGTTTTTGTTTGGGGGGGGGGGGAGGTGCATAAAATTTTTAATACAGCTTTGAGGCTGCCTGTAGGGTGTCTGGGGACAATTCGATGTTACCCTCATAGACCAGGACAAAGGGGCTTTCTATAGTAATGTAAAATAGACTGCATGATACTGAGGGTTGTGTTTCTAGTTTTTGTCACTTGTAATTTGCCAAAGGAAAAAAATACTGCCCCTCCCCTCCTCCCACCTTCTTTTCCCCTTTTTATTAAAGCAAAACCTGTAAAAAAAAAAGGGGGGGGGGGAGGCCCTCAGAATTTCAAATAGGTACAAACTCTCCTTCTTCCCCTTCCCCCCGCCTTCCCCAGCAGGGCCCTGCTGTCCCGG
Organism: Tinamus guttatus; assembly: GCF_059628265.1. Lineage (NCBI taxonomy): Eukaryota > Metazoa > Chordata > Aves > Tinamiformes > Tinamidae > Tinamus > Tinamus guttatus. Next base: position 3,337,688 of record NW_028288731.1, read on the forward strand.
CTGGATGTGTTGGACACCGGAGGCTCCTGCTGGAGCAAGGGGTCCCCGTGCGTGTGCGAGAGGGGAGGTGCCGCGCCAGAGCTGCGGGGGTCACCCTTGCCAGCCACCCCCTTGCCACCAGGCCAGGGGCACGGGGGCTGCAGCTGCGCAGAGATGCTGGGCTGCCGTCTTGTGGCCGGCGTTTCCCACTGCTGCCTGGGGCAAAGCTGGTAGCAGCGCCGCAGGTGCCCGTGGGCAGAGGGCCTGGGCCCTTTCGCAGCCCCTGCAGAGAGGCTGGTGTGGGGGCTGTTTCAGGTTACTGGAGGACGCTGTAGCAACTTTCATGCCCCCCCCCGCCCCGATTTCTTCATTCGTGCTCTGTACTTTGGAAGCGGCTCCCTCCGTGGCTGTGGCAGAGGCGGAGCAGCCTGTGCTGCACCTCCGGGCTCACCTCCCTGGTTTGCGCAGCGCTCGTTGGGCCTCTCCCACGCTGGGTGCGGGGGGCCACTCTGTGCTCGTCCAGCACTTCCTCATGAGTGCTCTGCACGTGCCTCTTCCCTGACACTGGGGACTCTTTTTTAGCTAGTTCTGAGGCTTCTGGCTTAAAAGGGAAACTTTGATGTTCCTGTATGAGAAAGGACAGGACTTCATGCTGCCCAAGTCACCTGGAAGCCTTTACAGGACTTTGCTTCCCAGAGTGTTTTTTTTTTTTTTTTTTGGTAGCCTCCTCCATGTGGGATGGGAATTCTTGTGAAAGAGGCAAGAGTTTGTATTCTGCAGGGCAGCTGGAGGACGCTGTAGGTAAGAGCACGGAGCTGCCATTACGCTCTTTCCAGCCTCTGGCGCATTTTTGGAAAACATAATGCAAAAGCTACAGCAGGCGGCTTTAGTTCCTGTGTTGCTAGCAGGGGCAGTGAGAAAGGTGCCAAGCTGTTGCAGTCACAAAAGCAAATGTTTTACTTAATCCGTATTATTTGGTCCTAGGAAAGGCAGCGTTGGGAACTTGCAGGTATCCGATGGCATACAGCTTAGGGGGAGCTCACTGTGCTCGCAGGCAGCATCTTCCCTTTCCCCGCCCTTCTGCATCACGCAGCATTAGGTGTAGCAACATTTGGTGGCTGAGAAGATGCTTAGAAATGACAGTAGGGTGAGGGGACCCTTAAATGTGGTAGCTGATGTCACTATGTAGGTACAGTGCTACTGATGCCCTTCTCACCACTTGGGCACTGCAGGAACAGAGGGCCCATCAGCTCGTGTCCCCGCCGAAAGCTCCATGTGGCCAAGGTTTGCCAACCGTTGGTGCAAAGACACCGTCCGTGGTGTTCTGTTGCTTTTGTTCAGAAAAACTCAGACCGTGTTTTGGGCAGCTTCCTGCAGGAAGTGGCTTTTCTCTGGTACTCTGAACGTGCTGATTTTATTAGCCCCTTTGCATAGTACTAGGCAGGTGTTAGGAAAGGGTAGTCGGCAGCAGCCTGTTGTCCAGAGGTAGCCCTACACCCAGCAACCTGTGAACACCTACCTACATGGTGACTCTGCTGAAGTGTGTGCAGTGCATTTGTTCCTGTTTCTCTTAAAACCTCAGAAAATCTTGCACTCTTGACTAATAAGGAAGAGCTGTGTACAAATTCATTTCCATTACAGCGCGTTGCTAAAGTGCTCACATGTCTGAGATTTTTTTTTTTTGTAAAGAACAAGTGCTTCTTTTCACATTTGAAAAAAGTGTCTTTTGCAACTTGCATGGACAAGTAGTTTCTATGAATTCTCTGGAAATGTCAGTGTCTAACATGGATTTTGTCCGTGCACTTTTTTTCTGAAAGCAGAACCCTCCCCCCTTCAGTTCCGGTCAGAGGAGAAGCACGCGTGTGCTTTGGATTCTGGCACTGCTGGTGCAGTGGCGGTGAGCAGAGCCCACTGTGAACGCTCATGACGAAGCCTGCAGGACTCTGGGGAGCTGTATGCCGCCAGTAATGTTTTATTGTGTGTGCCATTTGAACCACCTTCCAGTGAGTGCAAAACCCAATTTTTAAATTTTTTTAATTGTACTTGGAATTAACTGTTGCTGTGTACTAAACCCTCTTGTTACGAGCCCTAAATAAAAAGATCAAAGCACAGAGTGCGCGTTGCGTGGGTCACTCACCTCCTCTTTGACTACCGCCTTTGGAGCAGAGCGAGGGGCACAGGGATGGCTGCGCTCTGGGCTGGGCTCTGCTCCCTGAACAGCCTGTGCTGCAGCCCCAGCGTGGCCTCGTGCCTCGAGGCTGGGGCCAGAGGCTTCACGCATGCTTGGGGGCAGGCCCAGGCACTGCTGCCTCTAACAGCGAATGCCGTGTGTCAAGCAGCAAGGCCAGGCCCCCTTCCTGCACTCCCAGCTTTAAAATTCCATCTGGAAAAGCTGTGTTTTGGTTGACAGTCCCAGATGCACTGCGAGCCTCTGAACAGCCCCAGGGATGGGGCAGCACCCGCCTCCTTACAGGGCACCCTAGAGAGGGGCTGCACAAGCACTTACCCCACATCCGCTGTTCTTGCACGCGCAGAGCTGCACAAAACATGCCCGGGCCCTGCGTGCCTGGGAGGTGGTGGCTGGAAAAGGCTTCACACGGGGTCCTCCTTAGACCTCTAATCGCTCTACCCCATGTTACCGGTGAGGCCAGCTCTGACCCACTGGAAAAACTGTGCAAAGGAATAATAAAAAGCAATTTTATTGAGAGCGAGCAAAAAGACGGCGACCTCTGCTTTATGCCATCATATATTTAATCCCTAAAGAGGAAACCACTGATGGCTTGAGAACACACTGTGTGTTCTGAGTTCATAAAAAAAGGAAAAGGGCAAGACAGAGGATTAAAACAGATTATTAAATTCAACTACATCTTTATTGAATTGTGCATATTCCATTGTATAATGATCTCTATTGGGTACTTTATAATGTAGTATTCTTTTGTCCTCTCCCATGCTTAAAAAAGTATATTTATACATATATTTATATATATTTATAATATGGCAAAGCTCCCCCCCAACCTGAAGCAGTCAGTCTAAAAGAGCTTTGATTTTCTTTTTGGAAAGGGAAGAAGAGGGGAGGCAATCCCACTGAAAGATAATGTGCAATTTTCTTTTTAAAGCAGTAAACATGAATGTATTTACAGCACTCAGCACGAGTTTGTTGCACAAACAAATCATCATTGCAATGACTTTTTTTCTTACATTTGCATCCCCAGTATTATACAGGACATCACCAGTGGCTGCTAACAGTGTAAGCCATAAAACAAACTGCTTGCTCCAGTTTCATTTCTGGTCCACGGCCGCCTGCTAGGAGACCTAAGGTTTGCAATTACAACTTGTGACAAGTATTTAACTTTCCTTCTTAAAGTACAAGCCTGGTGGTGCTTTGGCCTCTACCCCATGCCAGTTTGTGCGCAGAGGTGCTGGGGGGTGCCCCGCAGGGCAGCCCTGCGCCTGCCCAGCAGAGCGACTCAGCTGCGGCCCTGCCACGCTCAGGCCCCGCACGTCACCCAGCAGCGAAATTCCCACTGCTGGAGCCGTGGGAGGAAATAACTCTGCCCCAGCAGGGACTGGTTGGTTCAATTCCTCAATCTCCTAGAGGACACGGTGCCTTTAACCCTCCAAGGAGGGGAGGCCGTTACTCACGGCCCTTCTCCCCACCTTCCTGCTCAGCCCAGCATGGGGCACTGTCTTGCTCCTGTCCTTCCTGCCCAACCTCCTTCGGCCCCCAACGCTGCCCAGTGCTGGTGAACAGGGCTCGCGACTGCTCCCTGCTCTGTGCCTCGCAGCACCAAGCAGCAGCCAGCACAAATCACTGCTTCTCCTGCACTAGCAGCAATTACTTTACCTTCTGAAGGAAAAGCATGTGTTGTCACCTTATTTGCAATTTAGTGTCTTAAACTTTTCAAAACTGTAGATAAAGCCTCATTAGCTCATATTAGTGCTTACCCCAGGCTATAAAGCTGGTTTCATCATTTTTTTTAATTAATTGAAGGAAAAAAGAAAGATCAGAAAGTAAAAGGATTCCATTTACAACAAACCTGCATTTCTCAAATAAAAACTTAACCGCCCTCTCTCTCCCCCACACATTACTGAAACATCTAAGACAAACTATCCCCCTAGTGTCTAATCCTTCCTCATTTGAGTCTGGAGTGAGCATGGGAACGCGGAGCTGAACAGGAATCAGCCGAGGCTGCCCCGGGCGGTGGGGAACCGTTGCCTCCCCTGCACCCAGAAAGACGAGGCGCACGGATGGGCCACGCACATAACCCACTCCCTGAGCTTCACGCAGGAAAACGCCCTGCACAGCCTGGCGGTAGCCCCCCTGCTTCATGTCAGGAGTTTATGTTGCTTTTCTTTTTGGTCACCGATGCAGACCTGCTGGGAGTTGCACACACGTACCAAACAGAAAATGCCCTTATGAACCTCTGCCGCTGCTTAAAAGTAAATGCAGGGAGTGAGTCAAATCTTGGAAATTCTATGGGAGAGAGATCAAACAGAGCTCTGAGCTGAAAACAGTTTAAGTGAACATTTCAATGGGTAAATCTGATCCTTTAACACAATAAATGTTCCCCAGCCCTAGTTGGGGAATCAAGGCAATGTGATTGATTTAACATGACATGGCATTTGAAATAGTAGCCACTTGCTTAGACACTTATAATCCTATTTTGAGTAAGAAACAATTTTACCTGCAATAGCACCACTGAAGAAGTAAAACAACTGAATGTCCAGTTTTTTTGTAATAAGCAGAAGAAAATTCTTTCTCCCTTTCTGCTGATGAAATGGCACGTTTGGTTCCTTTGACTGTGGAAAAAGTAATTTTAACCCAGAGCAAAACTGGGCAATACTTTTACCTTTCTGAGCTAATTTGTGCTAGCTGGTTGCCTAAGGACACAAAAAAGAAGAAATAAGAAACTCTCTTAATGTGCGAGTTCAGAACAGCAAATCTTAAAATGCATTTGTAAAAAAACTTGCTCCCATTCCAGTCTGTCCTAGAACCGAAAAGTGACTCAGGTACCTTCCCTTCCCATCCTCGATGCCTTCTCACTCGCCCACCCACTGCTGCCCCGGAGGAACCTGCACGCCCACCTGGGGAGAGGGGCTCTTTGGCTTCAGCCACTGCACAGCCGGGAAGAGGAATTTTCCTCTTCCAAGGTCCCTTTTTTTTGAGGGGGAGGGTGGTGGCGTGGGGGGGGGGACAACACATGTTTGTGGCAGCAGCTTCTCACCACACATCTGAGATCAGGCTCCCTGCTTTTATGATTTTAATAGATACAGTCATCCAATTTTTAGACCAGCGTTCAAGGGGGAAAAAAAGCAACTAACTTGCAAATAAGGCATAAATATTTACTGTTCACAAAAGCAGTAAATACACTGGAAAAAGCAAGTTACAATGAGGTGGGGGGGGTCTCATAAGCTGAAAAGGCCACTGGGTTGTCTGAACCACTGTCTGTAGCCAATATGAGTGATCGGCTGAGAGCTGCAGCCACGCGCTGGCATTACTACTGCCTTGGGAAGCTGTAACACAAGGAATTGGGGCTGCCACCCTTGCCCACAGCCATTCCTTTTGCTGCAAACCTGGGCTTCCACCTCTGCCTCCCAAGCAGCTGCTCAGTGGCCTGCAGTAATAGGCGTGAGTTCATGGCCTAGCGGGAGATACGGGTAAACAAATTTGGGCACAGCAAAAATGAGAACAAAGCTCAACTGCCTCTGAAGAAATTGCACTCAAAACATTCCTCTGCCTAGAGCAGAGCCCAGAGACACCCACACGAAGGAACAAAGCAAGCGCAGGAACTGACACGCACGAGGGGAGGCCGGGGCGCGCGGGGGTCCCGCGCTGCCGCACAGCACGGAGCAGCAGCAGGACCAGCGGGGAGGCTACAGCACCCATGAACTGCCGCGTGGCCTGGCCGCCTTCCTGCGAAGCGCTGGCCAGCTACGCCGGGCGTACGCAAATCAACAATGCAAATGCTATTAAGGACACTTTATAAGCACAAAAATAGTAGAAACAGAACTTTGTGAACAATTTGAAAGATACAAAAAAGTGCCTTTCCACAGCAGTGCTTTAAAAATGCACACAATGGTATATTTTTATTGCTCAAAAAAACTAGTCTGATATATTAGAACAATTTTGAGAGGCGCTGAAATACTTAAAAAAAAAATCATATGAAACAGGTCAACAGAGACAGCACCATTGTTTTTTTTCTTTTTTCAGGATGCACTTATTTAAAACTATATAATTATAGATGTGTCATTTTTTCTCTTTAATCAGCAAAACTTTTTTCCTATTCATAAATTATTCACAAAGACATTTACTTTATTATTTGGATTTTTAAAAAACATTATATATAAAAAAACGGAATGGGGGACACTGTCACAATATTTCTTAATCTATTGGCTTGAATTACATCTATTTTGCTCTAATGAGAGATTGGTTTCCATCTATTTTACACGTATGAAGATACTTTCAAGTCAAGCTATTCCTGTGTTTTTTTCTTTGGGGGAAGGAAAGCATTAAAAATTTGCTTTTGGAGAAAAGGGAAACAAAGAGTAAAATCATTTGCCATCCGAGCCTGGACAGGATTCCTGTAATCACCATCGGGGATGTTGTAACAACTGAGGATGGGGGTAGGTACAGCTCAAGTATTTTAGTTGCTTTACAAAGACTTTGTACCACTACCCTGCACTGAACATGCATGATACGCGAGACCACTAACGCTAACTACACTACCTTTAAACAACGTCCAATACGTGGGTAAGACTGTACAAACTACTCAAGTACAAGAAAAAGATCTCTAGCATTCTGATCTGGCGATTGATTGTAAATCGGTGGCAAATAAATAAACAAACCAAATATGATTTTCATTTCCTGCTAATGGGTCCGTTAAATTAAATTATTAGCAAAAATTCCTGACACAGTTTTTCTCCCAGTCACCCCCCTTGACAGCTAGAAGTGCATCTTCTTATGCATTGGTCACAGTCTCTAGCGGGTCAAAGAACACTCAATTCCAGCTATACTTGGGCTGAAATGACCATTTCCTTCTCTCCTTCCAGAAGGGAAAGTTTCCTGCCAATTTCTGATGCATTACAAACAATGCTTTCCGCAAATGTTCTCCCAACACCTGCTTTTGTAAAGACAACACATCTCACCAGGCACAAGCGCTCCAGAAACCTACCTGCTCATCGGGAAAGGCAGGGCGAGGAGCGCTGTTCCGCCTGGGCCAGCCTTGCACGTCGCCGCTCATTGCAGGAGGTCTGGCAGCTCTCAAAAGGGGTTAACGCAAACGTGAAAACAAATGATCAAGCCCGGTACAAAGTTAGAATGCATAATGGATTGGAACAATATATATTTATCCTATTTACTGCCCGGACAAAGAACTTAGAATTGATTTGCCGCAGTGTGTATTTTTAAACTACCTGGGAGGAAGGGGGAGGTTCTTTATAGTATAAATATATTTCACTCCAGCCCATTATATATAATCTATTCTCTTACTCAGTCATTTTCAGTAGTATTGCGACCAGAATGTTTTGGTATGTTGCATGTGTATTTTTCAATCGATCAATGACCAATGCACAGTTTCCAGCAGAGCGCCTCAACGCTGCATCATTTACCCGTCACAAACTGCCAAAAGAGGTTTGTGGTTTGTTTTCGCTTCTTCTTTTCTTTAAAGTGCCCCCTACATCTTCATCTTAAGGTTAAGATTTGACAGGTTACAGAGTCCAATTCCTGATAATGTAGTGACTGAAACAATAAATACGGCTCTACAAAAACATTCTGGTTATCTTCTATAATTGCGACGAAATATATCACAATATATTATATACCTACATTTATAATACATGCACGAACATGTCTCACATGGACAGACACTACAAAAAAATATCTCCCCCCGCCCAAATGCAGAAAAAGTAAGAAAAAAGGATTTTTTTTGGTCCAATCCATATGAAGGATAAAAGAAACTGACAGGATTAAGTCGATGCTTCTCTACCCCCTCCCCAACAAAACGCCACCCTCCGCAGGCCCTCAGCCTCTCGGCCTGGCTGTGGGAGGGGAAGGTCTCCACGCTCGGCCTAGGCTACGGCAGGAGACGACCTCTCATGGCGGCGCTGCCATGTGGGCAGCGCCGTCGTGGGCCGTCCCTGAAGCACCGGCCCCGGGCAGCTCCTACCAGTCCCGCGACAGCTTGGTGTTTTGATCCCTTTTGGGGGGTGCGGGAGGTGGCCCCCTCCGCAACGTTGCATAGCCGGATATGTGACTGCCCCCAAAGCTGCTCGGCTTCTGCTGGTCGACCAGCAGCTCGGGCGGCGGCGGCGGCAAGGCCATGTCGTCCATGGTGGCCGTGGGCTCCGCTCGGGACACGCGCGCCGATGAGAGCGAGCTGTGCCGGGTGATGGACTTGCGCTGCAGCGTCCGGTTGAGGTCTGCCAGGAATCCCGGCTGCACGCTAAGGCTGGACTTGGGCGACGTGGGCACTTGGGGGCCGGGGGGCCCCGGCGGCTCCGCCGCATCCGCCTGCGTCAGCCGCGTGCTGTCGTTCCGCTTGGGACGCGTGGGCGGCGGGGCTTTCTTCACGGTTGGTTTGGACCACGCTTGAGGCTGAGGATTGACGACTGCCACTTTTGGGGAGGTGCTGCCTGAAAACACGGAGGGGATCTCAACCGGTGGGGGAGGAAGATCTACTTCAGGCGGTGGCGGTGGAAAGTCCGAATCTGACGGTGGTGAAGGGAATTCGACCACGGGCTCCTTCCCGGCCACAGGCAGGGCGGGAGCCTTGGCCGGGATGCCTCCCTGCGGAAGGACGATCGGCAGGCTCACGCCAGAAAGGTTGAGCTTCCCCGGCTTTGGAGGGGCTGCGGGAGGCGACGACTCCTTGGAAGGAGACCCGGAGGGCTCCGGGGGGTGTGCAAATTTGCTGACAAGGCGGTCCACTGAAGGCCTCTTGGACTCGTGGTACTCAGTGGAGCTGGTGGACTTGATGCTGGAGTTGCGCTGAGGTGTCGGGGGTGGTTTCTTCCCTCCCGGGCTCGATGTCTTGCTGGTCTTTTTGACTGGAGACCCTGATCTGTCAGGGGGGGGAGAACCTGCAGAGGTAGCTGGGGAAGGAGGTGGAGGAGGAAACACTAAACTGCTCTCAGGTGGAGGAGGGGGGAAGTCGGGGGAGGCAACAGTCACAGGTTGCCACTTGGGCTTTGCCTTCACGGCCGGAGGCGACTGGGGAGCCACGCTAAGTGGCAGCGGCTTGAGGGGCTGGGGCTCGGTGACGGGTGGCGTGGGGGGCGGCGGGAACTGGCTGGCTATCTGCTTCACCACTGACGGCCCTGGGGACTGAGGGGATGGAGGGGGCTTCATGGAGAAGCTCTGCTGCTTTGGGAAGGTGGGAGGGGGAGTGACGCTGGCAGGGGCTGGGGACAGGGGTGGCACCTGGGGAGAGGTGACACTCGGCTGTTTCTTTATGGTGGGGGGCAAGGGAGCGGGCCCGGTGGGAGCGGCGTGCGAGCCCCCCAGGGATGCTGCCTTGCAGGGCTGGCTGGGGAGAGCTGCCATGAGGGGCTTTGGGGGCGCCTGGGGCGGCGGCGGGGCGGGCACGGGGGGCGGCGGCGGGGGCAGCGGGGAGGCCACGGCGGCCTGGCTCAGACTGGGTTGCACTTGGTGTATTTTGGGAGGCGGGGGCGGCGGGGTGAACTGCGGCACGGCGGGGGCGCAGGGCGCCGGCTTGAGCTGCGCCATGGCGGAGCCGGGCACGGGGGGCGGCGGTGGGGGCGGTGGGGGCGGCACGATGCCGTTGGGGGGCAGCGGGACGTGGGGCTTGCCGGCGGGCGGCGGTGGCGGCGCCGGCGGCCCCGCGGGCGCCTTGGCGAAGGGGCCGCCGTGCTGGGCCGCGTTCTGCAGCCGCGTGATGGTGCTGTACTTGACAAACATGGCGGCGGGCGAGCCCGAGGAGGGGGCGGCCTGGCTGGGCAGCGGGGGCGGCGGCGGGGGTGGCGGGGGCGGCGGAGGGGGCGGCGGGGGCGGTGGGGGTGGCAGCGGCGGGGACGGCTGCGATGCCGCGTAGGGAGCCGCCGCTTTGGGCTGCGGGGACACGGGAGGTGCGAGAGACACCAAGGGCCGCCCTGCGGGCTCGGCCCGGGCCTGTTGGGAAGGGGTTTAGTGTAAGCGGAGAGAGGGAGAAAGAGAAGAGACAGAGAGAGGGGGAGGGAGGGAGACAAAGAGATTATGAAGTCAAGGTCTAAATGTGCCCGTCGTCAAAAGTACGTGGCGGGTTACGGCATGCGGGGAGTGTCAGCGAGACAGGGCGGCCGGGCATGCGGGCACGAGGCCTCCTAGGGCGCCCGCCAGCTGCAGTGCTCAGCGTGAGCGCGCGCGGCCGCCCCAGACCGCTCCGGAGGGCGGCAAGAGCCAGCTCCGCGCAGCCACGCTCGCGAGGCCCCTGAGCGCCACATGCTCCGACAGCCAGCACTGCCAAGGGAGAGAAATGAGGAAAAGCAGAGGAACAGTGATTTCCTAGGCAAAACTCCCCGGAAGGAAACATTTAGAGAGGTCTACGAAACAAGGTTAGCCTGGGAAAGGAAAGCCAGACATGCAACCCATGCAGGAGGAGGAAAGAAAGGGGAGACCACCTAAGGGAAGGAGCAATTGGAAAGCAGCAGGCAACATTTTAGTCTACTCATTGGGTTTTGTTCATGTTAAAGTATTTCTCTGAAATCGTAAACTTACATTTCTGTTAAGAATTAAAAGGATAATTACATTACTTATCAAGATACCCCCCAATACAAAGCGCCCTGCCACAAGCCAAGCTGTGAACTTCAGAGTGCACAGAATAGAAACATGCGTTAGAAATGTAATACTAATGTAATGTAACCACCCAGCCTGGACACCTACACTTTATTAGTATATATTTCACTACAAGTTAGCTCATTTATGCTCATTTGCCTTGCATGAGCTTGTTCTAGACACAGGTGCACTGAGTTTTTGTATGCACAGAAGAAAACCAAAAATATTAAGAGTCAGAAACAACAAACAGTGATTTATGACAAACATGGAGTTGTGCCTCTACCTGTCAGATTAGGTACATAGGGCAAGGAGTAAAACAAAGCTCTTTTGAACTATACAAACACGTTCACAAAGCAAAACGGGACAGAGAGCTTGATCTCTTTCAAGTGTTAGTCTGTAAATTACCACTGAGCCAACCACTCAAGTTAATAAATTTTTAAACAACAGCCCCTGACCTTAATTCTGCCCTGAATAAGGCACCTCGGGTGTGCTGACCTTAGCTGTGCTGAACTTCACTTTTGACACCTGAGACAGCAAAAGGCAACAGGAGAAATAAAAGCGGCGTAAAACAGACAGCGGGACACCAAGACATGAGAGCAGCTCTCCCTGAGCCCTGAGACCAGAGGGAATCGCGGACAATGAGCTCCTTCTTCCTCACTTAAGTAGCACTTAAGTGCCTCATTCCTTGTCTCTTGGAGCACGCGCACGGGGAGCACTCACTGTGATGCCCGATGTAACACCCTACTTGAAACAACATTTGCTCCAGACCTAAGAGCCAGAGCAAGGCATACTGAGATCCTCACTGCTCAAACATCAAGAACATGAACTGGAGGATAATGTATTCTTTGGAAAATTTGGCAGTCTTTCAAAATGTAAACTGCACAGATTACTGTGTTTTTAAATGGCGTTTTAATTTTAGGTGTACTTGAAACACAGAGATATGCAATATGCATCTGTAGGACTATCTGCAAACCCCAGAAATGCTATGAAGAGTAAGCATTGTTTAAAATAACACCCTTGCTGTATTTGTAGACATTTTTCCTAACAAAACAAGCTTTTGCAATTGCACTGTTTGTCATCTCTCCCTATGCCAATCACTTTTCCATCAGCTGGTCCATTTCAGTCAAATACAACAGACAAGTAGAAATCTCAATGTACCAACTCAATCACCTCTCAGTATATCCCAGTATATCAACTCCCACAAACTGAGGTGAAAACGGGCACCTGGGTAAATGAGGGAAATGAAGGCAGATCTTACCCAGCTTGACTAGGTTGAGCAGTTGGTCACTAGCCAACCAGTATGAAATGCTGGCTAGTTGGCCAGCCTCAATGGCATCTCCCTAGTGAGCCGAAGGGGATGTGACAAGGGTGACACGGGACAAGGTGTCACTGCAGAAGAGGAGGAGACAGGCATGCTGGAAAACCTCCATCAGTTCTGCCGCCTGCAGCAGCTTGCCTTCAGGGACTCCTTAGCGCAGCTTCGTTCACAAAGCTGAAGCACTGTGGAATTACTACTCTGAAGACAGCCTGGAGACCGACCTACTGATCCCAGCACATCTCAATATCACTGCAACTACATCTACCTTTTCACATAAATTACTATTTTGGCAGCACTGCTGTTTCCTTGCTTGTCACAGAGTTTATCATTTTCCACTGCCAGTTTGATTTACTAAGCCTTAAGGTCTTTAGACCAGCCAGCCCTGTAATAGATTTTAAAATGCTTTAATAAGATAATGTAGACATTTTGGGGGTTATTTTAAGCGGCAATTGCCAGTGGCAAAAATCCATAGTGCCAAGATTTCAGCTTCTCCCTGAAAGTTCACAGAGCAGTTAAGTTTTAGTGTAGCAGCACGATTTTCAGATTAAAATCAAAACTTTAGGAAACAATAACATTTTGATTCTCATAGCAATGTGCTTTCACCTCTATCAGATACACGTAAAACAGAATGAAGTGCCTTATCCTTTGTGTCCACCCAGTTCTTGCAGAAATGATGCACATGGAACATGTGATGATGAACACACTTCAGGTGTTGCACTTAAGCAGCTGAAAAATCCATATCACAACATAAAACTAACCAAAACACCACAAGACCTGAGCAGTCAATATCTTTTGTATCTCTCCACCCACCAGAAACAGTACACCAAATCCGTTTCAATCTAAAATTACTGTCAGCTATGGCACTTCTGCTTTAAATATATCAGTTTACTCTTTCTATTTACATAGAACATGGAAAGCATTTGAATAAAACTGGACCATAGTTTAAATAGATGTGACTGGCTCCGGGCCTCGGTTATTCACATCTTTGCAATGGAAAGATGTGGCTAGTTAATTAAAGAAAGATCTTACTGAAAGAATTTCATTCAACTGATTAACAACTGATTTTTTTAATGTGGTCTTTATTCAACACTAATTAATAGGATTCTATAGGAAAGACAGTCTTACACCTTCAAAGAACAAGGAACTTCAGTGCACACAAATGAAAACAAGAATAGAAGGCTGAAGGACTGTATTTCCCTGAAAAAGTGATTGCAAAAACAATTATATGTATATGTCAATAATGTAGAATTAAAAAATAAAAGAAGAAATCCCACTAAAGACAGAGGCAGAAGAGGTGTCACTCTGTCTTGTGCATTTTGTTGGGTGGTTGGTTCTCAAACTAAAGTCTTCTTGTTACCTTGCTGGATTCTTCCAGTTGAGTGCCTCGCTTCCAGGCCTCGGAGAACATGGAGCTGACAATACTTTGGGAACGGACATGTCCAGCTGGCTGCGTGTCAGAAACTCCACTGTCAGACTGATTAGAATGATTTGATTGAGATTCTGTTTAAAAGAATAAAAAGTTTTTAAATTATTAGCGTATATTTCTAAATGTCCAGTAAAGTGAGTGTGCTTGTAATGCAACTCTGAGTAACATTTATTGATCACATGATGATATGTTAAAGATGTAATCCCACTAAAGGGCATTGTTCCCACCATTTACTGCGTAATCTACCATCTACCTTAGCTTATGCAGTAGATACTTAAGCTTATCTACTAGCTTATGCAGTAGATAGCAGTAGTAGAGACTGCTCCTCTTCCCAGGAGAAAAGAAGGAACCACATGCATCCTACAGCCTGTGAATGCAGAGGACGCCCTGGGGCCACAGGGACCTTGAGAAGGCTGCCTCTGCCAGACTGATTTATGGTGCCTGCTGGGCACCTGCTTCCTGCAGAGTCTGAAGTTGCCCTGGGGAAAGGCAGGAACTAAGCACATGCTGGACTGTAGCTCTAAGGAAAACACACCTAACTGGTGAGCTGGGACTCAGCACTCCAGAACAAGAGATGCCTGCTCAGAAAAACACCCAACTTGGAGGGAAAAATTGTCATTAATAGAGAATTTTATCCACTGCCCTTGGAAAGCTTCTCCACACAACTGAGAAAGTGTGGTGCCCTCCTGATTAGCCTGAATTTGTTTACCTCATTTTCACCCACTGCTTTACAAACCTTTTCAACTCAGTAACATTCTTCTTGACCTGCGTACTATCTGTGATGGACAAAACACTTTCACAATACCTATTTTCAACAATGAAACTACCCTCAAAATAACCTGGCACAGCCTCAGTTAGCTCCAAACAGCAAAGTGAGACTGTAAACCATTCATCAATTTTTAAACTGCTATTTGCTACAAAAGAACAGCCCCCCTCCTGCTAAGAGGCCAACAGGAGCAGATTCCTGCAGGTATACTGGGCCTGGAGAAGGTGCTAGTATTTTCAGTTTGTCTCTGAAGGGTCTTTGCCTTTGGGCAGGGACTGTTTTCAGCTTACTAATTTCAAACTTTTCAGCCCATAGAGCAGTTTTAGAGCTACACAAAGAACTCTTCATGCTTAACTGAATAATGGACATTAACTTATTTTCTTTTCCAAGTTGGTGAAGATAGAAGCATCCAGCATTTGAAAGTAGGCTACCTTTCCTCAATTCTTGCATGTGAAATTACAGTATGTTCTGAAAATATACCATTGTATATAATAAAATAAATTAGTTCTTTAGACTCAAATGCCTAAAAGACTATGGAGAAATAGTCCATTTCCTTCAATAATATCTCCTTGGGTCTCCAGACAGCTTAGGATAAAAGAAAAAGGTAATTAGTCTACTCTGACAGAGATTGCATTATTACCTGGCAAACTAGACGAGCTGGAGCCTGACTTGATACTGGAGCTAGACAAGGAAGTCCAGTCATAGGCTGATTCCGTCCTCTTCAGAGCTTCCTGGTAGTTCATGTACAGCTGCTTCCCATACTAAGTAAAATGACAAAGACATTTAGCAGCTGTCTAAGCTGTGTAACCTTTGCAGATTGTTGATCTCCACCTCAGGCTTCTCTGTTCTGTGTCTTTTCCCACAGATAAAGAGCAGCACCTCTGCGAAGGAGCTCAGGCAACATTAATGCTGTGCAAATTTCATTCTGTTTTACTTAACAGCAGTGGTAACTCCTTCCTCCCAACCCTTTGCCTTTTTATTACTGAACTGCTGAAAGAAAGAAAAACAATCTATTTATGCTAGGAGAAAAGTAGTTGAACCATCTAGAATAAAGCAAGAAGTGGGACATTGAATGAAGTAGGCCAAACTACTGATCTCAAAAAACAATTTTGTGCACCTCAAAGTGTGTGGGTTTTTTTCATAAACCTCATTTTAACCTTTTAGACAACTGGCCAAAATTTAGCTGTGATGTCAATACAGACTTTGCCATACAACAAAGCAGAAGGGCTGCAGAAGCAGGAGGAAAGGGCCCAATTACTGAACTATCCTAACAACTAATGCCCATAATTTTGCTAGGGAACAAAGGATGTAAGATGATTGCATGGTTCAAGTTTAGAACAGTTAAACACAGGGAAAGTTAGATTTAGCATTTGCTAAATAACTGTAAATGGTTCTAAAGAGATAATACTGGCAGACCATTACTGCTAACTAATGATGCAGTTACAAAGAGTGTTCCCTTCTCCCCTCCCATTACTGATGAACCTTTGGATCAGTAAGGCAAATATAAGGCAAGCAGTAACACTCAAACACAACGACAACAGTGAAGAAGACTGGCCTCAGAAAGTTACCTTAGCAATACGGATGCCATTGATCCACTGGTGTAGAGTTCTTACATCGTCGCAGCAAAGATACTTGATATACTGGGATTTCTTCTGGATCTGAGGATGCTGCAGGAAAAAAAAAAAGTTAATCCTCATCGGTTTTATAGCTAGGAATGCAAAGAAAGCCATTTATCTCAACACATCTTTCAACTGCTGCAAGCTCTTGAATGGTCGCCTGTATTTTGAGCCAACTTCAGAAGTGTAAGAGAGTACTTCAGGAGGCGAGGGGGGATTTGCTTTCCATGCAAATTGGTGATCACCTCAGTGAGCATTCATTTCAGGTTTGAAATATTAGTAATTGGTTAATCTTGTATTTTAGTATTGTGGCTGTTCTGAACCCCTTAGGCTCTTAAGAAAGGTTTTTAGTAAACATTCTCAGCTCATAAAAACCCTTCCTGAGCGCAAGTAAGAGCCTGCCAGAGGGCTACCTCCTGTTACTGCTCTATGGCCTGAACTACCACATGAGTCCCAAAGCTAATATTTCACCTTCCTATCACACCAAAACTCACTGGGGGAAAACAAACGCACTGGTCTTCTATGCTTTTTCATGGCATGAGTGAGATGCTCAACAGATAACACACTGTAAAGAACAATTCCTTTTATTTTCAGCTTCTAAAGCCTCCAGGGTTCCTGCTCTACTGCAACAGGGATAAAATCTAGAATACTTGTTGCTCCCATGTGCATATATAAGAAAGATAAAACACGGTATATATCATTTCAGGAGTCAAATAAGAAACATTTATTTTTCAAAAATCAAACACTAGAAACCATTCTGGATGTACTACTCAGTTGCTTCCTGTCCATTTTGTAAAAGATAAATATCTCATAGCTGTCAGGACAACTGTGAATATTCAATCTCTTATTATTTCCTCTATTGGCTTACAGTTCAATGATACAGAACTCTGCCAGATGATTACAGGCATGTGACATTTTCTTGAAGACTGTCTCAACCATCTGTTTTTAATTTCTGTTCAAAATATTTTCTCTTGCTATGTCTTTGAAGCAATTATTTTACAATGAACATGAACATTTTCATCTCCATAACCGGAAACTATACAACTGACTTCATCAGGATTTTAGATCACTGCTTTTATTTTTTTGCTATAAGCATACATGTGTCTGCACATCATATAACCAAAAAGAGTCTACAGAAGTGTAGACAATTACGTCCCCAGTATTCTTAGACTTGGTCTAAAATTTTGTTGTGTATATGTACAGTAAATTTTTGCACTGTAGAAGAAAGAAGTTATCCGAAATTAGTGCTTCAAGGAGCATTAGTTAGTTGAATCTGATTTGTTACAAGGCACAGAGTTACCAAAGAGACAAAAAGATTTTAGCATTACACTTTAGTGTGTGAGGAACAACTGAATAGACTGGGACTTGCCAGCACGGAAGGAAGACGATTCGGGGCAACATAATGAACATCACAAAGTAACAAGTGGCAAAACTATTCACTCGTGGTTCTTATTCAAGAACTAGTGGAAGTGCAACTGAAACCAACTGTTTGGTCAGAACAAATGACTTCTGAAAAACGTCTGCATTCAACCTGCACCCAGCTGCCAGAGGAAAATAAAGATGGATTCCTGGGAATCCTAAAGGAGATGGCGCATACCCAAAGAGTAAAAGTGTACCCAAGCCTGTTGAATAGCCATTCTCTTCTATTGCTCTCATCTTTTTTCCTGCACATGGATCAGCTAACAGGAGGCAATCTGCCAGCTAGATGGGGGACAAACCTCTGCACTAATCCTCTTATGGAATTTTCAGAATTTTTCCTGGATTTTTCTATCAAATAGGGTCATTAGATCACCTCCATATAATTCGCAGTTAAGCAAACCTTTTTCCTTGCCACTGTAATTTATGGTAATTTATACTTCTCATGTGCTGAACTAAAATAATTTAGAGATTCAGCCTGAAAGCTGATAGGCACAGGTTTCCAACTGCTATATTACTATAAAAATGTTTCCTACATTATAATCTTTCCCAACATTAATATGTGTTCTGTGAACTGTTTGCTACTAGGTCACGATTTGCAGATGCAAGGCATTAAGCATACTGTAGAAGTGTTTGATTCTCTTTAGATGCTCTCCCTAGCATGAGAATTTTTCAAACAATTAACAAGTTACCTTCAGTACTAAACAGTAGTCTGTAGGTGCTTTGTACTTGTTCCGATAGTCTTGCCCATAGTAAACATTGACATGATCAAGCTGTAGAAAGCACACGAGATCCCGTGATACCTATTAAATATAAAATACTTGGTTATAAGATATTTGGGAAAACCATGCTTCTCCCCAGATCAGTCTAATGTTAAGATCTAATGTTAATATAAGGACTAGTATAACTATCAGCCTGACAGTAAGACTACCAATACAACAGGAGGATACAGATATGCATAAAATCCTTACATCAGACATTTGTTTTGAACCAGGATAACTTTTTTTTCAATTTCGTTTAGCTTTTTGTGTTTTATTTGCATTTTACCATTTAACAACATTTTATCCAGGCTGCTCATAGCTACTATCCAGAGAAAGTAAATAGGACTAGGCACAGGATTTTAACAGGGTATCTTGCATATAGATTATTCTAACAAAGCGAAAGACTGTAGAGTCTTAAGACTGTAAAGATTAAGTGTTACTATAGCAATATAGAGTACACTTACATGATAAAGTAGTGCTTTTAATTACAGGATGAATATTCTACGCATGGGTACAGCTAAGCCAAAATTCAAGGCTCACTCTTGCACGCTCACTATTTACCAGCAATACACACTTTTCCCCATGCTGTGGAAGCTGATTGTTGCCTGACACCAAGCCGCGATTAGATGACAATTTTTTTCAGGGAAACTGCTTTAAAATAGTATACCTTTGCTTTCCCTTTAGGCACATAGTAGATTCCAGAAGCTCTAAGAAGAAAGTAACGTTTCTTCCAAGACTTCTTACCATCTTCTTTCAGCCACAAAACTCCCTCAATTTCTGGCACCGTTACAGAACTGCCACAGAAACATTCCTGCAAATAATCACAATGGTTTGGGAAAGAAAGACATAGAACATATGGCATGCAATTTCTTTCTTTTTTTTATTTTTTAATGTGAACTGAGAATTCTCTAGCTCCACATTCTTTAACTAAGGAATGCAAATGTAACAAGAAAAGCTCTTTCCCCTTGCAGCAGTAAAATTTAGATATTAACTGTAGAAGCTAGAAAGTAATTCTAACCTAACACCATAGGGAGCCTTAACATTTTGCCAAAGCAAGCATGACTACAAAAATGTTAACTACCAGGAGATTTTTCAAATACCACTTATCAGTAATAGAACCCCCAACAGCTTTACTGGCCTTACAGGCACAAGGTCACCTTACAGGTACAGGCTTATAAATCTGAGTACACACAAAACCTAATCATATCCATCAGATATAGCAATAATGCACTACATGTGTACTTTGCTGCTGCTAATTGCCAACACTTAAACTTCTCTTAAGGTTTTATTTATAAAAAAGTAACAGGAAAAACAAATGCTCTAAGCGCATTCCGATCTGCAGCATTGAGATTTATCAGTAATCCAAGAAGATAAGAGGAATTAGGTAGCATTACAACTCTCTGTGTCTCACAGCTCTAAGCAACTTTTCAATCCACAGTACCCACTTACTGCATTAAAAATTTAGTAAAATCATGTATATGCTAATTACAAACAAAAGTGTACTATTAAGCATAATCCAAAAATAAGGATGCAGAAACCTTTTTTGTGTAAAGCTGTTGAAATCGTAATTATTGTAGTAATCGGTGATAAGCCATCTGATTTGAAAGAGTAAAATAGCCATTTACCCACATTTTTAGCAGTAAAATAGCCACCTACTCACAAGTAATACATTCTATTCTCAATTTTCACACATCTTTTCGAGTTTAGCTTCAAACTTAGAAATGACCCCCTGGGGCCTTTTTGCTTTGGCTGTCTCACCTCTAGCAGCACTTCTTTATTTCTGTCTGCCATTTCAGAGGTTTCTTTCTTGCCCAAAAGATAGTTCTGTAACAAGTGAAAGAGAAAGCTCAGCATTAGGTATTCTGAAATGAAGTCAAACATTTCTTGTTTACCTTTTTACACCAATAAGAAAAAAAAAAAAAAACAGCTACTGTCTAAGAACAGTACAGTAATGCGACAAAAATTTGTAGTCCAGCTGAAACAATCTGTCAAACTGCTGAGACATCCATCCAAGCTACGGCCACCTTTTCTAGAGGTATCAATTAGTCCATACTTTTATTCTAAGGTAACATCTGCATAACCACACTGGCTGGCTTTCCACAAAACAAACAACTAATTGGTACACTGTACCCAGAAAAAAAAAAAAAGTATTATGAAACACTCACACTCTTTTTTGACCACTGAGTGGCTATTCCATTTGATGCTGTGTTTCTTGCCAGTCAAGTAAGAATATACAGTCAAATACTAACAACCTTCCTTAGATCTGTGTATGTGAAGAGAACTAAGTATTGATGCAGATGCCACAAAGCTGCTTGCCTTCATCTCTATTAGAACTACTCACAACCCCATTAGAACACAGATTGCTTCAGCTCTTGCTTTTCTGTAAGGGATTTGCCTTTGCACCCACTAGAATGTGCTGAAAAGTTGCTTTTTTTTTCTTTTGTATAAACACTAGTTTTGAAACAAAAGTTTTTAAAGAAGCCAGAAACTATCATCAGGAATGCACGTGCTCCCACCCAAAGAGGACTCAAGGCTCACCTGGGGATTCTTGAAAAGTGCATATTTCTCTATTCGTTCCACAAACATGAGTTTATTCTGACTGTCTCTTGTCCAGTTCAGAAGATTTTCAACTAAATTTTCATGATCTTCAAAGATCCTTTCTGCAGCAAAAGCGAAGAGCAAATACATTTGATTTTGTCATATTTTGTGATAGTCATGTTTTGCTCTATAGACATATCAGGGTAACAGGGTATTTAAAGAAAGAAAGTACAGTTCAAGGTCCAATACAATGCAGGGGAAAGAGCTTACAAAGCACTCAGAAATTAAAAGAACACAGTCAACTTTCACATGTGCCAGATTTAATTATTTTATGCATGCTCACGCTCTCACTCCCCTCTCTTCAGGTTTACAATTCCATCAATAAAGTGTAAATATGAACCTGACAGGCCTGCAGTCCCACATTAACACAACAGACTCAAATGACAGTGTTTGAAGTGCTGCTGGTAGAAATAAAAAGCTACCACATTTGTAACTACTCTGGTCCACACAACACTAAACTAATTTAGTAGAAGGCTTTTTTCAATATAAAATCTCTTTCTGCATCGCCCATCAATGTCTCCCTGAAAACTGACACTCTCCATTTCTTACTATTTATCTTGCTGGAAAAAATGCAGCATGAATAAGAGCTTCACAGAACACTGAGCTTTGACTCTGTTGACATGACTATCACCAGTGCAGGATACTGAAAATAGGCATAGGAGAAAGGGGAAAAAAAGGAACAACATTTTCTGAAAATGGTAAAGAAATATCTGAAAATGCTGATTCTGGTACTATATATATAATATCTTGGGGAGGTCGCTGGAACTACCTCCTCATTTAAAAGACACTGAAGTATAATCTTGCTTTCTTCAGTTTGTTCCTCTGCATATCTGCTACACAGCGGTACTTCAGCAAATTCTTTCTTTCAGAATCATTTGGGACTTGCCTGATCTTTCATTAGCATCTGAAAGCAGGGCATGATTTAAATTTTATTTCACAAAATCAGTTATACTGTATTATTAGAGAGGGCATATGGCACTGATCATATTCAGACCTACAAGCTATCACTAATGAAGTGTGAGATGACAGATGACACCTTAATATCTTCAGTAGTAAGAATACTAAGCAAGATGTATCATCTCTTGGGATTGAATTAGGGTTTGATAAGAGGACAACACAGGACATGACTGCACAGAAAGATCTAAAAAGCTTTCAAGTTACATCTCATGATTTGCTCAAGCTCCACCAGCAACACAACAAAACTCTTACAAGAAAGCAAAAAAGGTATTTTACAGAAGAACAAAACCAAGCAGACTTCAGATAGCTGTGATACAAAAACCTGAATCTCACTGCAATTTCATTAGGTAATATGGATAGCTTATAATGCATATCAGCTGTATCAGCTGCATTTGTGAAATGGAAATAGTAACACTGCGCTCTGCTGAAAAGAGCTTAGAAAGCTACTGGATAGATCATCAGATTGTTAGAGGTGGTCTTAGATTTCATATGCACGTACCTAACCGAGGCTCCTCATGAAGATGAGTTCATTACACACATTAGAAGCAAACAACCTAAGTGCGAAGACAATTACATTTGTCCTCTGCAAGTCCCAGCTGTTTCTCTGCACTTTGTTAGCTTAATGTTATCACTCTCTTTCATGGCACTGTGCCATCAATGATCAACTGGCAAAGCAGTATGGTAAAACATACTCCAAACATACTCCAAATGTGCCCAGGCCTTTGAAATCCCGTGTCTTCCTCACTGCCTAGCTAGGGAAAATCCTCTGATAAAACAGTTTGTTCCTGTATTACAAAGGTACTGCCAGGGAAATTGTTTGAAAAGATGCACCACTGCAAGGTAACGCAATACAATGCACAATAGCACAAAAGGCAAGGGTTTTGCTGTATTATTTTATCTTTTTGTCTTTGAATTCCAGTATAAATACCTAAGCAAAGAGGCTGCATTTTGGATTGTCGTCTTAAAAATATGGATGTGAAACCTGTGAAAGGCTACCAGTTACCCCACAAAGGATCAGGGAAGGCCAAAGTGAAAAATACAAAGAGACTTAATTCTGTCCTCTTACAACTCTCTTCCCATTATCATGCTGTATTCTGAATTAAAAACCCAGCAATCATAAATAGATTTCATTCTTTACCTCGAAGTTCCAAAGCAAGAGTCAAATTCTGTTAGTCCCAGTACACCACTTGAGCCCGTAAAGACCACACTTAACCAACAAAAGAGATTTGTTTAGCCCTGGTTTTCATTTCACAATAATCTTAATTTAGTGACAGTGTTATCCTTTATGAACACCAGCTTCAGTATGCAGTCTAGCTCTTTTTTAACAGAAACTGAACATATTTTCCCACTACTACTTTTTCCTTTCTTCATCTCCAGCCAACACAGCGAATGAGAAGATCGTATGGAAGCAAACCTAGGATGGGAAAGGGCATGGTGAGCCCTGGTACTATACTCTGGTACAGACTCATGCATTTGCACTGATAGAAACACCAAATCACCACAGAACTAATTAAATTATTTCTACTTTCCTCATTAGTAAATTGTTACAGAGCTACACGCTTGATTTTTATAAACCTAAAAAGGGTTTATGCAGCATAAATGCAAATGCTTTCTAGTTTTGAAACTGAGCAAATTTAAGATTTCATTTATTAACATTTTAAAGATTTAAGTTATTTTTCATGTGAAAGCTAGGAAGATCCAAATGATACCTTACCTTGTTCCTTAAAATGCCTTTCTTTATTATAATGTCTAATAATAAGCAAGGTTAACATGCTACATTGCCTGAACCAAGAAAGGCTTCACCAAAATGGAAAGGAAATATTAATTTGCACTTTAATTTGAAATCAAGGCTTTTGGGTTCTGTTCCGAGTTTCTCCATAGTCAAAGGCAAGGCACTTAACAAGCCTGTGAAGCAATTATTCATCAGTAATGGAAATTAGCAATAATATTTTTCTTTCCTTGTTTTCTTCTTTTGTATTTAGATGTTAAATACTTTAGCAACAGAAACAACTCAGAAGCTGCAATGAAACAAAAATGAGCTTTAGCTGCTCTTGGATTCACCTAATGCCAACTGCATTAAAAATAGTTAATAGAAAAAACACAAACCGCTTCTTGTAATAAGAGCTTTTAGGTACAGTACAAAATACTACTGAGGAACAGGAAGATGCATGGTGGCTTTTGCATTCCTTATCTCTTTCTTGTGTATCATGAAGAACACATCAAGACAAATAGACTCAGTGACTGGATATTACTAAAATTCCTGCATTATACCTTACAATTTGGACATGTTTTTAGTATGAAAGAAGAAAATCTGCTCAGGTAATTTTGAAACAGTGTGTAATTAAGTTCTATAAACTGTGGTTGAAGAACTGAATTCTCAACATTGACTAGCAAAGTCACAATGATGAAACATCATTCCTAGCAGAGGATGATAAACATTATAAAGATGAATATTTAAATCATTCTGAAGATACAAATATGATTATTACATCAATATGTAATAATCATAAATATTTATAATTATTACTTACCCATTTGCAATTCAGAGATCGTTTCTACCAGCGACCAGTCTAAACTGTAACCACAGTGGGATTTGTCCATCAAATTGTCTAGCACTTGTCTCACTGTCTGCCTCTCATCCACCATCATTGTTTTTGAGCTGTCATCAGACATATGGACTCTGATCACCAACTAATGAGCAGAAAAGTAAGAGAAAAACAAGACAGTAATTTCCTGCATGCAACCTATGTTTTAAGTAAAAACAGTTTTTCGTCAGATTCCGAGATTCTGTTAAAATATTAAGATCAACCAAAATTCTCCCTCTAAATGTAAAGAGCAACAAATGATAGTTCCCTCTTGGGCAGTTATCCAATAAACTGTTTTTATTTCTGTGTAAGAAGATTTCTGTGTAAGAAGAGTCTTCATAATGCCATGGATATTTGCTCTAACTGTATGTTAAGGAGGAAACTGTATGTTAAGGAGGAAAAATCATTCCTGCATAGCTGTCCATTTATGATGACTAAAGTATCCCTACACCAATTTTTCTCGTACATCTAGGTGGCAGGGCAAGAGTTCTGCATAAACTTAGATATAATCAGATATTTTTTTTTCAAATTCAAAGTTAAGCTTTCTGTCTGCTTCCTTTGTATTTTCTAAAAATACTGATTATGTAAAGACTATACCTATTTTAAATCTTCTTTTATTGGGTAGTATGGAGACTCACTGCGAAACACACCTGCTTGTAAAATACAGTGACTTTCACTACCACAGCTGCAAACACTGATCACTGTCCAGAAAGAAAAAATGCAACCATTTTCTCAACTAACCACAAAACTATAAAGACTATAGATTCTTCTTGTCACGGCTTATGCCATTCACTTCCCTTCTAGGCACCACTCAGCTGATAAAGTTAAAATACATTGTTTATAACACGCTGTGTGCTTTGTTTATTCCCCTCCTCTGCTCAGGATGGATTTGCAGCTTTTAATTTATAGATGTTAAAGGTATAAGAGATTCTAAGTTGCTGAAAAGCTTTGCAGTTTGCATAAAGTAGTATCAGCAGATTTTCTACACTTGGTAACCTGTCTGTAATCTATAATGCTTGCTTTTAGCCTACCATAAAAAAACCCCATTATGCATAGTGAGAATGGATTTATGAAGAAACCAGACTGCAATTTTAAATCTAAAGCTGCTTAATAGACAAAGACAACCTCAGGAAGGGATTTTCAAGTCAGCAGTGGGTGGAAGTCTTCTAATGTGCATCTGGTTGCAAAGTAAACCATTCCTTAAGAAAAACATAAGGTTATTCCATATGTTAGAATTTATTGCTTAGGTCCAGTCCAGATGAGAAAATACATTACCACATAAAATGAGAACACTATAGAAACAGTGCTATTCTACAGAAAAGCGTAAAAAGTCTCTTTTCTATTATTAGGACGACTTTAGAGTAGCATAAAAAATGAGTAGAATTCTGTGAGTATTTTCTATATCTGCAAGTATGTAAGATCACAGAAAGCAATATAAATAGCTTACTTTTTTCACTTGTGCCTCTTTAATCTTCTCTAATGCAACCCTAATCTTCTCAGCTTTGAGTTTAGCAGCCTGTTCCTCCTGGGGGAGACACAACACACAGAATTCTAGTTACACGAACTTCACGCTGCTTTTAGAACATTTAATTTTGAAGATACCATGCTCTAAACCTTGAACAGAAATGCTAATTTACCCGCCAATAAAAACCCGTAACAGTTTGTTAGTGACAATGAGAAGTATTGTTTTTAAGACAGAAAGTGTTACTCTGTGTCTGTCATTTAAACATGCAACTGCCATTATAACGAAAAAACACATACTGAAGGCACACTCAATATTGTTCTGTTATTCCATATTCTAGTAGTTGAGTACGTTTTTACCAAATATTTTAACATATCACATATTTACGGTCATAGTCTTGGCTAAAATCATTTGCAAAGAAAGGGTATAATTAAGTGCACCCAACAGATTTTTGCTTGATCAATGTAAGTAGTACACTGAGAAATACCAGAATTTAATGGCACACGGAAAGAACTGAAAAAACATCCTATAAATAGGATTTTATATGATCCAGTTTGGAAGTTTTTAATCTATTGAATTAGTTCGCAATAGCTACGGAGATTGAACACTTCCATATTTCTCCTCATTAAAAATTACTTGAAGACATATAAAGCAAACAGTCATTTGCATCTTTGATGCTCCTCTGTTATGTAACCTGTTCTTGCTGCAATAAGAAATGCATTAAAATACATACAGTTTAAACATATTTACTAGTCCTAAAGAAATCTCTATACTGTAATACAATAAATACTCCCTTTAATAACAGGTCATTAATATTTCTATTGAAGTAAAATTTAAGAGATAAAAAAAGAATCCATGTTTTCAAAAACTCCATAGACAGGTTTCAAATCCTACATTTCTTAAACTAAAGATTTTGATGATGGCAAGTATCTAAGATAACATATCATTTAAAATTTCTAGAACGATAAATATGCATATGAAAAGGAAAAAAAAGATTCTGCACAAATCAAAAGTCGCACAGTCCTTCGCCATAACAGTTACCATCCCATACAAATTTAGCAGCACATTGCTTCCCTATATGAATGCAATCCATGGTTTCTTCAGCACATGTTGAGATGGCTTTCAAAGAATAATAAAGACTCAGCTATTTTCAAATCTCTAGAGTTTTTCACTTCTGAGTGCAGATGCTACTATTGCCATCAGGTGTAAAAGGGCATTTCCTACCCCTTTTATCCTATTCTTACTTACCAGTTTTTGTCCTCTCACACTCATGGCTACAGTATGCACTGGAAGCAACGTGAGCTAGGCAGGACGAGAGACTGACTGCCTTGTGAGAAACACAATCCTTTCCAATAGAAGGAATCACTAAACTGACGGGAGCAGAAAGAATGGGGGCTTGAAATACTATCTGAGAACTCAATTACCTAGGAACATAGTTTTTTATTAGTCTGCAGGGAACCAGGACTCTTTTCATTCATCGTAAAGATGGTGTCGAGTAACTTAGAAAGCTGCGTCAGATTAGAGTTCTGTTAAAAAACAAATAGCACCACGATATCTGCAACAATTTAAATGCAAAATACACTCTGAGTTCCAGAACCGTCTTCCTCTATTAACCATTTCCATCCCCCCCCCCAAAAAAATTACCCCAACCCAAGATTTCAAATAATTGTAGCGTTCTAAAAGTGATGCTACATGTCTACATCTCCGAAATCAGCAGGAGCAAAAAGTCTTTTCTAATATTTGAGAAAGGGTAATTTGTGGTTTAAAAAGTTGAGCACGAGCTCAATCCAAACAAACCTTTGCTACTGCACAAAGGTTGAGAGTACCTTCAGTTTCGCTCTTAAGTGACCCAATTTTCCAGCCCCTTTCCCTGTGCCGCCGTGCAAAGCAACCGACTCCAGTAAAGCCCAGCAGGATCCTCCACAGCCACAGCCCCACATGGCAACTACGCAGGGCAAGCAGCAGGGAATCGGCGGGGGCCTTCTCCAACAGTTACTGTATCTCCCCTGCTCTGCAAGTCCACAGCATATCATCATTCTCTAAAAAGCTTTTATGTTTTAATATTTTAAAAAAAGATTCCAAGGATTTACTGTTCTATCACCTAGCAATTACTTTCCGTTTGCCGCTCAGTTTTAATGTGGGTCCAGAGATCAGAATTTCCTGCATTTATACCTCACTAGATTTTAACAATTTCAGTTTAAATCTAAACAAAAAAAAAAAACCCAGATATTAAATATTCTAAAAATAAGAACTAATTTTAACCAGCAACAAATAATAAAAGAGGTCACAATCTACTTACTGGAAATACAGAGGAAAAAAAGCAAAATATTAGAATTTCTGGAAGCAAGTAATAGTCAGGGATTTTAAGTTATTCCAGTTCTGCTTTACAGTTGTTTCTCAGTGCTGCATCATGGCTGATGGGACAAATACCATTTCACTGAGGCAGAATAACAGAATGCTTTAATAGAGTCTCCTTCTCTGGAGATCTTCCAGCCCCACCTGGATGCCAACTGTGCCATGTGCTCTAGGCGTCCCTGCTGGAGCCGGGGGCTAAGACTGGATGATCTTTAGAGCTCCCTTCCAGCCTCAACCGTTCTGTGGTTCTGTGGTTCACTGCTTAATAAAGTAGAGCGCTCTTCAAATCTCGCAGTAATTTACTCTCTTGCTCCCCCAGTAGGCCACGTTCCCCCAGCAGAACTGCCCCCAGAGCAGCACGTGGATCTGCTTGGGGGCAGCCAATAGCTTTTTAAAATTTATATGATGTGAGTGAGGTTTCCTGGGGATGTAGCCGTGGGTACAAAGCCAGGCTGGAGCTTCATGGTGGCATAAGCCAAGGTGATGCCCTGTGGGCGGCAGCCCCCCTCCTGGCACAGCTTTCCTGCCTTTGGTTGTGCTGGTCGTGGTGCTGCTGTGGCCATAGGCAGTTCAGGGATTTGACCTTGCTGGGTACACAATTAACGTAGCACAAAGGTTGTTCTCAGCAGAATCAGCTCCCTCATGGGACTGGATTTATGCTCACATATGTGCTAAGTAGCAGCGTTCCCTCATGGGACTGGATTTATGCTCACGTACGTGCTACGTAGCAGCATAAGGGATATAAATACATGCTGTGTAAAAACACAAAATGCCCATTTCTACCTCTTCCAGGAGAAAGATACTTTCTTCTAGTAACGGAAAAATTACAACACAACATCCTCACTCCAATGGGATTATTTTAGGAGAGCATTATCCTTGCACTTTTAAGGATTTGAGCCGTCACAGGCTTTTGACCCCTTCTGAACTTATGTTTGCTTATGGAAAACATGATGCATGGCTGAAGGAATGCTTAGTGACCTGACTACTGTGAGAGCTCATTCAACCAAGAGATCCCACTATACTGTGGATTAAAACTTAAAAAGTATAGCTCTGCAATACAATAATCTTCAATTAATAACTTATTCTTTATAGTTATAAACTAGAACTTAGTTTTCAGTAAATTTGCACCATGCTGTAATACTGGAAAAAAATGGACTATGACCAGCAGTGCCTCCTGTCCCAAGTTCCTGTTAAAGAGTCAATAAAAGATACTCTGGTTGTGTTTTAACATTTAACATGCAAGGCATGCACTATGATGGAGCTGAGCTTACTCAAAGAACTTCATGCTTTTAATTTTTAATTTGAGGATCCTTTTTTTTTCTTAAATGTTTCATTGTACACTGATTAAAGTGTTAGCAATTGCTCTCTTTTACTTGCCCAGAGGAACACTGGCAAAAATGGGAAAAAAAAGTAAAACATGACTTAAGAATGGTTACAGGACTTAGAAAATCCAGTTATTAAATGATTAAAGGCAAGTAACAAAAGTCAGGTTTCACTGACAGGGTAGAAGACAGAGATTCTAAGATGCATACAATAAGAAAGAAATGTTGCATTTTTAGTATTTGCAAAATTTTCTCTGCGAAGCCTTTCTCCAAATGCAAGTAGCATTCACCTGTGAAGGAGCAGAAGTAGGTACCCACTGTTTATTCTGCTAGTTGCACTCTAGTCTCACATAGGAATTCAACCATATGCTTTGAAAGGATTCTCCTCTCCCAGGCTTTGGAGGCTTCTTTTGCCTGAAATGCCACTATGACCAGTTGGGGTTCTGCATATTCCCTCAAACTTCAAGACATCCCTTCATTTTCTGTCCATGAGGACAGCTGCATGGTAGATGGCAGTTTGTTCAATGTACAGTCATACAGGAGTTGTGGCGAAGCTTTGTGTCTTTTTTTTTTTTTTACTGGTTGTTTTTTTTTTAAATAATAATAATAAAAAAAAAACCTAAGACAAATACTGGAACAACTGTGTACGTGACCAGCATGTGAAGTAAAAAGCTATGACTGCAGAAGTTGTCCAAGTTGTTTTTTTCTCCACTCGGAGTTGATTTTAATAACACTTCTTCTGTGCATCTTTATAAACTACTAGGAGGCATAGCCTCTACCCTGAAAAACATATCTATGTTGTCTTTGAGGCACTGGCTGGCAGTGGTGACACAGTCCATTCATAAACAGTGAGGTTGTGTTTGTGTAAGCAGCTCATGACCACTCTCAAATAGTTATTTTATTGCTGTATTTTTTTTTCCAAAATAACTAAGAGCAGCCTGCATCTAAGGGAAGCGGGAAACAAGACACTTGCATCTTTTAAACTTCTCCTAAAGGGAAAGGCCCCAGCAGTCCTTGCCCTGATGGGCATCCTCAGTACAATGTTTTCCACACCTCCCTCTAGCCCTTACTTGCTGCCACCATACTTGTATTATGGCAGTGCCCAGGCTTCTTACTGAACGTGCTGATGTAGGCAAAGGAGGTTGGACTGTTTTGGGGACCTGCATCCAAGACAACAGTTCACTTAAAAGATTTATAATGCAATAATTACACTGTGCTGCTTTGAGGACAGGGATATGGTATAAATGCAAACTATGATGCAGGGAGGGGAAGTGGCGATTTTCATTTTGCTGGAAATGAAAGATACCCTACTCCTGCGCCCAACCAAGCGTGCAGAACGGCCTAGCGGCTCCCATGAATAACTTGGGTTTTTTTGCCTCTTCCTCCCCTGCTCCTTTGTTCAACATATGTTCCACATTCAAAAAATTTTTACTATTAGAAGGCCAACTCCAACCCTGAAGATGGCCTCTGAAGGGAAACTGGAAAACAGTTGTCATGTTTTAAATAAATACCAAAGTCTCAGTATCCAGTGCCAAGAGCTCCTGCAAAGGGGATCTTTACAGGGGCAGCCTAGTGGGGCAAAGCAGGTGTGTGTTACTGCCAGGGAAAGCCAGAAGATAGATGGTAGTTGCTTATAAACTCCAGCTGAAAAGTGGCATCTATGAATCTGCCTAGGGCTTCCTTTGTACTTGACCAAAATTATTCAACACTTAAGCTTTTACGATGTTCTCACATTCCTCAAATCATATTAGGAAAAAATGTGTATTATTTAGCAAAGTGTTGCTGCTAGAAAAAGTGCAAGAGATTGTCTACAGAAGTTTGTCAGTGCTATCTCTTATGAAAGGGAACTACTAGACCAAAGCTTTATTTGTTGGTAACCTCATTATAACAACTAGTTGGGCAGAAAACTGCCATGCCAGCTGCCTGTCTCAAGCTGAATTTGAGCACAAGGATCTCTCTCCTCAATGGGTAAGGCAAGACAAAGATGCCTATCCATGTCAAAAATGCCCCTACCTTTGGAGAAAACTGCTATTACTAATTTTGAAGCTATGCTTTCGCCTGCAGCAGAGGAGAACCTTAGATGGCAGGAACATGGCCCTGTTGGAAGGTCTACCCAAACTAGATATGACAGAGCGAGTCATAAGGATAGAAAAAAAAAGCTTTTGCACAGATTTGCACTTCTGACTATTAATTCCTTGAAGCATCTGTGTGCACCAGATATATTCCGTGCCTCCAAAAAGGACCTTCCCTGCAGTAACTGCTTGACACCTGCTTGCTTCTTAGGGTTACCTAACTCAGATATGCAGAGGGGAGAGATGCTAGACCTGAAGCCAGAAGAAAGGGGACAAAAGAACCCAGAAGGGAACAACAAGACACAGAAACCACAGTAAGGAATTTTGAAAGAGAAGGGAAGACAACAGCATGATGAGGCACAGGAGTTAACTATGGACAAAAAGCTGAATTGACTAGACATGGGGAACAGGGCAGAGGCGGGGTATCACCAACACAGATTTGGGCCTAAAGGCTGTTCACCTAACTTCCACAGTAGCTTCCTACACACCACTGCAGGACAAAAAAGACACTTAAACTGCACAGGAGCATGACAAGAGTAACAGTGGATTAATACAGAGTAGACAGTTGATTAGAAACAGTGCATTGCTCATTTTTGGTGTTTAGGTATTAAACTGCACAAGAACCTGCTGCTAAACACCTACTCCTACTTTTTTTTTTTTTTTTTTGTAGTCCTAAGTCTGGCTATCTTCACTTCCTCAAAAGTGGATCTAAGAGGAAAGAGTTTTCAGAATGTGTTTACATCTTTTGCAGATTAGCCATTGACTGCTGTATTTTTGTACTTCCTCTTTTTAAAAAAAAATCATCTCTCAAACAGATGGTCATTCACAATTGAGCACATCTGAGTCAGATTCATCCAAGATGCATGAAGTCAATCTCACAGCTGACTTATTCTAAGGTCTGGAGGGATTGTACTGAGGAATAACCAAGGTCTGCAAACCAGGAGAGAATCAACATTCATGTGAAACGTGTTTGCCTTTCAGGCAAACAAGAACAGAAAAATGAAGTACCAGCTATTTGGAAAGAGAAGTCGTAAGGATTAATGTTATCTTTTCTGCAGATGCTGACATTCATATCTGCAGCATTATATCATTAAATCCCCATCATCTGGCTTCCTGCATGGAGCTCCAGCTCCATATGCATCAAAATGGTGGAAGAACAGATGACTTCAGAATTCAGCATGTTACATTTCTATTTCCTACTTTCGCGCTCTGAATATTGTCTTAGAAGTTTCCACGTGTTCTGTATTTCACAGCCATAAAAGACTAAGATGACAAATGTCAGAAGCAAAAGTTTTATTTTTAGTATTCATCTTACAGTTTAATTCTAACCCTGCAGGGAAAACAATCTTGCAGATTTGACATTAAATTTATATTGCTTTATTCTCAATATTCAATAACTTAGATTTACGTTGTTATGCTTTGTCTTCTGCCTTTCAAAAAAAAAGAGCCAGAATGGAACATACGGAATTACATTAAAAGACTACAATAAATATATTGTTTTCTTTATGAGATCTGACCTATGCTTTGGCAGAAACCGTGTATGGCCTGTAACTCCAGAAGACTCTGGTCCAGGACAGGCGTGCGAGAAGGAGCCATAACACCAGCAGACAAAGAGCTGATATTATCACTCCCCCAGACTGCCTACAGTCTTGATATAAGAGGAACACAGATGAAGGAAGGCAAAGACTACAAGAAACAGTAAGACAATTAAGAAAACAGCCAGCTGACACACCAGACAGACTGGAAAAAAGCTGCAAAACAGATCACGGGAGTAAGATGATCTCGAACTTACCTATCACAGCTAGGAAAAGTCCCATTTCCCTCAATTACAGGAACCCTTTGCTTTTCCCATACTGGGGCTCATCTAGAGTAAGCTGGAAGAGCCCAAGCCAGCAACAAATTGGACTCCACATTCACCTTTTTACTAGAGAAATTTCTCTGGCAGAGGCAACATGAGAACCAGTAACCACACCAAGACCCTGTGCTTGGGAGTCAGAAGGAGAGGGCACAGGTGTACTGAAGTAGTCCTAAACTTAGCTAATGTCAAGCAAACATCAGCCTCTGGGCATCAGCAAGCTGATCGTGAGCACCTGCCTTAAAGCTAAAGAGTTCAAAGTCTAACAAGCCGAATTATTTTCTTCTCTGTTCTTGAGATCTGTGTTCATGAACATTCTGAGCCACAAGCTGGTCCTCTACTGGACTTTTAAAATGCTAATTTGGAATGCCATCAAGGTCAGGAATCAGTGTCCAAATACTTTCTAAACTCTAAAGCTTGTCTTCAAATTAAAGAGTTATAAATCCAAAAATTTAACTAGTGCAAACTATTAGCACCACCATTTGAGGTAGCTCATGATCACCTCACTCAATGGACTTAACATTTTATGTATTTTATTCAAGTCTCTATGACAACAAACACTCATCCAGTTTATAAACAAGATCACTTGATACATAAATAACCAGAAGAGAGGATATGAAGGCACATGGAGATGAAAAGCCATGGTGTATGTTTACACCACAGCAGTTTTTAATCCATGTGCATACAAGCACGTCTGACTCATTTGGTGCCTGTTTGCTTTGTTATTTTGTGGGTGGGAGTGAGGAGGAGCATGGATTTAAATCTAAAAAACAAAATACACAAATGAGCAGAAAGTTACTTGCTTTTTTGGCTTTTGTTCATCCTCTTCTAGAAGAGGGTCTGATGTAAATTTGTTTCAAGCAGATGAATGCAGAGTGCTTTAAAAAGAATGTTAAGATATTTAAGAAAAAAATAGTAGGTTTAGCCTTTAATCAAAAAATACAGAATACTTATGTATTTGGTGACCCTGCATGTGCAGGGGGGTTGGAATAGATGACCTCTAGAGGTCCCTTCCAACCTTAAGCATTCTATGATTCTATGTCCAGCAAATATTCTCTGCACTGTTTTAAGACAGTGGCAAATGTACATGGGCGGCTTCAGATTGAAGTTTCTCCTCTACAAAACCTCTTTTAGAAAAATAATCCAAGGAATGGTTTGCAGGAGGCAGATAGCTCAGACATACCCGACATCTCAGCTACTACCACTCAAGTTCTCAACAAGGTGACATCTTCTTCCCAGCATACCCTTGCCTAAAAGATGTTATATAGCTTACTTCACATCTCTCCTACTCTCATTTCAAAGGGGAAAAGGAATATGTACAGAAACTGCAATGCTCAACAAGCTGAACCAGTGAAAGTGCATTTGATGGTCTCTCAGGCCATTAGCAGTCTCTTTCCTGTAAGGAAAATTAATTTATAACAAAGATTTGTCCACATCTGACTCATCAGAGCACTCTCTTCCTAGGATATTCTCACAGAATTCAAAATAGAAAAAAAAAACATTACTTGTTACAGTTTATCTGCATACAGCAAGTGAAATTATTTTAAGGATATTTCCAACAGCACTGAACGCATCCACATTTTTTATTATTATTTTTAGTGAACAGGAACAGAAGAACTTCTAGCTCAGTAAATTTCCTTTTTAGCCAAGGCATTTTACCTGACGATATGTCTATTAAGTAGTTGCCAAGACCTTGAAAATTTTAATGGATTTGCAGAAACAAACAATGAAATACAGCCCTTAAAATCACCTTGTTTTGTTGGACAAGAGAAATCATGTAAGTAAACACGAAAGTTCCCAGGGAGGGCAGGGGACTAAAAGCATTCATTCTACATGGAAATAGTCACATGCAGGTGGAAAGAAGAAGCATCACCTTGGTCAGCAAATGAGAAGGCTTTCCTGCAATGTTTCTCAGAAGGAGGGAGGTTTCCCTGTCCAAATAGGAGTGCTTGTGCAGAAAGAGAGAGAAAGAACATAAGTCAAAAGAAGTCAGTGTAGCAATTTTATAGTGTATTGATTACAGAAGATAAGCAGAGTTTAAGGAAAAAAACCTTGGTCCTTACATTTACCCACCCATACAAGCATGAGCATTCCCAAACAGTTATCTCAGACACCCTGCAAACCTAATACAATATTATAAAAGCAGTTGTGCTAATACAGGAATTGTGTTTACTCTTCACCTGTGTAATGGTCACACGATAGAATTAAGAAGAGTTTTGCTTACCTGCTACGAGATTCTTTTCTGCAAGAGATAATGAATTTTCAAGTGTGCTTAGATTTACAAGAGCAAGAAAACACATTTAAGTCACTGTTCAAACTCTTGCCCATGTCTGGCAGTCTTTTAAAACTGAGCATTCTGCTTCCGCTGGGCAAACAAAACCACTATAAACTGGTTATCATAGAAGCAGAGAATGCTTTCATGATACTGACACTGGCTGCTGCATCCATAATTAAAGACATTACCATAATAATAATACTTATTACTACCTAAAACTCACTCGTAACTTTTTTCTAAGGACCTGTCTCTCCTGTCTTATACAGTCTCGATTACACAAGCCAAGAAGCGGGATCAAGTTACCAAATTTCTCTGAGAAATTAACAGTAAGTGCATTTCAATCCATTTAAAAAGGAAATCAAAGAGGACAGTGAACCGTAGGGAAGATTTCTCAAAAAAGAAAAATCAATTAATGACAGAGTCATTGTCATCTGGACCACCTGGTACCAAAGAATGACGAAACCATCAGAACACAGGAGTTTGCAGAAATCAACAATCACATGTCTGCTCAGGAAATTAGACTAATACTGAGAACATGGAGTATATCCCATAGGCATTATCAATACACTGCAAAACTTGACCCGGCTGAACATGTCTCAGCCATTATTTCTGTGTTTATTGGCTTTATATCATACAACGTAAGGCATAAGAACTAAGCAGCCCGCTGCACTATTAATAATTAGAAACCAAGTACAGGACAGAACCTATCTCTCTCCTTCAGAGCCACAGCAAGCAATAGTCTCTTAAGCAAATGCTGAAAGCCTCATGCAGGCCAGTAACAGAGTCACTAAAACAGACTCAGTTTATGCTACAGAACAAGCATTTTTTTCTACAAGCATAGTAAAATCTACCTGCCTCTACAGCCAAAGTTTTAGAAGAGCAGTCTACCTATTCATTTGCAGATTTTTCACACCGGAAATACACGTAAGTGCTATGTGGTACAAAATCTGGTATGATTAAAAAGCCTCATACATATTTTACACTAATTTTCTCCATAATTCTGGGAATGGACCTCCTGATATATGTAATCATAAGCACTTGGAACAGAACAAATGCATTCTGCTACTTTACATACAGAGGATTTCCAGCACTCAGTGACACCTAATCAAGACTATCATTTAAAGAACAGCTCATTTACTCAGCCTGAGCAAGTGTGACATCGCCAACAAATAACAGCTTTGCCTAATTTGTGAGCAAGGGACAGATCATCTTTAAGATTTCTACAAAGTTGCATCTTTACACCTGAAGCACATCTTTCCCCACCCAGACATTCTATCTTCACACAAGCAAAGTTCTGGGTTGTCTCATTACAACACATTACTACAAAACTTCAGAAATAAATCAGTTGGCTCAATCCAAAATTCAAAAATACAGATTAAAAGCTATGCAACAGGAAATATTTTTAAAGAGCCCCTTGACAGAGCTTGTCAGACATCATGGACTCCGATTAAGACAAATTACTCTTTCAAGAGGAATGGAGTATGAGGGCTAAAAAGATGGTGAGCTGCAAGTGTAGTCTGTTCCTCAGGGTTCAGCTTCCTCTCCTTTGCCTATCAGTTAACAGTAGCATCAGGATGAAGGGGATACTGAAATACTATTGTTTGCAATAAGTATTTCTGACAGAGCAGCTCATAACAGATCATTTAGCTTCTTTCTCACCAATGGTCAATGAACACAAGCCAGCTGCCAGTTGCATGAATATTTTTTTGAAAATTCTTGTATGAAATATGACTCTTAAACCCTACTAGCCATCTAAATGAAAGCTTCCCAAAGTAGTTATTCATAGCATGTGCAGAAAAAGAGCTTCTCTGTTAAAGAAAAAAATCCACAATTTTACAACATCACTGCTGCTCGAGAGAGAGAGAGAGAGAGAAAAAATAAACAGGGGAACTGGGGAACTGTGATAAGGCCTCATAGCAGAAAAAAACTTGTCTATTAAAAAGTCTTTTAAAAAAAGACTTGAAGTATGATGATGAAAATATTTGCTGAACACTGAAGTTTTATGAAATTCATACCTTTCTCAGAAGATGACACGACAGCTGTGCATTAAAATCCAAGATAACTGAAAATATTTATAATAAAAATGAGGTATGATGATCAAAACAAGCTATAAAAAAATCCAAACACATAAATAAGCACACAACCGCCTCCATAACAAACTTAAGCTGGTATGGATAATCACAACATAGAAAAATAGGTCTGAATAAAATTAACATTAACATTTTCAAGTCTTTGATGATTTGGTGAGAGACATTTTAAATAATTTTCAGATGTAGTTTATTGGTAAAGACAGCTACTCTCGTTGTTTGTAAAAACATGGAAGACTTGTGGCAAATTACTTTTTGAACTTCAAAGATTTCCTGTATTTTTTCTTTGAAGCCAGGAATGCAACATCCATTATATTCAGGCCTACATACCAGGAGAAGTTCATGGACCAGCTGTTCAATATTGTATTTCACAGTGTTTTCAGAGATTACCACACAAAACTCTTCAGAAATACAAAAATTGGTGCTAATGCCAGCATGTTTTTGAATGTCGAAACATTCAACTTTGTCACCAACTCCATAAGCATAAAAAAATAACTGCATCCCTTCTGCTCAAAAGTATTTGAGAGTTAAACAAGGGAGGAGAGGCATCATTTTACTCAATTTAGCAAGGGCTCACCCATCTATTACAATATACCATTTAACTACAAACCAAGTTTTCTTAGTATGTGTAGTTTTACTTTTCACATCAGAGAAAGTCCTGCCATTATGACTTCTTCCAAAAGCAGAGAAAAAACTACAAAGGATCTTTGTTAGATACAATAAAACACATGGGTTACCAGGAAAACAATATATATTTCAGACTCTGAGAATATAAACGGTTGCACTATACTGAGCTACAGGTAATCCTCTACACAGCCAATAGCTCAGGATTTCCTCTATTATCCTTGTCATTTCCTTTATAATAGGTTCAGGGGGTTCTTTTAACCCTCGAGGTTCTGAGGCCCCAGAATGAAAGCCTCAAACCTTTTGCTTTGAAAGTTTCAAAACAAAATCCAGACACTATTAAAATATTGTATTATCTAACATAGTAGGAACATTATTTTAGAAAAGAACCAATGGGTGGATTTTAAAGACTAAGGATCCTTTTAAAACAGGGGATCCAGTTAGCCTCTGAAGGGTGCAGACTGCATAACCTGTCTCGGAACTGGACAGGGCCAGCAGCTCACAGGAAGCAGCCGAGGCATCGTCTCCCTGCTTCCTTCCCAAGCGCTATCTGCAGGACTTTGCCAAAACCCATGAAGTTTGATCACATCAAGCACTTCTTGTTACTCGCCTGGTGATCAGTTAGTCTGAAGTAGACAAAAAAAATCCAGAAGATTCAATCTCATGCCTAAAAGCCAAAATAGTATATCTAATCCCCCTAATTTGCAGCCAAAGGCTCAGAGTATGCATGCACAAGGACTAAAAACAGTGCAGTGCAGCGTGAGAAGTGTTTTATGGCTTCTTTATATTGGCACTTTACAGACAAAACTATGTGGGAAATACAGCTGAAAGACGACCTGCCAATCTGCTAAGATATCTTACTGTTCTAATGTCTTAAATGTTAAATAGAAAATCCTCTTTCCCAAAAAGATAGTGTCTATAGAATGGCATCATTCATTCAAGCTGTGTGCAACAAAGTAACTTTACTATATATAAGAGGACAAGACACTGAGGACTTGTGCAAATATCTTGGCACATTTCTTGCAAAACTCTTCACAATTTAACATTAACAGACATACATAATTAAACCAGCTGGTGGCACTGTTGTGCCACATTTCCAGTAAAATATAACACTACAAAAACACTACAAAACTGTTTTAGAAGTCTATCCCTAAGAAAGGAAATAAAGACAGAAACAGTCAGCAGTGGCTGATAGAAACCTATAGCTGTTTCCAATGTTTGCTCAAGTATTCACTACTCTAGCTTTGGATTAAAAACTCAAAAAGTTAAAAGTATTTTTATAACTTTGTGACAAAATACAGCTTATTCTGCTGTCACTTTTTTACTCTGGAAGGGGAGAGAAAGGGCAAAACACACTTTTCTTTGTAAATTCTTAGAGAATATAGATTCATACGCAGTGTGTAAGACAACACGATAGAAAATGATGCATATCGGGACTCTTCACCTTTTGCCCTTATTTGAAAGCGGCTGCCAAAAGCAACTATACTTCAAAAAAACCTGCAGTTTAATTAGCCTTTCCCAATTAATCATTGGGAAACAGGAAAGAATTAACTGAAAGTAGACTGAAAAGCTTACCTGTGACTTTATGCATAGGCACCCGATAGTACTGTTGACAAATCAACGGATTAAACTCAAGTCACTAACGCGGCTTCTGCTTTGCAGTGAAATTCATACCACTACTGACATAAACAGAAGCCATCCATACATCTTATACTGTTCAGCTTCCTCTCCTGGGAAAGTCATGGGATGCTTGGACTGACTGAACATTCTATAGAAACATGCAGCAAAAGTGTAGGAAATGGGGGAAAAGTTCCTAAAAAGAAAGAGAACAAGAGGGTGAGGGATGGAGAAAAGGTTTTATTATCACTCAGCAGGAAGGAGAGAGAAATGTTGATGGCAATGACAGCAAAGGATACAGCTACATTAAGAAGCTACAGCATCCTTGATCCTAATTTCTCAAAGAACAGTGATCAATAACTTTGAGACAAGATGAGATTTTGTTTTCTTCTTCTACTGGAATGAAGAATAGGATACAAATATACTCCAGACCACGATGGGAGGCGTCAGAGGTGTAACTTCAGACGAAAGCACTGGAGGAAACCACTTGCAGCCTCACCCAAGGCACCCTCTACCTTATTGGCAAAAAGTCCATAAGGAAGAGGCCCTGGTAACACTCTCCTTGTGCAACCACCTGCTCACTGAGCCGAGATATGGAAGTTAATTCTCTGAATGCTACAGCAGAAGAGATTCTGCACAGTAACATACTATCACTTTATGAAATCTCATACACTTCCCATCTCAGCTCCCCCACACCAGTAAATAACATAATACACTCTCCTGACAATTCATAAGTATTTATGTGAAAAATGTGCACCTCAAATTTATTTCACTGTCACTTCCTGACGGTCATACTGTTTTAGATCTCTGAGCTCCTTCACACTGCCGTTTACTTGAAAAGAACCAAAGAGAAAGCACTTCTGTATTACCCTAGTTTTTGCTAAGGAAAAAAAAAAAGAATAAAGCAGCAAACAAATATATTGACACACAACTGTGGCTTAGAACAAAACGTTCAGTCAGCATAAGGACAAGTTTCTTAGCGTGAGGTCATTCAGGGACCAAAAGCAAGCGTTATGCTATTAAAACGTGGAATGCCTGAGACTTCCAACTTGTCATACAACTCTTGGAAAGTATTTATTTTTGGCATGTTAATTTGGTTAACTAAATTATATAATTTCGGTTTGACAAATACAAAAGGGTTATAGCTTATTCTTATGAAAACTTAAGGATAGAGACACTTGGAAACTGAAGTGAGAGCTCTAGATATTACAGCTGCCTGATATTTTCACGTATAAAGTATGTTTTCAAGTTGCTTATAAAACTTTTGTGAAGCTGTAAGTCCTGGGACAGAAGCTTTCCATGACAGTTCCCTGTTACAGGACAATGACTATCCATTTAGTTTAGACTAAGCATTTCCAAAAGGGGGGAAAAAAGGTGCATCTAATATATATATGTTTTTAATAGCTTTAAATCCCTCTGCATGTCTGACTGCATAACAGATTGACAGGTGCAGCCTCAGGATGTGCTTTGGTCTGGTTCCATGAAAAGTAACCCAAATTTGTGGGAGTATGAGCCTTTTTGGATTCCCCCTTCTCACTCAAGCCTGGAACACAACAACTAAAGATGTTTTGGCTACCCCTTCATCTGGGCTGCCCACTTAGCATCCTGCACAAAACTTGGGCCACGTTTGAGCCTGTGGTGGGAGGGCACAGCAGCCTCCTCGCCGCCCCTGGCTGCCGCAGAGCACATTGGAGCCAGACGCTGGAAGGGGGAATCCAGAGCTATTTCTCTGGGCTCCCAAGGGGCCAACCCTCCTCCTGGAAGCCATGCAACTCCATTTCACTGCAGGGACCTTCATTTCTGGAATTTCCTAACTTTGAGTTTTCAACTTTGCAACTTATTTTAGATGGTCAAGACTCAAAACAAAATTAATTTATAATGAGTATTTCTTAACTGCTAGGGATTCTTGTAATTTTATGTCTGCTTTAAGAATCATAGTCTAAACACAATGAAATTTCCTGCAATTTAAGAAACATCTGTGGACATTCTGATTAATGAAACTGCTGCACCTCATACATGAGATGTACTATTTATAATTCATGCACTCCCCAGTTTAAGAGCCAAAGTGGACAGTTATATCTCCATGGCTCCCTACCAAATACAAGTCCCTTGGGACATGGGGTGACCTTACAAAAGCTAGGAAGCAACTTACCTAAAGCTTAGTTTAACGACGGGCTGAACACTGAGCTGCCCATACGGGGCACTCTCGACCTCCCCCTGCAACCATGTGCTCTCCCAAATCTCTCTTCCACGGCCAGCAGCGATTGTGAGCGTGTGGTCCATCAGATCAGTGAACAACTAATTCAGAAGGATTATTTTCCAGGCAGATCTGTATCACTAGGCAGCTGCACAAACACGAGTGCCAACGGGAGATAGTGCCAACAAGAGTGCCCAGTTCAGTAGCTGCACAGTTCTAGGTCAGCTCAAAGCAAACATGAAATCCCAAGTGAAATTTGTTTGCAGGGAGGCTTGAGCTGTGGAATTTTCCCAAAATGAGCAGAGGTAGAAAGAAAAATAATAATAATAATAATAAAAAAAAAGAAATAAGGTGAAATATAATTTCATGGCAAATGGTCATCTGACCATCCCAAAAGTAGAAGTGCATTAAGAAAGTGGAAAACAGAAAGAAGGTAAAACCAACACTTTGAACTTTAGTTAAGATTAACTGATCAGGAATTGTGTTATTTAAAGAATCCCAGATACTTCACAACATGGATGGCTCTACCTATAACGCAAAGGCATCAAAGCAGTTAAGAAACTTAAGGAATAAGAGCACATGCAACTAACTGCTTCTGTCTGAATCTACCTTTTTTATGCTAAGTAGTAATTGTATTTGTATTAAATTTACAAATCTTTATAGACACACACACACACACATATCTGTTGAGTTCTAAACTACAAAGCCTCCCTGAAAAATTACTGTAGACACCAAAATATCCAAAGTTCCGTTAATAGAACGGGTATACACAAGTGGAGAGTTAACAGCTAAAACTCCACCCTTTGTGTCAAGAACAGATAGGCCACATGAAGGAAGAAAAAAGAAAAAAAAGAAAAAAAAATCCAAATCACTGATGGGGCTGATGTAAAACCTAAACTTTTAAAAACATAAGTAAACGTCCAGCACGGGAAGCTGTAACAAAACCTGTAGACTTGGTTAACCAAAAAGATTTTTCCTTGTATTTAAAGACAAACCTTAGTACACAATTATAGGCTGAATACTAACCAGCACGCACAAAACTGACACAGCTAGAAGGCAAAAAATAATCAACAGATCAAGTTCTCGGTTGTTTCTACAGAACACTTTAAAAAGAAAAAAAAAAAAAAAAAAAGGAGGAAAAAAGAAAAAAAACAACACACAAACCTGGCAAAATCTAACTCTCATCCTGTAAGCTCAGCAGTATATACAATTGATAAAACTGCAAAACTTCCTTTCTGCTGTTGGATTTAATGCTTTGTCTGCTGCTGTGTTCTTAATTTGTCATCTGTTCCAAATATGATTTTTGGCAGCCTGAAGTAAGGACAAACAAGTAATCTGTTGCTAATTTTGAACAGATGTACTATTTCTCTTCCTTAATCAAATTAGCTATTGCAAAAAGCAAAGGAATTTATTCCTGTTTCAAGTGGGCTGGTGTATCAGCAAACCACCTCACTGTTTTAATTACCCTCTACTTTTAAAGTGGTATCTTTGCTGACAACTGCAGCCAAAAATCCTAACTCTGTGGTGCCTCTGACAGTCTGTAACATCATAGTGCAAGCATTCTTATTTCTCAATTCTCCTACCTTGTTCCAAGATTGCTTCTTCTGAAATACATGATGCCCAGATTTCTTTTATCACTCATCTGTAATATTTTGTCCCTTGCAGATGAGCCTAGTAAGAATTCCAACCTCTAATCAACTATTTTCTTAGCTTGTCATCATCAATAGTATCATTCTTCTCTATAAAAGGTAGTATTTTAAAATAAAATCCTATTCATAAATACAATCCTCTTCTACAGTGCTGTGGAGCCTGCATGGAAACATTGGGCTTTATTTAAATACTAGTTATTTAGCATCTAATTCTAATGGCCTTCTACAGCAGATGGAAGTTTGTGATAGGTTTTTTTTCTACTCAGTGCCTCTAGAGGGGGAGGAGGGGAAGCTGAAAGCACCAGAAAGG
Source organism: Tinamus guttatus (assembly GCF_059628265.1). Lineage (NCBI taxonomy): Eukaryota > Metazoa > Chordata > Aves > Tinamiformes > Tinamidae > Tinamus > Tinamus guttatus. Next base: position 3,381,703 of record NW_028288731.1, read on the forward strand.
TCACTGGATTGCAGACAGCTTCTATAACCACCAGCAGCTGTCCTGCTGTTAGCATTACTGATCAAACCAGCACTAGTATCTGCACACAAACCCAGGCAGAGCCATTTGAAGGGGACAGCAGCTCAGCAACTACCATGGCCACCACCCTACCTCCTCTTCCTGTACCAGGGAAGACGCTGTCACGTCTGGAAAATGCTGATGCAGATTGATCTGTGTGAGGAGATGGTCACTGGAAACCACCAAGTGTTTGAGAGCTCCAGAAGAACAGGAAAGATGGAAGGGCAGGCACACGCAGGCAAATTTGGACAGGTAAGGTGCCACTTTGCTGGACGTGGCCATCTCACTGCAGCCTCTGCAAGTGGCTACCAGGAAAGTTTCTGAAGATGCAGTTTTAAATGTAGATGAATGGGTCTCAGGAAGGTGCGACTGGAATCACTCAGGGGATATTCCTCAAAAGACACCGACATCACTGAACAGTCTGAGAGTAACAGCTAGACATAAGCAATGCCTGTTGTGTCCATACTTTGTGGTAACAAAATACATCGTAACTGTAAACTGTGCAGATAACCAGCTTTCCCAACGGTTGTGACAAACAAGACATGCATCATAACTGTCCCTTTTGCTGTTCCTTCCAGGGACTTGCAGATTTATCCATCAGTATCAGGCCTATTTGACAGGCAATCTCAAAATATATGTACATTTTACATGTTTTAAACAACTCAGCGGCTCACTACTTAAAGCTGCACATTTAAACTTGAGACTTCATACATGCAAAAATTGCATGGCAAATTTTAAAATCGTGGCTCTGATCAAAGTTGGAAATATCAATTGGAGAATCGAGATCTAGCAATACACATATAAAACTTAAGTTATTCCCATTTATTTTAACTTATGATGCCCCAAATTTCAAATTCTACCATACTATCTTAAGCACATACCACAATTTCAACATTGAGAATGCCACACTTCTATTTCTAACCTTCACTTCACTTGCATACCAAAGCTCTTTAAAAAAAGATTCAAACATCGAACATTCAATGACTAAAATTAAAAAAAAAAAAAAGTAGTAAACTTAGGGACATGGGGAAGAGTGTATTAGTGATCTCTGTGTTCTAGTGCTTTATATGAAAAAAACTGCTTTACTGTCATGCATAAATTTCATGAGGTAAGCTGGATACCTGAACACTGAAATACATAACCACCATTTGCATTTCAAACTAGTATGTTTACCACAGAACATATTTTGAAAGCCTCTGAAAATCAGGCAAGCAGAGAGTCACTTTATGTTTATTTGAAGAGCATTTGAAAACTGGACAGCTCACACTTCTTATGCCAACAAAACTGTAAGCCAAAGTAATGTTTCAAGATGAAAGATGTGCACAATTTTCCTTTACTGACTGACTTACTAAAAAACACTGTGTGACTAGTAATTGGAAAGAGGAAGAGAAGGTCTAATTGTGTTTCAAATCAAGTCTTTCCATTGACTATTTTTAGCTTAGGAGAAGGATAACTAAAAGCACTCCGGAATGTAAAGAGCTAATGACATAACAGAACTGACAGAAAAGAACATTTAAAATTTCTGAGTTTAACTTTCACGCCTTGCTTGGTGCATATCTGTGACTACTCTCACAAATCAGACCAGTTTCCTTAGTACCTACTTGTGGTTACATACAACAGAGGGCATAAGGAAAACTACTCAAACCTTTAGTTCCCAAATACAAGAGCCAATAACACACACCCTATTCCTCTAAGAACTAAAATAGACCACAACTGCTCTTTAAATCATCTACAAATAAGAAGTGAGGTTCAGCAATACAGCTCTATTTTAAGATGTGTTACCTACCAAAGACTGTATACATTAAGGGTTTTCTCTGCAAACAGTTGACTACATTTTGAAATAATATAACATTCATATGTTACCATATATATAAAATAACACATAAAACATGACCTGAAAAATAATACGCTGTGAGTAGAAAAGCTTTTATCTCACGCCTTTATGTAGCAAACATTTTAGTGGCACAATATCTGTAAGAGAATGAAGCAAGGACTGACGCAGGACACAAATTTAGCATTCCCTTATGCCCCTTTCAAACTTTCCATAGCAGTTGCAGGCCAACATAAATTTGTCTAAGTGAACTTAGCCTACATCACTGCCATGACTTACTGTCATGCCCACAAGGCTCTCTTATTTTTCACTGAAAGAAATGTTAAAAGTTTACTGTACACTGCCAGCTTCTCTAAAGGGAAGCAAGGAATTTGTGGTTTTGCAATGCAGCAGCATGATTCTCTGTCATGATTCCCACCTCTTATACCTCATGTATAAAACTACAATGAATAAATAATAAACAAGCACATGGAAAACTAAAGAATGCATCATTACCAACAGCTAAATTGCGTGCCATCCTCCCAGTCAAGCCAGAATCTCTCGGCTGTGCAAACTGGGTTACATACATAAAGAACTCCACGATGCGGGGGGAATGCCCTATTGTGCCAGGCCAGATGGCACCCTTTGATTTTATCTGCACCCTCTTCATCAAGTGTATGCAGGACAGTAACAATGACTGTCCATGAATAGACCCTTTCACCCCTCAGACAGAACAAGCTACGTGAGCAGAGCTGACAGTTCTCTCATCTGCCCCCACTGTTTTCTTCTCCTGTTGCCCTAGACACAACTCACTGAAAATACAAAAACAATTTCTCGGTGGTGAAAACAGAATGAAAGGGAAAGAACAGTATGGGTGGGAGGATGGGACAAGGCAGTCATACAGTCATTACTTCTGTTACTCACACTTCTGAATGAGCTTCTTCGCTCATTCAGTTTTACGTTCAGGTAAAGCATTTGACATGTAGAAACTAAGAATTAAAGTGTACGCCACTCAGTAAAACTAGTAAAGCGTACAACTAGTACAAGTGTAAAAGCTGGAAAGCCACCTACTGTTTTAAGAATGAACACTGTTCAAACAAGGATAACATAGCACAAATACATCAGTATCCTTACCTCCAGGAAGTTTCTACCATGTAGACCGTTAGGAGGAGTAAGAGGGCAAAGACCCAAAGGTACCAGTTGCTTGGGCAACAAAGAACAGCCCATTGGTGCCACTGGTAGATGGCCCTGCTCTCCCTTCCATACTCCAGCTCTGGACCACATATTCCCCCTACTCATGACAACCTGATTCCAGTGTGCAGACCCCTCTGGCGAGCTATGCGACTCACCCCATTGATGTAGAACAGCCCCAAAACAGAACTGGAAAGTTTTGTTATGTTAAAAAGTATCAACGAGTACGAAAGTATGACCAAAGGAGGTAACAGGACTGTAGCTGAGGCCTTTAGCAGAGGAAGGGAAAAGGATAGGGAAGGCACATCCTCCCCTTTTTTTGGTACCTGTGGAATTACAGCTTCTTCCCATAACATCTGTCATTAGCATGTCATAAATAGTACTAGACTAGACATACTTTCAATGTGCCAGTGCATGGCTGTTCCCTACATTAGATAGAATACTCAATTAAGTTTAATTTCCTTTTCCAGGCCAAAATTTCCTACCAAAATAGCAATCTCTGCCTCTTGTGATTCCAATAAAATTAGGCTGAGTAAGAATGGATTCTTTATTATTATTATTATTATTATTATTACTCTACTGGAGCAAAGAAGATGGGTGAAAAGGGCAGAGCTGCCAAGTCATTGAGTATTTTGGTAAGGGCCATACTGGCAGAGGAAGATTTTAAAGGTCAGCAGCTTTGAGCACAGTAACAAGGAAGATGGGCAAAGAGAGGTATTTTAGGGCACTATACAACAAAAAAAATCTCAATATAGATTTTCTAAGGCCACCTAGTAGCAGCTTCTCTTAAACACCTACATAAAATTGTGCCTGAGTTGTTTTCCCCTACATGGGCACTAAGTTTTCAAAGACTACTTCCTATTTTCCCTATTTATTTCCTCCATCCGTAACAGCATCACAGAGCTAATGGTGTGGGTCTGAGAACAGAATTCAGTCCTACTGGCCAAGTGTGTTGATCCACACCCTAGCCATGAGGATTAATAGAAACCTAAACAATAGGTTTCCAGCACTAAATGAGTAAGAGGAAAAAAAAAAAAAAAAAAAAAAAAACCACCACCACCTTTGTTCGTGCCCAGTGACTCTCCTAAGAATTCACCGTTTCTCCTTATTTGCAAGGCGAATGCGATTGCAGAGACACAACCACAGAATCTGTCATCAGCTCCAAACAAACGGGATTTTCCCTTTTACTTTTCAGTGCAGGTGAGCTGCGGGGAGACAAAGTGAAATGCCCTGCGAAGTTCAAGTCTGAGTAGCTAAATACCAGTTCAGTTAATTTGGGAAGTCTTTTTGAGTTAGACACTTTCCTGAGGTTACTAAAATTAGAAAGGCCAAACAAGAGACAGTAAAACAAAGCAGCACTGTAAATAATTGTAGAGAAGTCTGCTCTCCAGAGGGGAGCAGAATTTTGACTCTCAAATTACCAACACATTCTTGTGGCCTCCTTCAAAGGAATCATTCTTATCAACTTATCTGGGCAAAGAAACAATAGCCACATTCTTCGGCAGAGCAATCGCTTGGTTTACACTGCTAGCTCTGGCATTTCTTTGAAGGCTTTGGGGGTTCTCAGCCTCATAGTCAAGGGCTCACTACCACTGAGACGTACTTGCAGCAACGTGGATCAGCTTCCCACAAAGACAAAGGGACTTCTAAACCTCTGCCTCTTGATTCATCATTATCAAGTCACTAAAGGGGAGCAGATAGTTTGCTTAGCACTCACGGCACCAAGGAACTGAAAAATCTAGAAACAAGGACAATCTTACTGATTTGTATCATTCCTTAAGTCAGAGACGCTGTGATCTGAGACCAAGACCTGCAAAATCAACTGCAAAAAATACCCTGCAATTTTAAAAAGTGAATGGCAAGTTCCATTTAAAGAAGAGATGAATTCAAAAGTCTTCTTTTTAGCCTGAGGACAGGCTAAAATACGTAACAAAGACTAAAATAATAATATGCAACGAAGACTAAAATAAGCATCATATCACAGAGAGAATATGGATGATAAATAAATCATTAAGACTGTAACAGACTAACTCCAACTCTTAAGCATACAGCAGTAACACAAAATTTTGCATTTTAACTCTCTACAGAAAGTTAGTTTCTATTGAAAGTTGCTGAACTGTCACTCATTCTCACCATTTCATATAAGAGATTTAAATCTAAGCATGACCTTGCTGAGCTCATCATTACACTGACAGGCCTACATCACTCCCTCTTTGCTGTGGATAAACCTTCTTTCACTGCAGATGAAGGAAGGCATACTTTTAGCACAGCTCATTCAAACAAGAGTTAATTATTGATTACAATAAGCTCAACTTCTTTCAGTTTCCTCTTTGCAGGAGAGGAAACTGAAAGAGAGTATGTATATTAGTATAGATGACTTTTGACCAGGTTTCCTGAAGCCAGTTTTCTGTTTCAGAAAGCATTTCTCCAGGAGAGCTTCCAGCGTAAACTGTTCAAACACAAATGCAGTCTAGTCATGAAATGCTTCCAAAAGATGGGCAAAGCATTTTAAAATAGGTACATACATTAAAAAAAGAATCTTTAGCAGTAAGGAAGATAAAACAGTGAAAGCAGCCACAGACCATATAGTCTACACCACTGTAATCCTGACCCTAATTAACCCAACAGATTGAAGATGTTTAGCTAGGAATGTCAGCATTTGAGAGATGCAAAAATAAAGTTTGAAGAAAACAACAAAAAACTTTCTTGAACTAATGACACTTTACCTCAGTGATTGGCTGCCCTTGTGATGTCAAGTCCAGTTCCTGAGGTCGTGCCACCTTATCGATATCCAAGGAGTCCATGCTGGAAGCTGCGGAGGTCACACTGGAACGGGAGGAGTTGCTAATGGAGCGCACTTCAGCATCACTCACTGTGCCAGCAGACGCTGTCCTCCTGTGCTGAGCAGGTTTAGTGTCTTCTGTGACAGACTGTTGGGCTGCCTCATCCATGCTCAAGGAGGCCTTCTCTAACTGTGCAGTGATGTCATCCAAAGAAACGTTGGCATGCGATGGTTTAGTCACCTTACCAGCTGAAGAGGATAATCCTTTCATGCTGCCGTGCTTTGCAGAAGGTCGACTAGCAAGTGGTTTCTGAGCTTTGGTTTCTGTGGGCAGCCGTTTCACAGCAGCACTATTTGCTGAATGAGACCCAATGTTGCTGAGCTCCTGCTCTATGGAACAGAGATCTGCCATGAGGGCATCTAGATCCACCGTCTCCCCCTGATTCAAGGCTTCTGCAACAAACAAGAGTTAACAGTACACACTGCGTTATTTCATTTCACTGCACAACTCTTCATTTTGAGTTAATAAATTTGATAGTTAGGGTGGGGGGGGGAAGAAAAAGCAGCTTTATTTTCCTTTTCCATCTATACTGCAAAATCCCTGCTTGCTGCTAAACAACTGTATTTGCACTACTACTTTCACCTAAGAGTTTAAAAAAAAAAGTTAATACATTTGCTGATTGAGAAACCTATCAGCATTCATACTGAATTCAAAAAGTTTGAGCCATTGGCCTGTGAAAAGAATCTAAAAACGTATTTGTATACATCATCCTTCAACTTTTTAAAGAATATTTATTAAAGCAAATGCAAACTATGCAACATCCCTTTTAAAAAGCCACAAAATACTATACACACAAATTTTTAAATTAAGACTTCCTGTATTATAACCAACGGAAGTTATTTTAAAACAAGGAAAAGCATGATTTCTGTTTAACATAAAAGCTTTCCAGAGCTATATTCCTGCATCCTGTCCCACAAGAAAGATGCTCCTTCTTCCTGTTTAACAGATACACATCATTCTTGCATGAGAGTAGTCCTTCAATAAGTACTTCTTTGCAAACACTAGACTAGAATTCTCAGACACCAGCTTTCAAAACCCACCATTTTAGGACACTCAGAATTCAGTGTCAAAGCCAGTAATACAAGCTGGCCATCAAAAAGCAATGCCTTTAGCAAGTGCATCCTAACTTGAGTTAGAAGTACATTCGAGTGCTCTATTCAACTATCTTACAATATTCTCACTCAATGTTGAAACAGCTTTTCTTCCTACACTAATATTTGAGAGGCTAAATAATCCAACAAACCATTCAAATTGTACATGGAGAAGCGATATGAGAAGTTGGCAAGATTAGTTTCTTGGTGGAGAGGAGATCTCTTCACTGGTGCCACAGGCTTGTCTGTGTCCAAACTCTGAAAAAGATGAGAAAAGGAGTAGAATGAAGTTTGGCAAGGAATTGGACAAGGAAGCCTCCTTTAGGAATGAAAACTAACTTTGAGACCAATTTTTTCAAAAAAAACTTTGGCATCTCAATTTTTTTTTCAGCCTTTAGATGGGAAACATATGCCACCGTACCAGAGTGACTTAAATTCAGCTGTGAATGAGGAAGATATTAAAGGCATTCTGTTGTTATAGAATTGAAAGTACCACCTTCTTAATGTATTTTTCAGTAATGTTCCATACATACATTCAGTAGTGTTACACACTAGCTTACAATTTTTCTGAAGTGAACTGCCCAAATACTTACACATTTAAACACCCCTTCCAAGAAATGCACGTGTAGTTTATGGGCATACCCACAGCATTTGTACAGAAAAAATATTCAGTGGAAAATTCTGTTTTCTGAAAAGGAACTGTAGTTGATTTTTTTCTGAAAAAGGATACTTTATGAAAAACATTAAAATGTAAAAGCAAATGCCAGCACACTGTGACTGCTTGAGCAATAGAATCCCATGAACAGCCGAAAGCTTCCCCATCACAGGCCAGTGATGCTGCAGCTGCGGGGCAAGGGGCAGTCAAAGGTGCTAGCAAGGGCCCTGCCCCTAGTTTAGGAGGGGAACATTCTTGCAGCTGCTGAAGCTCAACAGGCCTACAATGTGAATTTAAGCTATGCCTGTACTGATAAAGCTCCCCTGAAGTTCTGCTTGTCTGAGTTCAAAACTGTTGCTCACCTGGACTTGAAAGTGTTTTAAATGAGGTAGGAAAGAAAAAAAAAATCCAGCTCTTATGATTTATTGCTAATATTGCAACTATGTAGTTTCCTCTGAGGCCATGTCCTGGACTATCAGTGAAATCAGAGAAAAAAGATCTCCTATAATTTAGCCCAAATCTCATAAAAGACCTTTTTTTCAGACATTTCTTACAATATTTTTTCCTTAAATACTTTTTTTTTTCCTGAATTCTCCTTCTTCTCAGTTTAGCTTGAACCTCGAAAAAAATACTTTAAGTCAATCATCACTAACAAGCATAATTTTGTGGTCTTGTCTTTCATCAAGTGAGAAAAATCTTCTGGTATCTCTGATGAAGCTTACAAATTTCCCACAAATAAAAGCTGAAAGACATCTACTTAAAGCCCTAGAGGCAGTAGTGATGCTGAAGACATAGGAGACTATGCAGAACTCACCGGCTGACAAAGCAAAAAATAAATTGCCAAACAATTTACAAGATTGCTATGAACTGCATCAGCATCAATGAACGATCATGAAGCGAGATAAAACTTCCTTCCTTTATCCTGCGCTGCAGAGGAGGATAATGTGACCCTAATCACTAATGCAATCCGCATTAGTGCCAAACACTGTCCATATATATGGCAAATTTCATGACTATATTTTATAGTGCTTTTATTAGAGCTGAGGTTATGTAAGGTAATGTGAATTCAAATGATCAATCCCCCAAATCATTTTCATATGAAAAGCAATCTAGTTCTCACTTTTAATTCCCTCCAAATAAACATACAGAAAATCCACAAAGGAAGTTAAAGTTCAAGGAATTCAAAGGAAAAAAAGCCTCTTCCCCCAATTGCTGTCACGATTTCAGCTGCTAAATAGCAGCAAACACTGAGACTACACACAAGAGTGTGCACTTTGGATCTCATTAGATCTAATCATGCCCCTTAATTGAGACTCCAGTTGCAGCACGGCAAGGTCACTTTCCAAACACAAAAACAAACCAGCAACCAAGATGCAGCTGGGTTAAGTTGTTCGTATAAGACTATTTTATGAGGTCATTCAAAGTTCTGGGGCAAACATCACTTCCAGTAGTTGTGGAACACAAAAATGCAAACGTGGAGCTGTGTTGCAGACTTGTACAGCAGCATGAAAGGGAGGGAGCATGTGGATCCCACCACCTACCCACTCGCCTACCTGTTAGTAGGCTTTCTATACTTTGTAGGAATGAAAAATTAATATACCAAAAGCCTTGTCTGTTACAAGATAGCAGTAAGCTTCAGTAAAGTCTGCTGGTATACCTAGCATATCTGTCTAAAATGGAATAGAGATCAAAAGCTTAAAACCAATTCTCCATTGCTCTGTGGTGAAGGGCCTTATCAAAGCTACTTACCATTGCCCATGCCTTCACAAAGTCCCAATAGATCTTAGAAAAAAAAATCCATAGCAAGTTTGAAAAAATATTATCTTAACATATTATTTTAATATGCTACTGAGTGCAAAACTTCCAGGGAGAGACTTTAACCAGAAGATACAAATAATATAGATAAGACCAAATTAAAGTGCTATTTTATGATTTGCCTATGATTTTCCTTTGATTAAGGCAAAGATCCCTCTCCTTTCCCCAAACTTACAAGAGAAAGAAATGATGAAAAAAGCCTCTTCCTCTCTAGCTTTATTAAAACTTGGGACAACACACTTTTGTTAAAGTGTGTGAAACAAAGAGGATGATGATGAAGGAAGCTATTCAGGAGGGCCAGTTCCTTCTGTCAATACAACCACAGCAGGCAGTAACACTGAATTAGATTGCAGCTTCAAGCATCTGGCATAACATGTTTGTGAAGAAAAGGAAAAGCATTAGGAAAAAGGAAGTGACATGAAAAGGTGTCATATCACCTGCTTTTCTAATGCAGGAAAACTACTCTAATAACTGAATCCTCCAGAACGTAATGGAGGACAATATCATCACTGCAACATTCAAGATTTCTTGTTCCTCATTGCTGTTCAGGTGCAACAAAGAAATTCAATGCTTTGGTATTTGGACAACATCCAAATGTGTGTTTGGAGATACAGCTTAGCTTTAGCTAAAGTCAGTGTTGCTTTACATGCAACAAGGACAAAGTGCCAGATCTGCAGCTATCAAAAGGAATCGTATCCTTTCTGAAAGTTAAAATAAGCAGGTTGGTGAAAAACAAGTGTAACATGGGGAAAAGTAACTCATTTAGAAGCTTTCACAGAGGAGCACAGGGCACCTGGGGGATACATGCTTGGTCCTGACCAGCATCATGGTTAAAAGCTTTCAATTCTTTCTCTCTAAAGTGTTTATCTTTCAGTGGAATCCTTCTTGAGACTAACACAGTTAATATCCAGCCAAGCTCAAAATACATAATATCACTACAGAATTATTTGAGATGTTCAAAGCCTTCCTAACCTGTGTGAGTTTGTCCAGCTCCCCCAGCCAGGCCCCAAACATCTTGTCCAGATCCTGATCTTCCTTATCACTATCTTCTTCTGCACCATGGTCAAGCTCTTCATCTGATAATTGCTCCATCTGAAGAAAAAAAAGTAGTCATCAAGTTAGATTATACTAGTGGTTTTTTTTAAAAAAAAAAAGAAAAAAGTGCCAGCTACTACATTCCAGAAAAAGAGTTCCAAGCTAAACTACATGTCTGTCTATAAATTGATAAATTGACATTTTTCAGAGGAAAATGCTAGTGCTATTGGGTATATGGACAACTTAGTGCAAAGCAGCTTAGGTCTGAAATATTACTACCAAAATATTACTAAAAAGTCATTAAAACCTATGCAGCATTACACCTTATCTTTTTGTATCTTATTACATTTGTTTAGTAACAAAAATCAATGTGTTTACATTCTAACTTGCTGAAGATGGATTTATAATCAATTCTGTTCTCCTCAGGGCCCTGCCAGCCAGCTTTGTCACACAAGAATGTATCTCAGGTGTGAGAAAATACTGCAGTTCTTATCAATCCTGCATTACAAAGAGCCCCTATTTTTTAACTGAGGTGGCTGACATTGAAATCTGTGTACTCAAGTTTAGATTTTGGCAGAGGCACTAAGAATTCACACAGAACAGCCTTCATTCTGAAATAATAAAAATAACAGTGATCCAGAAAAAAAAAAGTATTCAGCAATAACTTGGAAGGAGAAGGAAGAGCTGTGCCCTTGAGACCCAAGGCAGAAAGCCTAAGGGAAGAAGTAAGTGAGCAAAAGGCAGGAGGTGCTTCACAGCTTGTGCAAGTTCAAAAATATTACTGATAGTGACATGTCATGCAATGATAAAACTTAAATGGATAAAAATCAACCTCTATAGAAAACAACCTATATTGTCATACATGTCTGACCGCCAATAGAAAGCGAGCACATCTGTAATGTTAATATACAAAATACTTATTGTTATACAGTTTTAAGTTAGGAAACACTGGAACTGGTCTGCAAAGTGTGAGGCAAAGGACTTCAGAAAAATTGCATATGTTCATAGGAAGTTTGTTAGAATGCTTATGTGTAAAGAGCGAATGGGAATGCTGCCATTTCTGCAGCTGCTTTTGTCAGAACTGTGCAGAAGAAGCCGAACAACAGGGCCCACAATATTTAAACACCATCTGAAACCATTTCATGCTAGTCTATACACACGCATTCATTGTCAACAACAGGCTTTGCATTGCAAAAAGGAAAACACCACATTGTTGTCCGAGGAATTCAGCTGACCCCATTAAGCATCACCATTTGACCCACAGGAAGTGCAGTTTCACTGCATCGCAGAGCTGACTCTGCACGTTTGTAAACAGAAATGCTTAACCAGGACACGGAACACCAGCAATACATCCGGTCACATAGTTTAGGCCTTTGGGTGCTCTCCAGATCACTTCAGCAGTACTGCACATTTCTTTTCCCCCCTCAAAGAAATCCTCCCTTGGAAACAAAGAGACACCATCACAGATATCAGACCCTCCTTCATTAAAAAAGTCTGATTTGGAGATTTAACATTCTCCAAAGGTTACCGGCTACCATGTTCCACACCCAAAGCAGTAACAAACGCATCTTTTTCTCAATAAGCACTTTACATTTCAAAACATTATTTGGTTATTTCAGTTCAGTATGCAAGTAGAGTTCACTGACTTATAAATGTGATATTAACCTAGACAACTGAAATTTGGGCAATATTCCTCTAGTCAGGCTCTTCTGCATTCATTTACAATGGCTGTCAAAAATAGTTTGTTTTAAATAGGAGAGGGGATAAGGCCCAGGAAACTTTAGAAATGTCTCTATTTAACACATTGCTTAGTCAATCACAAGCAATGCAATGAGCTGCTGTGCAATGGAAATCCACTTGCTATCTTTCTGCTTCTCTACCTCCCTTCTGCCTACGGCACTCCCTCCAAGCGCCTTCTAGCCGCCGACACCACACAGGCCTTTCTGGGTACAGCCTGGATCTGCTCAGGGTGAAAGTTTACAGAGGACTTTAAAAATACAACAGGGAGAACAACTTAAGTAATAAGAGCAGTAAGGCCCTGGAGAACAGTAAACCCAAGAAAGGCTGAAAGCCATTGAGTTGCTGCAGGCAAAGCAGCACCCATAGAGACAGGCAAGAGCAGAACACGGATGATTAAAGAGTCAACAAGATCAAAACTAACCAACTATGACATACAGCACACTTGAGCCGATTAAGTTCACCTCCTAAATCTCACTCCTTCCAACTTATTTGGAGTTCCTTCAAACAACTCTAGCACTCCAGGGCTTGGAAGGAAGCCCTCTTCCTAAAATCTAAGAATGATGTTGAAATCCAAAAGCTATCCATGTCCCAGTTTTTTGTACGCTGGAAGTTAAACATACTTATTTTTTCCTAGATTCCTCTGCCTGTGTGATGTCACTTGAGAGTCCCCTCACATCCAGAAGTGGAAACAGCAGATAACACTAACTCATACTCCACCTAGACTTCTGCAATATAAATAGAAGCTAGATTCCACTTCAAAGCTCCTTCAAAAGCTTTGATTTACTACTCCATAGGCTTTTACGTGGATCAGAAATACTGTAAATTCGAGACAAGCACATTACACCTAAACTGCAGTAACTGAATACACAAGTTGTATACTTTTTTTTAGTATGTTCTTATGTGACAACAGCATTTCTCAACATCTAGATACACTTAAAGCTAAGAATTTTTATTTGAAGACTAAGGGGAGCTATTAAAAATTCACATTAGGAAATACAATTGTAAACTGGTGAATCAAATAAATGGAAATTATGATATAATACAGCGCTTGATATTAACAGAGGTTTTATGCAGCTAGCTTTCCCCTCCCTCCTCGAGTTTCCTTTGCCATCACCTCCACTTTTAGATGGAATTTGATTTTACAGTGTGTTCATTCTTTGGCACTATTCATAATCCATCCTTTCAGGAAGGGAGAACCTCATTCTTATTACTAAACATTTCTGAAAATCTCAACTGTGGAAAGAAACCAGTGTTCTAAATTTCCAATAAACTGTTGTTTTAGCTATTTCAACTTGGCGTCAGAGACACTGCATTAGTTCCAGTCACTTTGAAGACAGAATTAGCAGCCTAAAGAAAACTTTTACAAGTAAAGTACTGTTGTGTCAGCAAGCCTGGCAGTAAAGCCCAAAGCACTTGCCAGCTCCCTGCAGTCCCCACCCAAGCTTCCTAACGTCAGCTGCATTTCCTATAAGCAGTCAACGTTTGTGCGCAAAAGGCACACTGAGAGCACAGTGTCTCTCTTAGGAAAGAGCTAATATTAACTTGCTAGTCCTGTATGAAGGATCGCTTAGCACAAGCTCCAATACTGGAAGGAGATGTCCCAGCAGGCAGGCAGGATGAATTCAGTAAATTACTGCAGAGACAAATTGTTCAGATAAGAGAATCTGACCCTTTTGCCACAGAACTCAAGACAGTAGCTGCTTAAAAAGACTGTATCTTCCAATTAAAAAGATAAACTTTCATTTTTAAAACCATTTTCCCCACTGTTGTGGGGAACAGCAGACACGTGCCATACTTCAACAAAATCATGACCTCATCCTCCCCCTTTTCCTCCAAGGGAAAGTCATTTAGAACCACATTCAGTTTGAGAGAAGGAAAAAGAAATAACTATTTAAGCCTGACACTACAGAACAACTCACATATCACAAGCATTTGTGGGTTATCAGAATTCTATTTCTCTCATACCACGTGAGTTGCCAAACCAATTTCAAAATTCAAGTAAGTCCTTTTCAACACTTTTCCTCCTATTTTGTTTAACCAAATGTCAGAACAGAACTTAATGGGAAAAAAAAAGGCAGCATGCAGATTTCAAACCACCTACAATTCAGAATTTTGCTTCAAACATAACCACTGAAACTGGCAGTTGAAGACACTCACTTGAGTTTTGAATTGTCCAGTAGAGCTTAGAAATAAAACAAACGGAACAGACTCGGTACAGATAAAGCAATCAAAGTGGAAAAACCATGGTGTAGGCTTGCTATCAGTTGTCACAGGGAGCACAGGGAAGCCCTAACCTGTCCTCCTATGCAGCAAGTCATCTTTCTTCCAAGAACGTGCCTGTTCCAGTTGCATGCCACAGAGGGGATAAAACAAGGCACTCTGAAGAGGTCTTGCTGGCTAAAAGCACTGGCCATTCCCTCTCCCAAGCATCTTTAGTGACTCAAGTCTTGCACTGAAGACACCTGCACAACTACAGCTGCACCAGTTTTTCAAAAATCTCAGTCTTTTAATTCAGACACTAAGTGGAAATGATGATTCCAGTTCAAATCCACTTCCAAAGTAAAACAGCACTGACAGCTTATCGGATGAGCGCCTTTGAAGACATGAATACTGCTTCTCCAAGAGCCCTTGCCCAATGAAAACAACGATTAAAAGATCATTTTCTTAAAACTATAGCAAATCTAATCTTAAGCATTCTAAAATTTGTATCTCAGTAAGATTAAAAGTCAGTTATAGTAAATATGACTCGATCTCCTTTTTAATTAACGTTCCATCCATCTTTTCTCTTGTCCTCATACTAAATAGGTAGAGCCAACCTAAATTAGAACAAATGAGCCGCTGAGATGATGTTAAACTGCTAACATCAAACTCCCTTTCAATGAATAGCAACATTGGGGCTCTCAGTTTTCCAGAAAAATCAAAGTCGCACATGAAGAACTTACTCTATTGAAACATGTAGATGTCACCCTTTCATTTTCTCATAATTAAGTCCTTAAAGCTGTCATTATGGGATACCTAGATAAAATAAAATACTATCAAGGTCCCAACATGGTACAGTCTTTTATACACAAGTCTTCCTGCATTCAAGTACTGTCTACGTACTGTTTCGTTACTTGTGATCAGCCACCTTTTTAACGATTGCAGCTTTTGATGCATCAAGTTTAGCAGGAAATAATACAGTAGCACAGAACAACAGGAAAAATGAAAAGACCAAGAACAAACTAGCCACTTTGACATTTTTGAAGAGAACAAATTTCAAAATTGTGAAGCTAACAAACCGTAGTCAAGGGTAAGGAAACACAGCTGATCTTTGGTAGAGGCAAGTTTTAATCAAGAGCAAATATAAAGCAGCTTTCACTGAGATCCCATCCTGCACATTTGTACTTTCAGATAGTAACTGGTACCTTAAAATAGCCCCACTGAAGGCAACAGGGAAATTCATTATAATAAAATATTAATTTATAATGAAAAAACTCTGCACTAAGTAGCTATAAAGAATCACACTACAGAATTTGTTTACACTGCACTTACCAAATGATGGGAAGCAAAAATATAAGTTCAATTCAACTCATGCTCAAGGGGTCAGCAACAAATACGTGTTTCACTATAATTTCCAAGAACCCATATTAAACATTTTAAGCTAGAGATGCTTAAGTATGTTCAAAGACAGAGCATAAAAAACAAGGATTAAAAGAGATCATCTCTCAAGCAATTGATTTTTTTTCACCTCTACCCTTTCTTACTTAAACACATCCTTGTACAAGTTCATGCTTGTTACAGAACGATGGATTTTTTTAATATTACAACACACAATGCCAGCAACACATTAGGGATCATTTGTTTTAGTAGTTCCAAGTTTCCTCTCAGTAAACACAAAACATTCAGAAATTAATTTCTCTTGAAAAAATACATCAAGGAGGATTAGAAAGTTGTGGAAAATTCTGTATTAGCCAGTGTCCTATAACCCAATTTGCATTAAATGCAATCTAGATAAAAACAGAGGAGCACCTGCTTATTTTTAGCTTCAGATGGCACAGGTACTGCTGAACACAACCTGAGGCTCTGGTAGCACACGCACATTCCAACGCCTCTCACCAAGCCAAACACCAAGGCACAAGATCCGTCAGCCAGATGATTCAAATTCAAAACACCCCAATAAATATCTTTTGCCAAGCAAAATGCTCCTTTAATCTGTTATTTTGAGCGAGCGCTGACTTTTGTTTTTCTTCTTTTAAAATCCTGCTCCAGGCAGACGTTTTTCAAGTTTGTCCTCATACAACATGGCGAAGAGACACAAGAAGTCTGATAAAAGAAATAGCTTTGGCCACGCAAGCAAAAGCGAGACGACCTCTTACAATCAATATCCTTATATGTTTCCACAATTATTCAGGCAGTAACTTTCAATAGGTAAAATTCTGCATTTACATATCATACAAAGACAGTATCTGTCACCACATTTACCGCCTGTGAACTTACTCGCACTAATTAAACACAAAAGCCTATATATGCACGGTGCAGTCTTGCATGTATATTTCTGAGCATGGCCATTTTGTAAACATTTATTTTTAGGGAATGTAACTTTTATAAACATTTGATCCAAGTCTATACATTTCCTCCTCCTCTTTTTTTTTTCCTCATCTCATTAAAGATGCTTTGTTTATAACCCATCCTATCTTCTCTGTCAAACCCAACTGCATCTCAACTACCAAGGGAGCAAGTCAGCATTACTTTGGAAACCTGATTGTATTTCATTCCTTGCTTATTTCTTACATAAATAGTAGCAATCTGGAAATGCATCTGGCAAAAACAGAACAAATGGAAAAGTTCACACTGACTTTTCAATTAGTACATCGGTAAAATTTTTAAGGTCTTATTCAAAGTTAAAATAGGACATTAGACTTTAGCAATAGGTCCTGTTCTTGACAGGAAGTCATGAGCAGAACATAAAATGCACAAGACAATTATTTAAAGCAGCTGGGAAGGGAAAGACAAACACATTACAAAAAGCTTTAAGAAAGTTTTAAAAGCCATGTGCACTTGGAACATATTTCACCTTCAAGTCTTTCACCTCATCAAGCAGCTGCTCTGGGCTGCAGAAAACCAGCAAGTATGAGAAACAGGCATCCTTGCTGTGGGGCTTTATTTTCTGGTTTGGTTGGGAGATGCAAAGCGGATACTCCAGAATCTTCCTTCTCTTATGCACTTATCTGTGTGACTAGCAAGAATGTAACTTGGAAACTATGGCAAGAAATTCTTTTGTCTGGAAAGGCAGGCTTATATTTCAAAAAGAGATCAATTAAACGTTGTTGAAAGTAACAATTATTGAGTGAGGTATATACAGCATGATTTTAATACAACTCTTGAACTCAATACATGCCTGTACAAGAGTTTAAAAACAGAAGAACTTGCCATTGCCTCTAGCTGTTTGTGTTTACGCCCAGTCAAGCAACATCATTTTCACTAAGCCTTTTAAGAAATATTTGCTTTAGATTATTTATCAGTTTAGAGTAGAATTCTGTAGCAACACACACCTTATTGGAATTTAAGCAATCATTAATGAAATAATGGTTTGAAAAACCAATGGAAGAAGAAAAAAGCCTTATTCAAAAACCAAACTGAAACATCAAAGCAGACTGTCTCACTATTCCTGGAATCCCCCAAAACACATCAGTGCTGTATACTGTAAATACAGGTTTTCTAAGACTTGTGTGCTATTAGGCCTTTCAGATTATAAACCTGTTCAACAACTACCCCAGGAAAACACCATATTGCACCCTAGTTTTCACAGATGTGGCACCAAAGCTTTAAGCTGAAGCAGACTGTGTTAGAAGAACACAGCCCTTTCATAGATGATACACAGGCATGAAAGAACAAAACTCTCCTTTTGACTAGGGACTGAGGAAAAAAAAACACAGATTCACATCTACCACAGCTCCCGATTCCCTTTGTATTTCATGAAAACTTGTCTTCTCCCTTGAACTTTAATTTACACAAGCCCCAGCCAATTTCCTGAGACAAACAAACCAAAGATGCTAGAATGTGTACTTCATTACTTCATCATCTTGATTTCCAACCAGCAGCAGGAAATGCCATAGATATGCCACAGCAAAAAAAACACTCCACAAAATAACTCCCTCCTTGGTTCAAAAGCTTGAAGAAAAAACTAAAATGCAAGGTGGACTCAGCCGAAGCCAATCTTATGTCCCACTGGGCTGCTTTCTTATTCTCACTCAGACCATTTTCTTAGACTGACTATAACTCCCAGTAATTTCAGCTTGAAATTTTAAATTAGCCCCCATAAGGTGACCCCTTGTACTCTAAAACATATTTAAAAGATCTTTCTTTGTACAAGAGAGAGGACACCAAAATACCAAAAATTTTACTGAAGGATCTAACTGTCTAACGGCATCTGAAATTCACTCTGCAGAGGAGGCACACAGTAAAACCTTTATTCCATCCAGTATATTTCAGCACCCGTCTCTCATCTAGCCAAACAGATGCTCCCTTGAAAAGAGCTTTATCAATCTCTGCTTTCAATTTCCTGAACCAAGATCCCAGCCAGAGAAACGAAATGGATATTAAATTAATTCCCATAAAAAGAGCATCTTAGACTGCATAAGGTCTCACAGTAGAACCTTTATGAAGACAACCTGAAGACTATTTTGAAATACTGCTCAGAGATCATAAGAACAGAACCTAGCTAGAATTTTATTTAAAAGTATTTTTAAAGATAAGAGAAGGGCAGAAATACAGATGTGTTCTAAAACAACGCTCCCTGTAGATGCTGTAGCCAACATCTTACTGCTACCAATTTCTCAGTATTTTCAGTGTGAAAAGTGAGGTTGTGAATGGAAAATATATTTTTAAATACAGTACATCCTACCCTCAAGAGGCAAAACCAGGCATTTAAAAACATATATTAGTTCAGATTTTTCAGAGTTCCATTCAAAAAGAAAATGCAGTCTTATTTAGAAACGATTGCAAGAATGATATGTGACTGCAGTCTTTAAATAAACTTTTTAAATAATTGCAGTCTTTTAAAAATACTAGTAGGAAGTAGACAGAGGGTACCTATTGTATTAACTGAAACAAAACCACCTTAGAGCAGCTGCATCCTTGGTGAAAGACAGAAATCCAAACGAGCTTTCCTCATCAACCTAAGCTTTATTACATAATTTGAAAATAAACAAACTCAAGTCTTAAAGTGGGTTAGCTATCCCTGATTGCAGTCAACATACTTGGCACATACTCCTAAACATAAATATACAGCCAGGTCAGTTTTACAGATTTCTAGACAAATGCCAAGGTTTTCTTGACTAAGTCATCATTAAAAAGGATCTTTCTTATTCAACGAAAAAGCCTAAGTGACTTGCAACAAACCCTTCTATTGCAGCCTTGAGTTTTTCTTCCAGAAGTTTTACAATAGGTAAAAGAAAAAAAATATTTAGCAAAATAAATTTCAGGTGCTCCTAAGAAGTTATCCTTGGTCCTCATTGGTACAGCAGGAGAAAGATCTCACAAGAGTTCTTGCCAGTCGGACCTGGCAGAGGGAGAACAGACCTAAGCCCACTCTTGCCACTAACCTCAGTGCACGGCAAGGCACTACACGACCTACAAGCACTGGAAGCTCTAGCTACGGCCAAACATTTCAGACAGAACATAAACTTCCTCCAGTATCTCATTAATTGAGAATTATGAGAGAAGAGAAGGATGAGCAGCAGCGCAGGGAGAAGACAATGCTTCCCGGGTCCAGCAGGCAGTTCACCTAAGTCCTCAAGCATAATATTCACTTACAGTTATTACCCTAATGCACAGCTGCAACGACACGAGAACACTCAGGGCAATGCGAGCAAACCCAGTGTCCCCAGGGTGCCCCAAGGACGGGCATGAGTGGTGAAAGCCACAAGTGCACATATCCTAAAGTCTGGGGAGAGAAGGGGTGGGGAGGGAGAAGGGGAAAGCCTCACCGTGAGCAGCCAGCCTGCAGCTCCACTACCACTAAAGCTGAAATTATACCCTTGCGGGAAAAAGGCAAAGAACATGTCTTGAAGCTTCCCAAGGGCTTCATGATTCAATTAAAGATCCCCGCCTTTTTTAACATCATAGTATACATTTATCAGCAGATGTGCAGGAGGCCTGGAGAGGAAGAAGGAAGATTTCCATAATGTTTTTGAACAACGCCTCCTTTCTACCTATACTGAATATCAGCATCTCCTCCCTTTCTTCACAAGGCTTCTTGCTTTGCCAAGCTGGAGTACAAGTAGTGCTATTTTGCTCAACAGATTAGGTTACACATGAATTTCTCTTTATGCTTTAAAGGGAAAATTTTGCTTTATGGTCTTTCTCTTTATGCTTTATGATCTTCAAATTCTTTGCACCTTTAAGTGTAAAGCTTCACTTAAAAGAATATATGAGAACTACCCCTTACATTTTGCAGATGAAGACCAAGGCAAGGAAAACAAAGCAAATTGCTCAAGGTTGAGCAAGACAGAACAAGGAAAGCTGGCTACATTTGGAACTGCATCTTGCACAACATTTTGCAGGTAAATAACAAAACCTGACTAAAAAGAAATGAGTAAAGAAATGAATACAGTAGTTTACACAGTTAAGCTGTTCCCACTCTGTAATAAGAACAGTGTTTACAGACATACTGCTTGCACCAGTCCGAATGATAAGACATGTAACATTTTTTTTTTCTGAAAAAGCTGCAGCTAATTTTGCTGCCTTCTCCCCTCCCCGTAGTTCCTGATGTTTTGAGTGAGTTACAATGGAAGCTAAAAGAACAAGCAGTAAAACACAACAAAACCAAGGCTATCTTATTCTGTATATGGGCCACAAAATAGCCTTCAAAAGAAAAAACGAACTAAGATGGGAGCAAAACACCCATTCACTTTTTTTTTTTTTTTTAATATGATGGAGACCTGCTTTCTTCTTTGCTCTTTCCCATTCAGAAACACAATGCAAGAGGGTCACCTCTGTCCTTGCTGTTCAAAATGCACCTTTCATTGCCTATTCTATTTGCAAGCAACGCAAAAAAAGAGCTACTTGGGAAACCTACTGCTAGAGGAAATTTTTTAGTTCAGGAGCACTGTACAACCATGGGAGGCTGAATCAAATTGCATGAAGGGATGTGCACTCTGTAGGGGACATCCCAAAGAAGACATGTTAAAGACACAGAACATGTAAGAAGGACTTTGCATACATCTGCAAACTTAATGGACACCAAAAAACAACTGCCAGCTGCATCTAAAGGAAATCACTAGCAACATTAAATTAGGCACCAGTTTCATGATACAAGGGAAGCAGGTGTGAAGAGCCTGTGCACAAGTGCTGCACCTTGAGGCCCTTCTGCCCACCCCAGCCCCATAGCTACCCTGGCTACTGCACCACATTGCTCATCTTCTCTTTGATCCACAGAATTAGCAACTAATTAGCAGTCAGCACTGGGAGGCACAATTGCAATCATGAACCTACTTGCCACCTGCAGCTTCACCTATTCCAGAGGAACAAAAAAAACAAAAAAAGAGACACCTCCCTCCCCTATGAGCAAATTAAGAGCGGCAATAAGCTTTGTCAGAGCATTCGATCTAACTTGCAGATCCCAGGACAGTTCAGGCACTTTCTTGTAATGAAATATTGTAGCCCAGCCCACTAACAATCACCATGCTAATAAGAGTGGCACTTCTCAGCTCACCCTGCACTTGAAAAGAAGCATTTGCCAGCCAGTCACTACAAAATGCCATTACCTCTATAGGCCAGTCTTACACCAATGCACGGTCATGTCCCACCAAGAAGAAAAGCTCAAAGAAAGTAATTTTCAGACATACATTTTTTCCCCCAAGAGATCTTCTCAAAGGTTAAAAATAATCACTATGCCAATGCCCACTTAAGATACCATGCCAGACACCGTCAGTTTGTACGGTGGAAATACTATCTAGCAAGACTCAGGAGAAGTTGCCAAATTCCTTTCAACAAAAACACAGTGACAGCCCACAACCCACAGCTCAAAAATGTAAGAGTAGAGCTTTGGCTATGACAAATAATCAACATGCTTTACAGGTCACTTTATGGAGAGTTTGGTATCAGTGTATGTATGCTTTACAGTAACCCCAACCGCAATGTACTGGAAGTTGATTTGAGATTTCTGGTAAGAACTAAAATAACATGAGGAACAGCTGCCCTTCATTACAGCTGGAGCCAGCACCTCCAGAAAATCACTGGCACACTTAAAAAGTTTGATATACTTGAAGTACATTTGTGCTTCATTCTCAGCATTCTTGAGTCAGCACATTTTGATGATAGTTTTAATAGTTAGCCATTACAAACATTTCTGAAGTAACATATGAATAAAGTGTGTTTAGAGGAATGGAGAAACAGGCTTGAGGCTGAAAACATTTCAAAGAGAAAGAAAGAAACTTAATTCAGAAGATTCCTGATTTAGTTTAAACCTGTTCCCAAAAACCTGAACAAAAAATAAATAAAAGGACAAACATCTCAAAACAAAAGTAAATTAATTCACACAACCTACACCAATTATTTTTGTATTTTAAACCACTAATAAGACCTCCAGTGAAAGTTTAAGCTAGCAGTCATGCAGTCAACCTTCATTTTTCCATTTCATTTTGAAACGCCAGTGGGGAGATAAAATTGCTCTCTCTCCACAGCACTATTTCCCCCCTCACCTGTGTCTATGCAGAACAAGTCGTGTCTATGCAGGAGCAAGACAGGCAAGGGAAGGCAGGGGAAGTCTTTCTGTGGGAAAGCTTTGTCCTTCGGGAGGCCTAAAGGACTGCACGGAAGGAGCCCTGTGATTCTAGAGGAAAGCCCTGATGCAGTGATGAGTCCTGGGAAGAGAGAAAACAGCTGAAAATCACGAGGCAGAGCTATAGAATCTGAACAGTCAGGGGATAGTCTGGCTGCCCTTCAGGTGAAGACATGGATTGCAGGGGCTTTGTCACAGTGAACTCTGGGAGCAATTTCATGGCCTGAAAAGGAAGGGCTGCAAAACAAGTCTGCAGGATCTGCGGGCAGGGCAGAACACACAAAGATGCACTTCTCCAAGAAAGTATTTTACCAGCACCTTCTCTTGGGTCTTGCAGGGGAGCAGGCACAATGTCAGTATCATCATAAACCTCTCAAGCAGTATGGGAGAGGAGGCCAACTTCCTTCTGCATTTACTGCAATTCACCTTTCTCCTGGCCAATATGGGAAGAATCCACTCTGCTTTCTGACAACCCCAGCAGGCAAGAAAGATTTTTCCCTTGAAGAGTGTCCTACACTTGCACATCTCCCCTCAGCACTTGCTCTTTTTCTCCTCAAGAAGCAAGGAGGAAGCCATTCCAGAGTGATCTCCATCCACATAGTAACTGCTGGGGGACATCTGGCCAAGCAGGGCGCCAGGGCCTGTGATGATTCCGCCGCACCGCTACCCAGGAAAGCCTGCACAAACTGCGGGAGAGGAGGAAGTCTGAGCACGTGCAGGGAATGCCATGTCTACCACTGGTGAAGACGGAAAATACAACTTAATTCTTATTTACCATTCTGGCAGAGTATCACTGAGAAAGCCCTCTCTGAAGTTTTTCAAAATGGACAAAGCTGACAAAATATTTCTGTCTGCATAAAGTAACTATTTTGACATTTTCCACATGGGATTTTGTTCATATTATCAATTACACATCCTTCCTCTGCAAGAACAGATTAATTAGCTTAACCTAAAAAGGCCACACGATAACTCAAACCAGCATTAGCATTCTGAGGTTTAAAGCTATGAAACCTGTCACAAGCAGGCAGCAGGAAGCTGGAAGTGCTGCCTACTGAACAGTGCCCTTAATCTCCAATTAAATAAGCCTTGTGACATTCTAAAAAATCATTTGAAGTATTTATGGAAATCTTGTACACTTAAGACAGGCTCAAAGATATATATTTGTACTGAAAAGCTGCATTCTCTTTCTAAATAAATCTTGGTAGAATAGAGTGAGAGATATGGGGAAAACAACACATCTGGGACCCTACTTCCTGAAAAAAACAACCTTAAGGCAAGAAAGTAGCTTCAGCATAAACAGGTTTTTAATGTCAAAGGCTAGAGCAGTCTAAAAGCCAGTTAAGCACCAACTGATGCATGTCAAAAAGACTTTATATAGAATTTAGCTGCAGAGATTATGCAAGTATTTAACACAGAATTGGTGTTTTAGAATACATTCCTCAAGCAAGAAACTCAGCTTCCACTTGCAAAAAAGGGGAAAAAAGTAGAAGCTATGTCACTAAGGAAGGGAACAAGAAATTTCTATGCAATAGCACAGCTTACCCTTTCCCATCCACCAAAGGAGAGCCTGGCAGCCGGGTCTTGTTAAAAAAGGAATCTAAACAAGAGGCTTCAAATTTGCAGGATTAGGTCAACACTCCTAAGAAACACCGTTCAGATCCTAAACCGCCCAAGACCTTGGCTCAGCACCGGAGCCGCACTAAGAACTCCTTTCTGTCCAGTCTGCTGCCACCATGCTCGGTTTTGTGCATGGAACACTTCTGGCACCTAAAAACTAAGATTGTAGAGTACCTTGCTGCTGCACCTGGGAAAAACAGGTGCCATTCGTGAGTGCAAGAAGTGTTGAGATTATTAACAAAAAGTTTCTTGATTAAGGTCAGTAAAACAAAACACTAACTATTGACTTTTTATACTCAGTGGAGGAACACAGAGAGTAACAGTAATCCTAAGCAAATGGCTAACTGCAACTATTATACATACATATGTGTGTGTGTGTATATAAATATATATATGCTGTTTCTTATTTTGCATATAAGCTTGCTTACAAATGTTATCACTCCATATTCAATTATTCTTGTCTCTCACTAAGTTGGAGGCAGTATTAAAGCAATAAACCAATGTCAATGAGAAAATTAATTCCAAAGCTTGACTAAAAGTTTACTAAAAATACCCCCAAATAAAAAAAAAACAACTCTAATTTTTAACCACAGGCTGATGCAATTTATGGCTACTTCTGAAGCAGTTTGAAAATAACAAGTTATCAAGGTGTTTTCCATGCAGAATTCTTTAATATAAAAAAAAAAATGAATGAGGCTTTTCAAGTAGCCTCTTAGCCAGTGTCACCCTGATGGAAAAAACATTGTACAGCAGGCTCATTTCCATGCCAAGAGACACAGGTTAGTAGGAATAAGAATGAGATTGTTTATGGCATTCACCAATTTTCAGGTGATTACAGATATTCTCCTATTGCAACAGGATTGGATCAAGCACTTTGTAGCATTCAGTAAGTTAGAAGAGAGTTGTACTGCACAGGACGGCCCAAAGGCTTCACTGAACAGCCCTTAGCAAAAGGGCAATGACCTGCAAGCTGCAGTAATTCTTTTAACAGCAAAAAAATTGTGACTGCTATTCTTCTGGGCAGGCACATCTCCTCCCTCAACACCACATTTCTTGGGAACATGCTAACTAAGGGAAAGCCACTGTGAGTCCAAGCTGTCCATTTCTCAAGACAGACATGGGAATTACTTCCAAAACAACTCACACAGCCTGCGTTCAAGTTGCCCAGGAAAAACAAAGCTGGAGGAGGCTGTGGAATTCGTCGGAGGTGGGAGACCACTTGTACTTGCCCTGCCAGAAGGGAATCTGCCTACAAGCATACACTATTAGTGCAGTACCTACCAACAGCTGCAGTCATGTTGTGTTTGCTTCCTTCTCCTGCTTCTAGGATAAATAGACAGGCTGTTCGGAGGAACAGGTTGAACATCAAGTTATTTTTAAACCCAGATCTTTCAGTTTAACCTGCACTGGGGAGCATGTATCACTGTGGAAGTGACAGTCAACTGCTAGCCTGAATTACTCTGCAAAATCAATTCACTCATCAAATTAAACTTCAGCTGTATCAGCCAGGGAAATCTACAAATGTTTATTTTTAGCAAAGCATGTGAGAAATGCAGGCATACCAATTTCAACATTTATGAGCTGCAGGATATTTTTAAATGATCCAACATAATTCAGATATATACTTTTTCAAATATAAAGAACACATTACCATCTAGCTCAGAAGTCACAATGTTGAAAAATTATTCTTCTGTCTTTCAGAGGAAAACTACTTACAGTCCTTTTCAAATGAGTTTTTGGAAAAAATATTTCCACACACTCTCCTCAGTCTTTAACAAACAAGCAAACAAACAAACCCACCCTCCAACCAATTCCCACTAAAGCTAAAAACAACAATTTACACATTATAGTTTGAGCCAGGCTTGTGCCTCACTGCTGTCAGGAAAATGAAGGACTCACCTTTCTCCCCATTCCAGTAGCAACTTTGCTCAATAACAGACTGAGCCTACTCAGCCTTCTAAACCACCAGAATACTCGCTCAATACTTCAACACCCAAAGGAGCTTTCTATTGTGCTAATAATTTGTCCCTGGGCCTGGACAAATCCTAGAGCCAGCTTTCTCTTTTTGGGTTCATTCACTCCCATCTGGGAGAAAAAAACAAGAAGAAACAAGTTAGATTTCCCTTTTTTGGCAGCAGCAAGCTCTCAGACTGGTTACTTCCAGAACCTATTAAAAATTCAAATAATTGGTGTGCTTCAAGTTCATAAGTAGAAAATAGCACCTATTCAATTAGCACAGAGAAAACTTCAAATGCTACCTGCTGTAAGGAATAAGAAATCACATGTGCAGGACACTAACACATGCTTTCCATAGTTTATTGCATTTCTTTTTGTTTGTATTATGAATGGGTCAATTTTTACAAAATTCAATAAAATGAAGCAGCACACGGCTAGCTGAAAGCATATCTGAAAGCATATTCAGCTATTCATCATAAACATGTAAAGTTTTAGTACTTTTCAGATATCAAGATAACCCCTGGAAGAGACTAGTTTTAAATAGCAGTTGGAACATCTTGTAACAAGTCTAGCGCATGATGCTGGTACAATCCTTAACCACATTAGTAAATTTTATTTCAGAAAACTTCCAGTGTGCACTTTTTAGCACAGAGGCACAAAATACGAGGACACAGCATACCTAGCATGTCCCATGCCAATAACTACATAAACTGTAGGCTGAATACATGAAAAAGTGCTTACCGTATTGCACTGTTTTATTTAATACCAGCACTCCGAGCATTAAATGGCTGTGCATTTCTGGGAAGTGGAAACTTGTTTCACAAGCACAGCACCTTGCAGGTATGTGTGCAATCACTTGCATCAGAAGGGGCCCAAAGGCAACAGGCCAGCATCTTTGCTTGGTTGCCTTCTTGCCTCACAACATTCAGGAGAAGCAAGCAAACGGCACGCATATGAGGAACAGATAAGGAAAGCATGTGCCCAAGAGTAAAGCACAGGAGATGACCTGACACCGGAACCTACAGCTTAATACAATCTCTTGCCTGTATAAGTATGCTAAGATTCATGACAGTAGATAAGGGCAGAAATCCAAAAAGCCTTCATATGAAAAAAGACTCTTGCGTAGTCAAAACTGCAGCAGCGAATCTTCTGACTACTGCAAGTTTAACTCAGTTTCCTGAATGAAGCAAGCGTCAACTAGTCAGCCTTCTTGCCAATATAAGTTATTTATTCACTAGATTAGTTTGCAGTATTTATAACACTGAAACATCCTGTCCCTGAGCAAAGTTATAGGTCTGTTAAAATGCCTCACAGAAGTGATGACATAGAGGGTGTGAATGAATATTTGCTGCAACACGATTTCCAGAAGAAGAAGAAGAAAAAAAAAAAAAAAAAAAAAAAAAGGTAAGTTTGAATGGCTCACACTTGAGATTAACAGGAAAAGTACTTTTTGGCCTGTATATGTAGCACAGTTTGCCCAAATTACTAGAAAGAGACAGGACATTCTGTCCTCATATGTAGATGCTCCTTCATACAGTTACAGCTGTTCCCAAATGAGACATTCTTGGAACAATTTACTACCAATTCCATAACGTTAGCAGTAATCGCAAATTTTCCTTATCTAAAGCATTCATTGTATATAATGAACAGATATTAACAGTGCCAAGCTAAGTCTGGAATAGTTCAGACAGGAATGAACTTTAAACTTTTTCCCCAGATTGTCAGAGCCAAGACTGCAAATTTGCTTTGGAACAAGGCTTCCAAATTACCTTCTGCTAGGCCTTTACTTAGTGTAAAGAGCACTTACAAGAAGGGCCCTGAACCACAGATTCCTGATCTAACTCTGTAAGATTCTTAACCAAAACTCTGATCATCGCTCAAGATTTTTTTTTCCCAAGTATTTGCAGTGACCTTTTTCTTCTCATGAAACATTTTAAGGTAGGTCGCTTATGGAAACTAAAGGCGCATCCCAAGTTCCACTTCCTGGAGAAGAATGAAACCCCATTTCCCTTTTCCTTGCTGGATCCCTTGAGGCCCAGATAAGACAGAATCACTGTCACTATCACTCTTGAGGCTTCACCTACTCAAAAAAACACACAGAAGTCATCATTTCTGACATGCTCAAAGCAGATGTACACAGCTCAGTGTTTTTCAACACTGTTTTTAGAAATAGGACATTTCCACATTTGGCTCTAAAGGTGATCTCACAAAAAGTATGTACACAAACTATTTATGATGGATTTTCACATAACTGAGAACCAAAACTACAAACTTTAGAAAATTTCCAATCAGGCAACAGCTTGTCAAGAAACAATTCTCTCTTTTTGCCATCACACGATAATGCCAGAAACCATCAAGTCTCATTCGCATCTGAATTCATCTGAAAAGGGAAAACTGTGCAAGCAGATTAACTCCACGTATGACTCTCTTAATTAGTCTTTACATATATATATATATATATTCCTTCAATTCCTTCAGATTAAAACATTAAAGGTATATTAACACAACCTACCTCCATTTTTCCCAAAGAACATACAATTCTACTTCTTCCTACAAGAACATTTCAGGCAACTTCTAATCACTGAAAAATAAAGAACAGGGCTTAGAACAGGATTACAGTGTAACAGTCACTGAATTTATGTCTTGCTCAAAGAACCATGCCCTTCCTAAGGCAAAATATTATCTCTCTTTACAGTATCACTACAGCCAATCTCAGTTCCTTTCTAAAACACTTAAGCCTGTGTCATGGAGCTGATCAGCAGTGCAGTCATTTCCTTCAGCAGTTTGGACATCAGCAGGAAACATGCTTCTCAACCAATGCAGGAGTATCTTACATGCACAAGCCCTCCCCTTCGAGCTTGTTTTTGTAGAATAAATACAAACTAATTTCACAACTTCCATAAATGCTATGTACTTGGAATTGAAAGATGACACACAGTTCTGAAAAGAGAAATTCCACCATCAATCAGGAAATCTTATTTGTTTGGAAATGTTATGCCTTTGCTGGAAAACAGTAGAGACTACCAAAATGGAAAGCAGAGATGTTTGACAACACTTCTTATGTAAGTGGTGCCTATGATTTCCTGATAATTCATTTCCGGTCTCAGTTGTTAGGACTTCATTCTTGTGGTCTGCTCCAGGAAGAATTCCCATTTGGTCATTTCTGTTTTTATGCCCTGAAAAGAGTTTTGTAATTAGGAGCAGCAGAAAAGCTGAAAGTGGAGAGATGCTTAACTAGTGGATTTGTACTTTATTAGATGATTTATTATTGCATTCCAGTGTAAGCTATTAAAGGGTTATCGATAAAGCAACCATTTAAAATTGAAAGTAAAAATTGACACAATCTCCTAAATTTGTTATCAAATCACTTGTTACTGAACAACAAGTAGTGTTGCCACCTTATAGATCTTGTTCTAAGAAATCTTTCAAGACCAAGCAGATTCTACAGACATGTCACAAGATGCAGAAGAAGCTTCAACTCTGTTAGCATCTTTGAGATAGATAGAAAATCTCTAAACTCATAGATTATCTGATCCAATTTCACATTCATGTTTTAATTATTAATATTCTAAATCTTTTGCTCTAGGACGAGAATAGTGATATCTCTTTATAATGTATTTTCCAAATTTTTAAATTAGATCATGAAATTAGAAAAACAGATCACCTCCCCCTGAAGCTGCGCTAGTTGTCTAAATTGTCTTTGAGAAGTGGAATCTTTAGGAGACTGATTTATCTTAAGCAAGATGTTCTAAGTATCCACACATACTTACTAGGTGTAATATTTACAAATTTATGCATGTTTATCTTTTGCAAAAGATTAGCTCTTTCAGCTCTTTGGTCTCCTTGCTTCGGTGTCATAAACATTCACTTCCTATTTTCCAAATTAGAATAACTCTGCAGGAAAATCCCACAACTCTTATTCATTTTAGAGGGATTATTTTTTTTCTGCTTAGACTACCTGCCCTACTGTAAACTAAAAATTCTCTAATCTCTCGCTCTAATACTTTAAGACATTGATTTAGACACTGATCTGAGACCACCACATTTGCTTGCTCTACCAGCACCATAGTCCTGGTTAGAACAGCAACCCAGTGCAGTGAGGCATCCCACGTGTCAACTGTGCCTACTGTTGGTCATGCTTTGGAGATAATTCTGTCTTTTCCAACCATAATGATTCTATGATTCCAAGACATATCTACAAGCCATTTTCAGAAGTCCAGCTAAAAAAGTTCTTTTCAACTTAGCCATGGTGAATACCTCCTGAGGTTAAGGGGTGCCCGGTTGATATTTCTAAGTTAAGTATTTATCTGTAATATAAAACTAGGACAATTCTGTGAGTGTGAGTGAGGGGGGTAGGGGAAGGGCTGGGGAAGGAGAAATTTCAGGGGGTTATATGCAGTTCACAGAAATTGGGTCATCCATTTCGTTGGCAAATACGTTTGTAAGACTTTTCTAGGGACTCTCCCTCAAGAGAAAATTGGAAGAGATTTATCACAAATTCTTCATTCTAGAATAAATATAAATGCATGAGGAAGGAAGTTCGCATTTATGTCCCTAGTCAAACAAAAAACCATTATATCATCGTAACAGCTGTGTAACAATTTGGCAGGCCTCAGACCGGGGAGTTTTTTTTTCCTGAACATCCCAAAAGAACAATTATTTTTGTTTCCTCAAAAATATCTTCTTTGGTATAAAGACCTCTCTAAGGATTGAGCCAGATGAATAAACTACAGAAGAGCACACTAGATGCAGAATGTGTACCACAGTTGGGTTTTTTCCTACTGCTGAAAGCAGCTGTACTAAGTTGACCACACTGTGCAAGAATGCCATTTGTGACACCAGAAATGGTAATTACTTGGCACACATTCACTTCTTGTTAAGCACAAGGGTTGGCAAGAGTGAACTGATCTGCAATAATTTGCTATAGCTGAAGTAAGATAGAAAGCAACAGGACTATTTAAAATGTAGGTGAGGGGACAGTTTAAAAGCAGCATTACAATATGAATCTTATTCAATAGCATCTTAATATCTAAAAGCAAAATAGTTTCCAAACCGTGTTTGCCTCTCACACTGCATTCTGTGTTAATGAAAGTGATTAAGCCGCCAGAGAAATCTGTGGAACTTACCAATACTTATACTCTTATTTCCTTCGATTGCTAACAGCAAAATAGGAATTAGCCAAAATAGTTCTGTTTTTCACCATTTCTTGTAAAGCAAGTTCATAGACTTGCTAGCTGTCTATCTCCAGCATAACTAACCAAAAAAGCACCACTATTAAAGGATAGAAAATGAAGCTTGAACAGAAAGCAAGGAACTATTCCACTGGTGGTCATTTTTCCATCTGCCTCTCCATCTCTAAACTGCCATTCAAGAACTTGCTGGCAAGTTCTCCCAAACATCTTTCCATAGAATTTAGGAAGCTTTGCTGATAGGAGTTATAGCCCAGCATACCTTTAAAGGCCAACTTGTGACTCCTCCCTGGCAAATCTGAACAGGTTTACAAGCCAAATTATTTCAGGGCAGTTACAAATTCCATTCCACAGGGAGTTGCCTGTACATTTTTCCTGCATCCCAAAACATCTCTGCAGTAAAGCCAACATAAAATTACTAAGATACACAAATCAACTCCTTACGAAGGAGCTCTTCTTCAGCTGACCCTTTGCATTAATGAGCCTCCCCTCTTGCCTGACTCAATATAAAAACCAGACTAAAGACCTGTCGAGAGACTTTTTGGTTCCTGATCTTTGAACTTCCCAAGGAACTTCCCAAAAGCGGGAAAATTAGGACAAGATATAACTCCAGCTTTCCAACTAGTATAGCACATAAGTATAAACAACAAACACGATGGAGCCTAATTTTAAAATGGAATACCGTAATTTCAGTAAGATATTTTCAGAACATGACCAATGCTTTCGTAAGTCTAATATCTAAGAACATTTTCATTCTTTTTTTTTTTTTTCAGGCAGATTTTCAGTTTAGCACAAACACTAAGCTTAGTAAGAAAATGTTCTCTGTGGAAATGGGTTTTCACACTGCAGCCCAACAATCTAGTTGGTCCCAAGCATAATGAAGGAAGCAACTCTGATTTTTTTTTTTAATACTGCGGTTTTAAACATGTTAAATAACAACCTACCATTATAAAAAGAATTAAAATACACCACCTTTGAGCTACATATCTAGGCTTACAAATCCTAAGGATTCTCATGCTCTCTCATCTCCCTATACTTTCATATGAAGTGAAACATCAAGCAGTGATTGCCAAATTGATTTTGCAGTCTAGGGTGGGACAGAAATCTGACTGTTAGGGTCAGGTCAGTAATCCAAAGTTTTAGTAAAGTGTAAAATGAAAAGCTTTTGAAAAAAAGTCCCACATACCTAGTGATACAATTGCATAAAATATTTCAGATGCTAAATCCAAGATAACTTCAGGAAATAAAACATTCTTATGAACAGTGTCATGCCTAAATACAGAAACTATCTACAAGTTCAATTCATAGGTCATGCTCTGTAAGCATGTACAGATCTAAGATATGTACAAAAAATCTAGTTTACAATTTCTATTTTTTTCTTATTCATAAGAGATTTATCTCCAAAAACTAGGCTTTTCCCACTTTCTAGTTCTGCAAAGCCTTTAAAAACTAAAGTGACTTATTCCAACCTCTTCATTATAGCACCAGCGATTTCTGATGCAAAGCTGCCACATAAGTATAAATGCATCATCAGCTCCCTCCCATAATCACTGAAAGGAGTCAAAAGACCTCTTCTTCCTATCATAAGAAAAAGGTTAGAATTAGACTATCTACAGATGACCCAAACAATTTGTGTATGCATAATCAGAAATCCAAATCTCTCTGTATAAAGCTCTCCCAATTCAGCTGATGCAAATTAGGCCTTCTTCTGCCAGGAGAAGTCCAGAGGGAAAAAAAAAAAAAGTGCTGAAAAGTCAGGAAATATTAGACTTAAAATAGCATATTCTGGATTTGATAATATTACACACAAAGAACGCCACGCCATTTAAAATTAATTTCACATGTCAAAGATTAGATAGAAAAATTCAGAGTTTGATTTACATGAGACCCATCCCTTCAACTAAATATATATATATGTACATATATAAAAATAAAAAAGAACAAAACTCCACCTCTGTAGCAGAAAAGAAAATCAAGCCCAAGAGTCAGTGGCAGAAAGTTTAGAAAGATTTCCACAGATTGCTGTTGTTGCAACAGCAGACAAAGCCAATCACATGGGCCAAGGATGAATTCCTAGTATTTAGTACTATTACTTTCTAGCTGCATCGCTCTTAGAGAGGTTAGAAGTTAATTAGAAGGTAGAAGAGGAGAAAACCATTACTTCACTACAAATTAGAGGTCTTTATTTACAGTAAGATACCTTTTGCACATCTGCTCATAAAAAGCATTAGACAAAAGGTATGTGCTATTACCAACATAAACCATTATTAGGAGGCCCTAAATACTTCAGTCTGAATAAGTAAGTTTTTAGAACTTTTAAAACATTTAATTAAACTGATTGCTCATACATGTGATAGGTTTTCATTGTGCTGGTGGCAAGGAAAAAAAATGAAGAAACTTTTGTTCTCGAACGGTTGAATTCTGCTGAAAGTATCCCCTTGCATCTGACAGAAATCATGCAACGATCTTTAGAGGGACGAGACATACAAACAAAAAAGGAAGCAATTACCTAGACACTCCCCTCACCCCCCTCATATTAAAGGGGATCTTACAATAAAATCAGTTTTACTCAAATTACAGAGAGCTAAGGCTACAGGTCATGTTACTTTGCTCTCTTTTCATTATTCAGTGGAATTGTAAATCCCAACCTCACCCTCTGCTAATGCTTGAGCTTACAGCCGTATAATGAAAGCTTGCAGAAGTTCTACAAAATTGTGATCAGTTCAGAGTCAGTCTAATAAACACCCTTTGAATGAACAGCCATCAAGGTGTACATGAAATCATAGTCAAGAGGCTGGGTAAAATGTATGACTTACTGGAAATCAGCTAGAACTACCAAGCAATCAATGACTCAACTACTACATTATATGCTATATCAGTTACAGCCGTTCCAAAGGTGCCAGTGGGCTTTCTCATGAACTAACTGGCAAGCTTCAGGCTGTGGTCTCATGGCAATGCTGCTGAGAAGAACAACCAAAGTTGTGTACTCCGGGCGTTAGTACCACTCCCATGACACAATCTACAGCACACCAGGTCTAAGAAGGGGAATATCAGGCAGGGAAAGCAAAGATGCAGGGCACAGCAGCTGCAGTTGAGAACCACAGATTCCAATATTAAGTCTGACATGCTTGACAAGTTGATATTTTGGAAAAATGCAAGCAAGTCACCAAAAGCAAGTTCTCAAGCCCATTTTCAAGACTTATGCATCACCAAAAGAATTAATTTATCCATCTGAAAAGAATTCGCATGCAACCCAGAACTAGCACAGCTAGTTACACTGTTCAGCCTCCTCCCTATTCACTTTGAGAAGGGGAACACCAACAATAATATTCTGTTCAGTTCCTGGTGGACATAATACTGCCCAAGACATGGCTTTAGTCAACAAAAAATTAGGGCAGGCATTCAAATATAAACTAGAGTATAGAAAGGAACAACATGCAGAAGAAAGCATTTTCTCACTTCTACAGTTGCAACTCAAAGAGTATTTCAGGAATAAATATTCCCAGACCGATACCCATAAAAAGGACTGAGAGATATACACATAACATTCAAAACTACATGTTGTCTGCAGTTCAAGCAGAAAATCGGAAAACTCTATAAAAGATGGCATATGTAATGAGACAGAGCAAGAGAGCAAGCACAGAAAAGTGTGGTCCAAAGATGACAAGGACAGCATTTAATCCATGAGACATTGCTTCCTCTGTGGCAGACCTAGCTTCCTCATTTTAAATAATGCCCTCTTCCTCAAGATGCTTTAAAAGCAGGAGCAATATACAGAACACATAATTATTTACAGAATGCAGAGTCATAGGGATCATTTAAGTGTATATCTTGCTCATCTATAGAAAGAAAAAAAGATTAGTCAAAGAAAAGTTTTCTAAACATATCCCACACAAAATATAGAACACAGCAGCAATAAAAATACAAGAGCTACCTCTCTCAGAGTGTCCTCCATTAAATAATCAGACAATTACATCAGCATCTCATGAGAAGATCACCAACATTTACTAGTGACGGAATAAAATTCCTAAAAAAAAAACTTGAGCCATGCTAAAATATCAACAATTTGAGGAAAAAAAAAAAAAAGAAAAAAAAAACCCACAAAATCTAAACAGCAAAAGTCATTTTAGGAATGAATAAGCAGCTGCTGAATTTGTCAGCAGCCCAGGCCTTCTCAGCTTCTGTGGCATGCCATAACACACTGAAAGCATGTTCAGTTGCAAAACCAAATACTTAAATCTATACTGGAAGGCAAAAAAGAATGTGGATAACATAAGGTCAGCTGCAGCATTTAACATTTCTGTAAAAGCACAAGTGATCTTTTATCTTGCTTTTTCAATTCACTCCAAAGTAACAGATATACAGATTTAGGCAGCTTTAATTGGAATTATGAACTACTGAAGACACATATCAAGATCTTTTATCACTTTAATCATATTTAACCAAATCATAAATACATAAATGCTGTTCTCGAATGTTCCCAGATTGTCCACAGCTACACTGAAGAGGACTGCAGACTAAGCCCATATCAAACAGTTAATAATGAGCACAGATGTAGCAAATCTGATTAAAAAGAAAAGTTTCAGCTTTCTTGTTCAGATGCAACAGGTTTTGTTCAATAAGACGACTGTTCAACACACCATCAAGGATTAAACAAATGAAAACACTATCAGATGGAGTCCAAACAAAAGATAGGGGCTTTTTATGCTCTGCAAAAATCTAGAGACTGAAGAAAATCCGGGGAAAATGCTGTTTCAAATATTTTCTCCCTGTTTTACAAACACTTTAGACTTTCTGCATTATTGGTTGAGGTTCACTGCTTGTTTCTCAATTGGCAAAGCACCTTAGTTTTCATTTAACTGTGAGAAATTTCAAGCGTGCTTTTCGTTTCATGTGTCGCCTATACAACTTTATAAACAGAAATGAAGACAAAGTTTCCACAGAGTATCTCTACCTACCCCTTCCAATACGACAAAGTTTTGGACCTTACTTGTACTGCAAAACAGATCTCTCTTTTCATGTCAACATTTCAGCTATCTTTAAACACCTGAAGACAATATTCAGCCAAGCAGAACACACCTACATTAGAAGACCTAGTAATAATAAGGATCATTCAATGAAACTGCAAATTTTGATCTTTTTTTTTTTTTTTTTTTTAATATCCACTTCATGAGACAGCACATCTGTATACATATCAGTCTCACAAATCTTTTTGTTGGCTCTATTCACAGAAGCACTAACTGAAAATATTAGGTTGCAAAATAGGAAAAAAACCTTATTCCAATTCTGTATAGGAATAAAAATATGCACTATGTCAAATAGCACTTCATTAGCAATTTGACAGCCAAGAGGAATATAATTAGGAACTGTTGTTCCCAACCTCAGCAGATCTCAATTCGTCATAGAAGTTCAGTTATTTGTAAAACAATGAGAAAACAAACACCCAAAACAACTTGCAGACAGAACTTTGCAGTGCAACCTACCTTTAAAATATTGAAGCTTTACAGCAATATATAACCTGTCTTATAGTAACTAATTGTGTAAAATTATCTCTTTACCAGGAAATCCCTATTTCAGTTACTACATAAATTGCAACATTTCTAAATGCAGATGGTATAACAGCATTCTAAGTTACAATTCATATTCCACAGCTGAGACTGTAGAATCATCCAGTACAAAAATACACTGTCAATGTAGTACATCACTGAAGACAAAGCCAAAAATACATCTTTTCCTTTACAGAATATAAAGGCATGAAATTTGCCCATGGTCACACGACACAGGGACACGACAATTCATATTGCTATCTTTAAAATGAGAGAGCATACATTCGCAAAAATGAATACAAAACTTACCATCAAAAGGTACTAGAGATACAAGGAGTAGCTTAAAAAGACAATACTGCAATAAACCTGCTTACCTAACTTATGGCTATGCACTGTACATAGATCTGGCTTCAGGCTGGAAAGTGAGCAACAAAAGTTTAAATTTAAATCCCTCTGACAATTATAGCAAACTGCTTGAAACGACGATGCTTTTTGCCTACATTAGGTATATTTTAAACTTAAAAGATGCACCAATTAATATATTTTTGAAGGACTGAGGCCCAGAAAATCATATAAAAAGACTCAAGTAAAATCATCCCCACGCTTAAGTGGCAACAGTTTATCCACTCCAACTTCCTACATGACACCTGTATATATATTAATTACCTGGTTATGCAGAAAGATAAAGATTAAGTGACTCAGCTTTTCAGAAGGGGAGAAATCCAGATCACATTTCAGAAGTGAAACAGCACCACGGTTGAAAGTGCACTGCCTGAAAATACTTTGTTTGCTCTACAATGGACTTTCAACCCTACAATGCACTCTAGTCCTGTCAGCAATATTCCATGTCACTTCATAAAATGAAACTTAGGATCTGTCAATAAAAACTAGTAATAAGCCATTCCAAGTCTGAGGAGCTTTAAGTTCTTGCAAAGTTTGTAAAGCAACAGGAATAAGTGACATCACGTTAGAATGTTTCATTTAAACTAATCAGAAGCACTCAGTGTTTTCTTTTGCCTTTCATTCTTAACAAAGTATCTGATTTTCACTAAGAAGGATAACAAGCACAAAAGCTCAAGCTGTTCACTGTACACACACTCAACTGGAAACTAGGTAACAGGGAAATCTTTGTAAAGACACAGTATGTTTCAATTTTAGCATTATGATATGAATATTTGGTTCCTCCTAAGAACTTAACTCATTTTCCTATGGCTTCAGTTTTCCACTCTGCTTGCTCTATGAGAAGAGAAGACAACACCCATGCTTTTCCGTACACACTTCCTTCTCCTTGAAGGGAGCACTCCATGTAAATGCTGAAAATGAGTTATCACATCTTCTATGCATTATACCAAGAATCTCTGAGGTTCCCATCCCAGAATAGCCTGACATTTCTTCAGAGAAATAATTCCTACTATATAGTAGCTGCAAGTGCCTTTTCCCAAGCCCTCACAAAAAGCTATTATTAACTAAAATCCAAACCCCTAAAAGTACTGGTCATTGATACAGCAAATCTCACAAAACCTTTTTGGGGAATAGTATGCGTTCATTCATGTTTGTATCAAAGCACTAAGAATCACACATCAGCTGAAAGTTTTGCATTAAGGAGACAGATGAGTGAAAAATTCATTTGAGAAAAAAGCGGTCTGCAATTCATTTGTCTTAAAGACTCAGAATCGCTTAAGGAGTTTTTCCACCCTGGGAATTTAGTCCCTAAACAAGGCACTATCACATGCTCTTTTGCGTAAAAGGTCCTTAGTCACCTGTAAAGAAGAATGGCTGCAGATGCCTGCGAGGTCTAGGTAAGATATTTTTATTACGGCATTAAACAAAAACAGATTCCAACAATGTTTAACCCGACATTAAATGGTGCAACCAGATCGCTGCGATCCTTCTGCTGCTAGTAAGGAGAACGGCAGGAAGCAAAATGGCTAAAGGATAAATAAGAAAAGGAATGCTTGGCTCCTGGCATGGAATCAAAAATCCTATGTAGGATGCCTCATCGCTATACAGGCACAAGCTAGGCAAGTCAGGATGAAATCTGAAACAACCATGCACAAATGAGAAACTGCCTAGGAACAGCCAGAGTAATACCAAAGACTGAAGCTTTAATCTAAATCCTGCTCCAAATTGCCAGCATCTACTCTACATGAAGTCCACCAGGAGGAACATCCATGGCACATGAAGCCTGTCCTCACTTCTGAAGGCAGAGTAGATGTAGCCTTCATTTCACATAGGCTGTGTTGTGCTTTAAGGCACAGCTAGGAGAAGAGATAAGACCCTTTATGCAGTTACCTAGTTAGGCCTTTTACACAGGCTTCAAGAAACTCAGGTCAGCTATCTCCGTAACGGGGGAAATTTGAGTCTCTTCCCATAACCACCCGGCTTGTCTGCATAGAGGGACTCTTCTTCCTGCTGCCAAGATGTGCCAACACCGAAAACGACTCGAGAGGCTTCAGAGCTCAGGAAGAAATTGAATGCACACAGGTATTAACACTGAACGAAGAAAAATTGCGTGTTTACCATTATCAACACAGTAACAGAAGCATCTTAATGCTCATTTATTAATGCACCTTCATTCGTTTCAAATATATCCAAGAACAAAAGATAATCATTATGAATGACAGGTGGACAAACCTATACCGACACCAGCTCTGCACAGAAAAAATGACTTGAGGCACTTGCAACCATAATTCAGAACAACCCAGTACTCAGCACCATTCCAAATAACTGAGATAAAAGCCACTTCAAGTAAGTTTTTACTGCACATTTCTGAAACCGTACTACAGGATTGCCTAGTCTACATGAAGGAAGCCACACAAAGATAAATCTGTATTCGAATTCCTGCTTACGTTCTTTATCATTAACAATTAGTTTTCCATTAAGAACTAATCACAAGAGGAGATTTAATAGAACCACTCACACAGTCACTCTTCAACATCTGGACACAAATCCTAAAATTAGTCAAGCCAGATACACACCGACTTCACAAGTGTCCTGATGAACATCACTTTAGAAAGCATATTTTGTCTCTCTGTTTTCTAACACATAACAGAGCTCACAGTTTTACAGTAAACGTTCTGGAGAAAGGTCTGAAGTTCTTAAACTTTTGTTAAATTATCATTTGTGAATGCACTGCATTCTAAGCCAATAATAAAAGAAAACAAGAGGGAGCACTGCCATAGTGATAACTGAACGCTTACACATTTACTAAACAGGAAGAGAAATATTCCTAACTTTTACTTTAAACTTGAGGAATGTGGACAAATATCAGACATTTTAGAAATTGAGCTGTTCTCCAATTCAATAATTCTGGTTCTAAACCATAAAGATTTGGAGTAACAAGCAATAAGATCAGATATCAAAGAGAAAAACCACAGAATTTAAATTAAGGCAATTAATCTGAAAGTACAGTATTTCTGCAAAACCAATAAGCTTTGGATATCAATACCACTTTTGGAAGATCAATACTAAGCTGCAGGGGACAGCATAATTCACAAAGCGGTCAGAGACATCTTGAACATCAGTTTTCTATATTCGGCTAAAATACACCTGTTTCGCAAATCAGCTTACATAAAATACGTATGGGTAACACTTATCTGGATGCAAACAATAACATCTTGAAAACAGGTTTGTCTTGATTTTTTGAGAATGAATGGTTATCTCTGGGATGTACGTGGCTTTTTATTTTCCCAATCTGAGACAATCTGGGTCTAGGAGACATATAAGGGTGTAGTTTCTCTTTCCCTCTCAACAGCTCCCCAGTTAATTTCTGCCTTTCATTGTAACTACCAACACCTTCAATTTTAACAACTGGGCATGTTGTGGATCATGCTGTAAGCTGGATCACAGAATTGGCGCAGCTTAAAACTCCCCATCTCTTTTTTGGAGGGTATTCCTAAGCCAAAAACTTCAGGGATCATTAAAGTCAAATAAGGGCTGAAGATATTTCAACCAGAAAGAATCTCAATTGCTTCTCTTTTGCTCTTCTGCTGCTTCATTAAGGGACCTACTAGGAAGACAAGTGAAATGTAGTTCTCAAGACCAGGCCAGCACCATGAGGGAGGCAAGCAAGTTAAATAGTCGATCCACAGCTTATCCAGGCACAGCAAACATCTCTGTTCAGATTAATCACTGCAAAAAATGTTTACAATGCAGGGAACAACTTCACTTCATCCAAAGCACTGTGGATTTGTTTTGGTCACACTACTGTCTGCAGCACTTACAGCCAAGCCTATCAGTGACACCTCATCCTGAGGAGATGGAAAGATGAGAGCTGGAACATCAGCAAGCATTCAAGTTGTCTGCTTCTGTCTGCTATTCTTTTTTTCTGATGGTATATTGTAAAGATCAATTCAGCAAGCAAGCTTTCAGAGTTAAACTCAAGAATACTAACCTTCTGCCACGGACAAGAGTCTATAAAACACATTTTCAGTATATTTCCTCAGTGATTAAACAAATCAAACAAGCACTGTGCATAAAAGATATCCTGCCAAAGTAGTCAGTGAGAACACAGAAATCCTGAGACATTAAAAATAACTAATAATGGAAGCACCTTTTTCAATCACCAATTAGAACAGCAGCACTAAGGCAAAACAATTTCACCACCATCTGTATGTTCCAAAAGCACAACATTCAAGTCAAAAAGGAGGTTTTTTTGATTTATACTTTGTAAAAGGTAGCGTTTGCACAGTATGCAGTAACCCACTCAAGTTTTAATGTTGCACTTAAACTCAGCAGGCAATTTCATATCATGTACTGAAAAAATGCAAGTGCAAAGGTGTTATCAGTTTAAGAACTCAACTGTTTGAAACAGGATTATTCTATCAACACTTGATACATACCATTGTACTTCTAACACTATTTAACAAAATAGCCTTGAAAATCCAATTTTACAAGCAAACTACACAAATTTACTACCAATTACAGCTTCAGCAAGGCTAGTAATTAAGTCTTTGGGAAACTTCTGAAAACATTTTTTGTTCTTATGATAATAAAATTGGGGAGGAAAGAAAGAATAATCTTGATGAGAATAATCATTGAAGTGTTTGCAGTATTTCCTAGAAGAATCTGCAGTTTTTCACAGGTCATAGTACACGTACAGTACGTGTTGCTAGGATGTGATGCTAGAAGCTGAAACTAAGCGCTCAACCATGGGGATTCTAGATTGGGGCTGCACTTTCACCAGCACTCTGGAAGCCAGTTCACACATTAAGGCTGTGATCCCATAGAATGAACTACTTTGAACTGAGGATGGCTGTTCTTGGTGGCAACAAATTAGCCCCAGAACCATAGAAATACCATATTTGAAAGAACAGACCCCAGTTTTCACCTGAAAGAACTAACACCAACATTAAGTCTATCCACACATCACTGGAAAGGGAAAAGCTCTACTTGGAGCTTATCTTTAGGAAGGAAATGAACAAAACTGTTCCTTCCTACATGGAAAAGTCACAAAGGTATAGCTAAAGAAAAAAGAAAATACAACAAACAAACAAAGAAACCCACAATGCCAAAAGCAGTTGCATTGTTACCTTGGGCACTGAGCAGTTACACTTTTGTTTAACCCAGCACTAAAGACAAAAAGATATGGCAGAAATATTAATATATGAATACAAGCTGCTTTTCTAAATATTTATGTTGACAAACTACTGGTTCTCACACCTCTGCATTTCAGCAGATGTCAAAGACAAGATAACATTAGTGAATGGGCAAAATGCAGAAGCAAACCCTTGAAAAGTGAAAATATAAACCACCCTATATGCATCAGTCACATAAAGCACACTTTAGATACTTCTCTCACTCTTTACAAGCTTTTCAATGATGAAAACAACTATTAGCGAATCGAATCATTGAGGAACTTTACATGTGCTTCTCCTAGGGACTGACAGACTTAACTGCATATTTATCACTAGTTCCTAGTGATATACCTTTTTCAATGGAGAGACTTTTTAGGTGACTATAAGGCTTGTAGATTAACAAGTAGAAACATAAATCCCTTGCTAATCTGGAGAACAATTATAGTTCAGGCAATTACAGCACAGTTTCTCCACTGCCATTTCCTAACCTTGGAGATACTCCTAAAGGTGAAAAGCATTCCAAGTGTATATGCATTCAAAATGCTGAGACCACCAATTGCAATCAAAGCATATTTTCAAAAAAATATTTTACTCAGTATTATATTACTATTGCAAGTTATACTTCTTTAATCAAATAAAATTAATATTTTTTCATTATGCAGAAGTACATCAAATATGACTGCATATTGACCTACTGTTACTCCTACATACACTTCAGTCAGCAATAAAAAATGTTATTTTTTAAGTAAGACCTGTTCATGTGACATTGCCTGATTCAGCTGTAAAACCAAAGTATATTTTCTTCAAGCAATTGCAGAGAAAGAGCATGAAATACCACGATAAAGCATTCACCAGTAAAACAGTATGATTATACCAGAAAACAGTATGATTATTTTGCAACCTTTGACCTCATATATCACCAGTATGATTATTTTGCAACCTTTGACCTCATGTATCACATAAAAAGACTGGATTTTTGTGCTATAAGAGTGTTAGCTAAATTATGTAATGACTGGGATTTTCATCACTATTCTTCTTAGTATTCACCTAAATGGATTAGGAACTCAGATTTAACTCTGTCCCACTTTGATACGTCTGTTTTTCCCCTCCAACAACTGAAAGACATCTTATTAAGGAAGGAAAGTTTACCACTGGTAAAAAAAAAAAAAAAAAAAAAAAAAAAAGATTAATGCTAATGCCACATAAAGATGTCCAGTTAATCCAGTTAAAAGCACAAACACCTTATCAGCAAGGACAGCTAACTGATTATTA
Source organism: Tinamus guttatus (assembly GCF_059628265.1). Lineage (NCBI taxonomy): Eukaryota > Metazoa > Chordata > Aves > Tinamiformes > Tinamidae > Tinamus > Tinamus guttatus. The sequence goes on from NW_028288731.1 coordinate 3,425,858, forward strand.
TCTAAAATCTTGGTGCTGAAGGAAGAACTAAAGGAGCTCATGTACATATTCCACCAAAATTCACAAGAAAGACAAACTCAGTAGCACAAAAGCTTTATGTTTGGGGGCGGCATGTGGGGCACAGGGAGGAAGAAGTGTCTCGGAGAAGAGGGGGAAGACAAAAAAGATGACCTGCCACACATTTTGGTACTCCAAAGACTATCAGAGACACCTGCTTGAAATGAGAGGGAAATCTTAAAATCAATTAAACTATTACATATAAAAGTTACTACAGCATTTTCATGCACTTCCCTCTTTCAGCCAACAGGTGTTACCTGCATGGAGGTTTACCTTCTTAAAAACACCCAAGCTGCAGTACAGAGGAAGTTCAGGACAATTTATCTCAATGTACTATCCCTCTGGAAAAAAAAAAAAATTAAATTCAAACCTAAAGGCAATAGTTTCAAGATGCAAGGATTTCAGATGTAATATTACATAAAATGTGTCAGCATCCCTTTCTGCATCTTTTTTCATTATTTTTAAGAGATTAACAGCTGGTAAATCACATTCCTTTCCTGGACTGTGGCTTGTCTTGGTAATACTTCTCTTTAAGTCAGCCTTTCTTGATTCAGAGGAAGCAATGATGGCAGAATTCTGCACTGCGTGTCACACTATCCAAAACCCAAGCCATTTTAGGAAGCCATCTATCAGAAATTGAAATTTCCAGAAAGGCAACAAAAAAATAACGCACTCCCTTAGCACTTTTTTCTGTAATAATAACAATTTAAAAAACACCCTCAGATATGTGGATTTCTGTAAGGTTGTCACCTACTGATATGAAACACCACAGGCTAATTTATGTGTGAGGGAAAATAAAGAAAACACATACCAAAAACACAGTTCTATACTCCATTATCCACCACACCCACCAGAGACAGATATCAGCATATTACATATGGACAGTGGTTCTGCTTTTATATAAGGAGTTTAAAACATTCTCTCTAAAACTCACATTTATGAGCTACGGTTCTCCTCTTAAGGAAGGCTTAGCAAGTGATTTTGTTGTTCCCCTATCTATTTTTATAAGAAACTCTTCAGCAAACAAAAGCTGACTAAGCAGAAAGTGTAATAGCAAGATTTGTTCTTCTAGAAATATTAAGTGTTACCAGAAAACATTTAAGTTCATATTTCTGCTCAATGGTGTTTTACAAGCTGATGTGTCCGTGCCTGGAGGGCAAGGGAATGAAGGGGCTGGGACAACAAGAGGCAGAGACTACGTGTGAAATGGATCTGTGTGAGGGAATGATTCTACAGTGCCACAACAGTAGCTTCCCATTCCTCCACCATGTAATCACAGCCTAAAAGTATCTCTGCATGAGACGCTGGGCTTGTACGAAGCTGAGCACATCTGTATTTCTCCAGTACATGAGAAGCGGCTTCATGCATATTGCTTTCTGCTTATCCACTTTGAACACTTATAATGAGAAAAATACATAAAAAGCCTTGAAATGCTGGTTTAAATAATTAAATAAAATTGATAGACAGGGACTAAATGCAGATGTGATTTTTCTGCCACATGGGACAACAAACCCAAAAGAAAGAGTCTTCTGAAATGAAGAGGTAAGATGCTTTTTAAAACAAGTAGCATTAATGTAGAATAAAGATGATTAACTGTACCTGTCTCAGTTTTACATAGGTCATGTGATAGCCATGTACACAGGCAGCCCTCCTTCCCCTCCCACCACCAGTGATAGTGCATGAAAAAATGACAATATACCACTGTCTTCATCTCCGCGAGCACCAGTGCAGGCATCAGCCTTGCCTGGGAGCCTCTTCACACAGCAGCCTGTGTGAAGAAGGGCTAAAACGATTTTGGAATTGTGCTTATGGGGGGGCGATGCTTGATCATCCGAGCCGTTCTGCCCGTTTTGCGGCAGGAAAAGGGGGGATCTGCGCGTTTTGTCCCCCGCGTGGCTGCTCGGCGATGCCCGCGCAGGGGACTGGGTGGCTGCAGCTCCACAGGGTGGAGACTCAGCCAGGCTGACATTGTGTGGATGCCACGGACCACATCCCTCGCGCACATCCCCGGCTCCTGCCCCAGCCTGGCCGCGGGGAGAAGCCACAGGGAAAAGGGGCAAAAAGAAAAAGAAAAAAAAAAAAAAACCCTCAAAGCTCCAGCGGCCAGCGACGCTGAAACGCTTGTCCTGCAAAGCCACCGCTGTGGATGGAGAAGCGGGGTCCGTCAGCCCCTCAGCACCGCCGCCCTCCACCGCGCGGCTTCGGCCTCCCCTCCCCTCCGCCCCCCGGGGCGGCCCCGCACTCACCTCGCCGCGGCTCCGCGGCAGCCCCCGCAAAATGGAGGGGCGCGGCGGCGCCCGCGCTCCGCTCCCGCCGCTCCCGCTCCGCCCGCGGACCCCCGCGGCGGCGGCTCCTCCTCTGGCCGCCACTAATGGTGGCCGCCGGCACCGGCTCCCGCCGTCGCCGCTCCCTTCCCTGGGCCCGTCTCGTTTCCGCCTCGGAGCCGCCTCCAGCCGGGGCGCGTCCCTGCCCAGCAGCAGAGCCGCCGCTCCCCGCTCACGCCGCTCCCGGCGCAGCCCTCGCCGCCCCGCGCTCCCCCCGCCGCTCACTTCCGGCGCGCAGGCCGCACCTCGCCGCGCCCCGCCCCGCCGGGCCCGTGGCCAGCGCCCGGGGGGCGCCCGCGCGACGCCCGTTACGGCCGTTATGACCGTTGGGGCGGTTGGCGCGCGGCGGGGCGGGGTGGGGGGTGGCGCGCGCCGCCCGCCTCACGGCCGCTGCCGCCCGGCCAAAGGCGGGCGCGCGCTCTGCCCTGCCGCGCGACGGCCGTTAACGGCCCGCGGCAGCCGTTAAACGGCCGGCGCCGCGCCGCGATGGCAGCGAGGGGACATGTTTGGTGCCACATCCCCCTGTGTAAGGGGGAGCAGCAGCCTTGAGCCAGTCGGAGCGCCCCGTTTGCCCTGAACAGGGGCAGTTATGCGCAATAACGCCGGCACTTTCACGTCTCTAAATGCTAATTTCGCCCACAGGGTTATGAGGTGGGTGGGAAGCAAGGCGGGGAGGCAGCGTTCAAAATGCAAGCTAATGCACGGGCAAAATATTTGTGCGTGTATGTGCAATTATGTTGTTTGAAAGGCGAAGTTCACACATGGAACAATAAATAATGAAAAACGAGACAGAACAGTGCCTCGGCTCTATAAATTAGCTGCAGGGCATAATTGCTTACCAATATGAGACAATAAAATACAGTATTAACCGTTAAAAAATACTGGACAAGCTTAGGTCAATGTTACGGACGCAGAAATGTCAGACTCGGCTGCAAGACGGAATTTCTCTTACAACATAGTGGCCTATAATAAAAATATTTTGAGTCCATCATCAGGAGACTACAGCAGCTTTCTGGAGTTGCAAATAAAAAATAATAATAGAATCTCATCTAACCGTTCCAAGTAATACACTGCTACCACAACACTTTTTCATAGTTTGTGAAAGTGTTCCACCATTAGTAAGTGTCTAGGCCCGTATTTAATATGATAAAAGTGATAAGTGCTTTATTTTTCACTGCCAAGTGTGAACAGCCAGGGTGCAGGCAGCGATGGTGACACTAATGCTACCCCCAGGTTCATCCTGGGGCTCCAGGTGGCATCAATCTCACCACACACTCTAGGGATCTGCAATGACCTCGAGGGGGCTGGACTAACGCTGGAGGAGCAACACCATGAAAAGCAATCAGATTAATTGAGCAAGCACGGTGTGCGCGCTGTTGGCATAACGGCAACCGGCGCACGGCGCGCATCCAGCGGCACGTGCCCGCTCGTGCTCCCAGCCATGAAGGTCTGCTAACCACACAGCCCCCAAGGGCGTCAAACTTCATATGCGCCAGTGTGGAGTGGGAGTAAAAACCAAAGTGTGTGGCTAACACGCAAAGTCTGCCCTTGCTGCACAGAAATGTTATTCCTTTAAGTCAAACTTGTTAGGCTGCCTTGAGTCTAACCAGGCAACGCAGTTAAGTTTAATGCAATGTGGAAAGCAGAGCCAGATTGAGTTAAGCTTGAGGACTAGCCTGGATCTACATGCATCCTACAGAACTACTATCCAATTACATACATCAGCTACTAATATAAAATCATCCCTTAGGCCAGGGAAATACTACGTACCTGCAGCCAGCTTCAGATAAGGTTTTCAAAGTAGCACTGGGGATTTAGTCACACATCTTCCAACTAATAAAACAGCTAATAAAATAATAAAAATAGTTAAACCCTCTGAATAGGTTAAAAGATCGGTTTAAATGGACATCTGCTTCCAAACGGGAAAGGATCAAATAGATCTTTGTTTTGAATCAGGGCAATTATTCCACTGACCCTCTTGCTATTGACCCTTCCTTCTGCCTAAACGTTGTCTATCAATCTCAATTGTAAGTATTGCTAAACATCACTGGCGGCTGAGGTTAACTATGAAACCTTCAAAACATTTTCTTTTATGTATCCAATCATTCTGAATAAGAAGTATAAATAAAGATTAAGCAAAGTTTTTCCTTATTAGACAGGGGAATTTCCACCAGGGATGCAACACTCATCTCGATTGCTTTGTTATATCCAAAACCTACCTCACATTCTCACAGTAGAAATTCCCCTATCCCATGACAGAAACCCAAATGCCCATGACCCCTGCCAGCACTAATAGGGGAAAGAGCAGTCTGACTGTTTCCATATGTTTCTTCATTAAATTTTTGGCTAAAGTATTCAAGTACATAGTCATCAGAAAAGCCTCTCCTGTGCATCAACAAGTTGCTCAGCCAAGATCACATACATTTGCTGACAAAGTATTGCAGTCTATCTTTAAAACAGGTATAGCATCATAGCTGTTAATACAAATAATTCAGCTCTTACAGTCTAAACTTTTAAAATTTCTCAACTTTATCTACTGTTCTGAGTAAACAAGAATATCTTGAGGAAAAACTGACCTGGAAGCCACAGGTGTAATGAAAAACAAGCGTAGTCCTTAGCAGGAATACAGACTTGGATTGGAGCTTCTGGGGCTGCCAGGCAGCTTTCTGCTAGTAGCACCAGCATCCCTTTCAGAAACTGGTCATGTTCAAGATTTATGTCGCTAAGCTTTCTCAGGGCCATTATTCTTAGAAATTATTCTTCTCAGCTGTGCTATTTGCCTGTGGGAACAAGTTCAAATAGAGGAGCACCACAAACACTGGAATCAGAACAGCATTTCTGACGTCATTTCATCTGTGTAAATCAGGCACATTTCGACTAATTCCAGCTGAAACACTTCTGATTTTCAGTGGGATGACAACTCCGTGTCACTGGCACAGAATGTGCTGTTACTGAAAATAAGACCACCTTCCTCTTTATGGATTTAGGATGATTTAAAGCACAGAATGGTTAAGCTAAACTCTTGAAGTCAGAGAGGAAGTTTCTTTCAGAATTGAGGGCTGAATCCTGCTCTCACAAGTCCCAAGCCAGTTTCTTACTTGGGAGATCCTTCTTCATCAGAGACTCATTAATTGAAGTTCTTTGCATGGAAGTACCAGGGTTGCCATAATGCAGGGGAACAAATAATCTTTCTACATCATTTGTTATCGCTCCTTTTAAAGAAAAGCTAAGCCATCCATCATATATCCCAGCAAATCAGCAGCTCTGACACAGGGGAAGAAAACATTTCTTCTTGACTCTCACAGCAATCAGCTTACACTGCTGAAGCGGGAAGCGTGTTTGTCCCTTACATTGTTTTAATCTAGCACATGCAGCTGCAAATGTTGCCTTTGCTCACAAAGCTCCCTAAATCCTTTTTTTAATTCTAGTATACTCTTTGCCTTGATGACTGCTTATGGCAATTGGATTCCATAAACAGAAAGTATACTGCATGAAATAATACTGCAAATGCATTCTGCAAGGTTTTGCTCTGCAATTCACTGACTTTCACTAGCCAACTGAGTATTTGCTCCACCCTTAACAGGAGCATCAACAAGCCTATCACTTACTGACCATATCAGTGAGGTCTTTCTGTGGGAGATGAAGGTGCTCAATGCTTTAAGGAATTAAGTACACCACACCTTAACCCTCCTTCACTCTCTTTAACAACACAGTATATTACCCTCCCCCTTTTTCTATTCCCATTCTCTTAACTCTGTACAGCTGAGACATTTTAAGTCTCCTCAGCAAAATCCTGGTTCTCAGGAACGCCCCTGAGCACCTGTGCAGAATGCACATAAATGCAGACAAGCCACAGCAAACACAAGGTTAGGGTCTTCCACTGTGCCAGGCCCCAAGCTGGCTTGCCTGCTGTGCTGAAGTCAGTGATTGATTTTAATAGGAACAGGCCCGAGCTAATGTTGGAAAATCCCACCCAAGGGATTCAGTGATATCAGAAGTGCTTGAGGCAGGTTAACTGCGGGGCATTTCCACTAATAGGGAATGGTGCAATTGTCATTATTAATTTTCCTTCTCCAAAGTATAATTAAAATGTACATATTTTATGTCTTCAGGAAAAATTTAGTGTGAAAATATCTTTATCGTTAAGAGTTTCACTGAGAGATAGATAAATGAGTGACTTTCTGCAGCTCAGTTACAGGCCTTAAGGCCTATCATGCCCCCCAGATCTGTTAATACTCTCCAGCTCTCTTTCTTTTTCCTCTGTCTGACTTAATATGATTACAAGGGAAAATAATGTGGCTGTCAGTTGCAGTCACAGTGTTACCACTGGACATTGATAAAATAAAGGTTTTTATCATCTCCTTGGAGATGGGAGCAGGAGCCAGTATTTTCTTTCTTACAGTACCTACAAAACCAGGAGAAAAAATAATCACAGTGGAGAAGATGAATGAGAAAAGGTCCATTAGCATAGGAAAAGAGAGAAAAAAAAAAAAAAAGGTGCCAACGGCAGCAAGGAGGATGATGTAAACAAATGCTAATACTGGGAATATCGACTTTTTTTTGGAAAAGTCACTACAGGGTAAGGGTGGGCATTCTGTAAAGAAAGACGAGTCTGGCAGTGGCTTTGCATACAAATCTGCACGCAGTGTGGTCTGAAGTACCTTTGGGCTTCTTCTGGGGGATGCCACTGCAAACTATGAGGTTACACATGCCTGAGAGTTATCAGGGTCTGGCCAATACTTAAGACACAAGGCACAAGACCCTAGAGAGCGGTTCTTTCCACACATTAGTTCAAACAGCACTAGAATTCTTAGTATAGAAGCTAACATTATCCCACATGCCTTCAAAAGCACCAAACCACCCTGTTTCTTGTGGTGCTGTACTGGAGGCTTGTTCCATAGCATCACAATGAAGAGAGACAAATACACCAGAAATTTTGAGGAAAAGTCATTACTGTAAATAGTTCACAATGTGTTTAAATATGAAGTGAGGTGAATAGCAGAGCAGGGTGTGAAAAAAAAGTGTTTGTTTCTGCTTCCTGATTTTTTTTTTCTACTTTACAGCTTAGACTTATTCTTGAGTTCTGATGAAAAATTGTTCTCTTCTTGCAATGACCTTTTGCACCTCATTCTTAAGACACTGTGGCTCTGGTGATATTAAACTGGAAGGCCACGATAATCCAGGGTCTGTCTGGATTAGGATTTCTCAGTGTCAGGTTGGAATGCATGTCTGAGCAGGACATAAAAGGCATAAAAGAAGCAACAAGTGGTCATTTGCCTTTCAGATTAGTTTTAACCTTCAAGTTTTACTTCCTTCATACTGGTGTTTTTTCTTTTTTAATTTTAGACTGAAATGGATTCTATTAGTCTAGTAATGGATTCTATTAGTCTCACTTCAAAAAGGAAGTCTACTGGTCATTTTTGAGTTAGAGAAAGACTGATATTTGAATTTAGATGTTAAAAGTGCCTTTCCTTTTGGACCAAATGTTAATCCTTGCTAAGGAATAATTACTTGCTAAATCTGATTTAATAATAACTAAAGTATAAGTAATTTTGCACATATGCAATCAGACACTGGATTTTCAGTCAAGTCTTAGATGGAACAGAATTCTGGAGCTTCTACTGGCACAGTGTGTAGCATCCATTATGCTACAGCTCGCTTTCCAATTTTCTCTACAGAATGATATATTTTAAAATCAGACTCATTTACATCCTGGCCATAACTACAGGGAGAGGCTTTCTGTGCAGACAGTGCAGCAGTGTAGCACTGTTTCTGGAGCTGCAGGGACAGAGCAAACACCTCTGTGGTGCAACGCTGGCACTACCATTTGTTTTTCTAGTTGCAAGCAACTGTTCTTTCCCAGCGATCTCCAGCCATGGCTTGTCCCTGGATCTTGTTTGGGGCTGAGATTTACTCAAATGGACCTTTTCCCCTTCAGGAGCCAGCTGGCACCAATCGAGATGCAAGACGGGGGAGAAAGTTCAGCTTTCCCCCAAAGCTCTGTTTTATTTAACTGTATCAAATATTTACACAGCCAAACTATTTTTTTTTCATGCCATTTTTGTGCATATGTGAATTATCTGACATATGCCTTGTAAATCATATATCAGGATTTCCTGGAATTTCTGTCTTGACCACTTCAAGTGACATTGGCTGGACTTGTCACATTTTTTAGAGAAGTAGTTTAAACTGGTGCAGTTGTTCTTTAACTAGAGAATGACTGAAAATAGTTGCAGGAAGTTTCAGATTCTCTTTTGAACAGCTGTATATGAATGGTCAGTAGATTTTTGGACAGTAAACTTCAGCTCTGTTTGCATAGCATTTTGAAACTCTTATAGTTTATTTGAAAGATGAAAAATAAACAAACATTTGAGCAGATTTAACATGCTTTATATGACATTTCTGGACTTAAAAAAGAGTGCCTTCATGATTTTTGGAATACTTCTAGTGATGGAGTAGGAAGAGTTAAATGGCAATTCAGAATAACTTCCAAGATTTGTATTCAAGATTTAATAGGTAAAAATCAAAGCAATCTTCATTAATAATTCTTTCAGTGAATTTTTTCTTTTTGAATCTTAATGTGTACTTTTGAGGTAGACTGTTTGGGAATGTTTGTTTCAAGAAAATTCAACTGCCTTAAATATCAGTGTGGTATCTCTACTGGTCTAACACCACACATGTAATGTATACAGTTAGGCACATATATGGATGTCGACATGCATGTAGAATGTACTGAAGCACTAAGGGATTACCTCCAGCTAAATGAAGAGTGGGATTAAGCGAACATATGGTGTTAAGAAAACTGGAAATAAAATCCCCCTCAATCCTAACTCTGCCACACTTGTATTCCTTATTAGAGGATTACTTCTGAGTCCATGTGGACAAGCTTTCTGAGCAAGGAGTCCATGGGCAGGAAGTTTCATGGATTGGTACTGGTTTTGAGGGAAATCCTGCAAAGTGACTGTCTAGGTGAAGGGTACTCCTAGCTCCTCTAGAACCTTAAAGCTCATTTTTGCTTTGTGCTATATCAATGTATACATGTAGTTAAACAGAGGCGTAAGGACCTAGTGGTTCCTTAAAGCTCATTATCACATTGTGCCATATAACTTTTTGCTTTCCTGTAAGCAAGTAAGTAAGTCGGATTACAGTTATAGTATGATGCTGTCTTATTATATGCCTTTTTATAAATACATATGAAATAATGACGGGAGCTTGTAAGCCTACACTAAATTGACATTTTTGATCCATAAAAATCTGTTTCAGAAAGCAATCCTTTATATTATTAAAAAAAAAAAGTTTCATTGATTATTTACCTGGAAGCTATATTTACAGCAGATTAAAAATCACTGCAACATCCATTACACAAATGTTGTGGTCTCACACTGGAGACCACAGAGTGAACATATCTCTGGAGGAGAGACCCCACTGTTCCCCCGCACCGTAATCAAATGTTTGCCTTTACATTTAGCTAGTGTAGCCAGATCACATTTGGCAACCTCAGTAAGTTCCTCCAGACTGCAATTTGGAAGACACTTTAAAACTGCTTCTTTTCTTAGAGCTTAGGTTATTCTGAAGTCTTGCCTTCCTCCAGATCCTCCCAAAGACCCATTCATGTTAACCTATTTGCCCTTGCAGCCTCTTCCCATAAGCTTTCAATTCTTGCCTGTAAAACTCTCTAAAGTCCATCCATCTCTTCCTGTTCAACTGCCCATTTGTCTTCTTCTCCCATAAGCACAATCTGTTTTCTCCTCTGTATCCTAAAATAAACTCCCTGAGCAAATATATGAAGCCACTGCACAGACCCTTAGAAACCTTTTGCATACATATGCACCCCATTTTGCCATCTGCAAAGCTGGTATCAGCCACCCCGCAACCAAGGAGAATCCTGGTGTCTCAGAACAGCAGCCCGGCAATGCTTACAGGGTGTAAAATCATTGCGTGCAGCTACCTGTTTTCATCTTTGCTATTCTTGTCCTTCCTTTCCCATTTCCTCCTCTGGATACTCTTCCAGTTCTCGGAAGTGGAAGGACTGGCTGGCAGCTCTTCAGTAAGACACAGATCGCTCGTTAAGTGAATATCTGGTGTGAAGGAGCCCTGACACTGTGCGCTAGGTTACCCCAGCCCCTCAGCTGCTGGGACCGGCAGTGCCGCAGCAGGCAGCAAACCCCACGTACCATGGCCAGGCAGGGTGCTTCAGCCAACGAATAACCCCGTTCCCCTTCTTGCACCAGGATGGATTTCTGCACAGGAGCCTGCCTTCCGCCATCACACTACAAACAAGAAATGATGTAAAGACAGCCTGCTCTTCCCAGGGCCTTGCCCCTGCTGCTTCACAGGGTGCTGCAGAGCACTGAAGCCGCCTGGGGGGCCGCAGTCCCGCCAGGACAGGGGTCCCGCAGGCCGGCGGTGCCGCGCTGTGCCATGGGGCACGGGCAGCGCCTGGCCTCGAGCACCGCGTCCTCCTTGTGAACACACAGGCACGAGACGGAGCCTGACACCTGTGTTTAAACCACGGCTGGGTCTGGGAAGTCAGCAAAGTGGGAGCACGGTTTGCCCTGAACCACGATGTTACTGCACCACGGTAAACAACTGCAACTGACTAAATGGAAATCCTGCCACTAAATACAAGTGTCAAGTTGCAAGCAGATGCCTAGCGTGCCAAGACCACATCAGCAGAGCTCCAGATTTCCCTGAGAGCAGCCTGGCAGTGCCTCGTGCTAAGCAGATGCCAGCAGCACTGCTGTTACCTGCTTTTTGCTCATCTGACTCCCCGTGTGCAGACCCAGCTTTAAACATGTCGCAGTGCGCTCACATGAAGCAGGGGGCATGCGGAGGAAAGGAGCAAAAATCCTCCTCCAGAAGAAACTGCTGCTTGAGCCGAAATTAGCGCTGGTCAGAACACTGTGTACAGGATGTTGTAATTAAGATGTACTGAAGTTCAGACCCATCTCCTGGAAAAAAACGCCCTCCTCCTTTCAAAAGCCTTGCACATGTTTTCAAAGATTTCTCCCTGTGCTAGATCCCAAAGTCTCCAATACCTTCCCTCCCCGCTGCCTGTCCTCTCACCATCCTACCCTTCTCTGAAAGATATTTCTAATTAATATATCTTTACTGTTGACCCTCTATTGAGACCCATCCAGCTGCAACATGCACTCCAGACTGTCTATAACCTCCCATTAATGTTTTCCACTTTAAGATGTCAAAATCGCTTTCTAAGTGCTGACATATGCATTGCCTCTTTTGAACCTGAAGACTCCATGGATGGAAAGAGACTCGTGCAAGCAACCTATCCTTCTAACTCTCCCTTAAAGTCTAAGGCTAAGGGTAAGGCCCCTAAAGGCCTCTGCCAGCATATGAATACCAATCCCAGGAAAGGAATTTTGGTAGCCTTTATAACTGTAACATATATTAGAGTTTTCTATGATGGAAGTGTTCACTGTAACTAATGCTGAGCTAGAATAAGCTCTGCGATTAAAGCACATTTGTTTTCCTCTGTGTTAGTTGCCCCACCATTAGGAGGTGGTGTTTGAATAAGTTGGTGAACATACCTGGCATCGACCTGGTTTTAAGCACATTGTTTTGTGCCACATTCTATTCTATTCTGATCAAGCACCACGTGGCATAAGCACAATAAATCTAGATTTGAGTAAAGAAGCAGTGCTCATTTTTAATTTTCTAGCATTATTTAGTTTGTGATACCATCCAAACATGTCTGGCACCCAGTTTGTGTATTTAACTTCGTTATGTATTTAACTTTGCTATGTATTTAACTTTGTCTTTCCCCCTGAAATGTGTCCTCTGTACCAAGGACAATAGTTCTGCAGCATCAATTCCCTTCTGTCTAAGGGCAGATAGTAATTGCTGTACAAAAATGAGGTTATTCTGTCTGTAAGGAACATTTTAAAAAGTGTTTATGAAATAATTTATTCTGCATGAAAAAAATAGAGAGAGATAATTTAAGCTGATATAGTTTAGTTGTTTGTTTCGGCAAAATCAGTCTTAAATGAATCCTTACTGCAGCATCTAAAATATAGGGCTGGGAGGGAGCAGGCCATGAGTGCTTCTTAATAGAAGTGACTTTTTGATAAAGCTGCAGCAGGACTGTGTGAAGCTAGGAAGGGTCTCAAACCAGGCTGTGTGAAGTGAGGTATCTACGTGCAAATGACTAAGTAAAACAGCCTGGTTTTCCAAACTGGTTGGCAGGCACCCACATATCTCAGAATCAACAGGCACTGCATATGCTTAGCACCCTGGCAAATCAGGCCACTTATATTTAGGAGTTTAAATATGACATTTGGAGTCTAAATTTCATCTCCTAGAGTTGAAATATTAAGACCATTTTAAAGCCTGTTTTGAGGTAGGATGTATCATCTAATGGTAGATGTTACACTTAACTCAGATAAATGATTCCCATGTTGAAAAAAAGAATGGAAAATATTAGCTGTGCCCTGAGGTATCTTGTCTGTAGCCTGGAGTAGCTTTTAGCAGAAAAACTTCTTTGGAAAAATCTTCTTGGAGACCTTCTGACAATTCTCTTCATGGATATGAGACCCAAGTTGCCAGCCTCTTGGTTAAAAAAAAAAAAAAAAAAAAAAAAAAAAGGGGGCAAGTGCTACCAAAATAAAGAATTTGCTACCTGGCCCATTTGGTTTTAAACTGAAGCAGAAAAAGCAGCTGTGCAAGGCGAGCCCGGGCAGAGGTACCACTGCACCCTGAGAAGAGCTGGGCACCAGCAGCCCCAGCGTTCCGGTGTCGTGTTGTCTGGACTCCCAAGCCGGGGAAGGTGGAAATTTGGGGGGAAAACACGGAGTTTCTGGAGGCTCAGTGATGCCCCGGCATTTGCACAGCTATCTTTAGTGTGAATTCCCGGCACATAGCCCATTTATTTTGCATGTTAGAAAAGTCCCTTAAGCAAATTTAAGCTCTTCCTTTTTGAGATTTTCTCTCTCCACCACTCTCTCTTTCTAAATGTCCTGGCAAGCACAAGACTCCTACAAGCAGCACTTTCTGCTTCCATTTATTCCTCCTCAGCCACAAGTCTTGGTGGTCACAGCACCCTCTTCTAATTTGTCTGCTTGACGGGAATCGAAGAAAATCAATACGACTCACGCTCTCTTCATTTCTATATAGCTTTAAACAGAATTTAAACGCAGGAACTGCAGCTACTTGCAGGGGTCTGTATGTTGTTTATTTCAATTCCACTTGGATAGTGCCCTTGGTGGAAAGTCCTTTATCTTCCAGGGGCCAAGACTTTCCCAGATGTGTAAACACACTCTCAGAAAGCAGCTGTGTTTTAGATCACCACTGTGCTAGCCACGAGCAGGGCAGGCTGGGGAACATGCATCCTGCAGGCCCCGACTCCTGCCCTCTTGCATTAGGAAGGAGTCTGGCTTGCTTTAATGGGCTCTGAACCAGATCTTGCAAGTGAGCAGTAGTAAACGTGTGTGTGACCCAGGTTCAGGAAGGAGGTGGTCTGCTGGGGGCATCTTCCAGAGGAAGACTGGGTGCTGGTGGGCACCGTGATGAGAGCAGGGCTCCGTGAGGCCGGGTCCGAGCATGCTGCACGGCCCTGATCTGCTCTGAGCCATCATCTGCATCGTCAGAAATCCTTCTGACTGGGAGTAATTTTATCCTCTCTTTCAATACATCTGCAGGGAAAAATGTATACCTCATTTATAGCCAGAGAAGTGGCTAGAGAAGGGGGGTTGTGTTTGCAGGGGCTGAGTAGCTGGAACTCCTGTGGATTGGGAAAAAACCTCCGGGTGTCTCTCCCCTGTGAAAAAATAAGGCTTTTGCTTTCAGTCACACAGGGACTTTGTCTGAAAGCCAGCACTAAAACTCAAAAGTTCCTGGCATAGACCAAAAACCCACTGTGGGATAGCTTTTTATTATAGAAGTTATTTATCTTCTCAAACTATTTAAAGACAGGAAGTTTTATCTGCGGTTAGGATTAATCATCTCTGACACATCGCCCGTCTCCTGAAGGAGAGGCTGCCGCGGAGCACAGCTCCCTGACAGGCCCTGTGCGACGCTGTGCGGAGCAGGGCCAAGTGAGTTGCACAACGCTTGGCCACGGGGACACTGTCCTCCAAAAACATCTCAGCTGGGCTGTGCAGTGGCCAGATTTGATAGATGAAGAGCGAGGAAACCAGTGCTGTGCTCGAACACCCAAGCCTCGCACGTCGGAAATGGAGGGAGACTGACCAAGATGCTGGGCGTTCAACAAGGCATAAGGCCCTGCCGCCGTTCCTGCAAAACTGCTGTGCTTCCCAACAAAAAATGGGAGCCTGGGGAGAGGGCAAACCCATGGCTTAGGGACTCCAAAGGCACTGCTGTAAGAACAGAGATGGAGCAGGGCAGAACACATGGAAGCAAGATGTGCTGCCTCGCGTGCTCAGCCAGAGCCTCGAGCACCCTGGTCGCGGAGGGCAGGCCCAGGGGCAGGGAGCAGCGAGGCCCGGGCGCCTGGCATCGGCCGCGGGCGAGGGGCGTTCGCGGAGGAGGGAGGACGGGCAGCCTGCGACCAGCGGCTGCCTCCAGCTGCTGGTTGTTCCACAGGAAGGAAGGAGGTCGCCACGCGCAGCTTTGCCTCCTGAGGTGAGGCTGCCTCGTCTGGTCTGCTATTTGGATAGCCGTCTGCCCAGCGGAAATCTTTGCATTTTTTCCTCTGGGCCGTGTGGCCAATGCACCACTCTCTGCGCTGGCAGCAGGCCAGGCTCTTACTCACTTCTGAGGCCTGGCTGGTGATCCAGGCAGCTTCACTGTGCTGCTCTCAGCCACGGAGGCAAGAGACCCCCTGAAGAACATTCGCTCCTAGGGGAAAAAAAAAAAAGAATTAGCTAAGTCATAAAGTGTGCATCAATTTCTAGCCAAAAATAATACCTGTTATTATCAGACATGCACACTGAGCAAAGGTCAGGGCTCGACCCGCTGTTGCTGGATGATACGACGTGCTGCTGTTAGTAATGATATGATTGGAGCCATATGGGATCTCCAGAAACTTCTGGGCTAATTCCGTGTTAATGTGAATGTGATGAGCTCATGCGTGTGTAGCAGGCACCTCTGCAGTGCTGCTGCATGGCTCACTCCCCTGCAGACCAGCTCCAGGGAGGGAACTGCAGTGCTCGGGGCAGGAACGTGATATCTGAGGAGAAAAGGGTCTGCGGGCTGACTGTCTCTCTTTTCACATTAAACTGATGATGGGGCTGCTCATTTCCCATGACGATTGTTCCTGCTCTGCCGGGGTAGATGCTGATTTTAGAGGTACAAGTCAGCAGAGTGCTGTCTCGTGTGCCATGGTTGGAGAGCAACAGGACAGGATGGACTCAGAGCAAACAAACCCCATTCATCTTAACAGGACATCCAGAGATTATTTTTAATCCTTTGAGTGCTTTATACCTTTAAGACGGTATTTCTGAAACCACGATGCTCTTATGGTGACATTAAGTATTGATTACGCACAACACAGAGCACATTCAGAACATGCTTGCAGCACGCTCGTGAATCGCTGCACTTTGTACCTCCACTCTGCTCCTCCTTACAGGCCTCAGGCCCCAGGGCCGCTCGGTGCCGTGACACACTGCCTCCTCCCTGTGTACCCAGAGGGGTGGATGCCTTCTAGATATGGACTGGGAGAACGGCTGAACGCACAGATCTGTGAAACATGATCACACAACACGCGAGCCGGGACCGACAGGGGAAATTTCAGCAGCGCACAAAGGTTTCTTATGCATGCGAGGGGCTTAGTTGACTTCAGCGAGGCTGCTCATGTTCATAAAGGAGATCTGTGTGAATGAGCCCACGAGGAGGACACTTGCCTTATTGTTATGATGAAGCAGCCAGTCTGAGGGTGCTGGAAGACAAAGATAAAGGATTTCTGTGAAAGCCTCCAAGTTCATAAAGTGTTTCATTTTAAGGCATGCAGAGAATTATTAGTAGAGCAGCTGTAGCTTTGGATACCATTTTGTAACGCTTGTGATGTGGCACTTGGAAATTAAAGCCCTCCCTGTGGCTTCTTGTCACGTACATCATGGCCAGCAGCCCACCTTGCGCAGCGCGCTCGCGGCAGTGCGTCCTCCCCGCGGCGCGGGCACCTGGGGAGGACAAGCAGTGTGGAAGCGCACGGTTCCTCCGGTTCCTTCCCGAGGCGGCAGCGAGGTGGCTCCGCCAGGCGCAGGGAAGCTCGCGCAGCCCGCGGCGCGGGAGCCGGGACATTCCCAGGCTGGCGGAGCCCGTGCCCACAACACGTATTCGTGGGATGAGCGCCAGTTGCCTCCACCTCTTCGCATGGGCACACTGCAGCGCTCCCGCAGCCGAAGCCGCCGGGATGAGCTCCGCACATGAGCTCACGGGAAAGCAATCTGGGAGCGCTGGCTCCTGGAAAAGGAGACCCCTGAAGTGGGAGTCACATTAGGAGAAGCTGAAAGAGCCTTTTGGATGGCTGAGGAACTGAAGCTGTAAATTTGGTTTACGTTACTCTGGGATCTCCCAAAACACACCAGATTGCTTTACACAAACGATGGGCGAAGGAAGTGCTAACTCTTTGAGGTCACCAAAAGCGTAAGGACTCAGACCCAATGACTCCTGCCTCCAGTTTCAGCCACAAAACCTGCCTTCCTCTATCAGAGGCATTAAGTATGTTCAAATCACTGTGTGAACTCAAGAAAACCACTGAATCATTTCTTGTTTCGGTTTCCTCATCTCTGCAGAAGGAAAACTTCTTGCAGGGAGAGGCTTAGCCTAGAGATATATGGAAAGCTCTTTTTATTTGCCGGAAAGTATGACAAACGGATTACAGCAGCGGTGAGCCCAGCTTCCCGGCAACAGCCTTGTAAATAATCAGAAGTTTTCAGCGCAGATACTAAGATTCAGTATCTTCACAAATACAGGAAGGTCCTTTGGAGGCTCAGCCACCACACATGACCTTGCTAGAGATTACACTCCTAAGAAAAACAAGTTTGGGCACTGATAAGCATTGCTGGAAAATTATGCTTGATCAGGCAGACCGTGAAGTATTAGATCGTCAACCTCTTGTCCCTTCCAACCTCTTTTCCCCCCGAAAAAAAAAAGAAACCCGCCGTTGCCAAGGCAGTGGATCCTCATTTCACTGCACAGGCTGTTTCCCTACCTAGTGCCTTTTGTTCCTGCGCCAAGGAGGGCGCCCTCCCCAAAACGCGGCTGCGGGGAGCGCGAGCAGCCTCTGTGAGAGCTCCAGGCGCCCGCGGGCCCCGCGCCGGCTGCGCCACCTGCGAGAGCCGCCGTTTGCCTCCCCGCAGCGCGTGGGAGGCAGGTCCGGACACGCTGCCCGGCCTCCCTGCGCATCTCCCGCTCCCCTCCGCACTGCCTGCGGCTGCCCCGCTCCTCTGCGCGGGCTGCGCGTGGGCCTGGACCCTGCCCGGGGCTGCGGGTCGGGCTCGGGCGCCACCACCGTGACGCCGCTGCCCAGACACTCATCCACACGGGCCAGCGGCACCGGCCTCCGAGGCTCGTTCCGCTCCCCACCCACCCCACACCTTGGTCTGAAATCTGGGATTTACATCTGACTGCCTCTGGAAGGAAATGGGTCAGGTTATTCAGCAAGGGCCGCGACGGCAGCTCCTCTGCGCCCTGCTGAGTCACCTTGGCAGCATCTGCTCCTGGCTTGCAGGAGAGGTGCCGGGCACGTCAAAGATGCAGGATGTGCGGCGAGAGCCGGTCCCAGCAGCAGGAGAGGGAGCCGCGAGGCGCGGGCATCGCGAGGAGGGCAGGAAGGCCACGGCGTGGGCGCTCAGCTCCCTCCTCCACGTGTGCTGCACACCCAACACCCAAGCGCTGGGAAAGGCAGCGGAACAGAGTCCCAGGAAAAACAAGCTGCTGACGGTGGTGCAGGAAACACGGCTAATTCAGCCGCTTCCGCCGCAGCCATTGTGAGGCTCGCGGGAGAGCGCGCCTGGAAGAAAATGAGTCATTGCTGGGCTTGAGCGTGTTGACTTTATGCTGTTGACACGGGGTAACTGATCTGTGTGGCAATGCCGTAAGTTGTGTTTGTTTTTACAGACGTGTATAAAAATACACATCGCTCCAAAACCAAACCAGCAGCCGCAACAGCCCGCAGACTTTCCATAGGAGACAGAGAGCCTAAGTCTCTCGGAGCAGTGACCCCAGCTGCTCCCGGCACCGAGAGCGGCCGCTGCCCTTCCCGTCCCAGCCCGGAGGAGAGGAAATCAGGGCTGCCTCTTATTGCTGCAGCAGCAGCCACTCGCGTTAATGAACAGGAGGTACCAGCTCCCTCTGAATCAGGCACGGTTATTTCCCTCAAATCTACCCAAACAGTTGCAAAAGCAAAGCCTCTCGTAGCTGCTCCCAGCCGCTGGAGCGGACCCCGCGCAGCCCGAGTGGGCGCAGGTCGCCCGAGGTTAAGCTTCCAGGCTTCACAGAGCTATCAGTAAGGGATTACGAGTCCTTTCCTGGCCACCAAATGTGCTCAGGCGCCAGGGCTGAATGCAGGGCATCTTCCAGCAAAGGCCTTGTTATTTGTCCCTCCAGACGTATTTGTTCATGTAGGTGTTTATTAATCCTGGTGGTTGGCATTGGAATGAAAAAGACACTTATTACACTCACATTTGTCCAAGCGGGGAAGTTTTCCCTGAAATACCTGCCCTTGCTTTTCACAGAGAAGAAACAAACAGTTTCTGACCCTGTGAGCACAAGCTGGTGGCTCAGAAGCCAGGTCCAGGGTTACTCCCTGTTTCACTTTTCCCACCTAGGACTGCACACCCTGAACGCAAAAGCTCCTCACCTTTGAGCAGGCAAATCCAGGGCTGTTCCGCAGGAATCCTGCCCCCTTCCTGCCCTGTACAACCCGCCAGCACAGCCTCTTGCTCCAATTCGGGTCTCCAGGGAGGCTGCACAGCATTTTATTGTAATGACCTTTAACTCAAAGACTTTTTTTTTCCCTAAGATTAAAGACAAATATTTAAAACTTAAGAAAAAGACTGGCGGAGCTATCTGGGCGATTGGGACTACCTCACTGCAGTGAACTTCTAGGAAGCTCTGAGGCAGCAATGTTAGAAATGGTGGAAAAAAAGGAAAAATGTGGGGAGACGCTCTCCAGACGGTTACCTAATGTTATCTGGGCAAGAGAGCAGACCAGCCCATGGGTAACTTCTGCCTTCTTTAACGATGGTCCTCGTGGTTCCACAGCTTGGGAGTCTTTGTCATGTTTACCAAAACAAAAGCTGTGGTATTACTGGAATCAAAGTCCTTGTATGCAGTTTAAGAAGCTGTGCTGCTTTTTTTCTTTCTCTTAAGTAGTCATGGATTATGTGGACCCATCTATGAAAACAGGTAGGCAGAGAAAAGGGGGCATCCTACAAACGGAGAGGTCGTAGGCTACAGGCTCCCAAAGCAATCTGGAATCAAGCCTGGTCCTGCACACAGGTGTTCATATCCTCACATCCAACCTTTTCCTTTGGGGTCCATTTCTGAATGCAAAGACTTTTTTTCTTAAAGCATGATGCTTGCATTTAGTAACGAGCAGCACATGTTAAAAATCGCTAGGCCAGTTTCCAGTATACTCCCTCCTGGTGGGATGCACTGTATGTGGTGGTGTTATACATCTTGGTTACGACAGCAGAGCCCTATGGCTTTATCTGTATAAATAGTGGAGAACTGCCCTGGAAACAAAACCTTGAGCCGCTCTCCATTCTGGTGTAAGCAGCTGCCTCTCCATTTGCTCTGACTATTTGTTTTTCAGCCCGAGCCCTAATCAGAACCCCCTATCCTCCCTGCTTATGTAACAGTTTTCTCCACTCCCCCTCTCCTTCTGTAGATTTTACTTAAAAAAAAAAAAAAAAGCTCTTCTGAAAATGCAAGTCATCTTTTGTTTGCTATCTGTTAGGGAATATGGGGCAGTGAGAGGCTACAATCCGAACAATTATGGCAAGTAAAGAAGGACCACAGCCTTCTTTACTTGCCACAGCCTCAATATACAAAGAGTTTGACATATTATTTGTTGTAATTCTCCCTTCTCTTTCTTGCTATTTGGATGCAGTGCCTGTATGCATCAGTCAGTGGGTGATTTCCCACATTTCTTCAGCTCTCAAAGTTGCCTCACTGGAACTGTTTTCCTTGGATGGGTTGCATCCATATGGGCTACCTTCTTGATCTGTTTTCCTGCCAACGTGAACGTTTTTGTCCAGGGAGCTCCCTCCGGCTCTGGTGGCGCTGTTGGAGGTGCTGCTGGGGGTGTCTCATCAAGCATCTTCCGTGAAGCAAGCGGAGGTGTCGCAGGGAAGAAACGCTCCGGAAGCAGCCTGCGCTGCCAGAAGCAAATGTGAAACAAACTGTGGGCTCCAATAGCTGCTTTCTTGTGGGAGAAGATAGGGATGCAGTCCGGCAGCAGAGGGGAGAGCCCCTGGTGCCAGGAACCCGGGGGAGTTTGTAAGTGGTTCAGTTGTGTGCTCTGCCTCTCTCCCCTATATTACAGACACAGTTTACAGTTCTGCAAGTGTCCTAGGAGATCACATCGTTCTCCAGAAATAAAAGCATCCAGTAAAAGTAAATTGGCCCTAACTACTGCTTCCATAGAGTGCCTTCCCTCCTTCCTTTTCTCTCCAGCTTACAAAGCCGGCACGGCCAAATCTCAAGTTTGAGGCGAGAGGACCTGGCTTGAACCGGGAGCCATAGGAAGCCGTTTAAACCATCAGCACCAGCACAGCTGGCTGACACAAGCATGGCAGGTTTATAGGGCAGCACCAGAGCCAGCACACACAGGATCCAGCGTTGCAAATAGCTCATTCACAAGACCTGTGTACTACATGCTGGAGGGAGTCAAATCCTGTTTGCCTTTTGGGAGTTGTCACATTGAAGCCAATTGGATTACTCATTTGTTTGAGGCAAGCAGGATTTAACCCTCCAAGAAACATAATGGATTTGCTAAATGGAAGGGATTAGGTCTTTTTTTTTTTTTTTTTTTTTTTTACCCCTGCATAATAAAAGGCATCTCTCCTTGTCCTCTTTACTTCATGCAATATGAGATGGAAGCTGAACAGGACTCTTCTGCGCCCTCTGCATCCTACTTTTGGTTGTCAGCATCTTTGCCGTGCCATGTGCCATGCTGAAGCGTCACGTTAACGCCAGCGGACGCTTCTCAGCACGCGGGTCATCCTGGGCTCGCTTGTGCCCCAAGGCGGGAGCTGCTCTCCCGATTTGGTGTTTCAGACCAAAGAAACAGAGCGTCCCGTTTGGTCTCAAATCCAGACTAATTTGGGGTGGATTTAAAGCTGGGCATGGCTCTCTATCTCGCAGTGCTAGAGGCTGGTGAGCCACAGGCAGGTTTTGGCCACTCTACGAATGGACAATTTCTGCACGGCTGGAGTAAAGAAATTGCAGCCACGATGCACTTCATCCCTCAACTTATGTCCTCCTTCCTGAGCGCCCAGGACAAGAGCCAGCGAGAAAGTCCTGGATTTGAACTATCTTCATCAGGAGGTGCATCCTCTTTCATGGTCTGCCTGCTCTCTGCCTTCACGGACGCACCCTCCGAGACCATGGTCACAGCAAAACCATCCAGGACCACGTCCAGGCTGAAGACCACACCACTACTGCCTTGCCCATGGTGATTAAGACAGCTTGCCAGCCAGCTTCTGCACTTATACTCACATATGAGTCAGTAAGCTATTTCTTGCTAGAGCTGTGTGCTGTCTTGAACGTGCTCTTCTTTGCACTTACAATCTGTTCTGAAACCTAAAACCCTCAGCACAAACTTGAAGCTGCAGCTGTATTACATGTAATGAAAATTGTCCATGGGGTTGAAATAAGCCCTTTCTAACAGTGCTAGATCTATGCTCTTAGTGAAGACATGGGGAAACATTTGAATGAGTTGAAAGCCTGGCAGAATTATAAGGAATCTGGTTTGGAAAATCCCGCACATGTAGAAGTGCTTCTTTTCTGTCAATATATCCAAGAGGAGTTTCACAGAAAGAGGAACACACTGCAGGCCTTCAGGACGAAGGCTTCTGAATCTGTTATGGAGTCTGACGGTGGCTCTGCTCTAGTTTTGGTACCCCCTAGTTCAGAGAGACCCTGCTGAGGAACGGACAAGCAGTGGACAGTCTCTTCTATCAGTGCTATTAAGCTCTGGATGTTATCACAGCTCTTAGTGCGGCCAAGACTCAACTCAGGAGGTGGCTGCATCTATCGGGAAGAGATTCCCAGGCACTCTAGTCCTCCATATAAATCTCCCTCCTGAAAAACAGCTGTGAGTTTCACAAACCCAGGATAGCTGTATGACACAGAGGGCAGAAGATTTATTATTTCTTTTAATACTTAAGCAATGATGTTATTTATCTGCCAACTGACAGACTTCTTGGTGGGAAGGATTTCTTGTCCAACCAGACTGCCATTTGAGACAGCCTGAAACATTTGCTGTCAGCTAGACAAATAAGAGGAGGAGAGAAAAGTTTGCTCAAGAACAGCTGTAACCCATGGAGGGAAAAGGAAAACCCACTCTGCCAACGTGCTGCCCCTCCGAGCCCAGATGCTACAGTAAGCACAGCAGATCAACAGCCTCTGTTTCCCTCCACAGGAGGCCTCTCTTTCACATGCGCTGGTGCCAAGGAGGAGCAAAAGGCACTACCTGAAAAGCACGTTAGGTGCTAGGAATGAGACAAGACAGCAGGAGAAGGCAGCTTTCCTTCCGTGGATCTCTCCACACCTCAGAGACAGAGGCAAAGAAGCTCAGCCGGGAGAAAAGTTCTCGGCAAGGTGTTTGCAGGCTGCGTTTGTCCCGGTCAATGAGAGGAGCCGGCGGCTCAGAGCCCGGCAGCGCCCGGGCACCCCAGTTCGGGCTCCCCGAGGCGCCTCTGCTGCCCCAGGTGCAGGGACACCAGCCCTGCCCAGGCCACGGCGACTGGAGGAGCCGCCTCACCTACAGCCAAGGCCAGACGTGGGCCACGCTGCCCGGGGCCTGCCTGCAACTGTTCACCTCTCATCTATCAGAACACTTAGCCAAGGTATCTTCGAAGGCAGCAGCAATGTCTGTTGGACTGCAGCAGTGCCCTCAGCTCCTGTAAATTACAGCAAGGGTGAGCGGCAGCGAGTGCACATTATCCTGCTAAAGAGGCTCCTTATTATTGCAGTGCCAAGCTAGGCAAAAGCATGAAAAGAGCAAAGCAGGCAATGACTATTGTTTGAGCTGTTCTGCTGTTCAAGGCTTGCAAAGATTGCTTGAAGCCACTGTTAAATGATGCCTGCTCTCAGTGAGGCCAGCTGGGTTCTCCATGGAACAGGGCTGCTGGGCTGGGCACAGCCCTAAATCTTTGCAAACAGAGCTCTTGTGCCGAGTGGCACACCGCTTTTTTCTATACAGGAATATCAAAACAAGAGTAGCGAAAAAAATAGGGCAGAACACTTCTATTTTAAGTCTTTGTTAAGAAGTGGTGTTGCTTGTTTTCTCAGATTTGCACTTGGATGTTTGTGAAGGGTGTCACAGCAACGGTGGGGAAGCTGACGTGCTTTGAGCCTCAAGAGGTGCAAGCTGCAGACTCCCTCCCGGCTGCAAGCTGCAAATCACCTCCGCAAGCTCTGCAACACCTCAGCTGGGCTGCACTGTCCCTGGGTATCTGCAGCAGGCCCTGGCGTGCTCCAGGCCCTGGACAGCGGGATGTGTGGGAAAATCTCAGAAATAAATAAGAAATGCTCTTACAGTTTGTACTTTGTAGATGCTAAATATCTGCCGGGCTCCGACATAAAAATGAAGTGCAGCACCAGATCAAATTCCCTAATAACAAAATCCTATTAACTCTGCACTTTCTCACCATGCAAAGACTGGTCATGGGATTCTTGTGAACAGTAGCCTCATTCTCTGCGCAAATCTTATTTTGCATTCCTGGGGCCAGACCCGCGGCTGATGTCAGTAAGGCAATCTCCGCGCTGCAGCTACTCTGATTTACACTGGCCGTGCTGGTGGCCCTGTGCTAATTGCACACATTACAATTTGCTGGAATTTCTCTTACCACAGACGGCAAAAGAAAAACATTTTGTGGTGGTGAAAGGTCAGTAAACAGATCTGAGATGACACAGCCTCTTGTTGATTAAGGCTGTGCTTTCGGGAGGGTTCTGTCCTTCCACAAACACAACATACCCGGGAATTTTGAGCAAAAATGCTTGTGCACAGTGACGACCAGTAAAACAATAAAGTAAACTGTTTCCATTTTCAAGCACAGTTGTTATTCCCCACTTTAAAACTATCTATATGCAATCCATCCTCCTAGGAGCTAATGCTGAAGTCACCATTACTTGGCTATTTCTTTCATTTGCATTTAACATGGCTTATAAGAGCAGTACCGGGTCTACGCAGTCAACTACGCAGTGCCAGGGAATTTCCAATTTAGCCTGCTTTAACTCTCATTAAGACAGAAAGAAGCAATTTCTGGACTTATTTTTCCTCAGGTTGAGCCGCAAGCAGAGTGAGGGTGAGGAGATAACCCCATGAAGTGCAGTGTGGACCTACGGGGCTGAGGCTGCATCCTCCCCTCGTGCTCCGTGATGCAGCATTTTGTTTGCCCCTGTAAGGACTCAGAATTAAGGTACTGATGAATTATCATCAGAGCTGCAGAGCCTGTGCACTGCACGTTGGTTTTGAATCTAGGGCACAACAGAGCTAAGAATGCATACGGTTTAGTGTTATATGGGAGGAAATTATGAGAGATACCAAGAAGCAGAAATCAGATCAATAGAGAGAATCATTACTTTTTGCTTGCCTAAAAATAAGGCTGTACATAAATCTTCTGTATTATCTGAGGAGAAAGACTATGAACACTTCCACCAAGGGTTAGCATTATTAAACATTCACCTGACAAGTGAAAAGCTTTGCTCTATAATTTAGAAAGCAAGGCCGCAGTTATTGCACCAAACTGACCTGCATTATTTTAAATGTTTGCCACATGCACGGAAGACACACAGAAAATAATTAAAACACAACTAAATATGGAACATTCAGTTCAGAAGTGAATGGTTCTGAATACCTTCTTAGGAATAAATTTTCCAAAAAATACGAAGGACTGTAACCAGTTTAGCAGCAGGACCAGCTATCAATAAGCCAGAGGTGGTATTAATTCAAGGGCTGCAAAGGTAGCTCAATATGGCAACATGCTTCAGCCTCAGCCTTCCAAGAAATGCTTACATGGGAGGTGAAAAGAGATGACTGCAAAATGTCAACTACTTCGATGATCTTCTCACTAAGCCAGGAAGTAACCTGAATCTGTTTTGCCTGCAGATCTGGATTTAGTTATGTCACAAGAAATGACGGAAAGCATTTACTGGGATTTGCGGCGCAGAAAAGGCGCGCGGCACTCGGCGCTTTTCCTGCCCGGCGCTCGCAGGGTGCGAGCTGCGCGCCAGCATTGTTCACATCTGCCAGGAGGTAGCACAACGGAGCCCATGTGATCCAGCTGTTGCTATGGTATCCAGCGGGATTTTAAGGGAACAACAGAAGGAAGAGTGGCAGGACCCCTCCAGCTGACACCTGAGTTAAAGGGACATTGCCGGATAGATGAGCTGGACGTCCTTGCTCTTTCTTATGCTTTATTTGTTAGCTTTATTTTTCCCTGAAGGAATTGAGCATTTAGCAGTCCAGCGGGAATTCGGAGCGC
Source organism: Tinamus guttatus (assembly GCF_059628265.1). Taxonomy (NCBI): domain Eukaryota; kingdom Metazoa; phylum Chordata; class Aves; order Tinamiformes; family Tinamidae; genus Tinamus; species Tinamus guttatus. The sequence goes on from NW_028288731.1 coordinate 3,451,872, forward strand.
CTGGAGCCTCTGGGGGAACAGAATAACAATACCAGTAACACTCCCACCCTGCAACTTCTTTCTAACTGCCGGCTTCGTTTAGAGGAACAGACGACACCAGCTCTCAGCACGCACTGGGACTCGCTCATCCTCGGTGCAGGGAGCTATCGGGTCAGCCAGCCTTGCCCGTCTCTCCGGGCTCTCAGGAATACACGGAACCAGTCTGGGCCCCAGGGGCTCCACATGGCCGGGCTGCTCACACTAACCATGCAGCCAGCCCATGTGGGAAGTCCCACGCAGCCAGCCCGTGTGGGAAGTCGCCATTCAGAATGCGATACATGCAAAAATCTCTTTTGGGGATGCTCTTCCTTCTTCCCCTTCTTCAGAGGGAGGCTTGCCAGGAGCTGTCAGCTAACGAGCAATGATATCCCAAAGAGCTCTTGCTTGGCGGAGCGCAAGACGCAGCCTCTGCGAGCTGGCCAGCAACCAGGAGCCCGCGAGGCCTCGGGAGACTGGGCTTTCCCTAGGACCTGATCCAAGCGCGGATAAAGCTTTGAGCGAGCAAGTTTCATTTTGATGCTTCCTCCGTTTCTAGCAATCGCCTTGACGATGAGACCGGCTGCGTGGCACCATGGTCCTGAGGGGGATCAGGCGTGACACTAACGCAGGAGCGAGCTGCTCCGCGTCGAAGGAAAACTGTCCAGGAACCAGCTTGCTTGACTTGAACACAGAGCTAGGCTGCTCTGCCAAGGCTAGAAGAGGGCTTAAAACGCATTTCTTCTCCCTTTTGAATACTACAGACTTCATGAATTAATCAGGAGATACTTGGTGCAGTAGGTGGAGATATGAGAGGCTGTTTATGTTCAGCAGGAACACCAAATGCTTTGTAAAACTGATCTATAAAACAAGGACTTGAAAGAATTGGATGTGGCTTAGTAGCTCATTTATACGACCTGATGATAAAAGATGCATAATTCAATATTATGGCTTTTTTTTTCCCCGACAGAGTATTAATAATTTAAAATCTTTTTTTTTTCAATCACAAATTCTTGCCATAACCCAATCAATCCGCTCATCCCAGAATGTACTACAATGCAGCCCAAATCAAGAGACATCCCACTCGGCACAAGTGCTCCCACTGTGCACATGAGATGGGACAGCAGGGCTGGGCTAAGAGCTTGGATAAGCAGAAGTGGCTCTCATGAGCTTCTGAGATATTAAAATTGGCCTGGGAAAGCTCATCTGCTAATTCTGCGTTCGAGGAAGGCTACAGCTTTCTGGAGCACAGAGAGAGGCACTTCACAGCCGCACTCCTCAGCTCAGGAGCGCCGACAAGGCGCCTTATCAACGTGCTGATAAGGAAGCACCAGGAAAGCGGAGTGGGAAGCTCCACCGAGAGGCTTCCCAGAGCACCAGGGGACGGAGCAGGCTCTGGGCCCGGGCAGCCAGGACTGCTGCTGCCTCCCTGCCGCCTGCCCCTCACTCTGCCCTCAAGCACCAGCCTCGCAGCCCCGCGCCTGCCACCAGCCCCTGCCCCTCTGCACGGCTCTTCCTGCCAGTCCCCCAGGACACAGTGTCTGTCTGCTTCCTCATTTGGATTAATTTGGGCTGTCCAGGATGAAATCAGGACCAGAAAGGGTGATGTCTGCCAGGGACACTCTGGCAGCAGGTTTTCATGCCTCCTCTCTTAATTTTCATCTTCCTTTTAAAACCATACAGGAGCTGAGTTACAGGGTCTGCTGGCCACAAGCGACTATTTCCTGTCCACTTTTTTTCCTCGACTAAGCATGTTTGTATTTTTGCCTCAGCTTTCTTTGCCTAAAACTTTCAACAGGCAGAGCTGCTCTTCAACAATAAAAAGCGATTTAAGCCGCGGTATTTTCTCTGCGTCCGTCCACCCCTTAACCTCCCTGCCCGCCCTGCTGTTTGCCTTTCGGTGCTGCCGCCGCTGGGCCTGCGTACGGGCGCGATCGCAGCTCTGCGGCCGCTCTTAGTCACTTCCCCCTGCCCGCTGAGGCTGCGTCTCTTCCGCTTCCCCGTGGCCAGCTGTCCGTGTGCCGGCCGAGGCAGCGCGAGCCTTTCCACGCACGCAGCGAGGGGACACAAAAACATATCCGGATCCAGGCAGCCCTGAAGGGCGGCTCGGCTCGGCTGCCGAGAGCTCGGCCTCTCACTGTGGCAGTGGGGAAGCGCAACAGAAACCTCCTGACACGGGAAAATGCGAAGGTCTAGACAGGAGCCAGCTACTTGGAGGTGGCACTGGGCATGCCCTCTCTGTCCCCAGATAGGCCTTCACCTCTGTTTTAAATCTCTGTTCATCTGGAGGCCAAGGATATTACTCTCGATAAACAATTTTCTTGGAAGATATCCTTTATAGGCCTGGTGGTTTAGCGAACATTGTTCGGTTACTCTGAATTAATTCCTACATTTTCATTAAGATGCCCGGAATGTCGCGAGCGTGACATAAGGTCCCAAGCATTAAAGTTTAACACCACCAGGGTTTCCCTGGAGATTTCTGAACACGACAGGGCAAATTGCTGGTCTACAGCATGCAAACCCTCGTTACGGCAACGTGTTCACAGCTGTTAGGAAAGGAGGCAAAACACGCACAGCGAGGTCAATAAACCAGACAGTAAATCAAGTCTATGAAAGTCGTGACTGGTGGGACTACATTAAAATGGTATCTGGAAATGTATGACAGCCATGGATGAAATAACTTCAGCTGAGGAAGGCAGGAGAGAGCGGACTGATTACATCTGTTCAGAAGCAAGGACGAACCACTTTGTGGACTGGCCGTGGAGTGAGAGTCAGAGGCAAAACGTGTGGAGAGAACATGTCCAGAGCTCTCCAAGTCTCTCACATAACCAAAATGAAATTGAGGTTTTGCAAAAAGGGAAATTGCCTTTTGGAGAATCCTGCCTTTCCTTTCTGTTTTATCCCACCTATTGTTCACAGAGTGCTTTGGGGCCAAACGTACATTTTTCCTGCCCAGTAACAAATTATTTTTTCCCTCAGGACAGACAGTAACTGATATTAAAAAAGGAGTCTGAGCATGTTGGCTTTGAATCTTGATATCATCTCGCACTTATGGCTTTCAGAGTTAGCTCCAGTGAATTTTCCAGCAATATACTTCTCATTGAAACTTAACTTTCAGTTGGTTCAATTTACAACCATTAGTTGGTTAAAAAGTGAAATAACAAAGTCGGTAGCTCCAATTCCTCTGTTTATAAATATTCTAAACAGGCTGGCAACCTAGCAAGGCGGTGATTTACTTGGAAAGGAATGGGGCAGGCGGCTGAGCTCCCCAGAAACCAAGTGTCACTGGCTGCTCCACGCGGGCTTTCCCTGCAGCTCAGGCACGCGGGCGCTTGGCCACGGCCTCTCCGCACAGCGAGCGCTCTTGAGGAGAGGCAGGGGCTTTTATGAAAGTCATATATTTGGGAAAACAACAAGCTGCCTTCAAGCCTGCAACTGAGGCAGCCATCCTCAAGGCTAAGCACAGGCTGAGAACGACTGCTGTGAATTTAATTCTCAAGTCTCTGTAAGGTTCTTTGTTTGAAGTTGCCTAAAGATTTGTGGCTCCTTGATGGAGAGTTAATTAATGCTTCAAATTTGAGTGTCCAAGGAACTTTTTTTTTTTTTCCTGTGTGCAAAGGTTTTGGTGTTTGGCAGCTGTTTTAATCTACAGGCATTAACAGTACACATGATATGCTCTATTATAAAGACTGCTTATTGCAACAGCGACGTGCTTACAAATCTGAAGAACTCAGACAAAATGTCGCAGCCGGAGGCTGTGAGCAAACTGTCTTCGTTAGCCAGGTTTGAATTCAGGCTGGTTTCCAAGGCTGAGTGCTACAGAAAGCTAGAGAATCAAGACCAAACTGGAAGAAGCAAATTTTAGAAGAGGAGGGACATAAGGGATGTGCCAATGAGCTCTGTAGCCTGCTTCGTTACTGGAAGGTGCCTGAAGCAGACTACCATGGAGAGTTCACTACTGTGTAAATACAGACATTTCAAAGATGTTACGTGTTGCCCTCGGTTACTGGAAACCTCTTCTAAGGCAAAGGAGTCATCCATCCCAAAAGCATCAACACTGGCAGACCCAGGGCAAGCTCTTTGATCAAACGCTGACAGCCCAAAATACTGCTCTGAGAGGCACCAATTCTAACCAGCGCTTTGGAGGAAATGCAAAGTGTCATTATTTGCAATTACACGTATGGTCCCCAAGCTGTATTAAGTCTTTGGAAAAGGCTGTCCAACAGATATTTCATACGGCTAAAAGCAACAGATGAAATAAAGAGAAACATCAAAGAGAGGAGAAAGAAAGAAAAGAGCTCTAACAAATGAGAAAGGGCACCAAACACTTTGCTTCTCTGGAAAAAAGCTGTCTAGCAGGTTAGTTTAAAATGCTGGTGTTCAGAAACAGTTCACCTCATTTAAAGTTGATGTTGTAGAGCAGTGGTTGGCCACAAGACCAGCATTCAGGCTTCTGAATGTAAGAGGACACTACTGCCTGTAGGATTGGCATGCTCTCATGCTATTTAGACATGAAAAATCAAATTACAGAATCAGGAAGAACCAATCTCTTGTAGTAACATCTGTAGGATCCAGAAGTGAGGCAAGGGCTGTTCATAATCACCCTGTTCTTCCCGAGTGCTGCATCAAATTACACCAGTGCTTTCTGGAACTCTAAGCACAACAAGGAAAACAACCACACCAAAGCAGGAAGGAGGCAGAACTCAAAAAAAGGTGTTTGCCAACATCTGCTCTTTATGACAGCCACTACCCTACGCACACGCGCTCATTTTCCGTCTCTCCTGAGTCAAAGACTAAATCAGAATCAGCCAGAAGGTGGCCTAATTAGATTGCTTTTATATTCAAAGTAACACCACCTGGAGACATCAACAAGATAAATTATATAAGTTCTCCCACGAAGCGCACTCCTGCATTTGATGAATACGAGGACGCAAAGCTGGGTGGGTTTAGAAACAAAGTCAGAAGAGATTAGCTGAGTTCCAGGGCAGCACCTCAAAGGGTTTTGTGAGAGAACATTAGACATTCATAGGAAGAGGATGGCTTAGGCAACAGCAAATACAGTCTGAATGGCATTTGTGTTTTACTCAGCATAAGGTTTTAGGCTCTAAAAGTGTTTCCATTTTCAAAATGGAGAGAGAAAAATAGGAAAGGTTTCCAGAATATATTTTTAATACCAAACCACTCTACTGTACATATATCATATTGCTATGGCCACACTTAATTCTTGGCCCCTCTCCTCTTTGGGAAAGATGCAGCATGCAAGTGGAGCAGGGAGGATACTGTCTTTGCTTGTTATTCCTACTCTTCAGGGCTATGGAAGTCCTGATACGCTGCAGAGCAAACGAGCCTCTGCAGAAATGACGCGTGATATGGCATGGCCAACTTGAAACACTTTTGCAAGACCTGATTTTAAAAGAACTCAGCATTAAACACTGTGGAAAAAATAAGGCATTGCTTTGACCTAGGTAGTCAGACACCCAAAGATCAAGCAACTATTCAAAAACCACCTTTGCCAAGAGCTTTACTCATGTAGCCCTCCTGCAAAACCCGACCATCAGAAGTCTGATGTCAGAAGAGCCCCAGGGCAGCGAACTGATGTGCACATTAGCCAGTTCCTACATGAAGAAGGTACAACTCAAACCAGAAAACCAAGGCAGACATAGAGCAGTGCCCAGAAGAAGCAGAAAGGCCCGAACGTAGGAATGTGTTCGAGGGTGGAGTAAAAAATATCTACCAAATTAATTTAAGTGGCATTTTTGATCAGAAAGCCAGCAGAGCTATAGAACACAGAGCTGAAATTCTCCATACAAAAGAATACTTGCCTAATTTAAGTTTCCAAATAAGGGAAATATGGGATTACTTTTGAGGTTCAGAAGAACTGTGTGACCCTAACACACCTCCCACCATCTGGCTTAGGCAAGAAAAGACTTTGTTTTTTTGCAGCGTGGGAGCAGGTGGTTTGGATGCCTAGAAAAAAACCCATAACGCTCGGGAAGCACTTCCACCATGAAGCTGCCTTTCTTTCCCAGAACAGTAATGCTCATGGAGACCCAATGAAGTCAATGAAGATCCAAATCTGCAGCCTCTCTGTAGCAGGACCCAGCAGTGAGGCAAAGAACGAGGCAGCCCCAACCTGAGCAGGCTTCCCATACAGGGAATGTGACGGTTGTTTTGAAAATCATTTTCAGAGAAAATGGTACAAATTAGTTCTTTTGATATTTTTCTTTTGATTCCAATTCCCTGTGGGTCTCCATGGCTAAATGTTATACGGTTTGCAGCAGACAGCAGCCGGCTCCGGAGCGCTCACCCAAGGTATTACAAAGAGCACGACGGGTTGTCATGGAGACGGAAAGTCTCAAGTGAAGTGATCAGATGCCTAAAATATTTAATCAACTCTTACTCTGCAGGACAAACATTAAGCAGAATATTTAGCATCAGAGGCTAAATTGGACTTTGTCGGGTTGAAATTAAAAAGGAAGGCAAAGCAGAACCCATCTCAGGAGAAAAGCCGTGGCTGCTAGATGTGTTGCAGGGAGAAGCGAACCCACACAGCAGCTTTCATGGCTACGGCAAGGACGCACCAACTCATCACACGGATGGAAACGGCACAGCAGCCCCTGTGGCTCCCGCCTGCTCCCTGGGCAGGGTGGTGCTGTGAATCCTTTCCAAGGAGGACCGCAGGTTTCCCTGGACACTTCAAACCCTAGTGCAGAAGTGTGTTTTCCTTCTGCCCTCCATCTCCTCCAAGTGACATCCCCAGCTCTGCACTGTGCAAAGGCGCACACACCACCGAGGTAGCTCAGACCTACAGAAACCTCACTCCGAGCTGGTTCTGCTTTAATACTACCCCTTCTCAGGCCTGGAGTAATACAAGAGGCAGCTGTCAAAGGCCATCACACTTAAATAAGTCAGTTCTGATTTGGTAATTAGCGAAAGGGAGCTGTTCTGCGGGACAACAATTAAATAGTTGAACACCAGCTATAGCGTAGCCACCAAAACTTGTGCACCCAGCATTGCTGGGAAGCATTAGTGAAAGATTTACGACCATGTTTTCAGTCTTTCCCGTTATTCTTGGCCCTTATTGCTCATCTCTGCCAGGTTTCTTTTTCTTCTCCTCCTCCCTTTCACACTATGTAGTCATTTCCTCTCCTCGCTTTGCACGAAGCAGCTGGGGGAGAATAGAGAGAAGGCAGAGGAAAGGAGCAAAACACAGGATTAATGCAACTTAGTGCAACTTCCTAAAGTTACTGATAAAGGGCCCTGTGCTCCCTGGACCCAATGAGTGATGCAAGGGTGGCCCCTCTGGCAGCTGATGCCCACAGTGGGCACCAGAGGAGCAGAAGAGTTGATGTGCAGTGTGTAGAGGTTCCTCTGATGACTGCCCTGCCCCACTTGAACAAGTGACACTTGACACCTGGTGCAGGCAGGGGACCATGAACCTGTCCTACCTCGTCACCCCCATCAGAAAGCCTGTCTCCTCTCTTAATCCTGGCTTCCTGGTACCTCTCCCTTCTCCAGCAGCTCCGACTAGCTGTTTTCATAGCTCTGAGTGTTTCAAACCTTGCTTGGCTGCTTTCATCTCTCATTACTGGTGGAAGATTCTCTGAGTCTTCCAAACAACATCCCAGCATCCCAGCCTTTCTTGGCACCCCTCTTTATGCCCTCAGGTAACTACTTGCTGCTTCTCTCATCCTCACCCACCAAACCCTTACCTCTCCGCCAAGGTTATGCCGTGCAAGCAGCTCTGTGCCACAGAGCATTTACAGCAGCACTGCTCCCCTAAACACATGGAGCGTCTTTGCGCTTGTTCTTGTTTTGTGGAAGGCTCTTAGCTTTTAATAAAATCACTAGTCATCTCGTGCAGCGCAGGAAGCTGACTGGCTTTTTAAAGCAATGATCTCCATAGATACACGGGGCAAACATAAGGATCCTTCTGAGCCACAGGCAGCAGAGCTCGAGGGCAGCAAGCAAGCAGCTGCACGGGGACCATCCTATGGGCCCTTGGGGCTGCCACATGACCCCAAAGCAACCACAGTGCCTGGTGCTCTGGGGACAAAGCAGGGCCCTCCTGCTCCTTGCCCTTGGGGTGCGCGGCACACACGAGCCACAGCACCTGGGGTGAGGATTTCAGAGCCCGCAGTCCCTAAAACTGCAGGTGCTTTTGGGTAGAGTCACGCTGTGACTGTGCTGGACTTCACACACTGAGGACACTCACTTGAATAACAAAAACCAGCGGTGAGTTACCAGGGCCAGACACGCACGCAGCTCCCACGCAGCACACACTCCTCTGTGTGTGGAAACACTATGCTTTTTCTATTATGAGGTTTCAGTAATGGGTCATTCAGTATTCGTTCATTAACTGAAACACTCCCGTCTAAAAGCAGCGCAGCCTTGTACCTTCGGGAACCCTAGAGAGATGATCAAAAAAACTCAAACCCTCAGAAAGGTCAGAGTCTGGGAATGCCTTTGTTTTAAATGAAACCAAGGACCGAGCGTTTCAGGGAACCGCTCTGCGTGTTCCTGCCTGTGTAAATCTCACACGGATTTGCTCCAGTCCTCGTGCGCAGCCATCGCCTGGATCAGCCGCCCGTGCACGTCTCCACACCAAACATCCCCCAGGTCCACGATCACAGGGATCTCCCAGGGGATGAGGAGATATTTTAACAGTGCTGCCGTTCGCTGCAAGAGAAAGAGGAGGAGAAACGGGGGAAGGCGCGGGGGATAGAAAAAGGCAAACAGATTTTTCATTACGAGGATGACATTTCCAAATACCATTCCCTTTGGGTGAGGTTTCAGTCAGGCTAGTCAGCTCAGGCAGTGTCAGAACAGAGATGAGGCTGTGCTTCTGAAGAGCTTTTCTTCCGAGGAACCTGAGCCCCTCTCAGAGGGGCATGAATCGGGCCTCAGAGCAGCAGCGCGCGTGAAGAAGGGTTATTCTCCACGTGGTAGCTGGGGGATAGAAATGCAAAGAGTCACAGGGGTGGTTCAAGGGTGCACAGGAAATCTGTGGCACTGCACAGAAATAGACTCCAGACCTCTTGACTCCCAGCCTTGTGTTTTAACCACAAGCTCATTCTTCTTCCCTTAACTATTCAAGAACTTGAAAGCCACGCGGCATCAACAAGTCAAAGATCTGAGCGACGCTTGCCTTAGACGTTGTAAGCATGCACCAAAAACAGTATACGCTCAGGCAGGAAAAGATAATTACCTGGGGTGTTAAGTGGTAAACGTAATATAAATGGAAAATTTATTTTTCCTCCTCGAAGTGCTGCTGGAGCGGACTCCCTATGCTCACTCTTGCTCTCTGTGGGGAAGGGATTTTAGGAAACGGAGCAGGGAGGCAACACTGCTCGTACATGTTTCTTGACCTGGACCTTCCTTACTTCAGTCTGTGAGATATTTTCAAGAGGAACAATAAATATGCCTGAGGCTGTCTGATAAAGATGAGGCTACAAGGAGAATGCAGGAACTAGAGATGAGCTTTTTTTTTTTAACTACTAAAAAGAAGCCTTTCTAGTTTTTTTTTTTTTTAAGGTGATAAATTATTACAGAAATAAACAATAAATAAGCCCGGAAAGATTGTTGTTGCTTAGTGTGTTTGCAGGAAGGCAGGGCAGCAAAGATTACTTTTTTGGAAGAGTAATTCTGCAGCGTTGAACAGTGCAGGTTACTGTAAAAAGACACGAATCCCTAAAATGCGAAGAAAAATTGCTTGTAATTTCACCAGTTAATGCTTAAATGCTGTCTTCTGGGTTGAACTCACCAACTCAGAAAATCATACAAAGAGGGCAGTTTTAGACAGATCTAACCTTCTTTCCTGACTAGGGAGAAAAACTCCGCTCCTTTTCCCATGTTCCATGAGTGTGCAGGTTTGTGGGACGCTGGCTCTTTGCTGCGGGTCTGAAATGAGGCCCATTGCAAGAACCTGGGATGTGCTCTCTTCTGGGATGCCTCTGGACTGCTCTGCACAGATGCATCCCCAGCACAGCTGGCTGGGAGCGAGTCTCAGACAGGCAGAAAACATTTGCCTCTGCTGAGTGGCCAGGCTTGGGCGAGGATCAGTAACAGTAAATCAAAACAAGGAGAAAAAGGAGTGACTTCTTTGCTTATCTTTTGGTTGTGTATGTGTTCTGGGTCCTGATTTTTAGCCTCACTGTGCTACAGTGATACTTTAAAATACACATAACAGATTCCTCCAAACCGCGCGGCTCCCTTCGTGGGCAGCCTCCCGCGCTCAGCGGCTGCAGCAGCCAACGAAACAAGCTGACCCTGCTGCAAAGGCTCCAGCTCGGAGAGCTGCAAGGGCAGCTCCTCTCCGGCGGGTCCTTGGAGTCCTGAGTCCTTCAGTCCCTGCCGGTGCCTCCTAGGGACAAGGGACAGACCCGCAGGGGTGAAGGGAGGAGAACCAGCACGTGAGCAGCTCCCAGGACAGCTCATCCTCCCAGAGCTGAGTTAGCACCCTTCATTAAGCCATTTAAGCCATTTCTTATTGTTACTACTGCATTTATTTTGCTTCGCTGGGGTTTCCCTGTTGGACGGGAACACAGTGGCTAAGGATTTGCTGAGGGCTGGGTTAGATTCATTTTCAAGTCAGAAGTCATGCTCGGCAGACAGGCTATTGAGGGTAACTTATATAAAAGGGAAAATGGCAGCTACATTTGGATAGGAACAAACAAGCTTAAGACCAGGATGTCCCTGACTTCTGAAATTTTGGCCTTTTCCCCAAACCCAGTCCTGAGGGCACACCACATGCAATTGGAGGACTGTACCCCTGTTGTGCTTATTCTGTGGGCTGTGGCTCAGAAAATAATACCTTTTGCTGCTCACAGTTCATACCTTCCAGCTTGACGCTTATTTAGTTGAGCAGGCAGATAAACATGAATGCTTGGGCCTCTTGCAGTCTAACGGCAACAAAAATTACTGGATTTACTACTAAGATTTTACAGGGAACTGATAGAGGTAATCATAGAGAGGCCTGTCCAGATAAAATGAACCTTGAGTCGAATCTTTGTACAAAATTCATCACAAGCCTCAGACAAGGCTTTTGTCATGCATTATCTACTCTTAGCCAGGAAACATAGAGCACAGCGCAGCTCTCCCAAGCAGCACGTGTTTTCCTCTGCCTTAAATTAGAGGGCTCCAAAACGGACCAGGATTTCACAAACCTGAGCTTGTCTCACAAACAAAACACCAAGGACACCAGAGCAATGCCTGTGCTCACGGTATTGAAGGATGCCCTCCTGTTGGGCACCGTGACTCATGTCCCCAAGGTGCCGAGCACCTAAGGAGGCTCTGGCGTTGCCTGCTCTGCACTTGCACCGAGTGATGGTATCGGAGGTGACACATCGGCGTGCTCAGAGCTGGCAACGGTGAGAAAAGGTCACACCGTATCCGATTCAAAACGGGTAGCAAAGAGTACCTAGAAGATCCCCGCTGCGCTCAGCACCAGTCAGTGGAACACAAGTGAATCCGGCCGCCGGTGCCTGGTGTCCTTCCAAAGGCACAGCAATGGGTTCAGGTGGGACTCTTACCTTGCCTTTTTGTTTTTGTTTAGCAACACAATCCCATTCTTTGGAAGAGGGATATTTAATTAATGTAGTAGGTAAAAGCCAGCAAATGATATCTCATCTATGTGTTGCACATCTAGCAACCGTTTCCAATGCATTAGTCACATGGAAAAAGCTCTCCCTGAATACTGGTACTGCAAGGGCGCTTTGGTGAGCCGGCGCACACCGGGGTCAGCTCTTGATGCAGAAACATCCTTGTCTTGAAGAGCTGCAAGAAACTCAAGAAAACGGCGTGAAAGAGACCACTGAAACACTGAGGCTTTCAGGCCCTGCTCCTCAGCCACGTCTAGACTCTGACACACAGGAAGCCGAGGGAGCTGGCACCTGCTCGGGCTTCACCTCTTTGGAAGATGGAGAAAGCACAAGAGCCAGAGCCAGACTCCCTGTCTGCTGCCACAAGCCCAGCCCAGCGCTGCGGCTGCCACACAGTTGCTCAGCACCGGGTGACACAGCAGTGTTTTCACCGTTACCATGGCATTCTGCAAATGTGGCCAGCACGAAATTAAGTGGACAAACCTCACAGGTTTGGTGGTTTGGAGAAACATCTGCATGGACCTGGCTGGGCTAGGGGACAGGCTGTCCTTGTTTGGCCATTCCTCTTCAAAAGGAAACACAAAAACGAGTAGAGATGCACCCTGTTCTAAGGGTATCTGCTAAGTCTAGAGGAAAGGGTGTGAGGAAAGTTAGATTCACATCAAGAAAAGGGGAGAGGGGAGGGAGGGAGGAAGGAAAGTGTCCCATGGGAGAGTATTTTGTACAGTGCAGAAAGGCAGAAGGGATTAGGAAAGGGAGAGATGAAGGGAGGATATGATAGAGAAAAGTGTTCTCTAAATCACAAAAGATAATTCCTCTTTCAGGGAGATCCAGATGGATATTATACCATAGATGACAACAGCAGTGCCCTATGCATTGAGTGTGATCATATAATCTTGGACATCTTCCCAGTGGACCTCGTGGTGGGCATCTCCATTCTCCAGAGCACCTGCCAGCTCTGCCTTTGGTTCTGCAGAAGATCAGGTTCTCCCTAAGGACATCAGTTTCTCTGGGCTGCCATCCGGATACATTAGCAATCTCCAGCCTCGGCAAAATTTAGGAGTCCACTTAGGAGGGGGTAGAAAGCAGCAGCATGAACCTCGCTAAAACGTTGTATCATAAATAGCTGGAGTTACTAGGATTTCCCAAGGCTACTCTGATCTATCTTACTAAAGCTTCCTATCACACATTACGTGAAAGCTTAAATCAGAGGTTGAGATGAGATTCTTCTTCCTAAGTGCTACACACAATAAGACACAAGTGACTCAGAAAGTGCCTCCCTTTCCAGCACGAAGTGCTGTCTGGAAGGAGATGCCAGGACGTCCTCCACTGCCTGCTCCCCTCCTTGCGCTGTCGTGCGTACGGCCCAGGCTCAGCTGGGGCTGCAAGCAGAAATAAACCAAAATACCACAGGAACAGCTGTTTTGCTGGATATTATGGCACTGAAACCCAAGAGTGCTGCAAATTTTCAAATAAAGCTTTTTCCCATACGAGAAACTTCCAGATGCGTGAGCCTGAGTGTTTGTGAACAAGGAATGCTTGGCTCGTAAGCTTGTCCTTTTGAAGTCTGGCCCTTGCCATTTCATTTATAATAAATGCATAATAACTCACTGAATAGCACAGTACCTCATGAGAACACCGGTGCGTGGCTTGGTGTGAGGACATGCATAATTCAGCACGGGGCCACCATCAACGCGACAGGCCACATGCTCTGGCAGAGCCTCCTTCCCTGGATCCACTGCTCCTGAATTACAACTCCCCACACTGAGAGCAGGCCTTAGTAAAGGATTCGTGAGTGTGATAAGCCACTTCCCCAACCTGAAAACCAACATATACCCCGCTCAACCTGCTATAACCTATAGCACAGATCACTAGAAGAAAAACTGTGAGTACTTAAACTGCGACAAGAAAAACTGTAAGACGACAGCAAGATTACAGAAGGCTAGTATAAAAAAATCTCTTCATTTGACAGCAATTCATGGTCTGGTTAGTGAAATAAACCCTATGTCATCCAAGCAGGTGCCCCAGCAAGCAGCATATGCTGGGATGTTGAAGACGACACATTGGTGTTTACGCAAACGCCTCAGAAAGGATGACTTCTCTTCCAGCCAATGTGCTATGCGAGAAAGACTAGCTGGATTCATTACCAAGTGCTTCTTTGTCATTCAACCAGAATTTGAGACCATGGACTGGTGGGGTTTGCTGCACTGAACACAAGCCAACACAGTCCCAGGCCAGTTGCACAGCTCCCCACGGCTGACTGAAGTGATCATGAGGTGCCTGAAAGCCATGGAGACGCCAGCCAGGTTTCTGATTTGTTCAAATAAATGGTCTCTAAGCAAAAGACATGCTCCTACTTTTAACTTAGCCTAGAAAGGATACAGATCAACCCTTCAGCTGCTGATCGGAAGATGAGAGGAAAGCTGGAAAAAGCAATCAGGTGATATTCTCTGTGCTGTTTTGAAGCTCCTGAGTATTCAGTTTTCAAGGAGGCCATATAAGCTAGAAGCAGTTGCCCTTCTGAAGAAAAACAGACCTTAATCACATACATGCTTTTTTTGAGTTAAATCCCAAGGTTAGCATTTTACTTGCAGAGCAAGGAGAGTGCTTTTCTTGAGCAATACTGTGCAGACGCTTTCTGCCAGACGGCATGAGAGCGCAGATGCCTTTCAGGCTTCCTTATCTGCGCATGGTATCTGATGCAAGGTGCACTGAGTGCTTCGCAAAAGTTTTCAAAAATTGGCAGCGTCTCCAGCTGCTGAAGTCTCTTGTGCTTCTAGCCCCATCAGGAGAACCAGGGGCTTCACAAATGCTACAGACAGGCAATTATGTCAGCCCCAGACACACTTGGTCTTGCCGGGAAACACATGACTGTCTCTACGTCCATTAAGGAGCATTTACCCAGGTGCAAGCCACAAATGCCAACCGCCCACGATGCAGCACAACCATATCCTTCAGAAATTAGATTCCATTTGAGCGCTACTACCTAATAGCAGAGATCTCTCTGAAAACGTACGTGACAAGCCAGAGGAGGCCTGTGCGTGAGCTTCTTTAGGGACAGAGCACACTTAGGAGGCACGTGGCCTTTTTGGTGTCAAGAGCCAAACTTAACCTACTCTTCCTGTTCTGAAACGCCTGCTCAGATGGCTCCCACACACACGACATGAGATGGTACCCCTGGAAACTATCAGCATTCAGCAGGCACACCAACGGAACAGCTTCGAGTGAAACAACAAGTCAACAAGCTCATCTACATCCTTCCAGCATCATTTCCTAAAAGGTGATGTAACCACACAAGCATACCACAGCACAAAACGTCCGTGCCTTGCACAAACCCTGGGCACCTGCAGACTTTAGGGAGGGCAGACAGAGCTAAACTTTGCAGCTTCACATCTACTGGAGGATGCAGGTGCTCATTGCCTGGCTTACACGCTGTGCCTGCGGCTAGGAGCCGGATAAGCTAGATATCTGCTGGAAAAGAAAACAAAAAAGCTTTACAATATTTCTGACCAGCATGGAATACAGTGGAAAACAGTCAGCAGAGAGACTTCTCACATGGTCTGTAGCGCAGACTTACCGGCCTACCGGGGTTCAACAGCTCAAACAACACCCTGGTGTGAAATTCTGGCCCAACGCGCTGCTTGGCAAAGCTCCCATGGATTTAACTGGGGCCAGCATTTCAGCCTGACCAAACCGTGTCCAACTGCTGACTCTTTTAAAAGCTAGCACACGACACGGAGTGCTTTGTGCATGAGGATATATGTTTTCAGACAAAGCAGAGTCCTTTTGTGCAAGGAGGCATGTGCGGGGCGACTGCTGCCAGCCCAAACCAGGGGATAAAACCAGCTGTGGTGCCTGAGCCCCGGCCGGCTTGTGACCTCCTCGCACATGGCCACTGCTCTCCCAATGGGACAATAACAATAGTCCTGCCCGGACTGTGACCAAGGCCCTGCCCCTTCTGCTCTGAAATCAGCTCTACCGTCTTCAGCTTGTACTGGCCGTTGTCGGCTTCATCCGAAGCCCGTTACACAGCGCCAGGTGTCGCAGCACAGCGCTCCCGGGAAGCAAATCCAGCCAAGGCTGCTCCAGAATGAGGCATCGGAGGAACAACACCACATGAGCCGCTTCATGAGTCAGTCGAGTACCAGGACTGAGAAAGGAGGGTTACGTTTCCCTCCTTCTTTCCCCAACTGAAGAGATTTAGTTTCTTGGTATGGGTTTACTTCCCCCACACTGTCATCGCCTGCGGGCGTTCAGAAAAGCAGCAATCTATTTTTACTAGCCATTTTAGTGCATTTTATTAATGCTGCTTCCCCAGGCTCAGAGCTGGACAAATTGTTTACGCTAATAAGCGATCCGTTTAATTTAGCCCATTTTTTCCTATTTGTGGCTCGACCATCAAATTGTCCCGACTTGCATGTTTGTAGAATTAATTGTAAACATTCACCAAGCAGATTATACAAGCACATTTCAATTGATGAGCTGTTTGCAGGCCAATGCCTTTGAAAATACCCGATTTAGTCTTTTCCCTCGGGGGTATGTGGCTAGTTGCCTAATTCACACACTCTTTTCTGAGGAAAAAACGGAAACTCTTAAAACAGGCGGACACTGATGGAAGCACGTTGGCTACTGAACAAACAATAATGCCCCTCTACGATGAGCTTCCAGGTTGTGTTAAAAATCATTTACAAAATGTTCAGGCCTCGCAAATACACTGCTAAGCTAACAATCTAAATAACCGTGACCTCTGGAAACCAGGAGTGAGATCTAATCACAAGCAGTCACGAATGGCTTCCTCCTCCTTCCACCAGCTCCCGTTCTGCGCTCCCGAATTTGCCTTTTATCCTGCAGCTCTGCGAAACCCGCAGAGGGCAGACATCGAATCCAACACCGACCCACGCGCAGCTAATCACGGGAACGGGACTAGTACTAATGAAGGGAAATTTGACTGAATAGGCAAAATACTACATGGAGTAATTTGTCTTGTAAGAAACATTTAAAAATATGATTTTAGAGATGGATTTGAATAAATGATTGTCGTTCGGATATGCTGCATGGACACCTGGGAGACATGTGAGAATATTTCATAGCAAAGAGCCTTTACAAGTATTATCTTAAGAGGAAGAATTGAGATTAATGGAGTAATCGACAAAAAATCTGCTGAAGACAAAGAAAAATTACACCAGAAAACTTTTAAGTATTTGATGTATAAAAGTATAGCATAGTATTTGATGTATAAAAGTGAAAGCTTAGAAATTTAATCATGAACTCCAATTCTATCACAAAACTGCAATAGGTTTTGGCTACGAAAAGCTACTTTAATTTTTATAAACTCTCAGACATCTCTGAAATCAGCAAAAAACGAGTGTTCTTAACAGAGTCTAGGGCCTAGCATGATATTAAAATTAGATTTTAATATCATCTGGAAGATAATTCAGACAGCTGTGATGATAGGTGATACAGAGCAACACGTCCTGAGGGCCACAACTTTGTTTGCAAAGAAAGGTGAGATTATTGTGGCCTTGTTATAAGAAAATTCCTATGCACCGACCACAGCAGCGGTGTAAACCAAAGGCTGGAGACCTGCTGCCCGCCCCAGTGGCTGCCTGGAAGCTCAGAGATTTCCTGCATAGGTCTAGCTCCTTCCTGCTTTCATGGGGATGGATTCTGAAGCTGGCACAAGAGTTTTCTCCCTGTTTTCAAACCAGCAAGGACATACCCACTGAGTCCACCTAGATCTTGGTAAATATCTGCAAACAGCAAAGTGGTTCTTGCCAAGTTCCTGCTCCAAGGAACAGTTCAAAGCAATGGTGACATGTTGAATTAGGGCAGGATTCCTTTTCTAAGGAAAAATATTATAAAATAAATACTTACTACAATTCGTATGGGTAAGCGCATGCTTACCTACCATGACTTGGAAAAGACTCCTGCCACTTTAGGCAGTTGTCACAGTTAAGATTCAGGAATTTTGGTTCCGAGTTCCTATGTGGAAATACTTAAATCTCTTCCCAATATATTTACAGTGTTTTCATATTGCAGCCCAGCAAACATTTCCAATGTGCTATGACTCAGTACTTTTTTTGCAGCAGGAACACAATGAAAGATCTGTTTCTCATAGTATTTTGGCAGAAAACAACTCCGTGGGCTGGTGTTGGCAACACCACGGTCTAAGAATAGGGCATTTTTCAAGCAGAAAGTTGTTGCATTTGGACACAAGCTAGGTTTGCCTAGACCTAAAGAAGCTGCTGTGTTCAGCGAAAGGAGTAATTTGGAAATGCTTACACTACAAGTTAAGAGTTCGATAGTGTCTACCGAAATAAATATTCCCTGTGAGGGCTGCAGTCGCAAGGAATAGGCGCTGCCGTGCGGAGCTGGGGCGAGGGCAGCCCCTCGGCCGTGGCCTCAGGGCGGCAGTGGCGCGCATAGCGCTCGGGTACAGCTGTGCGAGCGACGCCTCCCGCCACGCTTGGGCACGTGGCGAGGACGGCACCTGGGTGGTGCTTCACGATACGCCTAGAACATTACCTCTGTATTCATAAAAATGCAATGGCTGGGTGAGACGGAAGTAACAAAACAGCAGGGAAGCGAGAGCCGAGGCTCCCACAACCAGACCCTTCTTCCCCAGCATCCTCAGCCTCATCTTCCAAGCCGAGCCCAGGCTGCCTGGTCCCCCTAGGCCCAGTGGAGCTGCAGCGTTTCCTCTGGCCGAGGCTCTACCCACAAACGTAGGCGACACGTATTGCTCTCTACAAATTAATGCAGTGCAGACAATTCCCTTAAAACCCCAGCTACAGTATTCGCTTACTAAGGGTAAAACTTGCCAAGTGACTCATGGCCTGTCTACGCCGTCAGTTTGATTTCTTATTTCACTCCAGGGCCCTGGTTTCCTGATTATCCTCAGTGCTCACGTGCTGCTTCTGGCTTCCCTCTGAAATAAGCCCATTACTCCCCTCCAAAAGGAGCTGCTGGCACAGCTGGCAGAGCAGCAGCTCCAGGCAGATCACTTTGGATGTGCTCCTCCCAGAGTCAGACTCCTGCTCCCTGTGACACCCCAGAAAACCGTCCTCCTCCACTCCAGAGGCACCCGCACCCCTGCGGGACCCTTGTAAAGAACGCGGCCGCCTGCAGCCGCTCACATTCAGGACACCGTTGCTTCCTTGGCCTGCCCTTCACAGCTACAGCAGCTGTTTTCAGCACCCGCAGCGCTGCGTGAGGTCTCACTCACCTCTTCCACGCGAGGGGAACGAGGAGCGGGCACTGCCAGCAACAGCAATGCCTTGTCACCTGTCAGAACCGAGGAGACCTTCCCTCCAACCTCAGCCTGAACACTCTTTCACCTGGGGACATTCACCCCCATACGTACTCACCTGCAACACGTTATTACAGGTGTTCCTACCTAAACACACGGCCTCTAATGAAGCAACAGCCACGTGTCATTGCAGGCAGGTGATAGACACAGTTAATGACGCCGCCTTGAGACATTCCCTCTCTACCCATTAATCCAGCTCCTTGGAGACTTGTTCTAACACTCCAAACTAAGAATAGGCGCAGACGGAAGAAACAGCTACCGCTTTGAAACTTGGATGACATTTTAACTTAAGAAGAGCCAGGAATGTACATGTGTGAACTCCTGCCCCCTTAGGGTTTTTTTTTCCCTCCAACAAATGCTAATGAACAGCTTCCAGCTATTGGCATTAAAAAATAATCAGCCTGTCAGGGAAATGTTTATTTCCTCAAATAGGGAAGACTTCCCTCAAGCTCCCTCTCACCATCATACGGGTTGGATGGCAGCATTTTGTCCTGCATTAGTGACACATTTATGGGCTGCTATCTTGAGGGCTAGTAACAAAAAATTCACATTTTTCCAAAAGAGAAAACTCTTTCTGCTATGAGATGTAAAACTACGCTCCAGGCCTAGAAAGTTCCAACATATCAGACTTCAGTGTAACATTTTAAGGTGCAGAAAACCAACTTAAAATTATTTCTGAAGGAATTCATTGATTTTTTTCTCCAAGTGTGCTGGTTGTGGTGTAAAAAGCATTTGAATTCACAGAAAAGAAGGGTCTGAAAAGACTCACAACACAATTAAAATTCACAGGTGCACACACGAATTAACAATGTAGAACAGAGGCTGTCAGCAGGCAGATTAAACCTTGGAAAGCTAGAGATCACAGGGCTATTAAATACCTTTAGCTTTGCCACTGACCTGAGGTGTGTCTTGGGCATGTCTCTTCACCTCGCTGCAACTCCATTCCCCACCTGCAAAATGAAGATAATCACATGTAACCTCCTGTATGGAGTGCTTCAGATGGCAAGTGCTATATAGATCCGTGGCTCTGGGTTATTAGGCAGACCTGGAGAGGAGTAACACAGATAACATGCAGTTTCTCTGGTTCTGAGCAACAGAATTATTTGTTGAACACTTCCTACCACTCTGTTTCTGTATCCTCACAGCAGCTAGTTGAGAGCACATTCTCCTTGTAATGAGGATTTGAAAGTACCAACCTTCCCTCCTTATGAAGTACGCATAGTGCTATTCATAATGTATCACTACTCGCAGCAGCAAAGGAAGAGCACAGATGTGCTCGGCCTTGCCGCTGCGAGCACAAATGCATTTACTCACAGGTCTAAACCATCTCCTTGTTTAAACGTCAATTTCTTGGAGTCTATTTGGCTGTAATAGCCACTCACTTGATACAGGACATGTGGGTCTGTCCTTCCCAATTCTTTAGCATAAAGGCAAAGCAGCAGCCTGCCTGAGATTTCTTGGGGCTGCTTTAAAGATACCCAGGCAATTCTTTGAGAAACCACAAGAGATCATTTTAGCCTTTCTCAAAATAAATAAATAAATAAATCAAGTCAGCTCCAGTCAGCGCTTGTTTTTCTAGAACTTATCATGATACACTGAGATCAAATATCTAGCCTGCTACTTTAACTAGGCAAAAAATCCCAAGCCCATGAGGGAGATTCTCGGTTACCTTGAAAAGCCATTTGCTCAAATTCCCCTATATTTGGGAATTTGGGAATTTGGACTGTGATTTCCACCATTTTGTGATGGGAAGGAAACCTCCTCCTGCCCCAGCGTGGCCAACCTGCATATGCAGCTCTTCCAGATGCCTCACGGCTCTAACTCCACTGAAATGATACTGCTCCTCTGGAGTCCCACTGCTGTGATAGCAAGTGGAACCTCTCTGACACAGACAGACTCAACAGCTTGAAATCTGAACGGAGAACAGCGTAACGAGAGAGCCATATGGTGTCTGAATTAATGTTACAGCAAAACACCACCAGGTAAGCCTGGAATACAGGAGAGATCTGAGAGAAGTGCCCTTCTCTCCTCCAGGGATCGGAGAGGAAAACATGAGGCAAAGCAGCACGACAAAAGAACCCAAGACTCTGGCAAGGTCGATATCAACCGCTTCTTCCTCGGCACAGCAAATAGATCATGCCTGGTTTTTAGGCATTCTTAGGGTTACAGTCTATGAGTTCTCGGTGGCTCCTTTTGCCTCTCCTCTCACCCAGCAGCCCAGGGACAAGGACAGGGACAGGGACATGTTTCCCCAGTTTCCACCTCGCCCATATTCGCCCAGCCCAGAGCACATTACACGCTGCCAGGCCGGAGACGGGGGTCGTCTCCTCCGCAGGGACTTCCAGCCCACCCCAAACACAGCAAGGATCTATGTCGGGACACGGAAACAGGCGTCTCGGCAGCAGCAGCTCTGCTACACACTGTGCACAACCGTGGAACCAAGACAAATGTGACAACAGCGTTGTCAATCCCCAAAACAAGTCAGATCAACAAAAAGATCCACAATGTCACAACTGTGTTGGGGGATTCTTATCTCAGGTTAGGCTGGGACCATTTCACTGATAACTGCAGGAACCCCATGAGACTAAAAAAGTGCTTTTAGTATTTTTATCTAGAAACCACAAAGTGGGAGAGGGAGACTGACTTTTCTTTTTTTTTTTTGTATTTTTTAAGTATGGTGAAACTCCAAGACTGTTAGGATAGCAAGAAGCTTGTACCTGTTATACACTATAAACATCTTGTTAAAATCCCTAGTCTGCAAATGGATACCCCACCTACACAGATAATTTCTGATAAAACAAGCCTTAAAGACCTCAGGTGCCCAGGCAAAAGGAAGAACAGTGTGATTCTCTTCGACCCTTTCTACCACAGCCCAGCATTCCTGGGAAAAGCACCTTTCCCTTTTCCCTCAAACAAACCCCAGAGGTAGATGCTGAAGGCACCTATGCGGTTACGTCCCTGCTGGTGGCCGGAGCTTAGGCAGAGGGCACGTTGGCACGTGCTCGTGGTAGCGCAGCAGCCCCATGTCCCTGCTGGGGCCCATCACTCGCTGCCACGGGAGTGACGGAGCAGCCCCAAGCCCACGTGTGGCACCACTGGGACAACGGAAAGGCCGCTTCCCACCGCCTTTTAGCTGTTTCCAAGTTTTGCAGAGGCACGGAGGCTTCCTGATGCTAAAGTCATTGAAAAGAAAAAAAAAAAAAACAACAAAAAACCCCTTGAACTTCCTGTTCAAGCATTGCCATTGCAGCGGTTTCACTTGGCTGCACACCATGCGCTGCGGGAGGAGGAAGAGGAGGAGGAGGAGAGCGGCGGTGCGAGCGGCACCCCGCGGTGCGGCCGCCGCTGCGGAGCCCCACGCGCAGGGCATGGGCACGGGCCCTGGGGGCCGCAGCAGCACCATGATCCTGGGTGTCCTCGTGGCGCTCTGCTGCGTCCCGGCCGCGCGCGGAACAGGTAAGCGGGCGACGCGGGCGCCTTTCCCCTCTTCTGCCTCGTGTCCATCGCTCGCGTCCTTCGCCAGGTGGGAGATGGCCCTGATGCCATGGGAGCAGGGCTGAGCCCCCCGCGGGCTCCGGGATAGGCAAAGGAAAGGAAAGTTGTGTGTTGAGCTCAGATACACGAGGTTGGGATCTGCTAAGGACCTGATTTTTGCTTTGTTTGGTAGTGTGTTGATACTGGCTATCCAGCTTTTCTTTCCTTCCCTTTTTTCTCTCACTGCAAACATCTTCAGCAAGTCTATCTACGCTTTGGAAGTCTTGAAGTCTTGGTGAATCTTACTGAATGGTGGGTTGCTGCGGCAGAGGGTGTTTTGTCCCGGTGCTGCTCCTCGCTGACACAGCCTCAGTATGGCCAGAATTAACACCTCATTCCAGGGGGTACACCAAAACGCAAAGCAAGGCATGGCCCGATGGGTCTTGCTGGGCTAATCTTGAGGCAGCCAATTTTCCAACTTGCTGGCCTGGGAGTGCTTGTTGTCAGGTCTTCTCCGGGTATCACTGCTTTGTGTTTTACAGGGAACATACAGAAAGCAACAAAGAATCTGTTTTCCAGTGCAAAACTTTTCACATATGTAACATCTTTAAAGAGTTGCTTTTCGTAGAGCTGTAATTGCTTCTATTTTTCCCCTCATTTATGCCTTATTTTCTATAGTTCTCTTTCTTCGTAAAGGCACTGCAGCTGCATGAAACCCTGTCTACTTCCTCCTTAAACTACCCTGTGCTTTTTCTTCTTTATACTTTAACCCATATTTATAATTTGTGCTTCCAACATCATAATTACTTCCACAGCAGGCAGACGGCTTGTCAGAGAAGGCACTAACTGTAGGACAGGATAAGTAGCAGTAACAGTTAAAAGAAATTCCACGAGACATCAGCAGCTCCTAAACAACTCTTTTCAATTGCCACAATATAGCGTGCAGTACTCAGAAACAGGGGTGATGCCACAATTCCATAGACCTATACACTTGCTTGGCACTCAGAACTTGACTTTCTCCAATGACTTCATCAAGACTGCTCAACTGCTTGAGGTTAAGCACATGCGTTAACTTCTTCAGGCGCTCACCTTCTCATGCTTCATTCCCATCTGTTTTCATTTTGGTCCTAAGATGGGTGACCTTTAGCATGCGGAAAGTGTAACGTCCCCAGGCCATCAAGGCCTGAAGCAGTCTGTTTTGGCAAAGACAACTGACTTTGCCCTGTTCTGCTGTCCAGAGACCGCACCACCAAGGGCTGCACGTTTGGCTTGAATAGGGGAACTGTAAAGCTGGAAGGGGCTATAAAAAAAACAGTTTGCTCCTTCCCTGTGGCGGTAGTGCGAATGCCTACAAGGTTTGTCCCCTGCCCATCTAGTCGGCTTCGTAGTTTCTTTGCGATGGTCTCTTGCGGAGGCAGTCGGCTCAAGCTGCGTCTCCTGCTTGTTTTGTGAATTAAGCAAGGCAAGGGGGTTCCCACTGCCACGTGCCACAAATGACCTCACCTCTCACTACCCACAGAACCCTCCGGCTTATGGTCGCCGGGTGTCAAATCAACCTCTAACCCACTAGGGTTACCAGAATGCAGGAGAGGCACAAGACAAGGCTAGCTGAGATTAGATGACATAATAAATTCTTGCAAAAAAAAAAAAAAAAAAAAAAAAGCCTTCTGCTTAAACCGCGCTTGATTAGAGCAAAAGCCTCCCCTTCTCACATCCCCAAGGACGTAGGGAGCCCTTTCTTGCCTGTGCTTAGATGCGACCCAACTTCCGCCAGCTTCTTTGTTCTGGCAAGTAACTTCTTGAAGTTGCTGGTCATGGAAAAAAAAAAAAAAAAAGAAGAGTACAATATATATATTTTTTTACAGAAATCTTTTTTCCAGTAGCTGATTATGATTCATGGAAAGTTTTGAGAAAAAAAATAATCTAAATATTATTTCCCATGCTTCGTTATTTCTGTTTTGTTTTCTCGGAAAAAAAGAAAGGAAAAGAATTTTGATGGAGTTTGTTTGCATCAGGGAATGTGATTAGCCAGTGTTTTTACTGATACTATGTATGGATGACATTTTTTCAAGATGCAAAAAACCTCACACACGATTACAAGATAGGTTTAACCCAACAAATAAAGCACAAAAAGCAGCTTAGGCAGCATTTAGAGGTAGCGTCCGCCCATTACGTATAAGTCCGAAGATCCCATGGAAGCAGCGTGCCAGCAGCGCCTTCCCATTTCCAGGCTCTGCAGCTCTCGGAGGCTGCAGAGAGCAGTGTTTCGTAGCTGCCCTTTGCTCGGCTGCCTCGGAGAAGGCCGGTGCCTGCGTGTAGACAGTTATTCTCATGCAGCAGGACTGCACGGAGCTCGGGAAACAGCAACCTGACTTACGGGAAAGCATGCACTAATGGAAAACATGCACTAAATGTTTCAGAGTTTCACCATTTTACCCAACCCGGAGTGACATTTATGAGAAAAAACATGTTTGTGAAGGCGCAAGCAGCTCCAGCTCCCTTTGCCCAGATGTCCCCAGCCATGCGCGCCTGGCATGAGCTCTCTGCCTTCTCCTTGCGCTATCCTACCGATAATACACTCAAGTCCTCCTCAGATCACAAACGAAGCAAGGGATGTTTGGCCTTACTGAATTTCCTCCTGGAAATAATGAGCCTTTTGGCAGGACATGATCCTCAAATGAACTTTTTCCACTCTGCAAGTCATCCTACATCCCAATATCAGCAGCACAGAGCCAGGTTATCAACACTCAGCCTGCACTGCACAGCAAACAGACTAGGCCATAAATCCATGGGATAGAAATAAACTGAATGAAGTGCATTAGAAGAGTCTGGTCTCCAATTATCAGGACAATATTATGGTGGGGACCATTTCATTTGCAATGAAAAACAGGTATTTTGGCTAATGCTTAAGTGCTAATGCTTCTCTAAGTGTCCGGTTTGAATACTCATTTTGGTTGTAAATTGAGAGAGAAAAGGTCTCTTCTGAACACATATTTAGCCCCTATGACAACAGAGGTTGGCACTACTGCACTGGAAATCCAAAGAATAGCTCTGTCTGAACTGAGATGCGTAGAGTCATGCCAGGCTAAAAACAGGACAATTCCATAGGAGACCTGCACGTTCCTACCTAGGCCGCAGATGGACCTTCTGGACAACAAAAATACGATCAACTACCAGGTCTTTAAAGGGGTGAAATCTAAACCTCACCTCTTGTTAAAATGCCTTATAAGCCTATGCAGGAGGCTTTGTCGGAAAATGCTGATTCGATGAAACTGAAGTGTTTTGCTGAAATGTCTTCGTTTCGATGAAAATTCGCCACTGTCAGACAGCTCCAGCAGAAACCCGCCTTGGCTACTGTTGCTGTGTCACCCAGTTCTGGCATCCCAAGTTTTGTGGCTCTTGCTGTTGAAAGAATGAGCAAATGCTTGCTCTGCACCAAAGCACAGTTCTTCACAGCACTTGGGCTCCCTGCAGCGGGAATGGCTGTGATGAGCCAGCAGAGCATTCCTTGTCTCATGCCTGCCTGCTCGCTCAAGAAGACAGCGCTGATAAACAAGACTTCGAGTGAGAAAGTGAACAACTTCAGTGGTTTCATGGGCTGGGTTGGGAACTGGAGAACCTGCAGGCCACAGATTGTTTTTAGTGTCCACACCTGAGCGATAGCACTGGCCAACCCAGGCACCTCTGTGCTTACCTCACTCCTCACCCCGGTCTTTGCTGTTTCGTGTCTCACCATTGCTGGGCCAAGGTAGCTCACAGAGGGCTCCTGCATCGCTCTCCAAACTTCCTCGAGGCTAACCTGGCTTGTTCTCTGCAGCCTTTGGAGTGCTGAGGAATAATGGTCTTACAGACCCTCTCAGCAGCTTACAGATACCTAGACCTGACAGGAAATTTTCAGTCACATGGTGCTGTGAGAGGGGGAGCTGGCTGAGGAGTGGCAATTCAGCAAAGCCAGCAGCAAACCTCCGTCAGGAAAGTTTCTAACACTCAAAGTGGCATTTCAGATAGAAGAACGGGAACAGGAGCCCAAGAGAGCCAGACAGAGTAAAGACTTTCACTTGAAGGCTCAAATGAGCTGAGTTTCCATGAAGACTTGCATGGTTTTATGTACACATGGAAGGGCAGTCCTTCTGGCAAGTTCCTAGCTTAAGATTCCAAACTTCCTTCTCTTGCAGTCCACCACTTGAACAGTAGGGCATTGGTTGCATAGGATGATTTCTCTTGGAAGAAGCTGTCTCTGCATAGTCCTTGTGGTGTTTCATTATTTGTTTCATTATTTGGCAGATGGTAGCAGAGTCCTATATGTCAGAAAACATTTCCTGTTTGTGTTTCAGGCCAGTCAATCCAAACTGAATTATACCTTCATGTGACATGTTTTTTTGCAGGCCATGTAAGTGCTAAGTGCCCATGCACTGGCAAATTAGTCATCTCCTGGGTCCTTTGGGAGATTAAGACTGTACTTCAAGTGCTAACTAGAGAAATGACTTTTTATTAAAGCAATAACAGTTTATGCTTTTAGTGTTCATCATCCAAGGTCTAAACCTTTGAGGAGTTTGCAGGTGGAATTTGCTGAACCACTTCTAGTCTGTCCTTGGATTGAAAAGCAGAGGATAAATAATATTCTTAATTCTGACAGATAAAATAAACATTTAGTTCCTTGTACTTCTACTCCATGGCATTCTATGGGAACCTACTTAGTAGGAGAAAGATAGACCAGGGTGGCCTTACACATTCATCCATATACACCCAGAGTATACACCCCATATACACCCCTATGAGTCTCGATGTTAAGTCTTAGTTACACGGGCCTCTTTCTGTATTAACTAGCATTCCGACTCTGAAAAAAACACCCTTGACCTCGCAGGATCCCCTACTGACTATGTAATTATTTATATAAAGGGGAATTGCTGCAGCAAGAGCTCCTGTGAGAAACTGCTTCTGCAGCTCTGTGGTTCAGCACTGGGAGTGTCAGATGGGGAGAGGTGGAGAGGGCTGCACAGGGGCGTGTGTGGTTCTCAAGTCTCCTGTTGCATTTTATAAACAAGAGTGCTTTTTTCAACTCCCCCCCTCCAGAAAACAAGATTTTAGTGGCTCAGCATCCTTTGCTCATCGTAGCTAACGAGACAGCGAGGCTGGTCTGCAACTACACGTACAACGGGACGGGGAAGGAATTCCGAGCGTCGCTGCACAAGGGGACAGCCAGTGCAGTTGAAGTCTGCTTTATGTCATGGAACATGACCAAGGTTAGCAGCAATTCCAATAAGGGATTCAACTGCAAGGGGATTCACGATAAAGATAAAGTAATCTTCAATCTTTGGAATATGACTGCCAACCAAACCGACATTTACTTCTGCAAAATTGAGGTGATGTATCCACCCCCATATGTCTACAATGAGAAGAGCAATGGGACCGTCATTCACGTGAAAGGTAAGTGGAACCTCCGTAGGCCCTACGCACTCCCCACATGAAGGCAATGAGCTTCCTTCCTAGGAAGGAAGGAAGATGAGTTGCCCATTAGGACTAAATTCCTGCTTCTCAGAGAAGACATCTCAAAGCACTGCATGATATGGTTGATATGGGGCATGTTAGAGCAAAGAGTAAATAAGCAGAGGTCAAGGTTCTTGCTTTTATGTGCTTGAAATTGTTTTTGTTCTCTTCCTTAAAGAGACACCCATCCAAATACAAGAAGCTCAGCCTGCAAACTCTTACTGGATTATGGTGGCAGTGACTGGAATTCTTGCTTTCTACAGCACATTAATAACCGCAGTCTTTATTAACTACTGGGTAAGAAACAACATTTTTTTTTCCTCCTTTGTTCCTTTCCAGTGGCCCTAGTACAGTTCTCAAACTACATTTGCTTACCTACACCAGTTCACTGATATCTCTCATTTTAAGGACAACAGTGCTTCACCCTGGTGACACACGCACACCCAAGCTCTACCCAAGGCAAGCTGAAAGCCCAGGTGCTCTCCAGGTTGGCTGTCAGCCCTCTGCAGCAGAGCTATAAGCCAAACAAAAATATCTTAGCATTTGCCATGCCCTGCGCACCAGCAGTACAGACAGTTTGGGACACTGTCTCCAGCTCTTGTAACACGTGAGGGAAACACAGCACTACAAGTACTCCTGGACAAACCCTTTCAGACTACTCTGACAGAAGGGGTTCACCTGCAGTAAAGCAGTCTTCAGAGGCCAGGCTTCGGCCAAGACCATCCACATTGGCGTCTTCAGCCCTTCCAGAAATTCCCTCAAGCACTCACTATTCTTGCAAGAGAATAGGGGCACTGGGATCTCACTGGCGCCTCCTCTGACTCCGTATGTTAATCCCGAGATGGTAGAGACGTTCATATGGATCATTACTTTTGCTTTCTAGTCGCTCTGGAGAGCTGGCTGGCTCAGGTCCCATCCAGTTCTGCCTGGTCTAGCACCCAGGCCTACAGGAGCGAGGCAAGAGCGAGCTGGCGCCACAGGCAGGAGAAGGCCGCCTTTGCTGAATGAGTTTTAGAACCACAGAGCTTATTTCACACTCTTCTCCTCACATAAGGAAGACAGGAATGATGAGTGTAGAAGACAACTCTGCCCCATGCACTCTCTTTCCCCTCCGTTCCTGTGCCAAGATATCCATTCTCACTTCATTACCAGGTAGCTTTACCTAAAGGACGCAGGTGTACCTGACACGTTAAGTCCTGCAGATGCAGAAAAACACTCTCTCTGCTAGCTGAAGCTTCAGCCCATATCCATTTCATCAAAATACACTTGATCAATATATGCCTGTTTCTACTGAAAAGCAGGCTGGATCAGGAATTGTCGCCTGAAGCCAGGTTAGGAGGCTCTTCTTCCTGCTTTACCACAGAGATGGCCTCATGGTAGCAGTAAGCGGATTAGGGGCCTCGCAATGCTGCAGTGGCTCTGCCCCGATGAGACACTCTGGTTTCAAACCCATCACTCAGAATCTGAACTGTTTCCCTCCGCTTTCTGCCTGTGGTACCTACCGACCCTGCACCTTGCTGCCAAGATGTCTGCTCTCCTCAGGGCTGGCAAGGCCGCGCTGCGAGCGTACTGCTTGCTGCCTCCCTTTTCACCTGCGCTTACTGCTGCTCTTCTCCTCATAACACTTACTCTGAGCGGGAAGGTACTTGAAGTGCTGTTGAATGTAAATAAAGCTGCCTAGAAGAGATTATGGGTGTTAAAAAAAAATGCCCTAAAAATGATACTTGACAGCCACGGCAAGCCTTTTTCACTTGAGCTCCTGAAAGCAGCTGAAGATTTGTCTATTTTCTTACAGTCTGACTTCCCTGGAGGAAAACTGCTTTCCTTTCCAAAAGCAGCAGTCTTTCATCCTGGAACAGTCTAGCATTCACTCATGCTGGTAAAATGCATCTGTCTCATGCTAAATTAACTCTTTCATTTTAATAGGGGAATTAAAAGTTCCATACTATAGAGATAAGCACATACAACTAAATCTCTAATTTCTAATATATTTAGTGTGCACCAACTACATTATCTAGCTAAAGTAATATGTAGTATACACTCGGCAACTTGCATGCATCTATACATGCATATAAAAATATACATAGTATTAATATGAAAAAGCTTAAGTACTCTCACAGTAACTAGGTAGCTCACCCTGCAGGCACAACGTGACTCAGCCACCAGATTTTCTAATGCAAACCAGACCCACAACATCACACACATACAAGAGGGGCACACATTTGTACTTGAACGCATAGGTACGTACATGCATAGGAAAGAAATTTCATTTTTTTAAAAAAGAGATAGTGCTGAGAAATAGAGTAGAGATACTGTCCCTAGTCACTGATGATGAAGAAGCCCTTCAGCCACCACAGAACACTAGCCTCATACAGTCACAAGTTCCTTTGAGTGCAGGCAAATGACTACCCCTGCCTCCTGCTTCTGCTGCTCTTATTTGTAGAAGAGGTGATGCTGTTCTGTCTCACTGGGGCATTATACAGCAGGAATTCAACATTTTTTTGAGACCCAGATAATAAGACAGATAAAAGATTAACATCAGCTCTGCTTCTTTTGTGTCTTGAAGAGGTACTGCTAGAGCATGTGCATTGCATGCTCCTGTCACAAGTGGTAGATACTAGCTTTGACACACACAGGCACACAGCTGAGCTCATTTTATTCTGAGTTAAGTAAATTCCTTTTTTCCCCTCCCAATAAGCAAGAAAAGCCTTTGCTGCTCAGCCTGCTTGGCTTGTGCTGAGTCACTGCTAGCTGAAGGGAATCCATCCTGTAAATTTCTCAGCAGAGAGGCAGGAGCCTTGTGCTCAGGTGGGACAAATTCAGAGCTTATTTAATGAAAAGCTGTGTTACAATTCTATGAATGTGTGGAATTCTGCCCCCCTGAGCCAGGGCTAGAAAATACAGCTGATGATTGGTGGCACCATTGATTAATTCAAAAGAAGGAAAGATGTATTAAATCTTATTTTTTTTTCAGATCATATTAAGACTCTAAAACTCTCTCTGCAAAGGATTCTCCCTTCCCAGCTTCCTTTTTCTCTCCTTTTTAAAATGCTCACCCCAGGCAGCACAGGCTAATTGCTCAAGTATTTCCACACTGTCTCCCACAGCAGAAAAGCAAGCAGAGAA
Source organism: Tinamus guttatus (assembly GCF_059628265.1). Lineage (NCBI taxonomy): Eukaryota > Metazoa > Chordata > Aves > Tinamiformes > Tinamidae > Tinamus > Tinamus guttatus. The sequence continues at coordinate 3,482,883 of NW_028288731.1, forward strand.
TGTTTCACCAGAGCGACTACATGAACATGACCCCCCGGCACCCACCTTACCAAAAGAACAAGGGTTACCCCTCGTACGCGCCCACGCGAGACTACACTGCGTACCGCTCCTGGCAGCCGTGAGGCGCTGCGCGAGGCGCTCCTCGCTGGCCTGCGCGCCGATGGACAGCCGACCGCTTTCGCATCGGCTCTGTTGTCATCAACCGTGGGCACCTGCTCAGGGCAAGTACTGGCTACACTTGGACGGTATGCACAACGGGAAAGCAAACGTGAAAAAATTCAAAATTTAACCAGGGCTTGTTTTCCATGGGGCCTGCAAAGGAGATTCGACTTGTGCTGAAGGTTGAGGGCAGGTAAGACAGAGAGATGGCATCGGACCTCAGAGCTGGTCTCCTCTTAACGCTTAAGATTTTGCGCAGCTCTTGGGGGAACTAGGACTTCTTACCTTTCCCAACAACTGTTGCCTCAGATTTAGCCCTTAATTTCCTTTCCTGTGTGTCTACTTCTCAGAAATGCAAGCCATATTGCTGTTAAATGTGGCAAAATGCAAAAAAAAAAAAAAAAAAAAAAGCACAATTCCCTCCCTGCCCACCTCCCAAGACCACTTTGAAGTTCGAAACACACATACTCGACTAACAGGAGGGAAAGTCAGCCAGAAAGTGTCCAGGCTATTGGGCTAGACACAAATGGGCCGTCTGGACAAATCAAGACTGATCGAAAACCGCTAACCCTTCAACATGTGTGTCCTTAGCGTGGCCACTTTGTAAATCTTCCTAAGATGATTTGAAGCCATGATCAAACAACTCCGCAGAGTGAGAGAGCAATTAATGAGAACACAAAAGCAAGACAAGCCGGAGGAGAAGAAAGATCTGTTGTCATCCAGAGAAGCCCCTTTTGCATTACACTCGCCTACCCGAGGAGCGCAGAGCCTGCAGCGCAGTCATATGGGAAGCATTAGAACACATGGAGGCCAGATTTTGAGGAGAACTCCACTCTTATGATGATTTTTTCTTTCTACTTGAAAGACACTCACTTAGCTGAGTCCTCCTGAAAATCTGCCCACTTCTGACACCAAGGCTGTAGCAGTGCTCTTCTGAATATCTTGGTCCAGTTAGGAGCAAATGAAGATTACTTGGAAGTTTTCCCCTCACCCCCAATTTTTGGCGTGTGGGAAAGTCCTCAGCTCCTGCCACAGTCTAGCTGAGCACAGTCTGCAAGTGCTCAGCCCTTTGCAGGGACTGCTCCAGGAACCACAAGGAACTTTGTGCTAGTTAAAAAATTCCTTAGTTACCTAAAGGTGTTTTTAGGAATGCCCTAAGCGGGATGGGGCCTTCCACAAAACTTACTGCATTCCTTTCATCAAGCATGTTTACATTAGCAGGGAATCCTGAACTGTGATTGGGGTTGTCTTAATGCAAAATTCATGCCGAGGAGATGAGATTTCTTTTTTTAGGTACTACTGAATAAACAATTAAATGAAAATAAGTATTTCCACCTTGAAATAAAAAGATCATTCACAAGATCATTCAATGCTTGCTTTACTTCAAAACTGGATAAAAAGATTCTGTCTTGGAGAGGAAAAGACAAAAATAGCGATGTGGCAGCGTGGCAACTTCTGCTTTGACATTTTAAGTACAAATTTTGCGCTTCCAAATTGGAAGTTTTGTCTGAGTTTGCTGCCCATCCCAAACCCTTGCTTGTGAATGACACCAACACGCGCTCTCATCCTGGACGGTGCTGGGTCGTCTCCAGGCATCCCATGAGCACATGTGCCTGACCCCCAAGCAGGGGACACGACCGCCTCGCGAGGCTCTGCTTGCCGGTGTCGTCACCTCCTCTCCTCGCGCCAACGTAAGGCGCGACAGGAGACACGCAGTGAAAGCTAGCGTAAACAGGGCCAATATTCCTTGGTTAAATTGCATATATATTTATATTCAGAAATGATAAATGTATCTATTTCGGTATGTCTATATTCCTTAGAGTTTTATTATACTTTTTGTAATATCCTTTAAAAATTATTAAATAGATTCAGTAAATTATATCTGGAATAAATGCTTTGGGCCTGAGGCTACTCAGAGGAAAGTATTACTTTCTAAAGCAAATGTTGGTATAATTTCTTTTCCTTCCCTAACACTCCTGTAATTTCTACATTTCAAACATACCGATAGTTCCTAGAACATGATACTGGAAGATAAGTTCGGGAACACCTGCAACAAGTATTGATTAATTTGATAGAGGGAAACATCCTAACCATAAAATGTAATGAAGAGAACTGAGACGAGAGACGTGCCCGCACTGGACATCCCCATTACATTAATGTACTGGAGGGACAGGAACTGTGTCCTGTGGAGATGAAATACCAGCAAATACTTTTTATCCACCACTGTAAGGGGTGGCAGAGAGAGGCTGCAGCAAAGTTAAGCCCAGAGACGGGCTCTGCAAATGCGGATTAGCGTGTATGACAACCAGAGCGATCCTAATCTAGTGCAGCTGCTCTCAGGCAACGTGTAACATGCGAGGACAGCACGGCCCTGCCTTTGGGGTCCATATGCTGCTTGGGGGATGATGTAAAGAAAATCCCCCCTGCTGCTGCTCATCACGTGGCCACCAGTCCTCCTGGAAGGCAGGTGAGCAGGGTTTCCTGCCAGCTCCTAGCTCAGGTGCAGACGTCTCCCCCCTGAGCTGCAATTTAACTTTTCATTCTCCTGCCCGCCTCGTGGGGTTTTGGCGTGAACACCTGCACTGCGATCGCTGTATCTGGCCAGCAACCGTCGTACGCTGCAAGGGGCCTTGCAGCCAAGCGCCGCCAGCTCCAGGGCCTTACTCTGCCCTGCACATCTCAGTCGCAGCACAAGCAACGGTCAGGTTTACTAAAGCCAAAAGTCTTGCACATCCCTTCTGATTTAAATCCCTAAATTTCCAATATCCTCTTCCTGAATCAGATTCTAATAAATGTTCCTTCTTTCTTCTATGGCCATAAACACAAACTTCTGTGGCCATAATCACATCCTCTTCCTTTTCTTAGCATATCTTCTCTTATACTTTCATTTCCACACCACACTCAGCGGCTGAGGAAGCCACCTAACTTGTTCATCTCTAACACCATCGTGTGATCATCCCTGGAGACCTGTGACTCGCTCTTTGCTTTATCAAGCCCGTCTTGTCCACCACATTCCTCCTCCGCTGCGAGTATCAAGTCGCCATAGGAGAGTGGAGCCATGAGGTGATTTGAGATGTACTTGTTTTCTCTTTGAAGCATTTGGGCTCTGCCATCCCTTTGATTTTTCCCATCATCAAAGTTTCAGTCAGCCCCCACGCAGGAGCCCCATGCCCCACGTGCTCCTCGCGGTGCCCGTAACTTCCGTACATTTCATTTCCTGCACTTAGCAGCTTTGCACCATTGCTGAGTCCCTGCGCCTGCACGTGTCCTTCTTACAGCAGAAGCAGCTGCACTGCCTGACACTACGGCCGATATCAACAGCATGGCACAAAAAGCCTTAGATTTAGGAGTGCACAAGCAAATGCTTTAGTGCTAAAGATCAAATCTTTCCGCTTTCAGCAAGGCTTTTGCCTGTGTGACTGGAAAATAGCTTATTCAAGATGAATCACGGGCCAAGGCGAGATTTGGTTAGTTACTCACCCTAACGAGAAAGCAGCTTAGGGCACCGGGTACAAACCCTGCTTTGTGGCGGTCCAGCAGCCAGTAGGAAAGCACAGAAAACAGCAGCAATTTGAAGGCAAGGTCAGTGCCTGTGTGTGGCTGTGGGAGGGCAACGTTCCTAGCTGCTTTTCCCTGTGCAGACAGACCCTCCTTCCCAGTCAGGTGCTTTTGTCACTGCAGCGGCTCCTCCACCCCACGGGCATGCAGACTGTGGCCAGCTGGGCTGCCAGAGTCCTAGGAGGCTGCTGGTTTCACACAACCCATTTTCAGAGGGACCAGAAGGTTTATTTTTTTAACTGGATCTCCAGGCTCAGGGCACGGGTCTTGCTTTTTCTCCATTTGTTAATAAAAATGAAACATAACTTTCTTTGTGGAGCTCATAGGCTTATCCGGTAGCATCTCATCATTGGGGAGCCGGCTCTGCCTGATTCATCTGAGTGTTGAAACCCTGAGCAGCCGTTTCCAAGCACCACACTTCTCCCATCCGCTATTTCATTAGGTGGCTACATCACCCATGCCTTCCAGGACACTGTTCTGGGTCATACAGAAATGTTCTCAGAGGCTGCAAGGACTTTCATGTGTCCATCAGGAAAGGTCGCTCCACCACCCACCAAAGCGAAGAAGCGAGGAAACACTCAGCAACGGTATGGTTAGTGGTGGACATCCTGGTTTCATGTCTGTAGGAAGATCAAAAGGCCTTTTACAAAAGCCTTTTACTCTAAAGTAAAGCAGCTTAAGGAATCAGAGTCTACAGTACAACAAAAGAAAAGGGACCAAGTTGCAAAATTAAGAAATTAGAGGCAGGAAATGCTGGAAGGCAGATTTCCCATGCAGCCTCTCTTCTGCCCCCTTGTGTGAACAAACCAGTTTTTAATGATGTCTTCCCTGCCTACAGGGACTTTACCTTCTCCTGTAGTGTGCGTGTGTCAGGAGCTGCTGCCCTGCTCCCTTGCAGCCGGTGCTGGAGCGCGGCCGAGGCTCTGGGCACTGTCCAAGCGGGAGCTGGTGGCCGCGCTGCAGCTCTGGCACCGAGGGCTAGAGCAGGACCCGACCCACAGGACTACCTTTGCCTCCAGAAATGAGGGGCCGGGGGAGCACACGCTGGGCTGCGCTGCTGTCCACACCGCTCACGGAGTGGGCTAAGTGGCTACAAACTGCATCAGGTTACAGAGGGCAGGAAGGGGGTGAGGGTTAGATGCCGTGCCCAGGCCAGGCCTTCAAGGATGATAGCCGAAGTAGTGCCTGGCAGCCCCGTCAGCGCCCCGTTGTAAGTCAGAATGAACTAATTTCCCGTCTCCGCTTGCTGCCTGCAACAGCCCTGGGGATCCTTTGGTCTTCAGACACCAGTGGTCGAGACGAGAGTGGGTTTTTGTTGCTTGGGCAAGTGCTACAACATGCTGGGTTTCCTCTGCGCCTTCGCAGCCCTCCTGCCCAAGGGGAGGCAGTGAGCAGAGGACGTTGCTTCTCCTTGGGCTCACTGGCTGCGACGCGCAGGAAGGCAGCGGTGGCCAGGGACCAGTGTCCCCGCTATCCCATCTAGCTCTTGTCCTCATTAGCAGCATGCTGAAGAATGCTCTTTTTTCTTAACCAAAACAAAACACAACAAAGTGGGCTGTAAAGACACAAAAGTGGGCAGCAACAGAGGAGCCTCCCTCCCCGCCACACACAGAGCTGGCACTGATTTCAAGACCATCCCAGTGATGGAACAATCCACCCTGCGGATGGGAGAAGCAAAAGGGGTTAATGGGAAACCGCTCTGAGACCGCTGCAGAGGAGCTCTGGAGCTCTGGAACGGCCCCTCGGGGAATGGAGACGGGCAGAGCAGCTGCAGCTCGGGGAGCAAAGCAGCCGGCTGCTGCTCCCTGCCCGTGCGCTGCAAACACGAGTGCTACAAACGCACTGGCCCTGCTTGCCTCAAGAAGTAGCTTTGCTCAAATCACCTCTAAAGAGCGGCGGATGAGCAAAGCATGGCGGCCTGGAAAGGCAGGAGGAGCTGAAAGGCAGCGGGAGGAATCAGTGACTCCAACGCGCTGGCTTGGTCTGCAGCTCCAGCAAATTTCCGCCAACAAAAGCAGGCCCTTGGAAGGATGGCGACTCTGCGGCTATTTCCTGGGATGATTTAAGTCAAAATAATCATGCATATATGCTTAAATAAAAAAGAAAAAAAGATTTTAAAAATACAGCTATTATTGCCTTTTCTCCTTGCTTATTTAAAGGGTTTCTTACTTGCAAATTCCACATTTCACCTTCAGTGCAAGTTTTAAAAATCTGTTCATTCCTTTCTCGGTTACTACTTCTTGTTAAGGAGTTTTTGTTGTAGTTCTGTGATCTGATCTCAAGCCACCGAGGTGAAGAGGCAAAATGAGACAGAGGATAGAGGCTGAGGAAGAGCCTCCTGCAGCTCAGCCCTGCATGGCAGTGCCCACACACTGCGCGAGAAAGCAAGCGCGAAAGTGGGTTCAAAGAGTCCATAGGTTACATGAGCAACCTGGCTGTGGGGAAACGTCAGTTAGAAACGAGCAGCAGAAAACAGCTCTGTTTTCCTACTGCTGTGGCTTTGCTAGGTGACGATGACACACAAAGATTAAGTGTAACAGCATGAGCTCCAGTTGTTTATCTCCGCTATTATCATCACCAGTAAGTGAAGGAGATGTGTGGGTGTCACCTGCAAGAAAAGAAGTTGCATTTCTGTGAGAAAAACATCTGCAGCAAAGATGAGAGAAGGCAAATGGTTTGTTCAGTTCATGCATATCCAATTTCCTGTCCATCACTGATCTGCAGCTCCAAATTTAGTCTCCTGGGTTTTGCGTGCTTTACTACACTTAGAGCAAGAGAGAAGGCGACAGAGGGACTTGAGCGATACCAAGTGCCGACAGTGACTACAGACCCTCGAGGTTGTTTGCAAATCATGACGATAGCCCGTCCCCTGCGGCACGGAATCTGATTTCCCCTCTCCTGCCCGCCCGCTGGGCTGGGGATCTGCAGCAGGCAGAGCTCCGCGCCGGGCGCTCCCGGGTCTGCGGGAGCCCCTTCTCCCCAGGCTGCCGTGAGGGATGCTAGCAGAGAGGGGCAGTAGTGGGTCGCCAGCGCCGCACGAGTACTAGTAAGGTGTGTGGAAGATGCGGTTTCTTCTGGGCTTGCACGTTGGTGTCTGCGACAGTGAATCTCTGTACGCACAGTTAAATACCACGTACCGCACACGTGACAGGAGAAACTGTTGTTTTAAGAAGGATTTAAGAAAAGGACATCTCCTGCATAGCAATTGCTGAGGGACACTTTGCGTACGGACATGTAAACGTGTAGCTGCAAGCATCTGTCCTTTTTTCTCCATCATTATTTATGTATGTAAAAATGGAAAAAAAAAAAAAACAAAGAGCACAGGGTCTTGGATCACACTTCATGCACAGCACGTTTACTGGGTCTAAGATATCTCTACACTAACGATGTTTAACTTGGCTACGTGGTCACCTGCCTTGGTCAACTCACCAGCCTCTGAGATAGAATAAGTATCAGAAAATTCAAAAACAACAAATTCACAGTATCTGTTTTTAAAAAGAGGATTTTCCTCCACCTCCAAATTTGCAGTAATTTCCTTTAGCCCAGGACATGAGGTGCATTCACAAGACTCTCCCTGTCACTAAGCTCAAACACAGGTGACCTTCCCCTTTCAGCTGTAGATGAGGGAGGTGAAATCCCTGTGGTTCTGTTACAGCTCTTCTCATCCAGCAAGGGAGGATGCTGTGCTCTGGCTGTGCCCCAGCTACAGCCCAAGCAAACCAACGACCTGACTGATGCTTCTTGCCCAAGTGCAAATTGCAGAATTTGCCTTCCTCCAGAAACTGACCTCTTTACAAAAATTAAACTCACTTGTCCTTGATAGCCCCCATAATGAAAGCCTGGTCAATAATTATCAATTCCTCGTTCTCGCAAAGGCTCCTATATATGTGTCCTCTCACTGAGGGGAGGAATTGAGCTGACGTTGGTATGATTAGTTGTATGAGAAAGTTACACATCAGAGCACCTTGCTGTGGGAGTGTCTCCTTCCCTCATATAAATGTTGTGTTGCAATCTCAGTCAACAAATTCATGATCAACACTGTGGTCTCGAGCACGGCACAAGACAAGTATCAGAACGAAGGACTCACGAACCCAGAGGCCCTGGTCTGCTAACCCAGGGTGGCACCTGGCTGAATGGCACGAGCTGCAGCAAAGGACCACGTGCAGCTTGGTAAGGAGGGACCACGGGATCCACGGTACAGGAACTTGGAGCGGTGCGAAGGAACCCGGAGCGGTGCGAAGGACGGTGCGGGAGCTGGAAGAGCAGGACCAGGGGCTCGTCCTGGCCTCCCCACGCCTCGGCTCGCCGAGGGCATCGGATCTGAGCGCCAGCCGGGCGCCAGCGTGGCCCGCACACGTGACAGGTCAGGCCCTGCTCAGGGAGATTAAAAAAGCAATGAAGAGCAATGAAGTAACGAACAAGTAATGAAGAGGGAAGGAGAGGCCTCCTGCGCAGGTGGGAGCACAGCTGCTGTGAGGGTGGAGAGCAGCCTGGGGCCTCCTCGCAGGGAGGTTTCGGGAAAAAGCTGTTCGGATGCGTCACTGTTCTCTCACAAACTAGGTCCTGCTCTCCCACTGCACCCCGGGGGACTCCGACCTCTGAGGCTTTTCCCATGCATTTTGCAGCAGAACACGAGCGCGCAGACCGCCAGCCCATCTGGCAATGGGATCCAGTTTCCAAGCCTGGCTGCTCCGGGGGAAGATATAAAGCCTTTCTGATGCACTAGCTTGTTCTGGAAGAAATGTGTTTCTCTCATTAACCAGTGATCATCTCATGGCCTCTAATAGGGGCTGTAAGAAATAATCTTTATGATTTCCATTCTTCTGCAGCTATAGTCATTGTGATCACAAATTTACACTTGTGTTATAGTAATAATCAATCCCCCTTTTTTTTTCCACACTGTACAGGCTGAAAAGTGATATTCCGTGTCCTAAAGAGCTTACAGGGTAAAAGCAGAACAGATGAAAGTCAAATGACTGGGAAATAAAATACAAAGGAAATGTAAGGAATGGTAATGTGATTGGCATGTGTGGCTGTTTGTTTTTAAATTGGCTGTATAACCAAGGAAAAAAGAGAGAAAAGGGAATATAGCATTACTGCCCCCTGGGCTTAACTGTCTGCCTTAGTCAAGCAGCAGTTTAACACACGAGAACAGGAAGATATTCTCTCCATCTCTCAGTTACAAGACAGGGAGCTGCCAGTGGTGACCGTGGGATTTACCCCGGTGCAAGCGAGGGAAGATGGGAACTAGACCCGGTTATTTTTTTCCTGACAGCGCATGCGGCCTGCCCTAGCCAGCGATCTGTGGACATGTGTTTCAAGTTTCTGGCTAACTGCTTGGACAGCCTCTCTCTTCCTGGATTATTGACACGTTATTAACTTCCTCTCCGCTCCCATGTATGATTCCTCGAGGGTTTGGATAGGAATCTGTCGGGCAGGTGTGGGGGAAGTATCTCTTTTGATTAAAGTTTAAGAGATGTGCAGCGAGCTTCAGCACATGCATCCATGGGCTGGAGTTTCCTAAGCCTGTTTTAGGCTAAAAATGAACATACCAGGATTAAGGTGCTGAGAAAAGAGGGGTAAATGCTAGAAAGAGAATCAGTCAGCTCGCAGATGAAGGAAACCCACTTGTGCCTGGGCACATGGCAGACTGCAGCGGGAGCAGTCGGTCAATGGCTGAGAGGGAGAGCTGGTCCCATGTTCCTCCCTTGACGAGCCGCGCAGCCCTTCGTGTGTGGGGAGACTCAGGGGCTGCCCGGGCTCTTCACTCCCTGAGCACCAGCCCTTGACTGCAGCGCAGTATCTGCTCCTTTGTTCCTGCAGCAGGAATAAAATCCCTTTTATTGCAAGCTGTAAAGAGGGAGTAATGAACCTGATGGCTGCATGTGCTGTAGTCTCCAAGCTTTGTTGTCATCCTTATCTCCAAGCAGAAACTGCTTAGGAGAGGGGGCTGCTGCTCATTTAGCTTCCTCTTGCAACAAGGAAGCCTTGGCGATTTGATCTTGTTAATTTAGATTGCAGCATCAATGCCCTGTTATCGGAAACAATGTCTTTCAAAGAAACCCTCCCATTTGTTGTGTTGGATCAACACAATTTGGCATCAGCAGCCCGTCACTTCCAGGCTCTGGCCGTGCTTGCAAATGTTTCCCAACAGGATGGGGAGACTGGCTGCAGCGATGCTGCGTGGAAGCAGAAGGAGCGGTGCCCTCTTGGCAAACCTGGCCCGTGCTGGTATTGGTCTAGCAAGCACTGCACCTCACTGATACCCTGATCGTCGTGAGAAATGGCCTCTTGTGTGAGGGCAGGAATCTCCTCCAGGGTACGACAGCAACTCAGGCGTTGGTTCGAAGGGCTAATGCAGGACGCAGAGTGCAGGGCTGTCCGGTGGTCACGGTGGCCTCCGGGCTGAGGTGTCGCCCCACAACGCACAGTCCTTGGTGAGCCCGGAGCCTGACAGGACAGCCCCGGGAAGCAGAGTTCAGGGAACCGTCTGCTTGGCAGCAGCCCGTGCCCTAGGAACAGATGGAGCATCGCTCTGCAGAACAACTGCAGAACAAGTTTCTGGTACAAAAGAAGCAGAAGAAGCAAAACCAGAAACTCTTCAAGGGATCAGATACTGTGAGGTAGCAAAAACATGAGCCATATGGGATGCCTGTACCCCAAAGAGTGATTTGAGTGAGTCAGGGATTTACCTGAGTGATTTACCTGAGAGTGATTTAAATGAGTCAGGAATTACTGAGCAACCAGACTTAGATGCAGAGACCAGCTCGAGCACTATAAGGCTGAACTGTGTAGGACACCACCTAAATAATGAATTAAGCTTTGGGGACGTGGACTCTTTTAAACGCCCTTGAGTACCCCAAATATCTTGAGGGAGCCCCTATCTGAAGCCATAATGTTGGATCATCTTATCTTTTCCCTGCTGAATAAGGGAAATCATTCTGCAAAGTGCTTGCAGACGCTCTTATTTAAAAGTATTTCAAGAGGCAGTCCCAATCTATTTCACTTTAATGGAGCGCTGACTCTGGACCTTTCATTTCTTTGCCATGGCGAGGAGGATGGAGAGAAAGGAGGGATGCTCATTCTGATTAGGGGGACTATAAGTTCCTCCGTCACCTCAAAGCTAAAATGGCAACTTGTATCTGCCCACCAACGGTTCCCTTTCCTAGAGTGTTGTTTTAGGGCATGAAAGGGTCAGTCACTAGTGTGGAGCAACTCCAACACCACACAAAAAACCACAAGATCTTTCTAGCAGTGTGTGTCCATACACAGTGTGATGTATTTGCAAACTGTACTGGATTACGCGATTAGGAATCGCGACGAAAGAAGGCAGCCTGCAGTGTGAAAACGAGAGCCCCTGCAGAACCCATCTGCCAGCAAAGCCGTTAGAAAGATGGACTTTTTAAAACAGCAGTGACTCTCATTTCTGCGCACCACTCGGCAGGCTCCCGTTTCCTCGGATAAATCTGGCACCTTGTGGCGACGACCAGGTGATCAGTGCACACAGCCGATCGCTCCGTAGCCCACTACATCTTCAGTAATTAGTGCTGATTTAATTATGAGCTGAGACATTCAATGGGTGTGAAAGAGGGCTCACTTCCCACACAGAGAGGGGCAGAAGGACGAGCTTGGCTGCTGTTTTTGTTTCCTGTAAATGCATTTCTCAAAAGGTTTGTGGGCATGTATCTCCCTCCTCTGGTGCACAGTAAAGTAACACCCTGCCGAAGGAAATGAAAGATCCGTTGTCGCAAAAGATGGTAAATGGGAAAGAGTCCTCAGTGAAGGAGCAGAAATCGTTAAAAAATCCACACAGCAGATTATGATTTCTTCTCCTTATCCTATTATTTAGCAACGTCAGCATTTAATACTGACTTTTCTACAGCTGGGCACCCTGTATGCATGAAGATTTTACCCTGGAGATAGCTCAGTCCCTGCCTGATGTCACGCGATCCCTCAGCTGACAGTGTGGGCTCTTGTTCAGGACACGTCCTGCATTCCTGTCATCTCCGTCCTGGTTCCAGGACCAGGTGGAGCCCCCTGTCTCCAGCTGCCTATTTATTTGCTTACTCGCACAAATGACAGTGTTGTAAGTTTTCAGTTCATGTGGTTAAAAACATTTAAACATGAAGAAATATCATCAGAAAATACCTGTAATTTGGTAATATTTTGCATATCTGTCCTTGACACTTACTATGTGACCTATGACAGGCAGCTAAAAGAAGTGGGGCTCATCTCACTGCAGACATCTCCAGCATGTAGGATGATTTCTCTCCACTGATTTGAAAGGGGCCCTGGAAAACTACCTTAGATGCAGACATCTGTATGGGCTAACGCTGCCATTGTCCTGAGATGAGTCTTCCCATCTTCCATGCTCTTTTATCTACCTTACACTTGATTCATCCCTCTGTCTGGGTTGGCTAGGCCACTAGGACTCCCAGGGGAATAAAGACACTTTCATGGCAATCACTGGCCTAGTTCACAGCATCAGCTGGAAAGCAAAAGTGATCAGCTGGTGAGCAGGGAAGCATCACTGCTGACATCCATTTGTGAAAGAAGAGGTATTTACTTGTAGGGAGGGTGAAAACCTGCCTCCTCCTCTTCCTGCTGCTGCTCCCCAGCACTGTGGTGACCTCCAGCCCCACCGGTTAGAGCAGTGGGACCTGCGGGTTATTAGCAGGGAGGACACCCACGCCTGGGCACTGCCAAGTGCCTGCAGGAGGAAGTCATCTGCTTCAAGGCTGTAGTGACTTTTGCCTAAGCCAGAGTGGTCCTGATGGTGCAGAAAATTCAGATTAGAGGAGAAATCTTTTCAGCTCCTCCTTTGTCACTGTTAAGGAAGTTGTCTTCAAAGGAGGAAGTCCTTCCTCCTGCCTCCTGCCCCCTCACCCTGCCTCGGATAAATCCAACAGCTTCAAAAGAAACAGCTGTTTTAAGAACAGAAATGTCTCGCTCCCTTTCATGACCTGATTTTTAAATGCTTGTGACGCTGGCTGCCCACGTGCCAGACCAACAAGAGACCAAAGGAGTAACCGCATTGCTCCAGCACAGCAGGACGCGCTCGCCCAAGCGCCCTGTCGCACGCACAGGGCAAGTCGGTTCCTTCCACAGCGGTTCCCCCTGCGGGGAACTCCCTCCTGCAGCCGCCGCGGCGCAGCCCTCGGCCCTCAGCGTCTGAGTGTTTGTTTGACATGACGCTTGACTGCGCCGCCGGCCACGCCGGGGCCCTGCTGCCTAGCTCTGTCCTGAGGAAATGGCCAATTAATACCACAGCCTTATCCATGACTTTTAAGTCCTTGCTAGTTAAGTCCAAGTGTTTTCTCAGTTGAAGAAAAGTCTGGGGAAATGAGCTCCTTCTGTGTTCTTTCTTGAAGGCTATCAGTGTCTGGCTTGAGCAAAGCGATGAACCCGTACCAAGAAGAGCCTGGCACCTGGTGTTCATGTGGGCTGGGGTGGTTGAGCTCAACGCCTTCAAAGACTTCATCTTTCTCAGACAGATACAAGCCATGAAGGCTTCACTTAAACCCTTGGAGAAGTAGACCTGTGTGGGTCTAAGTGCTCGACTGAATTAAAGAATCTGTCATGCCCAGAGCTTCGCAAAAGTAGACAGCTGCTAAAGAGCTATTTAGCTCAAATGCCCTCTAAAACTTCCCTGTCTCAATATCACAATGACTTAGCTACACATCTAAGTTGTAGAACAACTCAGACATGGTAACTGGGGGAAGGGAGGGTTGTGCCATTCATCTAAACAGACATCAGCCATCCTCTAAGGTGAACTCTGGTGAGTTTGAGGTGTTCCCTGAGGTAATCTTGCCTCACAGAGGGAAAGGCACAGCCAGGAGCTATACTGGTGCACAGACATTCAGCTTCTCCCCTTGAACACAGGGGGTTTCTCATCAAAGCTTTAACCATTTCAGGTAAAAGTGCTATTCGCTCACTATTGAGAGGTTGTCTGGATGCATAGTTTGACTTATCCATGATGGAAAAGGAGATGCAAACGAGAATGTTTGGGTGCTACTCAGCAGTGTTCAGAGTGGAGATTTTTGCTTTGGCCAGTTGCTAATTATAGTGGAGAGGATGTGTGTGAAACAGCCAGACATATGGGGTTTTGTAACAAACCAGTGAGCTCTTACATGCAAAGGTCAAGCAACATGATTAATGACAGAAGGCTAGAAATTGATATATGGTTGGCATATCCTCGGTTAAAAATATATATACCCATAACCTCAACAAAAAACCTCAAAATAATAAGGCAAACTCAGCTTCTATGCATGGGCAACCTTTGAGCCACAGAGATACAGAAATGACGGAAATGTTTCACTTCAATGAATCAACAATTAGAAGGAGCATGTAATAGTAAGAGAGAAAACGAGGAAGCACAGACTATGTTCCTGAAATTTAATGATCACCACTGCCTAACTGCCTTGCAGGATAAAATAGGAACCATCATCATTTTAAATAGATCACTGTGCTCACAAACAAGGAATTAATCTGGTTTACTAACTGGAAGTGACAGAACTGTGCAAGGCAGAGTGATTTAAAATGACTGAATTCACCTAAAAAGAAAATGTGCAAGTCATTTCCCTCCCTTCAGACCTGCAGCCCTCAGGGCTGCCCCTGGACTAACGGATACAGCTCATGCTTGCGTAGGAGCTTTGGAGCCATGGCCAGTAAGCAAGAAGTGCCCACTGGGCTTGAGGAGATCGTGTTTTTCTCCTCCACGATCCCCAGTCAGAGCATTCAGGATGCTCCTGTTTGCTCCAGGGCTGCTAGGGGGTGCACAGATGGGAAAGCCCTGGGCTGCAGCTGCAGCCGAACGGACACCAAACCGCATCCACACTTCCAGCTCCTTTTTATGATATGGGGGTCCCGGTGTGAGGCGCGCGCTGCCGTAGGGCTTGTACTGGCATAACCCCTCTCCCAGCACAGCCTGTACCATCCTGCCCTCGCCTGGGCAGTTTTTTGTGTTTACTGAAGTAAAGGGAAGGGAAACACGCAGCACAAGGGAAAATACGGCTATGAAGAGGTGCGTGTGACAGGCAGACAGAGGGTCCTTCTATGAGACTACAAACTGGCTTATGCCAACTTAAATGACACTGAACTGCAGGCATAAATGTGGCACCCCCCAATCCTGTTGGCGCAGCCTCATCCAGCTCCTACCTGGGCTGCTGCCCCAGGCAGGGGCTCCTGCTACCTCAGTCAGACACATTTCTCCACCTGCTGATCCTTCTGCCCCTCATGTGTTTAGCGCGCACATGGAGCTGGCTCGCAGCTCTCCAGGGATTTTGGCGTGTGCCTCACCTCAGTTTTAGCCCACAGCTAACTGCTCTGGGGCAGGAGCAGAGGTGGGAGCCTGCCATGGGGTGAAGCTGTGCATCTTTGCTGGCAGACTATCTGCTTCAGGGTGCCTGGGGGTGTCCCCATCCCCCAGGGTCTGCAAACCCCTGCTCAATGTAGGAAGTTTTTATGTTGAGCGTAGGAAAGTAAAATGTTGGAAAAAGAGTGTGGAGGTGCCTCTTCCGCTGAGATCCCACCCGGCCTCTCCCCAGGGGCCTGAGGAATCTAATGCATTTCCGAAAGTAGCAAACGCTGCTGCTAGAGGCTGAGGATCAGCAGGCTCCCAGGCTCCTTCAGATGCTTCCCACATGGGAGGGCGTGGGGAAGGGGAGAAAAGGAGATGTGGGGCCTGGCTACTGAGTCCTCTCTGCAGATGCAAAAGGAGGGGACTCGAGGCTCCAGAAGTTCAGTGAAGCTCTCAGAGCAGCCACTCCGTGGCTCTCGTTGGTTTCAGGCAGTAAGCAAAGGCCTACGGTAAGAAAAACCTGGGAAAAGTTTTGCACGATCTAACAAACTGGTTCAGAGTTGTGCTTCCCAGCTTGCAGTTACTCCAACAACTGCAGGGCAATGGCCGAACGGTCACTAGCAGAGAATCAGGCCCTGCCCAAAGGCGTCGTGCGACGTGACCTGCGGAGCCGCTCCGACACAGGGACGCACTCGGACCCCCTCGGTTTCACTGGTGCCCTGGGTGTTTGTCATCCCTGCCCGCGTGTCACGGCGGCAGTTCTGAGAACAGCGATGCTGAGTGACATTTGCCTGTGGTAGAGCTGCGTTACGGTGACGCTTGCTAGAAACCGGCAGCTCTCAGGCACGTGAGGCGGAGGCTTGCGGGAGGGGGCTCCTCGGGAAGGCCTCCGCAGGCTTTTCCAGGAACACGCGGGGCGTGAACCCGCAGCGCTCTCGCCAAGGGGCGTTTAGAGCACACACCGCTTTGCCATCCGCCAGGGAGGACGGCGAGAACGCACCGCGGTGTCCTCAACTCCGTTTGACTTGGTGCCAACCCGATTTTTCTTTGTCATCCATTTATAGCAGTCTTTACCTAAGTTAAATAATATTTAATAATTTAATATTTAAGTAATTTGGCAAAAAGCTGAATGTAGAAAAATCCAACTGAGATTCACATGCTCCCCGCTTTCATTTTCCCGCTGGTTGGGGCTGGCAAGCTACAGAGACCGGTGCCCGCCTGCCTTTCCCATTACAACAGCAACCACAGCGCTGTTTGCAAACATCAGGCACAAAGAAAGATGGCAACACAACGCCTGGACCTGAGGCGATGGCGAGGATGACCAGGCTGTGGACGCAAGGCCTGTACCTGTGGGTGGGTACGAGGGGGAGGGCAGGCAGCCAGCGAGGATTTGAGGGCCACAGGGTATGTTCTTCCTAGAAAAGGGGACGTTATTTATGCATCAGGGCCATGTTGCCCTCTTCCATAGCTCAGCCCAGCCATGTGCGCTCAGCGGCCTCGGTGCCGCACGGGCTCTGCCTCTGAGAGATGCTGAGGCCTCGTGCTGCGCTGCCGGTCCCACTGCCAAGCGTGGGAAGCCCCCGGTTGCTCAGTAGGCCAAACAAGGGCAGTTTTGCCCCCCTTGAGCGAAAGGCTGGGGTGGGAAGGCTGCTGCTGCTTGGCTCGGTGACACTGGGGCCTGGCGGCGGCGCAGGCCGAGCAGTTGGCTCCCCTGGCAGCGGCCGCCGCCTGCGTTTGGACGAGGCTGCTGTCGCCATGGGCGGCTCTTAGCGACTCCAAAGCACCCAGCAGCGCCGACACCAAACCCTCGGCTGCACCGCGACGGCCGAGGCGGCTGCTGGTTGGTAAACAGCGCTGCTGTCCAAGGAGATTTCATCTCGGAGGCTGCCGGCTGCCAGAGCTAATTAGGACAGAGAGTATCTCCTCGTGAGCAAGGGGGGAAGAGAGAAGGTGGATGGTGGCAGCGGCAGCAGGGGAACGAGCCAAAAACCAAAGACGAGGCCCAAGTCTGAATAGCGAGAGGAACGAGGAGGGCTCCGGCGTGCGAGCGAGGTCACGTTGAGTCACACTGCAAGCCGCTCCCGTGCCGTGCTCGGCACCTCTTTCCCAGAAGGCAGTTACTTTGCATAACTCGGAGGGTTTATGAAAGGTGTTCACTGGAACACGATGAATGTTTAATTTCTTCTTTTTTTGTTGCTGTTTCGTTAGCAAATTTAGAAAGTTAGGAGGACTCATTTCAACCAGCCTGAAAGGAAAATACCAGATTTCTTTTTTTCTTTGTGAATCGATAGGTAAAACAAATAAGAATTTGGAGGGTTTCAATGAGACATTTGTTCATAAAAAAAAAATTGAAGTTTCATTTTAATGGTAGTTATTTAAATATATTTTGAATATTTGAAAATAAGAGGGATTTTTGAAAGAAAATGCTGCTTTGAATGTGAAAAATCAAAGCTTTTAATTTGGAAAATGTTGCAAAGAACTGAAAGAACTGTTTCATTGGAAACTCTGAAGTTTTTTTTTTTCTTGAAATTAAAAAATATGATTGTAGCATTTCACCGTCTCCCATTCCGAACGTTTGGGTGCAGTAGTTCTTTAAGAGGAAAAGCGATAGAATGAACGGAGCAACAGGAATGGAGGGGGCCCAGGGCCTGCCTACCCTCTCCTGCTCCAAGGCCATAGCTGGAGTTGCCAGCTATTTCCCTGGCGATATTTCCCCCAAAGGGACCAGTATAGCTGCACCAGAGCAGTCGCACCCTGCAGCGAGGCCAGCTCGCGAGGCCGGGGGAAGAACCCACTTTGCCGACGCCGTCGGGTTCTTAGAGCAATGGGAACTGGCCTTCGCCTTTACGCCTTTGCTTTTCTGAGACATCAGTTGGTTGCTGACGTTTGAAAAGTGAAGAAGTGGGTTAATACGATGGCCATTTAAATGAGCAAACGTAGCGAAAAACCTTAGGAAGTGAAACTTTCTCAAGAAAGCTCTGCCTATCTGCAGTTCCTCTTGCTCTAAAGGGTTTCCTTCACATTCTTCTCAGTTTACCTGGTAGTAGCTCTAGGCAGGGCAGTGGTAAGCATGTAATTTTGACAATGTCTAAGATATTTTTGCTTTCTTTGCAAAAGAACTGATGAATTAGAAACGAAAAATACTGTTTGTGGGAGCTGAAAATAAAAGGCTTTAGGAAAAGATACACATGCATTTTCTCAAAAATTTCCCCCTTTCTTCCAACATCGCATTAAAATTATAAAAGTCAAAAACATTTCCCCCAGGCTTGCGTAGGACTTGATTTTCATTGGACCCAATCCAACACATTTGTTTTCTTTGCATGCACCAGATATAATCGCACTGTTATCTGAAAGAAAAATTCCCCAAGTGCTGTGTCACCTGTAAGCCCCTCCTCCTTCTTCTCCCCTTTTACTGATTTTGCAGCCCCATTTCATAACCTCTTTTCCCCAGGAACACAAACACCGTTGCTACAAGGCAGACTACCCACTGTGACCCTTCGGGATCCGCTATCCCTGTGGCCCAAATGATAGGAGCTCCTTGGGAAGTTGGATCTGAATTTTAAACTGCAGCATTTCCTACCAAGGATTTCACAGCAGGGATTAAGCAGCACTCAGCTCTAATGACCAGGAGGGCAAGTCGGCTCCCCTGCCACCACCTGCTGCAGATGTGGCTGGCTAAGGACAGAGGGAGACGAACCTGCCAGGAGCAGCTCCCTTCCGGCAAGCAGGGGTAGAAGGAAGAGCTCTGGGGAGAGGAAGCAAGAGCTTGTCAGCTTTTCCAGGCTGTCACTTTGGCTAACTAACGACTTGGCCTCCCCTTGCCAGCGCGGCCTCTTTAGCATCTCGATTTTTCAGCTTCACACTCAGTCCTGGTGTGGACTTTGGGAAGGGGAACTGCCAAGGTCCAGAGATGTTGTTCCAAGCACTCTGCAAAACAGGGGAGGCAAAGAGAGTTGGAGGTATCACTGCTGCAAGGGTAAGGCCTTGCAAGAGAGAGATAAGGAGACCAGATTCTGCAGGCAAGAGTGGGCTGAAGGATAAATCCTGTAGCTGGTAATTCTGGAGAGAATAGCAGCTGCTTTCAGTTTGCTGACTTGCATGACTCCAGGCACCAACCCAGCGCTTAGCTGGAGCATCCCACCTGCACAGGGATCTGGGTTACAGAATGATGTTTCTTGTGTGGAACTGCTACACTGTAAAAACAAGAGGGTTTCTTGCAAAGCCTGGGATCTGTTATACAACTCTGTGCCAGAAATTCCGTATCTCTGTCTTCCAGGGCCTATGATTTATCACATATTATAATACAAACTTGCAAGCCTTGCACACACTGGTGTAAGCTTCAGGTAACGTGTGATGGTCCATGGACCAAAGGCAAGCAGATCAAGCGAATCATTTCCATACTCAACACAACCCCTTAGATGCAATGCCCAGCAACAGATTCTTTCAACAACATAACATCCCACCATAAAGCCACTATTTGTTCCATGGTTGTTGTGGGTAAAACTACAAAGGAAGAGGCAAGGAGAGAGTGTGGGAAGCAGAAACGTGATGGGAGGTTAGAACCAGGAGTGATTCTGAAGCACCAGGAAGGGGGTTCCCACTCCTCAGTGCTGCCTTTCCAGATCTCCCTGCTCTGGCCGCAGATTTTAAAGAGCAGCACTGAACGGGAGGCAGGAAGTGCACGGCCTGGATTCTGCTAAAATGCACTCTTGTCTGTAAGTGGCTTCTGGGCAGCTTTTGTCTGGGAATACGCTTCACTCCTAGCCTAACATTCACACCTGAAAGCACCCATAGCTACATACAGCCAACCCTTCACTAATCCAGCTGCTCAGATTTCCCCCTAAAGCATCCTTCTCCCTCTCAGCATTCTCGTTTCCTTATTTCCATCTCATCAAAAGCCCTGAGACTTCTTTAGACTTTCCCTTAGACACTCTGGGCTTTGTACCTTCTCTTCCCAAACCCAGTGTCCCTGGGAAGCGGATACCCGTGTTGTAGTCCTGAGATGTGCTCACTGCATGGGCAAGACAGACTGACTGTGTATGTGGCTGGATGTGGCAAAACACATTTAAAAGCTTCTGCCCGTGACCCCAATCTACCTTTTGATTTCCCGTCCTTGACAAGCCTTGGTTCTCTGCTGTGCATTTAAGATGTTACTGTGAACTCCCGCTTTGAGCACCTTGTCATCCTGCCTCCTTCCCTCCGCTGGCTCCCCCTCTTCTGCCACATTACTGGGTTTCCTTCCTTCACTTCATTTTCCAGCCCATTCCACCCCACCCATCACCTCTCAGTCACTCTGCAGAAATGGCCTCCAGGCTCTGGGGAGCACAGCTGCTCCTCAGCACCCATTTCTCATCATTTCACAGGCTTGGAATAGCCCATCCGTTCCCTGGACGTGAGCTTGGGCCCGGGCCTGGTTTTGTTAGGTCTCCCAATATTCAAGTATTTGCAGTCTATATGTCCACAGAGTTGGAGCACTCTCTCCTATAGATAAACTTATTTCAGTCCTTTACATGATAAATGTTAAATATCAAGGTTTAATACAAGGTTTTCCAGGAGCCCTGCATTAGTCCTGTGGTTCTCTATACCAGTAGTAATGTTTTTAGGAACTTACATTAATAGGGACTTAACTAGTCTATTTATTTGGCCCTCTTTATCAGCCCTACAGACTTCTGTTTCTCTCCCTTTTCCTGTGGTCCCAGATCTTGTATTTTAACAGCAAGCTGTTTGGAGCAATGCACTCACACTCTAAATAGAGGGAGATCCTGGTTCCTATGGGGGCATGCATGCACCATTGCAGATCACGTGTAGGAAACCAGCAAGATGAGGGATACTGTGTAGACTTCCAGTGCTAACGGGGAACTCTCGGCCGGGGACACCAGGAGGCAAGTTTCCCTCGGTGTTAGACAACCCGAATGCCCTAAATTTCAGGACAGACTGTCAGATATAATTAACTTTACAGGCCTGTGGCTTCCATATCAGCGGGTGTAATGAAGCCTGGGCTCTAGAAAGGGCCAGCAACTGCAGCATCAAGGCAACACCAGCCTTCTCGCACATCGACCTGCACCTCGAGTCCTCCTGGATCCGCTTCTGCCACAGGCCCCAGAGCAGCAGTGACCTCCTGGCCGCTGAGAAGGGCTGCAAGGAGAATTCCTGTCAGCCAGAGGCCGCCTCTGCTCGCGGCTTGGCTGAGGCGACAGCGAGGGCACGGGCTCGAGACTAGAAAGCAGCCTCTGCAGAGCCAGGCCAGGGCTCACAGAGAGGCCACATTTCTCAGAGATTCAATAATCAGTGGTTTTGTGATGTGAACTGTGGTTCCCTCAGGAACCAGGACTGATCCACCAAACTTGGTCATATCTAGGGTTCTACTTACACTGATCAGGTTTTAGTCCTTTAATGGTAACGAAACAACACTTTTTTCCAGCCACTGTGTTATTTCCTTTTCTCTTTGCCTATTGTTTTGTAGAAAAGATTTTTTTGTTCAGCCATACCACTTAGAGGTCTGGATTTTTTTTTTTTATCAAATGACAAGGCATTTCAAAACCCCAACAGGTCTGTGGCAAAGTAACATGGTAAAAACGTGAACTGTTTAGCATAATAAGACATGATCTCACATTCTGCGTTTAACAAAATATCCTGAAACCAGATACTTATGCAAATGTTAAACTTCTTTTCTCCCCATTACATCTTAAGCAATTCACCAAGCATTTTTTTTTAAAGTTCCTGTCACAGAAGAAGAAAACATGGTCAGGGTGAGGCAATTTCTCTTTAAAGTGTGAAATTAAATTTGTGAATAATAATACGATTTTGCAATGGGAATTCTGAGAGGGTGTCAGCAGGAGGGTTTGTCCTAACAAGCATTCAATGGAGAAAAGCAATTCAGATCACTGAAACGTGAGAGACTAACCCAAAATGACAGAGGTCTACACTAGAAACCTAGTTATTTAACTTCCTAGCACTATGACTAATCACAGTAGTGTGGTCCAGTGCTCAGCATAAACTGCATGTCCCTCCATGCCAAGTTCACAGAGGCCGTGAAAGCAGGACAGCCCTTAGGCTCAGTCCCAGCATGGAGCAAGGGCCTCCCCAGCAGTGGTGTGGAGCACATTGGGGACGGGAACGCACTCATTCCGCAGGGCCCTTGGCTGTCGCGTCGTGAGCAAGGGAGGGAGCGGGGATCCTTGCTGGGGCTGCGTCCCCATCCTGCTGCGTGAGCTGTGCGATATCTACGGACTCGAAACACAAGGTCCAAAGTGTGATCCGCAAGGAGACAGGGTGCAATCCGCAGCCTTTCAAGGGGGCACGCGCTGCGCTCACCTCAGGCTGCCCAAGCTGCCGGGAGAGGGAGGACTTCAGGAGGATCCACAGGGAGATACGCTGGGCTTTACTGGAAAAGCAGCCATCACAGCGGGAAGCTTTTAAGGAGAAACAAGGTTAAAAAGAAGGAGCATCTGGTAGGGAACCCTGCAAAAGACCCATCCAGGAAACAGAGTGGATAGGACTGGGGGGACAGCGTTTGCCAGAGCAGTCTCTTTTCTGCGGCACTTCTTACTCTATGCAAGACACTGTGGCTACCAGGGGCAGGGAGAGCTGCATTTATATGGCAGTGCTTTGCAAATGTTTACTAGGTAGTTGCACCATCAATATGCAGTCTCTGCTATCAAGAGAAGACGTTATGCTTGATGAGGCTTGAATTCATCATTTGTTTAACTGCAAGAATATACACGGGACAAATAATTTGGTTACTATTCTAGATACAAAAATGTCATGTAATTTCATGCCATAAATCTCATTGTTATTCTGGTATGTGATGTTGCAATACCATTTATTTAATATTAAATTTAACATTAAAATTGATTTAAGCTTGTCTAACCAGTAATATGACAATATGACCCTGACTTGCTATTTGGATGCGCATTTTGTTTTCCCATAGTCTTGTTTTTATTTATCTCCATTTTTGTTTTGAATGCTGGCTATGAATCTGTCATTAGAGAAAATTGTTGCACCATCTAAATAAGGAAGCAGTAAATTTGCTTATATAATTATGCATTTATGTGGTTTCAAAATCAAATATTTATCCTGTATGTTTGGACTGGGCAGGCTACCATTTAAGAACTAATGTTATTAGTTCTTCTAGATCACAGTTCAAAAGTAGGTCTCTTCAATCTGCTAGGCCTATATGCATAAATGAAGGTGTGCCTTCTAAAGGGGAAAAAAATAAATAGTGACCTTCAGTATAACTTCATATTTATAAGATTTTTTAGCCAGCAATTTATGGATGTGCCATCTCGTCACTTAAAACAGCAAGACAGATTTCAGACCTTGCATGATTTTTAAGAGGCCAGTGGGTGAAAGCTGTTCCAGTGAGACTGGAAATGAGGAAGGTGCTTTAAGCAGAGGTAGTCATAATCAAAGCTCCTGTGATGTTTTTCATCTGTTGAGCTCAAGAAACGTAGACAGAAGAGTCTGTAGGTAGGGGAAGCGTACGTACAGGTGTGCAAGTCATTAGCTACACATCTAGGTAGACGTCTTTTGGAAGCACAGAAACCCAAAGAGGCTGGGTTCATTCAATTCATTGAATTCAGGTTCCATTGCTGATCTGAAAAGACGAGGCCTTTGCAATTGTAGGTTTTTTTTTTTTTTTTTTTGGAGGGGACAGCAGTTTCGAACATCAAAAGCAGGAACATGAAAACAAGGCAGGGAGTTGGGGGTGGAGGGAAGCCCTCCCGGGAAGGCCGTCCCGCACGGACCGAGCGCGTGGCGCGAGGCAGAGACCGGCTGTGCGTGCGGCGTCCCGACGGCTGCGCGCACTGAACGCTGCCGCGGGCAGCGCTGCCCGTGCCGGGGCCTGAGCTGCTCTGCTGGACGAGCACCTTTCCTCCCCCAATTCTTACAGCAGAATCGATGGCAGTTTCAGATTGAATATAGATTTTCCATCTGCTGAATAGTTGTTTTTGTTCATGCTGTTTGAGGTTAACAATGCACGTACTAATCAAACCCACTACTTCCTTTCTCGTAAAACCAAAACAAAGCTTCATATTACTTTCAGGGACAGCATCTGGGATCAGAGCTATATATACACACACTGATTCTGTGTGGGTTCAAACATTTCGAAGATTCAGTACCCTGAAAGGTGTCGCCTTCTTTCCAGTCCTCCTGAGACTCCCAGTTTGGCTCCGAGTCTGAAGGCACCGGCCGCCCTCCACCCTGGCAGCGCCTGTCCCAGCGCAGGAATGCTCTCCCTGTTGCTCACCGTGGCCTTCCTCTGCACAGCCGCTGCCGTCGCCGAAGGTGGGTAGATGGAGGAGCAAGGGAGCTAGCGGGGGATGCCTACATTTTCTCAGTTTCACCTCTTTGCAGGACAGGGCCTGCCAGGAGAGGGACAGCAGGGAGAGGGAGGTGACACAGGACCTCCCCACAGGAGCCTTGGGGCACTGCAAGGCATCTGGAAAGCCGGACACTTGAGAGCAGCAGCATCTCTAGAGATGCTGGGCAGGATTCAGAGAACCTCAAGAAGGAGAAAAGGTTTTGCCAGATCAGGCCTTGTGAGTGGAGCTGTAGGGAGCGGATAATGTGGGGACAGAGGCTGGAGTGCAAGGAGAGATTCTGTTCCCCTCCCTCCCCGCCTCTTGCACTGCAGAACTACAGAAAAGCCCTGCCTAAATACACACTGGTACCAAATGGAATTGAACAAATAATATTGAATCCTCACAGCTTACTAAGGCAGAGGCCACTGCCTTCTCGTGGTGTAGTGATACAGGGAACAGCAGCTGCAACAAGCAGCCAGCGATGTACATGGTAGGCTGGTGTTCCCTTAAGGTTTGTAACTGCATTTTGGCACCATGTTTTGCAGGTTCTGCTGTGTTGCTGGACCGTGCTTGAGAATTTCTCTGTACTTGTCTGGGAATTGGTAGTTGAAAATAAGGAGCAAAATGATCAGAAACGAAAACATACACACAGGTTTTCCGTTCAGTGTTACTGGTACCCTGGTGCTCCTGTTGCATATTCCTGACAAACTGTTCATTTTTTTGTATGTCAGCATGTTCATTTCCAGCAAGTAGGAACTGTGATTTTAATTTCTAATTTAAAAATTCAAATTTCAGCCTTACGTCAGAAGCATCTAAGGTCTATTTTTTCTTTCTTTCTTATGTGTATGCATATATACATATATATATTAAAAAGTTATATTTTGTTTTTCCAAGCTTCACTGAAGCACACAGACTATTGCTGCAGTCCATGGACCACACCACCTACTATTTAAGCAAAAAAAAAGGATTGCTGAGGTTTATAATATTTTTCACTGTAATGAAAGTAATTCTCTGTATTTTTTTCAGTATATTATTGCAGTCACGATGTGAACTGAAGTCCTAGATTTTTTTTTTGGAAGGATTTAGCAGCATTTCTAGGAATTACCCATGGATGACGGGAGGCGATAGGACTTCTTTCTTATTGCATAGATTTCAAGTAATGTTCACACATGCCTGCAGAGCGTTCCCTCACAGCTCACTTGCCATCATGCTCTGTGCTTCCCTGCAGTGATGGAAGTCACTCAGCCAGCGATGGTGCTGGCCAACAGACAGGGAGTTGCCAGCTTGGTCTGCAAGTACAAGCACATTGGGAATGCAAAGGAGATTCGAGTGACTCTGCTTAAACAGACGGGCGACCGCTTCACTGAGATCTGCGCTTCAACCTACACCATGGAGTTGAAAATGTTCAGCGTGGAGGAGGTCATGCAGTGCCACGTTAGCCCCAGCCGAAACAACGTGACCCTCACCCTCACGGGCCTGCAAGCCAACGACACCGGCCTTTACATCTGCAAGATGGAGCGGATGTACCCTCCACCCTACTTCATGAACACGGGCAACGGGACGCACCTCTATGTCATTGGTAAGCCAAGTGCTTTACCCTGTTGTGCAAGGCCCAGATTGAGGGAGCTCTTATTAGACTTCAATGTCCTATCTGTAAGAAGCAAGGATGAACGCTGAATCGGGCTTTGAGACCCCGGACTAGCTCTTACTTCTTTACGATGTGCCGGTAGTCACCTCAAGTAGGTACATTTACAGCCTTGGGATGCATTTATAGTTGCATGGATGTTGGCGGTGCCAGCAACACCACACAGTGCATATGTATGTCCAGGCAGTCACCTACGTAAGTGCAGCTATAGCAAAGGGTGAGCTGTACACTACCCTAATGATGAGGCCCACTTTCCCTGGAGGCTGAGTGGTCAGAGGCTCGGAGCTCAACACTGGTAGTATCCTAAGGAAGCTTATTCCAGACAAGAGCAGCATAGAGGCTGGATCATGGGATGTAGGGGCTTTCTTATGAGACTGATGTACGATACCATTTCTGTGATGTTTTAGATCCAGAACCTTGTCCAGACACTGCCATATATCTCTGGGGATTAGGAGCAACCGCCTCAGGATTCTTTCTTTACAGTATCATCATCTCAGCTGTCATCGTGGGCAAAGCGGTAAGTCCCACCGGATGAGCCCCATCCCATTTACTCCCCTTGGTGTCAAACCCCTCCCTATGGCAAGCAGGGAGAAATAAGAACAGGGAGGGCTGTCGGGACCAACCCGCTGGTTGGCTCTGGTTGTCCTGCGCTGCCAGAGCACCAGAGAGCAACTGAATTTATAGAGTCCTCCTCTTGTGACCGCTCTCCTCACACTCGAGATGGCTGCACACGGAGAGGGCCATCCACATGCAGGGCTGGGGTGCCCCTGCAGCGGGGGGCCGCAGTGCTCGCAGTCTGGTAGAAACAACCCCAGTGCCCGAGCTGAGAACCAAAGAGCTTCAAAGTGCTGTGGGCTGGCAGGGCTGTCTTATCCCGAATGCCCCCTGTAATCCCTGACACTCCCTCCAGCCTTCTGACGGGATCCTCTACAAAGACAGGGGATGGGGAAGGTGACTAGGAAACCTCCTACTCAGTAAAGGCAGCAGGACACTCAGCACTTTTCTCTGAAAGGTGCCAGACCTTATTATGCTGCGATCTCTGGCTTATGTTACTTTCTTCCCTTATTTTATAGATACAGAGAAGGCGGCGGCTCACTACTGGGGTTTATGTGAAAATGCCTCCGGAAACGACAGAGAAAAAGGTGATTCCGTTCCATATCACCGTTAACTGAAACACGGAGAGAGGGAGAAAGAGCAAGTCCATTTCCTAGCTGGAGTGGACAGTCTGCTAATGGACTTAAGCTAAAGAAATAAACTTAATTTTCTTATTACAAAGGTGTACAGGAAGGAGAGAGAGTATTATTTGTAACTTCTATGGTTTGGAGGAGCATAAATAGTTTATGCATTAATATTTCAAGGTTAGCTCTGTCACATAAAAATGGCCACACGGGGCCATTGATTCTCTGAGTTGTATTGTAACAATATGTAGTCTATATGTATATATGTATATGTATAGCATTAAGACCTATTGCTGTTGCAGCTGAACATGTTATTGTCACATTCCACCTTGCCTACGGACCAGAAAGCCAAACACTATTGAGACCGAGGCTCGGGGGTCATTGCAAGGCCAGGCCCATGGGCAGGGGCCGCGGCGGCGGCGCGCATGAACGTCGGGCACCGCTGCACGTGTCCCCGGCACCGCTCCGCACCGGTGCCACCGCCGGCCTCAGCGCTCCGGCGTCGGTGCTCCGCGTCTCCTGGAGGCATCGCCGGGGCGGGCGCGGGGGGCGCTGGGCTCTGGGATGCTGCCCGCTCCCGTGTCCCGCAGGGCTGCGCCGGAGGCGGCTGCTGCCCCGAGCCGCTGCCGGCGGCACCGCTGGGGCTGCCCAGCGGGAGCCCCGCTGGGCGCTGCCGGGGCGGCTCCCAGCTCCGCTGGGGCCTTGCGTTTTACAAATGCTAAATTAGCATCTATCCAAAAGGCACAAGTCTGATGCTGTGTTTAACTGAGTCTGTTTTCCGTGAAAATACTGATGCTGTATAATCTTGTTTATTAGTTGTGTACCATTCAATAAAAACCTTGAAGCTTTGCCCAAATTCATTTCTTATTCACCGCTCTCAGAAGAGGCAGGAAGTGGCTACATGTTAGAAAGCAGTGATGACAAGATGAACCTTCACCCCCTGGCCCTGCTTTCTGCCCTTGGGAGGAGCCGGCTTGCTCGTGCCACGAGCTCCTCCCGCCGCTCTCCTCCTCGGAGGCATCATTAAAACCAGGAGAGACCCTGTTTGTCCAGCGAGAGCTGCGCGAGGTCCTTCAGAGGTGCCACCAGTTGCCTTTCCAGCAGAGTCACTCGCAGAAGGTGCCCGTAACCATTTTGGCTGCCTCTCCTGTACGTGTTTATATGAAAAGCTAGCCCTAGTTTCAAATCCTGTTTTCTTGGTACCTCTTTGACACTCTCACTCACTAAACGGTAGCTGACACACAAAGCTCCTGGAGCTTAAAACTTACTCTCCTGCTATCTACTGTTTGGGCTCTTCACCACCAAAATTTCAGCTTGCAGCCAAGACATCCCGCAGCACCTAGCACCGTTCCACAGCTGCAGATGCATCTTCATGGGCCCAGGGCCTCACACCACGTTCCTGAGGGACATCAGCACCCAGGACAGCCAGGCTCCTGGCTCTCTTCTCACCACAGAGTTAAGTCACTCAGGTATGCTGAACCTCATGGCTAAATCATGAATCACGTTTTTCCTCATTTTTCCCTTCCTGGACAATTCCCACACACTGAGTGTGAGAGCTGCCTTTCCTCAGGCAATCAACACTGAGCTCAGGTAAATGATTTCCAAAGCTTGTCCCTGTCTGGTGAAGAGAAGTTTTGGACCTGTGTCTACAATCTCATGACCTATGGCCACAGCTGGCAGTGAATCCGTGTCAGTGCAGGACTACTGCATACTCCAATTCACCTTTAGTTCCAGCAGGAAAGCTGAGACTCACTAGGCCTCCTGCATCTGCCTCGACTAATCCCTCTCTGGACACCAGCATTTCTTTGAGACACGCAGCCTGTCATGATCTTACTGCAGTCTCTTCCAGCAAGTGGGTCAGCAGAGCAGGTTTTCCTAAGCAGCAGCACTTCATGTTTGTTCCTTTTGCACTTAAAGAATTCCTGGCAAACTGTTTATTAATTATCCTGTTGGAAATGCCTTTGCCCAAATTCTGTGGCTGTTCTGAAGCTCTGTAGTCAGAAACCTTCCACCCAGCTTTTCCCCCCTTGTCCGTATTGCTGTGATGCTGAATTTTCCCTGGCTTTCCTCACAGCTGTGCCAGTATTCCCAGAGATAAATATGACAGAAGAACACATTGTTCTAAGCTGGCTCTGCTTTTGAGTCTTTTAGCAGTACACTCAAATCAGCTGATGTAGCCATGAAGACCAAAGTGAGTTTTCAGTTCAGGCTTTATTGACAATGATACTTGTAATATTTATATCTGACACTATAGAGGTGAATGCAGTCTAAGAGTCTGCAGAGATATCTATGCTTAGCTCCATATAGGTTCATATAGGAGCTATTTCTGAACAGACAGAGTGCAGACCTCAAGAAATTTCCATTCCCCTGATGCCCTGTGATGCCCTCCAGGACCTTGAGCCCTCTGCTTTTTCCTCATGCAACTTACCATGACCATCCCACAAAAGAACTGACAAATGCAACTTGGATATGACTTTCTGTCAAATCACAGAAGTACTAATATATGAAAAATACACACTGTAGTTCAGCGTACTTCCTAGAAAATGCAGTAAAGTGGGAAATCATGACTCTTTCTGGGAAGAATGTGAAAAGCAGAGACTAAAGGAATTGGTCTCAGAGGTGTGCTCATTAGAATGGGGAGTTTAAAAACATAACCAAGTATCTTACCTGAACTGCTAAACAATGAGGAAAAGCTGCTTGGCAAGGTGCAGAAGGCTGTTTTCAGGTGCCTTTTAGCAGCCAGGAGATACGTCAGCCTATATGGGAAAGAGAGACAGTGAGGTCCTGGTGGCAGCTGAGCGGACATTCAGGATACACTTCTCTGCACACACACACACACACACACACACACAGATTCTGCTTTCATTTTCATCTGCTCTTTTATCTGCTCAGTTGTTCTCTTTGCCATTTCCAATTATCAGAGTCGTGGCTGGTACAGAAAACCATTTGACACGAGCCTCCCACCTGGCTACCCTGTGAGCAGGCAATAAATGGTCCATGGTTTTGGCTTTAGAGACAGTGCAGTGAAATAGCCAGAATTTGAGGCTATTGCTCTGTCAGGCCCTGAGATCTATAGGGAAAATTTGGTTATCCTGTTTTTTGCCAGTCCTTAATAAATAAAAAAAACAATCAAGCAACACTAGGCTATGTGATAGCAAACTTCTGTTGACCCGTTTAGCTCCTCACTGCCAAGGAGACCTTTGCTCAGGGCTAGTATCTCATTCGAGCTGAGCCTGTTTAGTCTGGAGTAAAGAAGGCTGAGAGGAGATTTGATTGACATGTTCAAATATATGAGAGATGATTGTAGGGAGGATGGGGCCAGGCTCTTCTCTGTGGTGGCCGGTGGCAGGACAAGGGGTCACAGGTGTAAGTTGAAATACAGGATGTTTAATCTCCATGTGAGGAAGAACTTCTTTCCTGTGAGGGTGACAGAGCCCTGGCACAGGCTGCCCAGAGAGGCTGTGGAGTCTCCTTCTCTGGAGATCTTCAAAACGTGCCTGGATGCCACCCTGTGCCACGTGCTCTGGGTGTCCCTGCTGGAGCAGGGGCTGGACTGGATGATTTCCAGAGGTCCTTTCCAACCTTAAGCATTCTATGTGGATAAATAAAGGCTTCTTCAGTAGCCACCATTTCCCTTGGCAGGTAACTCCAGGTGCAATTCTGGCCCAGGTTTGAACCGTGACTGCAGAGCCCTGCACCTAGAAGGGGGCACACACGTACGAAGCAGATGAAGGAGTCGAGAGAGCTATCACCAAGGCCAAAGCAGAGGGCTACCGTATGACAGCTGTGTGTTACCAGAAACAATTTACTCTTGACATTTGTAAACTACATGCTTGTTTGAACAAATAAATATGCATTTTGTGCCAGTTCCTATCACACGTGGTGCGGGCCCTCTCCAATACCCTGGCACTGTAATGTAAATGGGGCTCCTGGCAAGGGCAGGGATGAACTTGTGAAGCCTTTGGATCCGTACAGAAAGAGGAAGGAATTGCAGCTACGTAGCACCGCACTCGGCCGATGCTGCAGCAGCCCGAGCACCACCCAGGCATTCCCACTGCTCTGCTGCTCCACACAGATAAGGGCATTCACAAGACTTGGTTGCCATTTTCAGCAAATGCCCTTTGGGATTGATTAAAGAATAGTCCTGGTTAAGGGTGCTTTTATGCTGCATATCAAGCAGGAAGGGTGAGGAATTAGGTTGCTTCTCTGAACAAATTAACAACTACTAGGAGATAGAAGATCTTAGTGGCTGCAGTGGGAGAAGAAGGAAGGAGGCTTGGAAGACTTCCCTGAAATCAGTTTTATAAATTTTGGGTGTTTGCTAAAGAGTACAAGTGAGGAAGAGCTCGGGGAGGTGACAAAACCTCACTGGGAATCATTAGTAATTCCTGCTGTCATGAGGTGGAACCCTGAACAACAGCTATTTGGTGTTTGCCTATTCTTTCCCCCTTCTACTCTAAAAACGAAGATTTCTTTGTAGTTCCACAGTCAGCTATCTTAACCACACTCCTGGTATTATACCCAAATGAACGTTTTTTAGTGGTTATGAAGTTACAGTTAAGAAAAGGAGTTCTCAGTTTCTTCACCGACAGTTTTTCTCTTTAATCCTCTTCACGTAGTTGTTTTGAAAAAAAAAACAACTTTAATATGTTCAGTTTGATCTGCTTCACTTGCTGCTCTGGCGTAGGGAGTGCTCAGACAACACGGCTTCTTTTCTGCTCTAAGATCCACATGACCACGATAAATGTGGTCCCCAACTTTCCAAGTGGCTTGTGCTCACAGGAGCAGCGACAGGCAAGCGTCTTGCAGCAGAAGTGGTAAGACAGAGGCATATTTTCAATATAAATATATTGCAAACTGAAACTATGTAAGGTTGCAGTCAAAATTAAGCTTTATTAGGATTAATTCTGCTTTAATGCAATATTTATATGCTTGCAATTTCCTTGCAAACTAATGCTAGATAGTACTTCTTTAGACACCAATACAATTGATAAGAAAGATAATCTCAATGATCAGCTATGCTAAAGCCAGGTCTGCAACGAAATACTTGCTGTCCTAAATGGCAAGTAGTGCCATCTCAAATAATTGGTGGCTGCTTCTTTTCCTGAAAAACACTTTACGTGTAGGGTGGCCAATAAAATGATCCTTTTTAACTATGCAACTGCAGTTGCACGGAGTTATCCTAGCAGAGTGAAGGAGAGGCAGGCCAGGACCCTGAAAAGGCAACTTTCAGGCAACCAAGCAGTCTTGATGCTGACTAAAATAATGCTTTTTGAGGTATTTTTTTGTTTCTGGGTGAGAGCAGGGACAAGCAGCACGCTGCTTTGCTCTCCCTAGGGCTTGTGCAGGCAGTAAGTGAATCCTGCAGCAGTCCCTGCAGAAACGGCCACTGAAAGCTGCTCTTAGCTGGCCCTGGCCTAGCAGAGACCTCCCTCCCGTGCAGTGCTGGGGGAAAGCCCAGCACTCTGAAGCTCTGTAGCAAACTCTGCTAAGGCTCCTTTTGTGCTTTGTAAGGGTCTGCCTTCTTACCTGCTTGGCAGCCCCTAGCTCTTGCCCCTGGCATTTCTCCCTCATGGGGGCAGAATGAAGACACCCCGCAGGGGACAAGAAACTGCCCTTCTCTCTGCCTGTGCACACACAGCCTCAGGTGACAGCCTGGAAACACAAGGCCTGCTCTGATTTACACCTACCATACAGATTAAAAAACTTAGATGCAATAAAAGGACAAAACCATAGAAATATTGGGGAAAATAAAACAAGAACTAAAAAAAAGCCCAAAAGCAACTGTGCATCTGAAACTCCTATAAAATGTGGTATGGTAGCGGTACTTAATCAAGATCAGAAAGCAAAACAGTTCATTTCTCTGTAAGATATCAAATCCTTCTGGTAAGTGACACTCTGGAAACATTCGATAGCTTCGTAACTGGCTGACTTCATGTTTTACATGCAGGAAAGATGGCTAGAAGAGCAGAAATCAGCAAAATAAGCTGGTTTCATAGCTGAGCTTGGTGAGGTGTTATGCTGTGTGGGTAGCATTTATAAGAGCTCTCTCACTTTTAATCCTGTAGCAAAGATGACTGTCTGCTTCATAAATTAATAATATTTTCCTTTCTTTATAATAGCGAACTAATTCATTATATCCTATTTTATGGCTACTTTTCTTCTCTTTAAAGCACTGTCTTATTTAGGCTAAACACAGGCTCTTAGCCTGTGTGCAATGAAATAATGTCATTGCACTAATTTTATGAATTGGTTCCAAACTCATGCGACATACGCCCCCTCCTACGACCCGCTGGCGAGTAGCCTGTGTCCGAGTTCCGCACATTAACTTCATGATCCTCCTGCACCTTCCAGATTAACTTCCTGTGTTGTCATTTCTTATGTTTGAATTAAGACCAGGCTTCCGCACGGCGTTGATTAACTACGGCAGTAGTTATTCCACGCCGCAAGGTACGGAGGGCTCTTCCACGGGAGCCGACGCACGCGCTCCATCCTCACGTTGCAGAGGCCTCGCTTGGACACGCACCTCCAACCTTGGCCTGCTGCCCCCCGGGACGGGGCTAATTGGGGACATCTGCTTCCTCTCTGCCCTGCCGTCCTTCCGCGGCGATGCTCCGCAGGAGCAGATTGCCACTGCCCTGTCCAATTAACACGGGAAGTGGCCGGGGGACGAGAAGGGCGCCCGCAGCCCGCTCCATGCACGCAATGCTCGGCGTGTTTTTATCCGGAGCACGGAATGCTCTTTGGGTTAAGTATGGTATTTTTGTGGTGCAAAGAAGGTTCAATGATTTTTAAATAATTGACCCTTTTCCCTTCCTCTCTACCACCCATTTTTTTTCCATTAAAACTGTAGTCTAGGCCAATAGTTAGCTGAAATTCTGCTGTGCTAGAAAGCAAGACAGGGGCATTTACTGGATAGCCAAGGATGTATGTGGAGAAGGGGGTAACCACTCTCTTTATGGTCTCATTTAGCCAACCTTTCTCCTGACTATAACTCCTTATGCTGCTGGGTAGTTACCATTATGTGATTCCACATTCAGTTCATCTTTAGGATGAATAGAGTTTTTGATACTTGCCAGTTGGGCCGCACTGGATCTTTCCAACTCCCATTTAACATAAGCCTTTCCCTATTCTATGAATTTCCTTTTTTTTCCTGGAGGTTAGCATATGGATTAAAAGCATGATAACTGTAGGTAAACACACCAACTCACATTAAAACCATGTTCATGTGACTTCAAATCCATGAATAAATCACAAAAACGTATTCATCATATAAAAATAGCATTTGTGTAGGATAAAGTTCAATTCAGAAACATTTAAGCATTGCAGAAGGTTGTTGCTGGACTAGAACAGAGAGTAGTAGCTGGAAAAGCTTGCTGGATGTGAGATAGGGAGTGTGGGAAAGCAGGATTAGGATTCAAATCTATTAATCACATACAGTGAAAAATAGCAATATAGAAATATGTGTATGAGCAACGCACAGATATTCACAGGGCATGCCTGAAGGCTTCCCGGGATGCTTGAACCCTTACTGCATCACAACCAAACCTCTTGCAAAAGACTCTTTCAGTTATTCAGAAATCTACCAGCTTGCATCTGTCCTCAAATAAAAACTAGAAATGGCTTGAGAAATGAAGTGCTGCCAGTTTCTGTCTAGTTGCTAGAAAATACTTCCATGTTTTGCTGAAACACCGTTCTCGGTTGTGGTCACTAGAGACACCCGGGCAGCAGTGCAGTCGGCAAGGGCTTAAGCAGCCCAGGCAGACCGAGACACCCCGCAGCACGCAGGGTTCTGCTGGGCTGCTGCCCTACTTTGCTGGCCCGGGCAGTCCCAGGAAGCGGCGCCGCGCTCCAGTGGTGGGTGGCTACGCTGCTCCCACTCGTCACTTTCCTATTCGCCGAAACGAGAGTTGGCCAGAAGCGGCTTTCAGAGAAGGGCCGCTTGTGTCACCAGCCCCGTGCGTTCCTGTGGGCTCCGCTCAGCCGCGCTCGCTTCGGGTCAGCCCGAGCTGCGCTGGCGGCCGGGGCAGGGCGGCAGCAGGCGCTGGAGGCCGCGGTGCTCCGCGGGGAAGTGTGGCACCCCTCGAGCCGTCCCCTGCGCCCCAGCGCGGGCAGGGACGTGCCCACGGCGCTGACGAGCGCAGCTGCCCGCTCACCCTCGCCCACAGCGCTCCGAAGCCGAGCGGCCTTCCCGGCTTTCGACGAAAACTTCTGAAGGTTGCAGTTTTGCCCTGACGCGGAACGGCAAAAAGGTTCTCATCTTGAAACTTGCCAGGTCTAATAGCAACCCTTGTGATGGGTTATTTGCTTGAAAGCTCTTTGAGGTTGCTAATGGAGACAGGCTATTGACAGCACTGTCCCCAGCATAGATCAGCATCAGGGCTGATGATGAGCACTGTGCCTCTTCAGCTTGCATTAAAGAACATTGTTTTCAACTATTTCTGAGACATTTAAAGGTGTTTACACAGCAGATTTTTGTGATAGGAGAAACAGACGCCTCCCTCCTGAGCACTGAGCCTTTATGCCCAGCACCAACTGGAGTTTTTGCTATGCTTGTAACAGAGTGTTCAATTTTTCTTTTCCATTTCAAAGTCACATGTATACTGCAGTCAAGCTTTATTTGTAGTGGCTGTAGGTATTTAAAGACGAAACATTGTGGCTCATCTTTCCGAAAGCGGAAAGCCTTGGGTCTAGCGGCTGAAAACTGCTGCTGCCAACTCTCTCTGAGCCAGGGAGCTCCAGCCTGTGTGTACAACCCCACTGCCACCAAAGCCCTCTGCCCCAGGCCCACGCTTCCCTCGTCAGGCTGCGCGGTCCCCGCTTACGGGAAACGAGGAATGGCCCCTGCTTGGCAAGAACACGGATCAGTTATTGAGAGCAGTGGGCGACGCGCGGTTTCTGCTGCAGCACCACTCTAGCTGCTGCACTGCCACTCTCTCTTCACCGAAACATCTGCAAACCAAATGTTTTTATACTTGTATTTCCACTCTCAAGATTTATATTTGGGAGTTTATGATAATATTAGACAACACTGATGCGAATTGCTTTCGTCTGGATGACTGCAAGCAGAAGTGCATATGGATACATACAGCGGGGACATGGCACAGACCAAGTGACATTGTGCCATATAATTAGCCAGCTAGACCACAAGGAGACAGCATCTCCTTGCTGTAAGTGGCCGGTCAACAGGCTGCTTGTGGGGCAGTGCAAGAGCTTTAATCAAAGCTGCTGCCCGTGTCCTCCTGCGCCGACCTCAGGCGATTCGGGAGAGCTGGGGGGCCTGCAAGGAACGGGTCGGTCAGTCACTGCAGCTGGGCACCTGCACAGGCATCCAGAAGGAGCATCTCTTCCTACAAAGCAACAAGCCTGAAAGATACTGCCCTTCTTCGACTTTGCTGCTATCCATCAAACCGAACGGCAACTAGCCACCATGGTGGGCAACCATCAGGGCACCCAGGAGAACCCGCAGCACAGCA
This sequence comes from Tinamus guttatus, assembly GCF_059628265.1. Taxonomy (NCBI): domain Eukaryota; kingdom Metazoa; phylum Chordata; class Aves; order Tinamiformes; family Tinamidae; genus Tinamus; species Tinamus guttatus. The sequence continues at coordinate 3,519,503 of NW_028288731.1, forward strand.
CAGTAATGGGGCACTCCACCTGCTGTGCAGTTCCCAAGAGAGACCAAGAGCAGATCTCGGTGAGGAGTTTCAAACTGTGAAAGATTGCCATGAACCTTCCCCAAAATACTGTCTCACCAGGTGCCCTCCCTCGCCAGCAGCCCAGCAGTTTCAAAACATGGTGCCTTTGTATGGATTTGTCTTCCATGAATTTATCTTACAACCCTGTGAGTGGTGAGATCAGGCAAACAAAGATCAAATGTTCTCTATTACAACGTAAGTGGAAAAACTTGTAAGAACTCAAGTGGCCTTGAAAGCAGCAGAAAAACCTAGATACACAAAAGGTGGTTATTCATTTTGTTTTTTAAGCTTGGAAACAATTAAATGTGTCTTTTTTGGTGGAAAAACAGTTAAGTTTCCATATCAACTAGAATAATTTGTAACTATATTATATAAAGCCAATATAAAAAAATCACCACTTGCTCCTCAGTAAACCACTAACATCCCAGTTATGAAAATGCAGCTGGAGGGAAAAATGCAAATGCCGAAATTAACTTTTTTCCCCTTCAACTACTGTTTTCATTCTCCAAGCAAGAGAGGCACCAAAAAAACTGTCGATGACATGAGCATTGCAGAGTCCCCACTGATGTCACTAGAAAACACTGTGTGACCACAGGAACCTTATTAAAGCAAAGTGTCACAACTGTCTCACTTTGTTTTTGTGACAACCTCTGTTTTACCCAGCACAGCAGGAAAGGAACCAGGGGCCCATGCAGCCCTTGATAAGGTAGCTATTATACTCGTGTAACTATATCACACTAATGTAATGCAGACTAACGACTCGGTAACTAAGGAGTCCTGGGCTGTGGGGACTGCGTGTGCGTTCAGACCTCTAACAGTGGCAGCAGAACATGTGCACACCTCCCAACACACTGCGAACACCAACAAAACACACCAACAGCGGTTAAATACTCCTTGGCCACAGCAGGTTCCCCAAGGTCAGGACAGAGATAAGTCTCAAGAAAGACTGGGCACAACCAGCAGGAATATAACCATCCCCAATACCACCTTCCAAGAGTTACACAGCAGCACCCGATGGAAGTTTAGCAAGGAGTGTGGTAATGCTCTCCCAGCCTCCAAAAATCTGCAGATCAAGGACTTCTCTTGGGCAGAAGTCTTTGAATCTCAGCCCTGAATGGGGCCTAGAAAATCCAGGCATTTCAGTGTCCAGCAACAAGCTGCAGCAGACAGCTTGACCTGTCCTCTGCATGTGGGTGTGCTTCGCTGTGGCTCCCTCAGAGGCGGAGGGAGCCACAGAGCTGGGAGAAGCACTTTGGCCTAGACAACAAAAGCCTCTGCAAGCAAAGAGTCACCTCAAATGACCAGTAACCACAGAGGGAGATCAAAGGGATCGTGGCGGAGGAGGCTGCTCTTTGGAGCCCGCCCGCAGCCGCCCACGGGCAAGCAGGGAGCTGTGCGGTCTGAGGAGGCGTCTGCGTCTCCTTGGGCCGACGGGGCAGCAGCTGGGAAAGGACTAGGGCAGGCCGAGCTTGCTGAGTGTTTCTCCTGAGAGCCAGCGTGCCCTTGGAAATGCAAAGCTTGCCTGAGCGCAGTGAGACACTCATGCTTGCTGCAATCCAGGTTTGAGTCTGTGGAGCCTGTACTGTGCATGTGCATCAAGATGGAAGCTGGAGAGCTGCTGAGCTGGTTGCATTTGCTGAAAGTGCTCGCTCCCGGACTATTAACTTCAGCAATCTGCATGCAGTGCATTTTCTTCTGGTTGCTGTCTCAGGGTAAAGTCCCTGACAATCAAGCTGACTTGGACATGGTAATTTACGGCCACAGAGAGCTATCGAAATGAAGAAGGTCATAACTCGGAGGTCTAGGTTCAGAAATGAAGGAACTGTGCAGCTTATTCCTATGAAGTTTATTCTGTCTGTTTTCCAGCAGTTTGCATCAAGGCTGAGAACTTCAGTGAGGAAAAATGGAGTTTTTACATGACAGAGGCTATTTCACCAGAATATCCTCTGGTGATCAGTAATGTGATCAGTGCGGTTAAAGTGATGTGTTAGAGTAGTCATTTCAACCATTTATGCTCTCTAGAGAACATATATATCTGATTTCTATTTTCCGCTCATCCTCATTCTAATTTGTAGTCCAAATCCTCGTGGCAATAGCACCCAGGACTGCTGCGAGAGGGCTGCTTAGACCCTTCCCTTACAGAGAGCTCCCAGAGCAGATCAGAAGGCTTCTGAACACAAGAAAAAGGTCATGCTCTATTGGTTTAGAAGTGGGCTAAGTAACTTTGTAAGCAGAAATCCAAAGGGACAAATGGATCAGAAGGGTTGTAGACAACTCTCCCCGTGCCTGTTGCACTCCTGCGGGCAGGTTTTTGCTCTCAAGTTTAATGTTAGCTGGCCGAGTGGCGGAAATCTCTGCCTAGCGCTGCCTGCTCTTCAGAAAGCTCCTTCAGGCTCCCTGGAAGCACAGCCCCCTCTGTGCTCTTCTGTACAGATCTCCCACCCTCCGGGAGCTGCACACTGCCGTCTCCCGGCTGGGATTCCCTGGCCTTCCGCATGCCGTGCTCCCTTCACCTGTCTCCGTGCCGTAGCACCCTCGGCTGCTCCCAGGAGGAGGAACTTGCCCCCTTGCCCTCCACACAGCCCAGTCTTGGAGGGATGCGACAGAGCGACAAGTGGGACGCGGCACCTGCGACTGCTCACACAGAGGCTGAACCTCCCTCCCTGCGCACGCAGGCCCAGAACTGCTCTGCCATCCACAGCACCAACTCCCTGCCCGGGCTAGGGGCTTGCCACGCAGATCTGAGGAGAAAACGCTGGCTTTGATCACTGGAACCTGCGTGCAGTTGTGCAGAAATGTTTCTTGCTCAGAACTGCGGGTTGCCTGACAGGGTTCATTTTGCACCACCCTTGAGTATCCTGCACTCAAGTATCCTGCACTCGTGGCAATGCCAGGGAAAGGCAGTACATCATCCTCTCCCTCATACTCTTGAGGATGCCAGGAGGAGAATATTGCCCTTGTTTATGATTTAAGATGTGCAGGGCAGTACCTCCGACCTCCTTACCACGTCTTGCACGATACTCGCTTCTCACCGTGGACACACGCCCTGCGGATCCAACGCACACCCTGAGGTGTCTGATTTACCTCAGCAGTTCCCTGGGGCGATCCCAGCAGCCGGGGCAGTGCGAACAGGCTCGGTACCCTGGCCAGGCCGCTGGGTGCGAGCGGCCCTCGCAGCCCGCGGCAGACGCGAGGCGGCAGGAGGCGGCCCCGGCCGGCGGCCCAGGAGCTCCCCCGCGCGGCCGCGGCGCCGCTTTGGGGCCGGCCCCGCGGGCAGGGCGGCCCCGCGGCCCGGCCAGGCCGCCTGCAAGCAGCAGCGACACCCCCGAGCCCGCCAGGCTACCTTCAAACAGCAGCCACCCCAACGCCGCGATAAACATCGCACCGCAACCCCGCCTGCGCCGCCGCACGCCGCTCCAGCGGCTCCACAGAAGCCACTGACCAGGCAACCACACGAGAGGCCTTCACACCCGCCCGGGGCTCCCAAAGAGCCCGGTGCGCAGGGTTTGCAGCGCAGCGTCACAAGTGCCTTGCTACCCTGCTCGGCAGGGCAGCCCGCGTGGGCAGCCGCGGCCTGCGCGCCGTGAGCAGCCGCAGAGCGCGCGGCGGGACGAGCGAGGGAGCACCGCGAGCAGCCACAGAGCGCGCGGCAGGACGAGCGAGGGAGCACCGCGAGCAGCTGCAGAGCGCGTGGCGGGACGAGCGAGGGAGCACCGCGAGCAGCCGCAGAGCGCGCGGCAGGACGAGCGAGGGAGCACCGCGAGCAGCCACGGAGCGCGCGGCGGGACGAGCGAGGGAGCACCGCGAGCAGCCGCAGAGCGCGCGGCGGGACGAGCGAGGGAGCACCGCGAGCAGCCGCAGAGCGCGTGGCGGGACGAGCGAGGGAGCACCGCGAGCAGCCGCAGAGCACGTGGCGGGACGAGCAAGGGAGCACCGCGAGCAGCCGCAGAGCGCGCGGCAGGACGAGCGAGGGAGCACCGCGAGCAGCCGCAGAGCGCGCGGCGGGACGAGCGAGGGAGCGCACGAGCCGCGCGCGGGCTCACACCTCCGCATCCTGCGCTGCCCCTGCCGCTTGTTTATGCGCCTGCTGGCAAGGGGCTTGAAAGCTGTCCCCAAACCCTAAAAATAGCCTAGCCAAAGCCATTGTTCCCTTCTCAATTAGAAGGCCAGGAAAGGAAGAGGCCGGAGAGCGCAGCCTTTCTGCTCCTGCCCAGGGGGAGCGACCCCAAGGCATGAGAATATAGGGCAGGGATTGAAGTAAGGGCCGAGAAGCAGCAGGAGACAACGGCACGCGGTTTGTGCAGACAGACTGCAGCAGCCTCGGCTGAAAGGATCACAAAAGGTTTTATTGAGGGAGAGAACACGTTGCTTTGCTGTGGGCAAGGGCGCAGCTGCAGGCAGGCGGGGAGCGCCGCGCGGCGGGGCTGAGAAGAGCTAGGCCGTTAAACAGGGCGAGCAAACGTGTGCACTGCACATCACGAGCAAACGCTCGCCGGGAACCAGGCTCCTGAGGGACGCAGCGAGCGCGGAGCTGCCCAGGTTGCACGAAGCTATAGGGGGAAGTCCTGAAGACAGCGGCATGGTGGAGAGCGATGTGCGCTGCCTGACAGGGACGCGTGGATGTTCGTCGGGAACCTGGTATTTTACTGGCTGCAGTTTGAAATGCACAAAGATGCCAGTAAGGATTTTCCAGCCTCTTTATAGACAGTGAGGTGGCACGTGAGACAGGAGAAACAAGGAGTTCTTCAGGGGGAGAGTAAGAGTGGAGGAAGGTTAGGAAAAGGAAAATGAGCCCTGAAAGGAACATGTGGATGAAAGACAGTGAAAACCGAAATGAGGAAGAGGAATGGGTCTGAGGATGGAAAAAGGAAACACGTGCTTGCGAGCAGAAGCAGTTAGAGCGATAGGAAGGGCGCTGTGGAAACACGCTGCTCGTCCCAGGTGTTAACGGTAACCAACAGTAGCGTTTAGATGAAACGCTCCCAAATGCCTTCGTGCAGCAGCGAAACGCTGGCAGAGAGGGGTAAGGCAGAAAGACTTGAGGATGGGGACACAACCATGGAGTGGGTTTGGGGCTGAGGAGAAGAGAAGGACCCCTGGCTTTGCGCCCCGAGCGAGACGCGCGGGTCTCTTGGCTGGTGGAGACGCACTGCAAGCGCCCGGCTCTGCTCGCTCCTCAGCGGCCACCTGGAAGCAACAACCGCTGTCTACACTGAGGCCCCGGGTGCTGCCGCACCGACCCCAGACAGCACGCTGGCCGCTACAGCAATCACAAATGAAATGCTCCTGATCTGGAAGCTGCTTTCCCAAGGTTTTATCTGCCCGACGATTAGTATTATAGATGCACACAAATAGTCAGGTCTAAGCAAACACAGCCCGTTTTATCCCAACGAGTCCTAAAACATTTCCCGTGTGCGCACAGATTGCAGGCTAAAGCCCAGAAGAGAGGAAGGAGAGAAGGCTCTGGCTTGGCACACAGGGTCCGATCCCTTCCGTGAAGCCCTGGCCAGGCCCTTTTGCAGCTGGCGCTTCCATTGGATGCGGATGAGCCAGACACTTCTTGCCCTGCTGGTTAACAACGTCCCCACCAAGCAAGGCCAGCAGCCACCTAAGGGCAGCGGAAGCTGCTTGGGCAAAGCCACACGCAGGCACACAGACACGCGGCTGCTCTGCGGTGCCTCGAGCAGCGACCCGCTGGCGCTGGGCACGCGGGGCCGGGGCGCGGAAGATGGCAGCCTGTGCCACGGTGCGTTGAGCGAGAAGCCATCTTTGCGGAAGTGAAGATCAAAGGTCGTGACAGAAAATCCTTCATCTTCCTGTCTGTGACAGCAACCCGTGAAGTAGGAAAAAAGCACAAACTGCACAGGTGTGGGCGACGGTGCGTGCTGACATAGCGCTAACGTCGTCAGAGGGTTAAATTGATTCTGATTGTCATATAATTTCCCCCGTCACCCACAAACCACTTCCTCTGCTACCCATGAAATCCTCTGCGTGCTCTCAGGAGGCAGAAGGCTGCTGTGTCTATGTCAGGCAAGCATGAAGTCAGTGGCTCTCACTTTCTGGCTCCTCTGCTTTCAGTTTGAAGCCCTGTGCGGTAAGTAGCTTTTTGGGTTATTCTCCCTGCAGCACCTGTCTCTGCGGAATACGATCCACCTGATGAAGGGGGACGCTAAGCGAGGGCCGGGGGGCTAGGGGTGCTTAAGGGAAGCAGCAGCAAAGACAGCGCTCTTGACTTCAGTGGCACCAGGGAGCTGGTGGTGCAGAGCACACGTGCTGGGAGCCCGGCACAGAAAAGCAGCGTGTCCTGCTGATATTCCTCACCTGCTCCGTGCTACCCTGACTGAGCTCGGGTCTTACACACGGCTTCATAAAGAGAAGCCAAGATGCTGGTACTAGTTCTGCTCGCGTTTGGGAGGGTATTTGGGAGGGTATTTGGGAGCGCACAGTTTGGCAGTGTGAGAGAGATAGGAATATAGATACTATCTGATTAAGAAGAGTCCTTTTTTTCGATATATAGACTGTCCAAGGGTTTAGCATTACACGCCATAGGCCTGGAATTTCATGGGCACACTTATGAAGCACATGGCTCCAAAGGTTGTGCCAAGGGCTATTGGCTACAAGTGTTTCTGAACTGCCACAGATATAGGAGAGGTTGCAAATCCTGCAGTAGTGTTTTAGTACTCTAGACATTTCACATACAGCTTAAGCTTTTATTTAACTAAGAAATAGTCCCCAGCTCCTTAGGCCATGCAGACACTCCTGTGAAGGCTACTAGCACAGCAGCATTATCCTGGGTTTTCAGCGAGATTGAAAAGACAGGTGAGATGCCAGGGAAGGAGGATTGTGACCAGCATCTCTCCAGGGCCCTAAGCAGCCCTTAAAGCGCTACGCTGGGACCCAGCAGCACCAGGGCCCTGCGGTATGGTCAGTATTTCTCTGCTAGGCAATTTAGCAGGTATCGTCTCTGGCATGCGCCATCCACGTGGCTGGGGCTACCCAACGGGCTGTGCCCTGGGAAGAGAAACAGGCTGCAATTTTAAGGATGTAAATAATATTGCTGCTGTATAGTGGCATTTCCGCCTTTCTTCAAACCTGCAGAATGGGGCTTGGGCTGTGAAGAGATGATGTTAGGAGAAAGGAAGAAATGAAAAATGGTATCTCAGATTTTTTCTTACACTGCTTCCAAGTTAAAAAGCAGTAATTATCATCACTGCTAGAAAGGAAAGGGCTGTAAAAGATCAGCATGATGCACGAGAGATCAGCATGATCCACTCGATGAAGGGATATGTTATCATTGCCAAAAGGGCTTACAAGCACTGGGGCAAGTTTTCAGGAGCGGCAACGGAGTAACCTCTAAATGTTATTTGGTTTAGAGATAAGCCAGGCTTATTTCAGAGTTGTGGTTAGTTTTTTCAATGAAAATAGGCCACAGAGGCAGTATGTACGTGCCTTGGGTCATTTGCAGCACAAGTGTTTGTAAAGGCAGGAGCCCAAGTGTCTAGGGTCTGCATGGGAGCGCAGAGCCGCGGGGCTGAGGGCCCCTCACGCTGCACATGAACCTGCACTCGCCAGCTGCAGCTGGGCGGCTCTGCTGCTCACCCTCAGCTCTGCTCTTGTCAGTGCGGCAGAAACCCAGGCCCTTTTCAGAGTGAAATATTGTCAAAAATGGCTGCTGTGGTAGTCGCATACATTAAAACAGCTTCAGTATTTTACAGTGTGTCATACGGCAGGAAAACAATCCATACTGGGTCCATACTGATCCTAGAGCGATCCTGCCACTACTCGCCGTGCCCAGAAGCACTGCTTTCCTCTGCTGGCCCCTGGCCAGCTGGGCACCCTGAAAACTGCATTTAACAGTGTCACTAGGTATTTAGTGAGAACAAACACCCTACAGGCTGCCAAATACCCTGTCTGTTATCACACACTTAAGTAATAGCCTGAAAGAAGTGCAGATATTAGAGCTGTCAGTGCAGCAGATATGGCTGCTGACTGTGCACAGCAGACCGGGAAGAGTAGGATAAGTCTGAAGAGGATGAATCAATCAAACGGGACAGCAGCTGGCTCTGCTGTCCAGCCACACACCACAGAGCCTTCCAGAAGCCCATCAGCTTGTGCACTGCACTAAAAACATATTCAACAGGTATGATTCACTGAAATGCTCTTGTCAGGGATGCTACACAGGGTGCAGCAAAGAGCTTGGACGCTAAAGGGTTGCGCGTGTGTGGAGGGAGAGGAAGGCTGATCCCGAGCGCCTACGAAGAGGAAGGAATTCCAGCCTGGGCTGCGCTGTGGGGTCACGGGTGCCCAGGGAACGAGATCAGAGGTGCTGGGACAAGGGGGCAGCCTCTGGCACCGCTGGGCATCGCTATGCCTGGGTACAGGGCGACCCTCAGCAACAGCAGCAGGAGTAACTATCTGCCCCATCTCCTTAGCACCATGAAGAACTGGTGCAGGGTGTCTTGCAATCCAAGGGGCCTTTGAAGAACCTTCTCAGAGTACAGGGGGAGAGGAAAAGCAGACACTGCTTTTCCTACCTAGCTATAGGACAAACTTCTACCAGAGCATACTGCAAAAACAACAGCTCTAAATGAAGCACTCCCCTGCTGCGCCCGGCCTGTGCCTACTGACACACGAACCCTTTCCAAGCGGTACCTGCCACTAACCCAGCCCGAAAACTCCTCTCTCAGCATTGTCCTGGTGGGTGGCAACGGAGGTGCCAGCTCAGAAAAATCCCAGAACAGATGCAAGGTGTGCCAGGCTGCTACCAGCGGGGCTGTCTATGACACAGGGTTGAATGCAGTTGATAGGCATGAAGAGAAGAACAGCTTGTAAGAAAGAAAGAAAACTGTACCAACTACCTGAACATGTTCTTGCTGTGCACCCACAGCATCACCAGGTATTTCTTCTAGATGTGTCCCCAGAAAAACATTTTCACACTAGATCATTCAGTGTATGCTGAGGAGCAGGGATGGAGCATAAGGGGCACTTAGGGCTGGATGGACACAGTGTATCCTGGTGCCCTGCTGGGATCCGGATCCAGGAGGAAGCAACACAGTGCTGCTGCGTTTGGGGGCAGATTTCTTCTGTATCTTTGGAAAAAAATTACATTCATCTCCCTTTGCACTTACGATAGAAGAAAATGCACACAGAAGTGAAATATAAATAGAATTTTAAAAGTAGAAATGAAATATAAATTAAACAGAAATACCTACTTTTCAGAGCTTTAAAGAATTTGTATGCACGATAGATGTGATCAATATTAATTATTACTCAATTGATTTTCTTTCTACTTTGATTTCTATAACTTGGGATTTTATCACATCATGTGATTTGATAGGGTAGCACACAGACGGGCTCAGGAGCATCAGAAACTCATGTCACAAAATCACAGCAGCAACTTACTGTTCCCCAGCCCGCCCCCTCTTCCTCCATCTCTCTCCCTGCATATTAAACAGGAAACAATTTTGTATTTTTCAGGAGCTGACACCTGCTCATCACGATTATGCAAAAACATAGGTAAGACATTTTAAAAGCTGTTTAATTACTTGTGCACAATTTGGTTTATTGTTGTAAACGACTTCTAGATCAGAAATACTGACCCTGAAGAAAACTGTCATATTTTTACAGCACACTGACACTTAATTTTTTTCAGTCACTTCACTCTTCTTTTTCTCCTCCAAGAAAATAAAAATGGAAACAATTTGCAGAATGAGATCAGCTCAACTTCTGAGAGTTTTTCTGTCAATGTTTTAGGGAAGGCCTAGTGTGATCCTTGGATTGCATGTAAACACATGCGTACAGTGATGCTTGTCCTCTCCTCCTCCCTTTCTGGGAGTGAAAAAGGTGATATAGCCACGGAAATAATTAGGTTTCACCTTAATAACATGCCTCCATCAGCGTGGAAAACAAAGAGGTCTTTCAGTTAAGGCAAAACTGTATGGCTCACTCGGTCTATTTGAATGAGCTTCCCCTCATTTCAGGGATTCTCCTCATTGCTATGCAAGTGACTACTTTTTATTTTCATGCCTTCAGATCGGCCTCATGTCTCTGACCCCCAGCTGGTGGTGGATTTTAGTAGTGGAGACTTCAAGCTCACATTCCACAACCCCAAAAACGTGAGCGAGTTCAGCATGATCCTTTTCAAAGGGCACGAGAAGCAGCAGATCTGCGCGCTCCACGTGAGCAAAGGGAACGCCATTCCCGAGAGCAACGTCACCTACTGCCACGCAGAGCATTCAAACAGCAGCACCACCTTCGTTCTCAAAAGCCTGGAGAGAAAGCACGAGGGCATTTACACCTGCTGCCTGGAGATGTTTTTACCCCCTCCTTACATAGAGTGCAGGCTGAACGAAACCTATCTATACATCCCAGGTAAGCTACTATTCTTCTGCTCTCCTTTCCCTCAGGAGAGCTCTTCATCTGAGGAGGATCTTACTCCACAGCTCCCTTCTACCATTTCATTAATAAAAAGAGAAGAAAAAAAATTGGAAGTTATCTTTAAGAAAATAAAAAGAGCCAGGTCTCAAGCCATAACTTTTTGCTTCCCCCTCTCCAGAAAAGGAAAAGTGCATCTCTACAGGACTTGTGTCAGGGATAGTTATTGGACTGACAGCATTTGCCATGATCTCCTGTGTCTGCTGTGTAGTAGTGTGCTGCTTAAGGAACAAGGTAAGTAAGTCTACGAAGTTCTGCACAGCCCTTACAAGGGTCACGGAGAGGGAACTTCACTTAGTGAGATTTAGAGGGTGGGAGAGGTTCATGCTTCGCATGGGATGTGTGTGTTGACAACGAGACTGACTTGGTAATTTACTGCTGGAATTCCATCATTGATGACAGCAGCTCAGATGTAATTTTTCTAAACCAAAATTGTTTATTGATTTAAAGATCGGGAACCAAAGGCAAGAGGGGCAGAGATGCACAGGTCAGCAAAAATACTTTGCTAAGCAATTCACCAGATTGTTTTCTTCCAGAGGGGAAAACAAATCATCTGTGGAATAATTCCAGCTCCCTTCCACAGCAAAACCACTCAAATAAAAGCCGCTTGGCTGAAGAAAGGAGGACCATGCACATTAGTTATGTTTGTTGGACAGTGTTTTTCATTTTCAGTTTGTCCTGCTCCCAGTTATGTATGTGAATGCCTGCCTATTTGACTTTATCATCTCTAGTGAAAACAGTCAGATTTAATTGCCTTCTTTAAAGAAAATAGGCAGGAATGAGTGAGGTTGGTGACCACAAACTGAATTCCTGGCATTTTGTTTGCAGAATCAACAGTGCGACTCCAACTCCCATGAGTACAACAGCGAGTACATGCCCATGGCAGCAGTGAATGCAGCTAAGAAACCAAGAATCTGAGGTTGTGTTAAGTCTAATGGCCCTTGTACCTCCACTTGTACCTGTTGCTTCCTCTGGGTGGGAGGGTGCTCGCTGTGTCTCCTGGCCATTCTAGGTGGTGGGGATTCTTACAAGAGGGTATGTAGGAGTTTATGCTGCCACACAGCTGAAAAAGGAAACAAAAAGCAAAATTTCTGGGGAGCTTTTGAATCAGAATGGTGGGCTGGCTCCTAGAAGTGAAACACTCCACGTCAGTGCAAAGAAATGATCTTATGCAGGAAAAAGGAACATACAGCTGTTCCATTCAGATTCTTGACACAGTACAAGGTAGCCCAAATGTCCCTGGGAAAGCCATTTGCTGGCTTTGCTCAGGGTCACTGGCTAGGAACAAATAGGCACAGGGAGGAACTTCCTTACTGCTCAAGCCCCGACACAGTAGCCAGCAGCAGTTTGGGTACAAAGCAGAAGAAGTTGGACTGATTCAGACATGTGTGGGCTGTACATAACTAATTTTCCACTTCTCATGCAGGTATGAGCTATTCCTGGCACAGAAACCCTGGCAGGAGGAGTTTGCAGCTACTGAAACCTGGACAGGAGGAAATCAGCATCTTCTCACCCTCCCTGAGCAATCACCATGGGCCTGTGCTCAGCCATGAGGCATGGCTCTAGTCCTGTCCAGAGCTGTTTTGCCCACGCTCCTTGACCCACTGACTTGTACATGAGGTGCTAGCAATGTGTTCAAGATGTCCACTTGCAGGTGACCAAAAAAGTAGCAATAGTCACTTGAGTAGATCTCTCCAGTGCAGCTACAGCATGTTTTTGCTTTCTGCAGTCTCCTTTATGATAAACTTCCCAGCAGGGAAAACCAGACTACCTCCAGCACCAACCCTTGCGCATGGCCATGAAGCACGGCCCATGTCTTGCACATTCCCCTTCAGTCGGGGCCAGGGCAGCCCGACACCCCTGGCCGGTGCCGAGGTTCCCGGCCAAACCCCCCGCCACGCTCGGAGCGCGCAGCGTGCACCTACGCTCTCCTGCCACGGCACCTGGGACGGAACAAAAACTGAGATCACAACAGGGCTTTCTTGTCACCCAGAACCTCAGACACCTGCTTTTTTCATATCTATAGTATCGATACATATTTTTACCTCACACCTTAGGGCTCCTCTTAATTAAATTCTGAATTGCTCTACCAAAAGCTAAACATATCACTCCCAAGTCTGCAGCTGTTCTTTAAAGCAGTTCAGGCCTGCAGGATCAGCCCCTGAACTAGGAGCACAACCTCTCCCATTCACATTTCACAGCACAAACGCACCGCAGTCCATAAGGGCACTGCAGTTTGACATGAAGCCTCCACCACTTCCCCAGTGGGTTTGAGGGTTACTTGACCTTCCTCAAATTGCTGGAAGCCTTCAAGAAGCAGGAAGCAACCCCTCCTGCAGGCTCCTTGCATAATGGCCATAAATGACCTGCTGGGAAGCCCACCCAGCATCTGGCAGGCACAGGCCAGCTGTGCACAAGCAGAGGAGCACACAGGTGCTGCATGTCTCCAATTCAGGGAAAAAAGCAGATACTCAAAGGATGCAAGAGCACAAAATCCAAAGCTTGTGTATCTGGTAGGCAAAAGGTTGGTTGGAAATTTGGTAAGGGCAAACAGGGATGAGCTTGTGTCAAGAACAGGGCTTTTCTGGGCAAACATCTATCTGCATGGAAGTGATACAGAGCAAAGGTGCAAACTGTTAGTCAGGGCCTTGAGCAAGGAGGAAAGCACTGAAAGAAATGGGGATTCAGTTTAGGTACCTGGTCAGATAACCAGCTCCTATGCAGAGATCTACGTTGGCCTCCTAACATTTAAGTTAATGTTACATCCTCTCCCATTGCTCTACCAAATATTTTCCGGACTACTAAACCTCCCGAGGGCAAAAATATCCCCTGTACCTTCACAAATACACTGATTTCACCATTTTAAACTTTTAAAACTGTTTAAAAGAGTTAACTACTACTGCCTACGAGAAATGCTAGATGTAAGATCCTATGTGACAGTGGAGAGGCCAAAGGAACCTACTGAGAAAGAAGTTCAAGGAACAATGTTTCTGAAAGAAGGAAGAAGCTTGAGGTTTTCTTTGAGATGCTGCTGGATAAAGGACAAAAGATGAAAGCTTGACCAAGGTAGTTTAAAATACATACACTGTGCTCGAGAGATAAATGATTTATATTCAAGGTAACAAAAGCCTATTTAAATAAACTTTAGGAAGTGTCAGACTCCATCACTGCTTTTCTTTGATAAAGATTTTTATTTGTAATAAAGCTGTTTTTATTATACTGCACGTGTCCTTAATGCATGCAATTCATGTGAAAAACAGGCTCTATGGCCTCCACAGAGAGATGGAGAGGGAGTGCTGCCAATTTAGCCCTATGTAGCATCTTTGGGGGAAACAAGAAAAGGACTAAATTTATTTTTAAAAAGCAAATTTGGAGATGTTTCCATGTGGTGAGAAAATGATGCTCTCTGCATCTATTTGTTCCTTTATTTTCAAGAAAGTTTTTTTTATTTCCTGATTTCTTCTTTCTTTTAATCCTTTACACAATAAATGGTTAATCTCCAGGATTATTTTTGGACAGCTTCTTTCTGCCATTCTTCAATGCCTTCAAATCTAAAGGAGCTGGAAGAAGATTAAAGGATGGCAGAATGAAAAAACATCTATAAAAATGTAACAAGAGTTGGATTTATAGACCAAGTGACAAAAAGGATTAAAGAAAAGAAAAAGGAGCAAAGAAGGATAAACAAGCAGCATGATATTCTAAAAGATCAACATTTGGAAAAGTAAAAACTCACTGGAAACTCCTCGTTTTGGAAGAAAGATCAGTTTTGCAGGAAATTAAATACAAAAATTTTGACCAGCTCTTCTACAAAATCCTCTCTCAAGAGGAGTAGAAGTATGAGTAAAATCCAAATTATCCCTAGGAAACTGGAGATTCTGAGAGTCAATAAGTTACTAAAAAAGCAACCTCAGCCTTCCTTTTCTGTCTGCTATGTAATGAATTTGGACTGCAACACATTTTACTACTGCACAGCAGTCTCTGATGGAGGGCACTATAACTGTGTCTTGCTCTTCTCTTGCTCTACAGGCAATAGAATTAGAGAAGTATTTTTCCTGAACACTAAGAACAGTGTTTGCATAAAACTAGTTTCTCATTCCACAAAAATCCAGTATTCGTAAGATGCTTTATCCTTTCTGAGCTACTTGTACTATGACCTTCCCCATACACATTTACACTTAATGACCTTGATATCTTCCTAGTCCATGTCTAGAAAACTGTACAAATGCATAAGCCAGTACACCCAATAGGTGTGCATATAAGTAGGAATTAAAAACTTTAGCAAACTATCCTGAACTTACTTCCACTGAACAGGTAGCATTAGGTGGTATGAACAGGTGAAAGATGTTCAGGCTGACAACTTTGGTTACCACAGGTTTTACAGAGGGCTAAATGACAAGAACAACTCATAATTTGCCTACCTGCACACCTTGAAAGGGGTTGAAATTGAAACCTGAACATGCAGTTTGGAAGTTTAGCCTGAATTATGAATCCTGAACACTCTTGGACTTCAATGATCAGATTCAAGATTGGGATTTTGTAGCCAGTATATAATAATGGATATGAGATCCTATTACAAAATGCCATGGGCCATTTTTCCTTAACACAAGTACTTCACTAACTTCAAAGTTCAAGTAGTTTTCATTTTTACCATACTTCTTACCCATATACTTTTTCAAAGTATATTTTGGGCTAGGGGAAAAGAGAATCTGGAACTAGATTAAAGCAACCATATTAATCAGAACTGGGATCCATACTGCATACTGTTATTTATAAAACATTTTATATAGGGAAAGTGTGTTATACATGTGAATCTATAACTTGGCATGGAGAAAATGCATCCAAAATAAGGTAGAAAAAATGCAGACAACATTATTTAAAAATAAGTCCAGCTGGTTAGTGGGGACTTTTGCCAACACTAGGTTTACTGTGGAGCAGGATCTAAATCCTATTTTGCCTTTGGTTTAGCTTTAACTGCCAAGAGACACTCCACACAAGTCACTTGAGCTGTTCAGCCCCTTCTTTCTAGACAGTCTACCCACTGTCATGCAAGAAGATGAAACTGAGCATCATGTTTATCTTCTCTGATACTCAGAGGAACTACGACACTGTTTGCGTTCCTGCAGCTGACCAGAAAGCAGCAGCCTGGGCAGAGCCATGGGGCAGCCCTTGCTCTGTTACACAGGTGCAGCAACACAGAAGCCAAGCCCAAGGCTGCCCTGCTCCTCTTGGAAGGATGGGGGGTCCAGAAGGGTCACAAAGATCATCCAACGGATTATCCCTGAAGGATTCTGGGGATATCATACCCCATAAACACAGCACAGCCACAAAGAAAAGCTGCAGGCATCAGTGGTTTGCCCACTTGGACAAGCCACATCCACAGAAACACCTGTATTGCACCAGGAGGAAACCTTAGCCCAGCAGACACTCCAGTAGATGCAACAAGGCCAAAATAAGCAACTCTCAAAGCTTAAACCAAAATGGAAAGCCTCACTGCCCCTAAAGAGCAATACTGATATTCAAAGTTAGCCCTTGGGGCTAAGGAGTTGGGAAAAGCAGTTAGGGCATTTGCAGCATGTAAACTCTCCTCTGAAGTTGTGTGTTCTGTGCTGGTTAGAATGTAATTCTGCTTTGCTCTTTGCACTTGCACCTCCGAAGTCTAGGCTCACAGAAGCGTGAGAAGACGGTGGTGGACAACCATCTTCTGCAGCTTGAGACACCGACTAAACTGTGAGTCCAGCAAATAAGGACCTCCTTCAAGGGCATCGTTTATTCAACAAAATGCTCAAGTCCTGGGTTTCCCTCCCATAAAAGACTCCCTCAAACACCACACATTGACCTTTCCCAAACTGCCCCATCCCTCGTGGCTTTTGCCCCCACGAAGGGCCTCCTCAGGCCCAGGCCATGCCATGGCTCCCGGGGCACCTTCTCCTGTAGGGACCGGCCTGTCCTGGTAAAGGGGCTGCAGCGAGGGGAGGCAAGCACTGCCTTGGGGCGGCTCTCCAAGGCTGACTCAAGCTCAAGAGCCTTTTCTGCATTTCCTCGTTTCTTTTTCACACACCAATGCGGAGAGATGCCGCAAGTGCTTCCAACCACAAGTTCTATCTCGTCAGCTTCAAAAGCTGAAGGAAACCATCTCCAGGAGGACTCTGACACAGATGGAATGAGCTCTGCCTTTCCTCAGAGTGGTGGTAATCTTTCCATTTAAAGATCAAAAGAAAACAAAAGCAGCATGCTCTTTCCTGGAAAAGATAGCCGAATCGGAAAATGTGCACCCATGCTGAAAGGAGGCTCATGATTCACAGTTTCCACTAAGAAATTTAAGTAAAGGCAAGCATCCCGTTCACCCGGGAAATGCAAGTGCACTTTTTGCTGGGTCAGAAACCAGCTCTTCAACCCCAAGGGCACTCCTGGCACCATCACAAGGCTCCCAGCAAGCCCAGGCCCCTGCAGTGCTCAGGACACACCTTTCCTTCTGCCCTTACACCCAGCTAAAGGGGCTTTAGAGACTGACACTGCATCCCAGGGACCAGCGCATCGCAAAGGCACCGTATTGGGGCTGAGTCATTTTAAGCTGCAGAGTTGTTTTTAAGCCACACTTTCTCTGTTTCTGTGGTGCTGGCAGAGGCAGTCAGGGAAGGAGGGTCTAGAGAAGGGCACAAGATCTGGGTATTGTGCACACACTCGAGCGCTGAGACCCACAAGGACTCGCCAAGCTCTGGGGCCCCCCTATGTGCCCAGGGACCTCATCTATGTGCCCAGGGACCAGCCAGCCAAATCCCCCTTCTCCCGTGGCTGCAGTCATGTTCCGGCAGGTTCAATTGCGGCAGCACAGGATGAGCAGGTCTAAGCTCAGAACAGAGTTTTTAAAGCAGTTAGGACATGCAGGCCCTCTCCAGCAAGCTACCTGTGTCCTGCCTAATCTGACACCTACCAGAGGAATTAGAAACCCAAGTGCTTGTCCTTCTCCAACCCACTTTACAAGGGTTTGGCTTCAGGTGCTACTGCTCCAACTGAACCCTGGGTTCTCACAGCCCAAGGGCCAGGGGATGGTGCTTCACCAGGGCACCCACCGGGCCAGAGAAGCACCCAGGGACAAAGTAACCGAGCAGATTTTGAACCCAAACCATGGCTCATCCCTCTGGTGACTGCTAATACCCGCAGACTCCAAAGACGGCTCTCGCCCTGCCGACCTGCTGCAGGAGGCCGAGGCCACCTCTGTGAGCAGCCTCCTGGCCACCAAGCAGCTGCCCCTGGAGAAGAGCTTGCTGAGCGCTACCACGCCGGTCACCACGTCAGCGAGGCGCGCTGCAGCGGGGAGCTGGCTACGGCCTGTGCCGCAGGCAGCTGCTGACTCATCGCTGCGGAGGCTGGGAGCACCTAGGCGAGTTTCTCATTTTGGGACTTTTTTAGCATCCATTTTGCTGATCACTGCCTGGCGCTTTCACCATGAGCATATCCTGCACCATGGACCAACACTGCTGCAGGGAGGCTGCCAGGCATGTCCAGAGCTACCCCACACTCTGGGACCCTCCAACACACTGGGAACATTCAAGCTGGTTTTAGGGCAATTAAGTGGTTAGGAAGGAGTTAGGGTTTTGTTGCTTACCAGCCTGTCTGGTACCTAAGTCGCATTTCAGCATCTGTGTTCTTTCACAAGGTTCCCTGGCTGCCAATAACTAACATGAGGATAGCTGTACTTTCTTGCCTTCTGGCACTTCACAGATTATAAAGAGCAAGGTCATACAGATACCCAAGGCAGCAGGGAAAAACTAATACCAGGCTAAATGGATGGCAAAAGTCAAGCTTCTTCCTTTGAAAAGCTGCCATTCAAGCTGCAACTGTGTGGTGCAAAGCTATTCTGTTTCACAGTGAAAACTGTACAGAAAAGGAGTAATGAAACCCAAACTATGCAGAAGTCAAATAATTTGGACTTTAACAAAGTTAAGATTCAGGTTATAGTCACTAAAAATAAAATTTATGAATCATTTGGCACACCTGGCTAGTTGGAAATAATGCAGATTTCACAGTGCTTTCATGTTACTGCATTTTAGTCAAATGCAGGATGAAGCTCTGTGGCTTTCATTAAGTTTGCTTGAAGAGCAAAATGCCACCCCTTTACTGGCAGAGGCCACTTACAAGAATAAACTCAAATGCAATGGAGAATTGAGCCGTTTGGCTCCTGGATGCTCGTTGCTGGTGACCCAGCAGACCAGGCCTAGCACCAGTGCAGCCAGGCTCTCAGAGGCCTCTCCTTCCTTCCTTAGATGCCTCCAGGAGCTCCTGTCCAGGCAACTTGCTGCAGGTTCATGGGACATTTCCGGACGAGGTTTCCTCATGAAACATTTCCAGCTTTTCAAGCTTCATCAGGGCCACAGATCTCCAAGGTTACACAGCAGGAGAAGTGGGCAGGGTAAACAGCCCCAGCTAAAGCGACAGCCAGGAGCTTTGCACAAGGAAGCCCTGGAGGGCGGAAAGCAGCCGAGCGCAGCCTCCTCTCGCTGCTCCTTCCCCAGCACAGACTGCCAGCACATACACTGCCCTCTGCTAAATCAGAGATGGGAGCAAAGCACCATGCACTCCAGCTGCCCGGAGCCGGCAGAGCTGCTCCTCTCCCCCTGCATGTACACACGCCAAACACCCACGGCCACCAGCTCTCAGGCCCAGATACCTTCTCAGGGCGGCCAGGACCCAAATCAGCCACCTCAGCAAGGCTTGTCTCCAGGGGAACAATAAGGCCAGTGTTTTTATCAACATTGACTATATTTGCAAATATTAATTTTAGTATTATCAAGATAGAATTAGTAATATTGAAATGAATGATTAACCACAGAGCTTCTCAGAAGTGCAACCCAACAAGCTAAATCTCTTCTTGCAAGTTTTTATCTAATCACTTGGGGCCTGTGACGATCACATAACTTAATCCATCCAATCTGTACAAGTGTGAGTACAGAGCTCTTGCATACTTCCTTGCAAGTGTCACAAATGTCAAATACATATTAATACATAAACCCTCATGTTTCTTCTTCCTAAAGGGCAGTTTAAGGAGCTAGCATCACATTTCCAACCAATCATTCTGATGTCTCTGCTTTCTCATTTCACTCCTCCCTGGCTGCTCCTTTACACCTGCCCTCTCCTAATTTGGAGGCTCCCCATGTCAGAGGTGCTTCAGGATGCATGGGTACAGCAAAGCCCTCACCTCTCTTCAGGCTTTCAGGTACACAGGGCAAAAAATGCAGAATAAATCACCAAAGGCTGCTCTGTGGCCTCGCAGCTGCGCTGGGCGCTGCTCACACGGCTGGAGGCCGCCACCACCACCAGGGTGTCACGGGGCCTCCTGAGCCCTGTGAGGAGCCACAGCGCACGCACCCTCCTCGCCCTGGGGAAGTGGGCTCTGCTCCCACCCTCATGTGGGCTCCACTCCGCTCCTGCACCCTCTGACCACAGCCACCCTGTGTGGTGAAACCCCTATCACAACACCCCAAGTGTGACGGGCGTGCGTCAAGGGCAAGCAGAGGCCACCGGCTTCATGGGCACATGGCATGGGTGCCGTGCAGGACTGTGACACACGGACACCAGAGATGTCCTCAGAACGAGCAACGCCAGGGAATAATGCCAGGTTTTATATACAGCCACAAGTGCTGGTGTCAGAGAGAAAGACACAGCGCAGGGAGGCCTCTCACGTGCCCTGGTTGTAGATGGTCTTGCTGCTCCAGAAACTGCTTCGGCACATATGCGGTTTTGGTTTCTGAGAACTGGGTTGAATACTGGGTGAAAAGAGTGCAGATGCCACTCGTGTGTTTACCAGAGCCAGATTATATGGAAATAATTATAAACAGGGTCTTATTATATCATATATAAATAAAATATTATATAATTACCATATATACGCGTGCACACATTATTATAATCAGTCTGCTCTGCATGAAATAGAAACAACCATTTCTGTTTTAGGACCCAAATGAAAGACCTGGAAGAGTCAAAATTTTACTATTTATCACTAGGAACATGCAAGGAGACAAGGAAATACACATGCTATTATGTTTTTGCAGTAAAGCCAGAACTGGAAGAATATTACTAGTTGAAGGATGAATAATTAATCTAAAGGCTTCAGAGGCCCTTTTAATTGTCGGGCCAGTTTCATGAGAGGAAAGACAAGGTAGCCCTGAGTACTTGTGGAGGGAGCAGTGATCAGATGTGTCTAGAAGTGAAGCCTTTAGTTCATAAATTGATTTTTTTTTTTTTTTTTTACCCCCAGAAAGTGATGAAGTCCCCTAAGATATGGGATTTGAAGACTCTCCTAAGTATCGTCCCCAATTCCTCCACTATTCAAAAAACCCATCATGATGCTGCCCTTCAGTGAGGGAAGGTCACTCCAACCTCAGCACCACGATGCCTGGGAAGCAGCAGAATTTGCAGAATAGCATCACAACAACAGGGTTAAACTTCTGATCCCCAGAACGACACTTTCTGCTACCACCAGCAGGATGCTTGTATTTTGAGGCAGACCTGAATCCTCAATAGCAAAGTGATCACATCAGTGCCCTATGTAATACCAGGAGCAACAATTCAGGACAGAAACAGCTTTTAGAGCCGTATCAGTACATAACCTCCACATCTCTCTGCACAGCTACGTACAGTCTGGTATTTCTAAAGTCCTGAAACGCAGCACTTCACCCCAAGGCAGCTGTCTCATACATTCAACCCCATCAATACAGCAGCTGCTATATACATATATATATATATATATATATGACACAAAGAAAACACCAAGCATCACCAAGCATTGACAGTGGCACAGCTGCTACTGGAAATTCATGGCCTTTGAATTCAACAGTATTTTTCCCCCACATTTTGTCTCCTGCTACTGCAAAACAGAGTGATTCTTGTTAATGAGATAAACCCACTGTTTTCTTTTTACCAGAACATGGCAAAAGTTATTCATATATCTCTAACCCTAAAGTGCTGTCTGGACCACTTGCAATGGCAGAACTGGGCAGGGAGCATGGGGCCTTGCTAAGGAAGCTCAGATACTGCAGATTCAGGCAGCTGGAGATACTCTTTTTGGAGAAAGAGCCAATATTTCATACTTGTAACACAAGCCCAAACCCGGAGAAGTTCATTATTACGATTCTACCAGACTATTCTCTCCTTTCTGATTACCCTGAAGCCATTCACAGTATCTTCGATACTCTTAAATTAATCCAGAGTTGTCAAAATGTATCTTCTGAGAAGGCTTTCCTCTCCCATTCCATCGGCCACAGCAGGCAACAAGCGCACTGCCATTCCCCCTCTAGCACATAATACACCAATGCAGGCATCAACAGGAACCGTGAGGAAAGGACTCTCCTCAGGAACCAGAGCAAAGCAGAGGGCATTGCTAAACGGCTACAGAAAATCTACAAAATTTGTCATTTGGAAGAGAAATTGAACTACCCCTGGCAGAGAGGAAGAGCCCGAGGAAAAGAAAGGAAGCACAGAGAACAAGTTCAACCAAGAAGGGTACATTTATGTAGGTGCCTGGAACTGGTGAACTCCACTGAGTGGCAAATAGCCAAAATACTTGATCTTTCTGTGCAATAGATTTGGTGAAAAAATCCTCCCTGAATATAGCACTGTGGAAAATGCTAGTTAATTCTTCTGCTCTTGGTTTTCAGCAGAACACATGGCTTCCTTGTGTGACAAAGGACAGTGAGAAGAGGTGCCTCTTCCCACACCTGGCAACACACCAGACACTGCTACCCACATTACTAACAGATTATGCTCCTTTAGAATGATGCAACTTCTCAGACAGGTTGCAAAATTCCTCTATCATGACACAGATTTTTGAGATGTGAAGACAGAAGAGAGGGAAGAGGAGAGGGAAAAAAAAGAGAGGCTTCTCAGTGATATTTCAATGGAAAGCACAAATGAAATGCGAGCCCAAGGGCTTACAGCCTTTTGGGGGAAAACTAAAAAAGCACAACTTCTTGAAGAAAGATCTGTATGAATGTCAGGAGATTGCTCTACACTGTGCTACTCAAGAAAATCCATCCATTTGGACAGTTTAAAAGTTTGCTCTGGTATACGGTCTGGATCCAAGGAGAACAGCCCTAAAAAAGAGGTAACAGGTAGCTGGTATTTACTGTGAGGAACTAAAATCAGAGGGAAGCTAAAGTCAGAAACAAACTCCTAAGACTTAGAAAGCTGTTTGAAAATCTGGTCATCACCAGAAGGGTTAAATAGATGTGCTAGACTGACTAAAGACAGAAGTCTCCTTTTCCTATCATTCTCAGAGAACCTGAGAACTATGGAGAAAGTCACTTCCTAAAAAATGGACTCAATAATGCTGTGCTGCACATCACCTGAAAATACTGTTTGTGTTATAGCTGCTAGCCTGAAGAATGGCAAATATTTTCATTAGTTTTGTGGGAGGTTAGCAAAGGTCAGCTGCTTCCCAGCCACAAAACCACTGTTATTGTAGATGATTTGGTGGACTCTTTTGGTGAAAGTGGTGAAAATGAATGTGCCTCTACCAAAAATCCCCATTGCTGAGGACATTTCTAAGTCTTTTTCATACAGGAATGTTCACACTGGAGCTGGGCAATGTCCATACTTGTAGGCAGCCAGTTTCTCCTGTGGTTTCCAACATTGTCAGCCCTCATTTCCCTGCAGCCCAGGGCCTGCAGTTTTTCTGCTACAGGCATTTCTGCCCTTACGTGACAGGAATTAAATGCTGTTTCTTCTTTTAATGTTTCCTTTTAAGCTACTTCAGACATAAATCCCTCCCTGAAGCTACAGGCTCCACCTTACTCAAAATGTCCTACTATTACATGAGCCTTAGCAATCTCCAGACTCTCTCAGGGTGCAGCTTTTTGAGATGTTGAATATATGCACCCATCATTCTTCACGAGCAATAATGAACCCTTTGAAGGGCATATCCTGCAATAGCTCCACAATCTGGAAGGATCCTCACAGCTTTTACCACAGCTGTTATTTATTCCTACTCAAAACCACAACACTTGAGTATCTAGTAACAGCTTGACCACCAGCTTACTAAGTTACCATGGCCTTATCTGGCCTTATTTCAGTGGTGATGCTGTCACCATAACCTGCAGGAGCTTAATGCACACTGCCCTACACAAAGATAATAAACTGCTTGCACTTCCCACTTCCCTCATTCATAAAGGGATGAGTAGCCTTGTGGCCCATTTCTTACCTCCCTTGGAGATGTGAAATACAGTATCTTCAGAGATACTTCCTCAACTGCAGGAATAGAGTATTTCTACTAAATCCTCTTTCCAAGAATCCGAGAGATTCAAGGATATCGCTGACAGGACTGTAAAACCTGAGCTGATGATTTATGGCAGTCTCCAGCACTGGCCTTGCTGGAGAGTCAAGTAGAAACTCCTATCACTTATATTCTTACCTGACAACATGATAGATTTGAGACTCACACCCAGCTGCTGAATTTAACACATCACCTCAACTACCCTCCCAGTAACTGCTTTCTTCACTCCTTTCCTTTTACAGCTATAATGATTTTGACCATGTAAACCCCATCCATGCTTGCAGCTGACTTTCTTCAGGTTAAGTCAGTGCTCTCCCCTGGCGACCTCTTACTCACACTTCATTATCCACACTCTGTGTAATAACTCCACCTACTCTGAAAACCTCACTGGCCTACATGTGTTAGAAGGCCCAAGAACCTTTGGAAAATTATTAACACACTCAATCACCTTCTTCAGTGAAAGGAGGGCCCTTCCTCCCCCTTTTTCCCTTCCCTTTCTCCTCTTTCCTTTCTCCTTTCCATAAGGAAGGGCATCAGAAGGAAGTTTGGGACCTGGTAGCTCTAAGAAACCAATAGAAAACTGGGCCCAGAGCAAGGAGAAAAGATGTGCAGTCCCTCCCCAAGAGGTGAAGGGTGATGATTACAGACAGGACTCCAGCATTGAAGAACTCAGCTGAGCCCTCAAGGGCACCCACACTTACTCTGCTCGGCTATAGGTGACTTGGCTCACGGCCTCCCTTCTTCTGCTTCCTCCCATTGCCACTTACTCAGGGCAGTCAGCTTCTGTCATGCACTTGTAGGTTAGGTCACTGAGGGACAACCACCATATGCTGACTGCATAGATCAGCAGTCAGCATGACATAGACGCTATCTATGACATAACCCTAGATGTCTATGACATAACCTAGATGACATAACCCTTAGCTCCAATACGATGAAAGAAGCAATCTGGTGGCCAGCCTCTCAGGCCAGCCCCCAGAAGTGCTACGGTTCAGTCCCTCAGAAGAGCCCATCCCACAGCCAGCCGTCCCCAGCTGTGAGGTGCCCTTGCCTGCAGCAGCACTGGAGCCTGCAGCTGGGCTGGAAGGTGATGCAGGACAGCCCAGCCCACCCCCAGGCACTCAGACCGCTTCAGTGCTCGATGGAGCAGGAGGCTTCTGCCTCCAGCGAGTGCTCCCACTGCCAGGGAAGGCATCCTGCCTCATGGGAAGGATGCGGCTGCTCTCTCTGGCGCAGAGAGCGGGAGCAGTGGAAAAGACACTGGAGCAGACGTGATGTCCTGGACAGCGCAAGGCTTTGAGGGCCCTTTATATACAGCAAGACCTAAAGAAGTCTTGGCCTCCACGCTCTTCTCAAGAACTTGATCTTATCAGCATCCTTGCTCTGGTTTTTGCATGGGGGAGGAGGAGAGGTGCTCATGTCACTAAAAACCAGAGTTGCAGGGGGCTTTACTGGCACACACATTGCCAGTTTCAGCACAGGTGACTCAAGAAACACAAACCAAGTCACTGTTTCGCTGACATCAGTGCTACCTTCCATCAGAAGAGCTGCATGACAGGGCAGGGTCTGTTTTCACTCACCCCGCTCCTCTCACAGGATAACTAATAGACATTCATTTTAGCTGTGGCAAATCAGCAGGTTTTATAAATTGGAAAAGCGAAGGCCCCTACTCCGCCCCATGGCCTGGGGCCAGAGACCTCCCCATCCTGCGGATTGGAGACCACTTTCCTGTGGACACAGGACAAGCCAATGTCTCTGCAGCCCTGTTAGCTGTGCCTACAACAGCTCCAGCTCTTCAGCCAAATGGCTGGAGCTGGGTACTTACAAACCAAGCATGAGCATGCCAGCCACCTGCCCTATTCCCACGTCAGAGCAAAGCTAGAGTCAAAAGGAACAGGTAGGCAAGGAGTTTGGGTCCAAGGCTAAACTCCAGTCTAGTGTGACACCCATCCATCATGGAGTTAGAGGCTTTCTCCCTGCCATGGAGTAGAAACACAGAGGGCATAAATCCACCACTCAATCAAACCAACCCACATCTGGAGAACGTCTGGAGGGTGTTGGATCAGTAGCAAGAGAGAATCACATCCTTTGAATCATTCCTTCATCCCACCTTGACACAAACACTTAAGCTCAGGATGCAGCAGCTAGAACATGCTCTCTGGAGTGAAGTAGGATGTTCAAAATACCCTCAACACTTTGTTTCCTTTCTGCTTGCTTTAAGCTTTTAGACTAAAGCACCCTGAAAAAAGATGTTTGTGCAACAGGAAAATGTGGTGTCGACATTATCAGAGCAAGGTAGACAATAATATAGTTCATGTGACTTGATTGCAAAAAAATGACAAGGAAACCACAGGACATGGGTATGAATGCAATGGAACAGGGCCACAAAGTCTACCTTGTGTGCCACAGACATAAGGGCTATAGAGACTTGAATGAGATTCAATTTAGATCAAAAGGACCTTCAAACTTTTTTCTTTTAAGATAGAGACATGTCTCTTTGGTATTACACAGCTTGCGGCTATTGAGGCAGATCTGAGGGTAACAGGATATGGAGCACTTCTGATTTACTAGCACAAACGGCTTACACAGGCATGGAAAGTAAACTGCTGTAAGCCCTTGGAGATCAGAGATAAGACTCATTAGCAGGACAGGCTGGGGAGGTTTTTCTCATCACTTCCTCGCCATGCTAATTTGGTGCAAAGGTACTTTTCCCTGCTTGGCCTATTTGCACAACACCCAGGTTCGGTAACACATTCCCCACACCCACGGCACAACTCCCTCCCTCCCCATCCCACTCTGCTCTTGCCTTCACTGGCCTCACTTCACACTGACTCCTCTCCCATCTCCCACCTAGCGCTCTCTGTCCTCTCAGGTCCTATTTTCCTACAGCACCAACCAACATATGGGAAACAATGACCCAAACACCTTAA
Source organism: Tinamus guttatus (assembly GCF_059628265.1). Taxonomy (NCBI): domain Eukaryota; kingdom Metazoa; phylum Chordata; class Aves; order Tinamiformes; family Tinamidae; genus Tinamus; species Tinamus guttatus. Next base: position 3,546,194 of record NW_028288731.1, read on the forward strand.
ATACTGCAACAAGGGGCAATTGGGGTGCGGTGACACCAGCAGAACGGTGCTTCAGCAGCAGTGCAAGCTGCTCCTCACTAAAACAGCAGGCCACCAAAACTAAGAGATATGGCAACCAAATACCATAATAGACACATCACAGAAGATACCTCACTGTTCTCCTGCATGTTTCTTAGGGCTCCTTCATGGGTGAACTGTTAAACATGCCAAATTCAGCTTGGGATCCCTCTGGATCAAAGCCAGGCTCCTGTCCTAGGCCACAAGTGGCCAGAGCTTCCAACCAAAGACCTACAAAGAACTGCAGCTCCTGAGATCCATCTGGCTCCAAGGGGGCTGTGCATACAAAGCAGACAGCCCCTGAAGACACTTCCTTGCATGCAGGTACTATGGGAAAAGAGGGAAATCAAGCTCCTACCCAGACACTCATCCAGCTACCAAGAACTGCTCAGTTCCAGGGTACACCCCACCCATACTCAGTTATCAGCAGAGTGAACAAGCACCAGCACGAAGATAAAAGTGAGGAATGAGCTGCCTGAGTGCCAGTGGAGCACTGCAGAAAATAAAGCCCTCCTAGTCTGAACGGAGTCACTTGCTAAGGTCAAAGACTGAACACAGTCATCTAAAGCTGAAGGGGACACTCTGCATTGCTATCTAAGTGGAAAGATCAAAGAAAACTCACCATAACCAGACTTATGCAAGTATCTCACATGCCTGCAAATCTGCATACTTCCCACCAGTTCCCAGCTTCTTCTCCAAACTCCTGTGGCTCACTCAAAAAACACCCAGGAGCTCTTTGACCCACCCTTTTGAAGGCTTGAGGCATGAGGCTCAGCTCTTCACAGCTTCTCCCAACCTCCTTCTGGAGACCACTAAACACCACTTGCTTTCCTCACCCTTTTATCTTTTCCCCTTACTCAGGTGATCCTGTCATGAAGAATCACTGCCTTGTTAACACCAATGAAAAATACAAATAACCTGGGCCCAGAGCCATTCATAAATGGGGCACAGGTGTTATCATTTGAGAAGAAATTCATCAAGTGGAATTTTACAAACCTGAATCAATCTAAAAGAGCATATTTTTTAAGTCCCTGTTCACAATTAAAGATCTTGATGAACACAGCCAATTGATTATAGTCTTCCACGGAAATAATGCACGGAAAATGACTTTAAACAAAGAACTTTCCCATACACAAAGAAAATGTAATAACCCCTTTCATTCTTCTCTCCTTGCAGCTTCTTCAGAAATAGCCACTTTACATGCCAGGCTCTGCTAGCCGTAAAACGGAGATGGTGCTGCCCAAGTTAATAGGGCTGCTCTTGAACTATTGTGCTATTCACCCCCAGAAGTTGTCTACTAAAATGCCTGTATGCTCTGAATTCTTTATTGCTGCAAGTCTGGGCTTCTGAGCAGTGCATTCTCTTTGTCCAGGTACAACACATTTCACATCTCATTTTCTCGTATCAAGTGTTTTTGTCTGGCTTTATCACCCGATAAACCAACCAAAGGGAAGGGTGTCCAGTGTGACGACTGGCGTGCGGAGGCAAGAGGGAAAGCACATGAGGACAGTCCTCATTCAAGGTGGCTTTTATCACAGTGTAAACCTTAATAGCACTTTTCCGAGCTTAAAGAAAAGCTTGAATTTAACAGTAACCTATTGAAAATATTTATTCTCAGAAAGGGCATACACCACTCCATGCTTGAAGTTTTTCAGGGTGTACAAAACACACATTTTTTACAAGAAGCACCTCTCTCTTTCATAGAAACGTTTCACAACCCTAAAATGTGTCACTGCACAAGCGTCCCATTTCTGATTTTGAAAATGTAGTCACCTTTCCTATTATATGACTTTCAAGTTTAAAATACCCATTTCAGGTATGTGATTCCAGACTTCGCTCACATGTATTCAACCCCCTCCTCCTCTGACAAGTATGCCAAAATAATACAGATGATTTAGATAGTACTTTAAGGTAAATTTTCCGAGAAATGTGAAAAGTTCAACATAAAAAATACAGATTTATACACCATTCAGATGATGTTGATGAATTCAAGCTGCCTACCTCCAAACAGCCATCATTTCAAGAACAACACTCATTTAATCTCCAAATTCTGTAGAGTCCGAAAACTTGACTGAAAGGTGTCTCAAAGCAAATGCACTTTATTAGGTATTTGGGAGAGCCAAGAGCGTACACAAAAGTCAGGTGGGATCCCAAGAAAGGGACTGCATTACTTTCTGTGCAAATCTGGTATCTTTTTGCTTTTACTATTAAAATTGTATTTGATGGAAATACAGACAATGTGTCGCTATTATTCTACAGCAATTTATTCCTCCTTTTTAGATTATTTTGTGGATATTCCTCATACATCCTTCACTCTGAGTGAGCTGAAAGGTTTAATATACTAGCTTATTTAATTCCTTTTTTTTCAATATATGGAATACAGAATTTCTCTAGCCTGTCTCAATAACTTGTGTTTGATTAAAACACAACATCCAGAGATGCATCTTCAGCTGTCTTAAAGACATCAAGAAATGGAGAAATTCAACCACTGAATGTGAAAGTTTATTCTTCTGGTTAATTAGTTTTAAAACCTGTTACCTGACTTAAAACCTGAACCCTGTTTGTGTGGGTAAATCCTCCTGCTCAGGCTTCCCTCAGAATTACTGCCCACATGCTAGGGTTAAATGAAGGCCCTTACATGGTTTTCTGCTCTCAAGAGTATTGAGAATTCGGGACTACGACTTGGAAAACTTGCTTGAATGGTCTGTGAGTAGCAAAGCATTGATGATGTTATATTAGCACACGGACACCTCAGCGTTGTTTCTACTGTGTTACCAAACAGGGAGGATGGAGGTTGAGAGAAAAACCATCCCCTTCTCCTATTCCAGGGGGATGAAGCACACTGCCTGCCCTTTGGAGCTCACTTAGGATAGTTTTGGCCAACTGCCGAGTTTTGGCCTCAACCGAATTATTCTGCATTTACGAAGGAATAAGTGAAGATCAGAATCTGGCTCTGAAACTTGCCTGAGAGGAACAGGAAGTTGTGGGAACGGAACCCAGAGAGAAAATTCATGTCTACCCATGCCTGGAAAACAGCCAAACGATTTATAGTTACAAGCGATTAGAGCTCCCGTCCTAATTCTCTTTGCAGATACACTATGAGGCCTAGTGCCTCATATCCTGTAAAGTCAGACCGTGCACTCATGCCCTCCCACACATGTGGCACCCGGCACACGCCACTCTCCTTGCTGGGCCTCAGCAGGCTACAGATTTGGGAGATTTTAGTCAGCACCAAACTCGATAGTTTCGCTGTCTTGAATGGATGTGAACAGTAAGTGCTGTGCCTGGTTACATAAATTTTCTTGCCTTGCCAGTAAGAGCTTTTCTGTAGCCAATGTGCAGCATCTTTATGGTATCGGTGTTTGGGGACAACGTGAATGAAGCTCTTAGCTCACTTGAGACCATAGTTCATTGCCTCTAAGATCCTGTACAAAATTTTACCTTTTGGTTCCAATTGGTTCACCTTGGTTCAAATGTTTAAGGCCATCAGGGTTGGGATGCTAGATCCTTTCTGGAGCTCCTGATCAGCTTTATCCCATGTGGCCAGTAAGGTCTCAAATGACACAGCAGAGCTGTTGCCCCCCTCTCTGGCTGTTGGTTTGCCCATCCATTACCCTTGACCCTGCAGTTATGGACTATCCTTCTAGCTGGCCTGGGATGTTCCACAGACATACCCGACCTTTTGTAGGGCAGATTTAACAGTCTTCCTTTGGACATATCAGGTTTGGCTCTTAGTAGCTATGGCTGTTTTAGCCTTACTGTTGTTTCATTTTTAAATATTTCTCCTAGTCAGATTATTAAAAAAACAGAAGGACAGTTATTCCCTTTCTATGCGGTAGATTTGCATATATCACTCCTGCCAACTGTAATGAAAGTTACATGTGTAAAACCCCGGTGGCAGATTGTGATAAGGCAGATTTGACACACATCACTCTGCAGAGAGGGATGCTACAAGACTTCGACATTTGTGCCGAACGCTTCAGGGAAGGACTGCATATACTTGATAGTGGAGTGCACACAGCTGAAACAAGTGGGATGCCAAGAAGGTGACCGACCTTGGAAGAAAAGATCTGTTTGAACTCGTCCCGCCAAAAGAGCAGAGGGAGAAAGGGCAGGCCAGTTTTGCCTCTCCGTCCTTACCAGAGCGTTCGTGCTGCTGGAAGTGGAAAGGAAGGAGGCCCAGGGAGCAGACAACCCATCCAAAACCAGCAGGACCTGGTTGGCAGGTTTAGGACTGGCTCAATGGGTTGCCAGCTTCCTTCTTCCCTTCACCTTCCACTTCACAGTGGGACCTTATGAGTGCCTTGTGGATGTTCCCTTTCCAAACAGCTCCCTGTGCCTCTACAGGACATTTTTTTAAAAAACAGCAAGCAGTTACTGACTTGTCTTACATCATTTCCCATACTGCCAGCAGGAAGAATTATTTCTCTGTCTTTCCATTAAAAAGTGGCATTCTCTATTTACATGAATGACAGTCATACTTTTCCCCCAGCTTCTACTTTAAATATTTTTGGCGATTACTCATAGCTGATTTAGAACCGTAGTACTGATTTCCTTGCCAGGGCTCTGGCACTTTGGTCATACAGCACAGCTCCTGCTTGTGAATAATGGCAGCTAGGCTTGAAATCGAGCCAAGCCTCTGATAGATCACAGGCCTCTGCTTAAAACGATAGTCCCTCAGTCTAGTGAAGGGGAAACAGAGCTTGAGACTAGCTTAAGGAGCAGAGTTATCACTTGCAAGTGAACTAGCTGCAGGTTTGGAAAGCTTCAAAGGAGCTGGAAGCCAGAAAAACCTCAGAGGGAAAACTTAATATCACCAAGCCTAGGCGAAGGCTTCAGATTCAGGTTTACGATTTGTTGTTTGCTACTTAATGTTGATGCAGCAAGGCTGTTTTCTAACTCACGCACGTCTTTTAATGTTGCACTCAGCTGGCTCACAGCCCTCTTTTCTGTGCTTACAGAAAGTGGAGTCCAGTAGCTTGTTAACACAGAAGGATGCAGCTACCTTTTCCCATATATTAAACGCAGATACAAGCTCTCGCACCACGATGTCGCTCAGCATCCCCAGGCGTTTCCTTCAAAGACCTTAAAGCAGAAATTTAACAGCCAGAAGAAATCCAGGAGTCTCGGCCTCATGGCTGGGTCAGCCCGGGAAGGCCGGGTGTCTCAGCTGAGGAACCTGCTTGTTTGGAGGTGGCAGCACAGTGTCCCCGTGGCCAGGGTGGACTCCCTGGCCTGCCTGGGCCCCGCTCCCGGCGCCTGCCACGAGAGGGAACCCGCGCCGCGTCCGCTGCCTGTGCTCGTCCCCCTGTGCAGAGAGCCTGGAAAAATGCTGAAATAAAAGGCAGCTCTGCAATTAGAGAGCTTGCTGGACCCTGCAACAAACCGGAGGGAGAGCTGAGAAATACCAGGCACCGAACGTCTCCAGAAATAAAACATACATGAGACAGCAATGAGACATATCTTATTCAGGGAAATCAAAATGAAGGGAAAAAAGCTAGGATTTTGTCATCCTAGGATGGGGAAAAGCTAGTGAGCAGAGGAGCTAAAAAAAGACCTTGCAAAGCGTAACCTGACATGGTGACAGCTAAGGGTGAGACAAGATAAATATGCAGTGAAAATGAAAATCAAGAAAGGAGGGGAATTGATGGCTACAAAGACAGGCGCTACCCCAAGCCGCGGGCCGCGTGCGCGCGGGAAGCCCAGGGCTCCTGCAGGGAGCTCCGGCTGCAGGGACGCACACACACGTGCGCACGGACACAGCAACCCGCGGGGCCGGGGGGATCGGGAGAGACCCCCGCAGAGCCCTGGGCCGCGCGCTGCCCCGCGGCCTCCACGCTCCGCGCGCGGCGCTGCTGCCTGCTTTCCTCACAAGCAGCAACTTAAGAACCAGAGGAAATCTGCTGGCAGACGCAGCGGAACCATTTGCTCTCAGAGGCAGCAATTCCCCCCCGGGATGCCGTTCACTAAACTGCATCAGTTTGGTTTAAGTTTACTCTGGAACCAAACCGAAGCAGGAGCAGGGGAGGGAAGGTGTGCTTGGTATTGTCCAAACATCCCATTGCAATTGTTTTTAAATTAAACATTTTTATTTTTCTTGTTCTGATCGATTATCAAGAATGTTTTGCTTTTTAACATAGGGTATAAGAATAAAAGAGGCAAATCAAACTTTTAAGTGCAGTGGTCCGTGGAGTCTGAATCACTCTGATGCTTACTGAATAAGAAATTGCACTGAGCAGTCAAAGAATGACTATATCCAGGTTTAACAAGGAGAGCATTAGTATAAAAGAAGGTAATGTTTAATGTTTTCTGGAAAATGAGCAGGCCCTGTGTCCTCGCTGTCGTGTTCACGGGCAGGCCTCACCCCGGGCGCTCACCGAGGACGGTGCAGTGGCCGATGCTGGCAGGGAGGCCACCAGAGTCTGCGCAGAGGAAGCTCTTTCCAGGGCTCCCATTTCCCTAATGTTCCCAAAGAATGCTCCGTATGCTGGACCATGTATTTGTTGTGCTGAGACCAAATCCTACTATCTTTCTTCATGTGAGCAGGCAAAAGGATTTCAATGCACAAGAGTAAGGTAGAATGATTTAGTTTTACATAAGAAAAAAAAAAGCAGATTGTTTCTTGCAATGCTGCAAGAAAGAATCCAACTCTGACTCAGACACTTCAGCTCCTGGCTCCCCATCTTCCTGTGAGGCCTTAAGCAGCTCACGTAGTCAGCCCTGTAAATGCTGGCAGAGGGGCCCAAAGCTCCCTGGCGCATTTGGGCCAGATCCTGCCCATGATCCAGGGCACCAAACAGCGCCGTGATCCCTGCCAGGCTCAATGCCCGGGAGAAGGGATATTTACCTACCTTGGGAGGAAGAGGGGGAATCACGTCGGAGAGACAAAATCCACTAGTAATTGTGAAGTATTCAAATACTGTCGTGGCGTAGGCAGCCAGAATAGAGCTGAATTGTTATCATGCTCTATTTACACCTACTCATGGACTTACTGATTCATACCAAGAGCATCTGGAGGATACACTCTATTATATTTACTGCTTTTCACTGTGGGCATGAAAATGCTGTTTGAATTTAGCCCATCCTTCTCACATACCTTTTCTCTACTGAGACCTATTTCTTCAAATGACTTATTGTAGCTTTTGTTCTGAGACCAACTTTGAATAAAAACTCATGGAAGTACTAGTGGCTTCTGTACTATATTTGACACATTTTGAAATTTGCTCGCAGGTTTTACGCTAAATAGTTTTGTTGGTTGTTTTTAAGGCTAAGCAGATAACTTATTTCAAATGACCACCACTGAAGGGTGGCATAGAAAGATATGATAGGAACAGACATTCTGTCCTGGGCTTGCACCGTGGGGTGTCACTGAATAGGAAGGCAGTTACACTCAGTATTTTGGAATTTGCATAAGCTGCATTTTTTCCTTTCATAGTAAAACTTTTTCCTTCCCAGTGATGATCTGGGATTCATATTGGGAGACTAAAAATATGCAAAATGGTGAAAGAGAAGACTGGAACGGTAATATTAAAACACTTACCATCTTCCATACATTATCACAGTAAATGCTGTCGAAGTTAAACTGTCTGTGGACTCAGCATGGACAAGGTGCCAGGAATGTGCAAGTTCTCATCTCATCTCTGCAGCCAAGTTAGTTCTAGAGATAAACATAAGAGAATTAACTCATCACACTTTATTGCTTGAAAGCATCTATAAACTAAAATCGTATTTCAGAAATTCGTCTATAATTGATTCACAGTTTTACTACAGTTATTTTCTTAATGGCGTTTCCAGGCCATAATTCTTAATACTTAAGCCTGTCCAAAACATAGAAGCTTGTTTCCTGATCCATAGCGGGAATTATCAGGACAGGGGGCCTGTTCCCAGGGGACAAAGATCGTTATCATTTTAGCATGAATTTTGTTTGCCACAGGATTTGTTAGCTGTAGCCATGTAGAGTATTTCATAAGCTCCTTTTGGTGTCAGAATCCATTACTAAATCTCCTGCCTAGGAGATGTTTCCATCCTTTCTTCTTTTCCCTTTTTCTCTTTTAAAGAACTGAGATAATGCTTATGAAAGATGCCAGATCAAAAGCCCTGAAGTCCTCCTTGTTACACTCCAAATCCCACGTCAAGAAACACTCATCTCTCCTCCCAGGCGCGACTCTTAACCCTTTCTCTAATAAAATAATTGAAACCTGCTCCAAGGCTCTCCTGTGCTCAGCCATCTCCCTTGAAACTCTCAGAAAGGATGCCCAGCTGTTGGCCTTTGAACCCACGATGTGAACATGGAAGTCAAAGTAATTAGTTTAATACATCTAGAGAGCATACAAGTTCCTCTCATGTCTGGGTCTGATCCTGCAAAGGACTGCACATCCTCAGCTGCCTTTGAGGATCTCTACGCACTTCTGAGAAGGCCTTAGTTGCAATTAAAGCTCTAGATGAAATAAGAATGCTAATATTAAAGGAATGATAAAGAGATTTTACATTAATAAAATTTAAAAAGGAATGCAAAAATTATAGGAGATGGAGAGTGATAACAAAACCCAGAATTAATAGCAAGGAATGACATAAGGGGAGCCAAGAAGAATGAGGCCAGTAATAAAGACAGAGATGGAGTAATGGTAACTGCTAAGATATCAAGCATGGCCATAAACCTGCTAGTGAAACGCTGGCTCGTGAAAGCAGAAGTGAAATTTTAAGGGATAAGTTAGATAGAGTTATTTATTGCAGCTCCTGGGAGGAACTGGACCTGGCCCCGCCGGCAGCAGCTCGGTGACAGAGGGGCAGGAGGTGTTTCCATGAAAGCACTGAGCCCTTCTCCTTCCCAGGGTCTTTGCTGGCTGCCACACGGGAAAGCCAATCCCCAGGGCTGGTCCCACCTTCATGGCAGTGGAGTCGCCGACAGGGCCCTTTGCCTCCTCAGATGGGTGAAATTGGGCCTTCAGAGACCGTGTTCCCTCGGTGCCGCTTGCAGGCCGTCTCTCTGTCCCATGGGCTTCCCCGCACAGCCCCTTGCTCGCAGGGGCTGCAGCAGCTTGGGCTCCACGTTTGAGCTATGCGAGTTGGCTACGGCCTCCTGCCTAACATCCTGCATGAGTTCTGCTTCCGCAATGTATTGCATGCTGTGTTCATTCTTTAAGAAATGGAAGTAGATATTTTAATGCGTTGGAATGCAGTGCTGGAAAGTTTGGTTCAGCAGCAGACTGTGTGCTGGGCTCATTTATAGCACTAGCGGGAGAACTATTTTTTAGGTGCTGTTGTAGAATGGCACTGCAAGCTTTTCTTTTCCTTTTCACTGCACAGTGTTTTAAAAATACATTTGAGGAATGTTTAGACATTGCAGCACATGCAGCTGGTGCAGCAAAGAGGCGCAGCTCCCGCTATACGCTGAGGGCCTTGCACTCCGAGTCCCTAGTGCCACAGGCTGCTTGGGCTTGCAGGCCCCTGCAGCAGTAACTCACAGAAGGGCTATGGGAAAAGGGCCCTTTGCTCTCCACAAGCTACGCAGCACCAGGCCTGGAACTACTCCGTCTTCTGGGAGAGGTCTCCAGCGTGGAGTGTTTTAGTGCCCAGGTCTACTCCTGCTGCAGCGCAAGGAGGAGCATCTCCCCCAGGTGACCCATCTTCCCAGCCTCTCCTTCCTCCGCACGGGAGCACCTGAGGCCTCGCAGCTGCCGTGCCACTTCCTCCGGAGCGCGCGGCTGCTCGGAGAGGCGCAGGAGCCCCGGCCGCCGCGCTGGTGACGCAGGTGCTCGGCCTCGCGCGCGTCGCCATTCCCGGGATGGGTGCTGCCGAACACCAGAGCCACCTGCACGTGGCTGGAGAGCTCCGGAGGAGCCAGCTGAGCCTGTAGGAGAGCAGGACGGGAGGGCGCATGGCAGCCGGGGCGCAGGGCCACAGCACGTGTGGGGCACCTGTGAAGCGACTGACCCCCTTGCTCAATGCAGGGGTAAAGCCCAGGCTGAAAACACAGCCTCTGTTTTGTGCCAGTAGAGCCGCCAGCACGGGCCGACCTACAAGATCAGGGCAACGTATGGAAATATGGGCACACTGTGACCACAAGTATGTCATTAGATACAGGCTTTCAAATTAAAGCTTGCTAGTATTGAAGAATGCTGCAAGTTAGCTCTATTCTATCCTGCAGATCGACTTAAAATCGCATCAGAGCGTAGGCCAATGCACCAGAGATGACTTAGATCTCAGTGGATGATACGGAGAAGCATCCTGGATGGAGTTAACTTACTGCAACTATCCCAGACCCTTCAGAGAGATGGGCACGAACAAAGACATATTTGTAAGAGTCTTTCATGCTGCCAAACACGATTGTGTCACACACTGCATTTTTGCTGACATCTCATTTCCTCTCTCTTGTTTTGTGGTGAAGGTATAATCAGGGTTTATTACCAAGTCATCCTTCCTGTGGTAACAGATGGAAGTCACAAAAACAGCACAAAATAGGATTATTAACATCTACAGCAACCTTTTCAATACTCTGGCTGTTAATTTTGAGTACTGCAAGCTGGAAGTTATTATCATGTCCAAGTGCACCTAATCTCTAAAGAAGGGAAAATAAATAATGTGAAGAAGCAACATACATTTGATAAAATATCGATCCAAAAAGAGGAATGAAATATTTCAAAATGTACATAATAATAAAACATCACTAGCAATAATAAAGGAAAAGAAAATACTGACGCAGAAATCACTAGTTTTATGGTCAGGCACCTGATTCCAGCTCTGCTGGGCTTCAGCTGCAGGAGGAATAGGCTGTGCTGAACAATGCGCTATTACACGAGCAGTTGCCTCCTGCAGCTGTAAGCTGCTTTTTGGATAAAGAAAGAAGAATTTGGTGATCCTGGCCTTGCTCCTTCTTTGTGGGGCTCATAAAACACACTGGCTATCCCATTGCAAAAAACCCAGCAGATGGGATTAAGAGGATTCAGGGTTGAGATGCACTGGCTGAACTATAAGAGGAAGCTTGTACAGAGCACGCATTGTGTCTAGTTCAAACCAGAGCAGTTAGCTGTTCACTTTCATGAGTATTAAATGCACTCATAATTAAAATTTAAAAGTCTTAAGTCTATACTACTTTTTCCAAGCCCCAATTATGAGTAATAAGATTTAAGTTTAAGTTTAACTTGTCTCCTAATAGAGGGTAAAAAGCTGTTATAAATCAGTCAAATAGGAATTGCCATTGAAGAGCTATTGCTGAAGAAATGCTGTCGAAGTAAAACTAATTAATCTCTGTCACTGCAAACAGTTAACTACAGAAAAGTTTCCTGCTTAACTACCAGCACTATTAAACTGCCAGGATTTACATTATCAGATGGAAAAATAGGAAAGGGCATGGGGTTGCTTTGGACTCCAGCTCTGGTGAGGCTGCACCTGGAGCATTGGGGGCAGTTCTGGGCTCCCCAGGACAAGAGGGATGTGGAGCTGCTAGAGAGGGTCCAGCAGAGAGCCACAAAGATGATTAAGGGACTGGAGCATCTATCGTATGGAGAAAGACTAAGCGAGCTGGACCTGTTCAGCCTGGAGAAGAATGTAGGGAGGATGGGGCCAGGCTCTTCTCTGTGGTGGCCAGTGACAGCACAAAGGGTAACGGGTGCAAGCTGAAACCCAGGCAGTTCAATCTCCATGTGAGGAAGAACTTCTTTCCTGTGAGGGTGATAAAGCCCTGGAACAGGCTGCCCAGAGTCTCCTTCTCTGGAGATCTTCAAAGTCCGCCTGGATGCCACCCTGTGCCACGTGCTCTAGGTGCCTCTGCTGCAGCAGGGGACTGGACTAGATGATCTCTAGAGCCCCCTTCCAACCTCAGCCATTCTGTGATTCTGTGATTACTTCCCAGAATCCTGGAAAGAGGATTCAGAGGCTCTTTCCAGGCCGTGTGTGCAGACGGGGCGGGCACCTGCTGCAGCTCCCTGCCCAGCTCCACAGCGTGGCCGGGCAGCACCAGCTCGGTGAGCCGCCCCCATCACGGGAACGCCGAGCGGGACAGCGCTGGAGGAGAGCGCGGGCGCCCAGGCTCGGCCGCGGCCCTGCTGCGCTCGTGGCCGCGCGTCTCCTCAGCCTGCGCTGAGGGAGCGCCGGCCTGCGCAGCGCCTGGACGCACTGGCCCTCCATGTAGCTCGGCCCCAGCAAGGCCCAGAACAAACCCCACAGGCCCTGAGTGCCAGCGAGGGTGCAAGAAGTGCGTAACTGCATTGGAAATAACGGCAAATATATAACAGGATCATGCCCTAATTGACCACTTTAATTATATGCGTATTCTTACTCTGAGTACACTGTTATTATAGTATCTCTCCCATGATATTTTTCCTCAGAAGCTCTTGGCCATCACTGGAAACCCGATATCCCAAAGCTTTTCTGACATAACTAAGTGACAAGCTAAGGTTTGGTTGGGCTCCACAGAGCCCTCTCTGCTCCCTGCAGCTACTCCTCACCTCTCTCCCTCTGCGTGTGCCTGATAAGCATCAGATTTCCCATGCCCAGAGCATCCGGGGGGTTCGGGGCACCAGGACAGGCCGGACCAGCTCCTGCCCGGCAGCACCGCGGAGGCCAATTCCGGGGCAAGGAGCGATTAGTTAATCCGCTGTTGGAAGGAGCATTCCCAAGTGCGCTCGGAAACAGAGAATATTTTACTTTGCAGTTCATAATAAAGACAGTCAAAATGCTCTACTGTTAGCAGTTACTATGGAAACCGGCAGCAATTTGTTTTAAAAGGGGGAAAGGCTCATTTTTTCACTTGTTGCCTGATTTAGTTTTGTTTTTTTCCCTTGAAATCCGCCATTACATGTAAACCAGCTACCAAAGACTATTGTCATGGCCAGCTCAAAGCGCCGGAGGGATCTGGCAGGCCAAATGCTGCCTGCTGCTCTCGGACTGAAGTGTCTGCAGCCTCCACAGAGCTGCTTGGAAGAGCAACGCGGCAGGATGCGGCTTGAAAACGTCCGTGCCTTTTGTGTGCCCACGTCCACCCACCACTCTGGAAAAACAACGCGGCCGGTTCAAGAGCTCTTTGTCAGATAAAAGTCTGGGCTCGACTTTCAGACCCAAACTCACCAAACTGAGTTTGAAACTAGCAGCCAGAGTTTAGTTATCACTTCTTCCCCAGAGGAACTGCTTCCCTCTTGTCGCTTTGCTAGTTAATGTTCTGCTTCAGGTTGCTGCCACTGCTGCAAAACACAAAAAAATGGAAACTTCACATCTTTGCTTTTCCCTTCACATATCTGTCTTTCTACACAATCAAGGTTGCTTGCAGCTGGAAGCATGAGAGTTGCTCTTTATGCTGGAAAAATACATCAGCCTGTGCTGTTATAACAAGCCAAACTTAAATCCTGGTCCAAATGTTGCCGCTGGATTCAGCACTGCCTTCATGTCATGAGGATGAAGCAAGAAACTTAGAGGCAAAACTATCTTTAATGGCAAAGCTACCTGCATGCATGTGAAACCACTTTACAGATTTTACAGGTTGGGAGGGAATATAATCATTATTTAGCCTGACCTGCCGTGCTACACAGGCCACCTAACTGCATCCAGAATATAAAATAAAGTTATTCTGCAACATACAGGTCATTTTAACCTGAGAACATTTGGGAACCATTACCAGCAGAAATGAAGTATCAGAGGCAGCTTGTGACACTGAGAGCAGGGAAAGCCAAAAAGTTCGAATCAAGACAAAGAAAATACCAAGAGACAATGTAAATTCCTATTGAAAAAGAATGAACTAGCAAGGATCTGCAAGTGGTATTACGAGGGGAAGGGAAACTGGAACAGCTTCACGGGCACTAAGTAGTTGTTCTTGGAAACCAACTAAAATACACAGCATGGAAACATAGACCGATAAGAACTATTTGGCATAAAAAAGCATTTCCACTTTAATAAATCAGGCTCTTTTAGGAAGTGCTGACTTTGTACATTTGGCTTTATCAACACAGTTCTTCAATAATGTTTAGGAAATTTTCTCAGGAAAACCTCGGGTGTTCAATTAGTCTTAAATGTTTTAGGGTAGGAACTGAGATAATGAAATTATAAGGATAATGGTGGCTTAATGCTTTGTGGCTCACATGAGATTTATAGGTTCCAATATAACCTCGAGCTGTACATATGGCATTATACAGCGGGAGAAAAAAAGGAAGAAGAAAAAAGGAAAAAGAAAAGGTTCCCACTCAGAGGAACAAGAGCGTACGGGATGTGACTGCTGTGGGTGTTTTGGCTTGTTGTTTTTGGTATGAGTGCTTTGACTGCGCGAAGTGACCGAGCAGGCGGCGCTCTGAAATGCCACCTTTCCCGCTGCCCAGTCCCTGCAACGCAGCAGTGTTACCTGAACAGCATCTCAGCAGCCCGGCACTCATTCTGCAAGACTCATTTCCTCTTGTGTAAATTATGCTCAGAGGGAACGCAGTGCAAAGCAGGAGCCTGGAGACCCTGCGATTGCAGGAGAGCATGGGCCGATCCCATCCTTGTGCACAACGTCGCATCCTGCGCTCCGACAGCGCAGCAAGGAGGACAGCAAGAGGCACTTGCACGCACGGGCATCTCACACCCCTTCTGTGAGGACAAAGCTGATGCTCCAAGTGCGTTAAACATCCCTGCATCCCGAGGCAGGAGCCCCGTTTTGGTCCCTTCTGGCTCTTCAGCAGCACATGTAAAATGGACTCATTCATTTCTAGGAGGCCGTGCATGGACATGGCCCTCCTTCACACAGAGTATTTTGTTGTGATCTCACTTTGCAGGTGCAGGATACACGTAATTTCTTTTTTAACTGGACCAACCCTATTCAGACAATGCAGTATTTTATATCTGACAACAACTGTATGAGCCCATTTTAGCAGCCTTTTCATTTATATATGGAGAGCATTCAATTAAAATATTATTACCCCCTCACTGTGTCCCGTGAAGGTCTCATCATTCTCTCATCTGACCTATGCTTCTTCCAGGACTGACAGAAAAGGGCCTTTTAGAAAGACATGGACCTGTTGGAAAGAGCCCAAAGGAGAGAACCAAGAATGATCAGATGTCTAGAAAAGTGTGATTTACAAGGAAAGATAAATTGAATTGGGATTGCTTAGCCTAAAAGAGACTTGGGGAGGATGTGTTATCAGTCTTTCAATAGATAAAGGTCTGCTGCACAAACCAGAGGGATAACCTGCTTTTCGATGGTGGATATAATGAGAAGTAATGGATTTAAATTGCTGCATGGCAGTCCTAGGTAAGATCCTGGGAAGAGCTTCCTATTGCAAGGATACAAAGCACTGGAAGAGACTGACTAGAGAGGTTGTACAGCCTCATTAGAGGGGGTCAGGAACGGCCTAGGTGTAACCAGCCGTTCTTGGGGCCGATGGAGGCAGTGGGTGACCTCCCTCACAACCGTGCATTGCTCCGCGCTCCAAAATCCCTGTCTGTGTATAGCACGGGAATGGCATACGGAGAAATGGACAGAACGGAGGAACAGGCATAAAAGGAATCTTGCTCTGAGTGGAATCATCACCATTTGAGGCACTTGAGGAAGAAAGCACTTTTGGAAGGGCATCATTTTATTGGTTATTTTTCATTTTATTTCAGGTATTCGTTTTATTGGGGCTGTCAGACACAGGGGCTGAATGCTGGCTCCAGAACGAGGCAGCGCCGCGGAGCTCCTCGGGTTGCTTCGTGCTAGATGAGCGGCGCTCCAGCCTCGCAGGGGCCTTGGCAAAGCCGGGGCTCCTCCCCGAGCAGAGCCCAGACGCACTCTGTGCACTTCTGCACGGGAGCAGCCGCGGCAGCGCCAGCAGCCACGTGCCCAGCCCTGGCAGCCGCCGCCAGAACCAACCTTGGGCTTTCAGAGATTGCCATTGATTTTTCCTTAAGATCACAGGGTATTCACAGCTCCTTCCACAGCCCCATGCTGGATGCAAAATGCCTTTTTCCTGCTTTATTGCATCTCTCTTCCCTTAAGCAAACTGCTGAGACCATTGTCAATGCTTAAGCCAGAGCAGCAACTGGAATACTAGTGTAGGCAAAAACAGCCCTCGCAGGATAATGCTGTATTGATAAACATGAAACTAGGTATTATCTGGTGCACGAATAATGCCGGCAAAAGCTATTATTTTTTTCACGTTCAGCAGAGTTAAAAATCAATAAAGTTTTGTAAAGGTTAGCTTACTTCAAAACTCCACAATTTCCAAACACCAGTTTTTATGAAAAAAAAACTCCTGTGGGATACAGGACAGAGCACAAACAAGGGTGGCACGCAGGAGTCCCGCGCGTCCGCCTGCATCGTCTCCCTCCCGCTCTGAGAACAGCCGTGGTGCCCAGGATGCAGAGGCGGCAGGAGAAGATGGCACGAGCTCTCCAGGAGCCTCCGCGCAGCCGCCCGGGCTCCGCTCAACAAACCACGTACGGCTGCAAGGAAGCGGAATACATACGTGGAAGCACGTAGCTGTTTTCAACCCCTATTTTATATCTTCTTGCAGGAACTTTTATCTCAAGAGAAGAGAGCCATGCATATAAAAAGGATGTGCAAGAAGTCAACATCAGAGGAGATCCCAGGGAAGGAAGTCGGTATTCCTTCTATGCTATTAAATGCAATTTGCTAGATGTATCAAAAAGGATCTGCCGAGAGAGCCGAGTTCTTACGACAAACACAGAGAAAATCAGGTTTCCAGCAGTAGCGGATGGTGTGTCATTAATTAGACAGGGAGTGTGGAGTGCGGAACAACTGCAACATGAAAGGCACAGCTAATGACAGTGCCAGGCGCACAAAAGGGATGCAGAGCGCCGACACGTATACGCTGTCCCCAGACATCTGAATTCTCACATTGTTCCGATTTTGAAAGGTGTCATATGGCGGCACAGCAGGCTAATGATGTAGCGCGTTCAGAGGAATTAGTCTAAGGGGCTTTTATTTTTTCTCCCCCCACCCAGTGAAAAATAGTAGAAATGGTGAATTTGGGGAACTTAATGGGATCATACTGTTCTTTCCTCACGTTGTCAACTTCACTTAATTTCCTCCTTCCCATTAACGTGCCTAATGCATATGTCAGGCGGAAGCCTGACACGCTAGTGGCAAACAGACTGTTGTACGAAGGCGGCAAAGTGTTAAAACAATTGAGCAAGTGAGCACCAAAGTTTGCTGCTCTGGCCATATGGTACAGTGTTTAATTTCCCGTAGTGAAAGAACGTGGCTGTCATAGAAAAAGATGATGAATAAATTTACTTGGGGCAACTTATTATAATGAAGAATGACTTCTCAGAGGAAGCGAACAGAGGAATTTAAACTCTGATGAGAAGCATATGGGAAGCTTAAGATATAAGCGAGGGTAGCAGGGCTGTGTGCTTTAAAAATGAGAGACATTTAATCGATGCTTGTTGCTGGTGTTGACATATGGAAGTGAGAAATGGGTTTTGATTTGGAAGACAGGAAGAAGGTTAATAGCAGTAAAGGTGGTTGCAGAGTGATGGATAGGAGGAACAAGCGGGGCGAGAGGGCGAGCGGCTCCGCGCGCCCAGGGAATGGGAGCGGGGAATGACGCAGGGCCGTAAGGAGAGCCCGGAGAGCTCGCAGCGACCAGCCTGGCTGCAGTGAGGCTGGGGGCTCCCTGCTCGGGTCGCCCCTTGCCAAGCTCCTGCCACCACAGCTCGCCCTCGGCTCCCTCCTCCTATTTCGCCTCCTCCTCCCCTTCCCGGAGGTGAAAGGGGAGCTCGCGTGCTGCCTCAGGACCTAGCCCTTAACTCGTGCTGCCTGTTTCTCCAGGTGACAGTCGGAGTCCCTGCAGGCAGCACCATTCCCACACACCGCACTCCTTCATGCTTGCCAAGGACTGAAGTTGTGTCCAGATCACAACCACACAGAACACGGATGCCCTGCGAGCCAGCTCCAGGGCGCCAGGAACCCGCTCCTTTCCAAGCCCGGGAAGGCCCTAGCTGCTCCTCTATGCTGCGAGAGGTCACAGAGCGCATTTTAGCAAAAAACTAATTAAATACATGAAGGTAAATGAAAATGCAAGATAGAGTTGCACCAAAGGTGGGCTATGTCTCATTAACCGCGTGATGTTAATCAGGGAAATGATCTGCTTTTAACTAACTGGGCTTCCATAGTGCACTTAATACGATACATCACAGAAAGAGGGGTTTGACTGGGGACACCAGAGAGCCCTAAACGTGCCCGGTGACACCAGACAGAACTTGTTAAAGGGATGGAGCAACTGTCCTTCCATGAGGAAGGGAGTCCTGGTGCGAGGTTACTCAGCGTCAGCCCTCGACAGCTGCTTCTGACTTTGTGCTGTCATTGCTGCGCTTGGCATAAGGTGCTGGTGCACACGGAAGGGATCTGCAGAGGTACAGTGCTGAGAAGAGGGGCCAGGTAAAAAAAATCAGAATATCAAGAGGGAAGAACTAGAAAACTAGGAGGGGTGAAGTCCTGCACGAGAGAAAGGACTAACAGAATTCCTACCACAGGCTCTGGCTCTTTAGTCGGAAATGACTAAGCAGGAGAAAACCAAGGTATATAATTTGATCATTGGATAGTTATGAGCCAGCAATGTAATATGACCATAAAAAAGGCAAGTAAAATCCTGGAAAATGCTGTGAGGAGTGTTTCCAAGAGAAATAAGGAAGCACTGAGATTACTGGCAAGACTGGAGACCCTAGCTGGAGCCCTGAAACCAGTGCTCACCAAACCTATTTAAGGGGGAGGTTCCGACTGGAAGGGGCCTGGAAAAAAGCGTGGATCAGACCCCTTCATAGCAAGACATGGGAAGCTTATCCCTGCAGGAGAAGAACTGCTTGTGTCAAAGAGTATTTGCCTGAGAACAAAGATGTCTAAATCAACCAGGATGTCTAAATCACCCATTTTGCTTGGAAAACAGCCTTCCTGAGGACTCCTTATGCGGCTTTCAAGTGGGGTTTGATCCGACTTTGAGTCTGCATTTGATAAGGTTAGCGAGGGAGCTTGTTCCGTATTCACACACTTTGATGCTAGACGTGACGCAACTGATAGACGCGCAGGAGAGGACAGACCGACCACGGAACTGCTGGGCAAAGACCAGCTTCGTCCCAGCCTGGAATCACGGGGCTGCCGCCTTTCCCTTCCCAACACGCGGGGCCTGCTGCCAGGCTCAGGTTTGAGGCCTCTGGTACGGAGGAGCCTTGGCCAGCGCAAGCAGCTCTGTGGAGAGGCTCTTCTTGCCTGGCTTTGCAGGAGGCAGAGGATAAACCAGACCAACTCTCCAGCTGCCCATACTGCCAACAGGTCCCCTGAATGAGTGAAAAAAAAGACTGAGAATCATCTGAATTCATTCAGATCAACCAAGCCCGGAGGTCCCCAGAGATCAGAGGGAACCTCCTTGCCCAGATGGAAGTGCTGCAGTCGGCTCCTAGCCCCGTCCCAGGGGAGCAGGAGGCACTCAGGTTAAGCTGGAAATGGGGTGGCTTTGTGCATTAGGAGAGCCCACAGGCTGCTGCTCCAGGGGTCACAGAGCTGGGCTTTGAAGCCTCTCCCTCCTGACCAAACCTGTAGAGCT
This sequence comes from Tinamus guttatus, assembly GCF_059628265.1. Classification (NCBI taxonomy): domain Eukaryota; kingdom Metazoa; phylum Chordata; class Aves; order Tinamiformes; family Tinamidae; genus Tinamus; species Tinamus guttatus. Next base: position 3,565,756 of record NW_028288731.1, read on the forward strand.
CCAAATAAAACAGACTCTTGTGGGTGGGGGGCTGCTCACGTCCCCCTCTTCCCTGCCACCAATCAATCCCAGTCTGGAATTTAATTAAATATTTAATGAGCACAGCAGACAGATGAAATATCATGTTTAATTTTGAAACCATACGTTCACTTATTAGACCTTTAAAATACCAATTTGATTTAAAAAGATAATATTCCTTTAATTTGCTCCTAAAGGCCACAGAACTTAATTAATGAGAAGAAATCTAATTTTAAGAGTCAGAGACAGGTAGTTACACAGAGAATCAAAAAATTGCAAAAAACACAATGTCTCATGGGCCCTCTGAGGAGGAGTAGGAAACTAACCCTGAAGCAATCTGCCTGGTTACAATATAGGGACGAGCCAGACAACTTCAGTAAGATTTGTGCTTTACCAGTGGGTATTTGCTTGCCATTAATCGCCAAGAAATTGCTGGGAGAAGGATGAGCACTTGCCTTGCAGCAAGTGCTGTAGGACTCGAATACCCAAGAGTGTTAAAAAGGGAGTTGCTGCAACAAGGAGTGAGAAGACGGGGCTAAATCATTAATTGCTGTGAACTGGCATTGCTCCCCTAAACGAGCTGTGCAGCGCTGATAAGTAAAGTGAAACTGGGCTCAGTGGAGCAATGAGCACTTACCCCAGCGAAAGATCCGGCATAAATCTGATGAAAGGATGGAGGGAAGGGGGAACGATGTGCTGCATAGACACAGGGAGCAACCTCTGCTGAGCGTGTAAAGGAGGAGTGCGCGGTGAATGTGAGCAGGTTCCGGAGGATACGGAGCAGTCCGGACGCGGGAGCACGCCTGCTGCCAGGGAACGGGCCTGTGCCGGGCAGCCAAGGACAGAGCTGCATTCACCTGCAGCCGCCGAGGCTGTGAGGAGGCATCTCCAACGCCCTGCAGAACCGCTAGAGCAATGTGCCTGTTTTATCTTGAGGCATCCTTAAATGAAGCGCAGCTGACGGTCACTAAGGGTTCAAGAGCTCAACTGGTTAAGCAGATCCCCAGCCCAGCTCAGGAATTCACAGACACGCAGCCCCTGCGGTTTGCTCTTGCCTGCTGAGGGGGCCTGAGGAGACCGTGTTTGCAAGCACGGGGTTTGCATGCGCAGGTGCTCACAGGAGGCCCCAGCGCAGATGCTGGCTACTAGAACTCCCTTTCCAGGAGAAACGTGGCCTTCACCCCTTATGGCACATTCTTCATCCAGCCAGTCGTGTCCCGGGAGCCATGCACTGCAAGGAGCAGGGCTTTCAGGAGCCGCATCCCTCACGGGGCTCCAGCTGGGAATCTTCGCTCAGAAAAGGGAACAGCCCAGGTGGCACCACAGAGAGGAGAAAGTGTCCGGGGATGACCCTGACCCATCTGTTGTCTCAGTCTAGAGGTGCTAAAAAAGACAGAGGTAAAATCTCTCCTTTGCCGGAGATTTGGGAGGCTCAAATCAACTAATGATGGTGCAATACTGAGCTGTTCTGATAGGAGAATCACCTTGATTGCTGAGAAAGTGATGCAACAAATAATCCTGGAAGCCGCTTCAAAATATATTAAGCACAAGAAGATGACTGGGAGCAGTCAGCATGGATTTATGAAGGGGAAATCATGCTTGACAAACCTGATAGCCTCCTACAACGAAATGACGAGCTTACTGGCTGAGGGGAGAGCAGCAGACGTTGTTTATCTTGACTTTTGCATGACTTTCGAAGTGTCTCCCATAAAATCTTCATAGGCAAAATGATGAAGTATGGGCTAGATAAGCGGACAGGAAAGGGGACAGAAAACTGCCTCAATTGCCATGCTCAGAAGGATGTGACTGGTGGCACAAAATCCCTAATGGTGGCCAGTACCTAATGGTGTTCGCCAGGAGTCAATACTGGGGCCAATGCTGTTTATTTAACACCATTAAGGACAGCTTTCTAACTGCGAGGGTGGTTGAGCACTGGAACAGGCTGCCCAGCAGCTGGCGGCATCTCCTTCCCTGGAGATTCTCATAGTGCAACTGGACACGGCCTTGAGCAACCTGCTCCAGTTGATCCAGCTTGGAGCAGGGAGTTTGGACAGGATCATCTCCAGAGCCTCCTCCAGCCACAGCCATTCTTGTTGAAATCCTGCTTAGATGCCAATAGGTTTGTGTGGGTTGGATTAGTCATCTAACAGAAACACAGTGAAATCAAGTGAAATTAATTGCATTGAAATTAAGTAGCAAACGGCCTTTGTCTGAGTAGATTCCAGGTCATTTTTCTACTTCTTTCAGTGGCCTTTTCTGTCCTCCTGATAATTATATAACAAGTACACTTCTGGATGAAATGATCACGGAGTGGGAGCCGCAATCACACTTTGCCCAAAGCACATTTTCACCTAGGTAGGTGCTGCAGACCTGTGACCTGCCTGCAGGGCTGTCATGCCTGGAGCACAGGAACAAACCCTCTGGGAGCACCTCTTCATGCAGCCAGGCCAGCTGCTCTTTCTGAAGCGAGCAGCACTACCTGCTCCAGGGACACAATTTTATGTATACAGCAAGGCCACGCGCCTGGGCGCCGAGCTGTGCACTTACTGTTCAAGTGGGAGAGCCAGAAAAACGCATTATGTACACACACAAGTGGCTGCCTTCGGGTTAATGGCACTTGGAGGCTACTGGCTTGAGTCTCTAGATATATGTGTGCAATTACTTGGTAAAACAGAAAGGGATTCCCTTTATCCGCGTTTGAAATTTGCCTTCAGGAATGCTGAGGCCAAAGGCACCTGGTTTAATACCTGGGGGAGGGAGTGGTAATAAGACAGAGATTCTTCTGCTGTATCTTTATAGAACCGTTCTCTGAGACCTTGAAAAAGCCGAGAGGCACTTTGAAAAAAATTGCTCTATTTTCTAGCACGAAAAGCCAGATTTTATCCTTTGAAGTATGTGGTTTGCTGGGAGGTGAATGGTCAGGAATCCCTTTCACATTTTAGAAAACATCACACTTAGGATTACCCTGCATTGAACTTCTAAAACTCCTGAAACTCAACCATTTCTTTCTTTCTTTCCCCAGACTCACTTCTTTCCTCAAGGTTAGAATGCGCTGGGAATTCTCCCCGCAGGCAGATCCAGTCCCTGTTCCACAAGAAAGAGTCCCTATCGTCTCCTGCTCAGGGACAGCAGCACTAACAGCAAATAACTGCCTGCCTTTGTGCCAGCGCAGGCACCTCTAGAGTCTGGGAACACGTGAGGAACGTAGCTAAAGAGTCTCATAGCATCAACCCTTTAATGTGGAGATGGATATAGAAAAGGTGGCAGCTCCTCCAGGCCTTGTCTGCGAGGGAGACAAGACAAGAAAGGCCGGGGAGAAATGGGATTCCAAATTCCATGTCCTGGCTCGCATAGGAGACAGTGCAAGTACACAGTTAACTAAAGAACGTATGTGTGGGGGAACCCTCCAGGAAAGAGGAATGCAGCCTCTCCGCTCTGCAGAATCCTGGGAAACACTAATACTGCGGCATCAACTGCGAGGCACCGGAAATTGTTATAGCATCGCTTAAGTACATGGGAGCCCACATCTGAGATGCTACATGCTGTTCTGGTCACCTTATGAAAAAAAAAAAGGGCATTATGGAAAAGTACCAGAGGGCAACAAATATGATTCAGACACAGAGCAATTTTTAGAAAGGTTAGGTAAACTGAATCTGCATTCTTTACAAAAGAGGAGATTATAGGCCTTATTAAAGTGCTGCAGACAACTTCAGAGAGAGGAAGAAAAAGCTTCTGTAGTCTAGCTAGGGTGCATGAAAGTCATCAGCAAAGGAACAGGCAAACTAAAAGGATTGAGGAGGCATTTCAAGGAACAAATTAGCTGGGAGAGAAATTGAGAGCTGCTAAATAAAAAGTTGAAACAATGTGAGGCCAAGGGAATTATTTAGAGAGGGGAAAAAGTACTGTGTGACTGTCCAAGATAACCTTGGGCAGCTCTTTCAAAATGAGGACTGCAGTATTAACGCAGCTGGGTTTCTGGACGGGGTACCCAGGAGGTAAAGCGTGCTCGGCGGTGCAGGCGCCGTCACATGCTGCACCATCACCAGGTTGCCAAAAGATGGATCTCTCTCCACATCGTGAGAATGGGATTGTACCATCGGCACAGAAAGTCTGCGAGAGGGCTGGGGAATGCCACAAATTTCCTGTTTTCCGAGTCTCCTATAAATTAGATGGCCCCGAAGGACTAAAAGGGATAACAGCTCTCCCAAATCCATGCATATTAGAGTGCGCAGGAGGAAATCCTCTGGATATGAGGGCACGCCAGGAGGCCTGAGACACTGCTTTGGGGCCGGCCTGCTCTCGGGCCAGGCTCCTGGGCACACAGCAGTGGCAGTGCAGGCGTTTCGGAGCAGGTTTTTCCTCCCATCTCCCTGCGAATGCAGGCACCACAAGGTGCAAGTTCTCACAGGACAAGTCGGAGAGAAACCGTTCCCAAGGCAGCTCGGACAGCCCAACGGGGGAGCACCAGGAGCCACCAAGCAGCAGGAGCTGCTGGGTTCTCCATGCACATCATGGAAATTGCTGCCACTCTAGGAAAAAAAAAACATAATAAAATGGCTGGGAGGCAAACAGATTTGAGTTTAAACAACACGAATTTAAAATACGAATAACCATCTTGGTAGATTATTCAATGTGAATGTTGGGGGTTGTTGTTTGGGGATTTTTTTTCTCCTCTGCAGCTGTATCTTGCTCGGTAACACATTTCTATTTCAAGGCTGTTAATGCTGGAGCAGCTGCAACAATCTCTGGAAAGTTTTTCAAATCATGATGAAATTAAAGGCAGAGGCATCAAAACAAGCCCTTCGCAGCTCCCCTGGCTGATGACATTACAGCAGCAACAGGCGTTTCCAGTGCAGCCTATTCTTGGCAAATGCTACTTTTAGCCAGCGCAAGCCATAACACTGTATGTGTCAAAATGTTTTTTTCTTTTTGCCACCAAAAGATAATCACCAAAGATCAAGAAATTGAGCCCCACGGCCTTGCTATGAGGAGCGATGGGGTATTTCATGTTTCTTTTTTTCCCTTCTGCTAAAAAAGGCCTGGAGCAGCTGACCAGGCTGCCAGTGAGGGAGGTTTTGTTTGGTCTGGGTTTCCAAACGGTGCTTGGAAACAAGAGCAGTGATTGCGAGCACAAAAGGGTATCTGCATGCGTGGTGCTAGGGGGGCCAGCGGTGTTCAGCCTCTTGATTGCAGCAGCTGGCAGCGTGATTCTGGGCTCAGGACATTTCTCTCAAAAGAAGTTTCGGGAAAATGAAAATAAAAATAAAACCCAGCTGTTGTGTGACCTGTTCTCACAGGTACCTAAGAAGTGTGAGGAATGGAGCACATGTCACTGCCCTGTGTCCTCTGCACCAGGAAAATAAACCATCTTTTTATGGATCCTATTCAGCCGTTCACATCCCATCAGTGCTGCTCAGAGAAGAGAGATGAAAGGACAAGCATGTCCTTTACCCACTGCAAAAGCTTTGCCTCCAAACCACCTTTTTTCAGGGATGTTAAAAAACTCAACAGACTCCAAATCATCCATAAAACCTGAAGCTCTTTGCTCCTTAGTGGCTTCCAGGTATTTCTACACATGAAAATAGAGAGCCATCAGCACTAGGAAACACAGCATGTCTAAGACTGAGAATATATTAGTTAGAGCTGGATTTGTAGAAACACCTTTTACTTGAATAGATGTAAACCAAGGACGGGGCTCATGTAGTCATTAACTCCAGGCACCTGGAAGTGGAGGTGACAATTCCATAGCCACTGAGACGCAGCGTGGAGTACAACACAGGCCCTAAAACGGCAGCGCGCTGCAGAGAGGAGGCCAGAGAAGGCAGAATTACACCACAAGCCCAGAGGAGATGGGCCTGTCATGTAGAGGAGCCCCTGAGCTGCAGACAAGCAAAGGGAAGCCGAGAGCCCTCCCCTGGGAGCCCTTCCCTCTGCGCTGAAGGAAGATGCCTTGTGCTCACAGCAGCCAAGAGAAGGGGCAGCGGGGACACGGCCCGGCTGCACATAAGACACGAGTACCCCCTTTCCCTCCAGGTGGGATCCAGCACATGCAGGCGAGCAGGAGGAGAGCCACGAAGAACCATCTCCAGCTCCGTGCTCTCCTGCCGAAGAAAGACAAGCTGTTCCTTGGCCTGAGCCACTGCAGGACTCGGCACCCATTACCATCAGGAACTACGTCCAGCAATGCGAAGGGTCGTGTTCATTTACTGCTGTCTTCTGTCTTTCCTTCTTTCTTCCTCTCTTTCCTCGGCAGCAGGGATCTGTTACCTGCCCGGGATCTTTTTGCGGCCTGTTGCCCAGCGGGGCTGCCGGCACTGCCCCTCACAGCCGGGCACTGCCTCCACCTCGCATCGAAGCACTGCCGGGCACCAAGATTCGAGCACGGGGAAAGCTAAAAACAGGTGCAACAAACACGCTCGTTGTTTTGGCTTTTAGGAATTATCTATTACAGATGAAACCTGCTTTCTGTTTAGCAGCTGCAGGGAAAGGGAGGGAGGTCCTGGATGTGCTCAGCAAGGGCCCCCAGGCTGCGGCCGCCCGCTGCTCTGCAGCCCTGGCACAGAAAGGGTCACTTAAAGAAGCTTCACAAATGGAGCGGAAGTTTCCTGAAGTAGTAAGGAAGGATGTGATAGAGATACTTAACCTTTTCTGATTTTCAAGGTGGAAGGAAGATGTCTTCTTTAAAAAGCAATTAAAATTGCATTTTACAGAGGACCTGCTAGTTCAGGCCAGCTAAAACATGAACCCTTTGTAATTGCAAAGTCACTGGGCTCAGAGGATCTCCCAGCAGTTTAACCGCTTCCCAGAATCACGTGTCACACGCGCGACAGTCAGGTGTTGCTATCATGCTCCTCTGGCAGGAAAACTAAGCTTAAATTAGGCTTTCAGCCCCCGTCATTACCCAGAGGAGTCAGTCGGCAGCGTCACGGAGCAGGCGGGAGCTGCTCGGAGACCCAGCAGCGCCCGGCGCCTTGTCGCTCCGCGCCGTCTCGCGCGAGCCGTGCGAGGGGTGCCGCAATTGCTGCACAGGGTATTTTTTTCTCCCTCTGACAAGTTTTCTGGCAAGTTTAATAAATAGAATGTGAAAGTTTTTTAATATTCTTCCCCGCAGCTGTGTGAATGGCACTGAGCAAGTTGTTATCTGCTGGATTTCGAGAACATGAGCTAATTTCTGAGCTCCTAAAATACCATCTGATTTCTTCCCTTGATCAAGAGACAACTGTCTCCAGCAGAAATTTCGTGTGAGCCCTTTTGGCAGCCTTCATCAAAACACAGTCCCCAGGCTCCGTGGGGCACGAGGCGAAGGGGACCCCGCTTTGCAGGAGCAGCGTGGCAAGCAGCCGGCTTCTCGGGGGTGGCTCCCGAGGGCTCCTCATCCTGGAAAACCGATCGTATGTTGGCTGCTGGCTTGGACAGAGTGAAAACAGACCCAAGTTTCTGCTCTCCCATGTCCTCCTGGGTCGTGGCTGAACTGCTTGCTGAGCCCCATGCATGGATCAAAGATAGAGCACTGCGTTGCTTCCACAGCATACAAAACTTGGCCCACTGCATCTTTCAAGTAACACCAAAGCAAACATGACCTCCTCAAATTTAAATTGCTCAGGAGTCCACGCCAGATCCCCCTTTGATATGGTGCAGGCTCTGTAAGCCCTCTGAAACCTTTCACAGAGAAATCTCAAGCTATTTCTTTTTCTACACAACAGAAAATAATTACAGGGAAATAGTTGTGGTCTCTCTGAGTTGGTCTCAATAACCAAGTTGCCGCGTTCGACAAGGGAAAGTTCACTGAAGTAGCAGCAGTGCAGATTGTATCTGTCTCGCGTGTTCACAGGAGATTATTTTGATTTCGCAGCCCGCTTTGCCCAGGGAATTGTATGGGATCAGCAAGCTGAGGATTGAGCTTTACGTCCTGGCCCTGGATGCCAGTAGCCGCAGGCAGCTCCCACAGCTCCGGCGCTGCCCAGATAGATACAACGGTGAGAGGCTCCAACCGCTGTGCAAACACAAAAGGCGCAGACCCAGCCAAGAGCACCTTAAAGAGCTTTATCATGCAAAGAGCCCAGCGTGGGAGTTCACCAGCACCTAAACCCTGCGTGCCCGCCAGGGCAGCCGCAGCAGCGACATGGAGCAGCCCCTGCTATTGCCACGTGCCTTAAGCACGTTCTGCAGAAAGACGAGCTCAGCACTGACCTGCTTCTGGGGTAACCGAGGCCCAGAGATAAGCTGGGGCTTTTCTAAGTCAGTGCACAGTTGCCCTGAATTAAACACAGGCTCTAAGCCCTCATTTAAACGCACATGTAACTGGCCTAATTTTAAAACGCATAAAGATTTCCCTAACACTTCGGTAAAATCTTGTGGTGCTCAGCAATCCTGAGATCTAGAGCAACAACTTACTTTGTGTTTGGTCTAAATATTTTGGCCCTACATACTCTCCAAAAGGAGCCAAGCACCTAACTCTCTCAGGACTGTGAGCTTAACTGTAGCCACCAGTTCAGCCATGTGTTTTATAGACAATCTAAGGAGCCCACTGTGCTGTTAGCTCACTTCCCTTCCTGACGCTGTTGAAAACTGAAGACCAGTGAACTTGCATCAGAACTTCTGCCCGGGGCGCACAAGGGAAGCAGGTGCCATGAACTCGGGCTGCGTCGAGGCTGTGCCCCGCTGGCAGGGGGAGCGTGGGGCCCGGAGGGCTCTGTGGAGAGCCATGACTTCACAGAACGCGGCTGCTTTCTCAGAAGTGTCACTGGAGGTGTCACCAGAAGCGCTACCCGTGCGCTACGTGACCTCCGCGGCGGCTGCACCGCAGGGCCTCTCCCTGCCCCGCCTGCGCTCGCTGCAGCTCTCCGAGGCAAGACGCCTAGGTTTTATCCCCCAACCTCCTGCAAGGGTGGTGGAATACTAAAAAATCACAGCAACCGAGGAGAAGGAAAGGATTTTGACACATTTTTAGCTTGTGGGTGTTGCAGTTTTGTCCAAGAGGCTTAGAGGCAGTGCTTTACTGTTGCAGCCCTTAGAGTACGCCAGGAAGCTGTAAGGCCAGCCTTGGCCGAAGGGCCCTACGCGTTGCCCTGCGCAGGCCGCGCGTGGGCCGCAGGCCGTGCGTGGGGCGCGCGCGGCTCTGCCCGCAGCACCCTGCAGGTGTCAGCAGCGCGCGCGGGGCCCTGGCCGCGGGCTCCCCTCGCCTGCCCTGGCGGCCGCCCCGCCACCTCCTCGCCGCAGCCCTGGCCTCGCTCCTCCGCCTCCTTCCCCCATTTTGTTCCCCAAGACAATCGCCGCCGGGCCCAGCTGCCACTGCTGGTTTTTCATTACAGTTCAATTTAGAGCTGGGATTGGAATGGAAATGTCCTTGCACCATTTGGGGGTTGCGGGGCCTGCGGTTTTATTGCCCACAGCCCAAGCGTCAGGCGCTCCTGGCGCTGCGGAGCGCGAGGGGCCTGCGCAGGGCGCGGGGGCCGGGGCCCTCCTGCTGCTCCCGCTGGGCGTCCTCGCCGACCGCCTCCATAGCGCAGGCGAGCGCGCTGGGGGCACCGAGACGCATCCTCGCTCCAAATTAAGTTAAGCCGGAAGGAAATCCAGCCTTTTCTCTCCAGAGATGGATGGAGGAGGAGGCTGCGGACAGCCGCAGTCTTCAATCTCACCACTGAGGAAGCAACTGCTGGCAGCGAGGCACCTTGCAGAAGGGAGCGCCTCCTCTCCCACTGCAGCACCGACCGCAATCACTGCCCTGCCTCGCAGGGAGAGCCCTACCCGCCGCGGCGATGCCACCACGCGCAGCAGCCGCACTGCCAGCACCGTCCCGCTGTGCCCGCCGCTCCGGAGCCGCTGCCGCTGCCTGGCAGGGGCCGGCACAGCCCGCCTGCCTCCCTGCGCAGTGCTCCGTGCCCTCGGAGCGAGCCAGGGCGCCTGTCTCGTGTCGTGCCACGCTCGGCACCACGTTAGCTGGCCCAGCTGGCCTCGGGGAGGCCGGTGGGGAGGAGGAGAACGCTGGAATCGGTGATGGAGGGAGCTGGTAAAGGCTCCCGAGAAGGCAAGGGGCGTGATCGGGCTCGGCAGCAGAAGAAAGCTCGGAGGAAAAACGGGATCAATATGCAATAGAAATGTTGAGAGCCCCTGCGCCCAGTCCCTGGCCTGCTTCCGCAGCCTTGGCAAGCCGATGTGCAAGGAAAGGACAGCTTTCAGGATCACTGTAAATGAAGAGGAAACAGGGTCTGGCATGAGCACAAATGTGGTGGAGACTGAACGGAGAAATGCTGATGACTGAGTGTCATCGTCTACCCTGAAGGGTGCATAGATATCCCAGTCTGCCGGCTGCGGCCAGCCAGGAAACGTTTCTTTCCTGTGTCCGGGGCAGACCGCAAATCCCTCTTCCAATGCCTGTTTTTTCTGGTTTCTCTATTTCCAGGCCGGAGCTGTGTGCCAAGGGACAGGGACAGGCAGCCAACAACAGGGACTATTTCGCCCTGGTGACTCCCTGTTCACCTGCAAGCAGCCTTGGAGAGAGAACTGGTGTCTCTTACCCCCATCCACCCTGCAGTTTATCTCCATTGACAAAGCTCTTTGTCACCAAACTCCTTATTCCTTACTTCTGGAAAAAGCCACACAGGAACAGACAAGTTTCCAAGACTAGCTCATGCTAGCCTTGTAATACATAATAGAGTGACTCAAGAAAACACAAGCGCCCCAGTTTGCTCCCACACTTAGCTGCATTATTCACCCCTCACTCTCTTTTTCCTTCTGCAGCAACACTTTGCTGAGCGTCCCCACCTGGAGCTCACCCAGAGGTTTACAGAAGGGATGAACCTGCCTGGTGTCTCACAGGGTCGGGCACGACCGTGCCGCAAGTCACCTGTTGGTGCTTATAAAGCTCCTGCGCTACAGCTGAAGGTGGCCTGTTTCGCTCTGCCGGTTGTGTCCAAGGGACACTATCCCCTGCCCTGCCCGCAGAGGCACCCCCTCTGCACTGCTGCAGGCTCCGGGCAGGTCGGAAGACCCTTCCCAAATGTATTTGCGTTGAAAACGTGGAAGGACCAAGGAAGAGGCCGTTCTGTGTGTCAGCATGGAAACTCCATGGATACCTTTCAAAGGCAGAGACGCTGGTTCAGCCCACAGCGTTTTTTTGTTATCAGCTTGCCTCAAGAGACAATGTTTGTCAGTTCTAGCTCAAAATTCCCTCATAACTAAGTCTTTAAAAGCCAAATCCTCCAGCACATCCGCACCCCAGGCAGTCGTTGGGAAAAAACACTGCTGCTTTTAGGTTTCAGACCAAGCCTCCTGATCTCTCCCTCATGCAACGGTAAATGGAATTCCAGTGGTTTGACCTTTCTCGCAGAACCGATGTCAGCACATGAAAACAATAATATTTCTTCTCCCTGCTGTTCAGAACACACTTAAAAAGAACAAGGAAAAAAGCGAACCGAAGCTGGCCTCCCCAGCCTGTGTAGGGTTCAATATGGTGCATATCCCTGCCAGAAAGGGATGCAGACCAGTGCCGTGGAGTCGCTGCAGCATCTGCTGGAGGCATCACCACGTCCTTCGTGCCCGTGTGAGCCCTGCCTTTATGGAGCAAGGCACGTGGTCTAACTGCACCACAGCAATCCTGCAGCATAGGAAAACATCTGCAAGGACTCTGTAAAAACTCACGTTTCCCCGCGATGCATTTAAAGGTAAATATTTTTGGAACTATTCCTGGTCTCATCTTGCTGAGAAGCTGATTAAAGCTCCAAGGGTTGCACTGTTCTGGAATACCAGAGGATGTCATCTGTTTTTTTTCACCTCATAGGAATCTTATCCAAGCCTGTGAGTCTGTATTTATAGACTCAGCCATGGAAGAAAATGTGGCCTGAATGTCAGCTGTCCAGTTTAACAAGAAAATGGATTTTTGATCTCATTTACTGATTTACAAAAAGATTTACAGAAACCTTTTCAGAAATCTCGTGGAAAATCTTATAAAACCCAGGTTAGCTGCCACATATGGGACCCATTAACTCCTCATTTCTGCTAGTTCTTAGCAAATTTTTGTCTGGTGACAACGCATGAACTTTTGCATGTTTTTGTTTTGCTTCGTACTGCAGAGCACTTTGTTGCCTTGATTTGGTTTTGGAAAGCACTAAGCGTGGAGCACAAACTTGGCGAATCAGTTGGTTACGTTAAATTACGTGGAACCACATCGGGCTTCCTCGGCGGAGCAGCGCGGCCGAGCTGCCTTCCCTTGCCTGGCTCTGCTGCGCCGCGCAGGGCGCAGGGCAGGGGCCCGCCTGGGAGCTCCGTCGCATCCTCCCAGGGCTAAAGGGGAAAAACGGGAATCACCCATTTCCAGTGTGGTCCCTGGGCACGCGGGTACACATGTGGGCACGAGCAGGGCCAGGCCCTGCCCGTCCATGCAGGTGGCATCGTGCTGCACACCTACCGGAGTGCCTCTGACACCTACCCATTGCAGAGCTACGCGCTGTGAGGGCACGGCGCTGCACCGGGATGGCACCACTGCGAAGGTCTGTCCTTACCAACGCAGGGTTATATTTAGGTTTTCTAATGTAAAAAGTCAGTGAGATGAAGAGTGAACTGATTCATCTGTAGCAGAAAAACCAGCTGAATCTTCATTAATAATTCCTCATATAGGGCTGTGTGCCTTTATCTGACAGACTGACAAGCCATACTAAACAACAGTTACTGCGTAAATGGAAAAGATATAATTTTAATATCTAGCCTCATGGTGCCTCCATTGTCATGTTACATTATGAGAAGAGCCTCCACTTTCCCAGAGAGACATGGCAGCAGGGCTGTGTTATCAGGACTTGTGCAAATGTGCTTATGATGGATGAAGTTCAGTGTTTTGACATGGAAATGTATTTGGAAACTAGAGCCGACACTTGATATGAAGAAGGGGAGGGAAGAGGAAAAACAAGAACCCAAATGCATGATCTTACCCTAGATCTGCCTGTCAGTGATAATTAGAAAATGCCTGCATCACACTGCCCAGCGGATGGGATTTCAGCTTCCCCGCTGGAGGTCCTAGCGAGCACTTACAAAGTTGGGGTAGGGGAAGCCAGCGACACGAATTCTATTCTTGGCCTTAATTCCCTGATAAAGGAGGTCGCTCCCCCTCGTGCCGGGTCTCCCGGTCAGTGAGACAGTGGGCAGGACGACGTTTCTCTCTGGCACAGCCACCCACCTGCAGACAGGAGGAGCCGGGCTGCCCAAGTGGTCTCAGCGGTGCCAAAATGAAGGTGCAGCTTCTCCCGCCTTCGGAGCGGTTCATCCCAAAGGCTGGAATCGCACTCTGCTGGCAGCGCTAGCGGTGTGACCTTGCATGCGGCACCCAGCCTGCGACGGTGACACTACAAGGGAAAGAACAGGCTATAAAGCTGCTGGCCTGGGCTAATTTTGAAATGACAAACATGCCCTAAGCTACCACCGTGTTTACTTTCCTCCCTCTTCCTGATGTTATCGGTATTTCCTCGAGCCTCCTGTCAGGCAGGCTTTGTTAATAGCCCTCCAGCACTCCCAGAGCAAAGGTTGCCCAACAGCTTTCTCATCTTCCTGCCGCCTGTCAGGAGAGGAAATCACAACTTTGGGGAGAACCCAGCACGGAGGGAACTGGATCCCGCACCGGGGTCAAGGGTAAGAATGCACCAAGAAGTGAGAAAGCGCAGGCGCTGCACGGCTGCACCGGAAAGGCTGGGCCTCCGCTTTCCCGTGTTTACCCTGCCGGGATGTTCCAGGAAGCCCCGCGGCAGCCGAAACCGCCCCGCACTGACCATGGACACGCTGGGCTCGCGCCTGCGACGCCACTTCGTGCTTTCCTGTTAGCAGAGGAGTCCCAAGGTGCTGAGGACAACATTCTCAAGCCTGGTAGCTTCCCGCACATCCTAACTGCCATGTGTGAGAAGCCCCAGTCACATCAGGTGTACCACAGTGCCACCAAATGCTTCCATATCCACCTATCTTCTCCCTCAGCAAAGGAAAACTCCCCTGCACGGCCTCGCTAAGACTGCTCTCTGAAGGAGATGAACTCAGGCAAGGTTGGGAGAGAAAAGTGCTCTAAGAAACGCTCCTCCATGTAAAACATGCGTAGCAGGGGCCTCTGTGCTCTGTGAGTCTGTGAGCCCTTTCAGGTCGGGGCTGCCAGACTGGGACAGAGCCAAGCGCCCGGCACAGGCCCTGCCAAGGTGGCTGGTCCCAGGGTGTCCCCAGGCCCCCCACAAAAGCTCCAGGGCACAGCACGCTGGGACAAGAGTCACCGTGAGGACAGCGCTGCTTCCCGCAAAACACCGCGCTAAGCAGCGAGGGCCGGGAAGCCACAGGCTGGATCCCGCTGAAGGAAACCCGGCCTCTGACCACACCACACTGAGAGCTCTCGGCGAGAGACGTGGCGGTTCTCCAGCAGCTGAAGATGTTAACCCAAGACCAGGCATTTTCCTAGGATGAACTCCGGCACTGCAACACTCGGGTAGGATGGAGCTCCAAGATGTGAGGAATCGTTCTGCTTCAAATGATCTAAGCTTGCATTTTCTGAAAATTCTCAAAGCAAAACAGTGTAAGTGCTTAGAAAACTTCTATTCTCTCCTCATGGAGGCTTGAAAAAAGGTGAGGAATTGGAATGCAATTTTCTGCTGGAAAGTAGAAATGATTTCTATCTGTCCTAAGAACACACAGTGTCCTAATTATTAGTTAGGGGACGAAAAAACCAATAGCCGTTAGCCTCAATAATCATTATGTAAAACGATCTTCATCGTCTGTACAACAACTGGTATGGCACCACTTGACATAATTACTAATATCTCGCTCTTAGAGTGCTCCTTATCACTAGGTCCAGAGAAGATAAGTAGTTTTTTACTGATTAGGAAACTGAGGCAGCGATGGGAGACATGATTTCATTACCATAGTCCTGGTGCTGCAGGCCGGGAGCGCAGGGACGTGCAGCACCCGCGCATCCCGGCCGGTTGCGGGCCTTGGCGGAGCCGCTCATCAGAGGCGGCAAAGCTGTAACCAGGAGGCGTGAAGGAGGAGAACCTTTACCCTGGCATATCTTTAATGTTGATCAGCAGGAGTAAAGTTTTATAACAGCTTGTTCTATGGAAAAGAGCAATCTTTTTATTTATTTATTTATTTATTTTAAGACAGAGAGAAATTAGAATGGATGGGAAGAGAAAGAAGGAAAGAAAAAAGAAAAGGATGAGCCTTGGGGATGGACCTGAATGGCAGGCAGATCCCTCGCTCAGATTCCAGAAGCACTGAGAGATTTTGATCTTCCTGCTAATTGTTTCACATTTGTTTTTCAGCAAGCACAAGGCCGTACCCGCGGGGTGGCTGGCAGCCCTTCAAAGAGCAGTCTCTGGAGTAGCAGACAGTGTCGAGCACAAGTGTCCAGGAAAAAGAAAAATAAGCAGACACGGGGAGAAGCTACAAAGTCACCAGCTGCCCCATGCTGCAAGACACACCGAGCCCGTGGGCCAGCAGCACGCGGGGCCCAGCCTTAACTGCGGCTCCCATCTGCGCCGTGCCAGGGCCGGCTGCTGCCACGGAAAGGCAGCTCCCACGTGCTGTAGCAGCCAGGAGCTGCAGGGCGGCACGAAAATCAAAAAGACATTGACTGGAAGCTCATTGGAAATACACATGGCTGGTTAGGGTGGCAAGGCCAGCCAAAAAAGTAATGGAGAGGCATAGATAGATAAATAAATAAATAAATGTGACTCCCTTCAAGAGGAAATGAATGCCACAAGGAAAATAAAGAAGGTTATGGGAAAAGGACCTGTTACGCCTTTCAATTTCAAAATGCTCTTTCAAAATTACTGTTATTTTGGGGAAATGCTTTTCTTGAAAGTGGGTGAATTGAATTTCAAGATGTCCTTAGACTGTAACTCAGGATGCCAAGCTCAAGGAAACATAAAGGATGAAGCATAAATAAAATGCCGAAGCACCACACTCCATCCCTAGCTAATTAAAGAGGTTGGCTAATGGTTATGGTGCAGAACCAGGGCCCTGAAGAGGGAGCACAGTGACGGGTCTCACTACAGCCTGTCCTTTACCCACAGCTTACAGAAATAGCAGGGAGCTATCAGGGGAAAGGCTGCTCTGGACATTGCTGTTTTCTTTTCCTGTCTCTTGCAATAAAGATTTCAGGAGTGAGCAGGTTTGACAGGTTGCAGTTTTTATGAGCAAAGGTTGCATGAGGTCTCAGGATTGGGACACATGCAGAAGGGGTTTATGTCGAGCACTTCTTGGATTATGGACACAATTTTGTGTTTGCCATGGAGCAAGATATTTAAACAAGTGTCTAGAGATAGAAATGCAGCTCTGGAAATGCATGAGGCAGGGCTGGTAGATAGGCCGACATTTTGTACACGGACTGGGAGGGACACAGGAGCACAGCCCATTTGCCAGGTGGGAAGTGGGACGTTTGCTCTCCCAGGGAGAAATCAGCACAAAGCCCTTTTGCTAACGTGGCCTCGTGCACACAAGCTCCCCACGAAGACATGATTTTGCAGAGCGAGGAGCTCAGGGGCAGGGACACGCTGAGGCTGACCCTAGCCTCCCTCCTCACACCACGCTGCCTGCAGGGATGGAGCCACCCGGCAAAGCCGAGTGCCCTGCGCTGCTTCCCCCTGCGGCACAGAGAGGCCCTCACAGAGCTCCAAGCTGCTGGCTGGCAGCGCTGGGATGGAGGCTGGGAAACTGCCCCAGGCGGATGGAGAGAGGGCCTGAAGAGCCAGAGTAAGAACCCACCTGCCAGCCAAGGACAGACTTTCACGTAACGGATAAGGGCCGTGGAAATACCTTTAGTGCAAACAAACAACGTTGGTTGCATCAGCCTTTTCTCTTTCAGGATCCTGAAAGAGCCAAACCTGAAGCTTTGCCATCTCCCTCCCTCCCTATCTCCCTGTAAGAAAGAGAGGGTCTCACCCCAGAGAGGTTAACGCCCCTGGGATGAGGGCCCTCGCTGGGTGCCAGCAGCTTGTTCCAGCTTTACGAGGGCCTTGGCAATCACCCGAAAAGCTGGGCTCCAGCCTTGCTGCTCGCCTGCCCACAGGTGCCCTCACGGTTGCTCGTCTATAAGGAAACCCTGCCTGGGTTTTGCAGCACGTGCAGAGGAGCCGGATGTTCCAGCCAAGCCAGCTGGAGATTTCAGCTCTTCACAGAAGTGGTGAGTGAGACTTGTGGACAGATGAAAGCAAAGGAAAACTCAAACTCTGCTCCTTTCAGATCCCCCCCTCCTTCCTATCCTCTACCTCATCTTGAAAAAGAAGAAGAAAAAGTGCACGGGTAGGTGTTTTTTTGTGATGTCCTCATCAGCGGCAAAGAAAAATCATTTGTCATTTCTTGGTGTGATGGAAAACCTGTGCTTAGGGAACACAGCCCCTGCTGACAGCGCTTTTCATTCCCCACGAGCTGTCGAGCAGCTTAGCTGAAGACATCCAGCAAGCACATACATCAAATGAGATGAGCCCGGCTCAAAGGCCGGTAGTTCCTGCAGGGACCTACAGGAGCTCTCCTGCGTGTCCCAGCTCATGGACAGCGTGTAGGAGGCTTAGACACGTGGAGAGAACGCGGGCGCGTTAGTTACATCCACAAATAAGACAGCGAAAACCGATAAATATGTAAGTGCATCTGTGTGGCCCAGTACTGACCCAAAACAAAATGTATTTCCAGACTAATATTAATAAATGAATCCCCTGAAAAGTGCGAGGCCCACTGCAATGCAAAGACTGACATTATTTTCACATTTAGTAACATGATAGGGGCCTTTAACATAGCCATTAGGGATACGTAAACTACTTTTTTATTTCCTTGTCTGAAACGCAAGCCCTACCCTGAGCCTTCAGCTCAGCAGGCCGAGGTGCAGGAGCCGGTGGTGGGGCCTGTGGTCTCCTCTCTGGGCACGGCACTGATCAAGTTGTTCTGTGGGAAACATTAACTTGGGAAGAGGATGAGTTCCCTGCTTGGGAAGAGTCTCATCCCTGGCTCACCAGCAGGACAGGGGCCCAGCTGAGCTGCCCACAGGCCCAACCTTGCCAACCTTGCTTTAAAGCAGGCTGGTGTTAAATACGGGTTTTACTCTCTTCCTAAGCGTGACAAACTTCTGTGGGAGCTGCTGCTCTCCCACAACTTGCTTGTTAGCATGACCCTGTCCTCAGCGATTACCCTCCTTCCTTTGGAGACGCAGTTCATTGCTGGAACTGTATTTGCTTTTATCCTGAAGGTTAATAATTATTTTCTGTGCGAGGAACTGTCTTGCCATTTTTTTATTATTATTTTTGGCTGTAATCCTAAATGGGATAAAGAAAAGAGTTTTCATACGCTATATATTTGAGGGGCTTTGAAGATATCACTTCACAGAACAAGTAATTTTAGAGTTTCTGGCAGATGGATTTTATATGGTCTGAGGAATAAAGGGCAGAAAGGCAGCAGCAAAGGGCATGGTACTTAGATAGACATCCACTTGTGTTGATGAAGCACATACATATATATGTGTGTGTATATATATATATATACATATATATATACGTATAGTGAAGGAGCGGAAATGCAGCCCATGGGGGTAGGGTTAATGCAGCAAGTTACCACTACGGGCAGCAGGCCAAGAGGAGCAATAAGGGATCCTACCACAGAACCATCGTGATTAAGGGCAGCCTAAAATGCACGGGGCACTTTGCTCCCGGAGGGGACAGGACACACGGGCCTGGACTGGGAAATGAACCCAGCCAAGGTCAGGATTTTGGTCCATCCTGGCCACAGGGTAAGCCACAAAAGCCCCCTCCTTGTTTAAGACTACAAACAGAGCCTGAATTCAGCTGAGTCCTCACAAAAAATATCATCAATAACAAAAACTCACTCTGAAGTTTAGGAAAAGCTGTTTGCTGGATTTGTTTGCTACCTCACTAGCTTCTTAGTTAAAGAAAAAGCATGAATTGTCCCCTAGCCGCACGAGCTGTGCGGGAGATGGCATGCGGGCGAGCAGCAGCAGGAAGCAGCCGCGGCCCTGGCGTGCCTGGCGCAGCGCCGGCACCGCTGCTCCTGCTGCTCTTCCCCCAAGCAGTGTTTTGAAGAATCCTTTTTGTAAAAGCACACTGGTCTCCCCCGCTCCAGGTGAAGTTGTTGTAGCACACGGGGAAAAAAAAACACTTCAGATACGTAAAGATACGTTCAGATGCAATGTTGTTCTATCAAGGCAAAACCAGCCGTGTTTGTTAGGATGTTAGTACCCTTCTACTTCCCGGTACTCAGAGAATCAGGGCCCTGACATGGGGGTGGAGGATTCCTCAAGGTGACAGAAATCTCGTGCTGATGCAGTGAGGTGTCTGGAGGTGGAGGCTACGTCCATTAATAGCACGGTCCAGCCGGCACTGCCGCCCTTCAGCCACAGGAGGACGTGGCCAGGCAGCCCGTCCATCGGCACGTCAGCCCGTCCCGCTGAACTACGTATGCAGAGGTTTGAAGGCTTTTGTCTAAAGTGGATCGAGCCCCCACAAACAGCTGAAGGCTGAGCCTGAAAAGCATCAAGCCGAGAAATTCCTACTGGGAAGCGAGTGTGAGCTCTTACCTTGTCATTGCCCAGTCGAAGCAGGTGGCACTCGGAGATCAAGCAGTGGAGATGGGAGGCATGTGAAGGATGAGCAGGGAAGAGGTTTCCCCTTTTGAAAAATGCAGTAATTAGCTTAGTAAGTGCCGAACGAGGAGAGAAAGGCAAGGAAGATCCTTTTGTTAGGCATTTATAATACAATGCTCCCTCCTGGCCAGGCGTATTGCAAGGAGGTACCAGCTTGCACACCCTGATGGAGGCTGGAGGAGGGCACTGCTGAACTCCCCTCTGAGGCATCGTGTGGGGAATCCTCCTTCCTGGAGCCGGCGGTGCTCCCTGTGTGCGCAGCGCACGGCTGGTCTGCACCTCAGGAACTGCCAGGGTGCAGGGCCCTGCCACTTTCCCCACGGCAAACATAGTTTTTCTTCTGGTTTTAAGTAACAGATGGAAAGCTTGGTTGTTGCTGGGCAGTTTCCCAGTCTTTTATGGGCATTACAGATCGACTTTGATGGGTGAGGGCCGAGGGCTGAGGAGCTGGCAAGCACTGAAGCAAACCAAAAGCCCTACAGATGCACAGGTTTGCTGCAAGGCTGTTCTTTGCATGTTGCATAATCTTTGGTTAAACACATCTTCTCTAAAAAGAGATCTTGAATGTATGCAGCGAATGCCTGGAATAACAACTACCTGCCTTCCCGCTGTCCAGGAGCATAAACAAACAGCCATTTGCATTTCCCCTACCACCTCCAGAAAAACCCTCAGAAAAAGCAGCCTCCCAGCCCCGAGCGCAGCCTGAATTTCAATGTCACAGAGCTAGGCCATGGAAAAGGGGGAAGAGTTCTGAGTAACTATTCCACAAGCTCCTTGCCTTTGAAGGCGGCCCTGCGCGCTGTTCTCCCGTCGCACAGCCTTGCCTTGGAGCTGCTTTGTCAGGATACAATGGGCAGGAGCTGGAAGCGCCGCTCCGCTCGCTGCACGGCCTGCGTACGCCTCTGGGGTCGTTGAAATGATGCATATTGCAGGAGTTGTTTGAATAAAGAATATCCAGGAGAAGAGAAAAGAGCAGAAGCAGATGTAAACTTCTGTGAAAGCAAAGGTGAGCGCGTTGTCAGGAAGCCCGGAGGCCTGAGGGAAGAAGCCTGCGCTGCAGGGAAGTCTAAAACCCTTTTGGGAAAACTTCTTACGGGGACCCGCATTACGCTGGACATACAGAGAAGAGGGAGCATGTGGCTTAGGCAAACACCATCCCTGCTGGGAGGCAGAGAGAAACGCTCAGAGACAACAGAAAATAGTGGCACTTGGAACCAGTTTTGCCGCAAGAGGCAAAATGAACTGTTGCTGGAGAAGAAAGGGAACGGAGCCTCCCTGCTTCCCAAGCGCGTGAGGAACAAGCAAGGGTAAAACAAGGAGGAAAACGAGAGGGGAGGGAAGGCTCCCCACTGCAGCTACAGATCCTTTCCATTGCTGAGCTGCCCCTCGCTCTCCGCAGTGACGAAGAGTCTGTTCTGCTCATGAGGACCCTCCTTAGCCCGCATGCCCTTAAGCTCTCCCTCTTACACCTTCTCACCATTAAAAGAAGAAAATTGTTACCCCTCCCACTACAGGTCTCCTCCATCATCCCCCTGTTGTTTTCCAGACACTCCTCTCCCCTGTATCCCCGTGCTCAGGGAAGGCCTCCCTTGCAGTTCATGGCTGAAGCAGAGTGAAGTTAAAGCAAGAGCTCCGTTTGCCAAAGCAAAGACAGTCCAGGTGGCTCCAAACTGGGAGCTCATGTGGAACACTTGGGCACTCAGTTTCAGTCATAGGAAAATAAAGAGAAAAAAGAAGAGGAAAGTTAGTTTTGCTTTTTTTTTTCAATTAGAAAGTGTCAGCATTTACAAGACAATTATCTTTCCTTTCTTTTTATCTGTAGCTGTTTGCTGTGCACTCTGCTGCCTAAGCTCCCGGTACATTTTGGGTCACCTGAAATTCCTTTTCTTTGGAAGGAAGGTTGCCTGGGATTTACTGGGCCACTTCAACCTTTGGGGAGTGAGACTTTGCAACTCCCTGTACCCCAGGCCTCCTTCACTCCTTTTTTTTTTTTTTTCCCCAATCCTTCTAAATATTATCCCCATCTCGCTCACAGCACAAATGGCATCTGTGTCAGAGCTTTCTCCATGTACTCCGACCGCCTCCACGCAGGCTGTGACTCTGTAGCTGCAGAGATGTAGCAGTAACCCTAAACCTCTCTGTTTTCAGTCAAGCTCTCATACCGACTCTCACTACTTCTCATCTCCACGAGTGAAACATCCTCTTTACAAATGTGATCTTGGCCCATCCATACCCATCCTGAGCAGTGCAGCACAAGCCCATCTTTGACAGGGTGCAGGGGAGCTTGTTCTGGTGCTGCCCCAGATCACGTTTTCATCAGAAGAATGCAAAAGTCGCGGAAATTGCTGTAGGGGGAACGCTAGACTGGCTAAAAATTGCTCACAAAGAACACCTACTGTTAGTGGGTTTCTCTCCAGCTGGAGGGATACTTAAGCAGGATCCAGCAGGGATCTGCCCAGGGTCATTTTTTATTTCACTAGTAACCTGGGTAAGAGAATTGAGCGTGCACTCAGAAAGTGTGAGTATGACATCGGCCTGGCTTGTTGCTGATATATTTCTTCAATTTTAATTTTCCAGGTGCTTAAAACTTTGAAAACTTGAATACGGAGCTCCGCTTTTGGTTCATCCAAAGGTCTGAGAATGTTTTATCCCTGGTCAGCTTAAAAGAAACTGCTTTATTGGTGTGTGGATGGCTGCAGCCCAAAATGTGGGGTGAAATCACAGAGCCATCCACATCTTTCTCTCCCTCAGCTCAGTTCTCCATTGCACTTCCTCCACCTCCTCCACATAGCTGCTCTGGGCTGCACTGCATTTGCCAGTAATAAAACAATATACCAAACATTCCCACTTCCCCGTCAATCCGTATTTCTCCAGATCTCACCACAGAAGCCTTCTGCAGTACTGAACAGGAGGGCAGGGCCACACACGCACAACTCCGGAAAGATTTGATACCCAAAGCCATGAAGTTACAACTTGCCCTGACTCCCTGGATTTTATGTTACGGACCCTGCCTCTAACTCACTGGAAAACATACATCCTCCATATAGACTTTCAAGGAATAGCAGTGGTTTGGACTTCTGTTAAGTTTGCATAGTCAGAAAGCTCTAACCCAGTTAAACATTTTCATTTCCTTTTAAAAGCATAGTAAAGAGATTTCCCCCGCCCCGCTTCCTTCCCTTCTCATTGTAGAGGTCAGATGATCTCCCATTAACTTAATCAAAAATATATTGCATGTCTCCAGGTCACTGGCTTTTCAATGACACCAGCTCCATAAAAACCTCACCAAGTCTTTCCTGAGAAGCCCGCTCGCTTGGGAGCGCGGGCAGACGAGGAGAGAGGTTCCCTGTGTGAGCGTTTCCTCTGGGAAGCGCTCTGGGGCTCGCACAAAGCCTCAAGAAGCCACCCCGGGGCACGCTAGCTCCGGTAGTGCTGCCTGGGGACTGATGTCCAGCAGCAGAGCCCCAAACCTTCAAGCAGGCCTTCTGGGGGCGATAATTACTTGGTTGCAAGAAAGGTGAAAAATCCTCAATCCAGGCCCAATTCCCCTTTCGTTTATCAGTTTTGTGAGCCTGCCAGCTCCCCTCGGGCGTGTTTTGCTCTGACATTTCTGCCCCCCAGCAACCTGAACATGCCTCCCGGGCACTGCCCAGTGCCACGGCGGCATCTGGGCATCCTTCCCTATTTCCAGCTCTCTCTACCTGCGCCCTCTCCTGCCCCCAGGCTTGGGAGCGCTGCCTACACAACGTCTTCCCCCTCTTTGCATGCCCTCCGCTCCCTTCCCTCTTCCACACCGCCTCCTGAGCTCTCAGGAACGCAGCGCCGGGGCCCTGCATCGCTGGGAAGCTCAGCACAACATCTGCACTGCCTCTCCTAAATATTTTATGTGCTAAGCTGCAAACTCTTCTTGAAGCATCGCTTCACCAGGTCCTTCAGAATGCAGCCGAGGCTCTGGCGGTGGCTGTAACAGCGAACCCCCCAAGATTGCTATTTATGTCACATACTGCTCCAGAACATCCTCTGCTCTTGTGCTGCCTGCTCCCATAGCAAGCGACAAGCTCTCCTGCCAGCGCGAGCGCATAAGCGCATGCCGTGCGCTGCGCCTTCCGCTGCAAGGATTTCCTAAGCATTTTTAAGAGATCTCAGCGGGATATATTGGGGCATACTTGGAAAGGAGCGGCGGGAGGGGGGCAAAAGACATTTTAGGGACAAAATTAGCGGGAGCTGGTGAGGGCACGGATGCAGCCTCATGTGCGGGGAGCCAGGCCTGGGGGCAGCCAGCAGCCAGCACCTCCCGAGCTGCAGCACCCTGAACCCAGCACTCATCTCAAGTACTAAACACAGGAAAAAAATGCTGTCCTTGCCTAAGAGGCAAGTTTCTAAACATACACTAGCACATCTGCTTTTGTTGCAGCACCGTCGTATTTTTGTCACGTTCTCACAAAACTGTTATCTAGCCCTTTGTTTCCCTTCCCACCCTCCTGCGAGGGATTGCTGCTAATGCAGAAATCTGTGCCTGTTCCTGCAGAATTTCATAGCGCTGCCTTTTCGCTGCCAGCTTTTGCACGCCGGGAGGACGGTGCCGCGCTGGACCCTCGCGAGCCCGGCCGCAGCGCAACGTCCGCGCGCTCCCTGCCTGCCCAGCACAGCCCCGGCCCTGCTGCTGCCCGAGCAGGGCTTGGCAAGCCGGCCCGGCACCACCAGGGCTGGCTAAGGCCACCGTAACCCCAAGTTTAGCACCAACGGGTCTGCTGCATCCCTACCAGTCAGGCTCTGCCCAAAGCTATACAACTAGGTTCCTGCAGATTCACGTCTACAAAAACGTCTCCTTAACCACAGGCCCTGCAAGGATGTTATTTAACTTATGTCACTGGAAGAATATTCTTCCCTAAACTGAAGTAAACTAAAATTCTGAGCTCTATCTTTGCCTATGCCATCAAGGCACAATAATCACCTCCGTATAGAAAATATGCAGACACATAGCTTATGCATTTGGCAAAATTTTATCAATTTACAGCAATCAAATTAATGAGCTAAATTAATTCCTGTTAATTTATTTACACTGCCTAGGAATATTTCTCGCACGAGAGCTCCACTGGTTGCACGTCCTGTTTCAGAGAAGCACCAAGGAGGGGTTGCTGCGTTGCAGACCGTGTTCGGCCATGGCCTGGAACCAAATGGGATCTGGCCAGCTCTGAAACCTGGGAAGTGCCGTCTCCCAGGCGAAACCCTCCCAGGATTTCCGGTACCTCGGGAGGTTACAGCTTCCCTCGAAAGGGCATTTTAAAGGACACAAGAGCTTGTAAAAAGATCCCTTTATCTGACCCAGCTTGGGGCCAGAAATGCACAAGCATATTAAAGTCTGGCAAACTATAAGCTTGGCTCCCCGCTAATACTTTGGTTAAAATATCCCCAAAAAATCTGCTAAAAACTTAATTCAGTGCCTTAAGCAAAGCCAAGCTGCCGCGCTGGGTTTCCTCCGTAAGAAGGCTCCTGGAAAGCCGCCTCCGCGTGGGGAACGCCATCTTGCCACGGTGCGGCTCGCGGCTCTACAAAGGCTCTCCCCTCTCCTCCCCTCTCCCTCCTGCTCACACTTATTTTCTTCATGTGCTTCGTGGCACCTTTTATAAATAACTGGACATATTCATTCTAACAAGCACTTTGGCCAGTCAGACTCATTTCTGTATAACCCCTTGCAGTGCTATTCAATAAAATGCGAATAATTACCATAGCAACTGCAGCATGTGGTACATATGGTGCCTCTGAGAAACAAAGCATTTTCTTTCTTTTCTTACCCTTTTAAAAAAAAGCCACACACATTAGTTTTTAATGGAAAATGATGTCTTACACTGTTTATTAGAGGGGAAAAAAGGCTTTCAAATGAAGCACCATGCCTAGCTTAGAAGCTGAGACAATCAGCTCTTCATACACCAGCCATCCTTGCTCTCCCGTTGCCTCACACGTTACCAGCGCGTACGTCTTTGCAAACAGAAACAAAAGCTCCTCAGACTGCATCTTCCTGGGGTCTAAATGACTGGCCTGAGGATGCACTGAAGGATGGACAGCGCGGGGGGAAGGATGTGGCACCATGGAAAGCCTGGATGTGGAAAGCGCTCCGGCACTGCCTCGTGTTTCCTGTGGTGACTTCTCCCACTCGAGCGCAGTGGGGCCCTTGGAGGTCAGTGTCTCCGGGCCACAGCTCCGGGAGGGAAACTCCAGCGCGGCCACCGCGCTCCGCAGGGGGAATCCCAGCCTCGGGCTGACGCCAGGCTGAGCAGGGCCAGCAGAAGGGGGGACGGGGGGCTCCTGCGGCCCGGCTTGCAGGAAAGCCCAGAGGTGAAGCTCTCCATCCACACTGCTGTGTAGGCAGTGCCAGGTACTCGTGCAGGACATCAGCGTGTGCTATTTTAGTGCATACGCGTCACTTCTTCATTTCCTGTGGGAACAGTGGTCCAAAATTCTTCCTTGCGTCCCCATTTCCTTAGAAGCTGTGGGTATAATTTACCCTCTGAAGCCCTTTGGCAGTGCCTGCTTGGCTCTAATGGATGCTAGCTACCTAAGGAACAGTCCAGTTAATCTCTTCTTAAAATCCAGACATGTTACAAGACTCTTCATACTGTTTGCAGGCCTTCTGCTGCCTCCCCCACCTCGGCTACCTCATTCCCAACAGCATTTAGTGTGTATAGGAATATTATACTGTGGGAATATGCATAGTAAATGGGCAACAAGGGGAATATATACAGGGAATAATAACGATAATATGAGCTATATAATACGTCGGGAATATATATGTAGGAATAGCATGCTATGTATACCCTATTATACCAACCTCCTTGCTCATCACCATGTTACATGTCCCTAGAGAACAGCCTGCAAGTAGCGTGAGCCTGTTGGATGCAGAGGGCCTGAGCTCATCCCGCCCTGTGTTGGCCACACAGGTGAGGACCCCACGAGCTGTCCTCTCTGCACCCCATCATCTCTCAGCAAGCAGCACTTAGCAGGTCCGCTTGCCCCAAACACAGCACATCCAACCACCAGGCTACTGCCCAAGACTAGCAGATCCCAAGGGATTCGTAGGGGGCCAGGACCACCCTTTCAAAGCTCTGGAGCTTCTTATCAGCTTGCTTTCCCAGTGAAATCCTTCCTTGGTGTCCCTCTCCACTGTCCTCCTCTCCCAATACCAGGGAAAGGCTTCCCAGAGCAGCAGGCATGTGGTAATTTCATGGCTAAGAGGATGCAAAGACGCAGGGTACCCGTCTCCCTGCCCCTGTGCCACCCCCAGGGTGGATGCAGTGCTGGTAGAGAGGCAGCGCTGCAAACGGAAGCCCATTCCCAGGGGCCCTTTGTATCCGAGAGAAGGAATCGCGCCTGGAGAATCCCCCATGCAGCTCCTGCACCCCCATGCTCTGTTTCGTAACATCTGCTATCAGCCAGTCCCAAATAGTCCCCTTTTCTGTGCTTTAAGATTCCATTTAACAACTTCAGATACAGAGACGCTAAATGTGGCGAGAGGGAGAGGTTCAGTTATTCCCATGTGTGTCGCATGGCCTCGTATACACACGTACAGAGAAAGAGTCAGCTGAGGTATGCACGTGTTCCAGGTTCTGTCTGTCTTGGGGCTTTGCTTAGGTGATTTATTTAACCCAGATTGTTAAATCTCTAGCAGGCACCTGGCAGGACCCAGTCATTCTGCAGCCTTAAATCACACACCCAGATTGGGAAGGCAGAGCTCTGGAAGGGCTGGTTGCCACATGCAACGGAGAACCCAAATAAACATCACTTCTTTTCATAACAGAATTACTGGTTATCATTTTGTCCTTGATGGAATAGGGCTGCAAACACATGATAAACACGAGCTTGTGGTTTAACTAATACTGCCTTCAGCAAACACGGAAGAGCCCCTCAGTCTTCTTGGGAACACACGGCTTCACCAGAACGAAGCTTGTGCTGGGGTAATAGGACTGCTGTGAACGTGAGCCCGTCGCGTCGCAGGATCGCTCACCTGCTCGCTGCGGGGACGCTGCGCTTGCCGTCCTGCCCGCCCAGAGCGGCTCCGCGGGCCGGCGGCAGCCGCTAGAGAGCGCGGCCTCCCCAGCGATGGCACGAGCGGGGACCGCTGCGCTGGGAAGCGACGAAGTCAGCGACACGGGGAATTACTATGCGTCACTCATTTCCTTGTAATTTAACTCTTGGTGACAAAAGCCTAATGTATAGTCTGGTTTACTGGGCTGATTTACAGCTCTATAAGTGAAAAGACGATTTTCCTCTCCTCCTTTTGTGCTGACATCAGCAGATAAGACGCGTGCCATCTTACATTTGGTTTTGCTGTTGTTGCTTTCTCAAAAATCCTCACTTTCACAGACAGGAAAACATCCTTCTTTGGGCATTGATGGGAAGTGCTCCCTTTCTGCCCATGAATGAGGAGGCAAGAGGCACACATGGAGTGTGACACATCACAAGGATGAGCGTCCTTCTCTGCCTTCCCTTCTGTGTGTCTTGTGGTTCAGAGTTGGCCAGCAAAAAATACCACAGGGGCACCACGAGCAGGGTTTTTCTGAGCATTTCTGAGCTGAGCAGACGGCTCTGCCCAAGCTCTGCCTCTGCAACCACGTGCACCCTTGCAGCAGAACAGTGTGTTCTGACACAGAGGGGTGCCAGGGAAGTGGCAGCCACTGGGGGACTTCAGGCACTAGCAGAGACACCTTCATTTTCAGCTGAGAGAGCAGGGCAGAGCAAAGGGCAGCTCAGCAGTGATGCTCAAGAGGGCAGCGAAGATGGACAAAAAGCCCTAGCCTGCGAGGCAAGCTGGGAAGATGGTTTCTGGGCACTCGCTGCGCGCAAGGGCAGTCAGGACGAGGCACTGCTTCCCCGGTGGTAGCCACGGAGCCTCCTGCGCAAGCCAGCATCTGCCAGGCACCCGTGGCAAACAGGAGCAGTGACAAGGTTTAAAGCAGGCCTGCAGCGAGTCACTGCCGGGAGCCAGGGGACTCCCTCGGCTCACTCGGGCCGGCTGTGCCTCTGTGGCTGCAGACGTGACGCTCTCCCACCCACGGTCCCAACCAAAAGCTCTCAGTGCCTCGCAGCCACCTTCGCGCTGTCATCGCTCTCTTGGACAGCAAGATGACTCGCCCTGCGGGTCTCCTTTTGATAGATGAGTCCTGAAGGGAGATAGAGTCATTCTCGGTAGCAAAAAGAAGTCAGACAGTGAGCTTTAGTTCTTTACAAGCAATGCACCCAACTCATGCTCATGAGGAGAGGCACAACACGATGTTCCCTGACAGAAACACAAAAACACAAACCTCAACAGACTCGCAAACCTCTGGAGAGCAAGATTTCACGCCTGGATTTTATGTACCATGTAGCCCAGGACAAGCCTAAAAATATCACAAGTACCAGGAAAAGGAGTTGTGCTGCCACAGTTCTGCTGCCCAGAGTCACCTCCTTCCTCCTTAGGATTTATTGCTGCAAGCAAATCCCAGAACACAGATCATCTCCGCTGGGTGACAGCAGCCCCTTTGGCACAGCTGAGATGGTGCAGAAAGGAGGTAGCTCTTCCATGAGGCCGAGTCTGACACTGCATCCACGTGGGCTGCATGAAACCAGCTCCAGAACTGAGAGTTCCCACTCTCTGGGACTGATACTGGACAAGGAACAGTCCCCGCAAGGAAGCAAACAGCAGCAGAGAGAAGGAGATCTCCCACAGAATTGCTCTCAGTCTCAGGCCTCTGCTTTGTGGGATAACGCTGGGGCTCCCAAAACAGTCCGTAGTGGAGACGACAACAAAAGACAGAGAGTGGGAAGCGGCCTGTGCGCGGAGTCCCCGCGCCTGGCACTGTGCCGCCGTGGCCGCAGCCAGCAGCCCGGGCCGCCGGAGCAGCACTTTGCAGCAAAGGCTGGAGCGAGCAGTGCAGCTCTAACACTAATGAGCCAGGCTGGTCCGAGGCAGCTGGCGGGTCTGGCTCGTGTTTTGCTCACCTCGTTGGGCCGTGGCCATGGCTCCTTCGCGCAGATGGGAGCAGCCCCCAGCGCAATGCGCTGGGAGCGGGAGCCGCGCCGTGTCCAGCCCCCCTTCTGCAGCCGAGTGCAAATCTGGCATAAGCAGGTGCAAATTTCCCTGGAAGCAACACTGTGCTTGACACTCAGCATCGCTGGCACCCGCCGTGCAGAACTACTGAGGTTTTTATTACTTGGGGATGGTCTGTCACTCTACACAAACCCCAGGAAAAATCCCAGCTTGGAAACCTTCCTGGCACCCAGTGAGGAAATGAGGGCTGTGCCAGCTTTGGTGATGAGGGTGCAAGCCCTGTTCAGCTACCGCGGTGGTCACCATGAGCAGAAGAATATAGTTTATTGCAATAAACTCTACAGTTTATCTAGGTGACTCATAACTTCAGTAAAGCCCTAGGTACATTTGAGTTCACACTGAAATAAAACCCAAAGCCAAATGTTAAACAAGCGTCCTGAGAGCTGCTTCACAAACTCACAACCCCGCTAGCCCTGATGGTGAAGGATGCTCTTACTGGTGAGAACAGCACATGCATTCCACAAGTCTGCTGAGTTACAATCGTGAGGCGGGGAAGAAAAAGGACAAAATAATTTTTCATCACTCCCAGTGTGCATAAATTCTAATGAATCCCTGCTGAAAAATGTGTGTAAGGCAGAGCTGGTTGAGATTTTCCTTAAACTATCACCCACACATGTGGTCCAAATGCTTTATCTTAAAAAAAAAAAAAAAGGCAAGGTGCTTAGGAAGTTCCTGAAAGATCCTACATTGCTATTACAAACACATATTTGGCAGCTCTAGCCACTCTTTCAACACGTGCTGGCATTACTAAACCCTTGCATCCCCATAAAAATCCAAATCAGAACTGTTCGGCCACCCAAAGGATGTGATTATGTTCCCAGGCTTTGATGAGGTGACTTACAGACCTAACGTTCCCTGCCCAAACACAATGTTCTGCGCTCCAGCGTTTGCACAATATTAAACACTTTATTATTGCTATTGCTCAAGATAGCCAATTCAGCCTCTATCAGCTGGTTATGGACTTCACAGTGTGAATGCCCAGTTAATTCTAACATTTCCAACTGCCACAGTCTGGAACTTTAGTAATTTTCCATGAAGTCACTGGAAAACTATTTCAAATAATGAATCAATGCGAGAATTTCACAACTGTTTGTGAATAGCCAAAAAAAAAAAAAAAAAGAGTTGTTAATGAAATTATTTATGGAGAATTATTCCCTTCTGTCTCCCAAGAGCCCTCCTAATCCCAGGGCGCACGCTGGAGTCCTCCTTGCTGCCGGGCACCCCGGCGAGCAAGGAAAGCTCCGAGCACAAGCCACGCTCCCAGGAAAGCGCAGGCTGCTGCCTGCCGTTCGCACAGGGCAGAAGGGCTCCCGAGGGCAGAGCAACGTCCTGCGGCCGCGCGGGGAAGGAGGCCTCTCCCGCGGCTGCCGGAGCCGCTAACGGCAAACGAAGCTGCGCGGCGCAAACACAGACGGCGAGCAGCTCTCCTGAGCGAGAGCCCGGCGGAGCCGAGCGCGGCGCGGAGCCTGAGCACGCGCTGAGAGCTGTGCGACACCTGCCACTTTGCATGAATTTTGTGGGTTTAGGGCTTTTAAATTATACATTTGTATTAGCGTTGCTTTAAAGGGCAATATATTCTCTCTTCATGCAGAAAAGTTTGCATGGGAATTATTTAAACTCCGCTGGAATAAATAATTCAAACCCTCCCTTTTATTACATACTAAGAATATCTTTATGCAGGCAACAATTTTAATGTCCTGTAGGGGGAAATTTTTGCCATGCAAATCTGTAGCTACCTTTGCAATCTTTTTAAGCTACTGTACAATCTGTTTACACACTCTGTGGTCTTCCCCCACTGGAAAGCTGGGCCGAGTTGGGACAAAATTCACTGTTGCAGTTTTAAATTTAATTTTGTCACCTCTGTTAAATATTGATTATTTGTGGAATTTTGCTGTAGGTATACTGTGCAAATTGAGAAATAAATAAGTAAATAGCTGGAAATAGAACCTAACCTGAACACAAGAGATCTCAGACATAAGAGGAGACATAAGGACGCTCAGCTCTAGCTTAGCAGACACAGACCTCCCCTGCAGACTGATTGGGAAGACTTGCTGTACAGCAGCTCAAAGTTGGTACCTTTGCTTCTGAATTTTGAACATCCTGAACACAAAACATATTTAGGTTCTCTTTATTTCAGTCAAGGGAAGCCAATCTCCCAACAGCCACGAGCCCGGATGGCTATAAACCTTTTTTCCTCCTAGCTTCCACTAAACTCTCTGCCTCTGCATGTATTCCTATTTGCTACTGTCTTTCTGGTCTTTTTTTGCCACCATATTCCCACCACAAACGCTGCATTGAGAGAATAACCTAAAGTTTCCCACAAGAGATTATCATGAAATACTGTGTGTCTGCTGCACGCAACAGGGCTGATGCTCAGAGCCAGAAACCCATCGTTAGGCACCACTGCAGCACGGTAATGCTGCCGACGTGACCGGGAGCCACGTGCTGGCCCCACGAGAAAGTTTTCACGGAGGTTTTATGGTCAGCTTGAACTGAACTTGTGGAGGTGAAGCTATTCCTTCCCGCAGACCTCTCGAATCTGTCCAGGAGCTGAGCAAAACATGACAGAAAGAGGGGAAGGGAAGGGAAGGGGAAGGGGAAGGGGAAGGGGAAGGGGAAGGGGAAGGGGAAGGGGAAGGGGAAGGGGAAGGGGAAGGGGAAGGGAAGGGAAGGGAAGGGAAGGGAAGGGAAGGGAGGAGAGGAGAGGAGAGGAGAGGAGAGGAGAGGAGAGGAGAGGAGAGGAGAGGAGAGGAGAGGAGAGGAGAGGAGAGGAGAGGAGAGGGGAAAATGGGAAGGGAAGACGCTTCACAGCTCCTTCAATGGCAGCACCTCCCCGTGGCACAACCAGAGCTGGCAATCCCAAGCCTCAGCTTACCTTTGGTTTATTATTACTGTTGTTTTTTGTTGGCAGTAGCAGTTATCTCAGACATTCAGATAAAATACTTCAGAACACGCTGACACAAACCATGTTAAAACTATTTGCTCTTTGTTTTGTTTTCGGAAGACATGCCTTTCTTGTCAGCAGCTTTTCAGTAACCCTGCACGAACACTGATGGGTCCTGATAATACCAGGGTAAGCACAAGCCAGCACGTGAGCAGTGCCTGCCATGCTGAAAACCGGCACGTTTCATGCAGCCCTTTTCATCGCTTTGCTCCTCCATGCCAGATTGGAGGCCAAGTGCACAATTTCAAAGCTTACGCCGGGTCTTTCTGTTTCTGATTTCTCGGCAATTTTGCAAGCTGGTTGTTTTTCTGTTGTTGACAAACCCCACCCTCCTCCCCGTTTGTCCGTTTGGTTGTGCCCCAGGAGCCCTGGTTTGCGCTCAGCGCCCAGCGCGATGCCCCGGCACATCCAGAGGCCTTTGGTGCCTCGGCACGGGACAAGCAAATAAAAGCCCTGGCCGACTGGCCCGAGCAAGGAGAAGGGATCCCCCACGCGCTGCCACTGTCCCTGTGCCCGAAGGGACTCGCCAGGGGAGGCAGAGCCCAGCCAGAGCCCAAGCAGCCAGCACGGCCACGTCCCACCACGCAGGAGTTACACACACAGATGAAGTGAAACACAACGGTAATCTCCTTGAGGGCCTGTTTGCACGCTTAAAAACTGCTCAGGCCTTTAAGTCATATTCATGGAGAAAGGTTTACACTCCATGAGCAGAAACTGTCTCACTGTGATTATCAAGTATCTGGCACAGTAACTCGTACAACCTTAATGACAAACAGGAGACAGAGGAATTGAGGCCCTAGAGTATATGAATAAACTACTCTCAGTTGCAGTCTGGCACCTTTCAGGATCACTTTGAAGATTAAACGGGGAAAAAAATAGTGGCTTAGGCAGCTGAATTCTGCCCAGATCAACAGCCAAATCTGCAGTAACTCCACTGATTTTGGTGAGGTAATCTTCATTATCTCCTACTTTAGCAGAGGGGTTTGGCCTGCGATCATCTTTAAAAACTTATCCTTTTTCACATGAAATGAAAAAAATATATATTTGGTTGAGCTGGGGGTTAAAAGTAAACAAAAAAAGATGAGAGGACATTTGGGGTAAGAGAAAGTGGGAAAGGGATGAAAGAACGCGGAGACTTTTGAAAAGACTTCAATTGCATTAAAATGATGATAAATGGAGGTGCAGCACAGGGGTCAGGCTCCTCTCGATAACAGGATCTGAGCACTCTCAAACAGTTGGTGCCTGTCAGTTGTGTGGGAGCCCCTTTGCTCTCCTGTGACTCGAGTTTTTCATCGTGCATTTCTGACAGGATAAAGCCGAGCAGCTAAACAGGATAATTCCCACATTCTGCGGGGTGAGTCATTTCCCTGACGCCTTTGAAAGGCCATGCAGGCAGAGGGGAGTGCGCTGACAGAGCGCAGGAAATGCACTTTTTGGGCTCTCGCAGGGCGCCCGGTTCACACACGTGTCGCGCTGACAGGGAACACCTGCAGCAGGGCCCTGGCCAGCACAGCCAGGCAGCTCCGCTGGGGCCCGCACAACACCTGGCTCGTGCGCCTTTTGCTTTATTTTTACTTTATTTATTTAAACCTTCTGGGCAGTGGGATGGAACCTTCTGCTGGTGCCTTTTTCTCTCTCATTCCGCAGCGAGACACAATGGCTGCATTAATGAAGGTGCCCCGTGCAGGAAGAAGAGCCCTGTGGTGCGAAGGAGAACCTGGCCAGCCCCGTGCCGCCGGTGACGCGGAGCACTTAATGCCAGGGTTTCGTTATGGGGGCAAAAGGGCTGCCTTGGAGAGCCAGCTGAGTGGCTGGTGAGGTTGCTGAGCCTGGTGATTAGAAGACTAATTACCCCCTGTGGCTTACAACTCATTAATCAGGCATTAAAATGAACATTTCCAAGAGCAGTCTCAGGTGTATGGAAAGAATAAGCCTGGGCTAGTTAGTCTTTACCTACTTAGGCCCATGTGAGCAGGGCTGTTTGAGCAGCTTGGAGCTGTATCTCTGACCTGCTCAGTGCCAAGTGCCGAGGTGCCAAACGGATCTCACTGTAAACGTGTCCTGTCCAAGGTGAACCACACTAGCCCCTCCGTGCAAACCTGCCCAGCTTAACCACACGCCAAACAGGGCAGAAGGCCAAAGGCAAAATGAGGCTCAGCTCAAGCTCTGGCTGGGCTACCCTCATTCCATCTTTCCGGGGCTAGAAGCCACGAGGAGCGGCCGCATGAGCCACTCCGGGGCAGGGCTCTGTCCTCCCCATGTCCCCCGCTGCCAGAGCCGCCTTTCCTTCCAGCTCTGCCCCCGGCGCCAGACTGAACCGTCCAGGTGATCTCTTCTTCACTGTCTGTTCCTTACACCCACTCCTTTTCCACTCTTTCTACCTGCCCCCTCGCTGCGCTACAGAAGATCCTTGTAAAAGGCAGAGCCGCAAAAACTGTCCTCTTTTGACTCGGGCTCCACGGTTCCCTGCTGCTGGAAGCCTGCACGCCGCTTGATAATGGCCAGACCACGCGCGAGGTGACACTTTTATCTTTGCAGCTAATGAAGAGTGCTTCATTGCTTAACTTGCCTTCTGTCTAGCCAGCGACTTCTGCTTAGTCTCGCTTATCTGTATAAATAGCTAATCAGGTCTTTAGTGAAAGAACTGTCTTTGTTATTTGTGTCCAGCACTTAGCATGACAAAATCCTGAACACATGCTGGGGCGGCAGGACAGAGTAGTAGGATAATTCACGTATTTTCAGATCAGCTGGGCTTAATGAAAATCCTAGGATATTTGGAGAATTGGCTGAAGTCATCTCAGAGCACTGAGACCTCCTGAAGGACAGTGAGGCTCAGAAAGCTGCAAAAGGGCAAAGAGCGAGAAAGTCTTCAAAGAAAAGGGGAAGGAGGAGGAGCCAATAAATAATGGAGCTCACGTCCAATTCCTGGAAAAAATGTTGGAACAAATAAACAAATTAATCAAATACCTAGAAGAAAATAAGAGATGAATAACAGCCAACACGAATTTGTCACACAGACCCCACGTCAACCCAATCTCACTTCCTTCTAATGACAGGGAACAGCCTGGGGGTAAAGGATAAAATGTCACGTATCCTGACTTCGGTAGGGCTGTTGACACTCACGTGGCACTTTGAAAAGGAAGGTAAGGAAATGTGGGCCAGTCAGGAGCCCTCTGTGGGTCACAAGATCATTCATGTTCCCTGCCAAAGTGGCAAGAGGCGCCCAGAGAGGCTCCAGAGCAGTGGTGAAGGGTCTCAGGTGGCAGCAGCAAGCGCAAGCAGGAGCCTGCGGAAAGAGTCATACAAGGAACAGGAGCTCATGGCACTGCAGCCCTCAGGGTGAATAAAGAGCAAAAAGGGCACGTACCATCCTGAGCAAGCAGGAGGGCATTCTGCACACCATAAGAAATAAGTCTCCCCACCTCTGTTAGCAAGGCCTCACTTAGGGTAGCACCTGCTTAAAAGAGATGCAGATGAACTGGGGAATCTAGTGGTAAGAAAAGACAGCAGAAAGACTCTGTAACTGCCGCTGCTTAGCGCGGTGAAGACAAGGCTGACATAAGGAGAGCTGACATAGGGCTTCAAATGCAGGAAGTACAGCTTCAGCTAGACAGAGAGAAGAGTTTGTTCTTTCTGAGTTATAATGCTTCAAAGTTATCATAAAAAATATGCTAATCATTGTGTAGCAGTAAGGGTAGTTTGTCATGAGAGAAGGTTTTCTAGAGAGGCAATCAAATCCTCGTCACCAGAGGTTTCTGAGAACATGTTGGACAGTATCTTCAGAGAACAACATAGCTTCAGGTGAAAACGCCTCGGGGCAGGGAGCTGAGCGAGATGACTTCTGTGGTCTTTCCAGTCCTACATTTTATGATAAAAAGGGAGAGATGCCACTTCTTAGCTAAGCAGAAACATACAGGCGGTTACTAACTCTTCCAAAGATACCTAGGGATGATCTATCTGCCACCTGGTTTTCACTAAAGTAAGATAACCTCTGGGCAAGGCTCACCTCTCCCAGGACACGCTGCAGTCGCATAGCCACGTCTGGAAAGCATCAGTGACTTCCAGCTGTAGGCACAGCTGCAAGAGCCCCAGGGGATACAGCTACAAACCACCCCGGCGGGAATGAAGCCTTTTCTTCTGAAGGAACAGTCGTGTTTCCATTCCATTTCTTGCTGCCTCTCCCTCCTTGTGTCAATCACAAGCTATCTTTCTATCCACAAGGATGTCTAAGTGCTTGCCTCCTGATGCTGCTGCATGTATTTTCAGTAAGCTAATCACAAAATGTCTCAGTAGTTAAGTAATATAATCCCTTAAAATACATCTGGAATCTCCTTAGCTCCATCTGTCTATGAGGACAGATCATCAGAACAGATCCTTTTCTGTAAAAGGAGAAGATTTCATTTCTCTCATGAAAATGAATGCAGCAATAATTTGACTGTATTTTTTTCCCTGTATGACTGAAAACAAATTGGGATAATCCCAGGAATGCCAGGGTGCTGAGCCAAGTTTTGGCATACACTCTGAAGTTCCCTCAGGTCAATATGTCTTAAAAAGCAGGGCTGATAAACCAGCCAGCACCCTGCCAGCTCGTCAAAGCAAAAACCCCCAGGG
The DNA here is from genome assembly GCF_059628265.1 of Tinamus guttatus. Lineage (NCBI taxonomy): Eukaryota > Metazoa > Chordata > Aves > Tinamiformes > Tinamidae > Tinamus > Tinamus guttatus. The sequence goes on from NW_028288731.1 coordinate 3,603,013, forward strand.
ATGAGTTGCCAGACAGGAGGTATCTTATGATACAGAAGAATTTTGTCCATGTGGGCTGAAGGAATTGCCCATCACTGATCCCTGTAGCTCATATCGCTTGGTCCCTTTAACTCATACTGAAAATAGAGCCTGCTGGGCCAGCTGCACCCTGAGACTGGATAGCACCAGGGTTCCTGTGCTTCCCAACCCATGGGGTGGCAGGTCCTGCTCCTGGGCTGCGCACTCCCCAGGGTGCTCCGCTGCCTGCACAGCATGTCATAAACACACCACCCAAGCGCAGCACGTTAGGGACTGGCACCCAATTTGCATGGGTGTATGTGACTGTCCTGGAAAACAATCCACTGTGTTTACAGCTCCTATTCCCTTAAACAGTAAGACCTGAAGGTCAGAGCTGTTCCTAAGTCAGAGCAACAGGAGCAAAATCCAGCGGCTTTTTAGACACTGCGTCGTAGCCCTTGTCTCCCCTGCAAGTGGGGCCCACATTGCTCTGTGCACCAAAGGGCATCCCTTTGCCCATGCTCTTGCTAACAGGGTGTGTCTCTGCGTTCCTCAGTGTTGCTGCCACACTCAGGTGCTGTCGAAAGGAGGAGGACAGAGCCCCAACGCGTGGAGCACGCGAGCGGTGCCGAGTGTGACCTACACATCCGCACGCTTGTTTCCTGCCTCCAGCCGCAGCGCTGCGAGACGGGATCTTGGCAGATCTTGTGTGCAGGGACTGAGCTCCACTAACAGCCAACAAGGAGACCTTAAAAGAAAATCTAAGGGCTGGGGAAAGTGGATAGCAAAATCCTGGCCCAGCTCCTTAGCATGGTGCACAAGGGCACTGGGGGACCAAACAGACCATGTGCCCTGCAGAACGGAGGCTGCAGGCTACAGAGCTCGGGGAGGAGAAGAGGAGAGAGCAGAGTGGAGAGAGAAGGAAGACTAGGCCAAAGCAGCTGCTACAAAACCAAAGAAGTTTCAATAGTAAAACATTATGCCACAATGAAAAGTAAAACCTCCTATTTTCCATTTGGAAAAACAAAACAAAATGTCCCAACATTGTCAAATCATTTTTTTTTCCTCCAGAATTTCCATTCTCTAAGAAGATAATAGTTAAAATGTCAGCATTTTGTCCTAAGCAAGAAGAAAAAACAACATAAAAAAACAATTGAACTGCTGAAGTTTTCCATATGACAGAAAACCCAAATGTTGCCCATTTCTATTTCCAACTACTTATTATTTTCTGTTGATTACAGGCCTCTGTCATCCCGCAGATGAGCGAGGGCTCGGGGCTTGCTCTGGGACAGCTCCCAGCATCTTCCCTCCTCCTGCCAGGCCTCCCGCTGCCTGCAGGTACAGCCGACCTGCTGCTGAACTAACTCCTGCCAGCGATTTGGGTTTTCCTCAACAGTTTGGGCTATACTGCACAGCGCTGCTCAAGCTTCTTCACACAAGAGAGAAACCAACCCTGCAGTTGTGGTGGGAATGTCTGCAGAAAGTTTAGGGCAAAGCCAGTGGGGAGCCAGGCTGGGTGTGCTTGCAAGTTACAGCCGCAAGGAAGGCCCCTACCCCAAAATCCTGCAAGTGAACATTGCTGCTCCCACAGGGACAGCCCCCTGCATGCTCTCTGCTGCACCCCTGCCTCTCTCCCACGGGATACGAGGGAATATGAGGCTGGAAGGGCAGAGGATGGCTCCCTGCCACACCGATACGCATCTCCTCACAACACAGGCAGGGCACCTCACAACGTGTCCTACACGTCGCTGAGCAGGGCATCCTTTCTGCTTCAAAAACACAGAGGCAGTTTCTGCTTTCACTGTGCTCAGACAGCCCCTCAACCAAGCCTTCCCAGGAACCATGTGTTTCTGAGGACTAAAAATTAGAAAAAGAACCTTGATTTTCCTGTGGAGAAGGTTCAGAAAGTGAATGTGCTGTGCAGACTTCCCGGAGAAGGAGTGCCCTGAGGATGGTGGTGTGTAATGGGGCCTGAGCTCCCAGGGGCTGCAGGAGGCTCCGGGCTCCCAGCCGCATTCCTTTTGGCTGAGGGAAAGAAACACTTAGTGTCCCTTTGTGCTGGGATCACTAAACAATAGAATTTGGTGCCCAGAGGCAGGGAAAGAGGATGGCTCATGAGGGGCCTGGGAGAGAATCGTTCATGCAGAACAAAACCAGCAGGCAGAGCAAAGCCAAAGCACAAGGGCTCTTGCAGGTGAGCTCTGCTGAATCCCCATTCCGGCCTTGGCACCCGGCAGTGGTGACACGAGGCCAGGAGCCCATATCACACTTGTTTTAAATCTCTCAGAGCTTGACAAGAAGCACTGCAGGAAAATGGAAATATCTGACTACTTATCAAGAGCTTCAGCTCCGAGCCCACCTTGTGCTGGGCTGAGATAACAACATCGCTGAGTCTCCTGCAAGCACTTGGTGCTTCCAGGAGCCCGAGCAGACTGGTCCAGGCTGCGTGTCCTCAGCGAGGGGAAGCCCGGAGCACCCTCCTGAGAAACCCGACTCTCACGTGCTGATCAGGCACTACTGCAAGAGTGCAACACACGTCACTAGTTACAAACGGGCCAAATAAGTATTTGCTGTAGCTATGTGGTCCTGGGCACTGGAGGGATTCCCAGAAGCACGATGTTTTCATGAGCCCTTCACGGAGGAGAGGGAGGATGTCCACCAGGTAAGACATCCACCAGGTAAGACGTCCATCAGGTGCGGCTCTGCTTTCCTGTACTGCTGCTCCGATGAACTGGGATGCAGCTCATTCCAGCTCTAACTGATCTGATGAGCACAGCTGGCAGCCCAGCCAGCGCCGCCGGGTCTGCTCACCGAGAGACAGGCGTGCAGGAAGGCCGAGATGAACCACAGCCATCCCACCTGGGATAGATGCTCGAGCCAGGGGCACACAAAGAAGAAGTGTCTTCCTGTGGTGACACAGGGAAACAGACCAAGCTGCAGCATGGCGGGCTGAGGGAACGAGCTGGCAGATCTCTCTTACGGGAGATAAGAAGAGCCATGCGGGGCTACAGAGCATGATAGTGCCTATTGTGGGGACCTCAGAAAGACACAGCTCTTTCAAAAGCGATCACAAAATTGCCACGAATTGAGTTACACCACCTCCCATTTCACTTTCACAGAAGCTGTATATCTCTGTATATAGAATATATCAGCTGTAGAATATAGCTGTATATAGAATATTTCACCTAAGCCTTGCAGATAATTTCTTCATCAACATGCTTTATTAAAAATGTGATTTGAAAAAACCCTGACCTTCCATAGGTCACTTCTCTCTTCCTAGCCAATCAGATCCTGTTGTTCCCCAAGGTCCTAATCAATTATCAACCCATTTATTTCATTTGATATGAAGAACTGTGCCCAATTAATTCAGGGATGCATTAAAGTGAAAGGTTTTGCAATTGAAATGAATGTTTCTTACTTTCAGTCATGTCCTGCCCTGGGAAATTAGGTTTAAATAAATGTTAAAGGAATTTTCAATAATGCATTGCATAAAGGCCAGGGTGGTCAGGCTTTAATAGAAGGGATGTTTTTATTTCTTTATTATTTCAATGTGTTTTATTCTCTTGTCTGGTAAAAGAGAGGATGGATACATAGAGCTACCACATCTGTGGCACATGCGAAGCACCACTGCACTGCACTGGAAGCTGACACCTTCTCACCAAGGCTGGAGTTCCTGTCCCAGTCTGCTGTCATAATTAATGCAAAGTTAAATAGTGTCTCCATGTGACATTACGTTAGGTAGCCTGGACTTTGTAGTGGTTAAATGGCTCATTAGAAAGATCGGTCTGTGTGGAGGTGAGATTTCTGATTCTACAACAAAAGTCTTTATCCATTTGAAAATGCATTTTTTTTTTTCTGGAGAAGGTACAAGCACACAGTCTAGGTTTTTAAAGGACAATAATGTGACAGCTGTACTCAAATTCCCTCTCACACATTTCCTTTCCTCAACTCAGTTTGGTAGAATCGGTTTTGCTTCTTCTCCTGTGGTAGAGAAGAAGCTTCTTCTCCTGTGTACTTTCCCTGTGAGGATGGAGGATGTGGAAGCCCTTGTGCCCTGGATCTCTGTAAGAGCTTTGGGTACAGGGACTCCACGGGCTTCCTAGCAGGTGCATTGACAAGCACCCCAAAAACTTACCAACCTGCAGCCCCTGCAGACAGGGATAAATTCCCTGCAGTTTATGGAGATGAAGCTTAAGCAGAGAGAAGCTAAGAACATTTGTTTTCTAGCCTCTGCATCTGCAGAGAGACCTTGGCCTTCCTTTAGACCCAGCACCACCCTGTCTGAGAGGCAGACAGCCACCTCGCAGTGCATGACATCGTCTCGCGAGTGCGTTGCAAAGGAACTTCCGCACGCTCCTCTGGGGAGACCTGCAGAAGGAGCCTGTGAGTGCTGGAATGCCACAGGGATCATACAACTCCTTGTACATCACCCAGTTGTAACTGCACAGCTGAGAAGTGCTCACATGCTGCTGCAAATCTGTACTAGATTTGCCCAGTCTTGTGCCAGCGTGAAGAAGGAAATGAACCTTAGTGTCCTTCCAGGCCTCAGCATCAAGGACACCCTCCCTATGGGCTGTCTGAGGAGGTCAGAAAGCAGGGCTCTGCCAAGACTCCATTTCTCTCTACTTGTTCTGCTAGTACATGTGAAAACAGACAGACAAGTAGGAGAAAACACCTGGTGGTGGGTGGGAAAGATGCCTCCTATCTGGACTGCCAACAAGTAGAATCATAGAATCATAGAATCATAGAATCATAGAATGCTTAGGGTTGGAAGGGACCTCTAGAGATCATCTAGTCCAACCCCCCTGCATACGCAGGGACACCTAGAGCACGTGGCACAGGACTGCATCCAAGCGGGTTTGAAGATCTCCAGAGAAGGAGACTATACAACCTCTCTGGGCAGCCTGTTCCAGTGCTCTGTCACCCTCACTGTTAAGAAATTTTTCCTTAAGTTCCTATGGAATTTTTGATGTTTCAGTTTCCGGCCATTTCCTCTAGTCCTATCAGTGGCCACCACTGAAAAGAGACCATCCCCGTCCTCTGCACTCCCTCCCTTGAGGTATTTATATACACTGATTAGATCCCCTCTCAGCCTTCTCTTCTCCAGGCTGAACAGGCCCAGCTCCCTCAGCCTCTCCTCATAGGGCAGATGTTCCAGGCCCCTGATCATCCTTGTAGCCCTGCGCTGGACTCTCTCCAGCAGCTCCACATCCCTCTTGTACTGTGGAGCCCAGAACTGGACACAATACTCCAGACGCGGCCTCACCAGGGCTGAGTAGAGGGGCAGGATCACCTCCCTCAACCTGCTAGAGATGCTCTTCTTAATGCAGCCCAGGATTCCATTGGCCTTCTTGGCCACAAGGGCACACTGCTGCCTCATGGTCAACTTATCATCCACCATGACACCCAGGTCTTTCTCCGCAGAGCTGTTCTCCAGAAGGTCGGTCCCCAGCCTGTCCTGGTGTCTGGGGTTATTCCTCCCCAGGTGCAGGACCTTGCACTTGGCCTTGTTGAATTGCATGAGGTTTTTCACCGCCCAGTTGTCCAGTCTGTCCAGGTCCCTCTGGATGGCAGCCCAGCCCTCTGAGGTATCGGCTACTCCTCCCAGTTTCGTGTCATCAGCAAACTTGCTGAGGGAGCACTCTGTGCCTTCATCCAGGTCATTGATGAATAAATTGAACAGGACTGGACCAAGGACCTGGGGGACCCCACTAGCCACAGGCCTCCAACTAGACTCTGCACCGCTGATCACCACTCTCTGGGCCTTGCCATCCAGCCAGTTCCTAATCCACCTCACTGTCCACTCATCTATCCCACACTTCCGGAGCTTGCCCAGGAGGATGTTGTGAGGGACGGTGTCAAAAGCCTTGGTGAAGTCGAGATAGACGACATCCACCGCTCTCCCCTCGTCTATCCAGCCGGTCATTCCATCATAGAAGGCTATCAGGTTAGTCAGGCAAGATTTCCCCTTGGTGAATCCATGCTGACTACTCTTGAGCACCTTCTTGTCCTCCATGTGCCTGGAGACAACGGCCAGTATGAGCCGTTCCATCACTTTTCCGGGGACGGAGGTGAGGCTGACTGGCCTGTAGTTGCCTGGGTCCTCCTTCTTGCCTTTTTTGAAGACTGGCGTGACACTGGCCTTCTTCCAGTCTTCCGGCACCTCCCCCGTTCTCCAGGATCTTTCAAAGAAGGACAGATTGTTTTAAGACTAGGAGTTTGCACAAGTAAAACGGGTTTGCTGATGCAGGAAAAACATCTTGCTCTTCCTCTGATGGCTCAGCTGAGGATTGGTGCAGGAAACATGCCATGTGGAGCAAGAGGGCTAGGGCTGGGCTCCCCAGAGCTATGAATTTGTCTTTTACAATGTGGCTGCAATTATGGCATTTTCATTGTTCCAGCAACCCGCATGGAATGAGGCAGGGTCCCCTCTGGTTTCAAAAAATCCCTGGTCAACAAACATATTGCTTAAAAAATCTGGGTAGGAGGCTTAGAAACATGAACTGCAACCTCATGGGAAAAACTCTCGGCTGCTCTCCTTGGCTGCCTGCACTTCAGTGACAGCACTGGCAAAATAAAACCCTCCTCAGTGCAGGACACGAGATCCTGCATTACGGATGTTGTCAGTGAAAGTTTAAAAGCAAAGGAGTAACCCTGCTTTTATCCCCCTTGTCAAGTAACTGCCATTTTACAGAAGACGCGTAAAGAAAGCTCTAGTCTTCCAAACATCTTCTAGTCTCAACATAATTTTCCTTCTTTTTTATCTAACATTAATGTTTGTAGAAAAAAAAAATGAAAACATATCTCAAATATTATCCACTCCTTCCCTGCTGGAGTTTGCAGAAAGCCTGAAATGTCTGCTCTGAGACGCATGACCCTCTCTTTTCATTTCAGCAGGGGTAATGCTGGCACCCTGAGTCACCCCACTGTCAGCTCCCTCGCGGACCGCAGCACTGAACCCCGCTGCAGGGAGCAGCCCCGCACAGATCTGAACTGCGATGAGGGCCTTGGCCAGGTGAAGCAGCGCTGCAGAAGATGCACGGTTGGCTTTTGTGAAGAGGAGCTCAACGTCTTGAAGTTTCATAAACACTGCTCCAAGGTACTGAGCATCCTCTGCCCCCACGCAGCCCCAAGTAATCAGGGAGCGGAGCTTATTTTGAGCGCTATCCTTGCTCTTCTCTAAGCTTTAAGCCAAAATACATCATCACTCATTCTGAGCTGCTTCCCACCCTCTGAAGCTGAAGCAGCATTTACTACTAAACCTGTCTCTGGTTTCAAATTCATTGCTTGGTATCACACCCCAGGAATGGGGCCAGTAGGTTTTTAGGAATTTATTTGCAAGTCCAGATTAGTATAGATTCATTTTCAGCATCCATCTGTATTTGAAGAAAAGGTACTTACTCCTTTAACTACCTTCATTTAATTTTATTTTTTAAACATCAAACAAAGTAACTCGAATTTTGTGGAAATATGGATTCAATCAGCGATCGTGGGTTATTTTTTCCTGCCTCAGTTATGAAAGGAGATGAGGTGTTTAAATTACTAGATTTCACATGTGGAAGGAATAAGTCTGAAGGAAATAGCATAGGATTCTTTCCAAGCTTGAATTACAAATTATCCCAGGACCCAGGAGAGGAGCAGAGCAGAGCAGAAAACAAGATTTCAGGAGATTCTTTGTCAAGTTAGTTTCTCAATCAGCCTTGAAAGGCACCTTGAGGACCCAATTTCTTCCTTATGTTGCATTCCTCAACTGGTATGGAAGCTTAAGGCCCCCAGTTGGTACCTATTTCAATAGCTGCTTATATGATGTGCTGAAGTATTTATCTAGCAATAACGCATGTTAATGTCAGTTTTGCAAGAAAAATGAACTAACAGATGAGCCATTTCCCCCAAAGAGCTCACTTGTTAGCCCATATCTTGCAGGTACACAGTACTCGTGTGTTACTCACCTCCAAGCCCAAAGGAATTCTTTATAAGCCCTCATAAAATCTGATGTGTGGATATTATTAAACTGATCAAATATCTAATAGGTGAAAATTCACATCTATCTTCCTTCAGGCTCTTTCAGTTAAAGCGAAAACAGTATCTTCATGCTTTCTCTTACTGCTCCATGTGGGCTTTCTTCTATACAGGCAGATCTTTCAAACAGGCCAGTAGGAGTCAACAACATGACTGCTCACCCCACTGCAGCTAGCCCTGGGGTACAGTCCATGTGTGCCAGGAGGTGCTGGTCCTGCTCTGAATGCCTGGCAAATCTGGAGAGAAATCCCCGCCTAAAGGTTATCTTTCCTCTGGCATCGAGATAGGGGAAGATAATTTCCCTCTGTGGCGCAATGCAGCTCCCATGTCAATTGGTGCCAAGAGCATTCTGCAGAGAAACAGCAGTAAAAGGAAAACCAGCAGCCAAGCTCCTGTATCATGCTTTAAATGTAATTTTTTAATTTCTCTTTTAATAATTGACCTGTCAAGATAATTACTGCGGATCATGAGACAATGTCTCTAGCACGTTTGGGAAAAATGGAACGCTTCGGGGGAGGATGTATGTTTTCAAAGGGTTTGCTGCCTGCAGTAGACTGCAATTTCATCATGATCTTAAAGGCAAATGTTAGGGAAGAATGAGGCAGGCAGGAGAAGGTGAGGAGGGCTGTGACTTTATTGGGTTTTCAGTTTGGGATGGCTTTTGAGAGCTAAAAATCCAGTGGCAGATGAGCTTGTCCTTTAAAGGCTACTATTGAAATTAATGTGAGCAGACTTTCTGGGAGGTGACAGGCATGCAACAGCCACCCTCAGCGACAGGCTAAGGGTAACGCCCTCCTTTGCATTATTGAGTGCACAATCTGCATGGCCCTTACCCATTAACACTGCTCCATTTTACTTGTCTTATGATTACTTCCAACAGGCTTGCTTACATTCTGCTCCCACCTCCAACTACTACCCCAAATACTCTCCAGGGACTGCGAGCTGGGACATCTCCACAGGCTGCTCAGCAGCAGCCAGCTGCAAATTCAAGCCATTAACATGACAGCACATCTGATCCCAACGCCACTGTCCACCACTACCTAGCTGTCCTGTGGGAACGGATGCTTTAAATGGCAGACCCCAGTGTCTCGTGCTTTAAGCTTAGTGGACCATGCCCTGTGCATTGGGAAGAGAAATGTAAGCTGAATCTGCCCGGGAAGGATTCTGCTGCACCCTTTAGCTTCCCTAGTTATTTCAATGCAGCACTGACCAGATAATAAAATCTTTAATATTGAATATAAGCTTCTGAAGTCATAGATGTCATCAGTTTAAAGTGGAAGCAGACACCATCCATTCTAGTATAAAAGAAGCCTAAATCACAGCTCCTTTGAAATCAATATGAAAGCACTTCTTAGCCTGAATAGGCCAGAAAACGGTCATAATTATCATAAAACATAAACTTACATTTCCCAAAAGGAAGAGACAAGTTCTCCTTAGGAGAAAAAACAACCAGACATGTCAGATACACAGCAGACTCTCACTTTGCAGTTTTAAGCACGCTGCTAGGTGTAACGATTGAGAACTGTGAGCAAACAACTCGCTCAGATCTGCCTGAGCCTGCCACGGCAGCTCTGCCAGCTTTCAGTGTGGATTCCCAAGGGAATACTTGAACTGGGAACACTATGAACTGCTTCACTGCTCAAAACCCTTTCGGAAGCAGAGGAAGCACCAGTGTGAAGACAGACTTCTTTTGGGGTGAGCTCCAGGAGCGGAGCTGGGAGATAGAGCAGTACTGTCATTTTTCTCAGGAGTGATGGAGGTTTTAAATATTTGGACAACACACTCAAACTGGAGGTCTGACTGATAACTGCAGCTTAAGCTCATCTTTCTACATTTTAGATTTGACTCTGGAGGGAGTAAGTGGCAAATCACCTTCTTCCATCCATTAACAGCTATGACTGCGCAACCTACTTACTGTCTCCACAGGACAACGGTGTCTCCATTTGTGACACTACAGCTGATCTTTCCTGAATAAATTGGAGCTACATTGCTAACCAAGAGCAAGTAGTAGAGAAAGGAGAAGAAAATATGTTAGGTCATTCTTCACACAATGAAGAAAACAGGCTTGTTTTTTGGCTGTTCTGAGCTCTACACTGTGCACATTGCTTTCGTTTAACATTTCTACTCCAACTATGCCAGCTACCACTGGTGTATCAGAGTATATTATTAAAGGCTCTGCTGTATTAGAGTTGCTGGTACATTGGGGCATCTTCTTATCTCTACTGGAGCCCAGATTTGTCCTCAGAAAGGAAAGAGAATTATCTGCTTGGAGTCACTATTACAGACTCAGCTTCAGAGCACTCTGAAAGGTGTTCCCAGCAGGAATCAGTGTCCAGCAGGGACCTAGCTACGGTGACTGCATGACTTGAGAAGCTATTAAAATAAAGAAGCATCATTTAACACTGGAGGAAAATGCCTTTTTCCTCCCTATCTTGTCTTAAATCACCACGCTGAATTATTAAAGGATTCCTTAAAAAGCTTCCGTTTTGGTGTTTAGGAAATACTGAATGAGAGATCAAGGCCAAATACAGCTGGAGTCAGCTTTGGTTACAAGTGCTGATGTTGAAACTAATATTAGAGCACTTCATATCTGAAAGCATGTTCATTGCTCGAGCAGGAAGGCACAGAGGAGGCAAGGAGCTACAACAGACACTAGAAATGCATATGCTGCTGTCCAAGTTTGTCTCGGTGTTGGGTTTGCCACTTTGTACCTGCAGTGCTTGAGCTGGAGTTTAATGGGGCAGAGGAGAAATGAAACCTTGCAACTGCCTTTTTTTATCTCCCAATTTTGATTTTGTTTCCTTTATCCAAAATGCAGAGTTCTCTTCTAAAAAGACAAGGTTTGCTGGGATGCAAGGGTCTACCGGCTGCTTAGCTTAGAGCAGCACTACAGGATGTCACACTGTCTCAGCCAGGGACCGTGGCTCCCTAGGGATACAGGCAGCCCTGGCACAGTGGCATTCCAAGCCAGAGTGTGACAACCCCCGTGCCACAGTATCAGCAAGGCAGGTCCCACTGCCTGCCCATGCTTGAGTCACTCTACAGCACCAAAGCAGAGCTCTCTGAGTTGGGCTCAGCCCCGACCCACTGAGCAGTGCCTGAGGTTACAGCCACGGCTGAGCCCCACAACAAGACCCACTATGTGGCACCCCATCTCTTGGAGTGTGATGGCTCTGCCGCAGCCACAGGGCCCTGTAGCAAGACCTCTCGCATAAGCCAACGCCAGGGAACGCACAAGGAAAGACACTGGGAATGCTTTACATATAGAGGTGAATCCAAGATATCTACACCCTCTAATGACGGACATTAGCCTTCTCTCAGGTCACTGCACAGGAAAGCAACTGAGGCAGAAAGGAACAGATGGGTCCTTGCTCAAAGTCACCCTGCAAGTGAGGAGTGGAGAGGAGAACTGGGCCTCTGCCATTCACTCGAGTCTCACCATGAGGCCTTCCTACCTTCCTTAGGGTGCTTCTGAGAGAACATATTCCTCTGGCCCAGCAAGCTCAAAGCAGCTGCCTCCCTCCATGTGCTTATGCACAGGAAAGAAGAAAAGAAGAAAAAAAAAAAAAGACATGGTGCCTGACTAACAAAGGCAGTTACTGGTTTGAAAACCATCACAAAGGAAATGGGAGAGATGCTGTCAACTCCATTATTCAGAACTGCAGATCGGCCCAGATGACACAATCTTCTTCCCAAGTGATGCTGTGACCTGTGGCAACAGAAATGCCTCAGTCCCTCCCTTCTGCCTGGATACATCCTTCTTGGCAGCTAGGCTCCTACATTCTATGGCTTGGTAAAAATGAGAATTGCAAGAGTAGGAATATATCAGTCCTCTGACTCTAATAAAAACATAAGCCAGACGGGTCCTATTTAGTATGCATAGGAGAAGCATAAACACCATTTATGGTTGAGCCTAGATGATGAAATACTGTATTTGCTGAGGAGAGGAAAGGGGATGTCCCCCATTACAACCTATGATTTATTTCTCCTGTCTCTGCGTTGCCCCGTTTACAGTAAGTTTCTTCCTTCAGAAGCAGGCAGGTTCATCTGCAGCTCCACCCTGGTCATGGGAGGATTTTCCTTCCCTCCTGGAAAGCATCCAGTCTTCCTTCTCTTTAAGGAAAGGGTAATCCCTCCCTCCCACCCCAAGAAAAGCTGGGAGCTGGAAACCTGCCATGTTTGACTGTCACATCGGTTTAATTTTACTGGTAACAATAAAGAGGGTCAGCACCTGTTTCTGGAGGCAGTGGCATGCATGCTAAAACTACTGATTTCCCAGCCCCTGCCCCTCCAACGAAACTATAAAGAGCTGAAGTGCCAGCACTGCCTGCAGCATCCGGAAGTTGGAGGGCTGCAGGGAGCCAAACGGGGCCGGCACGCACCACCTCACACGGAAAGGCTAAAACTTGCAGCCCCTGCCTTGATGGGAAGCAGAGTGAAGGAGCCATGAAAGTAAGACACAGAGACACTATCTGTGTGTGAACATGGCTCCTCGTTTAACCCCATCTTGCCCTTGCCCAGTTTTCATTTTGACCTCCTTGGGTGTGTGAAGGACTAGTCCCTGAATAGAAAGCTTCTCTCAATGTATTCTCAATGAATACATATTCACCACAAACACAGTCTTAGACAGAGTCTGCCCCTGCTGCTGTAGCATTTTTATCACAGCATATCTCCATTTGGTTTTCCTGTCCAAATCTGTTTTTAAAGAGCTAAAAGTTTCCTCCATTTGCCCAACCTCTTTGCCAGCCTCTTGATTAAGTTGCATCCCTCTTTGCAGCTTGCAGGTATAAGCGGGCCTACTGAAAACATGAAAAAAAGATTTTACCATTTTCCACATAAAATATTATGCACTTATCTCCAACTCTGCCTAAAGTGAATATGAGACCCTTATGTTTACTCCCAAGAAAAAGACAGTGCTGTAGGTATGTGCAGTAGATAAATAAGTCATTTTTGGTATTATTCACATGAAAGAGAGAAAAGCACATTTAAATATCTTCTGGCCACTCCTTCCCCCACCATTACGGATCCCTAAAAAAAATATATTCTTTTATCAGAAGAGCTAAGGAGCTTGGTCTACTGCTTCCTATAAGGCTACATTTTTTAGTAGGCATTGGAATGCTTGTGTAATATAACAAGACATGATCCTGTTACAGATCACACTTGTGAAACAAGCTGCAATTGCAGAAGCAGAGTTTTGGCTGGAAAATGTTACGCGCTAATGTTTTCAAGGATGATGTCTCCAATCAACATAACTGCGGCAGAAGTCTGCTGTATAGCCCTGATAGGAGCCCTCCAGCACAAAATTCAGTTCAAAGTCCATAAGGGAAAAACTAATGGAAGAGAAGGGAGAGGCTTCATGAAATGAAATTCATGTGGTTTATTACAAAGATTCAAACTAGCACAGCTTCAAGGGCTTTCCAGCTGAAACCATCCCTAGACTTCTAAAGATGTATATGCCTCCAAAAACCACAAGAAGCAGTTTTGCCATAAATAAACCTGGTCTACTAGAATATTGAAGTAATTCCAAACTATTAGCTCATCCTGATGGCATGCAGAGTTGCTAGAAAGCCTCTACATCTTCCATGTTCCTCTAGCTCTAATTTTCCAGGGCATCTAGCTCTCTTCCTAGTGTCAAAGAACCTATAGGACTTATAAATGTGTGCAAGGTTGGGTAACTTGTCAAGGTTTTAAATAGGGAGGTCAGACTAGTCTATCCCTGTCATCCAATCAGCCAACAGCCATGCTGTTATAAAATGAGTTACCTGCAAATTAGAAGAAAGAATCTGAATCTCACACATTTTGCTTCTGTCATATTAGGGTCTTGGCATGCTTAACAGGACAGCTGGGTCCTAGATTAGCTGTAACAACTCTGAAAAAAAAGACCTATGTATCTCTGAGACAATCTCAGTGGAAAACATCTGGACATTGGTCAAAAAAAAGAGAAAGGAACATTAATGATGGATGAGAAACAAGACAGAAAAAAACTGCAATTTTCATAATGCCACTCTATAAATTAATAGTATGCTTCAGTGGAACTCTGTTCTTCTCTGGTCACTCATCCTGGGGAGAAACTACAGAAACAGGGAAAAAAAGCAGAGCAAAAGCAAAATCACACATGCTCTACCTGGCAAAAGCAGTGCTTGCCAGCACTACTTCAGCTGCTGCCACACAATTTGTTCCTCAGTCTCAGTTAAAACTGTTCAGCCAGACCCTTCTGTAAGCAGAGGGTCTTTTCCTAACTGGTATCATCTACTTCTTGAAATCCCCTTCTTAAAATGAAATGCCATCATATTAGTTGCTGGTGTCCCCGAGGGTACTGAACTCTAGGCTATTGTGAGATTATTACTCCATGCCTTATACACCACTCCTTCTTAAATAATTTAATTCCCACTGGAACTCCTTCGTGCTAATTAGAGTCACCCCTCCTCATGGATGAGCTACAAGGAGCAACTTTTTAACGTTCTGAGAAACTTCTGCTCTAAAAACCTGTCCTTTTCCCACACCCAAACTGTTCATGTATGTTTGGTTGCAATTCCCCTGTCATTATTGCCTTACTGATTTACTTCTCTGCGATCCCCCTTAACAGCATGTATGCAGTGTCTACTGAGCAAAAGGCTGTTCACACAAACCTGCCAGTATTTCTCTGAGCTCACGATAGAAGATTTCTATCCACACAGACTTTTTCACATGCACTTCACTAAAACTTTACCTTATCAGAGCATGCAGAGTCATTTCCTTCTCTAAAACTGCAGTCCTTTTCCCACACCTCTGTCCTTGGGGTATAGTTCATAGCCAGAAATTACAGCATCGTATTGATTTTTGCTATTTCATCATATTTCAAGATACCTACTGAATAACGTTTCCTCTATCCAGATCCCCTTTTCATAGTAAGCAGGAGTGTCTAGGGCTGTCAATCTCTGCCATTCATAAATACTAACATCCACTAAAAATAAATTAAACAAATGTGATCTGACACTGAAAGGCTCTAATTTGAAAATATTAAGAAAAAGGCTTTTGTCAAGTTGGACTCATAGGGAGTGTGTCATATAACACGACCCAAACTGTTTGACAAGAACAAATTACCACAATACTCCTTATCAAAATAACCCAGGGCCATTAAAATATACGGATAAAATCCCACCTCAAGCATTATAGTAGAGTACTGTTTTACAGGAGATCATGTTTACTAGATAACACTCTGCTCGAGTAACTCCCCTTATCAATAATTAACCAAGAGCTCTTTACTTTTTCATAAAGGAGGAATTTTTAAAATCTTCAACTGAAATCAGCTTCAAAAGTGGATTCTGTAATTCCATACGGCTACTAACATATAAAATAGAACTGAGATGTAAAAGCTAAAAAAAACTCTGACACCAACAAAATGTAGATTAACTGCAGAAACAGACAAAAGGCCGCAGAAGCAGATCAAAGAAAGAGCAGCTTGGCAAAGTATGATGGAGCATTACCATAATGAATTTTGTGAGTAAGCAGAGTCCTTTAAAATAATTCTTTTGATCTCTTAAGAAGGCATTTACTATAATCAAGAAAGGGTTTACTTAGCAAATAAATAAATAAAATTAAAGTGTAGACTATTCTAGGATTTATCTTCAACCCACTTCTAGCACCTCCATCATGACCTCTCATACATTTCTAAGGGGCCTACCCAGATTATCTAGTCTGGCCTCATGAATTCTAGCCAGAAGAACTTCCTGCAGGAATCCCTGACTTGTACACTCCAAGAGTAATTTCCTCTAAAGATTGAAAGTGAGAGACTAGTCAGACATTTCAATTTAACAAGATCTCAGGTCAGGTGCCTGGACTAGAAGGCAGCCCAGCTCATAGAACAGCTCAGGTCACAGCCAGTACCTATAACATAGGGGACATTGAACCCTGCCACCCCACGGATGGACAGACAGGACCAGGATGCTCTTAGGAAGCAGAGCTGGCATGGAAAAGTCCTGAGAAGTCCTGGGGAGCTGGGCTGGCTGTTTGCACTGCTGCTGGCTAGATGGGAGCTGGGGCTGCAATCACGGCTGCCTCTCCATCCCTTTCTCCCTATGCCACTGCAAGAGATGGCCCCATCCCCCCAGCTTTCCCCCAGCAAAAGCAAGAACCAAAAGCAGCAGCAGCGGCGCGAGCCCGATCTGTGCAGGGGACTGCAGGCTAACGAGGCTCTGGTATTACAGTTGCTATGGGCAACTGCTGGCTGTGCCTCATCCTCGACCTGGCCTCTTCTGGGCTGTGCGATGTGCGAGCAGAGCTTTCCTCCCACCACGGCAAAAGCCTGAAAAGCTGGAGGCAAGAGGGCTCCTTCTGCACAGGTTTCCATCCACATCAGGCCAGCGAGGCTGCAGGAATCATGAAGGCAGCATGATCCAGCTGCACGCCAGGGCCAGGCCGCACACCACCTGATCAAAGGGAGCCGTAGCTGTCAGTACCACGAACATAATGAAGATGTGGCACTTGTAATTGTTTTGAAGCAGGGGTCCATTCTTTGGAGAAATTTTCCGGCGTACTTTTAAAGGGGCCCTGGTTATTTTCAAAGGAGGAGGTGAAATCTGAGGCACTCGGATCTGCTAACAATTATCCTCCGAGCCGCTCTCACTGCTGCCTTTCCCCACTCCGTCCATCACTTGGCTGCCTCCGAGCAGGAGCTGCATGGCAGGTTGAGCGCTCTGTGGGGCGGGAAGCCATTCCGCCTTATTAACTCTGAGCAACTAAGCCTTTTGTGCAGGAGCTGAATATAATTAAAACACATTTCCATTGCGGAGCTCTTAGACTGAGAAGGGGTTGGATCTGGGCTTTTCTTTTTGTCCTACCTGTCTGGAGAGCTCAGTAAAAATAAAAAGGCTGAAGTTATGAAAAAAAAAAGCAACCCCAAATGCTTTATTGTCCAAATAATAAGAATTAAGCAAAATAAGTCAAAAGAGAAGTGACTGTGTATGATTTATGCCACACGGACACCTGATGTAAGAGGCATGGATCTCTCAGCTCAGAAAAACTGCAGAGTTTCTCCAAGAGTGGGGACAAATATTTACACAGGCTCAGGCAATAAGTCCCTTTTTCTGCTTAATATGGCTGTTGACTTTGGAAGACTCCATTTTCCAGTCTTGACTTAAGCTAAGAAACTGCCAGAGCCATCTCAAATTGTTTAAAAGAGGCTTCAACAAGCTGGAAATCCCTTCCACCCTTGTGGGAATTCCTGCAAAGAACCAAGCAGGCTGAAATACACCAAAAAGCAATGTTTGGCATAAGCAAGTGGCTGTGGCTGCCGCTGCTGCTACAGTAATTTAAGACAGGCAGCAGCTGGGAAAGGCTGTTTCTCACAGTAACCCTTTCCATGTGCGTCCTCCACCCAGATGTAAAGTCAAAGACCCTCCCCTCAAAGAAGCAGCTTTGAAGTTCGTAAGTGATATTTAACTCCGACAACATAACCCCTTTGTCCCGGTTATAAAGCAACCGGTAAAATAAGACACCACACCCCAAAGACTCCAGGACTTTGAAGAGAAGAGTTAAAGAAGAAGCAGGAGACGCAACCTTGCTTTGCTGCGGAATTCGAAGAATTGTGCCACGCTTTAACAGCATTGTTTGAAGCTGGGGAGCGCAAAGCCACTCAGTGAGATTTTTATCTCCTCGATTCAAACAACAGTAGTAATAGAGACTCCACTATCTGAGTGTGCCTATGACCTGGTTTTTGGCTGCTTCTCTGAGATACTTTTGAATTCATATGCTTTTAATTTCTGAAAGAAAAAGAAAGTGTGTTTGGAAAAGGAAATGGATATGAAAAGTACATCTACATTCTGGGAGCTACATTTAGGAGAAAGGACTTACCCATTTTTTTATATATATGTATATATAAACACACAGAGTGTTAATGAAGGACTTTAGAGCTTGATGAATGAAAAGAACAGACCCATATACTTATACAGTATGACTTGTCACATACAAGTTGACAGTATTTGCCCATCACTGTGGAGGAGAAGCAATGGGGTTTGCAGCAGGCTGCTCTCCTGCTCCCAATGAGCCATGCCCTGGAGCTTGTGCTCCCAGCACAAGGTGAAGCTTCACAGCCTCTTCACATGGTTCTTGTTCTTAAACCAGCAACAACAATAAGAAAGCATTTGTACCGCACAGCTGAACAGCAGAGTTCCCTCTTATTTAATGCTGTTAGTATTATCTTTCTGTTAGGATCTGTTTCCATCTTGCTGCAAACATTCACCTTGGCGAGTTTATAGCTAGAAAGATGTTCCAGACACCCAAGTGTGGCTAATATCTTTGTGTGTATGCAGATATATCATATGCATGTTACTATTTGTGGAGGAAGCACTCCTGCAAGGGGCCTGAAGTCTCGGTGGGGGGAGCACCACACAGCACAGTGCACAGCTCATGGTTGGCAAAGGGTTTATAGCAGCATTAAAAGGGAATTGACCATCTAGATCCTCTAAGAAAGCAAGGATCACAAAGCAGCTCCCCTTTTTATCAATATGGTGATGCTAAAAGGCTAGTGAGGCTCAGCTCAATTCCGTATGGATCCCTGAACGGGAGGCTGTTTGGAGTTCCCCGGAGCCTTGCACAGCTCAGCACAGTTACCTGGACTCCTCCCGCTGTCGCCTCAGCTGCCAGCATCACCGCCATCTCCTCAGCACGCACCGCCGCCATCTCAGAAGGCACCGTCGCCATCTCCTCAGCAGGCACTGCCGCCATCTCAGAAGGCACCGTCGCCATCTCCTCAGCACGCACCGCCGACATCTCAGAAGGCACCGTCGCCATCTCCTCAGCAGGCACTGCCGACATCTCAGAAGGCACCGTCGCCATCTCCTCAGCAGACACCGCCTCCATCTCCTCAGCAGACACTGCCATCTCCTCAGCAGGCACTGCTGCTATCTCCTTAGGAAGCATCAGAACCTTCTCCTTAGCAGGCACCGCCATCTCCTCAGCAGATGCTGGCACCATCTCCTTCCCCAATCTCCTCAAGGAGGCATTGGTGCCATCTCCTCAGCATCCACTGGTCACATCTCCTCAGCAGGCCATTTCCTCAGTGGGGAAGCCACATCATCACTTCAGAGGGCACTGGCACCAGCTCTTCAGTGGGCACCACCATCTCATCAGGTCACCAGCACCTCAGTGGGGCCTCCATGCCATCTCCTTAGCAAGGCACTGCTGCCATCACCTCGGCAGGCAGTGGCCCCTCTCCTCAGAGAGCACCAGGCCCTCTCTTCAGGGAGCGCCGGCCCTGCTCCTCAGGGAGCACCGACCTGGCTCTTCAGTGGGGCCCCTGTCGCCTCAGAGAGGCGCCTCCCTGTGGCACAGCAGCCCACAGAAAAGCCCTGGGTGAATGGGCTGGGGCTGCTCCAAGGAGAGGCCTCCCCGCCACCGCCGGGCCGGGCCGGGCCGGGCCGGGCCGAGCCGAGCTGAGCCGAGCCGAGCCGTGACGCGGCGCGAGCACGCGGCCCCGCGGAAGGTGCTGGAAGCGTGGCCGGGAGTGCGGGGAGCAGCCGCTGCAGAGGGGACTGAGGCGCCGCGGGTCTTCGTCCTGCAGGCATGAGGTGAGCGCGGGGATGGGGCACAGCTCGCTGCGGTTTCAAAGGCTTGTAGGAAAGCTGAAGGCCCTCCTAAAATACCTCTAAAACCCTCCTAAAATACCTCTAGGTTTTGGGAACATGATTTGTTTGCATTTATTGCTTAAAATGCAGCGCTTTGCGGGAAACTTTGATGAAAGAAAGGTTGAAAATGCACGTGAAAATTGTGCATCTTCAAGTTTGGGTCTTTCAAATCCCTTCACTCCCCAAATCCAATCTTTACCCTCAAGTGATCTGCCAGGGTGCCTTGAAATAAATGCCTGACAAAACCTCCACATAAGGTAGGTGTTTGTGACATGTGCTAGTTTAATGGGAAATAATTTACTCCTAAATTGTTTCTGGTGGTACGTGCTTGATGCTCTCCACGTGCTTTCGTACTCTGTATAATCCTTGTGCTTTACAACCTAAGAAAGATTAATCATCAAGGCAAGCTGTAACTTCATCACAATCAAGGTGAAAAATCTACTTTTATGGTTGCCTCTTTTTTTTTTTCTTCATTTTTTATTGTCTGGAGCTTTTATAGTAACTATTAGATCGGTGTTGTAAAACTTAATTTATGTGTGCTCAGAACTTTAAATGCTATCAGGAAAAAACTTTGCAGTCAGGAGAATGCACGCGGCAAACACAAGGAGGAGCGCTTTCCGAGTGTTTCAGAACTGATTTATGTACAAAAATACACAAAAATATTTAGAGATTTTTTTGTCTTTCACTGTGTCTAATATGAGCGGTACCAATCTTTGTATTTTTGCCTAAAAGGAGGTAGATGAGAGATGAGTCTCTTGGAAATACTGTGCCACTGAGTGAAGGAAGGGAACAAGAGCTGATTTATCAAGGACCTTTTCCTTGTCTGAGTTTCCAGGATATCGGAGCTAGGCACGATGCTGTTGCTGTATGTTCTTGGATATTATACAGAAGAAAGATCTGGAAAATATGTTTGCTTTCTATAAAGAGTGTGAAAGGCTTAGATTAGAATTTACCTCAAAGTGCAGGTTCCCAATAGGTTGAAATTTCAAGTACCATCACCCCAGTAATATTGTAGTTTAGGTTCTACTTTTTTTTTTTTTTACTAAAATCTTTACACGATAAACCCCACAAGACTGGAATTGCGCAGTGAGCAGGTGGGAAGGTTTATCACCAGCCTGTTTCAAACTATTCACCTGCAGCTTTTTCTTACAAAAACACTGACTTCTAGTGCTAAAGGTCTATACAGGTGCAATGATAAACATTCTGCACAGCTTTTCTGCAAGCTGCCAGTGCTGATATTTCTGAGGCAAAAAGCAAATTGAAAATCAGCTCATTCGTAAAAATATATACAATCATTTAGGTCTTCCTTACACAACAAAGCAAAGCAGAAACATAGCTCTTAAAAAACATGCCCAAGTCTCCTATAAAATTGGACTAAATGTCCCTTCACTATTTTTTAAATGTTGCTCATACCTGTTTCAATGTCACCATACCAGTACAGTTCATGAACCTTTCAGGAAAAACAAGGTAAAATCAGATTCTTCCAAGTAGATGACACATCTTGTAAAAATTCAAATGACCATGATTAAGGGGGAAAAAAAATAGCATAGAAAAGGAGGACTGTTTCCAAAAACACCTTTGAAGGTGAATAAAAATGGTCTCTTTAAAAATCTCCCCAGTAGGCATCCTTTCCTTTGCCAACCAAGTGTTTCCGTATTCAATTGATTCCACCTCCCCATGATGAGTTGGATGTTCCCATCCTTCAGTGGTTATCACTGGGAGATTTGATTCTGGGCAAGCTGACAGAAATACACCATGGCAGCAGCATCTTCAAATTATGAACGGTACAGGATTTCTGTGTAAACATCATTTTTTCCAGATTGCTACTGACTGAAAGCTTTAGAAGCTATGCTCACAACTTGTGTTTGTGCTAATAAATCCTATGAATGTTTACCAGCAAAAATGTAGCCAGCACCTGGTTACAGGTTGCAACAGCTCTACTGGGCAGCCCAGAACCAAGGCTTTGAAAACCTAAGTAAGTCTGAAGTGCTGGACACTGTCCACCTTAATGTTAACACCTTCTTACATCCTTAGGCCATCACAGAGCATACACCAAAAAAACCCTGAGCACTGCAGATATTATACCGGTGCTGGAAAATAGGCACTAAGTAGCCTGCATTAAGACTGTCAAACTGGCAATCCAACTCCATCTGGATCCTGAATGATTTTCCATCATCATATAACAGTATAAAGTTCATTTGCCATCTGGCTCCTGAATCAACTGCTGTCATGTAAGCAGCACCCAGCTGGTCCAGGATCAGAATTAATTTGTAATTTGGGGCATCTCCTATTTTAGGTGCCCAGTTTGAGAAGCTTTCCTTGCTGACTGATAATCAAAGGGTTGCAAGCACTTGCTGTCACTGGGATACTGGGGAACTCCAGTAAAGGCTCTAGTGGTACCCACTGGCTTTTCTGTGTTTCAATGGCCTTTGGAAACGAGCTGGAGTCCACTGGAAATGGACTCTGGCATATCAGGCCTTGGGTGTCTGCATGGTTAGTTGATAGACTTATGTGGAACTCCGATACCTCTAAACACCTACTAAACTAAAAAGGGAAAAAAATAAAGGAGAAAAAAAGAAACAAGGAAAAGAAAGAAAAAGCAAAAAGGGGAAGGAAAGGGAAAAGAGAAGAGGAAAAGAAAAAAGAAAAGGAAGCAAGAGAAGGCAGGAAAAAGTAAAAAAAGGGGAAAAAATGAGTTGACCTTCTTTAAATGCATTACATTTGAGTCTCAAATGTTCAAGTACAGAAAGCTAATCATTACTTTTGGAGACTTTTGCCTATCTCCCTTAATCTTTTCACACCATCTAATCCTTTCACACTCTCATCATTTATCCTTTCCTCTGAGTTTCCCCCAAATGCGTTTCAAGTTGTTGGGAAGGGAACTCATTCAATAAAAGGGCCTCCTTGCCCAAAGATTACTGTGGGATGGAGCAGTACTTCGTATCAGAAGTACTCGAGGAACAAGCACAAGTGCTAAAAAAAGCCACTGGTACTGGAGCTCTCCGGCTATTGGAACTCGTTGTTTCCCATTTTTCTTTCTTATTTCTTTTAAAGTCATTTGTAATAAGGCTAGAGTCTGAAGTGGAAGAACCCACCTTAGCTGTAAAGCGTCATTGCAAGGCAGCAAATTGCACTGTATCAGAAATTCAAACTTATCTAAGATTCATGGAATGAATTATACATACTGCATTGCCTTAAAAATGAAAGCTGGTGAACTATTACTGTAATTTAAAAATCTAAGTGGATTTGTACAGTGAGATTTAAAATTTAAACCTGTTTAAATATTGAATTGATCGGAAAAAAAATATTTCTGAGAAATGGAATTCAATAGGAAAAGAATCTCCACTCAGAGAAAAGACAGCCGCAAACTCATTTTGCTGTAAGAACAAACCATAAAGGAAGGTATTTGCTGGGCTACTTCCATCAAGAAAAGCACATAAAAAGCACAGTCACCTGAATGTGTTAATGTCCTTTTAGTGGGAATTTATGCTGAATTAGGAATTCAAGGGAATGCAAGGTAATTTACCCTGCAGGATGATAACAGAGACATTCCAGGCAGTAGGGATTGAGCTAACTTTATTTTATTGATTTATTTTGATCTAATAAAAGCAAATAGTTACTGTTGGAAGTGGATACATAGCATTTTTGTAAGTATTTTTAAAAGCACAAACCCTGCAGGCGACCAGCTGCCAGTCTCACAGTTACTGATGCCGGTTGTCTGGTGAAGCAGAGTCTTAGCCCACATCTCCTGCAGTCATTACCTCTCATCACAGAGATGCAGAGGGGACACGTCTAATGTGAAAGGGGGGCGGCATGTTCTGCTCTTGGTCTGCTGCTGAGATGACCAAATCAAGGCCAAATCGGCAAGACGATGTTCTTTCATTTCAGTTACCACTGTGCTGCCAGTCTCATTTTACTTCTTCTAGCATATGAATGTTGCAGGATTTTATGAGTACCATTTTCCTGCTTAGTAATGACTGACCATCTTGCTGTTCAAATACCCACATTGTCTGGCTCTGATAGGGATTCTGGCAGAATGCTTTAGCTAGCAGAAAAGAGACTTTCACCCAAACACTGTCTCAGAAACACACTTACATCAGTGAGGTCATTTTGAAACCAATCTGAAATCAGGCACTGGTTTTAATCTCGGCATCACTCAATATGTGCCATACACCATGTGTCCTCTAAACAAATACACAATAAAGCAGAGGCTGGTGATCCTAACCAGACAGATGGCTGAAATCCTGCATGGGAGATGGATTGGTAAATGGATAGGTAAGGACATGGATGGGTGTTTCAAAAGCCAGAGAAAAGGGTAGTTGATTACAAGGCTAGATAGAAAATGGAAGGTATTATAAAAAGAAATATGGGATAATATAAACAGAGTCCCTAATCCAGTTGACTGTAAATCCCTTTTTCTTAATTGGTTTAGAAACTGGGGGCTGTAATGTGAGACAGAGGGCTCTCAGCTGCTTTTCTTCTTTGCTGCCTGGAATCACATTAAGTGGAAAACAATAGCAGAGCTGACAGCTCCTTGTCTGTAGGGGCACTTGGAGCTAATCTGCTATTGAGACTAATACAATTATATGGGATTATAGGATTGCCACTGATACATAGATTAAGGAACTCCCAGAGGGAGTTGCATCTTGGGGCATTACAAAGGGGGGAAATTTAAAAGGGTCTCAATAACTCAGAAGACAAGGAGGGAAGGCTGCAAAGACACATTTGGGTTTGGTGTCTGAGATTTTTGTAAAATTCCACATATACACACCCTCCACTTGGCAGTAGATGCCATGGACTTTAATATATACCTTTACTCAAAGGTGCTGTCCTGGGCAATCTGAGGTCAGCAAGAAAAATCATCGTTTTAAGTTGCTCTCCCACAAGGGTACCCCTTCAGTGCAGTGATTTGAAATGCAGGCAAAACTTAGACCTGTATTTCATAGAGCAGCCAGCTGTCCTTAGTTTCTCCTTTCCCAGGCAGCAACTTCTAAATGAAACAGTGTGAATTCTCGTAGGTGGGTTTTTGAGCACCCATAAATGCCACAGTTGCTAGCCCCATCTTTACCTCCCCTTCCAGCCTTACCTCCAGAGGAATGAGCAGTGAACTGTGTTAACAGGGCCCACTCTGAAGGTACGTGCTCTAGGTATTCGCTGACACTCTGGTTAAAGCAGATTTATCAGCCCCTCAAGCCTCTAGTGAATTATGCCCTTAACAGCACCGCAAGGTGTATAAATGCTAATATCCTCATTTTAAAACTTGTTAACCATCTCACCCTAAATCACAAAACAAGCTTGCATTAGAGCAACTAATCAACTGCAGCTATCCCAAATCTCAGGTTACTGGGCCATCCTTTACTTAAAACCCTTTATGTACATGTATTTCATACATGTTCTTTTTCCCTGGTCAGTTGGCAGCAAAATAGGAGCACGCAGTTCCCATTATTCCTACCCTCTCTCCAGGACAAGCAGCTGCAGTCCTGATTTAATGGCATTTACTCATGTGACAGCAGCAAGCAGAGGTCCTCACCAAAGCACCCCATCTCCCATGCCAAGTTTGGTTCAGGTATCTAATAAGGCACATTGCCAGCCCAAGAGTTTAGGGACAAAAGCAGGAGCATGGAAAGGAACTGTGATTATCTCCTAGCAAAGACTCATGGCAGAACAGGGAATAAGGCTTGACTGACAACAAAGCCCAATACTCACTGAACCACACAATTGTAATTCAGATCTGGTAGTTATTAACTGCAGTGAAAGCAAAGACTGGTTTTCTCATTCCAAACTTTAAAGGATTTTTCCACACATCCCAAACCAGATCGTTTAAGAGAGTTGATTCATTTTTTCCATTTAGGCAAGTGCATTTTTTGTAATATTAGTCAGTCACTCCCTAAAAACCACATTCCTTAAATCCTGACTTGCACAGATGGGCCTTTAGCCTCCAAACAGCAAGAGTTTGGCCTAGATGTTCTTGGGAACTTGTCCTTCATTTCCTTCCAGCCAGAGTGCAAAACAAACTAGCTTTAAGGGCCCTCATCCACATCAGTCCCTATTCAAGTGCCAAGTGAGTTGTAAAATTAAAGGAATTGGGAGGGTCGTTTGGCCTCCAGCTTCATCCATCTCTTGCAGTTTGAGGAGATGGTGAGTCTTCCTCAGTGAAGCACCACCCAAAGCCAACTCCTGCATCTGAGTGGAACCTGTCCGAAGGGAACCGCGCTCACGGAGCGTCGTCTCGTGCTCTGAGCTGCTCCGGGAAACACGCAGCTACTGCAGGCAGAGGGAGATGCAGGAGCACCAGCAGGAGCTGAATGGTCTCAGCAAGAGGGATTATCATGGCTTGGGCCGGGCTCATTCCGAGAAGCAGTTCAGAGGTGGAAGAGGAAACAAGACAAGTTCCTTGAAGTGAATTTTATTCTAATCATGGTCCATATGTGGATAGATTAAGGTCTCCAGACTTTCCACAGACCTTCTTCCATGTTGGCAGGAGGTTCGCAAGAAGAGGAAAAGTTGGTCTTCCTGTAGTGAATCTATTATCTTTTAGTTGGTTGTGTCACTATCAGCTTGATTCAGAAGGAAAAGGGCTTCCCCCTGCAGGGTTCCTGTACTTGGTCCCAACTACTGCCCCATCTTCTGTTTTCCGTTTCTCTTCCTCTAAGAGGGCTTTGATCTACGTTTTTGTCTTTCCTAAAAATGCCTAACCATTAAAAAAAAAAACCTGCTGAGGTTAATACAGCATTGTGAGGCTGAAGAATTATCCCCCTAACATACTGAGGTCACAGGGAATTTGGGCTCAAACACAGGTCAGGGTGCTTGCTCATTCAGGAAAAGGTCTTGTACCCAGAATCTTGCCTATGTCTTTTTCTAGCTAAGTTACCTGATTTGATACAGAATATTATCTCTTCCTACAGACCTAGCCTTGCAAATATGATGTATATTTATATGTATATTTAGCAACCAGAGAACTATCATTTATTTTTATCTACAGGAAAGCTCAGGTTGTGCAGGAGCTGTCTCTTGGAGATAGGCCATCCAAGCCTACTCAGCAGACCAAAAGTCTGCACCTTGAATCTAGATGAAATGGAGATTAATTTCACTCCCGCATTGATTTTATCTGTATTTGTTTGGATTGCTGAATTTTAAAAAGGGAATGGAGTGCGTGGGAATAGAGACCAGGAGGCTGCCAAACCTCCTGGACATGTAATCGAAGCTGAAGAGGAGAGCGCTGTGGTGGAGCTGTCTGACAGCAAGGGCAGGCTCTGAGGATGCAGGTTTGTGTGTGTGTGTAAGAGTGACACAAACACACACACGCACACACACACACACACACACACACACAGGGCTTCCCATCTGGCTGGGCGCCGGGGGCAGAGAGAGGCGCAGGTGCAGCAGGGAATGTAAAAAGCAGTTAATGTGCAGTACAGGAGTGCTGCATAAAACACTTTAAAGTGGGGCAAGTGACGAAGTGTCTTGTTTCCATAGCTGGAAAGCATCTTGTTGGGGGCTGGAGGAGAACAGACCTTACTGAGGGTGCTTTTTTTGAGGAAGGGCACAGTGTGGAGATGGGCAGAAGGCATCCCCAGGAAACTGCAGTGAGGGAAGGCAGACTGCCGTGCAGGCCTTGCTTCTGCAGGCTCTCAGCAGAGGCTGGCCTGGCTGTGTGTGGTGCCTGGATGGTGCCCCAGGCCTGTTCCTCCCAGCCCGCACTCTGCCCTGGTGCAGCGCTTAATTCCCTGTGGAGCCGGGAGCGCTCGGCCCCGGAGCCCTCCCGAGAGCCAGACCCAGGGCCTTGCTGCCCAGAGAGAGCCCTGCCAGGGCCCTGCAGCCTGCAGAGAGAGGGAGCGCGGAGCAGCCCCTGCACGAAGGCCAGCGCCTGGAGGCTGCAACCCCTGCACAAGGGCTGGCACCTGGAGGCTGCAGCCCCTGCATGAGGGCTGGCGCCTGGAGGCTGCAGCTCTCCTGCAAGGCAGCACTGAAACTGCAGCAAGCAGGGCCTTTGAAAACGTGCAGGAAGGTAAGAGGAGTGTATCCTCCACACTGCGTCCTCCAGTGTGGTTTGGAGTGGTGAGCAGGGATGCTTGAGCACAGCTTTAGGCATCCTTTATGGCACATCTGTGCATCGGCTGTAGTAAATAAATGCATGTATGCTGCTTCCAGCTTGGGCAGACCTGCAATATCCCCCAAAACGCTGAACGCAGCTGCGCGTGTATGAGGCTGTGTGAGATTCACAAAATAAATAAACTTGAAGTAGAATACATTATCATATATCTAAGCAAGAGACTGCAGGTGCTCTCTGGTATACGGGTGGAGGGAAGGTCACTCAACAACTTTCTTTCCAAAGTGCTCTGCTCTACATCTTGTAGTGGCAGTGCAAGAGAAACAGAATTACTCTGTAATAGCATGGAAGGGCTCAGCAACGAGATTTGCTGACAGATACTGCCTTGGTTTCCCAGGTGTTTAAGTGCAACAGCCAGTTGCCAGCAAAAATATTAGCTGCAGTTTTGGTTTACATATTTATATGGAAATATTAAGATCTATGGGGATAGAAAAAGTGAAAATGATGAATTATTGTTCAGTCATTACTGAAGAAATATATCTACGGTCCAAGAGCAGGCAAAAATACCACTTTGCTGCCAGGTTTATATACACAGCTTTAATCTTGGTTATATATGAGTGAGGCAGACTGTTTATGGTTATCTAAGCAAGGGACTGCAAACTTGGAGAACAGATGAGAGGGCACAGGAAAAGAATGCAATTCAAATGAGTATGGAGGGTCAGTCAGAATTAAGAAAGGAGGAGAAGAGGCGAGAAACTGATTTAATTTAGGCGGCATCAGGGGCTAGATATTCAAAATGTTATTTCCCTGGTGCTCGACTAAAATCTGCCTTTTAGATATGCAAGGCTGTTTCTCATAATCACAAAAGATGTTAACGTGTGCATGGAATGACAATGAAAATTCGCTAGGACTGAGATTCCTAAGGAGCAAATGAAAATCTGGGGGTGTCTCCAGCACGGGGTGCTCAGCTTAAGGCTCCAAGGGCTCAGCAGTCACTCACTGAGTGAATCTTCAAGTTTCTCTTTAGCAAAAAGTTACCGTGTAAAAACAGAACCCCCCAAATCATTAATCATGCTTTGATAACCTTGCCATGTAACAAGAGAGGATTTTCTATATATAACTCTCACGGAGTGCTTTGGGATCTTATACGGGGAAGGTATATTAAGGAATGATCCTGAAACATTCTACAAAACAATATATCTGTCAGGAAGCATCAGCACAGATGAGTGCACACGGAAAAGCAGCAGCTGCGTGGAGATGTTCAGCCCCACAAGGCAGCGACTCGAGGCAGGAAGTAAGGGCTGTTGTAGGCAACTGAAACGGCAGGGATGACGTCTGGGTGGCAGAAAGTAATTTTCCAGATTGCAGCCTGATTAGATCAGGCACTCCGGACTTCAAGCACACCCTGGGATTTGTAATGACCGTTTTGGTAATGGTGCCATGCATAAATGGGGGCATCCAGTGTCAGTCCATGTAACCTTGGCTATTCTACCTACCTTGCAGCTCCTGCTGCAGAAGACTAAGGGGCTGGAGAGTGGCCCTGCCCCAGGGCAGCCTCCAGAGCCCAGGCAGAGCGTTCCAGGTAGCACGAGATCCCTGTGTTCAGGCACCTGAATCCCAAACGATACCTCTCACCTGAAAGTTCCCGTGGCTACAGGCCTATTTGTTGACCTAACACTACAATGAGACAAGTAAGAACTATCACCCATCTGCTTGGGCAGATTGGTACTTTGTCAAAAAGGAATGGCCTGGGGAGCAGGAGAGCACAATTTTGTCAGAAGCCAACAGAAAGGTGTGCTGGGAAGCGACAGCAGAAGTGCATTGCATCACTCAGCAGGCAGCATGGGAGGTGAACTAAAATTTCTCTCTCCACTTTGTCATGGGCCCCATGTCAATTTTTTGGCATTTTGAGATTGTTCATTTAGAGAGTCGGCTCCAAAACACGGCTGTTGTGGTTTCCAGATGACCTTTTCTTTCCCTTCTGTCATTCTTTAGCCTTCCTATAAAGCCACTTTACTGCCTCTGTCAGTGCTGCCAACCTCTCTGCCCAACTCAAGGTTAGGAAGTTACCCCTAGCGATCCCACCGTGGGAGCTTCTTTTCAAGCCCTTGGACCCCTCATGTTCACCCAGGACACCCCACTCCTTTCCCACTGCCTCCAGAGAAAGGAAGAGACAAAGATGGAGAAAAATATTTTTTCTGACCTAGCCACCTGAGAGCTATGCACCAGAATGTATGGGGGAAATACACAGTCACAGTGCATCTGATGATCACTTTGGTTTTAGTGAGATATCACAATAAATATCATAAAAAACAGCATCTTCACATCTTTCCCTTTTACAGTTGCATGCTTTTAAACAATATTAACAAGATTAATTCAGAGCCCTTACAACATTGAGTGAAAGAGTATTTAGAAACTTCTAAAGCTGCACACTGTGAACCTAACAGTCTGTAACTGCTTTGTTAAGCTATAAAACTTTTCAAGCTAACATAATGGATTCATGGATAGCAAGGTCTGGAGGGATGGATCATTATGCTCATCAACTCTGACCTCCTGTATATAACACAGTCCAGAGCGTTTCACCCAGCAATACCACCATCCAGCTCAATAATTTATACTTGAACCATGCCATCTCTCTTAGAAGGAAGGACATCCAATCTTGATTTAAAGACTCCAGGCGATTAATTTACCACATCTCTTTACCATCTGTTCCAGTGGTTAATTATCCTCAGTTAAATGTGAATCCTATTTGCAGCCTGATCTTTGTCGACTTTAGACTTTTATCTGCCTCTCCGTGTGGACATGATGTCTCATAATGCTTTGATATTTCCCATGCATTAGGATCGAAATGTGATGCCTACACTGGAAGTTTCGGGTTCGGAGTTTTGTTTTGGTTTCACTTGTTGAAACCTTAACACAAAGGCTTTTAAAGCATTGACTCAACACAGTATAGTATTTCATTTTGGAGCAATTTCAATGACTCAGTGTTAATGGCATTTAGTATTCCAGATTTTGAGGAGTAAAAATATTATGTGCACTTCATCTGTTTGTTTAAAGTGGGTTTTCCTGATGAAGGCTTTACTTTGCTGAAGTGTAGAGGGGGAGTTTGATCTAGTGGCAAGAATGAGGAGTGCTGAGAGTTTTTAATTTTTGCCCTGCTCCCAATCCTGCCACTGCAATTTGATTTGTGAGCTGGGGAAATCACCTTACGCAATTGTAAACAGTTACGAGGGCTGTGTTATAAAGTGCTCCGAGATTCTCGGAGCTGGGCTGGCTGGATCCCATTAAAACCCAACACCTGCTTGGTTCTGTGTGCCTTTGAAAGCTCGGTAACTTCGGTTAAAAGGATTTCAAAATCCAGTCCCCACCCAAGCCTTGCGTTTTATAGGCAGAAAGTGTGCCTGATTGTCCTGAAGAGTACTCTGACTGCAGATATATAAACACATTTTTATGAGCAACCAGATCCACACCTTTTTTTTGTACCAGGCATGTGCAGATGTAAAATCTAATTTTGGTGATAGTATTATTTTCCGTTTAAACTCAGTTATTTCCATGCCCTTTTTATAAACTTTATCAAGTTTATGTGAATAATCCCATCACCTATGAATTTGAGAACTCCATTCGCTCTCTGGTTTTGTGCTTTGGCTGTTTTTCCTTTAAACACCTTTCTCTAGCTGAATAGAGTCTAAGTTCCTAAGGGATGGCCATTTCAGGTTACCCTTTTCTCTGAAACACCATTACCTTTACAAGTGCAGCTTTAAGGCCTTAGCCTGTTTAAATAAAGCTCTTTCAGGTTACTGATTTCTTAGCAGATTTGATTGTCTGAGTGCAGAGAATTCCTCAAATACCTAGTATTTTCCCTACTTAAATCAAGAGCCTTAAGAATCAAATCAGAGCCTTCAGAATTATCAGCAGTCTGCTGCTTTCCTGCTACAGAAACCCACCGTTCCCAGTCCTGCCTCTCTTGGTTCCTTGGAGCCAGGTCTCACATGCAGACTAGAAACCCCAGAATTGGTCAACCAAAAGGTCTCCCTTCTTCCTTCCATGGCACATTAGCAGGGTCCCTGCCACATCTACAGATTTATCCAGCCTCTTCTCCCAAGCAGCGCTTCCCCACACACATTTCCTTGCCCTTTTCCACCTGTGGACAGAGCTGGCTTCCGTACGGGTAATTATACACTTGACTATAAATTTAGTGCTTCCAGCCCACCTCACCCTAGCCCTCGCTGGTGCTTGTGGCCCTGACTGTGCTTTTGTGGGCGGCAGCAGCTCTCTCATATCATACAGCTTTGATAATGCACTTTAAAATCACACCCTTCTTTACCACCCTGTAACTTGGCTCTCCAGACAAGCTGGTGGTGATGGACGCAGCCAGGCTGTGGTAACACGGGCTCCCTTTGTGGCTCCCGAGGGATCCCCTGGAAGTGCCAAGCAGGAACCTGTTTCCACTGGCAGACAGCTCAGGCCTACGTCTACGCTACCCCTTCTATCCATGAAGCAATTAGCACCAAATTCTGACAAGGAAACCAGAACGTAGGGAGTTAAATCCCCGATAATCCTTCTGTCTTTCCCCACTCATGGAATGCGCCTAGATCTCCTTCAATCAGGAGCCCTAATTAAGAGAATCCCTTCCTGGCTCTAATTAAATCCTAAGAGCCAAAGCCCAATCAGGTCACATTAGAGAGATGTTCTCAAGCTGACAGGAAGAGCTGGTCGATGGTAAAGGAGCTTCAAGCAACATCCCGGTTAGTACAACAGTGTAAGAGCAAAAGGAGAAACTCCAAGGAAGTCTCCCAAACTCCTCTGGAGCTAAATCCTTCAAAGGGCTGTAATCGCAAGTTTTGTTCCTGGTCTTCAGCCATTCTCAAACCAGTGGCATACTCTGGGCACGAGCCTTATTTGCTAAATCTAGAGAGCTAACTGGAGGCAACAACTGCACAGAGCCACTTTGAGTGCTTCACAGAGAGCCCATTTTGCCAAGTCATGAAATAAGTAAGAGATATTAAGCGTTTTTCCTCCCCTCCACCTCTGTCTTACTCCTTTTGGCTAATGTATTCCCGGGATAACACAGCAGGCATTGTGATCCTCTGCAGTATTTGTGCTTACATTGTTCAGACAATAACAAAAGGTGAAAAATGCTGTTTATCTCTCTACATAAAAAGCAACATGAAAAAGCACTTCCCTCGAAAGAGCTGTTTACTCAACCGAGGCTGGCAGCCGCCCGCTCCGGCGTGCGGGAGCGCTGGAAGCTGGGGCCGGGCCGAGTGCGCCGCGCGGCCGACGTGGGCACCGCCGTGAAGCGCCGCGGCGGGAATTAGCGACAAACCTGGCGCCTGGCAGCGCTGGAGCGGCCGGCAAGGGCTCAGCCTCGGCCGAGCGGGCGGACTGTCCCCCAGGTGCCTTCTTGTCTGTACCCAGCTGTCCCACACGAGTGGGCCTGGCTTGGGACGCAGGCCACGGGCCACGGTCCTCTCATCTGGCGGGGCCAGAGCTGCTCACGGCTCCTGCTCTTCTTCTCTCTCACATTGAGCGGTGCCAGGCGCACAGAAGTCAGGCCAGGATAGCCGGCCCTTATGCGGCGCTGAAAACAGGATTTCCTTTGATCCATATTAAGTTTGTGCCTTCTTATTTCATCAAGAGCTGCCTCGCATTTAAGCCATGGGACGGAATGGAATTCATTATCTCTTGTCTCTTATCTTCTCTATTACTTTGCACTTTTCAAATTAAGTCATCTGACTCTTTTTTAACTTCATCTGGCAGGGCGTTCCCCATTCCTCCAAGCCGCGTCTTTAATAATGTTCTTGGGCTCCTCTCTGGCCTGCTCTCTGCAATGGCCATTCAGAAAGGAGGCAACCAGAGCCAAACACAGTACCTGCTGGAGCTGTAACACCAATCGATGTAATCCTAGTTTAATGCGTTCTGTATTATTCTTCCTCCCTTGTGGAGGCTTGTTCAAAGACAATAGTACCTTGTTAGCAGATAGTTAACCACAAGGGTGTCAGTCTTTGCAGCAGATGGGGGACAGAGCCGAGAAAGACGAGGACTGAGGAACACCTCCCCCTGCCTTGTGTGCGACGTGTCTTGCCAGAAGAAAAGAAACAAAGCCAGACAACCGCGCAGGTGGCCAGATGCTGATTGGTTGTGCGCTTTGCAACACTTGTGTTAAGAAAGTATAAAAAGAAGTCGGTTTGGAAATAAAGTTGTCTCACTCTGCACCCCAGACTGAGTCCGTTTCTTCACAAGGTGCAACAAATGGCGCCCAACGTGGGGCACGAAGACTAGCTGTCTCTCCGGTTGCACCGCCCAGCTGAACTCCCGGGAATCACGCTGAAAGGAAGCGTAAGGATCAAGCTGAAAGGAAGCTTACTTTGTGTGCACACTAAAAGCCTCTTGAAAGGAAAGAGGTAAGCGGCTGGGAACTATGGGTTCATACCTAATGAAGGAACAAAAGGACGATTTAGAAGCTTCTCCTAAAAACTTGAAACCGCAAAGAAAAAAATTAGGTGAAGAAGAGCTGCAAAAGGTTCTTGCATGGGCTTCTAAAGACGATCCTTCGGTGAATAGTAAGAATGTTTTTAATCTGGAAAGATGGGACCAAATTGGGGTCCGACTGTGGGATAGTGCCACGCGCGGTGATAAGGCTGCTGCTAACCTGTTGCCACAATGGCGAGTTGTACTCGAAATATTGAAATCTCATAGTGGGTTGCAGTCGAACATAAATGACGGGATCGGGGCCCCTGCCATCCCCTCCGCGCCTCCTTTACCTCAATCGTGTCCTGATGAGAATCAGAAAAGAAAACGTGCTGCAAAAGCCTTTGCGGTACTGCCACCTGATGAACAGGACGATGATCCTTTTGGTCCGGGTCCTATTGACCCTGGAAAGGAGCCAGACCTATACCCCCCGGATCCTCACGATAAATGGGCCTCAGTAAAACGAGGAGCAAAACAGGCGGGGGATGTGGGCATGCTGAAAGCCTTTCCCGTTATCTGTGCACCAGACCAGAATCCGCGTTGGGAAGGTTTGTCGTATAATCTTATTAAGGACGTGCGACGTACGGTGACAGATCATGGCCTTGGCGCACCATATACCACCCACCTTATACAATCTCTTTGTGATTCTTCGGTTTTTACTCCCCATGATTTTAAAACTTTGTTTCGCCTCATTATGACTGATATGCAATACACGATGTGGGAATCGAAAATGAGAGAGCTTGCTCGAGCTCAGGGGGAGGAAAACCAGCGGCTGTCGAAAAAAGGTCCTTTACGGGCTGTTACTGTGGACGTGCTAATGGGGGAGGGCGATCACAGTGCTACAACAGCACAAGCAGAAATCCCCCCTGAGGGCTTGCAACAAGTTAAGGCACTTGCTCTCCGCGCCCTTAAGGCCGTTCCGGAGAGTGGTAAACAAAGACAACCTTTTGTTAGCATAAGACAAGATGCGAATGAGCCATATATGAAGTTTTTGGATCGGCTTAATGAGGCTCTGGAGAAACAAATTGATAATGAACAAGCACGAAGCTACATTTTTAAGCAACTAGCAGTTGAGAATGCTAACCCTGATTGCCAGAGAGTTTTGCGGCCACTAAAGGATCCTACTATTGATGACATGCTAAAAGCATGTATTAATGTCGGTACCAAACAGTATGAATATTCACTGATGGCCGAAACATTTGCAACAATGTCTATGAAAAGGCCATGTTTTGCTTGTGGCCAATTTGGGCATATTCGTAAATACTGTCCGAAAACACAAGCAAACAAAGGAGCGCCTGGACTATGTCCGCGCTGCCACAAAGGACAACACTATGCTAATCAGTGTCGATCAAAATTTGATAAGGAAGGTCGACCGCTAGCCCCTTCGGGAAACTTCAAGCGGAGCGCGGCGGGGGGTCGCGCCATGACAGCAAATCACCCCTCAGAGCGGCCTCACCGGGAAGCAGCCGCCGCTTGTGCGCCAGCACAGGCGGCAGCGCCGGGGTGGACCTGGCCACCACAATAGAAGTGCTAATTACTGATACATCAGTTGTGCTAATTCCAACTGGTGTCCACGGCCCCCTGGGGCGAGGAATGGCAGCACTATTGATTGGGCGATTTTCAACAACGAGACAAGGGCTGTTTGTGTTACCTGCAGTTATCAACGCAGATTTCAAAGGAGAAATTAAGATAATGGTATGGACTCCGATACCACCCTGTACTGTGCCAATGGGAAGATATGGACGATATATTGATTGCTGCAGAGCAAAAGGAAACAGCAGAAGAGGCTCTGCATCAGATTACGCGAGCAGCATCAGCTGCAGGATTAAGAATTGCGGAAGATAAAGTACAGGAAAGTCCGCCTTGGCGATATTTAGGATGGAGAATTTCTGATCATCAAATTCGACCACAATCATTGACCTTAAAGACAGACATAAGGACTTTGAATGATCTTCAAAAACTTTTGGGAACTATTAATTGGATCCGTCCCTCCTTAGGAATTTCCACAGAAGAATTCACCAAAATGCAAAAGCGTTACGGAGGTCGTTCCAGTTGACTCAGGAACAAGCTAGACAAATCATACAGTCATGCCCAGACTGCCAGCGCATTTTACCAGTACCATCCATCGGTGTAAACCCTCGCGGTCTTTCTGTGCTTGAAATTTGGCAATCAGATGTAACGCATATCCCTGAATTTGGCAGATTTAAATATGTCTTTAATAACCTGGGGTAGAGGATATGCTTGTGTTTCTACAGGCTCAGGGCCAAGATGGGTACCTGCTCGATGGATTAAGCCTTTTTTAACACAGTCATCACCATCATCCACACCACCGTGACATCATCCACACAGCAGTGGATGCTGTCCCAAGCTAAAACCTACATATGGGTAATTCTGGCCAATCAAATTTGACAGGACATGTTATACTATCTAGTCCAGTAAATCCGTTTGTAACCTGTCTAGTAGGACAGCCTGTTGATGTTTGGCATATTTCGTTTATTGTTAGTGTGCCTGCTTTGTTTCTTGTTATGTGTTTAAGGATAGATCATTTAATTAAGTCATGGCTGTTCAAACAAAAACAAATAAAGAAGGGTGAGATGTGGAGGCTTGTTCAAAGACAATAGTACCTTGTTAGCAGATAGTTAACCACAAGGGTGTCAGTCTTTGCAGCAGATGGGGGACAGAGCCGAGAAAGACGAGGACTGAGGAACACCTCCCCCTGCCTTGTGTGCGACGTGTCTTGCCAGAAGAAAAGAAACAAAGCCAGACAACCGCGCAGGTGGCCAGATGCTGATTGGTTGTGCGCTTTGCAACACTTGTGTTAAGAAAGTATAAAAAGAAGTCGGTTTGGAAATAAAGTTGTCTCACTCTGCACCCCAGACTGAGTCCGTTTCTTCACAAGGTGCAACACTCCCTCCTTCGTACAATCTGACAGTTTTCCTGTTTTTTGAACCAGCTCTGCACATTGTGATGATGTCTTCATTGACTTTTTTTTCTCCCCAGATAGGTGTCAACCCAGTAAAACATAATCCCTGCATGTATGTACATACATATTTGTGTACAGTTCAAGGAGCTTTTTCCAAAGTGCAGTGTCTTCTGCTTCTCCAAGTTAGATCACCTCACCTTTTATTACCATTAAAAATACGAAATTTGGGACTTCCAGGAGATCTCTGGTTGCTTTGTCACGCTTTTTCTTTCCTTCCCCTGTTTCCCCATTTTGCAGAATTAGATGGCAGTGATTTCTCCGGCCTTCCCACCTCCATTTCCTTGCAGGGAATGGCGGGGCTGTCGTTCCGGATGTCTCTGCAGCGCTGCCTACAGCGAGGTCTCCATCTCAACCCGGGCTGCTCACTGTCACCCTCGTGCGTTAAGCTGTAAAGCACCAGTAAAAGCTGGTGCTGTTGGGGGCTGTCAGCACGGTTCCATCAGAAGAAATGGCAGAATGTTACCTTTGCAGCACAGAAACCTTTAAGTTTCTTCTCTGCTGTGAAGTAACTCATGCTTTAGAATAGGTTTGTATATATGTATACATAATACAGGTCTTCTGAGAGGAATAGTAAACTCAGTGAAGTGATGGCAGTGGGGAAGAAGCTATCATTAGGATTAATGATTTAGGCCCTGGATGCCAGGGATACTCAGAAGCCAAAGCCCTGGATGCAGACAAAGCCTGACACAACCCTGATTTTAACCATAACTCTAGTCTGATCCTATCAGAAAGTGATTAATGCAGAGAGAGGGTTATGTTGCAGGGGCTGGAACAGCTCCTGCAGAGCTGCACTAAGCCTGCACCCGCACGCAGCAGCTGCAGGGAGCGCCTGCGGCGCGGGCTTCAGAAGCCACAACACCTCCCTCCCGCGCCCATAAATTACACTTCGTAACTGCCTAAGAAGCAGATTCCGCAGCTGCTCAGGCCAGGGCCTCTCCAGTGCCCGTGTGCATCCTCAGCTGGAAGCACCGGTGCCGCTGCGGGCGCTGCTGAGCCCCGCGCGCACCGTGCCGTGCGGGAACGGTTCGAGGGCACGGGCCCTGCAGGAGCGCAAAGGGCCTCCCGTGGACCATGGGCACAGCTGCGGGCTGTGGGCCCACTGAGAGGCAGCTTGAGGCCATGAAAGCGCAAGGCCCAGAGATAAGGAAGCTAGAGAGTTGGTAATTAAAAAAAAAGGCATGGCCAAGTAAGCCCTTGAGCTCCACAGCGTCCTGCGATCTCTGGCTCTGGGAGGCGCAGACACCCCGGCTGCACTTCCCTGTGTAGAAACGCGGCGACAGCTCCTCGCAGCGAGGTGCGAAAACAGCTCAGGGAACAAAAGAAACTGTGCTACCCTCTATGCTGAATTTCTCTTCTAATAATTCCGGTTTTACCACAGAGTCCTAGCTCAAGTCCCATTAATTCCCAGAGTCTCTGAGTACTACCTGCAATATTCCCCGGGAAGAGCAGCAAAACCCTTTCAAAAGAGCATGTTTCAGGGGTGAGCAGATTATGGCGTGTATGTGTGTGCTCTTTCTTACAAGATTATGATTTGGGGGGAAAAAAAGGTAACCCAGCAGCAGTTTTTGTTTAGAGCCTCCTCCACTCTCCTTTAAAAAAGACAAAGGCGGCACACAGGGGATAACCCATTTAGTGAGACAGAAGCAATTCCTTTAGCGCTGGATTCAATTAGCAATAAACACACGCAGACGGTTCCTGCTGAGCCAGACCTATCCGCACGTATGGATGTTTCAGGGCTTTCTTGAGAGGAAGACCAGGCTTGGTGAGTGCTGTGCTCAGGCCGAGTGCTCCCTTTTGCCGTACTGTTTGGTAGGAAGACTGCCTCGTAGTCATTCACAGTGCTGTGCTGATGCACTCTTTGGTGCACTCTAATGTACTTGAGGGCACAAGTAATCGTTTGAATTCTTTGCCTGTGCAATTTTAGGTCAGTCACATTTTCTAGTGCTTAAACCTACAGAGATTGCCCTACGGATCCCAATGAATTGGCAGCCGCTTCTAGCAGCACAGGCAAAATCCCTTTAAAAGAAGGGAGCCTCCAAGCTGGGAGGCACCTCTCCAGGAACGAGGCTCCCAGGCAGACGGATCGTCTCACGTGTTGATGCAAATACCACATTGCACGGTCGGGACAACACACAACAAGTACTCTGGGCTCTCTGAGCAGCTGTTTGATGCGATCCATCCTTTCTCTCCTTCCTTCTGCCTGCATGCAGAAACTGTGGTTTGTTCCTTCTTCTCTCTTGCTGCACGCTTGGAAAAATAAGGGATGAGGGCTTGAAAAACATGCTGCAGAGCAGCCACATTAGCTGCCCTCAAGAGCCACAAATAGCCCTATTATTCTTCCAGAATATTTATATTACAGTAGCGCCTAGGGGCTGCAGCAAACAGCAGGGCTGTGCAAAACCAGGCTGCGTGCCAGGCACGGTATCAATGCATGTTAACACACGGCCCCGCTCGGTGCGCCGGGGCTCCTCACTGCAACCTCCCGCACGTGCCGCAGAATTAAAGACTCTTCCCGCTCGAGTGCTCCTGTGAGACAGGGAGGTTCCAGATATCCCTCTCCCTGCAGCTCCATGCGGCTCTCATAGGTAATCAGTGCAACAAAACTCCAGGAGAGATCTTTTTGTAAACACATATCAGCGTTCCCTCTCAAATCTATGGAAAAGTAAGTCGATTGGACACACTCAAGCTCTCACAGCTTTCACCTGCCTACTGTATCCTCGTACAGATGTGGTTGCTTTAACGAAACCTGCTTGGGTAGCTAGCTCCAGGTTGTGCTAGAAGTGGGGAGCACGTCTGTAACATCTGCTAAAATTATCACGTATTTTAGATTCACGCTGCCCCCTTTGACGCCACCTCGGCCACTGGAGGGGCTAAGGGTCGCGGGATTAGCGCCAGCAAGGTCAGTGCTAATTAACACTTTGGCTAATCACAGCGTTAAGTGCTTCCAGCCGCGGGCAGCATGCAGTGCTGGCTTAGCCTGCCCTATGTACAGTGCAGAAGTACTGGGGCTTTCGCAATCTTACAACAGCGCATGCATATACATATACATATGCATATGCATATGCACATACATATACATTGCATACAATAGTGAACTCCACACTTAACTTTCCAGCAGTCGGGCATGTTTTCCAGGAGCACCCTCCAGTGCTGGTCCGCCTGTTCAGGCTGTACGTACGGACAAGGAGAGGCCCCCATTCCCGCAGGGTGGCCCTCGAAGGGGCACCGCGGTTTGGTTGCTGCCACGTGGCAAATGGGACCCTTCTCCTCCTGGGCGGTGCGTGGGCCAGAGGGAGCGTGAGCGGGGCGGCCTCGGCTCTGGGATGGCTGAAAAGGCAGACAAACAAGCGCCAAACAAACAGGGACAAAAGGAAGGCCCCAAGAGCAACAAGAAAGCAAGCAAAGCCCTTCAGCCTCCAGATCCTAACTATCTTGGATCACCATCTCCTAGTGCTGATCTGACAAGTGTTACAAATGCCAAGCCTGCACCCTTCTCCCCGCCAGTGATTAATGTGCTACAGCCTTCCTGAAAGCTTAAAGAGCTCTCCCTCCGGGCCCCAACATTTGATAGAGAAATGAAGCCTGGCGATTAATAATTCCCGGGGCTGCGCTGTTGTTTAATAACTATCCTGCCAGTGCGGGCTGGCGAGGGCGCGGACGTGCAGCGCGGGAGCAGCTGGGCCTCGCGGAGCCCTGCACGGATCGCCGGGCTCCCCCTCTCGCCAGCGCTGCCTCGGGGCGCGCCGGGCCGCCAGCCCGCGGCTGCCCTGCGGGGAATGTTTCCTCCTTGACGCTCAAGAGAACAATTCCTTACCCGGGGAAAATTGCATTTAAGAATAAATGGAAAAGCATCAATCAGCTAGGAAAATGTATTCAGCTTCTTGGATCTCTGGAGAGAAAGTAATTTTTTTATTTTATTATATTTAAGTAGGACTGAAGGCCACGGTTTGATTTTTTTTAACTAAGATAACTCAAAAGATAGCACTGTAGCATTTGCATATAAACTGTTACCTTTTCTCTCTATAGAGACAGTATTTTTCATTAAAGTGAAATCTTGCATATTTACAGAGATGTGCCAGCAGATACCTGTTAGGAGAGACAGATATGCCACATAGTACAAGAAATTACAGGGCCTGTTCGGGGATGATTTGTATAGTTTTTAAACCTGTTCTGCAGTGGGATTTCCAGGTGGGCTGCTTTAAATCCTGAAGGGAGGCTTGAGAATTCTTGGAAAGACCAAATTGAAAACGCCTTTCCTTTGAGGAGGGGCCGCTTCCCACGAGTGTCTGGAGGCGCCAGCAGTTGCTGGGCAGGATCCTGCCCCTTCCCACCCTGTCGCAGGGAGCCCAGGGCCGAAGCTTCCCGCTTTGCCCCCGCAGAGCCCAGGTGCTCCCGGGCATCTCCCCTCTTTCTGCCACTTGCTGCCTGCAAAACTCTGATAAAATCCCATGCAGCAAACACTTTTAATGAGATCCCCCCACAAACGTGTCTGAGGAGATATTTCTGCATTATGAGAAAGATTATGAATTTTATCCGAGGGGGTAAATAACCTAGTGAATGAAATGTGCCATTGCTAGGCCGTGAAAGAAGAATCCATTATATCACCTTCTCCTAATGGGACATTATAACCGATGGGGGTTTATTTCTGCAGTCATGCAAGCTCTACCATGTCCCATAACTCACTGCCGAGCGCAGGAATTCAGCCTTTGCCCATATCATTACATGAAGATGAAGTGCTAGTGCTGCTCTGAATTACATTTCTATTCATTTCGCTCATTTTTTTAAAGTATTTGCTTCCCATACACAAATTGTTACTATTATATAAAGATTCACTAAGGCACCTTGCTGACAATTTTTTTGAAAAAATTTCTCTCTTTTCCCAGAATTAATAACAAAATGCAAATCAGTAGCATTCGCTTTTTTTTTCTCCTTTCTACTTAATGCAGTGCTTGAATAACAGAGCATTTAAAGATTTACAATACATATTAATGACATTTAAACTCCCTTTAGAGTAAATAGGCCTTTGTTTTTCTGCTTCTCCCACTTCTATACGTGCCTTGTCATGGCCATCTCATCTCAGGCTGTCTTCTGTTCTCCTTACTTTTCAGTTGGCAACAAAAGCCATCTCCATACTTCAAGAGAAGGGACTCAGGTCCCTTCCCGCGTGCGGCTCCTGGCTCCAGGCCATGGATAAACACAGGCTGCTCTCTGGTAAACGCCTTCTCCTGCCCAACGCCACTGGGGCTGCTTTAGGCTG
This sequence comes from Tinamus guttatus, assembly GCF_059628265.1. Lineage (NCBI taxonomy): Eukaryota > Metazoa > Chordata > Aves > Tinamiformes > Tinamidae > Tinamus > Tinamus guttatus. The sequence continues at coordinate 3,645,393 of NW_028288731.1, forward strand.
TGTCCTTGCTAACCACAACCAACTGCTGCTCACTGAGTCACCCGAACAGCAGTTTCTGCAGGTGCTTTACCCAGTTTTCCTGCTTTACCCAGTTTTAGCCATTGGCTGCACTCGCATTTATTTTGTTTTGTCAGTGGCACTGCTCAATTACTGCTTTTCATCTGATGGTTGAGAGACAGGCATCTTGTATTGAAAAAAAAAATAAATAATTCCCTAAGTTATCTACCCCCAGACTGCATGTGCAAGGAATTTAGCAAGCAGCATCTTCCTGGAACCCAGCAGCACTTCAGCCTTGTAACAGGTCATGTGGTGGCAGCAGGACCAAAGGGCCCTGCGAACCGAAAGGACATGAGCCCCAGGGCAGCTTCCCCCTTCTCCAAGGAGCCCTCCCGAACCCGCTGCTGGCGGAGGCAGGGCCGGGGTGCCTTTCCCTGTGGCTCGGGAAGGGCTGGGCAATGGGCAGAAGAGAAGCCCGAGGCGCTGCCAGCAGCCCTGCCCCGCCGGAGCTCTCCGGGAGTGCCCAGAGCCAGCACTGGGTGGCAGGCGAGGACAGCGCTTAGCTGCTCCCACCGCTGCAGCCTCCTCCTCCTCACCGAGGGCAGGCTCCCAACGGCCCAGCCCTGGGGTGCAAGAACCCCTGCGCTCCCTGTGACCCGCAGCCGGGGCAGCCTGCACATACTGGCTCCCACTTTGCCCTCTTCAAACCTGAGGTAGGAACAACAGCGCCTTTGAGAGGGAGAAGCACGTCTGGAATTTGTCTGGGCAGCTGATCTCGGTGTAATTTTAGAGAGGAGGACTCTGGTAGTGCCACACATGCACTGGCATCTCCTGCACCACCTCGCTGCGTGACAGGGAACAACCAGGGAGTCAGCAGCCTTATCCCCCACGGCAGCAACCACCACGACCTTCCCCGGCACCAGTAAGGGCAGGAGCAACCTGCAAGGTGCTGCCCTGCACGTGGAGCAGCCCCATCTGTTCCTGGGCGCAGGGATGTCTCCCCAGTTCTGGATGTTTCATGACACAGTGGCCGTGTCCCCTCTTTTCTGGTGCCATGTTACAGTCCGGTCACCTTGTCCCCTCCTAAGCCTTCCTAGCAAGTGTCTGCAGACCGTACTAAGACCCAGGCCCCGTCTGAATGCATAAAATGCTAATCTCATTAGATTTCTCATTTTCAGTATAATATTGTCACAGAGCTATGCACCGCTGCCGCAGATTAGCAGGCTTGCCAGAACGATGCCCCACTAATGAGTTAATCCAAATACTGCTCAAATCCCAAATCAGATTTAAAGGCATCTAGACAGAGGACCCGCCAAGGATGGGCGAGGGGGCAGGGAGAGGGGCAGCCTTGTTTTCATGGAAGAATTTGCTGATTAAGTGAGAAGAGGGAAAGGGGGATAGAGGGGAGACACAAGCATGTTGTTGGTTTTTTATTTTTCCCTCAGTAAGACAGTTATCGTGTGTGTGCAATAACCCAGATGGGCCTAGAGGATTGATCTGCAGTAGCACATACATCTGTGTAGAGAATCAGCCTTTGCCTTTAGAGAGAGACTCTTAGCTACAGAAATCGGCAGGTAGCAAAGCCACCATTCAGCATGGAGTGTTTGGAAGGTCTGAGCCCTTCACGGCTCTGAGCTTGAGTCACTGCAGCCAGGAGCTCAGAGAGGGAGGGAAGGGGAGCTCCCCATGTGCTTGTTCCTGATCCTTTCGGTGCCCCAACATGCCAAGGAGGTGCACAGAGGCTCAAAGGCGCTAAGGAAGCACGCGTCTGCTCCTGCCTGCGCTCCGAAGAGGTTCATCAGGCGCCTCCGAGCAGAGCTGGCAGGGAGCATCTTCCTTCCTTTTTTGCTTAAATTGCTTGTTTGGACTGGAAAATACTGAATTATTGAAACTGAAAATTTTCATGGGCTTCCTTATGCAGTCAGTAAGGAAGAGGCCCCCTTCAGGATGGAATTCCTTCTGGAGCCCAAGGAAGCGGATCGAGGCTGGCAAGCAGGAAGCCTTCCTGGGCTATGGGAGAGCAAGGTCAGGGCACCTCAACCAGGGCTCCAGACGCTCGTCTTCGCAACAGTAACTTCACTCATCTTTCATAGACTTCATAAACGAACTCTCAAATGTCTCGGCTCTTCTTCATGCAGAATAAGGAAATGCATTTTGCCCTTTTGCCACCTTTCCCAGGAGTGGCTGGAGAGCTGCGCCGCTTGTCGTTGCATTTATTTCGTCCCCGTGGACCCAGCGCTGTAGGTTTTGCTCAGGAAAACTGCTCGCTGCCGGTAACGGGACATGTTCTGCGCAGCGCGGGGCAGGTCTTGCACCCGATGAGGAAACGCGGGAGCGCAGCAGCGGCCTCGCGCCGGGCAGAGCAGCGCAGCACGTTGTGTTGATAGAACTGTCTCCTTCCACAGGCTGCCTTGGCTCTTGGTTCCTGCACTCACAAACAGGTCCCAGCTTCGCGCTGCAGCCCGGCTGCGAGGGCCGCGCTCCCGTGCGCGCGAGGGGCGCCCGCTCGAGACGAGGGCCGCGCCGCCCCGCCTGCTCCCTGCTAACAGGGACTAATAACGATAGTAATCACGCTTTGCCCGCTCGCCTCACCCCGGGAGCGCGGCAGCAAATTGATGATCATTCCTCATTGTGAGTTATGACACCGGCACATCACCTCACCCCTGGAAGAAAGCAGCACCTGTCAATCCTGTTAAAACAGCATGGGGAAAAATGAAAGCCCTGCCGCAGCCGATGCGATTCCCCGCTGGCTCTAATTACCCAGACGGGAATTCTGCAATTGCTTCCTCCACCAAGTCCTGCTCTGCAGTCTGCGGACCTTGGCGAGTGCTCCCCTTTGTACGCCTGCTGCCATCGACTAGATTGGGTCCCTAATGAGTCTTGACACTAACGCCACCAGGAGACAGCGCAATTACACATCTGCCTCCCATTCAGAGCCAACCTGGCAGGAGATGACCTGGGACCTCACACCCTTCTGCCCGAAGGCCGCGCTTATGGAGCGGCGGCGGCGGGGCCGGCTGGTGGCCCCACGCGCCCACCAGCTCCGCGCTTCCCGCGGCCGCAGCCGCTCGGCATGGCCCCATCCACGCCGCGCGCTCAGCTGGACACAGAGGCTGCGGAGAGCAGAGTGCTCTTGGAACCGAAACCCAGCAAAAACGAGCAAGGAAAAGGGAAGGCACTTCCATTCACGTGCTGGAGAGCTCTCACGCACGCTCGCTGCCTGTTAGGTGCCTAACAGTGTGTGCAACTCAGGCTGCTTCATAAACGGGGGCGGGCGGCAGGACACCTCCTTCTGTGATTGCTGCGCTGCCTGCAGTCCAGGTGTGAAAGAGACCGGAGCTACCGACTGAACTGTGAGCTAATTACAACAAGAAGCAGATGTTGTCTGCTAACGAGGATGCACGTCCATGAAAAGCACCGTAGCTGCTGAGGAATAAGCGCGTTCTCCACTCCTTAGGGGAGCAGCAGTTTACAAAAGATGCCTCGTGCCCGTGTTGCTGCAGCATCTGAATAGCTCTCAGGCAGGGCTATGTTTGCTCCTGTCAAGAGCCCTGCAGAAGGAAAAGCACGAGCCCCACTGAGCAGCTGGGAAGGGGAGGCAGAGGCCCAAGGACACACATGGGGTCCAACCAAAGCACAAACCAGGCCCAAATCACCATGCTGCCACTCCAGTGCTTTACATACAAATCCGTTGTTTGCCTCATGCCAGTGACTCTCAAGCCAGCGATTCACGTATTGTTCAACCCGTTTTCACTGCGTTACTACGGTAGCGGTAGCGTAATGGCCTTTTTCTGTTAACCTCCCTGCTCTGTGGGTTCCCCTCAGGGCCTTTAAGTGTTCTGCCTCCCAGCTGTCTACGGCGAGGGGTAGGACGTGCCCCTTGGCCACAGAGGGTTCATCTGGCCTTGGAGGAGCCCCCTGCTCTTTCCCCCGGGTCGCAGGTCCCTGCTGTAGCCCCCAGCTGTGCCCTATTTCCCCTGCGTTACCCCTTGCACACGTGTCCTGCTGACCCCTCTGCACGTCGTGTGCTGCCCCTGGACAGCGTTTCCCCGCGGCGCTCCGGGGCTGCCCTCAGTGCAAGCAGGCTCCCTAATTGCAATGCTTACTTGTTATTACAGCTTAGCACCAGGGAGAAGGACTGGAGTATTTATCTCTGGTGCACGCCACCGGCAGCAGTTACAGCGCAGATCATTTCAAGGATCATTTCAACCCTTTGCATCCTATTCCCCCGCAAAATTTGGTGTAAAAATAGATGTGCTTTTCAGAAAACAACGGCTTATTTTAATCCCACTAATTGCTATTTCCCTTATTTACAGAGATGCTCTGAACCACATCATATCTTGCAAAATTTTGAGGGGCAAGAAATTTTGCAGAAAAAGCATTACAATGTTGCAGGTGTTCCTATTTTGTAACCTGCAGCACAAACCACACAGCACTTGCAGAACATAGAAAGGAGCAATAATTTCAAGTGGCTTGGGGAACTCCTGATCGAGTTCTTTCTTTTTATTTTGCTCTCCAGTTTTTAGAGTATTATTTACTGTGGCATTCAATTAAGAACAAGGGCTTACTATAGCAACCATGGCAGTGAGAGGTGCTATTCACACACTGCCTCTGAGATGCAAGCTTTTAAGCCCCTTCTTAGCAACACTTGTTGATAAACCTATGGCACATGTGCTGGGTGGTTTATTACGAGTAACTTGCACAGTAAATTAATTCTGCAGCAACCGCATTGCTTAAGGTGCTTCCCTTTCCCCGTGACTTTAATTTCCCAGAATTAGCACGCTCATGAGAACAGCTCTAGTAATGTACAAAGACATCTTCTTCGGACAAGGATGGCAGGAGAGGATCTGAGAGGCGGCAGCTTTTCCTGCTGCCACAACGTGGCAGCAGAAGCTCCTTGCGATTCCCAGCGCCGGCGTCTTCCCGGCGCTCCAGCTGCGACCTTGCCATCAGTCATTCCAGGGGACCCTCTCTCGTGCGGCATCTGCCAGCTGTCAGCATGGGACTCCAGGGAAAATTATAGAAGATTTCTGGAAAATTACAAGGGGCAGCACAAGGGAGGATTTGATTTGTTCGTATTTTCTCATTACCAGAGGAGTTGCTGAGCTGCCCGTGGTTTGCCAGTTTCTGGACTCCCCCTTGCCCCACTGTTTCCTGTCGTTCTCCTGCAGTCCTACACTTCACTCTTTTACTTCCTTCCTCGCCATCCTGTTTCACATACTTGACTTTGCCAAAACCTTATACTCCAAAAGCAACAGCAGCCTGCAAAGAGATAACTCACCTCCTCTCAGTTCCTAGAAGGACCATGCTAGCCTGCTCAAATCCATTCCGCGGGATTGGGAGAGCCTCGAAAGCATCCAGGGAAACAAATCCACTCCCCCTCCCATCCTGAGACCTCGGCTTTGTTTACAGGTGCTGAACAGGATCAGTCAGGACCTTCCTGCACAAGTTTCCTTCCTCCAGCTGCCTTCCGTGTCGAGGCAGGGAGCCCTTGCAGCCCCTTGCGCGCCGGGAGGAGCTGCGGGAGCAGCTGGGGTTAACCCCGGCCAGATTCCTCCCTTTGGAACAGGCCTCTTGTCTGGGCTCCATGCTAAGTGCAGGTCAGAGCACACTCCCTGCAGACCCTGCGAGTAATTCAGTTTTCACATTCCCACCTGCTTCCCTTACTGGTTAGAACATCACAACAAATATATTTAGAGTTCCTGCAGATTTGGTATTCAGGATTCTCACTCTCTCATCGATTGAGGTATCGTTGAATTCAAGCTGGCAGCGTTCCACGCTGCAGGACAGAAGTGCTGATCACGGCATCCTCATTTCTTATCTCATTATGGGCCACATTTTTAACTGATGTATTCAGCTCTATTCCCCATTTCATGTCCTAAAATCAGGCTGTTACTGCGGTCAGTACCTGCTTCACTGCCTACAGGGTAGCTATTCTGGGGCAGTAGCTGATGCAGCTGCTCTGTGCATAGTGCTCGTACAAGGAGTTAGGAAAACTGTATGCATACACAGTATGCATGTTCTACCAGCAAGAGGTACCATGAATTTAGGGAAGGGTATTCACTTTCCATAGAAGCCAAACAGTCCTGGCTGGCGGCTCCTGGTTTGCATTAGTTATCCAAGCCATGGCTGCAAAAAGTGCTGGAACACATGTAATGAAGGGCCTGAGTGACTGGAATTGGGAGCTGCCGCTTCGAGCTTCAAGGAAGCTCCAGGGAAACAGGGCCCCAGAGCCGGCCTGAGCAGAGCAGCGGCTGGAGGCCTGACTAGACTGTTTCCAACCTTTGGTCAAAAGTCATGGGTGATTTTAAGTGAAATGATGTTGCACAAATTGTTTTAATTAAAAGAACCCTATTTTCTCCTTGAGCAGAACCATACCCCAGATAGCAACAACGCTGATGAGAAAACAAACTGGTGTCTTGTTTGCCAGTTACCTGAGCGTCACATCGACCTTTCTTAGCACCAATATTCCGTAGGAGTTGGCTACATTCACTCAGACTTTTGTAGCCTGATTTATTAATGATTCTCTTAATCCAAAAGCTGGAAATTTCGCTGAATTGCTTCAAAAAGGTGTTAAGTTTTATACTTTGGCAGCATAATGCCAAACAAGAAGTGTAGCCAGGGCCTCATTCATTAGAAATCACACTACTCAGCTCCAACGTGTCTATTGGTGTGCTAGTTTGCAAGACTTTATTTTAAGCTGATATTTTCCAAAGTCCCACAGTATTTTAAATACTTTGCCCCAATATGGTCTGATTACTGCTAAGTGGGGAGCCGCTGCCAACAAATTTCATGCGGGCTGGGTTTAATCTCCGAAAAGGCCGAAGGAAGAACATTACAAAAGGCTTCTACTGCGCCGTCCTTCAGCTGAAACCATTTGGCAAGCCGCAGGCGGGCTCGCTAGCCACGTTACACTCCTTGTTGCTCCTCTCTCCTATTCTGCTTAGCGTAAACTCAAGGCTCTGCTTCCTGAGCTGGAGCCAGCAGGAACTGTGCATCACCCATGGCTGGGGCCTGTGAAAGCTGTGGCGTCCCAAAGGGTTTAGCACGCTGGCCTATCACCTGGAGTCCTTCCAGGGCCGGGTTAACTGTCCCCCGGCTCTTGATACTCTAGTTTTTGGCAACCCCATAGACGTCAGAGCACCCCTGTGCACAACTACAGGACCAGCTCAGTAGAAAACAGAGCTGTAGCTGCTGTCCTTCAATAAGGCAGAAAAAAACAAGTATCAACAAGTGCTCAGAGGAGTGACAGAGGTGGCAGAGGCTCAGGAGTTTATATGGAAGCTTCATATTAAGAAATTGTTGGAAAAAGTACACCTGACAGACTGCAGAAGAGCTGAATGCAGGTGCTTGCCCGGTTCGCCAGGGGAACGCCCTCCTCCCAAGCACCCTCCCCGGCAGTGCCCGCAGAGGGAACTGCAGCCTCTCGCTACCCCGTGCTTTGCCGGTTAGGACTTTCTCTGTGCTTGAGACAAGGGTTCAAAGCTCCTCATGAAGCCCAGTTGGTGGCGGCGAATGGGATCAGGGTGGGTGAGAAGCGTTTTGCAAATAGGGTGTTGGGAAAGGAAGAGCTTGCACCCCAGCTCTGAGGAAGGAGCAGCTGTTTGTGAAGCCGATGTGAGCAGATGTCTCCTTCGGCAGCACTGAATCGCAGTCTAGAAAGGGGCACAACTTGCAGCACGCATCTGTCTGCAGCTTGGGGCTCCTGTGAATCTCACTCTGAGCTACCTAATCCTCCCTAGATATTGCAGAGAATAGGGACCTCCTGCAGGTCTGCGGTTTACAAGCTCTAAATACCTTGTGGCTCTGTGTCTTAGAAGCTGTAGGATATGGTTTGGCTTCATAGTTTTATACTCTTAAACACATAATTCTCTGATCTGTAGTGTGATGGCTTTTACCCAGCGTGGTCGGGTTTGGAAGGCAGCTCCTGAGGAGAAGATGCTTCGAGCCAAACAGCCAATGCTGTGGCAGAACTGGGCTCTCAACAGGTAGCTAGTAAGGGTCCCTCCCAGGCCCTCTGCCCATCTGTTCACAACCCTCTGAGCTGAAAGGGCATCAAAAAGTCCTGGCTCATAATAGCATCCCAAAGGCAAGTGAGCTGGGAAGCTACGAAGCATTCCAGCTCATGAGCTTGTGAGCACAGTCACCCGTTCCCAGCCTTGCTGATGCCTGGGTCGGAAGGGGCCCGTGGGCAGAGCAGGGCCTCTTGCTGTGACAAGACTTTTGCCCAAGGCCACCAGTTAGATGAGGAACTGGAGCAACCAAATTTAGTGGGATGGCCCCTGGTTTTCAAGGGCTTGCAAATAGTGATTTTTTCAAACCAGCATCTGAACCAGAAAACCGCATGAATATTTTATTTGGACTGACCCAAAGCCTTTGTTTTTAAATCCATCTTTGTGCCTCCCCCCCATCCTGGCTGAAACAAAATCTCCCCACGTTGTTCCTTAGTACTCATGTGGGCCCAGATGGAATGTTTTGTTTTCAAGGACTTGTACGGGAAGCAGAAGAAATGAAGCTTAGATTCACAGGGGAGGCAGAGGAGGCTGTCTCCAGGTTCGGGGCCCTCAGCAGTGGTTAATGCACTTCCCTCAGGAGTCTTCTCTCAAAAAGGAATTACTAATGGGGACAAGGAGAACCCCAAAGCTGTCTGCTGAGTGCTTGGGTGACAAATGGCTTCCTCAGCAGCCCTCCTAGCTCCCCCCTTTCTGTCACTCTGATGGGTAGTTCTGGGATAAAACAAAACCACAGTTTACTATTTAGCTATATTTACTATTTAGCTATATTTACTGTTTAGCTTTATAGCCTAACAAGTTACGTGAGGGTAACTGCGTGAATGAAAGTGGATCGTGGCTGAGTGCATCAGTGACAGAGCTGGGCTCCCCTGTGCTCCCCCTGAAAGGCCCATTGGCACAAAACAAACTACCTGGGGCCCAAACAGAAGCGGCAAGAATAGGAACTTCTGCATAAAGAGAACTGGTTACAGGAACAGAAAGTTTCTTTCTCAGAGTTAAATTTCAAATGTTAACTAGGCTAAGTCAGTGGTTAGTAGAAATTCCCTTGCTGTGAGAATTGTTTTCCTGCACTGAAACACTTGGGTAGTGTCTAAGTGTCCATTTCCCCTGTTTGCCTACAGGTCATTTCTGCCTGTCTCCAATGGCAGTTCTCTCCAAACCTTCCATCTCGGGACAAGGCTCATTCCAGTAATTCGGATCCTTTTCCCGGCTGTGGTGACATTTTGTGGTGTAGCTTTGTCTCCCGTTAGACTTCCCAAGGAAAGCCAGTGCTAATGCCAGGTTTGGAGACAATACTGTCCCTCCGTGGACTGTAATATGAGGCTGCAAAGCAAACTTTGCTTTCAAACAGCCACAACAAAATAACAAATCCGCCCCTTCATTTTCTACACTCTATTTTCCTAATTAGGTGGGTGGGAGAACAAATGTCCACATGCAGAAAGTAGGTGGGCACAGGCTGGATAGATCCCATGCTCCCAGTTCTTGGCATGGAATAGCGCAGCCATTATCCCTTCTAAATGTCAGGGAACTAGCTCCAACTCTGTGAGGTGCCAGACACCTGCTCCCACTACTCCCAGCTTTGCCTTCTGCTGTTGCATCTCTCACTCGCAGCCCTTGGTGTAATTCCACTCTGCACAAATTGAGCCGTAAGTGCCAGGAAAAGTGGGATTCTTAGTGCTTTTCGGAGGCACAGGCCAGGGCAGCGACAGGCCCACGAGGAGGGACCCAGCTGCCGCTTGCAGGAAGAGCTCCCACTCAGCAGCGAGGCTGCAGGCTGACAGGAAACCAGCAGAGGGTTAAAGCAAGATGGGGCCTTGCGGGAAGATGATGTGAAATGGATTTAAGGATTTCTTTTGTAACCAAAGGCTGCACAAGAGCCGCAGAAGGTTACTGAGAGAAGATGGAGGGCTCTCCTCTCTGGCGTGTGTTGATGCTGAAGCAGCTGCAAGAGGACCAGGCTGTCACCCCTGCTGAGGGGCAGGGTCGGAGCAGAGGCGAGGGAGCTCCTCAGTGTTCTCCTCTTTGCTGCTCCCTTGGGCAGACGGCTCCTGGGGTGCCCGGCAGTCACCCCACAGCTGTCTCGCATGGACTGTGAGTGAAGCAGCCCATGGCCGGGGCCGCGCTCACGCTGCCCGCCAGCTCCCTGCGAGTCACGGAGCTCCCGAGAGGCACCGGCCGCTCCGCCGCGGCGCGGCGAGTCAAGCAGGTCACCGCAGCAGCAAGTGACATGGACGGGGGACGGAGGCAGCCAGCACCCTGCTCTCCAGCTCAGCACGTGTCTCCACCTTTGCCACAGAGGTAGCAAGGCTGTCCAGTTTTCATGGAGGCAACAATAACCTGCAACACTTCAAATGACCCAGTTAGGGAAAGCCCTGCGTACCACAGGCATGTATCTCATACTTAGCCACTAAAAGAGTGGCCCCTCCTGGAGACAGTGCAGAGCAAAACTTCTCTTGCACTTGGGGACCTGCAACATCTGAGGAAAGCGAAATGTTTTTTCCGTAGCACAGCCCTTCTCCCCACGCCGTGCTGCTCTGGAGGCTGCCCACTAAAGGCACCAAATAACATGCCAAGCAAAACACTCCCCCTTTTGTGACTACTGAGTGGTTTCCCTGGCGAAGAGAAGTAATGCTCTCCCAATACAACCCATCTCTCAACCTCATGCTTTCACTAATGACAGACCAGTTCTCCCCAGGAGTGGACCTCAGAATAGGTCCTCATCACAGCATGCTAATGCAGAGGAGGAAATGCACTGACTGGCACAGAAACAGAAGAATATTCCCTGACTACTTTCCACCTCATTTCCAACCTCATATGACTCCCCCATATGTCAGCTCGGGTAGCTGTGCTCACTATTCCATTTTCTGTAGAACTGGTGAGAATTGACTTGGAAGCTTTTATGTAGGAATTTAGTCTTTCCCTCTGAGGATCATAAACATTAATCAAACCATACACTGCAAGATCATTATTTTTAATTGATATTGCATAGCATCTAGCAATTCCCAACCAAGTTAGAGAACTACAAGCAATGTACAGCAGAGCAAGGATACTGTCCTTCAGGAGGCAACAGGCGAACAGATGGAGTGGGATCATGAGAAATGGTGTAGATCTCAGCCACATTGTGAGCCTTATTTATTAAAGAACAAGGCGCTTTATGGGGGAGCGTGTGTTTTATTGTATGTTTTTTTAAGGAAAATCGTTACTGGAAACTGCAAAACATGTGCCAAGCACATCTTTCTCTTACTAAATATCTTACTTTCTTACCTCATATACCTCTTCAAAACACATTGCTATGGGTTGGTATCTCTCTGAAGGAAAAATCTGGCAAACATTACTGAGAAGATTAACATCTAGTATATAAAATAACATTAGACATTAAGTAGCTGTATAAGGAAAGGAGGAGAGAGACTTGCCTAACCAGATATCAGGAGGTCAAAATCTGGTCCCAGATAAGGAGTCTGAAACAAATCCATTTACATTAGCACTAACCTGATGTCAGCAAGTTAAATGAGCTCAGAGCCTGCAAGCCAAACAGGCCGAACACTCGCTGTCTTGCTGCTTGGCTGTCGCGAGTCTCATTGTTGGGAGCCATGTGGATTTCCACTTCTGGAGTATTAACTTCTTTTCAGCCAGCAGAATCCACAGGGTCTGTTTGTCTTGGAATCAGAAAGTGCCAGCTGTCTACTTCACCCAGTACGAATAAATGCAGATTTACTGTTTCAAAAAGGCTTATAAAGAAGGATGGTTGTCTGAAGCCAGAAGCAACCTTTTTAATCTCCATGGGCAATCTCCAGATTTATTTTCCTTTTAAGCTACCTGTGGCCTAAAACCAGAAGACTGCACGAGGATCACTAAAGATCAACATTCAGGGAGACAGAAAAAGAGAGATCCAAGCTGAAGCTATCGAAAAGTTTGCAGGTCGTGTTTGCATTATGTGCTGGCTTGGAGAAGTGCCCAATACCAGCTTATAGAGGAAGCATTAGCATCACCAATTGTGCTGTAAACATCAGGAATAACCCAGGGACCTTCCTGAGATTGTTGTGCAGTGGCTAGGGAGAAGGGAAGAAGAGGGAAGTTAGGGCAATGGAGAAGGAAGAGGAAGACATAAATGGATGGAAAGGGGATGACTGCCTTGGATTTCAGGGGTGAAGTCAGACCGAGGTAAGAGCAGCTAAATCCTGTTCATGTTATCTATGCCTCTGCCCACAAGTGCACACCAGCATTTTCGCTGTTTGCATACAACTTCAGGTTTGGACACAGAATCAGAGAGGCTCTAAATGCTTTGGTTCTAAAATAGATCATTCCCCTCCAGAAAGAAAGGAAGGGAGGGAAAAAAAGGCTTCTCATGCAAGAATTCAGTTCAAAAGACTCTTCAGGCTGACACAAGAATCACAAATTTGAATGACTGGGAGAGGAAACTCAAGAATAGCTCAGATCACCACAGACCTGAATCCATCAGGTCTCACCCCTGGGAAACCAGATGTGCTTCTGGCTCCATCGTTTACTCCTCTCACCCAATCCTCCATCCGTCTCTTGCAGTTGCGCCGTGGCTTCTCTCCTGGCTCTGGGACACAGTCTTCAGGCAGTTTCTGCTGTTCTCCAGGACACTGTATCCAATACACACAGTCTCACAGAAGAAAAAAGAAGGAAGAGGATCTCCTTTGCTAGAAAGCCCCAGTGGCAGCTGCCTAGCATGGCAGCCCATGACAGCATGACCCAACACTTGGGCATAGGGAGCAGCAGTTCAAATCCTCCTTCTCTTTATGCCTCCAGCAACAGTTGTCTCACTCCAAAATTCATGAAGGAGAAAAAACCTAAGAACACACCCTGGTTTGGTCTCAAACTCCAAACACAGCTGCAGACACAGCTCTACATTTAAAACAAGCCCAACTACCTCGAGCTAGCTATAGAGGTGGGCCTTGCAGAAAAGCAGCCATCTTCACAGGGACAATTCTTGGAGGGATACAGGCTAATTCTATAGCTTCATCGAGGCCTCCTCTACACCTTAGAAATGTACCCAGAGTGTTTACAAATGCTGTTTCCTCCCCTGCTCACTTCCGAGTAGTTTCTTCACTGCAAAGGCATGGTGTCTTTTCATTAGCAGGGTTTTCACAGAAATAGCTTTGCTTCAGCTTAAGCGTTTTAATAATTTACTCAACCAGCATGTACTTGTTCATTTCCCTTCCGCCCAGCAGTGCAACCACGCGAGTGCAAATCAGCGGATGGAGCAGCAATGAAAAATTGTTTACCTGCGACCTTAAGCAGTCTAGCTACGCCAGGACCCCTCTCCCATTAATCAGCTGCACTTTGTCCATGGTGTTGACGTTGCAGTCTTCAGGAAGCCCTTCACTGCAGAAAGGGTGGTGGGTAGCTCAAGAATGTCAAAACCACTTTCAAATTCTTGTGAAATTTCCGGATGCTACAACACGTATGTTTGGAAATGTGGTGAGGCATTTTCTTGGGTTGCGTTATTTGAGAGAGCGTGTAATCACCCCGTTGTTGGGCTTATCAGACAAGAAGTTGCTGGCAAATAACTGTTATCTCTCAAGTATGAGATTTCTGTCCCTGGCTGACACTGCTGATTAAAGAGTTCCTGTGGTGAAGGAGCGTGGAAAGGCAACCATTTTAGCTGGAGGAATATAGTTCCCTATTCATGTTGTTAAAAGAAAAAAAAAAGAGTAGAGTGCTTACACAAAGGATAAACAGCACCAGAGCAAGAAAGGGAAAAACAGCCAGGAACCTCCAGAAAAACAGATTACAGCTCAGGAATGCAAGTCTGTTGACAAGAGGCTGTGCCGAGGCTGGCAGGCCGTGCTGAGGGTGACACACATACTTTTTGTATGCCTGGAGCTGTGTGATCATCCTGCTTAGAAGAGAGTTCCCAAAGCTCTTCTGTCCTGCACAGTCCTGCATTTATGAATGCTGGTAATTCCCGCAAGCCCCCGTGAGGAGGGCACGTGGAGCAGGGTCCGTGTCTCCCACCTGCTGCCCGGTGCTCCGTGGGAGCGTGGGACAGCAGCGCTCCGCACGGACACGGCGAGCGGTGAGGCCATCATCCCGCTGGGGACAACGGCTGCCGTCAGAATCCGAGGCTGCGCGGCACCAAAGGCTGCTCTCGCAATAGCAAATGGCTTAATAAAAAGAGACAACTTCAAAGTCGACGACAAACACGGTTGGGACGGGTAATCTGCACAGCCGCGTTTGACCTTTCTCTTAGCTGTCATGGAAGAAGAATATCTTCTTTTCATACAGGCAGCCCCCAGAAACAGCACATGGAAACTGAAGAGGGGAAGACAGGGCACACGTGCCGGAAGGGTTAACACGTTCTTCTCTGAACAGGGGTGTTGCTGCCTCCGTAATTGCCACTGAAGCAGCTCTGGGCACCGTGCATCCCGGGGAGAGAGCATGTGGCCTGATTTGGCACTTCTTCCCCCAGCAGGAGGCTCTTCTGCAGGCTATTCACCATCCAACTGAGGTTGGCATCCTTGCCTGGTTGAAGCTGACATACTGCGCCACATTACGAGTGGGAACGGGACCATCCTAACAGATTAGCATGAACACAGGCTTGCCAGAATACCAGTATGTGGATAATATTTAAGTGTTAAAAGGGGGGATCCCTGTCCAAAAGTGATGAAACGACAGTCTGTCTTCAGCTTGCCCAGCTACAGTTAGGAGATCTGTCACACGGTACCACAGCTGAGCTCTGCACACCCCAAGGCCATTTCTACAGGCCACATGAAAGTGGAACAAGGATTATTCCAGGAACCGGCTTCTAGGGAGGACACAAGCATGGGCAGGACCCCAGGAGAGAGCTGGGAGAGCCTCCGTGTGCTGGTTATTTGCCTCACGGGAGTTCCTGCTCTGGTGGGGAAGCCCACGGAATAATCTCTGCTGCTGCTGTTCCAGGGGGGTTTACCCCCATGTGCTGGAATTCCTCCCTCTACCTGTGATGGGATTGTCACTGTCCTCCACACCTAGCTGCCATCCCCAGCCCGAAGGACACTGAGATGGCCCCAGTCATGCTGCAGAGACCCTTTGCATCTTAATTTGCAACAAAGGTCACTCCTTGGGAACCTTCCTATCCATCTGCCCTGGGTCTGAGTCATGCTGAGAGCCTTCAAAGCTCACAGAATAGGAACCGAACCTTTTACAAGGTCCTGGCTGCCCGAACCTAGGAGCTGTGCTGGGTAAGCCTGGCAGGAGCCTTCCTCCCAGGATCAGCATCAGCATCAGCACAGCTCAGCTGGCGTCCTCTTGTAGACTAAAACTCCCCACATTAGGGTCTTTCCCATACATAGTTGGAAAAGACATACACTTCAGCACCCTTCACAAGCAGTTAGTGTTGCCTCTGGAATCTCTTTTCAGAAGTTTTTCATAATAAAAAGGGGGAAAAAACAACTGAATTTGCACAAACTGTGGCTAAAATGTTTGACGCTTTTCGAAGGTGTGTGTTGAAACATGGAAATATTTTTAACCCCAGATAAGATCTTGAGAAAGTGTTTACTGGGCCTCAGAGAAAATGTAAATCAAAACTGCCAAAACTGTGTCAGTGCGTTTCATTACAGTTTACTTCTTTAAGCCGAGAATGAAAACAAGCAGAGTTCTGGGCAAGTCAGTGCTTTGCAGCTCCTTTTAGATCTGTCTGTTTACATTATACAGTGTTTTGGGAGCGACTCAAAGGTGGCAAGTTGCTGAATTCGAAATGTCCTTCAGTAGCTGGAACACTGCATCCCCGTGCCTTTTGATGAGTCACATTACTTATTTGTCACATATGTTGTTAACGCAAGGAAATGTATTCAATGAAGAAATTAATCCAGGCAGCCAGCCATGGACAGATGAATGGAAGTGACCAAAAGCAGGTTGGAGCAGAAAGCGATGAAGGGAAAAAGGACTGTGAAATCTGTGCAGTCTCCAAATCCTTTTAGTATCAGACACAAAGCTTTAGGGAGTGAAATCAACACTTTCCCCTGCAGAAACGGCTCTCTTCGTGCTCCTGAGCCGGAACCTGCTTTGGAATTGGGCTCTGCACTTGATGCTTGACCCCCGCGAGCTGCCCCGATGCCAGGAGCGGGGAGGAGCAGCAGGAGCGCTGGGGAACACTGCCCCACAGAGAGGCCAAGAGCCCTGGGGCTGCCACGTGGGGAGGGAGGAGGCAGCCGAGAGCGGTGCTGCTCCCTGCGCTCAGCTGCTGCTCTCTGGAGCCCAGACTTCAGCCAGGATGTCACTGCAGGGGCTTGGTGCCCAGGCGTGAATAACCCCAATACAGAAGGAGAGGTCTGATACGTCACCTGGCTTCAGCACTGGCCTCCTCGAGCACGAGGACACCATGACAGATCACAGGCAGCTCATTGCCAGCTTCGTTGTTCTCAGCCAACATTTTCTCCTCACATTTTTGGAAGTTTAGAACATTTTAGAATGGAAAAGTAACCTCCTACCATGATATGCAGCAATAATTTTGACAGGGCTGCCCCAAACTGGGTATCAGAGCCTGTCACACCTGAAAGTTGAGGCCCACGGCTGTTGCTGCTGTGATGGATTCTTCCATGGCAGGTTTGCCTTGGTCCTTATTCCAGCCATTGACAGCCACATCCTGGCCACGGGGTGAAGGATTTCACACACCTCACAGCAATGTAAACAGGCCCCATACAAAGGTAATCAAGCCAAGACTCAGACTTTCCAGGCAAAGTAGAAGGTAAAAGAACCCAGATCCATTCTCCAGAGCCTGAATGTCCATCAAGTCAGATGAAATTTGGAGTAAACAAGCTCATTCAAGCTTTCTTCACCATTCCTGCTCTTCGGCTGCAGTGGAAGCAGTAGCACCATCTCGGCACTCTCCTAGCAGAGAGCGCTCTGGGCTCTCCCAGATATTTCCTCTGGAAACAGAGGGACCCTCAGAAAGCCTCTCTCTTCCCCCACAGCCTGGCCAAGGGCTTGATCCTTCCAAGAGACTCATCCTGCAGGAGACTCATCAGTCTGACTCAGAGGGAAGCCCTCCCACACCCAGCACCAGAGAGGTCTGGACCCTGCTCACAGGCATGGGAAGGGCCTGACCCTGCTGGGGAAAGCGGATGAGCTCTGCACTTCACACGGGCAGACGGCAGCACCTCACAGAATCCCAGAATGGTTGAGGTTGGAAGGGACTTGTAGAGATCATCTAGTCCAACACTCCGAGCACGTGGCATAGGACTGTGTCCAAGAGGGTTTTGAAGATCTACCAAGAAGGAGACTCCACAACCTGTCTGGGCAGCCTGTTCCAGGGCTCTGTCACCCTCACAGGAAAGAAGTTCTTCCTCACATGGAGATGGAATTTCCTGTGTTTCAGCTTGCACCCGTTACCCCTTGTCCTGTCACTGGCCACCACAGAGAAGAGCCTGGCCCCATCTTCCCTACAATCACCCCTCAGGTACTTGAACATGTTGATCAGATCTCCTCTCAGTCTTCTCCAGGCTAAACAGGACCAGCTCACTCATTCTTTCCTCATACGATAGATGCTCCAGTCCCTTAATCATCTTTGTGGCTCTCCGCTGGACCTTCTCTAGCAGCTCTACGTCCCTCTTGTGCTGGGGAGCCCAGAACTGCCCCCAGTGCTCCAGATGTCTCCCCAGAGCTGAGCAGAGGGGCAGGATCCCCTCCCTTGACCTGCTGCCAACGCTCCTCTTGATGCAGCCAGGGGCCCATTGGCCTTCTTGGCCACGAGGGCACATTGCTGCCTCATGGGTAACTTGGTGTCAACCAGGACTCCCAGGGCCCTCTCTGCGGAGCTGCTTTCCAGCAGGTCAACCCCAAAGCTGTCCTGGTGTCTGGGGTTATTCCTCCCCAGCTGCAGGACCCTGCACTTGTTGAACCTCATGGGTTCCTCTCTGCCCAACTCCAGCCTGTCAAGGTCCCTCCGAACGGCAGCGCAGCCCTCGGCAGTGTCGGCCACTCCTGCAGTTTGATATCATCCGCAAACTTGCTCGGGGTGCCCTCATCCAAGTCACTGATGAACAAGTTGAAGAGCACCGGGCCCAGGAGTGACCCCTGGGGGACACCACTGGCCACAGGCCTCCAACCAGACTCGGCCCCATTTGTCAGCAGCCTCTGGGCTCTGCCACCCAGCCCGCGTTTCCTGGGAGGCGGCTCCGGGCTGCACGCGCTTCCCGGCCACCAGCAGCTGCCACTGAAGCGCCCGGCACAGCTAGGGCCGTCCTGCCTGCAGCAGCCTCGGGCACGGGCAGGGGTCCGTCACTGCCGCACAGCGAAGGGCTTTGGTTTTGCTTCCTTTAAGTAGGCAGAACCAAACATTTCATTACTGGAGACATGTTGATATCAAATCTGTCCTCTGCGAAGCTGAGATCACTGCAGCCTGGAGACCAGCCAGCCCTCCAGGGAATTTCACTCCTAGACTAATAAATTCTGGTCTGACCTGTAGCAACCATAAATTTTAAATAAGCCTTTTTACTTCACTTGCGCTACCCTAAGCTCATGATGGTGTTTCACACTCCAAACATAGTCCATGGCGTCTGTTCCTGGAAGGACAGTTTGAGAGAAAAATATGCGTAATGAAGCTACCCCAAATATCCTTTCTGTTCATTCAAAACACAAAACACATTCAAAACATTAAATACACAAACCCCACAATTCAAAACCCCCCCAAAATAGAGAAAAGTTCTTGTTGTCGAGAGAAGATGCTCAATCTTAGCACATTTGTTGTCTTCCCAAGCCTTTCAGCTTGAAAGCAAAAATCCTTCTCATCCATCCTTTGCTGGCCTAATCTCAGCAGCTCTCTCAGCAAACTGACAAAATCAAAGAGCAACCTGGGGTCTCCAGCAGAACCCGAGTACGTCCATTTTAAAACCTTCCAGCTCCCGAGGAAACAACAATTCAGTATTACACAAAAGAGATCTGGCGTCCCTCAGCTTCCACCACGTGCAATGGAAATGGCTGCGACCCAGCAAGCGCTACGTGATTCCTCTTCAAAGGAATTTGCAGCATTAGCCGGATAATCCTGCCGGCACTCCAGTGAGACGAGGCCGCTGAGCCGGCCTGGGGGAAACAGAGACGCAGTTTGAAGCGGTTCACACCGTGGGCTGGGTCCAGGCACCAACACTGGCATGGGCCACAGTACAGCCGGCTGATTCTGGGAACACATCCTGAAGTTTAAGGTGGGAGCTGAAGCACGGGGGCCCGGGAGGCTCTGTGCCCAGCGCTGCAGAGCAGGCAGACCCCATTTCAGTTCCCAAGGCTGTGACCGGCTCCGCTGCAGCCCTGCCACGGCCTCCGCGCCCCTGCGCCGCTCGCTTCCCACGCAGCCCTCCATGGCTTGCACTGTCATCACAGTGCACTGAGATTCCGCATCGGAACTTCGCCTCCCGCATTCCCACACGCGCCACGATTGCTTGCCCGCCAGGGGAGTGCTGATATCCTCATCTACCTTCGCGAACGATCGTTTGTCACGTCAAGTCCTCCAGCCACCTGGAACACGGAAATTCCATTTACATAAACTCAAGGCCTGGGGTTGTTCTCTGCAATCCCGGGTTGTCATAGTAGCCTAATTCAGGGGTGGTCACGTCAGCCCTGCAGCCACCAGCACTGCCCTGCAGACAGAAGCAGCAGGCGCAGCGGGAAGGAAGGGGCAGCGCATCCTTCAGCCTGACACGGGGCTGCAGGCGCAGCGTGCACAGCAGCCTCGGGGATTTTACACAGGCTGACACGGTGTAGGGAGGCAGTAGCTGCTCTCAAAATAGCTTATGCACAGGGCAGTGGGTAGTTCTTCCTCTCTTTAATACAGAGTTTGACCAAAGCACCCCTTACCCAGGAGACGAGCTCTGGGAAACCACAGGCACCTTAAGGAGCTTCCTAGTTGTCTTCTACAGAACGCATTAGCTAAGGACTTCAGCCTCCGGTCAGCCTCCTTGGGAAGCCTGCCTTTCCTCACCAAAGAGCAGTCCCAATCAGTTGCTGGCATAAACAACAGTCAAGCTGCGCTCCCTCCTCGCCAGAAGAACCAGGTCCAATGGAGCTTGGCGGTCACAGTTTTTCTACCACAGCTTCCAAATCAAGGCTTCTCACCCAGCAGCCGCCGAGTTTGGTGGGCTCCAGCTCTAGTAGAATCTACAGCAGAGCCAAACTCACGCTGAGGAAGACAAGATCATGGGGCCAGTTTCCCTTTGGGATGAGGCAGGTGATTTTCAGAGATCTGCAGGACTTGAGTTTGCCTAAACCTAGGCTGAATTTAACCCTTATCCAATGTTAATGCAACTGGGAGAACTCTTACACCACAGCCACCTTCTCTTTGTTTAGTTCATAATTTTAAAATTAATACTCCCCATCCGTGAGCATTTCACAATGAGTTATTCATTTAGCAGCGAAGTGATTAAAATATACAACATGGTAAAAATCATATTCTCATCTTCTGCACTGCTGCATAATCACACTGAAGAACAAATGCGATTACAGCTCTGGGACTGTCTCCAGAATGAGTTACATTTGTCCTGCTTCCCATTCTTGTTATAATCTTTGTCAAGTCAGGAGAATGATACGTCCCATTTGCTGTCCCTTTCAGCGCATTTGTCACCCTGCTGCAATAACAGAGTTGCCGGATGCCCGCAGATGCATCACGGATTATTTGTCGATGTAAAGAAAGTTTTGCTTGCGTTCTCTCTGAGTAATCAGCCTTCCCTTTAAACCCAGAAGCAGGTACTGATCAACATTATTCCTTTTTATTGTTTTGAGGATACCATTTTCTACACTCAGCCTCTGGTTTAGAAGCGAGGTGGGCGAACAGCAGCCCGGCAGACACAGTGCATCACTCACTAATTGCAAAGAGAGATCCAGGTGTTTGCGAAGATCAAGCTTACTAATATAATATCACCGGCCCTAAAGGGCAAATAATTACAACAGATAAATCACTGTTCAATAAATACACCATTAGAACAGCCATCTACCCCTAAGCAAACAGCTTTGAGAAAACTTATCTTCTTATGCAAGCATTTGTGCAGGATTGATAGTCATCGACTAGCAGCATTTATTTAAGCTTACTTCAGAGATGGATATGCTCTGCTGCTGCTGAGTAAATGCAAATAAGGGAAAGCAAAGGAAAAAAAATGAACACATGAAAAGCAGCAGAAATGCTTCACAATTAATGGGAATAGAAGGGAACAAACACTGCCCTGGTTTGCTTGCACCAGGAGCAGTCCCTCACGTGGCTGAGGACTGAAAGGGGGTGGGTTATTCCCTGGGAGCAGCAATCCCTGTGTCTCAGCGGAAAGCCAGGCCTGCCTCCCTTTGGGAATTTGGTGAGCTCAGGGTCTCCACGGCCGCAGCCACCCGGCCCGGCCCTCCTGCCTGCTGGAACCAGGGGGACCAACTGCACCCTGGGAACCCAGGAGATTTTGGCTAAGGGGAATGGGAGGGCAGCCAGGACGTACGAAGTTAGGGGGATTAAGAGGTTGACAGATGCTTCCATAAACTGGCAACTGACACCACATTGCATCAGGAGATGGACACTGGTGACTTCTCCTCCGCTGTTAATGGCCCTGCGCAGCGCTCTCTGCTCTCTTCTAATAAACGAGCCCTCCCTTTGCTTCCTCTTTCTTTGGGAGGTTTGGAAGCTCGACAACCCCAAACAACTAAGAAATCAGAAGAAGAGAAGTGCCTCTTGGTGCTGTTCACACACACACACAAAAATAACTTTTCTTGCTAAATGGAAAAAAGCAACAATATGGCAGTCAGCTTTGGATTTAGAAATGCAATGGTAGTGGAGTTAGTTTTTCCAGAGATTATGGTGATTTTTTGTATTGCTGTTTGAAATACACATTTCCAAATGTAAAATATAAGCATGAACATTGTGTATCAATTAGGGGAAAAAAAAATGGCAGTGAAACAGATGCCTGGAGAGAACAGGAACAGAGAAAGCATAAAGTCACCCCTTCATCCTCCAAGTATTACCCTCCTAGCATCCTACTATTTTCAGCTCAAGGGAATTCCTCTCCATTCACTATTTTATGTCCCTAAACCATAAGTTTTCTGTAAGTCTGCTTGGCTGAGAGCTAGGATGTCAGTGCCTTGCAGCAGTGATCCAGAAGGATTATTTATTCTGGAGTAAAGCGGGACCCTTCACACTTGTTGAACTTGCCATGAACAAGGAAACCACAGTTTGAGAGACACAAGCAAAACTGAGTCAGAGGCTACCTGGGGTTTTGTACATGCGTGTCCATCAGCCAGCAGCCAAGGAGAAAGCAGTGACCCTGGATTCCTCTTAAGGGCCAGTTTTGCATTTGCAAAGAAGTCCATAGGCTATAGGCACTTCCATGCACCTTGGCAGAGGGACAGTTTGGTGCCTATAATTATTGGTAGCTCTTTGTTCTTGGATATGTGTTGCATTCACCCTAATAATTTATTTTTCCGCATTAACCCCAGCAATTGTATTTGTGTAAAACCAGAAGAAGGCATGAGTTCCTGGGAAGCATTTCAGAAGGCCTGCAGAGGAAAGAAAGCCATTGCATAATTACTGCAGCATGACACGCTCGTGCATAAGTGGCCTCCTCGCCAAGCACTGTCTGTCAATAAGCCTGTAAGTCTGTAGGAGGGCTGTTCGTAACACACTCAATTTTACCTATCAGTATGATGTCCAATTACTCGGGAGAGGGTGAAAGACTTTATGCCACTTTGAAACATGACAGACGTAACCTTTAAGCACTGGCAAACGCCACGATACTGCGGGCAGTAGGCGTTCAGAAGGTGTTTGTGCTTTTCTTTGTACATGGTTTTCCTTTTTTCTATAAATGCAAATTGTTAAGTACTTTAAACTCTACATTATCACATCTCATAAGCAGCCACCTTGGAACTGGAAGGAGGTTCTACATCACCCAACCTTCCCTCACGCACAGGTGCTAAAATAGCATTTTCCTGCCCCCCAGCTTTGACACACAAGTATTTAAGTTCTAAGATCAATACCAAATCCCATGACTGGGCCCTGCACCTAGATAAATAAATAAAGCAGTACCATCATATTACTGTGTTGCCCTAAGTAAAATACACCAAAATGCTCTGTTCTCTCCACAAATGGCAAAGCTGATCTGTACCTCACAAATCTTTTAAAGCAGGTCAGCATGTCTCCTCCCTAATACCTCCCAGCAGGGAGCACAACAGCAAGTCTCGTTTATCTTAATTATCTCTCTTTATCTCCACAGGAGGAAGAAATTGCTGCTGGTGTGTGGCTGACTGGGACAGAAGAAGCCAAAGAGCATCAGCAGACTCTGTTTCTCTGCAGTTACTAGCACAGCTCAGGTAACAGATGGTGAAGGGGGCCTAGGGAATGGGATTTCTATTGCTTTGCTTTAGCCGTCATAACTAGAAATGGCCTGAGTCATGGCGTGTGTAGAGGTGTGAAAGAGATTTATTTTGTGAAGCAGGACGTGTTTTATCCTTGATTAACACACCAGGACATACCAAGTAGAAAAGCAATTGCAGTAACTTAAAAAACACACAGCCTTTATGTTGACCAGGAAAATACAGTAAGTGCAAAGGGTTCCTTGAAGTGCTGAATACCTTTGAAACAGAAAAAGAGTGTCCGAGTTGCCCTCCTATAGGGAGGTCTGTACGCTGTAGCCCTACGCACTGGAGACGTTACCTTTTGGTCAGTCGTTGGTCCCTGTGCAGGACGGGCTGTGGCTCTGCTCTCGCAGGTGGCTCCAGCAGCAGGGCCAGGGCTAGCGCCCGGGAAGGGGCAGCTTCCCTCCGCCCCTCGGCTCCTGGGTAAGTGGAGTTTCATTCCTCTGCAGCATTTTTGGTTGCATCTTTAAAAGTGTCCCAGGTGGTTCAGCTCGGAGGCCTTTGCTCTGGGCTCTCAGTGCCTGCAGGAGCCCCATTCCCTTTGCAGCAGAGCACCACGAGGAGTCAGCTGTGGTGCTAGAGGAGTTGATGGGGGACAGAGCAAGGCCTCATCTCTGTTCTGGGGTCTCACTGGCAAAGCAAAACTAAGGTTGCAGCATCCGTCTCAGCTACAGCTTCCTCATGTGCTTTATTCATCTGGGGTGATCTTTTCAAGACTTCGGAAAGATCCAGACTTTTTTCTTTCTCTTAATTCTTCACGGCCCTGAGCAACAGTCTTTTCCCAGCGTTTGCATCCTGATTGGAACTAATGACTCAGCAGTAAATGTTAATGGAAATATTTAGCATAAGAGACTTGGCAGAAGCACATTAGAGATGTGAAATAGATAATTATAAACCTGCCGGTTTGTACCCAAAACCTAGCCCTGATTGGTGTTGTATTTACTCCACATGCTGAGTAGCTTTAAACCCCACAAAATCATTGCCTTACTGGCTTGACTCAGATTATTATTATGTCTCTTTCTCTACTTATCATCATTTATGAGAAATTAAAACTCAATTTAATCACCCTTCTGCTGCCTGCTCCCCAGGATGGCCATCTACCGGGGTGAATATTTTTTCCTTGGCATTAAGAGTTGGATTATGGTGCTCAGCTCCATTCAGCAGCTCGGCTTTGGGGACTGGGTGCCATCTGCAGTTTTCTGTTATACCGTGGATTATGGATAGGGCTCTCTGCCCTCTCCCGAGCTCTTAAAAGCACAGCCAGCAGAGCAGGTCATCCCTACAAAGGAGGCTTCAGGCCTAAGATACTCAGTTTTTAAAGGGATATTTAAGTTGGCCATAAAGCCAGCTAGATGTTGCTGTTGATGAGCAGCTTCTCCTTTACTGGCGTGTAGTAGAAGGTGGATTTACAGGACTGAAGTCAGCAGGAAATCCTTTCAAGCAGCTTTGAAAATTTTAGCCAAGTCTCCTCTCCTAGCAGACTTTTGGCAGAGGGTGCACACCCGTCTGGCTTCCTTTTTGAAGAGGATCATGCTGTCCACACAGTGAAGGATTAGAAAGCAAGATAGCAATAATAATAATACATTCAGTTTAAAAACTGGCCGGTTTCCTTCCTCCGAGTCAGAAAACGCCCTTGAGCCAGCTGGACAGCCAAGTGCCAGCTCTCAATGCTGTCTCCCTATAGAGAAGCTGCTTGATAACCTTTTCCCAGGCATAAATCTTTACCTCTTTGAGGAATGGTCTGTGTCTGCTGGCTGCCTGTAGACCCTGAACGCAGCGAGGCGCTGGTTCTGACAGGGTCCTTCAGGACACAGCAGCTGATAGATCACCTGTGATGATGGAGACTGCTTTAGTAAGATGTAAAACTGCCGCGCTGGGACTCTGCTGTTGGCACATCATGATACACAACAGCCTGTTTCCCTTCTCTGGGAATCCCAAAACAGCCTGGCAAACCTAAATCCTATTCAGAGGCCTGTGTTTGAAGATTCATCTGTAGTGGCCTCCAAGGGCTGGTTGCCCAGCGCCTGAGCATGGTTTTTAGGTCAGAAAGCATGGGGAGCTTTCATAACAGCAACAGTAACAACAGCTCCTGCCTAGGAAAATATCCCCATCCAAGTGTTCATCCACCTGCAGCTCCGCAGCGATGGCCCAGACAAACCACCGACTCGCTGAGCTTCCCTCCTGTGGAAGTTTGAAGTGACGGTGGAAGCAGGAGCAGGAATCAGCCCTGCCTGGCCCTCTCTCCTGGGGAGGAGGATTCGGGCAAGGACAAGGACGCGGCTGCTCACGGAGCCCCAGCAAAGTTGTTTTCTCCCACCCAAGGCCTGCTTTCTTCTTTAACAGCCCCAGTGGCATTTCCAAACAGCTGAGTGTTTTCATTCTTTCTAGCTAGATTTTTCCAAGCAATCTGACTTCTGCTGCGGCATTAAATTAAAAAAATAAATAAAATGAGCATTTCATCTACAAGCAGTCTTTGCTCTTTCACTGCAGCATGGCTCCTGTCCAAAGCCAATTATGTAAAACAACAGCACCTCAACACCATTACCAGCAGCCATCTAAAAGGAAGAATTGCACCTACTCAAACCCGAAAACACTTTCAAGAAATTTAATTATTTTTCTACTTTCTCGCCTCAAGCATTCTTCTTACCTTATTTCACTCTAAAATGCCTTGGGTGTTTTTCATCTAGAGCATATGGAGCACTATATAAATCCAAGTTGTTGCTGATTTTTACTTAAAAGTCAGGTTTTATTTTCTGTTTTTACTTCTGCCTGTTTACACTCCTTGAAACATCTTTTGCATTGCCCCAGATGTCGCTTCTCACAGTGCTTTATCTTTTGCACATGTTAATCTTGCTTTCTCAGTACTTGTGATTTTTTGCTTCATACAGTGACAGAGACAAATGTAATGCCAAAAACTAATTGTCAAAGAAAATGGCAAAATGATTTAAGTTCATGCCTTTAAATTCAGTATCAATTAAGTTTAACGGTCAAAATCCTTTCATCGATTTATGAAACTGTGGAGATCATGATTTCTAAAGGAGGAAGTGACTCTGAGACAGCTCTATCTAATAGAGAGATTTCTCTCTGTTTTACAGCTTACTGTCTTAACTCTAACATGCTATGGAAATAATTTGCAGCCTTTTGTTCTCGTGTTGGGTTTTCAATGATCTTGGTCAAGAATTCCAAGTGTGCTGCTAAGAGCTGCTGGCAGAGGGTGTTCCCGTGCGGCAGGGGGCTATGAGATGGAGCAGTGGAATCATGATTTACTCTCGGCTACCGCAGCACAGGGCTCCGTGGAATATCCATCCGAGTCGTATTCTGGAGGCACAGGGAGTCGTTGAGTATTGGCCAAAGCTGCAGTGGTCTCCTAGTACAAGGTGGGTTTTTCACTTAACCAGGTGCCCTGCAAGCCACAGTTGTTTCTAGAAAGTAGTTCTTCGTGAGGAAGCGCTCTCCACTGTAAGAGGAGACTGTGTTCCTCGTTGTGTAACATTTCACTATCAAAAAGTATGCAAGCACCACATCTCTGCACAAATATTGATGCTGGTTTATGTGCGCACTCGTTACCATTCCTAAATGAGTATTTATTTTAGTACAGGGGCTGAGTAATTTCCTCACGCCCAAGCAAGCTCCTGCAGTGTTTGGGCCTCGGCACGCGCTGGGTTGCAGTGTGAGCACAGTGCGTTCCCGGGCAGCAGGAGATGCTTTCTGCCTCTCTCGTCTCTAGGTGCTCATTTGGTAGGAAAGCCCGTGGCTCCAAAATCTCTGGCACCCTGGAAGGTAGGTGTTAAGCTGCTTGCTCACAGTCCGATGCTATAGCATCGATTATCTTCTTGGTTTTAAAATAGTGACTCCAAACTTTTACTCCTTTATGTCCAGTTCTCCTCTAATGGGAACCGATAGCTGTGAATAAAAGCTCGGAAGAATTCTCTTTGACTCAGGACGTGATCGGTTGGCCCCTGAAATGTAAAAGTTACTGAAGTGAAGGGTGGGTGAGGAGGAAAGAGAAGGGAGAGAGAGCTGAAGGTCTATAGGGATGTGCACAGGATTAGGGCAGCCTAAACCTAGCAGAAGAATCAAACTTTGCCCTGGAGCACAGGTGGTTTTTGCAGAACTAGGGAGCCAGTCAGAACACATGGCAAGAGTTGATGCCTGCTAAGAGTAAGGTCCAGATTTGGCACTTCGGGATACGGGTTGTTGCAGGGACCTGTGGAAAAGGATGGGCTGCACCATTCCATAACAGGGCTGCAAACAGTCCCCTCCAATTAAATGATGCAAAGGGACCCTGTGGTGGGGAGCTCCTGAAGGCTCAGCAAGGCCCTTGGTGATATTATGGTTGGCAATATCTGCTGCTGCAGGTAATATATTGCTTGCTTGTTGTCCCTACTTGAAGATCTGCTGTGTGCAATGATGTTAAGGCGCTGGAGAGAGCTTCATCAAGGAAAAGGGAAGTTCCCTGGCTTAAAAACACCTAATAGGCATTAAGAAAGGCTTGTTGGTTCTGCACAAACAGAGCAGCATTAAATTACAGCCCGAGCTCTTTAGCAGGCTCACTCAAGTACAGCAAATACCAGCTGGAGGGTAAGGAGGGATTTGCTTTCCAAACAGCTAGGGGAGGCATTTATTTCACTAAATTAAACAAATATCAGCCTGTTTGTGATGGTAAGGTCAGCTGGCCATCATGAGCTGTGGCTTGTACTGTGGGCTGTTCAGGACTTGGCACCCAAAAGGAACTCAAAGCCGTAGAGCAGAGCTGGAGGAAACGCACGATAAACCTTGTCCATTCCACCCTTCCTTGAGGCTGGCGAAATGAGCAGCAAGATCAGCAGAGAATGGCCTTGGGCCTCGGAGAAATAAGGACAGGAGGAAAGGGGTGTGTGTTTAAAAGAAGGCTTTTTACACCTTCTCTGCAAGGAAAACCTCAGGAAAATCCCTTGAAAATCCCAGGAAAGGTGGTTCACAGGCTGGCCAGGAAGGAGCAACTTTGCAGGTCCCCAGTTGTCCCTCGTGCAGGGAACTGGACAGCAGAGAGGATTTCCCTCAGCAGTTCCCACCTGGCAGTCATTGGGTACGTGGCCCGGCTTTGAGCACTGCTGTTTTCCCCCAGGCGGGTGTCTGTGCTAAACACCGGGTGTCTAAAGTGACCCCCGGCTGTCACTTTGCTGCTACAGTTCATGCCAGCGTGGTTGTGAGAGGGAGACTTTCCTAGGAGGAAGGAGCGCCCTGGTCAGTGCTATTGCCAATTCGCACGCACGCCGATTCACTTCGAAAATAACAGAACTAGAACTTCGCTAGCAACAACTTGGAAAATCTGATTTCTTATTTGCTCCAATGGTGAGAGGCGTTTCCTTTGTCTCAATCTACGTCTCAGCGGGAGCCCCACGCTGATGAAGTATCATCAAATTGTCAGCTCCCACTGCGAGAGACACCCGCACGCGCGCTGATTGGAGAGATGGAAATGGTGACAGGTGTTTCGGGAAAGCGTTGAACTTTAAATTAAGGAAAAAAATAAATTTTTCTCCCCTCTTGGAGAATACTGCAGACATAGAAGAAGTCCTGAAGCAAGGCCGTGGAAATGATGTTGGTATGAGGCTGCAGAAAACAAATGAGATCAGTGGTGTAGCAAGGGCCTGGGCAACAAAAATTAGCATTTGTAATTCAGGAACGATGAGACATGGTGTAAAATTAAAGAAAGTTAACTTTAGCAGTGCAAAGGGCTTCGTTCTACGTCAGCTGAATCTTGATAGTTCAGTGGCAGGCCAAGACGGGGCTTAATTGTTAAAATTCATCTTGCAATAGCCCATTCAATCAAAGGAGTTGGCGGGAGTCTAAAAACAGGTTAATTTTTCTTATGAATAATGAAGGTATCTGCACTTATATTGGTTAGGATGAAAATGCAATATTTATGCAGGACTGGTAACACCACTTATTAAAACTAAGCGGCTGTTCTCACAGCAAAACCATATTTCATTTGCTTTTTAACCACTTCGAGGAGAGTGATGCAAACTCCTGTTGAAATCATCCATCCATGGTCCTCTTGGCGAAGTGGGGAGCACTCTAAAGCCCCCTTATAGGCAGATGAGAACAAGGGTGTTAATTTATGTGGGACCCATTGCTGCAGCTGTCGGGAATGTGACGGGAATGTCCACGCTGAGATGAGCAATCCCACCTTGGGCACAGGGTGGAGGGAGCCCAGTAGATGAGGCTGGGAGCACACAAACGGAGCGGGGCAGGGGAGGAGGGAGCGGGTGCTGCCGGCGCGGGGCCTCGCGGGAACATACCGCACGCTCGTGCGCTAGGGTAGCGCGTGCACACGGGGGCCTTCATTGAGGCCGCGCGGTTCTGGCCTCTCCTATCCGTGCGTTCCACTCTGCAACCTGCGTAACATGCAGGTTTTTCAGCAGGTTGAGTGTTTTAACTTCAGTGCTTGTCAAGCAGACACTGACCCCCTCGTGCTGACACCGAGCAACCGTTCGCAGCCCGCTCTGTCACCGAATTGCATTAAGTGCTCCTCTTCCCACTGGGCCCTGCTTAGAGTTTAGGTCACGATCAAGCTCCTTTGGCATCAGCTTATAGGAGCCCACACAAAGATAATTTAGGGTTCCCCCCATAGAGGTCCCACGTACGTTGGATAGGTGGGTGCTACCCACCCCAAGGTGCCACGTGCCCGCCTGGCGCTCCGCACCGTCAGGGGTCGAGCCCCTTGCTGCCCCTGCTGCAGCCGAAGGGGCTTTGGCTCGGCGTGTCCCTGCTGGGCAGACAGAGCAGTTAAGCTGAGTATCGGCTGGGCGCTCCCTGTCGCGTCCCGCTTTTATCCCCATTAACCCTCCTCTGAGCACACCTGACCCCTTTATCCCGCTGCTGAATGGTCCCAGCGTGTTTAAGGCTCCTGAGACAGCTGCAGGCAGTAAATTTAGGTCAGGCTCTTTCTTGTCTCTCTGTAGTGCTCTCTCTTGTGCAAACCCTCCCGGCAAAGTCCTGCAGAAGTTAAGAGGGATGAAACCAATAAGGGTCTATAGAACAGTAAGAGCACTTGTGTCTGGGATTGAAATGAGAGTGCTACCTTCTCCACAGCCTTAGCCAGCCTTCCTACTGCATTATATCCCTTGACAAAGCTGTTAATTGTGTTCTATTCTATAAGATGTTGGGAATGTAAGGAAAGGTTATCATTTTCTCTTGAATGCTACGGGGCTTTACCACAGAAGACGGCATCGCAGACCGTGTAATGCAGTCACCACATGAAGTATGCCCACGTCTCTTTTGTTAGGTGTCTTTTATTATTTTTGTATGAATTATTTATTACTCATTAATACTGGGGGAAGTGAATCGTGCTCCTGAACATGACCAAGAGAGTGACAGAGGCAGCGTGGCAATAATTACAGGAGTGCGTGAGCTTTCCAAATGCCTGTAAAAATGATTTAGTCAGTTGTAGAGCAGGAAAAAAAGGGATGTTTAATGTCTATTTTTGTAGGAAGCTCAAATACTCCAGTGACGAGTGCAGTATAAATACTGAGTAGGCCCTTTTACACGCTCCCTGTCTCATCTCGTCCTCTGCTAACGAGAGCCCCGTACAAACTGCACGGCTCTGAGTTGCCATCTGCAGAGGGCAGAGGAGGTGCTGGGCTGAGGCCATCCCTGCGCCTGCAGCGCGGAGCTGAGCAGCAGCTCGGAGCAAACCCCTGTGCGGGGGGACGCGGTCGGGGGCCCCGCGCGCCGCTCCACACCCCGTGTCCCCAGCAAACCCCTGTGCGGGGGGACGCGGCCGGGGGCCCCGCGCTCCCCTCCGCACCCCGTGTCCCCAGCAAACCCCTGTGCGGGGGGACGCGGCCGGGTGCCCCGCGCTCCCCTGCGCACCCCGTGTCCCCAGCAAACCCCTGTGCGGGGGGACGCGGTCGGGGGCCCCACGCTCCCCTCCGCGCCCCGTGTCCCCAGCAAACCCCTGTGCGGGGGGACGCGGTCGGGGGCCCCACGCTCCCCTCCGCGCCCCGTGTCCCCAGCAAACCCCTGTGCGGGGGGACGCGGCCGGGTGCCCCGCGCTCCCCTGCGCACCCCGTGTCCCCAGCAAACCCCTGTGCGGGGGGACGCGGTCGGGGGCCCCACGCTCCCCTGCGCACCCCGTGTCCCCAGCAAACCCCTGTGCGGGGGGACGCGGTCGGGGGCCCCACGCTCCCCTCCGCGCCCCGTGTCCCCAGCAAACCCCTGTGCGGGGGGACGCGGCCGGGGGCCCCACGCTCCCCTGCGCACCCCGTGTCCCCAGCAAACCCCTGTGCGGGGGGACGCGGCCGGGTGCCCCGCGCTCCCCTGCGCACCCCGTGTCCCCAGCAAACCCCTGTGCGGGGGGACGCGGTCGGGGGCCCCGCGCTCCCCTCCGCACCCCGTGTCCCCAGCAAACCCCTGTGCGGGGGGACGCGGCCGGGTGCCCCGCGCTCCCCTGCGCACCCCGTGTCCCCAGCAAACCCCTGTGCGGGGGGACGCGGCCGGGGGCCCCGCGCTCCCCTCCGCACCCCGTGTCCCCAGCAAACCCCTGTGCGGGGGGACGCGGCCGGGGGCCCCACGCTCCCCTGCGCACCCCGTGTCCCCAGCAAACCCCTGTGCGGGGGGACGCGGCCGGGGGCCCCGCGCTCCCCTGCGCACCCCGTGTCCCCAGCAAACCCCTGTGCGGGGGGACGCGGCCGGGGGCCCCGTGCTCCCCTCCGCACCCCGTGTCCCCAGCACCCCGAGGCAGCGCCCCACGCTCTGCTCTGCTTTACTGCCCCTCGGAGCTGCGTTAGCCTGTCCTCGGGGCCGCTGCACACAATGTGCTTCGCGCTCCCGCCGTAATTACATCCCGACCCTCGCTGGCAGGTAACCCCAGCAGATTAGCATCAGTGAATTTAGCGGTGGATTCTCTGCTTTTAAGATAACCCAGTGTCTTCATTTCCCCTCTCTAAGCTGTTTTCCATCTTTTGGCCCTATCTCTGTATGGCTGTTAGGATAATTAGTTGCTAAAATAAATCTTCCTCGCCAACGCTGGAGCAAAACAACCGAGTGCTATAAAGTAGATGCATTTTGTGGAGCTGTCAGCGAACAGAAGACATGGCTGATCATCTGAGTGACATGAGCAGACAAAAGGGGTATGGGAGGTTATTTTCCATAGACAAAGAGCAAATGTCCCTGCACTGCAAATAGCTCTTATTTAGTTTAGAGGAAGCAGAGGAGAGGGATGGAGGGGAGTTGGATGTAAGTAGGGATCTACACAGAAATCCCGGCTGAATTCCTGGGTGCTATAGAGGGATCTTCCCTATTGTCCATCCTATGATAAACTCCCATTTCCAGCGCACCAGCAGAACCTGTCAGAGCCTTAAGTGACGCTCCCGGCAGCGGTGGGAAGGGGAGAGCGCTGCGCGTGTGAGCGCAGGTGACTTGTGCTGTGACGGTGACAGCGGCGGACGCGGCTCGGAAGAGTGGCTGCAGGATTGCTCTGAGCCTTAATGGTGCAGCGTACGCCGAAAACCACGGGGCAAACCCCAGCCGCGCGTCTGCACGGGGAGCTGGTAGCATCAAAGGCGCACGTAGCCAGGGCGGGCTGCGGAAACGGGCAGAAGGGAGGAAGGTTCTGTTTCCTTTGTCTCTAAATAAGAAAGACGTTCCCATTCGGAAACTTGAAATAGGAAATCAGATTCTAATAGGATCATGGCACTCACTTAAGTTTATCATGTGTGGAAGTGGTTTCCTCAGCAGGGATGGGGATAAAAGAAATTTCTGTCTTTCCTCACCACTCCACCCTGGCCTGGGCCTGTTGTTTTTCTAATTCTAGCTGGGAGCACAAAGTACAGAAAATGCCCCACAAAAAGCAATTTTGCTATAATCCAAGTTTTTTGCTGACCAGTGGCATTTGAAAGTGTTATTTGGGGAGTTTAATCCAAACTGAAAACCTACATGTTTTTCTCAATAGTCAAAACCTGATAGCAAGACTTCCCAGTGATCATGAGGCTGTTTTGAAAAGCACAGATATTTAAGAATAAGGCATTCTTTAATAAGTCAAAAAGGTATATAAACTGAAACCTTTCAGTTCATAACTTTTCAGGTCTGTTGGCTGGTAGTTTTGCAGGTTTTCCTACCCCCCGCAAGGAGCAGGCAGCTTTTTTTTTCTTTTCTTTTTTTTTTTCAAAGAGAGCTGGGATTCTGACAGACCCAGAGTTTGGAGCGCAAAGAAAACAATCACCAAATATGGCAAGAAAACCACAATCTGCAAATGCTGAAACATTATTATTATCTGCTCTCATTCTGTCTCTCCCCATAGGCACAGAGAGCAGAGAAAATGCTCTTACTAGAGACAGGGTGAGCGGGTGGTTGGACTGAGTGCCAGGCCCCTGCAGCTCCAGCCTCAGTGGGAAGCGCAGGTGCTCTGAGGATTAGATCCCGTCTCCAAGAGTTTGTGCTGTTGACTTGCTTCTTGTTCCCTGGTCCTGCAGGATGTGGGCCTATTACAGGGAGAAGAACAGGGATTTGAGGCATCTTTGGCAGGCTTGGCTAGGGTCATTCAGGCCCTTGGCTTGGATAAAAGCTGTGCCTATGTGCACACTGTGCCTGTGGTCTGTGTGACAGAGCTAGAGCTTAAACACCTCACTTTTTCCAGTTTACTTTCCTCAGAAACCTATCTGTGGGAGGACATATATGCCTAGGTCTTGTCCCAGCATGGAGCTGGGATTCAGCTGGAAAAAGGGATGGGCTGAGGAGCCTTGTAAGGTCCCAGATCCTGAACACGGCCTAGGGTCTAACTGGGGTTACCAGAAGGACTGCGGGTCATAAGAGGACGGCGTTAAAGCTTTAGGCACTCGGGTAGAGAGGAGGTAGGGAGAGGTCATTAAAAATGCCCTAGCTAGGTATGTTTCCTGGCAACATATGACCCAAGAGGAATGTTATTAAAAGTGTTCCCCTGCCGTGCTAGTGGCAAAGGATTCATTTTCGCCTTCTCCTGTCACCGTGTGGTAAGCGCAGGCCGCAGCCTCAGCACAAATTAGGAATCACTTGCACTGCCTCCATTCAGACTTCGAGGCCTGAGGGAGGGGGGGAAGCTTCCCTCTTGGGGTGGCAGAGGTTCCTCCGGAGGGTCCCTCAGCCTGGACCTAGCCCGACTGTGCCCTGCTCTCCCTGGAGCTGCCTCTCGCCTTGGTGACTGTGAGCCGTCCCCTCGTGAGGAGGCCCTCGGCGGCAGGAGAGAAGTGATTTTGAGTCTCCTGGTAGAACGCAACACCTCCAACCTCCCCAGGCGCATAGGAAGAGGGGCTTGAAGAAAGCCGAACTGGAGAGAGCATACGGTAAACGCCAGGAACCTGGAAAGAGCACAAGGTAAAAGCGGGGAAGCCCGCTGGTCGCTGGCAGAGATGTACACGTTTACACGCTAGCGAGGCGCTGCAGAGACCATTGCTTGTCCTTTCCCAGAGCTGCCCTTCTAATGGAGCCTCCGTACTTGCCAGAGCTGTGAACAGCTGTGGACTAGCACAGGCCGAAAGGAAGCATGGATTTCTCTCCCTGCTGGTCCTGCATTGATTGCAATTAGGAGGAGGAACTCGAAGTAAGGCTTGTTTGAGTGCATATGCCCCCAGCCCAGATGAGCCCCTTGCGATGTGGTTTTTTTTTTCCCCTGTCGCTCCCTGGGCTTGTCAAAGGTGCCACTTGTATAACTTTGCGCGCGGATGTGAGCCGCTGTTTGCAGCCGCGGTAGCCACGTTGCGTTTCGCAGGGCTGTGCAGCTTTAATTTCGGGTTAACACAGTATAGAGATTTTTATGTCCAATGTTCTGAATGCCACCGCATGTTGATGAAAAGAAATTACATTGATGAAACAGTTAGGCAGTGATTAATATGAGCCGTAACTCAGAGTGATGCAACAGCCTCAGCTTTCTCTCGTGCACAAAGTGATGTCCAATTACTTGCTATTGATCACATATTGCATTGCCCCAAATGGGATGCCGGCGTCAATTCATTTTATCGCACTGAATTTTAGCCAATATCAATGGATGTTTGGCACCTGTTTTGCTGAAGCGTTTGTCTGCTATCACAGAGGTGATGAACAGGTTGGCAGGTTTTGTTTGTGAAAGCAGTGGGAAGGGGATGGGAGAGAAAAAAGAATTGTGCAAATTCTGCTCGTGAGTTTGCTGTCATGCACAGCTCTGGTGGAAGCGGAGTGCTGCTCTGCACGTCTGAATCTGTTTCACACAAGCAGCTGCATGCCCCTTTCAGATATGTTAACGTCCTGTACCACTCAGGGCCTATTTTTTATTGATAATCAAGTGAATAATTAACGTCCGAGAGCTACATTAAAAAAAAAACACATAAATCATCTTCAATATGCAAGTAATGCATCTCTGCTCAGGCATAGCTCCTGTTATAAACGATGCCCTAGAAATCCATGGTTCATCCCCGCACATATCATTTCCTTGGCCCACATCTGGCCCCGGGAGACTCGTGAGCCAGGCGGAGCTCAGGGAGGTGAGATGGAGGGACAGGGGGTGGTCGCGGGGCATCTCTTCAGGCAGCCTCCCCGGGAAGTGTTGCCCTAGATTTTGCATCTCTCCTTGGCTGTTGATGTGCTGCATGCCCAGCTGATGTGCCGTTAGCTCCAAGCTTCCCTTCCCTCGTTTCAGTGTTTCCTGGCGCTGCTGTTCGTGCTTCGCGTGTAGCATTTGCTCTGCTCACTGGAAGGCAAGGCCCGGCGCAGGAGCGCGCGTCCCCATGAACCTCCCTGGCTAAGATGAGCGGTCGCGTGACTGCCGCCTGCAGTGCTGCTAGGCCAAATGTAACAACATCTGCCACGCGCTCGGCAACTTCCTCTTGGATTCCTCGTGCTCTATTTTCACTTTCGGCGCGGAGCAGGAGTGCGATAAGTTCTGCTGTCTCTCCCATGCCAGAGTGCTGGGAATGTGCCATCCTCCACTGCAAAGCAGGAGGGTTCGGAGACGGCCAAATTAAACCAGGCACCGGAGGAAGAGAGGAGATGAGCCATGCACTGCTTATTCCTATTGACCCTCAAGACACCTTCGGCCATAAAATCGCTTTTCAAAGCCTTGGAAAATAAGGTAGCTGTGAAATTACCAAATATGGAGCTGTCGTTCTGCAAATGTTTACATATCTGCTCGATTTTATGCACTTCAACAATCCCTGAGGCTGCTTGGGAGTGTAAAATTAAGCATACGCGTAAGTTTTTATGGGCTCCAGCTTTCTACCTTCCAGGCCAGATGGCATCTCTTGGAAAGCTTTGTGGAGCATTATATTTAGAAACAATTCCATTTGTTATTCTAATTATTTGTTTACTGAGAACCAACAGCCTAGCTGGCACATTGCAGATGTTGAGAAAAGGTCCTATTTTCCAAGGAGCCTGTGTCTTCTAGAGAAAACAAGTACAGGGACCTGAGGGAGACCGTCTGCCTCAGCTTCTTGCTTGTGAATTTGGTTGTTGTTACCTGATGGCATCATTTTCTCTTTGTGACACTCATTTCCCCGCGAGCCAGGCGCAGTGCCTGTGCCTGAACAAAAGTGGAGAGTATCCTAGTGAGTCTTGTGTCGTTAAAGTGTTACAGCAGATCGGCTTGGTGATGGCACTCAAACCTAAAGTATAAATAGAAAAACTGCTGAGATCACAAAAAGTTGATGAAATAAATAAGAGAAAATACGAATTTCTTTTCATTCCGTGAGCACTTATATTTTTTCTAATCAATTCTACTATATAACAATAGTTAATTACTAAGAGGAGAATAATAACCACAGCTGTCTACTCTCTGCATCAAACTTCTATGAACCAAAATGTTTTCCATCCTTGCTTGTTTTTTTGATACTTTTTTCCAAACCCAGTTTCATGCCCGTGAGCAGATTATAATTCAGCATTGCCTGCAGAGAGAAGTATTCTTCTGCCCTAATTCAGTGGATAAAGGATTTAAGGGACAATCCCCCTGGCAAAATCTTGTACTGCTGACAGCATTCTCCATCTGATGAACCGCTCTGCACTTGGATTGCATCACTCACAAAGAACAAAAGACATTTGCTGGGTGAGATCTTCTTGTGTTAATTGCCCACAATTTAAGAAGTGATTAGTAATTTTTGCATAATTTTTTGAGTGCTTAATTTAGAGCTTTTTAGAGAGGAAGGACAGTTTTTCAGAGGACAACTCCTCAGCTTTTCCCCTAAATCAGACCCCTTTGCAGTGTTTCGGAAGAGGTGTATAGAAAACCCCAAATCAGGGTTTTGTAGGACTATAAATTTTTTTGATGAAAAGTATACCCTGTCTTTTGAATCAAATATCCAATATAGGATGAAATTCCCCAACTGTCCATAATTGGCACAATTTTACCATCATGTTTGAATATACAGCTCTCAGGATTAGACTACTAAGAAAATAAACATCTCAAAACTCTTTCTACCAGTTTCTCTTTTAAAGAACTCCTATCTATTTGTGATGTAAGACATCAGTTTTAGTCAAGAATAGGAAAGCCTGTGATTTTTATAACACTTCTGTCCCTTCTGTTGGGCTTATTTCTTCTTTTTAATTTTTGTGGGTAATTTTGTTCTTTCGTTTTGTTTTTAACCAGGAGGGATATTTTTACAGATGAAAGAATAAAGGAAAATGAATCCAGTTAGTGATTACTGTCATCAGACTTTCAGAAAATAATGAAATGTAAAACCTTTAAAACTCGATTAGCCTGATGAATATCCTCCTGTGAATCTCAACCCAACTGCAAACAGATTCATGTCTAGCGCTCTGACATCTTCACTGTATCTCACCCCAGGTTCATTTTCCTGTGTGGTTGTTTAAATAAGTAAATGAACAGGATTTACAGTGGGAACTACCCGTGAGCTGGGCGCTGTCGTGTTGACACTTCAGCCAAGCTCTGACATCTCACCGAAGTGGAGGGAGAAGCCATTGTAGGTGACTCTGTGCAAAGGAGGGTGAGGGCTCTGCCCACCTAGATAACGTGTCCAGAGCTGACCCCAGCGCTCGGGACTACTCAAGGCCCCTAGTCAAGGTGAGGCTCAAGGAAAGCACAGTGCAATGTGGCCAGCACGAAGGCTGGGAAAGGAGTAAGTCAGCCCCTCTCTGGCACGCTGGTACTGATCACAGAATGGCTGAGGGTGGGTGGGAGCTCTGCAGATTGCCCAGTCCCGCGGCCCTGCTAAAGCAGGGTTGGCTACAGCATAGGCAGGATCCATGCAGGCTTTGATTATCTCCAAGGATGGGGCCTCCACAGCCTCTCTGGGCAACCTGCCTCAGTGTTCAGCCATTCTCACTGTACAGAAGTTCTTTTTATTTAAAGGGAATTTCCTGTGTTTCAATTTGGTGACCCATCTCCAGTTCAGTTCAGTTTGGCTTCATCCTCTGTACTTCTCCCACCAGATATTTATACCCATTGATAAGATCCCCTTGACCCTTCTCCTCTACAGGTTGAACAGTCCCAGCTCTGTCGGCGCCTGCTCCTTCCCTTCCCTCACATGAGAGATGCTCCAGCCCCTTAGCCAGCTTTGCAGCCCGTTGCTCTGCCCGCTCCAGCCTGTCCATGTCTCCTGGTTCCGGGAAGCCTGCGCTGGACCCAGCACTCCAGGTGAGGTCTCAGCAGCGCCGGGTAGCGGGTAAGGGCCACCTTCCTTGGCCTGCTAGCAATGATCTTCCTAGCGACAACCCATCTCCAGCGTTCAAACCTTTTGGTACCTGTTCTTTTCATGTTCCCAAGCATTTTTCCCCCCATAAATTATGAAGGCTAAATGGAGGGGAAAAAAGAGACCAAAAATATATATATTTATCCACATCAGAGAGCAAGCAGTGAGTGCCAGGCAAGCCTTGCAAGCCAAACTTGCATCCTGAGGCCGGGGCTCTAAGTAGATGGGTCTTGGTGCCCCAAGCCTTGCAATAACTCAGAGCTGGCAGTGCAAACGCTGTCCTGCAGCCAGCCGGCTGCGCCGCGCTCGCTCTGTTGTGGGGAGCATGGGGCACTCGGGGCACAGCTGGGAGCCAGCTGGGCTGCTGCCTGGGTGGCACCGCTGTGCTCTCAACTTCAGCCTGGTGTGGGAGCCTCCGGCGCTCGCTCCGGGCTGGCTGAAAACTTGTGTGTTTGGTGCGTGGGAAGCGGGGAGGTCCCTCGTGCTCGCTGGTTCTGTGCCCTTGAGAAGGAGCTGTTCAAACGTGGAAGGGCTTGGGGAGAGAATGGAGGAAACAAAGTGATTGAGGCAATATGCCCTCTGTTGAAGCAAGAGACTTCACAATTTCAAAGGGTTTTTCTGTATTTAATAGAAATATAGTAACAGGCTTAAGGGAAGGAAGAAAGGCGTAAGGATTGTCCTCATGTGATGCCTGTGATGAGAGAGATGTGTAATTGAGCTGAGTGGAGCTGAAGGCTCTGCCCACATGTATGGTGGAATTACTTTGTTTTTTTCTGCTCGGATACCCTCTGAAAGCACACTAATCCACAGGTATGGGGAAGGCTAATCTCCTGGCCTCCAATTTGGGGGGATATCATTTTTTTCCTGGATGAGTCAGTTTGTTCACTGAGGGATGAGAGTATTAACTCTTTCCTGGCTAAAATGGACCTCAAAAATTAAAGAGGGGTTTGGTCATGGGAAATGATGAACGCTATGCATCCGTTTTCCTGGTGACATGAATGAGTTTCCCAAGATGGGAAGAACAATAGAGTTGGGAGATGTTTGATCGCCACTGCTCTTAGAACAGGGATGAAGCTAGAGCCTGCAACCAACCACTTCTTTGCAAGTCCCAGTGAGAACGTGACTACTACCGTGGGGTAGAAAGTTTGCCCGGTAGCTAGTGCACTGATCACCCCGCTCCTTACGGTGCGCGCTGGAAAGCAGCTTTCTGCGTATTATTCATTAAAAATCTCGTGCAACAAGTTTCTCCCCAGGGGAAAGGACTGTTTTTATACCTCTCCGCCTGCGCAAAACATGCCCACAGCTCCTTTCTGTCCCATGTCGGGCTGGGACGCGCGATGCCGGCTCCTCCCGCGGCGCGTGCCGGCGGCGGCCTCTGAGCGGCAGTGTGCGTGCGCCCGGCACGGCGGTTTCCCTGGCGCAGAGGCAGGCCGGGATCTACAAAGTTGCCTTAAGGATGGGAATAACAAACACGGCGCATAAATAACATCAAGGAAGAAGAAAGTCCGGCGTTGTTTGGAATGTTTTGTGAGGAATTTATTGTTGCTAACTGAAGGGGAGAGACAGATCCGCGCAGCCCGTTGCTTAGCCAAGCCTGGAGAACTGGGATGTCACCCTTGGCTCCACTGCTGCCTTCCTGGCTACAGGGGCAGAAAAAGCGTTTCAAGGTGGATACAAAGCCATGCCCTGCCCCCCCCCTTCCCATATAAATACATCATAAAACAGAACCAGGTGGGATACGCTCCTCTCTGCTTCCCGTGGCATTTCGGGAAGCAGCCGTGGCCTTGGGACATGGTGCGGGGCCTTGCGAGGGCCTCGCTGCTCCTTGGCAGGCGCAGGGAGCAGCGAGGGCTGGAAGGCAGCACGCCGGGCTCTGCGGTTATTGCCCCCCGCCTTCTCCTTTCATTTGGGATGGCAGCTCCAGCCTTTGAAGAGATGCCCGTAATGAGATGGCCCAAACCAGAAATATTAAAAGCAGACAGGGCTGGCTTGGCCATGCTCAGGGACGCTGATTGGACTCTCTCTGCTGCCTGAGGATTGTTCGCTTCCCAGTTAGCAGCCACAGGCCAGGGGGGTTAAGGGTGCTGGGGAGGTACTGGAGTCCAGCCTCTTCTTTCCTCTGTGCTGGAGGCTGGTGGGAACTGCCAGGTCCTGCCGGAAGAGCCGCGAGGAGCCGGCGAGGTGCTGCGTCCCACGCAGGGCTACGGGCTCCACGCGAAGGGGCACAGGAGGAGCAGGGCCTGGAGGAGCCCTGGGAGCTGCCGCAGGTCCCCTCGCTGCGGGACACGGGCTGAGCGCGACGTGAGCTGAGCTCGTGGTGCGTGGGCCCAGGAGTCCTGAGAAGGGCGGAGGGAAAAGCCCTGAGCCTCAAAGCACCTCAGTTTGGTCTGTTTGTTTCTAGGGAAATATTTTGATTGTCAGTATTCAAAGTGGTGTTTTTATTTTCAACCTTGCATATTATTTTGATTTTCTTTCCACTGCGTACAACTCAACAGCACTACTTGAATCCAATTGTTTCATTCAACCCAAAGCAAAACTTCTTTCCACCCTCCAGTT
Source organism: Tinamus guttatus (assembly GCF_059628265.1). Classification (NCBI taxonomy): domain Eukaryota; kingdom Metazoa; phylum Chordata; class Aves; order Tinamiformes; family Tinamidae; genus Tinamus; species Tinamus guttatus. The sequence continues at coordinate 3,686,902 of NW_028288731.1, forward strand.
CACAAATGCTTCACATCTAGTGTCAGTCTGAGCATATTTTCACACCATTTTTCCCCTTGGAACCGCTAATAAATCAGAGTTTAGCTGTAGTTTCAAAGAACCCATTCCTTCTCTTCTTGCCGCCCCCTGAACCACAGCAAACTGCTTGCAGGATTCAGGTTTTGTAAGGTCCTCAGGACAGATCCTCCTTCTGGCTGTTCCCTGACTCCAGGGACTCAGGGCACTGGGCAGGACACCACATAGAGAAAAAGTGTAATTTCATTTTATTTGACACAGTTTTGCTCTTGTTAGGAGCTGTCACTGCTCTGCATTATAGTTTATTAACATCTGCTTGTTAAAGCAGTTGAGAGATGCTCCTCACTGGTGTGGAGAGTCATGTGTGAAGGGTTTTTTTTTTTCCTTTATTGAATTTCTATACGGCTTTAATGAGAATCAGGCCTAATTAAGTATGGGATTTTATTTTGGCTGTGGCTTAGATATTGCAAAGAAAATTCAAAGGTAGGGCATGAGAACAGCCTAGTGAGAGAAGGGGGACGCTGGGCGCGCTGTCCGCACGGAGCCTCCTGCCTGGTGCTCTTTTCCTCCGGCTCTGCCGAGTGCTCAAATGGGGCGAACTGCAGCCGAGTGGGTTCCAGCAGGGAAGAGGAGTGGAGCGCGAGGGACGGAGCCTCACATGTATGCGTGAGCACGCGCGCTTTCATGGGCCCTGTAGCACTGTCAAGCATTTCATGGGGCTCTCTATCAAGGACACTAGATAACAATACGTTGCATTGTACTGCACTTACAGTGAGTTTATGAGGTAATTGGTGTGCACTTCCCTCGGCTCATACCACAAGACAGGCACCTGTAGGCAGAGAAAATGAAGCTGAGAACCTCTTTGCTGGCTGCATTTCCCCAGCTGCGAGTGCCCAGCGCAGCCGGCAGCGACCGCCGCTCAGGCGCTCTGGGCCCTCGGCGCGCCCGGAGCCGCCGCGCACGGAGCTCCCTGCAGAGCGGACGCCCAAGGCTCCGCGTGCCCGGCGCAGGCGGCGGGGGACGTCCCGCGGTGGCCACGTCTGGGCACGGCCGCAGTCGGTCCCGAGCCCGGCGCGCGGCTGGGAACTCGCCCGCGCTGGCACCTGGTGGGGGCTGCTGCTGCTGCGGGACACGGCGCTTTCTCCTCCCTGTTCCCCCTCGCCCCGAGTGCTGGGGCACAGTAGCGAGTCAGGGCTGAGCCATCCCATTGTATAGATTCCTTTATTATCATTTCTAAACTTTGTCCACCTACCCACGAAGGCTAATACGTATGGAGGGCACATCCATAAATACCTGTGTCCGTGCCAGGGCAGCACCTTGCAGAATGGTGATGGAGTTTGTGACCTGTCTTGCGAGGTGCTGCTGAAAAGCAAAAGCTACAAATAGGTTAGTTAAAATAGACAGCAAGAAACAAGTGTGTTGGTTGGTCTGCCTTTCTCTAACAAGCCTCTAAAGATACCCACTAGGGAAACAGCAACTGTGTCGTGTTAAGGAAAAATATGTAAATATTATTTGGCATCATTTATTTTAAGATGGCTGCAGACTCTTTACCCTATCAACTGTCACACTCTTCCATGTTATTATTTAACCATGTCTGAAGACAAATGTTTTATATTAATTCTAATTTCCTTTAAATTGTATTATTTCATGCTATGGAGCAAATTAATCCATCGCATCGCTTTCTCTTGGGCAGCTCATCCTGCTCATTACTCATTTTTGAAAGAATGAAAATGCTCTCTATAACTTCATGCTTCCCTTGCTTGCAGCGTCTGAGTTTTCCCCACAAACACAAGGAGGATGTTCATTCCGGAGGTTGCCCGCGGTTAGGCTGGTTGCTGGTTGGAGTTGGCCGCGTGGAGGGGAAGGGCTGAAGGCAGGGGGACAGGAGCTGGGCTAGCCCCAGGTGCCCACCAACGGGTGGCAGAGGATGGCGCAGGCGGTGCCGCCGTCCCGCTGGCGGGAGCAGTGCTCAGAGGAAGCACCTGGCCTGCGGGCTGTGCTTTGTCACTCCTGAAGACACCAGCCCTGTCCCCAGGGCTCCTGCTGTGGTGGCCTTTGGAAAGTCGTCTGCTCCCCTGCGTGCGTGTACATGGTGAGAGTGGGGAGGGAGCCACAGCTGGAATGAAGCCTCGTTGCTTCTGCCAGGGCTACGTTGGGACTTTTGGAGAATTTGCCTAATTTCTTATCATTTCCCTTGGTTTAAGCTGGGCAGCGTTGCACTTTCATCTTTGCAGGCTACCTGATCTTGCTCATTCAAAATTGTTCATTCAACAGAAAAGTAAAGAGCTCTCTGAGCAATCCTTCTCTCCCCGCTTGTTCTTGGCAGGAGAGACCTGTAAAAGAAGAAGAAACATAACATGTCAAACAAGGTCTGCAGAGGCTGCGGCCAAGCGAATTCTGGCTTCCTCTGCCTGTCTCCCAGCTCTTGTGCCCCTGGTGACTTCAGTGGCTCTGCATAAGCTCAGCCTGCTTGCGATCTCATTCACTTGGATCGTTGCGTCCAAATATCTGTCTGATGTAACAGTGTCCATGTGGGCCAGGGCTTCTCTCTACACAGGCTGGCCAAAGTGGATGGCAACTGGCAGCTCAGCTCTGAGCAGACAAAACCTGTGAGAGGGAGGAGATTTCTGCAGCCGCAGAGAGCAGCCTGGGCACGAGGCCGTCCAGCGACCCTAGTGCGCAGTGAGGTCCTGGTGCCGGCTCCGTGTGCCCCTTGCCGTGGGCTTGGCGGCCCGGGGAGGAGGCCTGGCCTCCGACAGCACTAACCACGGTTTTAGGGGATGGCTACTAGAGCTCCTCAAAGAATCTGCCCCAAGAAAGCCTTTAGAAAAGGAAAATATGTTTAAACAGAATGGAAAGGTATTTGTTTTCAATGGAGAAGAGGTGGCAGCGCACTGTGACACTAGGGGAATAGTTGAGGTGCCAAAGGGAGAGAAAGGGAGCGGGAGGTACTTAAAGCACAAATGTCACACTGGTGATTCAGGATGTAAATAGTTGGGCTTGACTTTTGGTTAAAGCCTGAAACTTTTCTGAAAAAGAGGGGGGGTTGTTAAACACATCGAGAGGAAAAAGACTAATTCCACTGCTCTCTAATGACTACCCTGAATGATGAATTTGTTCTAATACCAAATTACAGTTCAGAAAATGGATTGCAAGTTCTGATCTGTTGTTTTGCTATGTGTACCTCAAGCAGAAAATATTAAAAATCATCTACATTTTCTATATTCCTAGGGATCCTCTAATCAGAGGCAGTCTGAGTGGGTGGTGGAAGCCATGGGAGCTGGAGCTCCACATGTATCTGAGCATCTGTGATTTCCCAAGGCCATTTTCTCATAGATGTTAGCCCCATACAAGAGGCTTTGGTGCCTGTTTCCCCTGCCAGTGCCCACAAGAAGATCCTTTCCCTTCCTGAGGATGGAGGGTTGGTGTTTGAAGAGGTGGCCCAGGAGATGTAGTAAATTCCTAGGCCTCCAGGTAACCTTCTCCCCTCAGAGCCATTCAGTGACTCTCATCAGCTCTAATACCCCGCTCTCACCCCAGGCAGCTGGGTAACATGCAGGGAGGGAAAGCAACCACGAGAGCTGCGGTTAGCTGGGAGCAGAGCTGTTGCCAAAAATTTAGAAGGGTTTAGAGTGAGGGAGCTCAGCAGGACAGGTCGAGCAGCTGGGTCGGGATCGGCAGCCAGGCATTCAAAGGGAACACAGGGTAGTTTTTTGTTTGCTCTCTAAGATGTAAAGGAAAATCTGCTGCTCTCTAGCTGGCAGCTCAGATGAAGAAAGATTAAAAAAATCTTCAAGTTGATTAAATTAAAAGCTTAGTTTTTGGAGAAGCATTTGATATGAAACCACTTGCACTCGGAGAAATTTCCATTTCATAAGAACAAAGTACAATCATTTCCACAACTGGTTTATGGATCGATTACAGTACATCAAAAAAAGGCAAATAGATTGATCTGTAGCTACTTGCGTCCTTGTGCTTACAAGCCACATACTGCATGTGCTTCTGCTGTTAGTAGGATTAATAATAATATGTTGCTGGTAGTAATGGCATGAAAGGAGCTTAGCAGGGAAAGGACCTGCTCCAAACAGGGCTCGGAGTAGGCAGTGCGGATGGAAGAGAGGCCATGGGACATTGGGAAGAGCTGTGGCTGCCTAGGGAAGTTTCACAAGTGTTTCCCTTGAATGCGACTTCAGGGACTTCTTTTTTACTGTGGGTACTTCGATGCTTTTGGGAAGCGGTTCCTATCGAGATGCCATTTAGCAGGTTAGCGGTGTCAGAGCAGAGGAAGAAGCAAAGCTGAAGGCTCGGAAACAAATGCAAACGGATTCGCAACGGAGGTGGAGGGCGGTGGCACTGCTGGTAAACTCTGCAGGTGAAATAAACAGCCCTGGCCTGATAAGTGATGCTAATCAGGACAGAGCTCTCCTGCAGCAACATCTGTGCTGCTTTGTAGGCTGGATCCTTTCAGAGAGCTTGCGTACGTGGGTAGCCACTGGGAAGGTCACATTCTCACAAACCAAGAATGCAGGTAATATTCTCGTTTTGGGACCAAGCACTAGAGAGCAGAGATCTGGATGAACAAGTAAATGGTTGTGGCTCTGAGGGCTGATGCAATCCTTGGGCAAATAAGCAAGGGACCAGCAGGGAATGATGTTGCTTCTGATATGGGATGATCCACGTCCAGTGCCTGGCCTCCCAGAAAGGAAGGATGTGGGAAAGTGGATGAGCAACCAACGACAGGGAGACTCACTCAGAGCTCTGGAGATTCTGCCTGGCAGAGGGAGATATAAAAAGCTTTTCCAAAAGCAGGTTAATTTCACTGATCTCTACTGCATCGACATGGGGAGGAAATTCCTGGCACGGGCTCCGCACCGGGCAGAGGAGGCCCCGCAGGAAGGGACACACAACCTCGGGAGCAGGGAAAGCCACTGACCTGGCACCAGCGGCTCCGCGGGAGCCGGCATCCCGCCCGCGAGCGCCTGCTGGTGCCTCCCTCCCTGGGAGAGGAGCTCCCTGCTCACTGGGAGCAGGAGCACGGTGGGCTGCAGGTGGGAGGATGGATAGGGACAATTACCACCGACCTGTGGTAATTTTTCCCCTTGAGGTGAATGGCTCAGATGTTAAAGTCCATAGAGAGGTCTGAGGGCTGTCAGCGGAGGCGAGGCACATTTGGATGAAAGATATGAAGCATTTATTTTTAACGGGGAGGGTTACAGCTCGAGGTCAAGCTATCGAGAGTTGTAGTGGGCTCTCCATTAGCTGCAGTCTTTTAATCAAGACGAGACGCCTTTGTGCGAGAGACACTAATCGCTCAAAGAGAAGTTACAGGTTCAGCACAGACAGCCCTGGGTGAAATGCTACAGCCTGCCAGGCCAAATGGTCATAATGAACCTTTTCTGGCCTTTCTCCCCACGGATTTGTGAAAGGGATCAGAGAGTTGAGAGGCTGCCAGGAGTGACGGGATTCGCATTGCGGGAAGCAAGGAGGAAAGCGGAGAGAAGAGGAATCTGGGGGAGAGGGTGAAGGGAACCTGCGGGTGAGCGGGGCGCAGGGAACCGCTGCGGGTGCATCGGGAAGCTCGGAGAGGGCAGCACATCGGAGCGGGCGCCTTCGCTCGGGGATCGCACTCGGCCCCGTGGCAGGGTTAGCTGACCCGCTGCAGCAGCGCCACGGGCGCTCGCAACCGCTCCATGGCCCCGGATGAACCGCGCGGTCACCCCGCTCCGAAATACCAGATCAGCGGCGGAATGGTTAGAACTCACCAAGTTAGGTAATTTTGCACTGAATATAAATGAGAGTTGTAAGATAAATGACATTTAGTGACATTAATTAACTGATTAAATTAAACCTGATATTTTAATCAGAATTTGTTTATGCAAAGCTCTGGATAAAAAGAAATGGAGTTTAACCTAGTTACTTTTAAAATTCCAGTTACCATAACAACTTCTGGTGATATCAATTAAAGGTGGTCTTTTCTTTACATTATTTTTAGACCTTGAGTTACCATAACAACAGAACGCTGCTTCATTCGCAAAGAGTTAAAAAGTGTTTTTGTGCTTTGAGAAACCATCAAAACACAGGGGGAGGCCGGGAGCGAGCGGCCCAGAATGGCTGTGCAAACAGCATTTCTCAGACACCTCACTCATGGCACGAGAGACTGATGGATCTTCTCCAGCGTGACAGGCTCAAGATGTTCCTCGGTTGCTCAAATCAGAAAGAGATTATTTATCAATCGGAGAAGAGCGGGGCTGTCAGGCACCGGAGGTGTTAGGAGCTGTCAGATCTGCCAGGAAAAATGATGCAGCAGCAGATAAATTCACCTGCCCCTCAGGTGCTTCCGGAGGGTGAGCGGCGCCGCGGGCGGAGGCCGGAGCCCTGCCCCGGCGCTGGGATCCCTGCCGGCAGCGGGGATGTGCTGATGGATCAACCTTCTCTGGGCGGGCTCCTCGCAGCCCTCGGGGCTCAGTGCGAGCGCCTTCGCGGCGGCCTGCGGCTGGTGGGCCCTCCTGTGAGGCCATTCCCTGGTGACGAGGAGGACAGCCAGGCAAGCAGAGGAGCCCCGGCGCGTGCTGCGGTGGCTTCACCCTCAGCGCAGCCCCGCGAAGACCCCACGGGCCAGAGCGGGATCTCAGCAGGGTCTGCGTGGCTGGAGCTCCCCTCTTTTCCGTGGAGGTGGATCTTGAGGATCCCCATTGCTTGCACATGGAGCAAGGGAGGGCACTTGGAAACCCCTCGGCCTCCCAGGGAGGTGCCCTGAAGCAAAGAGCAGCCCCCGGAGCTGCTCCTGAGAGCGAGATGCTTCTTGCAGCCAGATGCGCTGCAGCCGGGGCGGGGAGCAGAGCCCTGCATTCCCAGTTTCATTGCGGTCCCCTTCCTTAATAAGGTTTTAGGAGGAAGAGGAGGAAGGCTCGCAGGGGAATCTGCGCGTGCTCCTGTGTCTGTGGCTTGTTTAACTGAAAGAGAATAGACATGTCAGCTGCTGCAGGTTACAGGCTGGATCCCCTTCCACCACCCCCATTTCCCCTCCTTTGTCTTCCTCTTTCCAAGCAAGTACAAAAGCTGGGGTTCTTCTCTGGATGCTCCTTGACTGTGTGGACCAAAATGGGCTGGATTGGGAAAGGCCGAACGTTCTGCAGCGGTTGCCCGGGGCCCAGCTCATCCTCCCCAGCGGGTGAGCTGTGCCCCGAGCAGTGGCCTTCAGCTCCTGCAGCCCTCCGAGCTGTGGGAAGAGGAGGAGGAAAATCCCACACGTGTCCGCTCAGCGGGAGGCTCCCCGGAGCCGAGAGCAGCGGCGCTTCGCAGAGCCTTGGAAGCCCCATGGTGAACGGCTGGGGCTGCGCGCGGAGCAGCCGGCTTGTTCACGGCGGTGGCGGCGGCGGCAGCGCTCCCGGTGCTGGTTCCTGTGGCCCCGTCAGGCCTCGCCACGTGCTGATCCGCACCAGTCCTGCGCTCCGGCTGGAAGGGAAAGCCCGGGAAGGGGGGAATGAACGTACTGTGCTGACAAGTGAGACGAATAAATGTGCCTCTTGCCTGCGCTGCGCAGAGGTGTTTGACACACCAAATTATGACATAACCGTGGCAGTAATGGCTCCAGCTGTTGCCTTTGTAAAATGAGCTGCAACAGCACATGCTAATAAGTAAGGCAACATGTCTAAGTCATTTTATACAGTGCCAGAAGAGTAATCCCATGCCATGCGAGCACAGTGCCAAAAGTGGTCATATCACAGCGGTAGGATCAGTCCTGGAATAATCACATCCTTAGGAAAGAATCCTCTGTGTAATACAATGAAATCCCACTTAAACAAGTCAACCTTGCGAATCTATTAGAGCCGCATCCCCAGAGCGCTGCTACCGTACCTCGCTTCCAGCTCATGTGTGAAAATGAGGACGGGAGCAGAATATTTACTCAGGTGAAAACAGGCTTCCTTCGGGAATCCTAATGGCGAGAGAGACAGCAGGAAGAGCTGCGGCTGCTGCAGACAGGGTATGGAAACCTGGAAGCTGCAGCCAGCCCATCCGCCTTGTCCCGCACTGAGGACAGCCAGAGCTCTCCTTGTCTCTGCGGGAGCCGTGTCAAGCTAAGAAGGGGGATCATCCCCCTAATCTGAGGAGGTTCGAGCCCTTTCTGCATTTTCTGGCTTGCACATTCATCCTGAACAGAAGAAGGATGTCGGCATGTCTTGAAACAGCTTTGTAAATCGCGGGTTTTAGGCGCACAGAATCTGGATTACTTTTTCCCCCGTGTCCTTGGTATTAAGTGTGAACCACCTGCACAAGGCTCCTTTTGACAACTTGCTGCTAAGTCTCGCTGCAAGTATAAATCTGAGCAATACATGAAAGCGCCTATTTATTGGATAATGAGCCCAACCTCGCTAAATCAGCTGTGCAAAACACGCGGCTGTGATTTCCCTAATACCTGGGGCTTAATAACTGCACTATGTTAGGGCATATCTAAGCTTCCAGATCATAGCAGGTTGTTCCGTGGCTGTGCAGAGCATTGTGCGAGTGTGTTTATTCCTCTTTTCTTTTTTACCAAAGACTGGTATCTATTACATTTATTTGCTGCTGCAAAGCACAGGAGGACGTTTGTGCCTGCGCCGCAGCGTGCTGCTCGGACGTGCTCAGGGTATCCCGAACAGCTGCTGAGCTCTCCAGTTCCAAGCAGAGCTGGGACGCTCGGCCCCAGCCTTCCTGGTCCTCTGCTGGAATTATGGAAGTTGGGGCTAGACCATTCGCGCGACTCCCCTGCCCTTGTCTGAAGGGACAAACTGTCACCTCGAGTAGTTTCCTGGGCACGGACCACACGGACGCTTGCCCTGTGTGGCTGGTTGTTGCCAGCCTGTTGCTTACAGGTCTGGGTGTCTGGGCTGGTGCTCTGCCTTGGGAACACAACAGTGTCAACATGCTGCTACCACCGCCGGAGCAAGGTGGTCCTTAAAAACATAAAAACTTAAAAACGGTGTCTGCAACAGCCCCTTTTGTGAGGGACCAGTCCCGATGCCGGGAGGCCAGAGCCACCAACATCATCTCCCAGCACCTCTTGGTCGCTCGCGCCAAAGCCGAGGACGGTTCCCTGAGCAGGCGGGGACGCGTGTTTGCCCCGTGAGTCACAAAGCACCCGAGAGCTCCTGGATCATCTCCACAGCTGCACGGAGCTGGGTGGGAATTTCGGGCCTCTCGGTAGTCCTACTGCCGAGATGCTGCTGCTATTCCAGAAATCCCCCAAAACAGATGGCCTCTGCAGACCAGAAGTCCTATAAATGCATTGGAAGAACGTTAATCGGTTTTGCATGCTGTAAATACAATTTATGCAGGATGGAACATTTTGTGGTTTAGTCACTGAAAACAGCTTGAAATTATTTATTGGAGAAGATTTTTGTTTAGGGGCCAGGACAATGGCTGGTAAAGATTGGATCGTTTTGAAAAGCGAATAAATCTACCCATACAGCTTTTCTTTCTTCCTACCCCTCTTTCCCTCATTACTCATTTTTCTGTCATTTTGTCCTGTTGTCTTGATTTACCATAGCTTTTCCCAAAGCAAATTTTCTAAGAGAATGTCAGCTAATTAATTATTGTTTCAACATCATTTTTATCCCAGACCTTTGACCCCTTGGCAGCTCTGCAAAGCACTCTGATGCATTCCACGTTTGCTCAGTAAATATTTCTTTCAAACAATAAATTGAGAAACAAGGGAAAGAATGCATTGTCTTGGAAAAAAGACAAGGGGAAAGAGGAGATAGAGACGTGGAAAACACAGGCCAAAGTCACCGATCAGAGACTAAAGGCAGATCAATGTGGGTGACATTAGGTCCCACGAGAAACAAGGCTGACCCTGTACTTTCGAGATAGCAGAAAGCAAGACGCCAAGTAATATAAGTGTACCATTTTTTTGGCAATTCAAGTAATACTAACTTTTTTTGGCAATTCACAAACACTTTCCTTGTTTTTCCTTCGTGGATGGCCTGTGGAGGTGCACGTGGTCCCTCTGGAGCAGCATCCCTCGCGCTCACCCTGGCGCGGAGGTGGCGGCTCCTCGCTGAGGCCGGCGCGACGGTGCTGCAGCTGCTGCCTCGTACGTGGGCCCTGCCTGGCTGGAGTAGGTGTGAGGTCCCTCTGGCCTTGCCGCAGGGCCAGCGCTGCAGCCTGCACGTTGCAGACAGCTTTTGCCTTTCCTTTTTGCTTTTTTATTTTTTCCCAAGAGTAGAAACCAGGTTCGGAGGCTGCGTCCGGTCACGGTGGTCGGGCGGTTTGCGCACAGCAGCCTCCCTGCCAAAGCTCGGGCCCAGAGCCAGGCGTTTGGGATCCTTCTTGTCAGCTCTCCTACACATTTCCTGGAGGACTTTGAAGGAATCGTTTAAGCTAAATTGGGTATGCATCCAAAAGAGCAACCAAAGCAGCTTCATTTTTGGAGGTGCTGAAAACTTCCAGCTTCTGTTCAAATTGGAAAAATTGTGGGTTTTTAATGCAGCAGGACATGCCTACCCTTAGAGTCCCACTTTCCTCGCCCAGTCTCTCGCTTGCTTTGCTTTCCACATCTGTAGGCTTGAGGAGAGCAGCAGCTAACTTGAAGGGCTCCGAGAGAGTTAACTCACTAACGTTTGCAAAGTGCTCTGAGATCTCAGATGGAAGGCACTATATAAATGCAAAGTATTATTTTATGAAGATCAGTTAGTAGCACTTCATCATTTCAAATGGCACCAATTATACACAATGTACATTGATATATACACTCTATTTTCATAAAGTGCTGCTGCATTTGATTCAAACTTATTTGCAGTCTGATAACTACACGGATATTAATAATACCAGGAAGAAGAGAGTTTTGCATAGTTTATCATTTGTAAAATTGTATTTCCGAGCATTATTTAGAATGCACTGGATGCCAGATCCACTGGCCTGCGCGCTGGGCTCTGCGCAGAGTCTGGGGGCTGCTCTGGGGACACAGAGCCTCCAAAAACGCTTGAGGCTCCCTGGCATCACCAAAGAGGGGGTGAAATAGCCAAAATATATTTGCCAATGGGCCCGGCCATGGAGGGGTTCAGTCTGTGAATGGTGATAAATGAATTTTTATTATATCCTTTGTAGCAGTAACTGAGGAGGTAACTAAAGCTTTCTGTAAATGCAGGGCCTCAACAGACAGTTCAGATTAAGATCTTGCCTATAATCCCTATCCATTTACAGTATACAATAGCATCATTTATCCAGCTCCAATAAAAATTCCTAGGGATGCCCCCACACGCACACAAAATAAACACTGTTGCTGTAGCCTTGCCAGCCCTTTCTTTTTCAGATGCATATGGCATCACTTAAAAAAAAGAAACGATACCAAATCGCACGGCTAACTCCGAAGCAGAGTGCAAATGTCTATGTCCTGCTTTAATCCTTCTGACAACACAATGCAGGGCAAGCCACGAATTTCCCTTCGTGCCCTCAGCTCCATCTTGGGGAGTTGCCTCTTGTTCTCCCGCAGAAGTCCTGGCCTTTGCAGGTGGCTTGAAAGCCTTGTGATATTCGGATACATCGGGAATATCCAAAGGGAGTGTATTTCCAGATAAGCGTATTTTCATCAGGTTCTCTCTGTATCTGAGAGCTGAGCCTGGTCTATCTGAGGACAGCTGCATAATTTAAGTTATTCATGGAAATATCTGTAGGATAAAGATTTTTTGGACTTCCCATTTTTTTTTCTCAACCATATTTCATTGTCTCCTTTGAGTCCCTGCCAGCACAATGGCTTTAAATGCTTGCTAGTAAGAAAATTGCCATAATCTGATGGCAAGAAGATTGTTTTAATTAGCTTACATTTGAGATTAGGACTGTTCAATTACACACACACACAAAAGGATCTCTGCAAAAGATGTGGAGGAGAAATAGCACCTCCAGGTAAAAGTCTTTTTATACAAAATTGGACATCATGATCAAAATGTGCAAATCCTGGAAGAAAATGTTGGCTACTGACCCAGAAAAGGAGGAATGAAGTTTGAGGCATAAACCAACACGAATGGCGCCAGGGCAGGTGGGGCTGGCTGTGTTCTGAGAGGAGACCCTGAAAACCTGACAAATGTGGTGGTGGTTCGTCCGTCTGGGAGTGAATCTGCCAGAATTTCTAGCAGGGGTACAGGGTATTTGCAGCTCTTTCGAAGTGGGACCCTGACTTTCTTCTTCCACTGTGGATGTGTTGCGTTTGTCACCACTTTAATCCCAGCAAAAGCATTTCAGAAGGAGGAAGTTCATCCTTCAGGCCTTCCCCTCTGGTGACCTAAGGTGTAACTCCGGGCTGGATTTCAAAGATATAACCTTGCCTTAGATGTTAATGGGAACTCTCCATGCAGAAAAACTCTCCGTGCTGAACAGTTGCTGGAAAATGGGCATATTACAATGCATGAAGTCATGGAATAAAAATGCCCGTTGCCCTGCTTGCTTACTGCACCCTTTGATCAAGCCAATCCTATTAGGCTGCATCCCATCTTTGAATGAAGCTCCTGAGCACGAGCGGTGGCAGGAGCTGGGTGGCGCGTTCCATACGAGAGCCCTTCTGGCCCGAAAGAAGCCCTTTCCCGCCGTGTTCAGGCTGAAATCCCCATGGGAAAGGCGGGAGCAGGAGCTGATCCTCCTTCTCCCTGCCTGGCGCAGGCCTTGCCCAGCGAAGCCTGTGTCGTGCAGCGCTCACAGCCCGGACGGTCCCTCCGCTCAGGTGAACCCGCGGCCTCCAGGCTTGAGGACTGAGCCAGCAGGAGCCAGAGGGACCATTCCCATGCTTTCCTGAAGGAATTCTGAGCATTTTTGAACTCTGTAATGCGGTGAATCGTGGCAGGCCCTTTGGTGGACTTGGAGGTGAGCTGGGATGCGCGTGACTCACCGCTCCGTCTCTTGATGCTTCTCATCCTTAATCCTTTCCTGTGGTTTGGGCTTATGTGAATAAAACTTCAAATGTGTTTGGATTTATTCTAGCTTGAATGATGGGATGTGATATTCCTGGGATTCAGAGAGGACTGTGGGCTTCTCCTAGGTATTTTAAGCTGCATTTTAATGGGAAAGGTGACATGGATTGTCACACAAATGGAAATTGCCATGGCTACTAATGGTGCTAATCCAGCGCCTTGACTGACTAATCCTGACCTCATTGTGCTAAATAAAGAACTAAGCAGAGATTTCTGCAGGTTAGTTGGTTTTCCAGCTATGACACCGGCAGCTATCTAACCCAGTGCAGCTTGAGGAATTTGCATGGATAATGGGCATGGATTGAACAGCATCCCAGAAAGCTCCTTTTATAAATAATGCCTTTTGAAGATCACTAGCGGAGCGCAGCGCAGGGCCAGCTCATCCGAGCTCTGGGATGACATGGAGATCTTAGGCGCTCCGCTCCCACACAAGAGCACAGGGACCAGCTCCACATCCCAATTACTGCAGAAGATTCTGCATCAACTCTCAAGTTAATGAAATCAAACAGGTCCCGAGGGCCGGCTGGCACACTCCTGATTTCGCTGTTTAATTAGGGAACCTTTTGTTGTGATCTCGCTCCTGAAGTTTCCTGAGAGCTGGACCCCATGAGAGCGGCGGCCTCCCGGGGTGGCTCCCCAGGAGCCGCCTCAGTTTTGAGGAAGGCCAGGATGGAAATTCAAGCAGCTGAAGGGCCTTGCCACGGGTCCCCAGGTTGTGCAGTGGGATCCTGCGCGGCACGAGAAAACCTTTCCCTTGGAATGTCAGACTCCAAGCAGGGCTCTGTAAAACACATCTCTTGCTAGAGCCGCCGCTGCTTTGCCAAGCACTTCCCCAATAACCCTTCATCCCACAGCAGGCGTGGAGAGATAGCGGGGCACGAAGAGGGGCTTACGCTGTATTCAGGAGGCTCCTGACTTGTGGGCATGAAATCCAAGGATTTCCCTCCTACTCCTGGCTCGCAGCGGAGCCTTTCGCCTGCTCTCTCCCTCCCTACCCCAAAGGCAGCCAGTACTCCTAGGCTGAAAGAGGGAGCCCAGTTGCCTGTGTTTTGCTTCAAGACTTCACATTAAGACTAAAGAGTGGGACGAGTGGCCAGGATCCCCATCCCGTGAAGGACGATTCCTCTTCTACGCATCAAGGCTCTTCCTATGTCCATAAGGGACCTACGTCTCTTTGGGACACCTCAAATATTGACAAAAATAATTAGTTCATTTGCCTGGAGTCTCTGTGGCATCATTCAGGACTGCTGCATGATCCTCAGGGACAGATCCGTGCAGTTTGCTGGGCATTCCTGCTGGGAGGACACGGACAAGGCGATGCCGTCCGCATTGGTAGCCTGCTCGCAACAGTCCTGCAGCAGCTTTGCCTCCTTCTGCTCTCTGCAGTGATGAGTTTCCCCAAGGCAAAGGGGGCTGTAATATTTCCTCCATTTCACTTAGCAGTAGGAGCCAGCTGTGAGAGTTGGAAGCAGAAACTCATTTCCTCCGAGAGGTTTCTTAAGAATTAATCCCAGAGCCGTCCCCAACCCGCACCAGCTCCCCGCATCCCTCTACATCTCCCTTGGCGGCTGCCGTAGTGACTGGAAAATGTTCCCCTCTGAACTCAGGTGGTTTGGGCTCCTGCCAGGTACACAGATATGGGTCTGCTGCCCTCGAAAAGCCACTCTCATCTTTTTGCATACGTCCAGCATTTCACTGAGAAAAAATATCTGTTTAATTCCCGGTTTGTTTCTTAATATTCCAGAGCACAAGGACAACGAGGCTGGCCTGAGGCTCTCCACGCAGGCTGTGCAGGGACTGGTGGGTCAGTGGGCCGTCATCTGAGCAGCTGAAGTGACACGGAGGTAAGTCCTGCGCATCTGTCTGCCCAGGTGTGGAACTGACACGGGCTGCCTCTCTGCTCAGCGCATTTCTCAGTGGCAATTTCATTCCTCTATATCCCTTTTTTTTTTCCTTTTTGCTAGCCCGGGGAGAGCCATCTCTGTGCTCAGCTCCTGTCAGAAAAGATGAGCTACACTGCTGATTATTTGCTGCTGGGAAAGTCATTCTAGTGAACTGTAGGAGAAATCATCTGCCCAAGAGGGCTGTCGACTGCAGAAACACACAGATCTGAAACAAAGAACCCCCCTTGACCAAGTCTTCTGGTCTGGGATCGTAGGGAGCTATGGAATTAGGACTCTGAAAGCGGGAGGCAGTTTCTAAGGAGTTGAAGGGGAGGGGTTCCATTTCCCAAGGAAAATAATTTGGCACTGGGTGGCTAATTGTATTACCTCTTCTGAAAATCCCCAGCCAGCATCTGGAGTTATGGGCCTTGTTGGGATAATACTGCCAGTACTTCTTCCTTTTGAAGCATGAAATACTTGAACACAGCTGCCAAAACCGCCTCTCTTACCCACCTCCTGTGCAACTGCCCTGAATCCAATCAATCCAGTGCAGAGCGTGGCTGCGTGAGAGATGGAGTAGGACAGTCAAGTAGGACCTTCTGTGTTCCTGCATCTGGGCTGCGCTCAGTCTAACACGAGAGAGGAAATGTGCTGTTTGGTGGCGCCTGCGAAATGTCACTCGTTGTGGAGGAATAATTGGCTCAGTGAAAGGGGACTTGGATGACACTCTGATCGGGTGGCAGGGGGGGTTGCCCGATGGTGTCAAATAGGGCTCTCAGCTCAGAGCAGGGGCTTTATCATCTGTTTGGAGCATAAGATGCAAGAGCTCTTTTAAAGCCGAGCAGGGAAAGCGGGGGGGTGTGAAAAAGGGGAGCAGCCGACTCATGAGGCTGGAACAGACGGAGTCTCATCCCAAACGGCTCTGCGGAGGCTCAGGGAACAGCCCTCCGCAGCCTGCGGGTTTTACCCGTGGCTCCCAGGGATGCTGTGGAGCACAGACAGTTTAGGATGTCCCTCACAGCAGTCCTGCTCACTCCTTTCCAGTGACTCTCGGCATGCCGGGCTTTTTGCAGGCAGCGTGAGCTCGATTTCTTGATTTTGGCACATGCCATTCAGGCGCATACAGCTCAACCTTGATTTTCCAAGTGATTTTCCTGAGTGCTCAGAGCTCCTGTTGACTTTTAGAGGAGAGACAGCCCCTCATCTCTTCGGGAAATCAGGTCCATCTTGTGTGAACATGTGGTTCTCTTTATTTGTCGCAAAACTAAAAGGAAGTTTTGGTAGAAAACAAGCTTTATATCTTCTCTTTCTACAGACGACATGTAGAACTGCCCCTGGGGCTTTGAATATATTTACATCCTTTCACAATTAGCCCTAATGGGACAAATGTGGCTTTTTTTTTCTTCTCTAAACAGATACATTCAAAGCTGCAAAACATCCAGTGTTTAAATAGATCTCATTATATCAGCTACACCAAATCTCTCCTCTTTATATACAGAGGATTAGACTTCTTTTCACTGTCATGCAACATTAAAATAGGAAGGCATACACAAGGCTGACATGGATTTGACAAAAAATTAATGATTTGTACATCACTTTAATGCTTTAAATCTGCAATTCATGTATGCTAATTAGGCCATAATGGGGCTGTTTGAGAGCAGAACTGTCATCAGGCTGCTCCGGTGGCTGCTGCGAGCCGAGATACAGCCCTGCCGCCCCTGGTTGGCTCCGGGAATCTGGGCTGTAACCTGGCAGATCTATGGCACCATTTTTTCCCTTACACAATTGTTTCCTGGACGTGGTGCTTTAATCTATCAGAGTTATGATGGCATATCTCAAAGAGCAAGCTCCTGCATCCCGCAATACATCCTGGCGCAAGCGGCAGACAGCCACTATATCTCGGTGATGGATTCCTTGATTTTAAACTGCCACCCGCTATCTCACAGGGCAGCTGTCAGCTGCCCAGATGCGTGGAGTTGCATTTATGCAGAGCGCTGTGAAAAAAAAAGTATATATATATACATATATGACGATTTTATTTACAGATAAGTAAGGTTGTAAAACTTAGGAAAAACAAAAGGGGAATTCAAAAACATGTCTATATTTTATTTTCCACCTGAAAAGCCTGGCATATCTCTCTGTTGCAGGAGAACAAAAATGCTCCCTCATTCAGAGATCTCTTTAGTTTTGCACCAGTGGTGCAAAGACAAAAGCTGTCACAACAGAAGAAGAGAAAGCCAGAAAGCACCTCTACAAATGGGCCAGCGGGAAGCAGCACATCCTGCAAAACGACAGCGGTGCAGAGCATTGTGCTCTGCGATAACATGAGCCACTGTCTTTGCTGACAGCTGCTCCTTACAGGTTATACCACAGCCCAAAGCTGCTTTGCAGTTTGAACAGGGGTATTTTGGATGGAGAGTCCACAAAGCACGCAGCAACAGAGGAGAAAGTTGTGCCTCTTTAAACACACACACGTCCATTCCCACACGTCCGTGGTCAGAGCTGCGTCGGGGTGAGTGTGCATCTTCCACAGCCAATGAAAGCAGCCCGCCCTGCCCTTGGCTAGCTACATGTCTGTACAGCACTTCGTAAATGTGCAGGGTTTCCATCCCATAAACAGTAAGTGCTCCCCATCAGTTTGTTAAGAGCCATTTGTGAAAGATACGGTCATCAAAGTTTGTTTTCTTTTGCTCTTGGCATGGCCGTGCAGAGGGGAGGACCCCTCCTTACAGGGCGTCTGCTCCACCATGCCAGGAAAGTACATTCCAAATATCTTCCAGGCAAAGCAGGCCTGCTTCCTAACATGGCTTTTTGAGTGCAGCCAGTGATCAAAAATGAAAATGAAGGCGAAGTGCTGACGTGGCAAACCGTGGAGCGCTGCCCTGCTTCGACCGCTCTGCAACGCTGCCATGCAGAGTGGTAATGCGGACAGTCTGGACTGCAGAATAGCTGTAGGTTTTGCACTGTGCTTCGGAGTCCCAGCAGAGATTAAAGCCTTCCTGTGGTTGGTGCTGCATACTCATAACAAGAGCTAATCCCCTTCCCAAAGCTTGCAGTCAGACAGACAAGACAGATGAAAGACGGGAAGTAGAAGAGGCACACAGAAGTAAAGTGATTTGCCTGAGGTCACACAGCAGGTCAGTGACAGAGCCAAGAATAAGAAGCCTCACTACTTCTTGCCAGCATGATGTCCATTGCTTAAAGTTCCTGTGCAGAATTTCTTTCAGGCTCAAGTGCTCTGAGGCTTCTGCAGGGCGGCTGGCGGCAGGCGCGTGCTGCAGCGCTGCGGCCCCGAGCGCGGGGAGGCTGCGCGTGGCCTTCGCGGGGCTCGAGCACGAGGAGCCTGGGAGGGCCTGGGATTCACCTCCCCACTGCTCCAACAGCCCCCTTATAACAGCAGCCGGTAAGCACAGCCCAGGGATGTTCAGTGATGAGTCTGAGGCACCGCAGCTGGGCACAGCATTGGCTGCCAGGTCCATTGGCATCAGTTTCTCCTTCCCCCAGATCTGGACCGGCTCTATGTTATCGGCTGGCAAGATGTCTTTCTTGCTGTGTTGTCCTTTAGTACTCGCTCACGATGCAAAGGACATCTTTCCTTTGTGCAGGGAGGCCAGAGAGCACAAGTCAACTTGAAATATGCTTGCGTAGGCCCATCTTTCAAGAGCTTACAGTTAAGATGCTCTGCCACTGCTAATCCTGCTCAGAATTGCCTTCCCTGTTGGGGTAAAATAAATAAAGCCAAATGCCTCTGCAGCCTTGTAGGTATAACTCACTACAAGGCTGGGCAGGGCAGAGACAACCTGTGTAATGTCTTCCCCAGCTTTTGCTGCCTTTTCCGAATGAAGTCTGCTCCTAGCAGGACAAGCAGCTGGAGCCAGGCCAAATGAAGCAATGGGGAACCCAGACAGAAAGCATTTGTCATGAGCAGAGTCCAGATTGCCTTTGACAAATATGCTGTGCTGTTATGGATATCATAATTGATTTAGGTCCTGGCCCTTCCAGCACTTCCTTAGAAACGGCACACGATGTGGTGTGCTGGCCAGAGCAGGAGCAGGTAAAGACAACATGGGCACAAGCAGGTACAAGGGGTAAGTGAGAGCAGATGACAAGTTTAAGAGGGGGCAGCATGTGTTTAGGAACAGTTCTAACTTGAGGAAAACAGGGCAAATGCAATCTTGGTCTCTGTTTTGTTTGATTTAACTACAAATTCCCTCCTGAATTGCTGGCTACAGCGCAGTAGGAACTTGTCAACGAGCACATTAACGTGGGATTGATTTTTCCAGCAGTCCTTGTCCCGTTCCCCCTTTTACATGTAAACATACTGAGAGATAAAACCCCTCCTTTCCGAAGCCAGCGCAACGGCTCTGTCACGCAGGGCCTGGTGGTGCGGGACGTCCGCGCAGGGCAGCGAGGCGAGTGTGAGAGCCCTGCCTGTTCTGTTCAGCTGTCCTCAGCACCACCGCTGATGTCCTCAGAGCCTCCCGTGTCGCACTCATGGTGGCAAAAGCTGAAGCCAGCATTGCCCAGAATTGCTCTGATTCCTGATATATGACTGGAGAGACCCCCTGGGACTGGTTCCCACTGGTGCCAAACACCCACAGGTCCAGGGGGCATCCCCGGAAAATGCCAGCAACTGTGTGTCGGAGCACCCGAGATATCCCAGGCCGAGTGGCACTTTGTCCTCAGCACCTGAGCTCTCTGTGTGCCCAATTCCAGCTCTTTTAGGAACATCTCTCATGGCTATAGGAAACCAAAGACCTTTTAAAACATCCCTTGCTCCCTCCACTCCCTTCTTCACTTCTGATTTCAGCCTCTGGTTTCAGCACCTCTCTCAAGCAGCCTCCTCCATATGCATGTTGCCTGTCATCTTACTCAGAAAATGCAACTATAAAGCATAATTAGTATTAATGATGTGAGAGATTGAGTTTCTTATTTGTATTAATTGCTGATTAATGCTTTAAATGTCTCTAGCACTTAGAAGGATTTTAAATTAGAAGTATTCCTCTCTGTAGTGTCTTCTCGGAGGGGGGCTCTCACTGCCTGGCGCTGCCTAACCCAGAGCGTGCCATGAGCTTGTTTATATGTTCGAGTCTGTTACTGCAAAACAGGGAAAACACTGGCAGAGCTCGCTTAAGGGGGAAGAATTATTTCACAGCTAGCGCTGCGCTGCGCTGCGTGCTGGCGTTTGAAATGCCAAGCGTCGCTGCGGAGCCGGAGGGGCTCCCGCGAGCCGCCGGCCGAGAGCGCGTGCCGGCGGAGCGCGGCTCTTGTGCGCCTGCGCGTGCCGGGCGCCCGTGCCCCTTGCTGCGCCGCCCCCCAGGTGCGGGGACCCATCGCGTGCGGCTGGAGGGTCTTGCCCACGTGAAGGGCAGTGGGGGGACACGAGTCCCCTCTTCCCTGCGAGCGCTTCCCTGGCTCGCAGAGGGCGGCCTGCTTGTTCCTGCGGCAGCGCCGCCTCCGGAGGCGAAGGTACGGGCCGGCTTGTGCTCTAGAAACGTGACAGGGTGACCTGCTCCCTCGTCTTCAGCACTCAGTGATAGTGGGTGCTCTTGTGAGCTCTGGTATGAAAGCTATTGCATTCATCCAAGATGTTTGCGTGGGCTTTAGTTTTGAAGACCTGCGTGGCTTTAGGCTGAGGTGCCCAGCAGGGCTGCAGCCTGTGCATCAGCTCTGGGGCTTTTCTGGGCTGGTTCTGAAGGGCCTGCAGTGAGGAGGCCTCCCGAGAGGGCCCATGTGCAGCAGGTTTCACCAGGGGGCTGCAGGGGGGTGTCCCGGTTGGGCAGCGCTCGGGTGAGCGGTGCTCCTGGCCGGCCCCCTGCCCGGCTCCGTGCTGCCTCCGCGCTGCAGTGTGGCCCTTGCTTGCTCTGGTGGCTCCTCAAAAGGACTAAAATGACACATTTTCAACTCCAAAGAATGTTTTAGAACATTTTAGTTCTTAAGCATCTTAAAACATTAGTCCTTGCAGATTTTGAATTCAATAAATGCACCTTCCTATTTTTTAAAAGACTTGAGCTCCATAAGCACGCCCAGTGGTCCAGAAACCCTAAGCAGCTGGGAGTCATAAGATCCATGCAGTGCATGGCAGTTAATACAGCAGAGCAGAAGCTGGGCTGAGCTGAGTGGGGCTGCTGTGTGGCCCATCTCCCTGCTAGGCCCTCAGGGCTTTCAGGCTGACTAGATCTTAGTTGCATATTCCAACCTCGTCCCTCCACAGCTAGGATGAAGCGAAAACACATTCGTAATAAAGAGCAGGGACAAATGGACTCTTTAGCAGCGTGTCTTGAGCTATTATGTTGACTGTTGTCTGAACCTGCTGCCCTCCGCTGCGGCAACTGGTGGAGGAGGGAATTTCCACCCCCTCCGAAGAGGTTTCGGGCATCCAGTAACCAGCTGGGATGGTGCAGCAGGGCGAGGGCGAGTCCTTATGGAAAGCCGGGCTTCCACCAAGCCGGTGTGCGGCCGGGAGCACCGTGCACTTCCCTGGCTGTGCCCGCCTAGGGAGCCTGAGCATCTCTGCGCAGGGCCTCAGGGCCCCTGGGGCGGTCGGCGTGCGGAGCCACGAGAGCAGGGACCGGCAGCGACGGTTTCCTCCAAAGTGACCTGCTCGACGGGTGCAAAGGCATTTGGGCTTCCCCCTTCCCCTGGCATCTGTGTGGGAGTCTTGCTTTTTACGTGCACCATTAATGCTGCGACGTTAATGCTGCAAACTTGTCCTGCTGCACCTCCCGCTCCGTGTCAGCCCCATGGTGGTGTCACCGCGCTGGGGGACGCTTGCTGCCATCCTGTTCCTCTCTCCCCCTTTCTAGTGCATCGAGCTGCACGTGCTGGCCCTATTGCAGAAGAAACTCTCTCAATACCGCGAGGAGGCCATGTGATTTGCTCTGGCCAGCTGGGAACTGCATCATTACTAGCCGGGAGCTTGGTTTGCTATTTAGGAGTCGCTTCCTTGGCGTTTAGCACACGGACACGTGCGAGGGCCTTCCTGGTGCAGCAAGCAGGGCTTTTGATGGGCCTGTTTCTCAGCCTCCCCTTATGCATCATGGCTAGAATTCCCACCCTGAAATGAACCCCTCAGAGCCCAGGCTTGCAGTGTCCTGACAACGTTGTCAGTGTTTGGGTTTCCCTTGGCGCCTGGGCCCGGCTGCCCACAAGTTTGGTGTGGCTGCTGCGGGGAAGAGGAGAGGAAATGCCAGCGGGTCCAAACACAGCACATCGAAAAGGTCAACATAGTAGAACATGTGGCTATGATTCATAGAGACTTTAAGAGTCTAATATTTCATCTCCTGACAAAGATTGTAATGAGAAGGGAAAATGGCACAACATTAATTCATCTTTGTGACAAACATCATAATGGGAGTGGAAGTGAACAAGCTGCAGACGCTCGTGTTGCCATCCGGGGTCCCTATACCGTAACAGGACACAGGCCCCAAGTGCTGGCTCAGAAAGGCAAAGCTAAAGCTACCAGCTTGTGTGCGAAGCCCTGCGATGCGTGGGCACGAGCAGCGCGTGGTGCGAGCCCCCCGGAGCAGCGGGATGCAGCGGGATGCAGAGCTTGCTGCCCCAGTCCACGCTCGCATGGTGCCCGTGGCCGTCACCGTCGTGTGACCGACGTTTTGGGAAGGTTTTTGGCCACAGCAAGAGAAACTCCTGCCCATACTGGGAGCTGGTAGGGAACAAGGATGGCGGGGTAGGTGTCAGCAGTAGCTCCCATGTTTTCTGCTGGTGACTAGTCTTGCATAAATCAAGAGGGAAAGGGGGGGCGTGTAGGGATCACTTTCACGTTCACTTTTAGTCCACACTTCCCATCCTATCCCCAGGGCCGTGGCACTCTGAGCAGAGGGTGAGTTGCAAGTCTAGTTTTTCCCCATGTTGTCGTGCTGCTTTCTTTAAGGAGGGGAACAGCGTGCAGTCTGTGGCAGTGGTTCTTGGGAATGCTCAGACTCTCTAGGTAAATGGGCATTCTTGAATGCTGTGGTGTTGGAGGCAGCGATTTCGCACTTCTTGCTCTGCTGGCCCTCTCCCCGCGGAACAGCCCTGGCTTCGGCGCTGCCGCTGCTGCAGGCAGGGCCACGTCCTTGTCCCCGTAGCCGCCACTGGTCCCCCGAGGTTTCCAAGTGACCAGACGCTTTGTGCCCGTCCGTCTTTGGCCGACCCTCCTGCTCCCCTCCCCTGAACTGCCTCGGTTATGGCTAGGTGCCCAGAAAGGCTTTGGGTGCCTCAGAGGGGGCACAGCAGGAACGAGCACATTGTAGAGGTCTGGCCCAAGCGCCGTGGCCTGGGCCCCGCTCGGCATCTCGTACATCCCTAGGGTGGGATAGTTTCCCTGCCCGGGAGCAGGGACTCACTGCGGGATGGATCCCAGCTTGGCAGGAGCAGCTCTCGCCCATCGGCCTTTCCCTTCCTTTCCCCCCCTGCTTGTGACTGCAGAACTTCCTTCAGGCAATGGAAGCAATTTACTTACTTAAGTAACATTAGGAATGTATTTAATGTATATTTAACGGTGTCACACTGCAATTTAGCAGCTGGAAACAAGGAGCAAATCAGCACCATGTGACATACCAGCTCTTAATGGCCCATCCACAAGCGCTCCATGGAGCGTAGTTTAAGAACTACTGTTTTATTCTGCGCCTTGGAAGAAATCCTTGTTATTAAATCCCTCCTGTCTCGCACTCGCGTGAACAGGCGGCGGGGAGATGTGAGCACTGATGGCGAGGAGCCCCGGGAAGGGGAGCAGCGTCCCAGGCTGTAGCCACGGGGGGAACTTAGGTGTTGAGAAATTTAGATAAGCAGGAGGAACTGGGGAAGGCAGAGTGATCACCCACTGAAATCTAGGCAGACTGCCAGAGCTTGCAGGAGGTGTCGCAGGGTGCTGCTCTCCCGCTGGGTGGTGGCTGAACACGAGGGATGAAATAACTCATATCTACAGGGCTGGGAGTTTAAAGCACCCAGTCGCTTTCATGCTGGAAAGTTGCATTGGTTCATTCTTAACTGATCCATGTGCCTCCAATTTTTCTGAATCCGAACAAGTCTAAAACTCAAATAGTCAAGAGAGTGTCTTCAAGTTTATTAAAAGATACAGTCTGTGTGTTTTAAACTACCTTGCAAAGTGAGAGACAGTAGCTTTTTTTTTTTTTTTTTTAATCCTGACAGAAAGGTATGCTCCCGGAATTGCACTGTATTTCTGAAGACTGTTTTAACTCTGGTTATTTAAATTGCATTTGATCCCAAAGGATGTAACGCTGCCTGGACACCATGGTTACTTGATTTGTGAAAGCTGCACTTGCTTGCCAAAACATAGTTGGGAGGATTGTTATTTAGCGAGACTATGGTTAGATGCAATGTTGGTCTCCTTTCCTTCCTGACCAATCTGAAAAGTGTCTGTGCTGATTAAGAACATTCAAGCTCCTACAGCATGGCAGACATGTATAAAATCATAATTTATATTCTCATTTGAAATTAAGTTTTAGTGGAAAATGCCTATCAGTCTTACTTACTGAGAAGAAAGACCTTTTTCTGCAGCTTTATAACTGTAACAATATTCAGATATGTTTTACTTCTCGTTTTAGGGAAATAGGGTTTAAAATGTAGAGGGTGTTTTGAATTTACAGAGTCTGAAGGGATAAGCTCATGGCTTATTTTGTGTCAGTAGTGAACAGAAAAAAATTGCTTCTCATACTTCCATTTGTCACTTATTTTGTATTTTCTGCAATTAAGCAGGGGGTGATAGTCAAAGCGACTTTAAAAATGACACATTTATCCTCTCGCAGTGACTCCTGTATCAAATTTTCTCTGATTATAAATCAGGAGATGATTTCCCTGGCTGGCAGCGCTGCGGATTCGCCCTGGGAGCCGGCCCTGCCAGCAGCCTCCCCGACGCCCCGGTGCGGCGTGGCCGGCGCTGGGAATGGGGCGCGGGGCGCCCGTCTCACGGCGCAGGGCTCCCGCCGGGATCACGCTGGCTCCGGAGCGGCAGGGCTGCCTTGCCGCCCGCTGCCCGGGCTCCCTGCGGCAGCCTCCGCACGGGGGCCGAGCGGCCGCTGCAGCAGCGGCACCGGCGCGGGAGAGACCGTCGGGCACGGGCTCAGGGATAGGCGAAATGTTGGACAGAGAAAAATGAACTGGCGACGCTCTGCCACCCTCGAGGCACCGCCGGGGCACCCCGCGGCCGCGAGGCCGCGTGCTGGCAGTTACAAAGTGCTTTTGTGAACAAACTAATAGAGACTGCGGCGGCCTGTCGTTAATTCTGGAGTCCCTTTTCCGGGCAGCTTGCTAAGTCTAATCAACGGGGGATTCTTCAGAAATCTGTGGAAACGGTGAGGCTGTAATTGCGCCTTCCTCAAAGACCCGCGCCAAACCCTCCGCCACGCGACGCTGCTCCGAGGAGCCGCAGCTTGGGCTCCACGTGGCACCTCCGCTGCCGTGGCACGTGCCGGTCGTGTCACGGCGTCTCCCTGCCTCTCCCTCAGGGTTTGCTGTCTGTCTGCGTGTTTCCCATCGTGCTGGTGGATGGATGGCGCGGCAGGCCGGGCGCACGCGCTGACGGGCCGGCTCCTGCCCCGAGCCGCCTCCGGAGCCTTCGAGCTGGAGAGCAAAGGGAGGCTGAGGGCAGCGGCGTGGGCTGCAGCGAAGGCGCCGGGCGCAGACTCCACCTGATGGGCACGCAGCTAATTTAAGAGAAGGGAGACAATCTGCTCTTAATTCCTTTACCATACGCTCATGGTTTGGTGGTGGGGTTTGAATACACAACATCTGCTGTACTAGCATTAACAGTTATATTTTTATCTGCCTTGACTGCTGTATAATATGAAGTTTATTTGATTTATTTATTTTAATGGGATGGTACAGAAAGCGTGTGGGCCATGGAGCAGACGCAGGACACCCGCTAGGATGTCAAGGTCTTGGTATTCAAGGGGCTTGAGCGTAAGCACGTGGGAGAAATACCTCTGGGTACAGCCCTTCCTCCCTGGAAGAGAAGCATTAAAGACCTGAGGTCAGCAGAAACACCCCAGCGCTGCCCACGGGCAGCGTGTCGTACGTGCGGTGCCCACGGGGGATCCGCTCGCTGCCGGCCCACAACAAGGTGCCTGTGGCTCCTTGGCTGAGCAGCCTTGTATTCCGCCCGGCAAGTTATTTTGCCTGAACAGTCTCCTGAAAAAGTCCAAATGCACAGGCAGAAAAGGTAGCCTAGCCTATGCAACCTTGGGATAAGCTTTTCCTAGAGATTTTAAGTCGTCTCAGCAGCAGTGGGAGGTAAAATAGGGTCTGGCAAGAGCAGCAGCAGCTTGTGAACAAACTGTTGGTGGAGGTGTGAGTTGCTGCGTCTTTGCCTGCACTATTTGAATCATCTGGCTTTTTAAAAATAAAATGGCTATTTATTTCGGGCTGCATCTCCCAGCTACCCAAGCTGTCAGAAGTCATACATAAAAATATCCTTTCTTCCAGGGAGAGCCATTCATCACTCAACCAGTAAATATTACTCACTCCATTGATTATGCTGTGATTATATTTTCTCTCTGAGTGGCTGGTAGCATTGGGTATAAAAGGCCCATTTGTTTCTAGCAGAGATAGGCTCTGTCTCTGAAGGCTCCGTTGTTTGCAATGAGTCGCTGCCGTTTGCACAGCTGCGATGCCAGATGTGGGGCTGCCCGGGAGCCTCTGCCCTCCTCGCTCTTGGGCTCCCAGGGAGCCTCCAGATCTGCTGCAGTGGGCCGCAAAGTTGTTACTGCCCCACACAGAGGGACGATGTGACTTCCTGAGGTGCCAGAAATTTGGAAATGATCCCCCCTGGCAAAAGGGGCTCAGCTGAAGCAGAATGACTTTTATCAGGCAAGTCATGTGGCGGGAGGCCTGGGCTGTGCCCTGCTCTTCAGCATGTCGCGAGCTGCCCAGTGAGGACAGTGGAACCCCGCGTAAAGTGGAGTTAAAACTTGCATTATAAAAACTCCTGGAGTGCCAAGCACCCCCTCGGTCCCCACGTGCCCCTCAGACGTGCCCTGCTCGGCACAGAGCACCACGTGGAGGTGCCACAGCCCCTCAGTACTGCCCACTCCAGACAACCCGGCAGGCGGCTAATTAATTAAAATGAATCCTAATTAATCAAGGGGCGTCCTCAGTGAGTCTATCCAGAGGCAGCTCAGCTCAAGTGTGATGCCGCAGCCCGGGTTTTGATGTATGTTGGGGACAAAATGCAAGGAAACCCATGGGCTGCTTCCTTCCTTGGCCACCTCTCCTCTTTGGAGGTGCCCCGTCTGCTGCGGTTACAGTCCAAACATCTTCCACCGCCGGCCGAGGATTTCCCACTGTGTGAGCAACCGCAGTCCAGGGGTCACCCCAGCGTGTCCATGGCACAGCGTGACTGCCGAGCTGTTCTAACACACTTCCATGGCTCCTAAGGAGAGCCACTCCATGCCAAAAGGCGAGTATGCAGTGTTACAGATGCGCTAAGTTAGGGCTGCTGCAGGAGAATAAAATTGAGCCTAAAATCAACTCTTCAAAGCTACAAGTGAAGTGTTAAGTGAGATAATCTAAGGCTCTGAAGTTTTGCTGAGATCCACTTATCCATTATCTTTAAATTAGGAACCACCTGTTCTTCATAACTGTCTGTCTGTATGAATGAGGCGCTCAGAGCTTAATTAAGTAGCAGGCGTGGGTGGAACAGGCTTCCCAACAGCAGCGATATTATTAATGGACATCTATATTGAAGTTCTTTGCATTTTTGAAAGGCTAATTATAATGTAAATTTAGTTTTAAATTATTGCTTTGCTGTGGGATGGGAGTTGTCATTCATTATTAGGGTTTTTTTCAGAGCCCGGGAAAACATTGGTTTGGCTGCATAAAACTGCATAAACACTCTGTAGTCTCTTATTTTTTCCCTAATTTATACTTTTTGCTCATGGTTCAATATGCTGTGATATATGCCCAAGTCTCTAGTTTCATTATGTTTATAGCCTTTCATTTTATTTCTGCCGTGAAACTTTGTAAGGTTCTGAGGAAATGAAGGGCAAGTTCCTTGGAAAGGAGCTGAAACTGGGAAATTTCGGGTGATTTGTCTGCGCCGCGCTGCGTGGTGAAGGGCTTTGAGCGTGGCCCTTGCCTGCTCAAACAGGGGTCCCGTGGCACGTTGTGCCCGCGCGGGAAGGGAGAGGCAAGGAGCTAGCCCGCCTGCACCCGCAGGGCCCGTCCTGTCCTGGCGGCACGGCAGAGCAGCGGGCTCCACGCCAGCAACGCGGTAATTGGGTCCTGCGCGTGACCCGGTTATTAGATGAGGCAGCGCCCGGAGCCGCAGCCCGGGCACCCTTGGCCACGGGGTCATTTCGAGGCTGATGGAGGAAACAGAAACATCTCATTCCTCGCTGACCGCATTAAGGACCTATCAGCCAGAGTTCACGGGTGGAAGCAACAGGAAAAGCTCCGATATCCGGTCGCATCCGAAGGCCCTGCAGAGCCGGGTAACTCGATTGCGGGCAGTGAGCTCTGGGCCCGCCTCGCCGCGCGCTGACTCGATTAGAGGTCGTTAGCAGAGCGCGAGGGCTGCGGCGCGAGGGGCCGCGGAGCTTCCGCCTGGCGCCCCGGGGCTCCCGTCGTCTCGGTCTTTCCTGCTCCCTCCTGGAGCTGAGTGTCTGGACGGGGCCATTTCACGGTGGCAGAGATGTTTCGCTCCCTTTACTTTATTCCCTAGTCCAGCTAAGGGCATGTTCTGTGAAACTGCAGAAAACAGGAGTTTTTCATTTTAACCATTTTTTCCTATTCTGTCTGGTTTTATATGTACCAAAAGGTCTCACTCCATGCTCCTGTGCTGTGTTATTAAAACAGAGGAGGAATGCTGCCAGGTGAAAAGAGACTTATTAGTGTGTTAGGTTTTGGCTCTCAGGGATAGATTCTTGTTTATGGGCTACAATTTGGGAATGATGTTAACTCATTTCCCTAGTAGAATGAGAAGGTGCATGTAAATTATAGAAAAAAAATATCTGCCACTTAGCAAAATAAGGCTGGTTTATTTTATCTGCACTCTTTGAAGTAGAAATAGCGATTAATATTATTAAATTATCCTAAACCCACGGATTAGTATAAGCTATTCCATGACTGCAGCATTTGGGGGAGAATTATTACAGAAGCGATCGCTCTGCACTGAGTTCGTCTAGCGTTGTGTAGCTCAGTTCAGTCCAATGCCACAGTTTATTTGGGAGCGTTTTTGCAGGCTGGGATGGAAGCCCTAAGTCTGAGACCTGCCCATAGCTTTTCCAAAATGCAGCAGTTCTCCTGTTTTCCAGGGTAACGTGTGTGGAGGAAGGACAGGGCGGATGGCATTTTTGTGCCTGGGACTGTAAGAAGGGAAGATGTCGCATTTTATGATGCTCCTGTGTTTGAAGTTTATTTGATTATCCCCTCTAGGGGAGGCGGATGAGCATGTTTTCCATGGGGGAGCGAGTTGCTGCAGTCTGGAATGGGTTTTGCGAGCTCCCCGGCATCGAGAATCGAGAGCGATCAGGCCCCTGCACCCAGGGTTCGTGTGGACACCTGGGACCTCATGGTGCACTTGGCTCCCACCCCCCGTCCCTACGCGCTCCATCGGCACGGTCCTGAGCAGCCCCAAAATGCACGTGGGAAGATGGCTTTTTTTGAGTCCGTGCATAACGGGGCACTCGCACAGGGCTTATTCCTCCAGGCTAACGTCTGCAGGCCTATTAGTTATACACTCGCTCTCACGTATTTCAGTCGCTGAAGCTAATCCAATTTTCCAAAGTTGCAGCACCCTCAGCAACTCTGCAGCCATGGCAAAATGCCAGGGAGTTGATTCAGGCAGATAAATTTGCATCTGTAAATGTATGGGAAGACTGTAGCTGAAGAAAATGGTGAATTCAAGAAAATATGTTCACAACTAGGGCTGGATGAATAATTGATTTTTTTCATTTTGTCAGCCAGCTTGTTTTTAATTGATTTATATCAGACTTACTGTCCTGCTTAACAAAATTACCTCTTTTCTCTTTCCCCAAATTTCGCTTAGTTCAATTAAAAGAAAAATCAATCTGTAAAAAGAGCAGAGTGAGTGAGATTGAGAAAACTGTGGGGGGATATGGTGGTGATTTTTTAAAAATGTTTTTATTTATTCTTCTCCTTGTTCCGTAGCCCCGTGTTTAAGACCGCTCCGATGGATGCCAGGAGCCTGGTTTGCATCCTGATTTCCACCCGTGGCTTGGGGCCAGCTACTTGTTTCCCTTGGGTGTTTTCCCCTTGAATAAGCAGGACAAAAGCGATGCGAGGGCTGCGTCATTTAGGGGAAGAATCGCCCTGTCAAGTGGATGATCATCAGCTAAGCAAAGCCCGGGGCCCCAGCCGCTAAATCCTGTCTGCCCTGGCTGCAGCTGGGTCCCTGCAGGGTTGTGGTGACGCTGGGGACTCTCCGCATTTGCACTGGGATGTCATCCCGGCTCTCCTTCATCCAGCTGCATCATGGCACCCTTTGGGTGCGGGACTGGTAGCTGCTTACCCGGGGCGCTCAGGAGAGGTGGGGATGGCCGAGGGGAGCAGGAGGCCCGCGCCGTCCCTCCTGCGCGGATGCTGAGCGTGGATGCCTTTCTGTTTGCTCTCTAAGCAGCGCCTGGCATTTTTGTCGCACCCTTAGCTGACAGCGCGTCTTCAGGTTGTGCCGCCTCCAGACAGCGCAGCAGATTAATGTTGGGAATATGCCACGCTCTTAAAAAACGCAAGGAAAACATCAGAGCAGCAACTCAGCACATCTGCGACGCTCCTGGCCACAGGCAGACACATCCTCATCCTCGGGGGAGCGCGGGACGAAGGCCGCCGGCCTCGGCGAGCAGCGTGAGCCCTGGACAGGGTCACGCCGCTCGCCCCAGGGCTGCGCCGCGCACCGGGGCGACCCGTGTGCCAAGCAAAGCTCCTCCCTGGGCAGCGACAGGCGGAGGGAGCTGAGCGGGGACGTGGCTGGGTATCGAGCATGGTGCTGGGTTTCTGAAACCTGCCGTTATGAAATGAAATTATGAAATTATGAAACGAGATTCCTCACCTTGCCCATTCGCAGCTTTCTCTGCGGCTGAGCTCGCCAGCCTCCCCAAGGGAGGGGTTCGCGTTAGCTGCCAGCTTCAGACCATGAAGTTGTGCCTAACGCCGGCCAAGCAAGGACCCTGACGGGTGCAAATACTCCCACCGGAGCAGGAAGGCTGCCTACCATCAAAAGCAGGAACATATTGTGTTTTTAAAGCTATCCCCGCGGTTTTATAAGTTTTTGCCTCCCCCAGAAATGCAAGAAGTAATACAAGAAGAAGAGCTGGCTCTAACAGTCGTAATGGATCCAAGGGGAGCAGGGGAAGGGCTGCTGGTTTCCATGAGCTCCCCGACACAGAGATGGATGCATCTCAATAGAAATTTTCCTTGAAAACTCAGAAATGAGGTTAGTGCTCCTGAGACTGCCCAGCACTGCTCTGCTGACACGGTTATCTTGAGGAATTTCTATCAAAATACCCAAAATATCCTAACCTTGCCCTGGGAGGCACCGCAGGCTCCAGCCCCGGTGCTCACGCGCGGTGCCCGGCAGCCAGCCCTGGCGTTGGGCTCTTCTTCCCTGGCACCTCAGGGGAGCCGGGCATCCCCCAGGGAAAGCTGAAGGGAAAGGTCTGTAAAAGCTGCCAGTGCTTTGGCCATGAAACCTGGGGGAGGCCTGGATACAAGGAGAACAGCCTGGTTTGAAATCTTCAAGCAGCAGTTTTAAATTGTTTGCAATGTGGTGTTAAAAGGCCAACTGGGGCACTTCTAAACCCAGTGGAGGACCTAGAGGGCCGAGTCTATTCGGACTGGCAGTTGCCTCAAAAACCTGTTCGTTTTCTAGCAACCAGTTCAGGAGCGTGAGGCAGCGCTTGGTGACGGGGTCCCAAAACACTCAAGGGAAGCAGATCCTGGCACGTCCGTCCCCGTGCTGTTCATGTACCCGCTCCCCGCTGCGCTCATGTCTGCACACCGAGCAGCTCCAGGGCCTGGAGCACCGGCCCAGGCTCCTCGCGTTTATTGTATCGATTGCCAGGTGAGAGCTGCTGTGACTGGAGCTGCGAGATTTTCCGTGGGAAGACAAATCCCGCACTTCCAGTGTGCCCAGGGTAGTGGGGAGCGGAGCCGGAGGTGCCGGGGCTCTCCTGGAGCGATCGCTCGCGGTGCCTTGGCAAGCGCCGGCGGAAGCGCATCCTGCACGGAGCTGCCGGCACCACCAGCAGTGTGATTTCACAGTGCTAATAATGATCATTTGGTGCTCAAAGTCGTTTAATGTGGAATCCAAACAAAGTAAGTACAGCCAGATCAAATTCCTTTTTTAAAAACACGAAGGGGCTCTGTGGAGCGAAAGAAACCAGTGTGTGTTTGCCTGCTTGTGTCGTTCCTTACAGAGCTGGTGGCTGTATTTAATTCCCCAAGCCTGGCAGGGGCCAAAAGGGAGCTGCTTACTACTGCAGAAGTAAAGCAAGCTCTGAATGCAACCATGAAATATGAGGTTGTCAGGGGCTGCTTTTTGACCAAAACTGTTGAGATTTTCAAGCCAAAGACACCAACTAATCTTCGCTGCTTTGGGTGAGTGATAGATTTGCCCTGGTACCTCCCAAGCCTTGGCCAGAATTGCTGTTATTGAGTTTTGTGAAGACCAAGCTCTTCCCGTGTGAATTTTTGCCTGAGAAAATACGGGATATGGTTTTAATGGATAACACTGAAGAACATTTGTTTGAATTGCCATGCCCCTTAATTATTTCCTAATTATAATAAGATGAAATTGTGCGTAGGATTTTATTTCCGATCCTTATTGATCTCTGCAATGTGTGTAAACATGTCGGGGCAAAATGATTTCAGCTGAAAAATATTATCTATTATTAAACAGCATGTCTTGTTTTAAATATCAATATTGTGGCCTCTGGCATTAGCTCCGTGTTGACTAGCCCCCTCCCCGCTGTTGCTGTCTGCTTTCTGAACCCGCGCAGCTCTCCGCAGACACTAAACTTCCTCTGCACAGAAATCATCGTCCTGCTTCATCCTCCGAAAATCCCTCCAGCTTCGCATTTGGCTAGCAGAAACACCGGGCTTGTGCTTCTCCCCCCAGATTTCTGCTCTCCCCTTTCTCCTTCAGCTTAGGAGCTCGCGAGGGTGACGCTCCCCTCGCCTTGGAAGCAGCAGCTAGCAGAGGGGTGGCGGGCTGCCTTCGCGGCGCGCTCCTGCACGCTCTCCTTCCCCTTTCCTAAATCACAGCAATACCTGGAAGCAGCCTGCGGGTTGGTAGCTGTCAGGAAGCTTCACGAAGATGTGGGTGACATTGGAGCTAAACCCCCTCAGAAGCAGGCGACGCTACAAGGCGGCAGCTGCGCCGTCCTACACAACCCTGCTCAAAGGCTGGCGTGTTTTTCCAGCGCAGCAAAGGAGTGAAACTTGTAGCTATTGTTTAAAAGAGAAAGAAACTCCAGCCCTCAGGACTGCAGTAAGAGAGAGTTTTAAAATCATTAAAGAAAAAGCCCTCTTGAAGACGTTGAAGTTCATTGACGCAAGTTGCTATTTGTTCTCTTACCCGAGAGAGATCTGAAAGACTCTGCAATTACTAATAAATCACTTGCAACATTGAGCAATTACCAACAATGCAACCATAAAACAGCACAATAACTAAATAATTACACACTTGTTGGGAGAATATGTTATTGGGCACCTTGGAAAGAAGGGGGAAGTGAGATTTACTTCAGGATAAAAAGGATATCAGATGCCACAGAAATAGTAAGAAGATAACACTTTGCAGCCCTGCTGAGCAGATGTATGTGCTTGGGGCCAAATTCCAGCCTGAGAGAAAGTCAGGGAAGGTTTTAACATCTGAGAGGAAGATTTTTAATAGGAGCGTTAATCTGGCTTTCAAAGCACGGGACATCCTAGCTGTAAAGGCCCCGCTCCGTCCTGCTGGAGAGCAAGAACATCGCTGCTGTTAGATACCTGCTGCGATGAGTTTGGGATTACACCAGGAACACCCGGGGAAAACCCCTGCCCGCGCGAGGCGCCTCGTGGCAGGGAGGTGCCAGCGGAGCCAGCGCGACGCAGCGCTGCCTCCCTGCCTGCCCGCCGCTGCCGTCCGCGCGGCGCTGCGGGAGCGCTGGGGACGGGAGCGCGCAGCTGGAGACGCTGTTGGGAAACACCGCGAAGCGTCAGGGAAACAGAAGGAGCGCTATGGACTGTGTGTGCTGGAAGGAAGTATATCTGTTGTTGAGGAGATCCAGAAATCATAGCGGGAAGATTTGGGCTACGTATGGGGATTAGAGGCCATCTGGAAAACCGATCACGTGAGAAATGGCCAAACTCAAAGGGGAGGCGGAAGGCTTAGCACGGCTGACCCAGATAGTTCCATAGGCACCGGTTATATGAGCAGAGCAGCTCAGGTTTACGCTGGAGTCATGGAGATCTGGCATCCCTGCAAGGAAAAACAGGAGCAGAGCTGGTGGGCACAGCCTCTGGCAAAGAGCCAAGCTGCTCTAATTCCCTGCTGGGCTGTGAGAGAGGTTGATCAATGGTTGTGGGGACTGAAACTGCCTCTCACTGTGAGCGTCCCCACAAGCTGCTCCAGCGGAGAGCCCTCATCCCTCCCACTGGGAAGCAAATCCTTCACCTCCAGGGAGTGAATGGGTAAAACCTCCTTTTGCATCTGTAGCTCTTGTTACTGGGCAGTGTAAAATAGCCTGGAAGGAAGAAAGGGAGGAGGTAAAGGAAAGGAGCAGGCGATGGAGGACTGGTGAGAAGCTGTTTCAAAGACTGCTCCTCCAGCTGAGATATAGGAGGTTCTGTCATAGGTTTTGTAGATGCCAAAATAGACATTTTAAAATTGCACATAATTAAAATTATAATGCAGACTGGGTTACAGCAAGTGTAAATGTTGGTGTTAGCAACCAAAAGCCATGGCTGCAAACAGAACAATTGCTGTAAGCCATGTGCCTATGAAACAAAGTGAAAGAAGTCAATGCTAAACACTAGAAGTAAACACAATCTGGAAACGACATGCTATTAAATAGGAACCAGCGGCGGTCCCTGAAAACCTGCTTCTTTTCCTCTCTCAGCTAATCAAAGGGCAGACTGTGCCTGCAGGCGCAGCTCGGAGCAAGGAGAGCCGAGTGAATTGCATCGCCCCGAGACCAGCCACGGGCGGGAGGAGCAGCCAGGCCGGGCCGCGTCCCGGTGCTCAGACCAGCGGCAGCCGCGCTCGGGAGCCGGGAACCGCGGCCCGAGGAGCAGCCCGGGTACAACTGTGCGTAACTCGCATCTCTGCTTAACTCCACCTCAGAAGTATTTCGATGGACACCAGAACACTCACCCAAATCTCCTGTCTGCCCTGTCACAGAGGAGCAGGCCCTGTGTTTCCCTCCCCAGCTCCAGAGCAGGGTTATTCAAATGCAACTGAGGGAGTTTTTTGCCCAAACATTCCGGTGGGGCGGAGGTTGAAGTCGGATGATTTTGGGGTTGGCTGCGCGCTTCCGTAAGCTCCCTTGACTGCAGGTCCTCCTTGTAGGCTGCAGGGCGAGCAAGGTGACTCGTGTGAAGACGCAGGAGGTGGCGAAGCGAGAGGGGGACCCCAGGGGGGGATACACCCACTGTGGGTTAAGGGCTTGCACCACTTCTCCCACGAGCGAACACTGCAGCCAGAGCCAAGCAAACCCTGCTGGCACTGGCCAGGTGCGCACAGCGCAGTTGCAAAGGCCTTTGAGATACGTGAAGAGAAATAGAAGAGAAATCTGAGATTATATCTACCTACACTTTTGAGTTAGTTTCAAAAGGCTTTTCTTTCTTTCCAGAAGTTGCAGAGATAGTATCTATCTGTTTACCTAACTTTGTGGCTGAGGATCCATTTTAAAGAAGTCTCTAAACATACAACTTTTGTACACAGACCTTCCCTGGGGTTGCATTTAGATGTTCCTTCCCCTCCAGATCTTTCTGAACATGCCTTGTTTTTTTTTTCTGAGGAATTAATTTCTGCACCTGCCAAACTTTCAAGGATGTTGCTTCCCTTTGGGCATATTTAGATGGAGCCATCCCCTGTCCAGACCGTAAACAGAGCTTGTTATCAGCAGCCCTTACACGTATTTAGCTGCAAACGAATCATTACCCCATTGTGCACAGACCTTCCCTTCCCCGCTGCAGGCTGGGTTTGGCCCTCCCTATGCAGCGTCTGCCTCCAAGCCCTGCTTTAAATGTATATTGTATAATGGATTGTATATGTCTTGTAGTATACATGTAAATGCGTATCTTTGAAACGTGTATCGTGTCCACGTGCATAAGGCTTCTAAGAAAGTACTGCCTAGGACAGCAGCCGCGGTGACGGCCGCGCTGAGCAGCCGAGTGCCTGCAGCCGTGGTCCGGATCAGCCCAAACGGTGTTTCCCCCACCTGGCTGCACATTTTCCTTGTGGTATCGCTGCGGACGTACCCCTGGCTATTCAATTGTGCTTCTTACAGAACACAGATATTAAAAAAAAAACAATCTTTGCTGAGCCGGATCGATACGGTTACGCGAGCAGCAAGACAACGTGCAGTGAGCTGGGGATGGCACCGCCGCTGTGGGCCCAGAGAAACGTCGTTCTGCAAGTCTGCGCCACCCTTCTTTCATTTGTTATTTCAACTTTAAATTAGGTTCGAATTAAACCTTCCTGATAACGCGATTTTTTATAGGGGTTGTAAATAGATTTTTGTATATTGTATTTTTTTTTTAAATTCTACCGCTGTTCCCAAGAATGTTTGTTAGTTTGCTTTCCCCTTTATTTGCCAGCATCGTACCACTGAGACCTTGGCAGCGAAAGTAGTTTTATTGATTTTCATTATCCAGGCTAGGAGAAATGCAAAATATAAACAGCAGGAATTATGACCTTTCTTTGCTTTTAGTAATTGAAGGGTTTACTGGTAACAACATTCCATAAGCAGCGAACAAATACATTCTAAGGTGTTATCAGAAAAAAAAAAGGTTGAAAAAAATCACAAATCAGCTCTCCAGAAATTGTGACTTAAATGAGAAAGTCTTTTCCTCTGGTTCAACTTCATCCCCAGATGCAGGCTGGTTGGATGTCCAGGAATAGATGATTATGTTGCCTGTAATAACAACGACCTTTTAATGTTCTTTTTTTTTTTGAGGGGGGCACATTTTTGGGACTGTAACTTGAACTTAAAACTGAATGTATCCCTTCTGCCCAGTTTGTTAGCGGTAGGAGGTGGTGTTTGGGGAGGATCTTCTTTGGCAGCCGTGGCTACTGATGTCAAGGAGTTAAATGCCTAACGGGTGATGATGCAGGAAAGAGGCGCTGCTCAGGGCCAAAAAATAAAGGTCAAAACTTGTGTTGTCTTGTCAGCAGCAAAAGCAGGAAAAATTTCCTTTGTGTTTTTAGGCAAGTTGCTTAACCAGCCCAAGTCTGCTGGCACGACACACGCGAATCTTCACTGGTGTTTGCCGACTGTTTTGCCATCCCTGGATAAGATCCCCACTGACAAAAATGCAAAGCATTTTCATCATCTTCCTGCAGTTCCCTGTTAAAACAGAGACACTGTAGGGGCCACGGGATGTAGGGAAAATGTGAATTTAGACCTCTTAAACAGCACGTTGCATAGGCCACACAGCAGGTCGCCCAGGGCAGTCGCATGGGCACAAACCACCTATTTCTGTGCTAGTTTTCTCTTTTTACTGTTAGTTTTCTACTAGACTTGCAGGCTGAAGCGGCTCACAGAGGAACCCAAGAGGCAACAGTTGGGGAAGGAGGAAGATGATGGTGGAGCCTCCCCCAACACCGAGCCGCTAAATCTGCTCCCTTCTCGGGAAACCGATACGTAAGCACTGAATATACATCACGGCTACGGACGAGTATTGGTGTAGGAATGCCGTAGCTCGGCGGCCTGCCAAGCGCTGTAAGGCGGTATAAAAACCAGAAGAAACAGTCTGCGGTCGTGGTGTGCTGTGCCCGCCCCTGGGCCCGCGCAGGCATTCAACTAAATTACAGGGCCGATCCCCCATTTCTACTGATTTTCTGGTTTCTGCAGAACTGATTTGGCTGAAAACTGATCTGGAAAAAAAAAAGAACAAGAGGAATCAGCTTTCCACGCTGCCTGGACACACAGCCGCTCGCACCGGCGCGGGGATGGGAATGGAGAGGAGTGAGAGGCCAGGGAGCCCCCATCCTTCTCTGGGGGCAAAGCCAGCCCACAGCAGTGCGGGCCACCAAGTGCAGCATGGTTTGGGTCTGTGCAACAGCGAAAACTGGGGCCAGCTCACTGATAAAGCCAAGCTTTTCTGCTCAGAAGGCTGTGCAGCCTCTGCTCCCCGGGGTGGTCGCAGGTAAAACCCTGATAGGGAGGTGTTGGCTGCTCCAAGACGGCTTCAAAGCAGCCGGGACGGTTTCGGAGTGAACACCCAGCACACCCACAACACGGTAACGGCACCGTGTTTGCGCTGCCCTGCCCAGCCTTCAAACAAGCGCTGCTAGGCCATAAATACCCGGCTGATTGCTCTGCAACCTTTCCTCCCTGCCGTGGTCGGCGTGCGATAATTAAATATGATCTCGGTTTCGGTGAGACGCTTAACGTGCGCACAAAAAGCAAACCCTTTCTCTTCCGCTCAGCGTTTCTGAAACAACCCATCAGTCTGTGCTGTGCCACCATGGACAATGTGCAACCGGCTGCTTGTGCTTCAGGAACGGAGATGGGCCCAAATTGTTTTAATTTCTTCCAGCTGCAGCAGTTGGTCTAGCAGAAGACTCTCTGTCAGCAAACCCACTCCCAACTCCGTGCTCATCACCTGCACTCTTCAGGGCTGGAGGATACAAACTGCCATCATTTTTTTTTTCCCTGAATGTGTCAGACATTGCTTATGAACAGCAAGAGGAACATCCCAGCCCCTAGTTCCACAGTGACTTATGGACGTGGAAGGCCCTATACTACGGAGCCGTGGAGGGAGCGTGGGCAGCACGAGGCCCATCCTGCCTTCCTCTCCCGCTCAGCGAGGCTGGAGACCAGGAGCCATTTCCCTGGAAAGGGAAGCCTTTCCAGGGGCTGCAGCGTGCCTGGTGCAGCCTGTTTCCTGGGAAAGGGCACATTCCCGTTGCTCTGGTGCTCGGGGGGACAAGGCCGAGGTCACTGCTGAGCTCTGCTGGCATGCGGCTCGTATGTCTGTGCGCTTGCACATAAGTGCACACAGCTGGACACGCAGCTCCATAGGTGACAGCTCCAAAGGGAAGCCAGGTCCACGGGCGATGGCTCCGCAGGGCTGCTGGGTGCTGCGCAGGGCCGGAGGTGCTGGGAGCCAGAGGTGCTCGGCCCGGCTTCACCCGTGCCTGCCTGGGGGCGGCCGACACCCGCCTCCCGTCCCCCGTCCCCGCTCCGCGGCGACAGCGACGGCCCCGGCTCCCCTCGCGGGGCCCCGCGGTGTCGCCGCTCCGCTGCGCGGGCGCCGCGCGGCGCCTTTAAGAGCGGCGCGGCCTGCGCTGCCCGCGCCGAGCCGGTGCCGTCCCGCGCGGCGCGGCCCGCGCCTCCCGGAGCGCCGGGCGGGGCGAGCCGGGGCGGGCACAGCCGCGCGGAGCGGAGCGGAGCGGCGCGAGGAAGGAGGCCCCGCGGCCTCGCTGCTGCCGCTGCTGCCCGGGCGCCCAGGCGGAGCCGGAGCCGCCGCGGGGCTCGGCGCGCACCTGCCGGGCCGCCCCCGCCGCCACCTGCCGGGGCCGCGGCACCTGCGCCGCCGCCGCGCGTCTCCGTGGGGCCGGACCGGGCCGGGCATGGCGGCGCGCTGACATGAAAGTGACCGTGTGCTTCGGGCGCACGGGCATCGTGGTGCCCTGCAAGGACGGGCGGCTGCGCGTGCGGGACCTCACGCAGCAGGCCCTGCAGCGCTACCGCCGCGCGCACGAGAAGGTCAGCGCGGCCCGCGGGGCGGTTAACGGCCGGCGCGCGGGGGGAGGAGGGGCGGTTAACGGCCGCCGCGCGGGGGACCGTTAACGGTCGGCGCGGGGGGGTAACGGCCAGCGCGAGGCGAGGGGAGCTGCGTGGCCGCAGCCACAGGGGCAGCGGCTGCCCGAGGCGCTGCGGGCTCCTCGCGCTGCGCCTGCCTGGGGGCAAAATACCCCCTGTGTGCCCCATCGGGACACGGGTGGGCAAAAGGCCCAGGCTGGGTCACGGAGGAGATGCCGCCCGGCAGCTGAGCCACCTTCCCCGGACGGCAAGAGGCAGAGTGAGGCGTCCCCAAAGGTCTGCTCGCTCAGTGGCCACCCTGCCTGGCCGCTCACTCCGCGCAAAGTGGCCACCCATCGCACAGGGGGGTTCTCCCACCACCCCCACTTTGATATGAGGGAGCTTCTAACGACCCCTCAGCTTCATCATGAGCTGCTGGGCCTTCTCAGGCTGCTTAAGCACCTGTGGTGCTTCAACACACTTAAGATGCCTGCAGCTGAGGTGAATTGGGAAGCCTTGAAGACCGTCTTCCCCTTGGCTCAAATTGGGCTCTCTTTGGCTAACAAACTTCTTGATTGACTGTCTCAAATATCCTTTGTGTTATTAAGAAAAGGCTAGAAGACCTCTGCCTTCTTAGGTAAGGCCCTGCTTGCTCTACAAGGCCCAGTAAGCAATCGAGTTGTTTGTAGGGTGTGCATGGGATTGTCAGATGACTTGAGAGATGTTTGGATAAATGCTGAACGTATGGGAGAATAACCCTTCTGGAAGTTTTGAACACTTCTTGAAGGAAAAAAACACCCTGAACTTTGATATTTGGTCTAGGTAATATTTTAAACAAATGATTTTTATGCTAAGTTGTCCTGTCCTGTGCCCCTTTCAACACCATCCCACTCTCTCTTTGTAGGAGGCCAGTGTTTCATTTTCTGATGTGGGTCTATATCTTACCTCTTCCAAGTGTGATTTATTTATTTTTCTGTATAGTCATCTCAAGTTTTCCCATTTTGTGTCATATATAGACAAAGTGGAAACAGGCCCAGTTTGTTCAGAAGTATCCTATCCTCTTGTGTAAGAGCGAATTGGGGGTTGCAGGAGGAAACTTGGAGACTGGAAAGTGACCTAAGCTATGTGAACCTTAATTCATGTTGCTGAATGAAGCCTTGGTGATGTCTTGCTTCTTTCTTGCCTTGTTGTCCCATGGAAGCTTAATAGTTGTCTTGCAGTGGTTTGAGAAATGATTGTTTGATCTATGTGATTTGCAGTGGAACTACTGAAAAAGATAAGTAGACAAATTTCTTATCTTGCCAAGCATTACTGAGAGGTTGTGCTCTTTTCGGAGGAAGAATTTGGGGATAGTTAAATAGATGATACAGAAATGACAAACAATTTTATTACCCTGTAATGTGGCTTCATGCCATCTAAAGTAGTTGAACATGTCTCCTGCGATTTCCATTCTGCCAGCTCTTCCTAAAATTAGATTTTTTTTTTAT
Source organism: Tinamus guttatus (assembly GCF_059628265.1). Taxonomy (NCBI): domain Eukaryota; kingdom Metazoa; phylum Chordata; class Aves; order Tinamiformes; family Tinamidae; genus Tinamus; species Tinamus guttatus. The sequence goes on from NW_028288731.1 coordinate 3,728,151, forward strand.
GAAAATGTAAAATCCTTAAAGAATGGGGTCACTGAAGATCATTTTTAGCTAAAGTCTACTGTGAAGTGTGGGCACGCGATAGAGGGAGACTTCTGAATAGGCTTATGTTAAAGATAACTGAAGGTTTGTTTTTTATTCAAGAGACTTAGAGTCCTTGGAATACTTCCTATGACAGAGTATTGCTGTTTTTATTGGCACTTTAAATGTGATTTTTATTTAATTGCTTTTTAAATTATTTTTAAAGCTTTGAAAACAAAAAAAAACAGAGTGGAAAATGGTATTATTAAAGTATTTAAGTATTTGGAGAAGGGAGGGAAATTGATGGAACTTTTTTCATAGTTGCAAAGTGGAAAATGAAAAAAAGTAAATTAATGAACTTATGGAGTTGTTGTCTTGTTATGCTAGTCTGAAGGATCTCCAAAATGTACATGATATGACTTGTACGCAGGGATACTTCTGGAAGCAAAGCACTTGAGTTTTGTTACTGCACTGAAGTTATTTGATGAAATTCCACTGCCTGATAAAGAGGAAGATGTGAGAATAAAATACTTCTTAGTATGTATCATAAAAAAGATTTTTTTATTATTTCTGTTGTTTATAAAACTAGCAAGATGTGTAATTGGTCGAGAGCACTTAGTTCTTTAATTTTATAGTATATTTTTAGTGCGTGAGAAATGTCTGTATTTTGTTTCAGTGGGTCTTCTGCTAGGGAGCTGAGAACTTGGCAGGCATTTCTTGGCTGGGTTGCACTGGTGAGGTTTGATCATGAAGACTCTATTGCTGCCATTAAATAAAATACTAAGCTGTTTTTTTTAGCTGAAAACCAGTCCCTGGTTGTCTTTTGCTCTTATTACAGAGTTTAGCAGGGAGTTGCAGAGGTTACTGTTGTGCTTCCGGATGGGCAGATGTTGCCTAATTCATGGGAGGATACAATTAACTGTCTGGACTCCTGAATTGTTATCGTTATTACAGAATCATGGAAAATTTCTGTGCTTTGGAATTCCATGGTGTAAGTAGTATTAGATGTTTAAGTAAATGTTTTGTTAATCACCTCCTTTTTGAGAATTGCCAGTAGATTTTCAGATAAGTTACTGTTGTCATCTCGGAGTCACTTGTTTCAGTGAAATAAACTTGATGGAACTTGTAAGTCATAGAATCATAGAATGCTTAGAGTTGGAAGGGACCTCTAGAGATCATCTAGTCCAACTCCCCTGCATACGCAGGGTCACCTAGAGCACGTGGCACAGGACTGCGTCTAAGCGGGTTTGGAAGATCTCCAGAGAAGGAGACTCCACAACCTCTCTGGGCAGCCTGTTCCAGTGCTCTGTCACCCTCACTGTTAAGAAATTTTTCCTTAAGTTCCTACGGAATTTTTGATGTTTCAGTTTCCGGCCATTTCCTCTAGTCCTATCAGTGGCCACCACTGAAAAGAGACCATCCCCGTCCTCTGCACTCCCTCCCTTGAGGTACTTAGATACACTGATTAGATCTATCTGCTTCTGCTTCTGAGGTACTTATATACACTGATTAGTCACTATCTGCTTCTGTTGCTGTTCTGTAATGGGAAGGTTTCCTGCTGGCAGGTGGATAGGGAGTGTTTCCTTGTTGTCAGTTCGGTCCCTTTCTATTTCTTGTAGCCTGGTGCTTTGGGGCTATCTCTAGTTACGGTTCTCTGCTCGAGTGAGGGCTGCCGTACTGCAGTTACCTGCACTGCTGTGCCTGGTGCTGCTGCGCTGGCTTCCTTGTGGCAGCGAGGCATAGAGCCTGGGTGAGTCCTAGCTCAGCTGTGAGACCAGCCACTTCCTTGGCTGAGTGACCTGCGAGAGAGAAGGGCTGGAGGCTGCCCAGCAGTGCTTTGGTTACAGCGCTCTGGGGTGCGGGCACCCCAGATGTGTGCTTGCTTCCCCCCGAGTAAGGGGCTCTAGTGAACTCCTTTATTTGCAACTGGAGCTGCTAGCTCCAGCTGGCTGGGATCTTGCTATCTCCAAGGTCTACAGTGTTCTCGGTGTCTCAGGGGGTTGATGCTCCCTGAAAGCATGGCTGTGAGACTAGAAAGTGAAATCTGCAGTGATGTCTTCCTAAAGCTGCAGTGAAACTTACCTTTTTCCTGGGAAAGGTAGAGGAAACCCACTCTTCCAGCTGCCTGTCTGTTTGCATGTTGCTGTCTCTACAGGAGATGGGCGAGCGCTATCCCTGCTTCAGGCTGCTCCTGTTTGCATGTGTGCTGCCCACCTTGGTGCTTCATTTGAAGTGGCTGCTTTGGCTCTCTCCAAAGTCTAGCTCACAGGAAACCACTGGAATGAGAGGGGCATGGCAGTCATGTTTAAATGACAAAATTGCGTATCAATTTTGTTAATCAGTTTAAAATTTGCCGTTTTCACAAGTGAAAACTCTCAGTGGGTCTTAAGACTTCGCCAGCCTTTGCGGGCCTCCAGGTGGGAAAGCTGACCCACAGCTAAGGAAACAGTAGTTAAACCATCCCACTCAGAGTTGTAGCGGGCATTTTAGTGGTATTAGTTTCCACTGGTGAGAGTGTGCAGAAACCGACAGGTGATCCTACAAGGCTAATGATAATTATTATTCATAGTCAGATTGAGTTGGAAGTATAATATAGTGGCCAAGTTCATAGAACAATAATGAATTTTGACCGGAGAAAAAGTAGTGGTTTGTTCAAGTTGTTCCAGTGATCTCAACACTAGGTGCTAAAAATATCATTAATTCTTACTGATATTTTTCCTTTTCTTTCTGTTCTTTCCTGCACCACAATATGACAATTGCTGATTTTTGGAGCAGTTCACTGCTGTTGTAAAGCAGCCAGCAAGCAAGAGTACTAAATGTTCTTCTTGCAGTTTCACTGAAAACAGAGAGGAGGAGGGGAAATAGAAATTTATTTTGAATCAAAACTATGCTTGCAAAAAGCTTGCAAAAACCACAGGTTTCTTCTGAAAATATGTATGGAAGGTCTTGAAAGAAACTTTGTTATTACACAAAACAAAAATGTTTGTATTATTTAGCCTTATATAAAGGGAGAATCCTATAATTGTATAGCACTTTCTTCTTGGATCTGGACTTCAGGCTTTGACTTTTAATTTTGTCCTTCTTTAGCATGGCAAAGTATCCTATTTTATGCTCTAATAGGAATGGAATTAGTTCATAATCTGTGTTTTATTCAAGCAATTCTAAGATCTGTTTTAAGTAATTTTGCTAGTTAATGTTCTTAACTGTTCTTTTCATAGAATGCTTGAGGTTGGAAGAGGCCTCTAGAGGCCATCTAGTCCAACCCCCTGCACACGCAGGGTCACCTAGAGCACGTGACACAGGACTGTGTCCAAGCAGGTCTGAAGATCTCCAGAGAAGGAGACTCCACAACCTCTCTGGGCAGCCTGTTCCAGTGCTCTGGCACCCTCACTGTTAAGAAATTTTTCCTTCAGTTCCTGTGGAACTTTTTTGGTGCTTCAGTTTGTGGCCATTACCTCTAGTTCTGTCAGTGGCCACCAGTGAAAAGAGGCCAGCACCATCCTCCTCACTGCCTCCCTTGAGGTACTTCTAGACACTGCTCAGGTCCCCTCTCAGCCTTCTCTTCTCCAGGCTGAACAGGCCCAGCTCCCTCAGCCTCTCCTCATAGGGCAGATGTTCCAGGCCCCTGATCATCCTTGTGGCCCTGCGCTGGACTCTCTCCAGCAGCTCCACATCCCTCTTGCACTGTGGAGCCCAGAACTGGACACAATACTCCAGATGTGGCCTCACCAGGGCTGAGTAGAGGGGCAGGATCACCTCCCTTGACCTGCTGGAGATGCTCTTCTTAATGCACCCCAGGATCCCGTTGGCCTTCTTGGCACAAGAGCACACTGCTGCCTCATGGTCAACTTGTCATCCACCATGACACCCAAGTTCCTCTCCACAGAGCTGTTCTCCAGAAGGTCGGTCCCCAGCCTGTCCTGGTGTCTGGGGTTATTCCTCCCCAGGTGCAGAACCCTGCACTTGGCCTTGTTGAACTTCATGAGGTTTTTCACCGCCCAGTTGTCCAGTCTGTCCAGGTCCCTCTGGATGGCAGCACAGCCCTCTGGGGTATCAGCTACTCCTCCCAGTTTCGTGTCATCAGCAAACTTGCTGAGGGAGCACTCTGTGCCTTCATCCAGGTCATTGATGAGTAAATTGAACAGGACTGGACCAAGGACTGACCCCTGGGGGACCCCACTAGCCACAGGCCTCCAACTAGACTCTGCACCGCTGATCACCACTCTCTGGGCCCTGCCATCCAGCCAGTTCCTAATCCATCTCACTGTCCACTCATCTATTCCACACTTCTGGAGCTTGCCCAGGAGGATGTTGTGAGGGACGGTGTCCAAAGCCTTGGTGAAATCCAAATAGATGACATCCACCGCTCTCCCCTCATCTTCCCAGACATTATTCCATCAAAGAAGGCTATTGGGTTGGTTAAGTGTGATTTCCCCTTGGTGAATCCATGCTGACTACTCCTGAGCACCTTCTTGTCTTCCATATGCTTTTCCATATTTGGCTCAGAATTGCTCTATAAGATATAGCATGTTAGCAAGCTTTTAAATGGTCTTGGAAACTGTTATATTTCAGTAAACAACTTGATTACCACTTTTGCACTCTTCATAAACACCTGGGGTACATCTGGGTTAACTGACCCTTGTATAGGAAGAGAGATCTTAAAAGTAGGGGGAGAGAAGAAAAGGGAAGGAAATAATGTATTTCAGGAACTTCTGTACAAAGCAAATTCCCTGTCCCCCAACTTAACAGTGGTGACACTGTTACTGGAAGTAGCTATTGAGTGGCATAGTTTCAGATTCTTGAAGAATTACTATATGAATTACGTTGTTAGTATATAACTGTCTTTAATCATAGAGAAGATGATCTTTTGGCAATTTTTTTTTTCCTCCTGTCTCAGTGACTTCTGGAACCTGCGCTAATAGCAATTAGTTTTTGTGTGTATTCCAAGGTAGGCAGAGTTACAGCTTGATGATACTGGTTGGAATCAAATGTATCAGTTAAACATGGTGTTCTTAAACATAGTGATTGGCTATGCAGCAAACTGATGGGTATACAAAATCTCCTAGTTAAGGCAGGCAAGAAGAAATTGACAACTTAAACGCTTAAATAGGTTTTCACATTAGATTTTTTGTGTATGCATGTCTTGGATGATAGCTTCATAGAAACAGAGATGCTTTTGATCTAGATTTCTAAGAAGTTTGAATACATATTGTTTTCATAGACTGCTAATTTTGTTTTAACATCCTGATTTGTAAGCTGAGTAAGAGTTTAGTAATCAATTAGTACTGATCAGTTGTCAAATCATGATTTAAAAGCTCTGGTTTTAAACATTTGTCCAAATACTAATGCAGTGTGAGGCACGTTGAAGGTTTATTGTGAAGCACGTCCACCTGTCAATCACTTATTTATGTATCACTATTACTTTGACTATGCCTGTCCTGGGAAGGGCAAGTGATCCGTAAGCCATTGACTGTGACCTTCTGTTTATCTGCAGTTAATTAATCTGACTACACAATCCTGAAAAAGTATGGTTAAGAAGCGTCTGCCTTTCTTTCATGTTTTAAGGAAGGTGTTATAAAATCTGCTTCTATTCTTCATCACAATCGCTGGTGTAAAGTTGTTATATAAATATAATGAGGTTTTTCCTGTATAGTCCCATTTGTCTCCCAGATCATCTTTGTCAGGTTCTGGTTATTACTGAATTGATATAATCTAAGAGACAACAAAGCTCTTGGAACACCATTTAATGGTCACTACCATTGACCACTACTGGCCATTAAAGCAGTCATGGAAGGCAGCCTCTGAAGAAAGCAGTACTGATCTCTCTGTAGAGACTGCTTTGCTCAAGAGAACAAATTTAAATCTGCTTCTATGAATGCGTGGAGAAGCACTTTAAAACCCGAAATATAACTTTCATTTATTAATTTCCAGCTGAAGAAGCCTCCTGCAATATGACAATCTTAATGTTCAAAAAAAAAACCCAAGAACCTTCTGGCATAGGATGGAACAGAGATACTTTTGCTCGCTACATGAAATGCCATTTTAATACTTTCCCTAAGTAGTTGAGAATAGAGTGTTATGTTCTACTGGCATTTTATTAACATCTTAATGTTTTTGTTTTGAACACACAAATGTTAGAAGTGTTCAAAGGAAGAATGCCTTTCAGTTTGTGTTAGGTGACTGTGTTTTCTTTCCTACTTGTTGGGTATGATAGGTCAGCTGAGTTACTCCGCACTGTGTATTCTTTCATCGTGCTTCTTCATGGAGCCCAGCTTTCTTTTGGCTTTCCTGGTGTTCCTAAAGTAGTGAGAGCTGCAGCTGTCCTAGGTGTAAAAACCTATTGCTGCCATTATTGAAAACACCCATTAGCACTATATTAAGATGCCAGTGTTCCTTCTTCAGCATGATGATGCCAGAGGGCTTTAGCAATTGGCATGTTGAAAACAGGCTTTGCTTTGTGTTTTTATGCTTGGTTTTTGAGTTTTACTTATTTGTATAGCTATGCCTTTTTATGTCAGAGAATTAGGTTTAAATAAAAATGGTAGGCTCATGTAAGCTATCTGCTGATAGAAATGGTCCAGAAATTCCACTGGCTACATAAGGCCATAAATATATTGGTTAACCAAGGAAGTTGTTTCATGTGAAAGGCTTAGCAAATCAGCCTGTTGCAAGGGCTTCTTGAAAATAAGTCTGTGCAGTACTGATGTAACATCCTCTTTTTAAAAAAGCATCATTTGTTCCTCTCAGGCTGTATAGGTGTTCTGTAACTCTTATCGCCAGCAATTTGTATTTTTGTATATGATTACTTTGGTAAGTTACATGCAAGGGGAAAAAAATCAAGATATTGATTGCATTGGATGAGACTTTTCTGTATCACTATCCTTACTTTAAACAGGAAGCATATGTGACTTGTTTCTACAAATTTTTAAATCTGTCTAGTAATTGTGCCATTAAGTGAAGTGTAGTAATGTCTTAATTTGTCATCAGATTGTGTGTGATTACTCTGGTATAAGCCTGTAATTTTTGTGCCATCAGTATATCCTTTCAGAGCTGATGACCATGCTTTGCTACGGCAGGTACCCTAGATCAACTACAGTGCTTGAGTTTGTGGCTGAGGGTGCTCCTGAATGAGAGGTTTAGGCAGGTGGCTCTTTGATTTGACCCGAATGCATTGGCAGCAGATATTGCCCCACTGACGCCTCTTATTTTGATGCTTTTCTTTATTGCTTATGTCAGTGAGAAAGCAAACTACAGAATGCTCGAATGACCACTCTTATTTACAGCCTGTAGTTAAGATGCCATTTGCCTAAATGGTAGATAGGGGGAAGCTGAATGCTTGCCTGTAGTCTCATGAAGACTGTGATATTTGGGGATTGCAAAACCTAGGGTGGTCTGTAACTGCTACCAGCTGGCAGTTGGATCTCTTTTTGAGGCCAGGACTGTGACTTTAAAGGTGAGACATCATCAAGGCAAATGCTTTTGCAGTACAGCTTACAGACTGCCTTTCAGATCACCAACAAAATGCCAGCTGCTGATAAATATTGGGGTCTACCCTCCCTGTGCTTTCCTTTAGAAAAACAGAGAACCGACTTAGCTGTTTGGTTCCTCTGTTCATCCTTTCTTCCCAAATCCGTAGAGGACCTTGAGGTTATTTTGGAAGATGCTGTTTCACTATGATTAATGCATCAAGAGCTAAACTATTTTTTTTTTTCTCTCTCTCTCTCTCCAAACCTGGATATCCTAGTTAGAGATTTTCTGCGATAGCTGTAATCTTTTCTTTTCTCCTGCTTCTTTTAATTTGAGTGTCAATGTAGAGTCATTCCAGTTCCAAAGAGGTTAGAAACTAGTATGCCTCTGAGTTTTTGAAGAAGTGTGCATTTTTTTTTTAAATGTGCTGCATGTCCTGTGTCCTCTGGAACAGGCTTTGAGAGCACCTGTCTGTTGACAATCCTAAGGTGGAAGATTATTCCTTTTAGTTTAGACAAGGATTTATACTTTCAAGTTAGTTTTCAAGTGTTGTTTTATTTTTGGTTGCTCTATTTTCATGCTCTGGATGTAGTTAATAGGGATAAAGCCATATAACGCTGCTGTTTTCCTGTGTATTGGGAATCTTAGTATTGCTGAATGTAAAGGTAGCATTTACTTCAGTTCTTGCAGATATTATTTTCTGCTGAATACAGTTCTTGGTGGCCTGGCCTGGCCTGTCTGCCATGAGCTCTGTATAAACTGGCCAGGGTAACTTTTAATAGTTCCATGTGCTCTTGATTGGATGATGAATTTGATGGATAGTATTTTGAGTGTTGCAAGGCATGGAACAGGCTGCCCAGAGAGGTTGTGGAGTCTCCTTCTCTGGAGATCTTCAAACCCGCTTGGACACAGTCCTGTGCCACGTGCTCTAGGTGACCCTGCGTGTGCAGGGGGGTTGGACTAGGTGATCTCTAGAGGTCCCTTCCAACCTTAAGCATTCTATGATTCCACTAATGCTCTCTGCTTGCCAGCTTTATCATTTTTGAGCTCAAGCCAGAAGTGAAAACAGCCTGCAAACTTAAGCTTTGCATTTTGTAGTTAGTAGGGACAAACTACCTCCCTATTGCCTAGTCAGACTCATGTTGTCTAAGCCCACAGCTCCTGCGTAGAGGCCAGTTGCAGAACATCTCTTGTGGATTCATGGCTGAGTAGCTGCCAGCCTTTTCTAATAGGGCTTTCTTCAATTGTTCAGTCAGGCTTTAGATAAGTTTCCTGATAGTTCTCTTGATTCAGAAAGTATCTTGCTGGGTTTCTCCCATATACTGAACGCTGAAAAGCTAGGGCAGAAGCACAGTAGTGCAGAGGTAAGAAAGGCAATTAACAGCTTAGTTCATGGCTGTCTGTTCGTAGCTCTTCTAGGAGTAATCCAGGGATTCTGCGGGTCTGAGGTGAGCTTGCAGCTTTGCAGTTGCTCAAGCCTTTAAAAGGCTTAGTCACACCTTTTTTTTTTTTTTTTTTTTTTTTTTTTTATGGGCAGTAAGGCTTATGCAGCTGTGTAATGAAAACTTGCACCCCTAGGTCTCCCTCCTGAACCAAACCAGGAGTCACCTGGAGCAGGATAGTGAAGATGCAGAAAGAACTGGTGAGAGATGAAACTGAAACGTGGCATGACAGTTGTCTAAGAGTAGCCTTGTCACAGCCCAAGTACAGAGGGCCATGAAAACTGAGGCAGTAAGTACTGCTTTGAGGCCTGGGTGAAAGCAATCCTTCCAGATGCAACTAGGAGACACAGGGGATTTCAGGTATGAAGAAAACCAGCTAGAAGAGTGAAAGTGAGATTAGGTGGGACAAACACTTCCTCTGTTGATCCTCAAGCCTGGGTCATGTTGTCCTCAAGGCTGTGTCATGTTATCTTCTAATCTGGATAAATTTACTGCTTCTTAGTAGTTTATTGTTCTATTGAGTCAAGCTTGTGGTATTAAAATACATCTTGGGACTTTGCATGCTCTAAATCATGTATTTCTGTAAAGAGGTTTGTTCTTCTTTCAGCTTATATTAAAATGATGAATGACTTCCAAAATTTTTTGGATGTACTACTACTGAAAATATTGTTAAATATTTAGGTACATTTTTAGGTATGCATTTATAGGGCCAGATCTTCCAACATATTGTGTGCAGTATTTAGAATTGTTAGTTCTAATTTACTCCCCTACTCTTGATTTGCTGATTTCTTTTAAGAGTGGGGTGGGAAAAACGCCTTGCTATTTCTTGAACTGTGAGATAGTCCAAGTGAAAGCCCATTTGGGAGCTAAGAGATAGGTAAAGGAGACTTCTTTGCCCTTCTTTCTCTCCCCTCCGTAAAGTCTCTAGAGGGCTTGTATTAGAAAAAAATCAGTATTTTTGGAAATTTCACTGGAGAAGACACCCTTCTACATTAGTCAACTGTCTTATGTATTTTAACCTCTGTATAAAGTTGCCTTCAAATGATGCTGCTTTAACTCATGTGATGCTAAAAAGTTAGCTAAAATAGTGATTTTTTTTTTTCTTATGGTATAACACTTTTCTGTTGTTGTTCTTCAAATTAATAGACTGTAGTAAGGAATTGTCAACAACCTATTGGATTACTTTCACAAAAGCTGATGCCTGCATGCTGAAAGGGAGTTCTAGAGCTGAGAAAATATCTGCTTTCTTCAAGTCTGCCAAAAATGTGATTTATTTTGTCCTGACTCACCAACTTCAATTGTGTTTTCTTTAGGTTAGTCATCCTGTTGTGGTTTTCTACAGAAGTTGGCTTTCTCTAAATCCCTACTCCTCCCTGTTCCATTCCTTAGGATAGACTGGAGCAGTTATCTGAAAAATACATCAGTTAAAATATGAATTGGATATCAGTTAGAAGTCAAATACTGTAATTGTTCATATAGTCTGTTTCTGACAGTTGCATTATCTAACAAATAAGGTATTGATTCTAGCTGGGAACTTGTCTGTCCTCCTTTGCTTCTCCTATCTCAGCCTCCTCTTTGCTGTCCAATACAAAAAAGATAGGAGATGGTTCTCCTGAACCAGATCTAACCATATCTTGTGCACGTGGGAAGGTTTGCTGAAATCAAGGACTGCAGGGAGTTAAGTCTCTATTCCTACAGAATTATGTCATTCTGAAGGTTCAGCTGCTGCCACTTAACTTTTTTTTTCCTTCTGATTGTAATAAATATATCCTGAACAATTGCTTCAAGAATGGCTGTTGTGGGATACAAAAAGAAAGAGTTGGAAACTTGAAATAGGTCTATTGACAGTGCAGATAGTGAGAAACCCGACTCTGCATTAGCAGTGGTCATCATGCAGACTTTTAAACTGCTGGGAGAGAGGAGGATAATTTTTTTTTTTTTTTTTTTTTGTGGTGGTGGGAGGAAATAGATCCACAGAGAAAAGGAATCCTAACATTAAGGACTATCCTCATGATGATCATTAACACATAATCTGTGATAAGCAAGATGACTTAGCACTCAGAAACCAAAATAAGTCTTCTGTCTTAGTATTTCAAGAATAGTTATCTGAATAGCTCACATTCTGCTACCGATAGGAGGTGTTAACTTTTTCCTTGTAGAGTGTGGGGAAGAAACATTCTAAAAGCACTCTGCCTTTAGAAATAGAAACACTAATTCTGAACTTTTGCTCAAAATACTTTACAGCATTAAGGAATGCTTGAAAAAAAAATTACTTGTTTTTTAAATATATTGCTCTTGGAGGGGGGGGGGTATTTTTTCGTTCAGTCTTGTGTTCTATGTGATCCACTTATTTTTCCAAACTGCTGACAAACCAAAAATCACTCTAAACTCTATCTTTTTCATACGTTTACACTTAAAGTAAGGTGGATGAGGGAATGTATCAGTGTGACTCCTTGACTTGAATGTGAGGAAAAATGGTAGTTTTGGCCATCCTCAATCCACTTTAGATCGTGTGTGTTGTGAGGGAGTAATTGCAGCAGGACAGAAACTAAAGGAGTAGATTGGCTTTTCTACTTTTTCACCTCCATTTAGACATACAGTTTTGAAAAATGAAGTGCTGAAGGTAGACTCTATCTTCTTTCTTATGTCTCTTCATTCCCAGGTCTCTGCCCTATATACTCATAATCTGTTTTCTGTTTTCTTGCAGCACCATTTAACATTACCATTTAACTCTCACTATAGGTTGACTACCCATTTTGATTTTTATATAGCACACATTCTGCAGTTATGCATGTTGCAAAATATTATTTTCCAGAAGTACAAAATCTATATCATCGCTAATAATATTGGTTTAATAAGTCAGATTCAAAGATGATAGAAAAAAACCATTGTTTCAGATGGTTTTCCTTAGGTATCTGGGGCATTTCAGATGTAGTGGAAATTGGGAAATATGCACATATTGTGTATCTTAGTGCGAGAACACCATCTTTTGAGTGTAAACAAAGTTGAAGAGTCTGGATTTTTGTTATATATAATAATTAACAATATCAACATATATCGATTGGCTTATTAGTAGCTCTAGGTGTGAAATGAGCACCTCGCTAAATGGAAGTCTTGGTCAACCTCTGACTCTGAAGTGTTTGAGGATAGGTGGTATGAAGAAATACCAGCTTGTTTCCCTATGGCTGAATGGTTGAAACATTTTTGTTTAGCTGTGATTCACATGTGAATACTGTGGTGATTATAAGTGTTTTCTGCTTTCATAGCTTGTAATGAAACTTTTTATGCATTGTTTAGGGATGAACTGTTTGTCTTATCAATGGGGACTGTTAAGCAATAAAACCCAATCTGATGGGGCAGCAAAATTCAGCATGTTAGCCTTCATGAGCAAAGCTGAGGTCTGATTTCTGCATACCATGTTGCCAAGTATAGTTGTTTTCAAATAGGCTATAGTGGGCTATTTACATCCTGTGAAATGTTGTTTTGGTTTTGAAATATCTTGTGCTTTATAGTATAACTTTTTGCTAGTGGAAAACATGATTCCCTGCAGTGGGACAAGAGGGGAAACAATGCTTATTTGGTGATTTGTTAGTTTTTTTTTCTTGTTGTATTTTGTTTTGAAACCTACCTGTCTACAATATGGTTAGTATAAGAGATGCCTGTAATAACGCAGCCTTATCTGTTGCAGGTTCTTCCACAGGCCAAGTCATTTAGCCTGTGGGACCAACGTGCCAGCAGTTTCTGATGTTATCATTTCTCTATCAACTGGCAGTGGCTGCTTTCTTACCTACTAGCCATTAAAAGCAGGATCAACTGTTTCATTGCATGTGCTGTTTTTGCTCGGGCACCGGCACGTATTGATAAAATTACTACTTAGTGAAAGTAGATCCAATTACGTTCCTGAAAAGCCTTAAGGCTTAACACAGCATCGCGTCCTGTGGCCAAGCTCATCAGTTACAGGCTCCCTACCAGTAGTTACGTATGTGAGTTGGAAAACTGAGATGTAATCACTTCCATTAATGAGAAGGTAATGCTATCCCGGGAGTCCTCTTGACAGTGGGTAGTGATAAAGCATTCCTATAACCTGTACAGCCTGGGGCGTTTTTGTCAGTACCCCCTATGTCCTGTCCTGTTTGCTGTAGGTGTTTTCAATATCTCTCAATTTATTCTCCAGCGTGGGCTGGGTACCTCGCTCTCCTGCCTGCTGGCTCTTCTGCAGCTGTGCTTAGCTAGCCTTACCGCTGCTGCTCACCAGGAAACTTCTTCAGGGCTTCTGGGTTTGCCCGGTGTTGAAGAGGCCTCCTTCTCTTCTTTCTTAAAGTTCTAGAGTCTACCAACAGACCTTACTGACGGTGTGGGCCTGTGACCCTTGGGCAAAACGCATGGCCCATTTCTCTTCAGGGGTGCATCCACACAAGAAATAGGACTTACCTGCTGCTGCCTCACCTGAGGGTTATCTGTGAGGAAGGTGAAATAATTCTGTATGATTGCAGGAAAGCGTCTGCTCTGCTCAATCCTTCCTTTACTTCCCCCAGGTAAGGCCTTTGTACTTGGAATTAAGCATATACTTTTGTAAATTACTGTTTTTCTTGTGTAAGTGTTGCCTAAGACTCAGTTTATACTGTACAGTTTTATAGGATTTCATTGTCCCTGATCTGTGTTGTCCTACAGGCATTATGTGTTGTGGGAGTTTGGGATCTGATCTTACTCAATCACATATTTGAAACTTCAGCCATTTCTGCCAAGTAATCCTGGGTTAATTGCAAATACATAAACCACCTCACCAAAGAAAGCCAGAGAGTTGTAATCTCAAGTAGTTTGTACATGGAAAACTGAAGTGGTTTCTGTGGAGTCTAAGCCCTGAACTTGTTGCTTTATAATCTAGTATACTTCAGAGTAGTGCTAGTAGCTGAGCTGTGGTGCCCAAGTTCACAGCCTGCCCTTTGCTTTTACCATGAGATGCTTTGGTAGCTCTGAATTTGATATCTTCAGTTTTAGTTGTCAGAATAGAAACATCATTATTCATTCACTTAGCCCAGACTTCACTTTAGAAATACTATGCTTTAGTACACATACCTCTCACTTTCCTAAATATTTTTTCACCTTATTTCTGTGTGAAGAATTGCTGGTGATTTGAAGTAGCTTTATTGTTTTGTGCTTTCTTTATATTGGATTTTGGAAATAGTGATTGTGGTCCCTCTACCCCCGACGTTACCTTCAGATCCGGGAGAAACAAAAGGTCAGACCCAGTGCTAATTAATTATTGGCCAGCCTGCATTATACATCCTGTGGCTGTATAACAACTTGCTTATTAACATAACAATAGCAGCCCAAGCCTTTTAGCTAATATGTGGTGGGCTGTAAAGTTTGGAATGCTGTGGGCTTTATTTATGGAGACACTTTGTTCTGGGAGCTGGTGTTTTAACTTAAATGTGCCTATTTCTTGACAGTGAGGGTGCCAGAGCACTGGAACAGGCTGCCCAGAGAGGTTGTAGAGTCTGCTTCTCTGGAGATCTTCAAAACCTGCTTGGATGCAGTCCTGTGCCACGTGCTCTAGGTGACCCTGCGTGTCACCTAGACCAGTCCATCTGGACTCGATGGTCTCTAGAGGTCCCTTCCAACCTTAAGGATTCTATGATTCTGTGTGCAGGGGTGAGGCTTTCGTGTTTCTGCATTATTGAAGCAAGCTAGTCTAATGGGCACAATAAGCTAATGGCTGTTTTGAGTTTAAATATTAACATAACTGAAGCTGCATTTGCATTTACCATTTCTCTGTTCATATAGGTGATTTTCAGTTCAAAGCCTGGCATACAGTGCAGTACAATTTTAGTTGAGACTTTGTTTAAAGGGCTTTTTCTGTTGTAGTTCTTAAGAGCAGTCTGGACTTGCTTGCCATAATACGTGTCTCCAAGTATTTCTGCCTGTTCTGGTTTCACACTTTTGTTTTGCACTGAAATATTTAATTACTTTTAAATGCAAATGTCATGTTGTTTTTCAGCCTCCAGATAATATTCGGGTAGTGGGTTGTACATAGAGAATGGTGCTTGCTCATAATCTGACTTGGTATAAAATCAGAAAGATTCCAGAGTAGCAAATCAAACTCCAGTTTGACCATACTTTAAAATGCTTTAGGTTGATTTCAGGTCTGTGAATCTGTGCCCTGCCACATCGCTGGGAATTCTGTGCTAGGAATCTGTCTGCTTGTGGCTGTGTGTGCATATGGGTGGGGGGCTTGTTTAGGCAGGGAATAAAGGAGCTTTTGTTCTTCTATCTCTGCATAGATGGTCTTAACCATCTTGTATTGCTTTTCAGCTTTGCGCTAGATTATCTTTCCTAGATTATCTTTCTGGATCACAAGAGGTGAGAACTATCTACCTTGAGCTCAATTAGCTAACCAGCTTTGAGTTTGAGATGGAAGATTTTTAAAGGATGAGTTTTAGGAGCAGGATCCTTTTCCTGTTTTCTGTGACATGATGGACGCTCCTCATGACAGAATCATTTTGTCAGCATCAAATGGCATCTTTGTTTGGCTTTGCCCTGCTGCCTGGGCTCTTTTAGGACCTTAATCACTGTCTCAGGCTTTCAAGCAGATAATGGAATTGTCTTCGTGGCAATCTTTTGAGAATGAGAAATAGCACTCCTGGGTACCTTGTATGGAACAAAGAAAGGCTGTGATCTTACAAATATTTATGTGTGTTTTTAGCTTTACTCATTAGTCACCTTGACTTCAGAGAAAAGCGAGAGGAGTCTTTTCTGTCCTTGCCCAGATGTTCTGCTCTTCCTGTCACTAGTCTGGGGTCCTCCGCAGACCTCATGGATGGATTTTGTTGTTTGTCTTGCTTTCTTCTTTCTCTTCTAATCCTGAAGAGTCGCCAAGACAAAAGGAATGACCAGACTCTTTAAAAGCTGCAGCCTTGCTGTCCACCATAGCAAGCTGAAGATAAATCTGTCTTTATACTTATCTGATTGGGATCTCCATTTGGACATCATGCTTTTAATATTTTCAAAGAATAAAACTTGTAAGGGGCAGAATTTCACCTTAGGCTTTTATGTTATGTGAAATCCTCCTCCACACACATACATGCATCAGTTTCTTATCAATTTAGGATAGCACCTTTCCACAGTATCACATCCAACAATGATTAAAAATAAAATGATTAGGGAAAGGAGAAGATTTCACAACTTACTTTGAAAGATAAAATGAAAAATGTATGAACAAAAAATGTATGCAACAATGCCTGTGTGTAGGTATATGCGTGTGTGTGTGATATATTATAAATACAGATTTTTCTTTTAGCAATCAGTTGCCCTTGGAATAATCTCTGCTATGTTCTGAAAGGAGCTCTGGCCAGGTAGGGCAAATAATTTGTCTTCCCTTGAAACAACTTCATTATGGTTCAGCTCCATACTTGAATGTTTAATTTATTCCTATTTGAAGCAGTACAATTCATTTTCTTCCTCTGTCATCTTACTGTATGAAGCAAATCTCTTAACCTCTTTGATTTTCAAAGAGGTTCCTTTGGCCAGAAACCAAGTATCATAGATATATTATTTAGAGTGACTTTTTTCTCATTTATTTCTGTATTTAAATTGGGGCGTATAACCTGACAGAGGCATGAACAGGTCAAGTGTACCCTCTGTAAGCACCTGTTACACTTAACCCGTAAGGTTCTTTTTTTTTTTTTTTTTGATTGACTTGTGCTGAATCCTTTTGAATCCCTCATTTCTATTTGTATGTAACTTTTTTAATTGAGGAAATATAGCGATTTCTCAAATTACTGCCTGTATGCCAATGTTAACTTCATGCTTGCAGATATTTTAGGATTTTTGTTCTGAGTGTACGTTGAACTTGGAAACAGTTAATTCTAACCATTACAAACAAACTACAATGGGAGACTTACTAAGGCGAAGTCTTAAAGAGGTGGCTGCCAGTATGTTGGAATGGTTGCTTAATAGTTAGACTGGACTGTAGCTTCCTTTTAATTTTCTACAAGTAATGGTCAAAAGCTGTATAAATTACTTATTATCAGGTTAATGGTCATTTTTAGGTGGCCCTCACATAGCAGGCAGTGAGGTCCCGCCATGCCCCTGGGCTGGTGAAATGTGTGAGACTCTTGTAATGACTTCAGTTAAGTCCTTGTCTCACTTCAAAGATGTTTGTGCATATGCTGAATTCCCTTCCTTAGCTGGGAGGGAAACTGGAGAGAAAAGGCTCTGGCTTTCAGAGACTGTTGTTACAGAGGTGGATCTCTTGACTATAAATTTCTTCTGAAGCCAACAAATGCAACTCCTGTTCAAAACTGCCAGTAATAGGGTGTCTCTCTTTCCCTTGCAGTTTTTCTTGCCTGTTCTGTGCCTTTACTTTGACTTATGGCAAACAAGAGTTTGAGGGCTACGTGCCTGTAGCTATTCCAGGCGATGTGAAATGCCCTTGTTCTTTGTGAGTCCTGTGGAAAGGGAGGTGAGGATGCTTTTGGTGGGGGAGTTGAACCCTTTAGTCAGCCCTCTTAAATCTTTTGTTAAGAATGAAGAACTTTTAAGTTCAACTGCTTCAAGTAATTGCTTCCTATTCTCCATGACCCAACAATTAAGACAGAATTCCCCTTTAAATTTCCTTCTTACCTGGTTTTATCTGGAAGATCGAATAAGAAGCACCTTTGACCATCATCAAACTGCTCTGATGCTTTTTTAGGACTGCTTTTACTGTATCGCCTTCTGTGTTTTTTGTAGTTTTCTTGTTGGATGCTTAAAAGCAATTTTGATGAACAGACTCCCTTCTGTCCTTTCTCTCTAACTTTAATTTCTGTCTTTTGAATGCAGGCCTTACAGATCTTTGTCTTGAACATTACTGAAAAGAGAGAGTGTAGATTCCTTCACCTGGTAAAATGATGTAAATCAGTTTGATCTTCTCTCTAGGATCTTGCAGTATTTTCAGTTCTAATGCAAGCAGATTTAATTTTTTCAAAGGTATAATATATTCCATGGAATATGAGAGGCATCTTCTTCGCTACCTCAATCTGCTGTACATGTTAAAGTTTCTAACTAGAAATGGTTAAAATATCATGTTTAATTTGCTGCAGCTGAACTACACTACAGAGCTATTAACAAACAAACAAAAGTAATTTCAGGGTTGGATTTTATTTTCAATGGTGAGAGCTGAAAACTTGGGTCATAAATTTATTCCTTCATAGTGCAAGCTTAACCTCGCAAACTTCTTAGCTGTGGAATATTCAAGTGTTGCTTCTTCTCTCTTTAATTTTGTGAGAAGAATGACTAATTTATACTCAAATGGCTTTAAGGGAGGCATATTTGTCCCTGGGCTATTGGTCTGGTCAGTATTGGGATCTGCTGTTTCCAGTAACTGTCTAGAATTGCCTTCAGCTGTTTTGCAGTGTGCTGACTTTCTACAGAAACTTCTCTAGTTTGTTTTTATTCTTTAAAAAGCTAATCTAAACATATGATAGTTACAGAAATCATGTAGTTCTACTGTGTATACGTGTATTGGTTACACTTGGTGCTTTGCCTGCTTGTGGGAGAAGTGATGAACCTTTCTTCTTTGGCATAGATTATGCACTTTGGTTGTAGGAGCGGGTTCAAGTGCATGTACATTCATTCTTTTGCTGCTGAGATCTAGCTGTTCAGCTGTAGATCATTCATGAGAAATCCTTCTACTGTGGCTCAGGAATATTTAACAATTAATGGAATTAATATGCAGCATGCAAATCTTTGCATACTGACCTGCTGCTGCTGGTAAAGTAGCTTAATTGCTGGCAATAGTAATGCTGACAGCTGTAATGCTGTCTGACTAGACCCACTTTAGACATTTGGAGGTTGTTATAAATTAAAAAAAAAAAATCCTAAAAGCTGTTTTAATTTAGCAATAAGCTTTGAAGTATATGGAGGTGAAACTTGAGGCTGGACATACTCTTCCATTTCCTTTTCTCCCCAGCTCTCCCAGTTCTTGTTGCTAGCTCTGCAAGCTCTAGTTTGAAAGTGTCTGATACTTAACAGGTCGCCTGGCTTGTGGGTACTCATATATTAGGTAGCCTTAGAATTTGTTCATTAAGTCCTTGTTATATATTGGGAGGTAATAGGCCTCCATACTGATTGAGAAAAGGTATCAAAAACACTTGGCAAGAAGGTTCTCAATTTGTTGACTAGAGTACTTTTATAATGATATATATACATATATATAAAAATATAATTTATTAGCAAGTAGAGCTGTACATAACCCAAAATACCTCCTTTGTCATAAAGTGTGATTGCTCTAGGGAAGGTCATAATATGGAGGTGCTTCTCCACATTTTGAGACTTAATCATGGGAGGAGTCATTCCTGTCTTTTTTTTTTTCTGTTTGTTTTTTCTGTGCTTAAATAAGAAATTTGAGCTTAGGGATTGTACTTAACTTTGTATATCGTGCTCAACAGAACTGAGCGATAATAAATTCACTAAGGACTTGTTTCTGTCTTGTTGATGGTCCATCTAAGATGTGTCCCCAACTTGTTTACGATGCCTTGCTCATAAGCGGTTGGAAATATGCTATATATGTTGCACTGTTAATCAAGTACATTAATTTTCAGATAAGTAGGTTAACTTATTCTTGTTCAAGTTTGGAACAAATGCAATTGCTACCAGACTTCGGTATATGAAATTGAATATGTGTGGACATGACCAAAAAGAAGAAAAAGTCATAGAAGATTTCTGAAAATATTTGAATTTAATTATTTGAACACTAAAGTTACTGCACTAAGTGGCAATGTTTAAGTTGGGATTTGGTGGCAAAGGGAACATCGCAAGTATTAATTAAAGAAAAAAATCTGTTATTTCTGCCTACTTTGTACTCGTGCATTCATGTGACCTGGCTTTAATTTATCATTTTGTAAATATTTCCATAGTAATTCCTAAAGTGCTCTCCCACACATAAAGGAGTTGATGATAAACACTGTTTAAGTGGCTTGATGTTAAACACAAACATGACTTGCAACCCTAAGGTAAAATGCATATTAGTTTAACTGTTCAATATTCAGTTGGGAAATGCTGTGACTTATTCAGGTTCTCTTAATACCAGGTAACGTTTCCTTAATACTAAACGCTGTTACTGGAGCATGTCGAAGGGCATATACAGGTGCTGTGAACACTCAAAACTGCAGCTAACTAATGGGAGGAGAGGGTCAGGGTACAGTTTTGTTGGAGGACTTGGGAGCTTGGGTCATTTCTCCCCATAATTTGGAAATGTTACTGGAGGCTGCAAACTTCTCTTGTTTTGCATTATGGTCCCTATTTCTTAGATAGAATAGAGCCTCCTATAGGGGAAGGATTAAGGAATGTGCTTCCTTCCTGGTGTTTTTCTTTTTAAAGGCTCTGGTAAGTTTCATATGTTATTTATTTTTGCATCTCAATTATGCAGCGTTGTCTTCTGAATATATATTTCTGAATTAATGAGAAATCTAGTTTAGTCAGAACTTGCCTCCAAGTATTGGAGAGGACTGACAGCGCCTGCTTTTTCACACCGATGTAGAGATGTTTATGCTTTTGGTAGTGGCCATACCAGGACAAACTAAATTACTATATTTGTTGCGAGCCAAGCTAATAGGACGTTTGAAACTGGGATGCATGATGCAAGTAAAGATAGTTTGGCTTGGGCTTGTATCCTGCCTACTTTGAAATCCAACAATAACAACTGAGTATCTGAGTTAGTGCAAGCTGGTGGATTACAAATAGACTTAAGCACTGGAAGTAAAATAGAATAACTAGTAATTCCACTTAAAATAGACAGGTTAGAGATACTTTTACGTACTTAACTAGCTGATTGTCATTCAGCTCTACCTTACAAATACTGTACCTTACTGCTCAAATACAAGGCAGTAAACCAATACTAAGCTCATGGCATATAGCCAAGTGGGAGAGCATCTGGGCTAGAAGAAAGACTGTGTTGATGCTGGTGCATACTAATTTCTGTAATAATATTCTGCAGTTGAAAAAGGGTGAGCCTAAACTACTCTGGAGCTAATGGCGAGAGAATTACTTTTACCAATGCAATTATGTTTTGTGTTTAAGAATGGGAGAAGGGAGCTAAATACATTTCTTGTGCAGATGAAATATTAGTTTATGTAAAGTAAGTTTCCCCATCCCCTACCTTAGAACTAGAAAGAATGTTTCTTATGGGCTTGGAGATTTTGTTAACTAGCTAATTGGGCTTATGTAATGAGACTAAAAATAAAATTTTGAGAAAATCTTCTAGGTTTTTTATACTTATGACACTATAAACTGGTATAGCTTGTTGCTTAAAGGTGTGTGGGGGAGATGCTTAATAAGCTTTTTTAGAGAATGTTGTAGTTACACATTTTGTTTGGGAAGCCTCTTCAAAGTGTCTGAAAACATCAGTATTTGTGTCTTGGACAGATTCTGTGTCTTGACTCTTGATGTTTTAAGCTCTGCTAGATGATGATGGTGTCTGAGTCTGTGTTGTGATGCAGGAGACTTTATTTCATTAGCATTGAAATTCAAAACTGGTTGTGGCTCTACATTTGGTGGCAGTGGTGATGAAGCAGCTGCCCCTGAGGATGACTCCTGGCCGCTGGCACTGTGTGGCTGAAGTACCGGCCAGCCTGGCTTGCTGGCTCTTCAGTGGCCTGGGTCAGAAAAGCCATGTGTGTGAAACAAGACTTCATTTCAAGGGGTTGTTAGAGTGGAAAGGGAGGGAGGGAATGGCTGCTGGTCTGAAGAGCTACTGAGAACAGCTCTGAGTAACTGTTTGAACTGTTCTTAAATGTACCTGTAGCTCCACTGAGGCTGTCCCTTTGGATCTTGGGATCATCAGTTTTGTGACAATAGGCATTGGGGCAGTGTTGGCACTGTGGATATAACAATGTTTCTTAATAAAAGCGCTAATAGACATGACGGGCAGCAAGGCACTTGTATTCCGAGTATCCCTGGGACCGCAGATAGCATTAACTGTGCTCTGCTGCATCCTCTGCTTAGGGAAGCCATTCTCAAGGCTCTGGGTGTGTGTGTATATGTTTGTGTGTGTGTACATCTCAGTTTCCTAGGCTTTAATTTTAGCATATTTTGGCCAATGTCAGTGGTGTTTTATGGATGTCTCAAATAGAATGTTATCTCAACTAAGCATGTTTTCAGCCAGCCGTACCAATCCTGGGCAGTGTTTGCCAGTGATGATAGTGCAGAATGCTTAAATATGACATAATGAGCTGAGGTGTGTTTGCTGGCCCTAGGAGGATAAATTGTGTTGTCTAAAGTTGTTCAATTACAGCTATGTTTCAGTTAGCTTGCCCTCCCTGCAGGTCATGTGTATATACTCAGTGGCTGCGTGACCAGGTGTCTGCTCTGATTTGTGTTTCATCTTTGGGAGAACTTGCTGTTAAACAGTATTCTGACATCAGGACATCGTAAGCACATCATGATTTTTTTTTTTTTTTTTTTTGTTTCAGTGTCAGGGGAGTGGGGGTTACGCTCTCACTTGTTGAAGTGGCATAGTTAATACATGAGGAAAATGTTATTAGGAAACTAAGATGATCACTGTGTTAAATGTAGAAAAATGCCAGAGTTTGAGGACCATTAATTTGTGAAAACAAATATTTATTTTTGCCTCAGCTGCATTTTTAAAGAAAGAACCTGGATTAAATACATAGGCCAGAAATTGCCAGGGATGGTGTGTGTCCATACATACATGTACTCACGTGTGTGTGCTGCTGCTAACCCACATTGTTTTTTCAAGCAGCTTACAGTTGGACAAAGAAGTTGATTTCTCAGTTTCTGTGTTAACTATCTAACTGAAGAATTGAACTGCATAATAAACCAATGTATATCTCCTTCCATAAGGTCACTTGCAAAGTGTTCTAGTGGTAGAGACATTGAAGTGTCATTTTGTGGCATGTGTAGTTCTCACTTTGTGCATATGCTTAAATTTCAATTTTGGGTAGGTTTCAAGACTCTTATCTCATGATTCAAGAGGGAAATATGTGGTAAGAAGATGGGGTACAAAGCTGCTCTGTCTGGTTGAGCTACATCATACAAAATTAGCTTGAGAAATCTTTTCCCTGTCTTACAGGATCCAACCTACTGGGTAAATATCCACCACTTGGAGTATACAGATGGAGGAATCCTGGACCCCGATGATGTGCTGGCTGATGTTGTGGAAGACAAAGACAAGGTAGAGCTTGGATGAAAATGCTATTTTGATTTCTGTTGTGTCTCTTAAAATAACACATGTTGCTTTCTCATTGCTTTGATATCTGGCATTTGAGCCAGATATTAAGATACCCTTAAATTAAACACATCTGCCTAGAGGTGCTATAGATCTCTTGTTTCTGGGGTAAAAATGAAAGAAAAGCATGAGAAAAGTAATGAAGATGAGCAGAGGAGATTAATAGTTGATTTAGAGCTTTGACCTTTTCAAGCAGTTTTGTATTTCTTTTTATTATTCAATGAAAATACAATGAGGAAGGAATGAGAGTTTTATAAGACTTTTCATTTTATGTCACTCAAATATCTTTATAATCTCTTCCTCTGTGTAGAAGTTTCTGAGAATCATCCAGTTATTGAGCTTGAAGACGTACAATAAAATAAATGGGCAAGAAATCTTGCAGTGACAAAAACAGCTGCCTCAACTATGTCCCATTTCAGGAGGAGTTTCTAGATTTGTGCCTGAGAGTCTGAGCAAGCCAGTTCTGTAGCATTGGGTTTTTGTGTGTCTAATCAGGAGTTCAGATACGCCCTTTTTGGGTTGAAAACTTGTAGATGCAAAGAAGCCTCTTACTCTCTTTTCTTCACTGGACCCTGGTGAAGGAGTGATAAATAAGACTTGCTGAACTAGCTGCAGGGACAAATCTGTTTCTGATATAACCAGGGGATAATCTAGAAGTTATTTTTCGGGACTAGTGGCTAGAGAGCCAAGCAAACATCTTGCATTTGGCGGGTGGAGTTGGACCAGCACACCTAGGAGCTGTCAGTACTACCTGCTTGTGAGGGTTGGTATGATCAGATGACTGAGAACCAGCCATGTAAATGGTCTGATATTTTTAATGCTTTATTTTGGCCCATTAGTCCTTGAGTGTGCCCTGGTAGTAATCTGCCCAGAGAATATTTAATTTAATTAAAAACAATATTTAATACTTACATCTGAGCACCAATGCATTGGTTCTCTTTGATTATAATTTTTTTTACATATGTGGTTGGTAAATAGGATTTGTCCTTGTGCCCTTGTTCCTGTCATGTTTTCCCAGCCAATAATGCAGTCTCTCATGAAATCAATTACTATGTCCAAAAAGAAATATTGCACTTAACCTCAATGGCTTTAAACAGAAGTGCACTTGACATTGGTGACCATCAGGCTCTGTTTTAGTGGTAAAGGAAAGTAGCTGATCTTATTATTTTTTTTTAAGCCTTAATTGCTCTAGACCATGGAAATGTGTATGGTAATCTGTTGAAATTCTTTCTCTGTGACAACAAAGCAGTGAATCAAGGAGAGCTATTGGATGTAATAATCTATTTGCATTTGCAAAAGCTTTTGATAATCCTAAGTGAGAAACTGTTAAGGAGGCACAAGTGCCTATGAGGTAAGCAGCAAAATGCTGTCATAGCTGAGGAAATGATTGAGAGTGAAAGGGAATAAAAGGACAGATTTCAAATCTGGAATGGTAGTGGCTGGATGCCTAATGTGCATTATTAGGAGTAGCAGCGTGTTCCAACTCTAGAGGTGTTAACTTGTGCTTTCCTCTTGAACTCAGAATTATTCAAAGAGCTCACTGAACAGTACAATGGCAGATAAAATTCATTGCTGTCAACTGGAAGGGTGTTGGAGATGTTGACTTGACCTACTTGTGCATAGAATGGTCCTAAATTAGTATCATGTGTGCTTGACAACATGCATCATATGAGAGTGTTTGGGAAATTCATTATTCAAATGTTTTCTCCCCTACTTCTGCTGAGCCTAATTTGCTTTTTCAATCAGATGCAAGTCTGAAACCTTGACTGTTTTCTGGCTTAAGGGTTTTCTGCAAAGGTGCCGATTTAGCCAAGCAATAGTAATGTTTTTGGAGTTCCCTCTATAGCTGAGATGCATTCCTTTAGAAAGTATTTCTCAGCAAAAATCTAATTCATGTTGGGGTTATAAAGCCTCTTTAATGAGGCAAATGTGCAGTTGTGCCCTTCCTTCCCAGCCATGTCCTGGGCTGTGTGTGGCTGCCCTTTGTCTTTTGTTTGTTGTGTTCAAGTGGCATCTCGGTGACTCGCAATGTTGAGGCTCTAGCTGAAAACTGACCTCCCTTTCCTTCCCTTGGCTCCCTAGGGTGGCTTTATGGGTGGTTACATAAGTGTTAGTACCAGGACAAAGATGGGAACGGAAACAAGTTCGAAATGAATAGTAGGGCATGGCTGTTCCCTCTGGTAACAAGTAGGCTAATACCAAATTAGATACCTTCTCTTCTTCTTGAAGCTTCCTGAAAGACGCTCTCTTTTACCTCTTTTGCAACAGAGAGCCTCCTCCCTGCCTTTGCATGGGTTTGTATTTACCAGGGGCCGTTTCCAGCATATTTGGATCCCCTCTCATTATGGAGACAGTGAATTGCTAGAATACAGTTCTGTTACCCATAAAACGGTAACCTTGGGCCCTCACTGAGGGTTCCGCTGCTTTTTAGTGGGTGAGAATTTGTAATACTTGGGTATTAATGTAATACTTGGGTGAGCTGGTAGGATACAATAAAAGAAAAATTCTGAATATTACTGCTTTGGTTCTGTTTCACGTTCTTTTTGGTGTCTTACAGCATTTAGATGTAATAACAGTTTATTAAAATTAACACAAACTTTAAAACATTCTCAGCTCGTAGGATTTTGAGGACTGGAGGGCAAAAGGTGCACAATCAATTGGCATTGGGCTGATGAAATATCAACATGCTCATATGATCTTAGAAATATTTTACTTGGACTTTTTCTTTGTTAAATATATTTGACTTCCAGGTATGTCTTTTATTAAGAGCTGAAGCTTTTGAAGGACATGGAGCAAAAGAAATGCTGAAACAGTGACATTCAATTCATAGATATATAGAGACTGTAACTATCATTTAAATATTTCTAATGATGAAATGAAGTAAATGGTATAAGTGTAGTTCAGATAATTATTTTAACTAAGTATTTAATGAAATATTAAATAGCAAAATCAATGGAATCTTCCTTCTTAGTTCACTACCAGCAGAAAAGCAATATTGAGAAAACATGTCTCCTGGAAGCTCTCCAAAATGTTACCAAAATCATCTGCTGACTGTTGAAATTGGCTATTGGGCCCACGTGAGCTACTGTTAGGAAGCTGAAGATCTGGCTGAAGTTATTTTTGTAGAGGATGTGAAATAATTCTCTTAAACCTTACTACTTAGAGGGTTGTTTGATCTCGGTAAAGAGTTAAAAAGCAAGAAGTATGGTGGATGTGCGATTGGTCTGAAGGCGTTCCTTCAGCATGTATCTTACATTCAGCACAAGAAAATGTTCTAGACTGTTGTAACTGTATAGGGCAAATGTTTCTTCAAATACCTGCCAGAAGTGTTTTCCTTTAGCAGATGCTGGACTCTTCCAGTATTTCTGGCTAGGTTTAGCCCCTGGAAGTGCTGGGTGGATACGGAGCTGCTGCTTAAAGAGCAGTTACTCTGTGACCCAAGTTTGCCTCTGTAGACTTTTAGGGTTGTCATTCCAGCTGTGAAGGTGACTGCACACTTCAAGGTGCTGTGTTTATGTAAATGTAGTTATATGGAAGTCAGTCAACCTTCAAACAGTTTTTTTTCTTCCTTTCACTCATTGATTCCTTTTGAAATGGAGAAAGAAATAGGAAGTAAAATATCCTATGTAAGATGCTGTTCAGCCACACCTTCTCCATTTAGGTGGTGAAGAAATTCAGTGGTAAAACAAAGCCAAAAAACAAGGAAATAAGCAAAATTAACTCAGTTGTGGGTTTTTTTGTGTGTGTGAGGTAAGAGCTGATGGAATTCAAGGGCATTGCAGCATCACTGCTAATATTGCTGTTTTAAAGCTTTTCACTGAGATTCAGTGGCAAAGCCTTGATATTGACTTGCCCATATTTGCTTTGAATGGGTTAGTAGAGCCTGAAAATGTTACACTTGGCAGATTTTTTTTTTTTTTGTCTTCTGATGTGATGCCCAACTATGATATATGCAAGTAATGCATACTTGATATTGAAATTCACTTCAAACTTTAGATTTCTATGTAAATGAGCTTTCTAGTGTTTTCTCTAGGGTTCTGTAACTTTCTGGTAACAAGAATGCAGATAGAGTTTTTATTCCGTCTATGTCATACAAAAATGTATTAACCTTGCACAGGGAAAACAAAGTGAGTTGTGTGAACTTAATTGCAGCAGACAAATTTTACTTGTTGAAGTATGTGCTCTCGTGTTTAAGTTGGCTGTTCTAGGAGTTACCTAATTTTTCCCAAGAGAAGTTTAGAAAAGGGGATGTATCTCTCTAATGTAAAGATACATATTCGAGATGTATATGATACCATTGAAAGCAACTTAAGGATCTTCGTTTCTTTTAATATGGAAGTAACATTTTGTGTGAAGTGCATGTGAACTACTGTATGTGCCCATTAGTAAAGCCTGCCCCCAAGAGTGTGTGTGTGTGTGTACATATAAATGTGGCTGTTTATAAAGTGGTGCATGTAATTGTAGACTAGATATTTTGTGTGCAGTGTTTTATTATGACAGTTGACTGAGTATTATGGCCAGGTCATTGTTTTAATGCATCTGTGTTCACTGACTTAGCGCTGTTGTGGCAAATAGGTGCCTCGAGCTTCCATTGAGTGCATCGTGCTTCCGCCAGCGTCCTGCTTGTGCTTTGGAATGCAAGGCTGAAGGCCTTGTCAGAGACCTTGTTCTTCCGAGGCAGCCAAGTCTTGTGTTTTCCTGTGGTGCTAATGGGATACTACAGGGAGGTGAAACGCCCGATATGTTCACAGTGGGGAAAAATTAAGTTGCAATTCAGTAAAACTGACATGAAAGAGTTTTTCTTCTTCATTTTGGGTTTTAATGTTTTTCTTTTTCCCCCCAAGTGCAACTTTACTGCTGCGGATAATGTCTCTGCTTGAATTGGTGTAGGTAGTTGTCTGCATGGCTTAGTGCTTCTCATCTTGCATTCGTTTTTTGTGTGCTTTTAAAAATGAGATCTTAAAGCTCAGAGGAAATTGATCTTAAAATATGTTTAACAAGGTATAATTAATACTTCATTCATCTGTCAAACTCCATAGAGGTTGAAATCAAAGTGGACCTTACTTCCTTATTCTCTGTTTTAGCTACGGCCTCCAAAGCTATGGTACAGTGGTCTTAGCTGTGCTACATTTGGAGTATTTTGTTTCTTCCTTATTTCTATAATTTACATCGAGCTGTTCCAGTCATAGCTTCCCATAGTAAAAGTTTTGGGATGCAAAATCATTACTGTTGCCAGTATTTTGTTTACTTAAAAGCCTTAGCTAGTTTTGGCTGATGATGGCATCAGTCCAAAATGCTACTCTGACTAAAACTTCCATGTAGCTTGTGGTCTATCAAGAGACCCAGGGTATAAATAGCCTGCAAGTATCTGGTGATTAGCTAAACAACTTATATTCCCAAGGAAGGCAAGTATCAGAAAGGGTATATTTAAAAAAAAAAAAAAAAAACTGTCATGTTTTTCAGTACACTTTAAATTTACTCTGGAGGAGTCTTCTTCCAGAGAGTGAGAAGGATGGAGGGTCTGGCTGCTGTGGTGGTTTTTCCTCTTGTCTTGAGCCCAGGCTTTTTGACTTACTGGATTTGTTCAAAAGCACCTTGCCAGTCCTTTCTGAGAAAAGGCCTTGAGTTTATCTAAGTTTTATATTAAACAGCAAAAAAGGGGACATTTGGGCGGGAAGTGGGGCAGTTCTTTTGGAGAGAAAAAAAAAAGTAGGTTTTGAATTGCGGCCCTTGGGATGAACCGAAGCAGAATTTTGTTTTCCCTATTGATGAAATGGTATGCCAGCCAGTCAAGCTGCTGCCTTTTCTTAAAAATATAATGTTTTCACACTTTCTAGGAAGGAAAGGTTTTATGCTATTTTGAGCCAATGCTTGTTTAGGAAGCAGATGTCTGATTTCACTCGTGTGTGGTAGGGTATGCTGTGAGCCACCATATATATGTAATGATATTTTGGTAGGAGTTGGTCTGTTTATTTTTGAAGTGGGATCTGAACTGTGAGTACTAGAGAGAGAAAATAAATCACCATCATTAGTACTTACTAAGCAATACTTGCAGTAATGTGGCTTCTTTTAGAATATAGATTATGAAGCTTTGCATTTTTATGAAATTTGTTTTAATTTCTTGCTGCTGAGGTCCCATGCATTATTCAAGATTATAAAATGATTTGGGTTTCAGGAGCATTTGGATTTGCTGATGAGGATTTCAAGCTGTGTAATTATAAAACTGCATCTATGTAGGTTGGAAGTTCAGAACTCATTAGCTTAATCATTAAAATAACCATTTTTTAAGTGTGGTACTACATTCTAGGGTGTGCGATTACACCATCATGTGCTCCTGGTTACTGGAAACATTCTGTAATAACCTTCAGGTCTAGCAGTGTGCTCCAAGATAAGTTCATAGCTTGAAGAACAGATACCTGGGCAAATGTTACTTAGCTTATTAAAGAAAACTCAGCTTTAAAGATTTAAAGCCTTAACTCAATGATTTTATGAATAAATTAACCTATATATCTTAGAAAACTTAAGCCTTTCTATATTTAATGCAATGTAATTTTTTGAAATAGATACTGTTGTGGAATATTTGACAAAGGCTGTTTATTTCAACTTTACCAGCTTTAAAAGCAAACTTGACCATAAAGATTCCTACCATATAGACACTAAAATTTTATTTTTCCAGGTTAAAATGTTCTGTAACATTCAGCGCAGTAGTAGTTAACTGTAAATCTTCTCTGAAGTGCTTTTATTTGAAAAATAAGTAATAGCTTATTTGTCACAAAACTAAAAGTTCTCGTGCTTACAAATTTTGAATGCAAAAGTGGATCAAAGAGACTAATAGTTAAATCAGCCAGTGTATTAGAAAATTAAAAGACCTTAAGAATGGGTCCGTGCAGTTAAAAGCCCTCTGTGCTGAAGGCATGCAAATTTAAAACAAAGCCTGTGGTTTTCCAATTGATTTTTCTGCTGGTCCCCCATTTTCTTATTTATGTTTTGTCATTTTAAAATAATGAATATGAAATATAGCAGGGAGCAGCTTTGGGATGTGGGTCACTGTGTTCCTGGAAAGGCTTTCAGTGTCTGTCTCAAGCTGAGAACGCGTATTCTCCCCTGGCCACCGCGCGGCTGCCTGGTGGCCTGAGGGCTGAAGTGACCAGAGTTCCTCCCCGGCCAGCCCTGGGGGAAGGCAGGTAGCCCCAGCGGCACCTCGCTGTGCCCGGGCCACAGTGAACCCTGGCGGAGAGGAGCTGAGCGTTTCGTAGAGATGAGCGGGCGGGAGGTGCTGCTGCTTCCTCCTTGAGCCTCTTCCTCGGTGTCAGAAGTACGTGGCGTCTTTTAACCCCCCACCTTGATGTTTAAAAGTGGGCGCGTGTAAACATATGTATGCTGATGTCTACAAGCGACTGATAAATGTTGTGGAAAAGAAACATAATCTTGTTATGGAAAGATCTTTTAGTGTGTCGTCTTGCTGTAAATGAGTATTAAAAACAAATTCTTCCAGATAAATAGTGGGTTTGTCTGTAATATACATTTGATTTATTACGTTCCTTATCTTATTTAGCTTGCAAATGGCTTGAGGCAGGGGCTTTTTGTTCTGCTTTTCAATTAGGGCTCCCAAAGGCTACAGAAATGGAGAGAATAATAAATTTGTACTGCGGCGCACTTTGTGCAAGAGCGTTGGCCTAAACATCCCAGTGATGAAGGGGGTGGAGTCTTTAGTGCTATTTTGTTCCTTTTCAGAAGTGACTGCTTCCTGCCCAAAGGAATCAGAGTTTAGTGCTCTCTTTTGGGCAACTGCTACATAAACTTGATAAGTGCATTCCTCCTATGTCAAGTTCTGTTCTTAGAATTCCTGTGCAGCTTTTGTTTCAGAAATTGATACTGCTTCTGCAAAGTTCTGGAACACTAGTAGCAATCTTGCTTCTGCTTTGGCAGCCGCCAGGAGTTTGGGATTTGTTCTGTGGAATTTTCCTGTTGTAAGGGCAGCTTCTTGCTGCTGCCCTAATAGCTTTGCTCTTAGGAAAGCAAATTCCTCCTGAGTGTGTATGGAGTAGAGAAAAAATCTTGTGCTCAGGTTTGAGACATCAACCCTTAACATTTTTAAGGCAACATTAGTATGCATGAATACATAAACTGGCATAGGAATTCCCATAAAAATGCATGCAAAAATTCTTGTACACCAACTTCTGGGAATATAATATTGGTCCTAATAGGAAGTTTGCCTTAATTTGGTGGTTTGTAAAGGTCGGAAAAGGCAGTGGCTCTGGTATTTCAGTTTGAGGAGACAACTTTTAGTAGAACTATGTGCTTGCATGCTTGCAGCTAGAAAGGTTGCTTGCTTGCACTAACATCCTTCCTTACCTGGTAGCTCAAGTAAGGCTGAGTTGGCCTTGGGGTGGAGGGAATGTGTGGGGGCCAGGACAAGTGGCGAGTGGCACGTGCCAAGTCTGTTAGTGAGAAGTGAGCATAAATTCTGCTTTTGGGAGCTCAAACGGGCCTTCTGTGGAGGAATAGAAGAGTAGCTGTGCTCAGAACGCTCTCGCATGAGGTTGTGCTTGCCCCTTAGCACAGTGACCTCTCTCTTCCTTTCAGTAATTACTAATGATTAGGAACTCTGAAAAGTATCCCCAGCCACACAGAGTGTGTGTGTGTGGGTTTCTTTTGTTTTTGTTTTTTTTACTTGTGTAGTAGTTCACATTTTACATTTCCATTTCCACTTCAAAAAGTAACCTTTTAGCATATTATTTAACACCAAATAAACCAATCAACTAAAGAGACTACCACTAGTCAACTACTTTTTTTGAATTTTTAAAGGAAACAGATTAGCAAGAGCCTTTTTATATAGCCTTTGATCTTAACTCTTCATTTTTCATCTTTTTAAAACATTATTTAATATTGTAAATGTTAAATTAACTTGTACTAGACTAGTAGTGTTTTTCTGTGGGAAGTCCACTTGCTGTGTAACTCTATTGTGAGATGAGACGGCTGAATTTGAGTCTTTTGGGATGAGAATTGAGGCCAGAGCCTCAATTCCTTGCTGAGCAGGCTAAATTGCTTCTAATTCTGCTGCATGCTTGAAATTTTTTTCCAACTGAAATCAGGTTTCAAAGAGATGGACTTGTTTTCCGGTCTCCGTTAGACTTTTTTGGAAACTTTTGTCATAATTATTTTTTCAGTGTTTTACTTTGCTTCTTCTGAAGCAGATGCCATTTTTCTCCTTACTGCTACTTTTGAATAAAAAAAAAAAATTGGGAAACTGTCACAAGTGACAGCATTTGATCAGTGAAGTGATTTAGGTTATAATCTCAGTTACCTTGTTGTGTAGTTGAAAATTATTGGTATGCTTCTCTTCAATATTAATGTTTTACAGTTTTTATTCTGTTGTCATTCTGCAAAGATGGCATTAATAAAAAGAACTAAATTACAGTAATTCAAAGACTGGAGGGCTTTTTGCTTT
Source organism: Tinamus guttatus (assembly GCF_059628265.1). Lineage (NCBI taxonomy): Eukaryota > Metazoa > Chordata > Aves > Tinamiformes > Tinamidae > Tinamus > Tinamus guttatus. The sequence goes on from NW_028288731.1 coordinate 3,760,753, forward strand.
CTTTTTCTTCAAAGATAGATGGAACAGTTGTTCAGCAACACTGGTATAATTTCTTACATTCACAATTAGGCACTTGAACAGAGAAGCAACATTTTACCTTGGTTCTCAAGTCCCACTAAGTTACGGGAAAAAGAAGCCCCTCTTGGTACCACCCTTCCTCCTCTGCCCCCCTGCCCCCAACCTTCTAATAAAAATATGCATTCTGGAAAATATAACAAGAAATGACATTGAGGGATAAGTACTTCACCAGGAAAATATGAAGCAATGTTAGGTTTACAGTAACACTAGCCAAGAACCAGGGAAAGTATTTGTCCCTCTCTGGAGGCCTACCTTTTCTCCTGTTGGGCTTCATCTTGTTCCCAAACACTGCCCACTGTCTGCTTGTATACTGGAAGGTAGATAATTGCAGAAGGGGGAATGGAAAATGCTTTCCTCAGGTGTGAATAGTCTGGAGCCTCCAAGACTTCGTTAAAACATCTGAAAATAAGATGCATTCTGCAGATCATTTGGATTGGAAAATGAAAGTGAGGTGCTTGAATCAGAAGGATGACTGAGACTTAGCTGATACTGGGCCCATTTGGGAAGAGCATGGGAGAAGTGATGCAAAGTGCAAAGAAATTTTGGAAAACATGTGGAGTGTGCTGTTGCCTGGGCTGTGAAGAAGGTAGCATGGTCTGTCCCAGCAGCAGAAGCAGTTGGTGCAGCAGCTGGTGGCCTGGCCTGACAGACAGCACACCCCTTAGCAGGTAGTAGAAGTCTTTCCAAGACTCCAGATGGAAGAGTGGGATGTGGGATCACCAGCCTCACCTCCAGGGCAGGCTCTGTGGCTGGAGGCAGCTGCAGCGGGGAAGGCAGCGTTGCCTGAACGCTTACCCTTGTGCGGCTCCTTCCTTGGGAGAAGGCTGCATGGAGGAAGCAAGTTTTGCAGACTCGGTTTACCTTCTTCAGCAAAAGCTCTTCAATCACTTGGAGCCTGAGTTGCTCTGCCAGAACAAAGTGTAGGATAAAAATATTGATATAGAATATATCTGATAACCATATATGTCACTGACTCTTAGAAGAAAAGGAACTTTTGCTTTCCATATGTTTAAAATACACTCACCTTACAGAAAAACCATATTTTCTTTATCATATGCTAATAATTGGTGGATTTGGTTAAGATAATGCTGCCATTTCAAACTGTTCTGATTCTTTTCTTAAAGCATGAAAGCAATGAATTATGTCGTGTGCCAGATGGAGTTTTTACAGTTACAGTAGTGATGCTACTGAAGTTCTCTAAATATATGTAGAGATTTATAGGCAATTGTTGTGCAGATGCAATGTTCTAGATGGAGAATTAAAGCACAGTAGAATCCCCTTAGTGTGTGAAGCTATAACCTTTGCATTTCTCTATAGTAATGCATTACAAAAAAACTGCTAAATTTCACACTTTCTCCTGTTTCTTGTACTTTTATCAAAACAGATTTATTTGCTGTCATTGCTTTTTTAAACACTTAAATAGGAACTACTTTTTTGCTGAACTGAAATTCTATTTTTTATGGCCACTTAGATACACTGTGGTAGATCATGCAATCAAGTTAATACAATTATGTTGCTGATGGTTTTACTGGAAGAGCCTCTGTTACAGAAGATGGCTTGGTCTACTTTGCCTGAAAAAACATCCTTAACTGCTGTTGACTGAAGTCCTAAGCTTCAGAAATTACTAGGTTTAGTCTGGCCTAGGTCACAACAGTCATGCTTTCAAGTTATGATTGCTTGCTTTCCTGGGACAGCACAAAGATTACTGACTGATAAGGAATCAAAGAACTGAGGTCCAGAATACTGAGCCTTTCCTGATCTTAATGTTTTACATCTCTAAAATCTAAGGAGTCTTTCATATGGTGCAAACGCATTTTGTATTAACACTTCTGAAAAGGTTTTCTTAGGTGACGTGCTTCTTGCATCGTTTTATGTTCAGCCTACAAGGAAGGCTTCCCAAATTTTCATTTACATCTAATATTTACCCCATGGCAATCAGAACTGCAAGGCGAGTCTGTATGATCTGGAAGCTCCTGTAGCCCAGTTCAGGGTAATGGTAATGAGAGGAACAAACAAGGCAGCAGCAGGCCCCGGGGGCCTCCATCCACTGTGATACCTTTGAGATGTTGAAGGCAAACTGTTAAAGTAGGTAGGAAATGTATTATATGAGCAGCTTTGATCACTACGTGTAGTGTACATAGTTTCAAGCTATCAGATCTTCAGATCTGTATAAAGTTAAAATTACACACTGGTTTCATTTATAATCCCTCTATGAAACTAGGCTTTGTTTATTTTCTTAACCCCCTCAAAACTGGCTACAGCGATAGACATTGTGTTGAATAGGAAAAGAGCAAAAAATGCCCCCTTTCAGCCCTCCCCCCAGCCAAAAAAAAAAAAAAAGAGCCTGAGTGGTATTTAAAAACATTTTGTTTTTTTTTCTTCTCAAAATCAGTTTTCTGTTGACTGACATGCATCGAGTAGAAAGTAATCCTTTCTGATACAACCTAAAAGGAAATTCTGGCTTCTTACCTGCGCAGGAGGAGTGATTATTGAGTACAGTGTGTAGGTACTCTTTGTCTCTCTCCAGTTCCTGTTTTCACATGTACTGCAGGGGTGTGTTCTCCTTCCCCTTGTTTTATTGCTCTCATTCGGTAAAACAAGTGAAGATTTTCATGACTCTTTCCTTTTACAAAGGCAATATTTTTTAGTGGCAGAGTGTTGATGCGCTGTCCATCACAGTGGCAATTCTCATATTTGATGTGCCTTTTCCTTCCGCTCTAACTTGGAAGCGCTGAATTACTTCAGAATCGCATAGAATGGATCTGAGTAAGGAATCCTGACTCCCTGTGCTGTGTAAAGACACTTTGCCTTTCTAGAAGGAGCTAGCGCTTCTGTGTTTCTCTTAGACACATTCCATTAGTGCTTGATTTTTTTTTTTCACCTTCTGTGTCAATAAGTTAAAATATACCATAGGTTTGTTCCTAAGACTTTATCTTTAAAGAAGAAATCTTCCTTCAGTTCAGGTTCCTTCTTTCTTTGATGCAGTTTCATATTTTTCCTGTGACTTAGTGGGCCAAGGTCTAATTCTTTTGTACTGCAAGACCAGATGTTCTTCTGCATCTCTGCATAGTATAAAGAGTATCAGAGTATATCACACTCTCATAAAGGAGTGCCTATCAGATGACAGGTAGCAGGCTGATAATGATACCACTGAAGTTTTGCAAACATGAAGAAGGTTATGCTTTGATCCTTAGACAACACTTCTTGCCAAACTTTCCTCCGGTTTTCTTTTATGTAATTGGGTAGACCACAATGGTGTGTGTTACCTTTCGTGGGTGGAAGTTGAAAGTCCTGAGTTCTTTAGTGAGTTACTCTAAGGGTTTCTTTCTAATGTAACTTAAAAGACTTGATATGAATATTATTCCAGTGACCTTCATCATATTGCTGCACGCCCAATCAAGAGGTGGAGGGGGTGCGAGGGTGTCTTTGACTGTAAATTTTGACAGTTTATAGCACATAACAAAGTTTACACATGACTGTTTCCTTAAAGGGTGTGTTTTGTATCTGTCCTATTGCTATGTAAACCTTTGATCCAGATTTTCAAAGGCAGTTAACAGCAGGTCTTTCTTTTATGGTAGTGAGTCAGCTCTCTGGCTTCTATACCTTGAACAGATTTATAGCAAAATAAATGGCATTGCTATGACACTTAAAAAAATCTGATCTCTATTGTCCAAAGCAAGTGTCAACTTGACTAGTTTGCTAGCTAAATTTACTGCTTATTGACCATTGCGCAGTAAGATGCTCAGTTCTGAGCAAGTAGATTATTATGGATTAGAATTTATGCTGAACTTCAGGCATAGTTTGAAGTAGAGCAGATTCGTAGGGGTTTCTGCATGTGGCTGTAGATTATTTCTTTTTCCTGTACTTAAAAATATATATATGTGTGTGTGTGTGTATGTGTGTGTGCATATATGTAGAATGTGCAGATTGACTGAAATGCTGGTAGTGATAGAAAATTGAGTCTTTTCGCTATCCTAGAGGAGAGCGAAGAAGCTAGTAATTGTGAATTGAACATCCTGGAATAAAAAGTTAAAAATAATGATTCACAAATATAGTCCCAGTTTGTTCACTGTCTTGGAAATGCTGCACTGACTAAGCAGAGGGACAGGACTCAAAGCATCATTTTAGCAAATTGTATGAGGCATAGGTCAAATTCAAAAGGTGCAGGTGACTGGCAGTGTTAAATGGATGTGTACTAGTTTGTGCAGATACAGTTTGAAATCAGTGCTTGAGAGAAAGAGGCAATTCTGGTATTATGCATAGGAATGTTAAGGCTGGCGTTACAGCCAAACAACTTCCCTCAACTTGTGAATACTGTGTCTTTTCCTTTTGCTCTGTGATGCATTGAAAGATCTTTCAGGTCCCCTGTCCCTTATATCCCATTTCAGAGCAGGGCTAAGGCTTTCAGGGTAATGAGGCTCATTTTCATGGTTCTGCTCTTAATTTATTTACATTTATGTTGCTACTTCGTAGGGCAGTTGTAAGATTCCTGTAACTATTTTTGCTCTGATCACATCTGTGTTTCTGGGGTGTCTTTCTACACTGTCTACACTCCTCTGAATTATTTATCAGTAGGTTTTTGTTTGTTTGTCTGTTTTTCTTTAACGAATCTGAGAAATTGCAAATTCTTAGATATTTTAAACTAGAAGAAAACTTATTGTTCTTAATAGAAAATTAGTTGCAAGTGCAGAAGCATTAGAAGATGGTCCATTAGGGTTATAATGTGTACTTATTATAAGTATTAGCTCCAGTTATGGCAACTCAACCCCTTTATAGCTGGAATTGCTTTGAGCCTGGGGTATTACATTTTTGGTTTAAACAGGAAAAGAATTTTGGGGAGACTGCAGAATAAGTTGTATTGTCTGAATCAAAGTTGTGTACAAATGAGTCAAATACAGAGGAGATAACTTTCAGTATAAAAGCTTTTGTGATATTTTCCCCTTTTCACGAAGGGGAAAACTTGCAGACATGGTATTTTTGTGTTCGCTGCCCTCCAGGAGCTGACTGCAGATGCAGCAGAGGATGTGGAATTGCCAGTCCCTTCACTCTTATGTGAATGGCTCGTGTTCTCCTCTTCCTGTAGCTCCACGAATGCCATCTTGGTCTTGCAGTGTGAAAGCGATGGCATCTGCGATGCATAGGCAGCCTGGTGGCTGTGGGAAGGGGGCTCTCGCTTCAGCCTAGGAAGGGTGGTTGTTCCAGGGGGGTCCTTGAAATAAATGGGCATCTCATGAGGCTTGTGGGAGCTTGTAGTACTGTGGCATGACCCTGTTCTTTGCTTGTAAATGCTGCAGGAAAATATCAGTTGCAAATTGCATGCAGCTGGACTGTAATATGCCAGGGTGGGACGCTAATGTCCTTGGGAAACTAGGGCAGTCTCTTACAACTTCCACTTGATTGCTTTCTTGAGCTGTCTGCCTCTCTGCTTGCAGTAGCTCCCAAGCTCCTGAGATCCATTCCTGTCTTTTCCTTGTCGAATAATATCCCTGTCCTCTGGGTGAAGAGGCTCCGTTTGCTTGTTGCCACTTGTTGCTGCTGTTTTTTGAACACCATTTCTAACAATTGCCCTATGCTACTTCAGGCATCTTCCCACTCTGGGGTTTTATCCTTTACGGCAGCTGATGGTAGTCTGGGAGTATCCTACCTGTTCTGTGTGATGAATTGTGTGCTTGACAGCTCTGCTCATCGTGCTTTGTAAGTGTCAGTAAGTGTTAAATGTCCAGGATTAGATTTCCATAGGCCTGTGGTCTTTTCTATTTACTCTTAGAAACAGAGATTGGCAGGCAAGAAGCCCTTTTTCAGGAAGACAAATATATTGCAGAAGAGTTGATCCTCGCCTTTCTGGGGAAGAAAAGTCTTGTGTGGAAAAGGATTATGGTATGGTAGAAAGGGCTTTGTCACTGCTGATTAGCCTTGCCATCCAGAAACCTCCTGGACTGGCCACGTTCAGGAAAGGAAAAGCTGATAATTGTGGCATCTGAAACGCCAGCTTTGCTTCAGCAAAACTAGGGAGGGTAGTACGGCAAACTAGTAGCAAAACTAGTATGGCAACAGTTTAGAGTTTTAAAGAAGTAGTAAGAGCTGGGTGTAGAGTGCATAATCTGTCTGAAAAAGGTCTTTTGTGCATCGGATCTGTAACTGATCCGAAGAGATATATATATATATATATATATATATATTTTTTTTTTTTTTTTAAAAGTGTGCTTGTCAGGAGACTCTGGGAGAATTATGTAAGAGGGTTCAAAATTACCTGTATCATTGTAAGTATTAGTGCCAAAATGTTTGTGGGTTGCTTGCTTGTCTTCTTTAGCTCTGTTGTGGTGGCAGAGCGAAGCTTGATGTTATTGTGCAGAAATGTTGGAGCAGAGGTGCCCAGGGGTGAGGCCTTGGCAGAAGAGAGAGATGCTGGTGATGGTGAGCTGCTCTAGGTGCAGTCCGGTGCCTGGTAATCATAGGGGTAGAAACATGTGCTGTGAAATTCTCTTGGAAATGCAAGTAGAAAATGCCCTTTTCCTGGCTTTCTACTTCAAAAATAAAAATTTTAAAATGGGCAATTTAAACTCCACATTAAAACAAACAGAAAAAACTCTTCTTGGTAAGTAAAGCACACGACTAAATACTTCCAATTTTTTTTGCCTCTTAGGTGTTTCATGAATAACACTGGCCATTCTGTGCAGGATGGGAGAGAATATAAACATACTTTAAATATCTTAAAATCATAGAAGGTAGAATTAAAGAATAACAAGTAGCATTTGAAGTATTTTTATCTTATGTTAACATTTGATTGTGTTGTAAACAGTGGGTGTTATTGAGACTTCCAGTACTTGGCATTTTCCCCAGTATGTTCCTTATTCCAAGGAAGGAACAACAACAAAAAAAGCCCCAAACCACTCTGTGAATATAGCATCACATTGCAAGAATCGGTTTTATGTTAAAGCACTGTCATAGTTGCTTAGTAAATGTAATATGCATTGCACATAAAATAGTGTAGAACAATTGAACCCAGTTTGTGGAAGACACATTGACCACAGTCTAATACAGAGAAAATGCAAATATTGGACAAAGATTAAGTGTTTTCTTGTTATGAAGTCCAAATATCCGACAATAAAAACACTACAGTGTTTGTTCTGAGAGAGGAGCAAAGGGCTCTGCAGTGTGAACTGCCTTGACCTGAAGAATGCCTCCCTCGGCTTGGTTTGAACCTGCCTCCTGCTGCCTACAATTTAACAGTTGGTGGTTTTAGAGCTATTGCCATTTAAAACAAAAAAACACTTGTGTGGCATGATATAATTAGTATTGGGACTTTATTTGGCATAAGGACCAATGATTTGCAGATTTCAAATGGTTTTGGTGTGTTGTATTTCTAAAACGTAGTGTTATGACCCTGAAAACTTAACTTGCTTTACTTTCTGAGAATACCTGGTAAGAGTGCAACTACCATCACTCCTGCTTATGGGCCGGAAAAGGAAGGATGCTGCAAGATCAGCATGCTAAGGAGGGGGCAAGCATGTGTATCCTGGTTGGGGCAGTTCGTCTGAGGTTAGGATTAAAAGAACTCTTGCTGAAGTAGTGTTGGGATGAGCTCTGTGTGCCTGTGGTGCTGTGTGGGATTGTATGTTGGTGGGTGTGCTTTTTCTTTCTTCATTCCTCACATTACTTTGCAGCCCACATGTAGGCAAATAAGTGTAGGCAGATAAGCACAACTGAATGTAGAGTGAAAATAATAGTTTGATTTTTACAGTTGAGTTCCTTTGTGTTGCTTAATGTAAATATACAGAAAGATAAGTAACTAATCAGCTGTGGTTTGTGGGTTGATATTAGTTTGAAATACTTGTCATTCTTCAAAGAGTTATCTGTATCTATTCATTGATCCCAAGAGCTTAAGCCAAAAGGGAGGATTATGTAGTCAAGTCTCTTCTAAGGCTAGACAAAAAAGCCAACATTTTGTCTTTACAAAATATTTGAAGTTCTGACTTGCTTTTGTTCTAATGAGGAAAAAAAAAAGTTTTGCTTTGACTGATTCCACCCCTCATAGCAACTAAACTGACTGTCTTGCAGAGTTTCTGAGCTTTTTGAAGAGCATTTCCTGATTAATGGTAACTTTCACCAAATAGGATAGAGTTTAATGAGCTTTGACATGTAGTATTGAGTCCATTCTCCTACGGAGGAGTCAAAAAACAACCTAGAGAGGAGCTGCCAAATGTTCAGCCTAAATTTCCAGATCTGCAAGGAGAGTCAGATTGCCCAGTTGTCTCCACCGGGGAGTAGTAACTATCATTGCCGAAAGCTGGTACTTTGGTATTGCACACATTAGACTGAAAACAGTTTTAGGCATAAATTCTTGCTTAAGTAGCAGGAGGGTCTAAGTGTTTGTTCTGATGAAATACCTTATCATCAAAATACAATATCATCACCTCTCTCTTCTGTTTGGAAAAACAAAATGACCAAGTTCCTACAGTCACTTGCTGAAAAGCTTCCTTCCCCTCTGGCCTCTATCTGTTTTATCTCTCTCCTGTGTATGTTGGTGTGTATGTACACACACACACACACACACATTTTAATCCGACATCCCAAACTATGCATTATACTTGTATTAATACTACATGAAAGAGTAATTGCCTCATATGCCTTCTTCCTATTCCTTTGTGCAGCTAAAGGACAACAAAATAGATGACTTTTTATCAACTGCTAGTGTTGAGAGGCTCTGCTCTGACAGGTCCATTATGCCTGGGAAATCTTTAGGGTCATATTTTCCAAGGAATAGCCCCCATTGCTGAAGATGCAACCTGCATTCCTTATTCCTGCATGTTTCTTCGTGTAATTCCCGTGTTTCTGGCTGCCATCTTATCAGATAAAAGTGATACAGGAGAGTTGGTTGGATGAACATATTGCAGACAGACAGTTTCCCTAATAAAGTCTAACACTAAAAGTCTGAAAGGCTCCTTCAGAGAAATGTGGCAAGCAACTGTCTGTCTATGCTGAGATTGCCAAGTTTTAAAGGAGATCACTGGATTTTGGCAAAGTACTAGAGCACATAAGGGATATTTTAAATATTCTTTTTTTTGGCACTGCGTGATAAATGGATTTATTAAACCTCATCACCTGTGTTTTATGGAAGAGCAGGTGTAGAGCTGAAGGAATTGCAAGAGGTAGGTGTTAGGTGAAAATAGTCAGAGCTGGTTCAGAGCAACTAATAATAAAGCTTACTGTTCGTGGAGAGGATCTGCCACAGCTCTAACTGGACTGCCCTCCGATGGTGCAGGTAGCATTAGGGACCAGGCTGTTAAACTGCTTGCACCAAGGCTCTGTGTGACTTTATGGAGCTGTGTTGGGGTTTGAGATTCTTTCTACACCTGCCTGTCCTCTCCTGCCTGTGTTATGGCAAGGTGCTACGCGGAGTGCAGTGCCAGCTGCCCCGGGACGTTTTCTTTGTGTTCCTCTTTGGGCACAATGCTGCTGATTGCGGTGGCATTTCCTCCTCCATCTGTTCTTAGCACTGCAGACCTGCGCTATGTTCCTGTCTGGGCTTCAGCAGCATCTTTCCCCACTGCTGGGCAGCATGTGGGGCACCTGTGGTTGGCAATGGCATAGCCCTGCTGAGCTCCTGGTGCTCAATATTTTGGTCAAGGTCCCAAAAATATTAGCCTCTTGTAAACATAAAATCTGAATACAGTTTTCACAGAAGCACTCTGGTGCATCATTATTTGTTAGCCTTTGAACTGCAAGAGCTCTTGTTCCAGTCAGGTGACAAAACCCCCTTATATCAAGAGTATGTATAGGTGCAGAGTGGGGCTTTCCATGTGACTTGTCGTGTCTTGTGGACGTCCTGGGTCCTTTTCCAGCCCCAGCCATCTGGCTGCTGCTCCCGTCTTCTCTCCCTGCCCTTGGAAGCTGGCGCTGGCTTGGGAGCACTAGCAGAGTCCCTCGCTCCGTACGCGAGTTAGCTTGCTCTTTGGGTCAGTGAGAGTACGTTAGCTCCGGCAGAGCCCTGGGGCAGTGTGTTGTTAAATTGGGTTTTACATGTGGATCTAAAGAGAAAACGTTGTGAAAGGCTTGAAAAAAATCAGCCGTGTAATATACTGAATGCACCAAAGTTTTTCAGCAATTGAACCACTTCAGGTTTGAACATGTGGATTTTGGGATCATCTAGTATTTATTTCAGTTTATAGTTAATAGCTGGTATCTTGGTAGCTTGTGAATGAGAACCTGATAACAGCTGTTTATAACAGGGATGCCTCTTCTAACTTAATACAAAAAGCAATTTTTGTACAATTAGGTATTGATTGGTGGTTAATTGCAGATTTATTCTTAAAAAAAAAAAAAAAAAGTTTTAGGTTTTGTTGCTTGTTACTATATTCAGTGGCTTTCATTGGTGCAAAATATAAATAACCTGAACAGCTAAATAAGGCAATCATGTACTCTTTATTACTTGTGTATATTGTGTTGTTTTTGACCACGCTTTCTAGCAAGGTAATATTGTTTTGTTCTTCTACCTGGGTGAACTTTAGCATTTGTAAGATACTCTGTTTTCAGTGGCTTGTGGTTTAACACCTCTAACTACACCATGTGTTGAGTTGAGCTGCTCTATATTTCAACCTAATGCTTCTACCTCGTCTATGAATGGAGCCACGAATAAATAGAATTAAGGGACCTTTTCACATGGCACACACACAGACAATTTAAAGTATTTGAAAAACACAGAAATACTTAGAGAAGAGTATATAACAGTGTATGACTCGTCAAGAAGTAGAAAAATGTATAGACTAATTAGATCTTTTTACCTCTGCATGTGGTCACACTCAAGACACTGTGTATCAGTTGGTCCTTACTCATAATACCTTCTGACAATACCCGTGAATAATTTACTTTTGGAGAACTGACTGTGCTCTCCATAGTACCTGAGCACCCAGTGCTTTTTCCAAAGACTTTAAGTGGTGTATTTATGAGCAAAAAATGTTGGCTCTTGCCTTTGGGAATAAGTTTTATCTTTGAAACAAGTCGGTGCCTAGCTTGCTAATTTTTAAGGCTTATAAGGGTGCTCTTGTAACTGGAGAAGGAAGAGTTCTCAGGTAACTTTGGTGGTGAAGTAGGAAGAGATGAGGGCGGCTGTGAACAAAAAAGATGCACTGCTGTTAGCTTGCCCTTGCCAGAAGAACTCCGAGGCAACATTAAAAGATTGCAGAGGCTTATGCCTATAAAAACACATGGCATGTGTGACTTGACTGTGGGAAAATGGATAATTACACTAACTAGGTTCATGCCGAGTTCTGTAGGTAACACACATGAATTTAGGTGTTCGCAGACATGGCTCTGTAGGAAATCCAAGGCATGCACTTAAAGCGCTCAAACCAGCTCTCAAGTCTGAGCCAACAAACCTTACTCAAAAGTACTTTCTTCCTTTTAAGCTTGAGTATCTTTTCCCTTCCCACCTTTTTCGTCTTTTTCCTCCCCAGAACAGTCTGTGAGAACTTGTGATTTTGAAGAGCATTTTTCCTGTTGATTGGTTCTGAAGTTGTAGCAAAATTTTGTTCTGACGGTCTTTTGTCATTTGCTTTCTGGATGAAAGCTGCTACATTGGATGCTATGAGCATTGTTTAGTGTAAAGCTAAATGATTAAAAAAAAACTTTAGATACTTTTGCAAGTGCACATGCTTGGCCCATTTTGTAAGAATTTGAAGGAGATGCCAAGTTTCCATCACCCAGGACTTCTTTGCTGCATTTGTTGGTTTTATTTTTGCAGATTCCCTTTTCTGCCATGTCTCGGTGGGTGGCAGAATGGCCTCTTCGAGGGGCAGTGACCTAGTGCTTTTGGTTTTATTCTGAGCTCGTTTCTGTTTTTCTAACTGGGTGGCGGGAGGACAGGGAAGATGGGAGAGAAGCATTTTATTTTGTCTTAAGCACATGAGTCCTTACAGAATGTTCCTGTGCCCTCCTGATAAGCATGTAAGGCAACAATTTTGAGTCTGCTCTCTAGGTTTTCTTCAAAATCTGATGGAAAATGAAGTACATTAGAAGCTAAATTTTAATTTGATATGCACTTGATAGCTCTGTACTGGGCTACTCCTGTCACAGATTTTACTTTTTAAAACACTGTTTTACAGCCTAGTTAGAAATGATTCTCCTACATGTGGGAAATACTGAAGTAATTAAACACATTTGGGTTTATGCATAAATTTTCTAAAATTAACTGTCTTTTCACACTAATCTTTCTCGTCTTTAATTGGGTTGAAATGTGCGAAAGGGAAAAAGGTTTGATAGGGAACTATTTTTCAAACAGTAGTTTAACTACAATGCACACAGACAGGATTTGCTAGATGTGTTGGGCAGGGAAGGGAAGACCCCTTCATCTGCTAAAAGGGGGCAACACTTTTATATTTGCTTCTGCGAGTAGTTCATGAGTAAATAAGCTCCCATTTCCCTAACTCTCATTGCCAGGGAGAAATTCAGGCATGGCACTAGGAATGAAATATCTTAGCACTTCAGAAATTAAAATTCCATAATCAGAAAAATGTTGTTTCTGACCATGGTTTTTGGATACATTTTTCTATAAATTTGCAAACTCTGTAGGGAAATCAAAAAGCAAAAACAAGCAAAATGCAAAGCAAATTAAACAGCAGCGTGCACTAACTTTTTCTTCCTTTTGATGTCTAATAAATAAGCTAATACTTGACCCACTTGCACAAACATGAGAAATTATTCCAATATTAGGACACAATCCAGTGGGAAATGGAAATGTGATGGAAATGGAGATGGAAAATATTTAGGTGTGTGTCACACTAAAGTTGATCTAAAATAGCAGAATAAATATTTTAAACATTTAGATTATTTTGGTGAGAGCCTGTTTGTTTTGCTTAGTATGTTACCTGAACATGGCAGGAACTGCATTTTGTTTTACAGCCAAATTCTTGCATCTTCTTGTCTTCCTAGTAGAATTGCTTCCTGTTTGGGAATTTATAGTGTTGCATGGTGCTGAGTAGGAAGTAACTTGTTTCAGGGATGTGTGTGTGTTTTGCAAGCACATGTGAATGAAGACTCTACCTTCTACCTTTTTTCCCCCCCTCCCAAATGAAATGCTTTTGCCCTAAGGAACACTTTAACTCTATCCAGTCTTTGTTTTCAAATTATGCTTGCTGTTCTAACGAGCTATTTTTTTGATTAACTGGAATTCGTGAAGCAGATCTGGATCAGCATTCAATTTCTTTCACCTTCTATAACAAATTTGAGACACATGGTTGTGCGTTTTGTAAGAGTTTTCACTTCCTTGAAAATGATTAATCTTCTTCCTTGTCATGTTTCATGTCACAGTAGCTCTGTCATCTTCTCCTCTGACAGCCTGACATTCTTTAAACATCAGTCTAATTTTGCACATAAGCCAGATTAAGAAAAGGCAAAAAATAAAATAAAAAAGTCACGTGAGACATGTCACAATAACTTATATTCAGCAGCAGCAGGCTTGTGGAAGGCACAACTTGCTCTGTTCTGTCTTGATTTCTGCTGACAGCAGGCTGTGGTGTTAAGCACATACAACAAAAATCAGGAGCATTTCAGACAACAGAAATATGGGCAAGTACATATTTCCTTGTGACCTAAAAAAGCTGGCTTGTGGAAGGGAGAAGGTAGTATTGCCCATGTTTGTGTTTAACTGGTGATTGTTTCTTTGCTGTTATATGGAAAAGCTCACCTTTACTCCACATACTCTCTCAAAGGTGTTTTAAGAATTACTGTTTTTCCTCATATGGTATAGATCTTGAAACAAGTTTTCCCTCCTGCTCCAAAAAACAAAAAAACAAAAAAAAAGGAGCGCTCATCTGTAAAATGATGCTTAAAAATATGATGGCTGTATCCCTCTCTTCTGCAAGTTCAAAGCAGGCAATACTGAGGTCAGGTAGAAAATAGAAATAGCTGTTGTATAGATACTTCTTTCTTTTTTGTCAAATCTCTTAAAAATTATTTTTTTCAAGCATTTTATGTGCAATTGCACATAAATCTGTTTTTCTTCAAGAACCACAGTTTCATTACAAAACAGAAAATGCTGCTCTTTGTATCCTTTTTAAACAAACTGTGCAAGAATCTGAAAGCAATATCCATGGTGTTTCAAAACTTACTTGTATTGAAGCTTGCTAGTGGTAAAAGTGTTTATAGCCTCAGTATTTCTAGGGATACCTGAAGGGGAGTGGAAGACAGGAGAGGGGAAGAGAGAGGAAAAGAGGTGGTTTCCTTTTTTAGGTGGCAAATAGGGCACAATGACAAAATGTGGTGTATGCTGTCTGTTTTCCTAGGAGAAATGTGAAGGCATAAGGCTGAACAACTTTCTTTGGGTGAAGACTTAAATGTCTTTTGTATTGTTCTTCTTTAACTAGGTTTTGCTCTGCGTGTGTGCTGAAAAAACTATAGTCGTATTTATCTTCCAGTGGGAGCAGGAGGTTGCCCAGCAGGTGATCCCTTAGCTCTTGCAGAAGTTAATTTCAAAATTTTGGAGCGGGTCTGAAGGAGTTTTTCTCCTAGCATAGAGGATGTGCTTACTCTGCTCTGAAGACCTGTGTTATTGGAGCGTAACGTTGGGTGTGCTGTTGTCTCATAACTAGAAATGGCTTAAACATCTTTTCCCTACCTCTAGGCAGTATTGCTAAAGACTATTTTAAAAAAAATGGCACTCAGACATCTTTACCAGGTAGAAATATAGGAAGGGAAAGCTTTTTAACGTCCACAGCCTTATCACTTTGCTGTGGGCTTCAGTGTATGTTTGTTGGGCAATTGCTTTCAGGCTCTTCAGATTTCATTCTTCTCGTGGTGGTGACACAAATGGGTACTTTCCATGGAAATTACTTAAGCTTTTGTTAATAGTGATACCATAAAGTCTGCAGAAAATTGGGTCTTAGGGATGTGGGTTATGTCTGCTTAAAGGACTGTCTTTACCAAACTCATCATTTTCTTTTATATTTTGGTTCATGGTGTATTTTATAACATCTTTGGGACCATCTTTTGGGAAAAATTCTTGCCTCTCCCTCCCCCCTGAATTGGGAGATAAAGTGTTTAGAAGAAGTACCGGAAGTGTATGGAAATACTAACTAATATTGCCGTTAAAAAGGTCACCTTTCCTTGTTGTTGAGTACCTTCTGACTTTAAAAACGGGAGTTTCTTCTGCTCTGAGTACACTGAGAGGCCGTATATTGAGGTTCTGACTTCTGTGCATTCACTCTTCATTTTCATTTGCCGCAGTTCTCGGTCGGTGCATGTTGTTGTAAACATTACTGTGTGCAAAATTAGAACGTGCACAATGCCTTTTTAATTGCACAGGCTTAAATTGGAATGCTTAAAAATAAATAGTCACCGGAAGTATCTCTTGGTCTCATCTTCATTTCTTTAACTAATCAAGGTAACTTAACTTCAACTGGCAAACATCACCGAGTGAGTAAGTCGAAATTCTGATAACTTAGGAACATTCTGTTATCCTTCTAACTAGAAGAAACTGAGAGCTGTTTTGTGGGATTGGACTTCAACTTCTATAGAGCCAAGGGTGGCAAAATGCAATAGCACATGCAGTTCTGTGACGTTTTGAAAGGTGAGGAAAAACCGATGGCAAATCTCAAGATCAAGTAATGACTTAGAGCACATGTTCCTGTATTACAGGAAAAGAGCTGGGCAATTAGCTGGAAGCAAATAGTAATATTTATTTTTCCATTAATTTGTAGTCAAAGCAGTGTGTCTCAGATTTGGTCCTGTCAGCCACAAATGATGAAAAGTTCAAGCTATCTGATTGCAGGACATGTTTGCTGTGTTTTCAATGCAGCCCTTTCACTGTGGTCTTGAAAACCTGCAGGAAGATAGTGGTTGATTTCTCCCTTCAGCTGGGTTGTGGGAAGAGAACTACATTGCTAAGGTGCTCATAAAGGCATCAGTAGGTAGAGGAAACTACTTTTTCAACTTAGTGATTGTTTTCTGGATTGACCTGCTATTGAGAGTGCTTGAAGCTTTGTTTTGCTACAACATATCACTTCCATTATGGGAGAATCTTTAAAATAAAATAGTAGTTTTAATTGTATGTCAAATTAAGCAAGTGGGTACGTATGATTGCACATCATATTTTTAGTCTATATTCCTACTTTTTTGTAAACATTTTGTCTCTTTTTTGCTTCAAAACAAGTTTCTGGATTTTTACTGCTAAAAGTGGTTTTCTGAAGTCATTCGTTGCTGCCTCAGCCCGCTGTTCATGGAGCTTGTGGCAGGCTGGGAGCAGCCCTGCTGCAAGGGCCCTGGGGACGCTGGTAGACAGCAAGCCCAATGCAAGCCGGCAGCAAGGAAGGTCAGCACTGACGGGAGCAGAGGCAGGCTGCAAGGGGGGGAGCAAATAGCCACTGCTGCTTAGCAGCCGTTAGAGCCCACCCGCAATACTGCAGCCAGTTATGGGCACCCCCGTGGAGAAAGATGTGGGCCAACTGGAGGAAGTTCAGTAGAGGATCACCAGGGTGCTCAGGGTCCTCGAGCACTTCTGCTTTGAGGGAAATGAGACACATGCAGCCTGGAGGGGTGTAGGGCACAGCAGTTAGAGCCTACAGCAGCTTGGTGGCAAGGAAGTCATGGAAAAGAGGGAGCCTAGCTCTTTGCCATGGTGCATGCTGAGAATAAGAGACGGAAGGGTGTAAGTTGAAACAAGGTAGACTGTGACTAGTTTTTTTTCCCTTCCTACTCTGAGGACAGTGTGCCAGTGGAAAGGCTGCCCCCTTTGTGATCTTCGCTTGATCTTTTAAGTTTAGGCTTAATGTATGCTTAAAAAAGGAATTTAAGAAAAAAAAAAGAGTAGTTGTGAAACAAAATAAAAAACCCTTGACTTTCTTCAGGTTTAAGTATGCGTTGTGAAGTCTGTGTGCTGTAATGAACAGATGAAGCTTGCTCCCAAAGCTGGTTTTAATATTCCCCCTTCCTCAGAGGATGCGATGGGTATTCTGCTTTTCAGAGTGGCCACTGTGTGTTGCCAGGCTTGGAGGTTGGGGTGGTTTTCTGTAGGGTCATCTAATTGAAGTAAATGCTTCGTGATGCTTAATGCAGCCTGCCCGTGTGGATGCAGTTACTTACTACTCCTTCTAGATTTCGCTTTTGGTTTCTTATATCTGTCGGCTCCTTTTTTGCCTGCCTGTCAGCTGAAGGAAGTGTTGGCACAGGAGAGAGGCTTGTCCAACTCATGTGAATCAAAAAAAAAAAAAAAAAAAAAAGCTTCTCATTCCTTTTAACAGCTTTGTATTACCTGGTGACTGTTCATGCCACTTCTTTGGGGTTATCACCACTGGTTTGATCCCTTCTGTTATTCTGTTGACTTAATGCCTGTGCCATTGTCCCAGTTGGAAGAGTTGTCCAGGGGCACTTTTGGCCCTTGCCAGGACTTTGGTACAAAAGCTGATGTGGGTTATTTGCTGAACTTGTGCTGTTTGCCAGACAGCTTTCTTAAAAACTTCCAAGGGAAATAAGTAAGTTAATGATGGTCTGTGGTCTCTTCTGTGCAAAAGCTACCTGATGCTTTGCTTGCTTGTAATTAATTTCACCCTTCAAATTAATTTCTGGGAGTGTTAGAAATGACTTGTGGAGTGATAGTTCATAGCTTTGGTCATCTTTCGTTTGTATCTCATGGTAACTTGGCCGAGTGGCGTGCTCTGCTCTTCTCCCCTCATTCTTGCCACAAAGATACTGTCTAGTGTGTATGCAGATACGTTTCTAAAAGATGCTTGCTTAAAAAAAATAACTGAACTTTCAGTTGTTTGACTTTTACTTTATAAATGAAGTGGCTTAAAACACTTCTGCAGAATAACGGGTATCAAGAGCACTAGAATCATTCATGTTCCAGAGGCTTGTCAGTGCTAGGCTCCCAATTAACAACTTATTCCTTTACTGCCTTATAGTAATGGCAAAATTAATGCCTCTTTTATAAGAAAATGTGGAGTTATGCAAAATTGTGTGAGAATAGAAAGAAATTACTGGTTAATTAGACTTTGGATTCTAAATGGATTTATGTTAAAGATTTTAATCCTAGGATCATGTTTTACCTAGTGAGGTGATTCTAAAAGGTCTTTCTTAATAACACGCTCTTCATTTTCCTACTCTTCTTTGGGCAAACTTACCTGGTGCTTGTTTTTGCTGTCCTTGAAGATCTTTTTCAGACTTTTGATCCTTTGCATTATTTGTCTATAGTAGTCAAACTGTGAATGGTACTTTTCCTTTATCTGTTTGTGTATGCTTTATATATTATCATATCTAATATGTATACCTTTTATAATACCTTTGTTTACAATTAATTAAAATTGTCATAAAGTAAAACGTAGTATGAGCTTGTTCTTGCACCAAGCCTCTTGTACTAGTGTGTCGATGAGTCAGCACTTGTATAACTAAGGCTCAAAGTTTTCTCATTACAGTACTTGCTTTTTCAATTAAAAAAAAATCCTGTGAGACAAGGCTGTTGATTGCTTTTTGCATTTCTTGTAGGATTACTTACTCTTGGAAAAAACCCACTATCCCTCAGTGAAAAGCTAGTTTTCTCATCTTTGAAGCTTGAAAATGATCTGTATTTTGTGTGTGTGTGTGTGTGTATTTACTAGCCGAGCAACTATGATTGTTCTGCCTGGAGAAGAGAAGGCTGAGAGGGAACCTGAGCAGTGTCTATAGGTACCTCAAGGGAGGCAGTGAGGAGGATGGCGCTGGCCTCTTTTCACTGGTGGCCACTGACAGAACTAGAGGTAATGGCCACAAACTGAAGCACCAAAAGTTCCACAGGAACTTAAGGAAAAAATTTCTTAACAGTGAGGGTGACAGAGCACTGGAACAGGCTGCCCAGAGAGGTTGTGGAGTCTCCTTCTCTGGAGATCTTCAGACCCCACTTGGACGCAGTCCTGTGCCACGTGCTCTAGGTGACCCTGCGTGTGCAGGGGGGTTGGACTAGATGATCTCTAGAGGCCCCTTCCAACCTTAAGCATTCTGTGATTAAGTAACAGTAATGTGATTGAAATAACCTGTTCTCTCGGATGGCCTGGAAATACAGGCTTGCTCTGAAACCACACTGTTCCCCTTGCTTAGGGAGAAAAAGTGGAAAAAATGGATTCCTAGGTTGTGCTAAATGGCATTACTTGCTAGTGGATGAAATGGCTAATGAATTCCATGGGAACTTGTTTCTTTTGTGCGCGGTTTGGGCATGCAGTGTTAGTGCAGGAAGAATACGAAAAGGGAGAATTCCATTGTTCTGTGCACTCCTGCTCCGTGGATCTCTCAGCAGCAATGGATGAGAAAGCCCAATTGCACGTGGACTCCCCTTCTCTACCCGCTCCGTTGCTGGGATGCAAAATGTGGATAACTTTGGAATTACAACAGTGATGTCCTTTTCTGTTTTTTTCCTTTGTTTTTCTTTGTCACCTATTTCATTCAGTGTAAGAATGCTGAAAGGTTGTATTTCATTTATTGAAGAAGCAAGGGGAATGTAGAAATAACGCCAATAGCTGTCCCCAGGCAAGAAATAGCTATCTCTCTGTAAACTATCTGGGCAAAAAAGAGTAGATCTCTACCCTTCTCGGAAATATGCTGGTTAACTGCATTTTACCAGGCTAGTAAGTATGATGTGGATGATACCTGTCACGTTAAACACAACAGCATAACTTAGGTGATATTGCAGTGTGAAGAATTTAATATTAATATATTAGTCCTAGGTATCATTTCTGTATGCATTAAATAGTGAGCTGAGGAACAAAAAGGTAAAACTTCTCAAGTGAATCACATATTTTCTTAACTGCATGTGAAATGTAGAAAGTCCTGGTGAGGAGCAACCCAGTACTTGGCAAGGTGCTTGAAGATCTCAGATCTTTCCTCAGAAGAGCCTGAAACATTATCTGTAACCTGGATGCAGCTCAGCAGGACAAAGATCGTAGTGGGGTAAATACTACTGGAACTCAGAACCATTTCGGTATTGCTTTATGGAAGAATTCTGGAACAGTTTGTCTCTAAGACTAACAATATAGAAATGATCTGTTGGATTGTATTTAAATACCTAGTATTTGCTTTATGTGTATCTTCAGAAGATAATAAAATATCTTCCATTGAGCAAGTTAATATTAGAAACAATGCTGTCTAGAGCTGGTTAAGGAACTTTTTCTCAGTGTGGTCAGACAACAAAAATGTGGGCTTGATGTCTAATTCCTGAGTCTCTATAGTTACATTTAATAATTCATATTTGATGATTATTGCTGAAAGACTGAATTTTGGTGGGAGTTGGCTGAACCCCTGTTTGTAGCAAGAGCAGAGGTTGTTTGCAGATAGCTGCTTGCAGCTCCAGCCTTGCAAGGCTGGTGACACGTAAAAGCCTGAAGTGAGCTGAAATATTTATGCTTGCTTAGACTGTCTGATTCCTTGTGTACGTGGAAACAACAGGGCAGGGCTGGGAGGAAGCTGGTTGTACTGCAAGTAGGTTTTGTCTGAAACTCATACTTACTAGAGGTGAGAGAGAAGAATGAAATATGAATGCAGCCTTCAATAAAAGATGGTCTAAAAATTTTAGGAAACTTTTACGTAAAACACGTTTGTGTTTTGGGTTTATTTAATCTCTATTGTCAGGCTGGTGGAGGGCTGTGTCTCTGACTCTTTACAGAAGCAATTAGCACAGTAATTTCAGTAATACTAATGCTTATCATAGTAGATTGTAATGATATTCCACTTTTTTTTGGGCAAATATTTTTGGTGAGGAATATGGAGGGCAAGCTGCAATTAATTAAAAAAAAAATAAGATGAATTATCATTATTGCGGAGCAAATGACTAGAATTGGATAGGAAGTGCAGATGAGAATGACCACAGTGCTCTCAGGGAATAGAAGATGTGTGTGCATGAAGGAGAAAACCAAACCCTTGCCAGTGTCCTTGCTGCAGTGGCTGTTAAAATGATGACAGCACTTTATAATTTCTCTCTATACCTTGGAAATGAGCTCAGTTTTCCCTTCTGTTCTCATTTCTTGCTATGCCTTGGTGTGATGGGACCTCTTTGGGAAGGCTCGAGTGCGACCTGCCAGCCTCGCTGCCGGGAAGCCTGCCCTGTGAGAAGTGCTGGACATCACAGTGCAGCTCACTAGATATTTGCAGTTTCTTTTAGAACTTTTTACCATTGCTGCATGGTTTAAAAGAATGCTATTTCAGGGTTTCTGTTTTAAATACCTCTGTTGAAAGTTGTGGGTTTCTGTGTAGCACTGTTTACATGCATGCAATGTCACTTAATATGCAGAACAATTTGGATGAACCTTGTTATGATAACTTATGTTCACATGGAAAAATCTATTAATATAATTCTGACATTAACAAGCTAATGATAAAGTGTTGAAAAAGCATATCCTTTGCCCTCCTAGTAAAACAAAACAGATTCTTAGATGGACTATTTAATTGATTAAATTTCTAATTCTTCTCTAAGTAGTTATTAAATGAAACATTCAGTTTTTTCATGAATGTGAAGAAGGCATAGTATTATTTATGGATATTGATGAAGAAATAATATGTGCAAATGTTATATACTGAAAATACTTCAGCAAAATCTCAACCTGTTGAGGATTTGGGCTTGTGACCATAGCTTTTGAAATTTCGATGGAGCGTGGGGCTGTTTTCCTGCCACATAAATGACAGCAGTGCTGAGCTGTTTTCTGTAGGCTTTTCATTTGTATTTCAGGGGTTAAATAACTTTTTCTTTCTTGATTCATCACTGTAACCACAGTAACCATTTTAACTGTGTTTGATTTAGTCCCAGTAGGCAAGCAAAAAATTAATATTTAGAGCAATTCATAGGCAAAGCCAACTCATCTCTTCATCCCAGAGGAGTTGAGAAATGAATTAATTAACTATCGTTGACTTCAAAATTGATGTAGTATTGACAGGTTAAAAGTGTTTTTGTTGTGTTTTCAGCTTTTTAACTAGCTCTGTATTCCTTCTACTTAAGAAATAGATTAGAAAAAAAAAAAAAAAAAAGCACTCACTGAAGCTGCTGGAAAGGACTCCCACTGGCTTCCCGTGGCCTGGGCTTGATTGCAGTGTGAGCGGTGTGAGAAGCCAAAGAGGTGCTGCTGCCCCTGTGGTCAGCACAGCCTACATCAGTACATTCCTTTTGAAAAATGGCAAATGTGCGTATCAAGCATTAGGTATGGATTTGAGTGTTTGTATTTATTTTTTGCCTAGTTTGTAGCCCTAAAATTTCATTTCTAGGACCAAAGCACAAAAATCTTGAGCGTTGCTGAATTGCTCCAAGTCCTGTAACAGCTTACATAAAAATAAACCTTGAGCTTTTAGCACTCAGCTGTGTCTACAGGAGGGATTTAATTCTTCCCAGGGTTCTCATGCCAGTTCCAATTGATGTGACCTACTTCTGTGTTCAACTCCTGCTTATAAAAATGCTGTTTGAAGTTTCTGAGCGAATAGGGTTTATGTATTAATTTCTGTGGTATTCATGTACTAAAATACTTTTCATGTCTCTCTGCTAATTTATTGCCTTAGCAATGTTGTGAGGCAATGCTCATAGGTGAGGGATGAAGGTATTTGATACCTGAAGCAAGATGAATTTATACAGAATGGTCACTACCTTTTACTGTAAATGCTCTTTCTTCTCAAGCACCATGTTTCAGTTAACCAAACGTGAGCAAAAGTTTGGGGTTAGTGTGTGGTGTTTTCTTCTTGTTAGAAGCAAACAGAAATGTTATTTGTCTCAAGTTGTTAATTTGGAGTAGATTTTCATATTGTACGGGGGGAAGCAGTGGTCAGACTGATACATGTGCAGGCCTGTGTCTGGCATGAGTAGGAGTAGAGTGTGGTGGGAGTTCCTAGCTCAGGGGGAAATAAGAGGCTTCTTTCCCAGCAGTGATGTTTGTTAACACAAAATTAAGTTCAGTTATGTCACCAGTGCATTCTTAAGTAGGAGTTTCTAAGGTTAAAGCTGCTTCTTACTCGCCTGAGCCGTTGTGAAAATGCCAGCATCAAATAATTGGTCACTAAGGGTCAGATTGTTTCTTAAATGACTTTAAATAGCATTTTGTTACATTTGCTCTGAATTTTTGCACATTTACCTTTTCCAGTGTTTTCTGCAGTATTATTTTCCATTTCCTTCCCAAACAAATAGCAACCTAAAATACTTGGAAAAGGCTGTGGCTCCTCAGTGCGCTTGGACTCTGCTGCACCCTCTGCCAAAAGGCATGGGGCAAGCTAACGTCACACAGTCATATCCAAAAACCCGGAACTGACTTGCTCGCTGGTTCAGCAGTTAGTGAGTCTGCCGTGGGACCGTGCGCTCTGCCGAGACCTCGATCTTGGCCTAATTCATCATTAAAGGCTGTCAGCCTCCCGCGCTGCAGCGTGTTATTAGCGGCTGCACGCGTTTTGGGGAGCTGTGACCCTTCGCGGGTGATGATAGGAACCTCCGCAGCAGCAGTTATTAGCTACAATTATGGAGTTTGTGTTTCTAAGTAACACTGGTCAGAGTGTCGCTGACTAATAATTTTGGTGTCTAAAATGATGAAGTATGATTAAAACCAGAATTCTGATTATTTAACTTTGAGTAGCAAGGTGATGAACAGACCTCTTTGAAAAATACAGAAGTGACCTTACAGGAGTGATACTTGTGTGACTCATTAGGCAACATGAAAAAGAGAATCTGTGTATTTTCTTAAGTTATTGCGTGCAAAATGTTGTATAATCAAATCACAATTTGGAGTGGCAGAAATAGCACATGGAAGATCATGAGGTTTTTTGTTTTCAGCATATTCTGGAAACAAGGTATGGGGACATGCATCTCAAGACTAGCTGTGTTAAGCCTGGCGCCTTGGAGCCCCTTAAAGGCAGTAGGAAACTGTCTTCCTTTTTTAAAAGTATCTAGCCCGAAGAATTCAGGAACAGTGGTAAATGCTGCCTGCTCCTTGGGAACGGAAGCTGCCCCAAGAGAGGAGCCAGGTGCCCCGTTGTAGGCAAGAAGTTGTCCGAGTGCCATGAGGAGGCAGCCGAGAGGGCAGCTCGGGCAAGGTGCGGGGCAGAGCTGAGGCTGGAGCAGGCAGCACAGATACTGTTAAGCTATGGGCCTACGATGTTCTGTGGCAGCAATTTTGATGTATAAAACTTGTTCAGCTTACAGGTATGTTGCTTCTAAAATCAACCTGATGCTGCTGCGTACGTTACATCAACCACGGGGCGTAGCACAGTGCTGAGCTCACTTTAATCCCGTACAAATTCCCTGATATTAGCGTTAGGCTTGATTTACACTGGTAAGGGAGGTCCTGAAAATGTTTTTGTATCAGTTTGCAAAACCATGTGTTAAGTTTCTCTGACACACAAGGGAAGAAGAAATCAAATATGAACATCATGGAGCATAAAGGTCTGAGGTGCAGCAGGTCTGAAAATGGGCATGGAGTGTTTGTACGGCTAACAAGGTAATGCAGTTGATGCCAGCTGATGGTTTGGAGGAGAGTTTAAATTCTGTCCCTTGCGGTTTGAATTGTTTTATAACTTTCTAAAGAATGGAATAAAACTTGGTTTGAAGGGTGAGAGTATTTAATGACATGTATATTCAGGCCAAGGTGCGGGGACCCATTATTGGATTATATGAAAAACAAAGCAAATGCAATATGACAATGCTGATGTTTTCTCTGTTGCTGGAGTTATAAACCAAGTTGAGATGTTAAACTAAGCTGGTAGTGTGTCATAATGGCTATTATGTGTCTTACTTGCTATATCTTGTAACTCTGGGAAAATAGAATAATTATCCATTGCATGCAAAAATCTAGGAGAGTATGTGATAATATACTAAGCATATACAGATACACCAGATACGCCTCAAAGTGTATTACGATGGATCTTAACCCTAGTTTAGAGAAAGAGAAACTGTCGTTTCAGTATTGGTGCTGTTCAAGAAATGGTCACAAATAGTCAACAATTTCTGGCGCGCGTGTGTGTGGTTTTGTGTGTGGTGTGGATGTGTGGGTGTTTTTTGTTTGTTGGTTTGTTTTTTCCAGACACAGGCTGATCCTTTATCTGAGGTTTTGTCATGCCTGCTTAACTTTTCTTGGCCTTCTGGAATTGAGGGTGTCATTAGGAAACACCATGAACAAAATAAAATTAATGAACTAGCTAAGCAATGTAGTTATCAAATAGCTTGATGTAATAACAAGTTTCTTAAACGGTGATTTTCTTTGGGTATTCGTGGATGTCTGTATGGTGGCTTTAGCCTTTGAAATGATTTGGATTGGGTTCTTTTTTGTTTTGCTTTGCTCTGGGCTTGTAGCGTGAGCAGGAGGCAAGTACTCCTTTCAGTTTGAGTTGCAACACTGATGGAGCATTCGATTATGTATCTTAAAAGTTCTTTGTCATGTTGCCAAAAGAAATCACTTAAGTGGCAAAACACTATTTGATCACACTTCATTTTCTGACAAAGCTTGAATAATTTATTTATACATTGTTGGGGTTTATTTTGCTGATTTTTGTGTCTTTCAGCCCTCGTGAGGGTTGCATCAGAGCTGATTCATGCGTGGGTATGTATATCTTTAGTAGGTATGCCCGCACTGTTTTTAGGATTAGAGAAACAATTAACATTTTGTGGCATTTTGCAAAAGCTGCCTTTTTCTTTTTTCCCCTCTTTATCTACTAACAAATTTGTTTTCTCAGTATTTAGCATGTACTATGTTTGCAGTTCATACCAGGGCACTGACCTGTCAGCCTTTGGGTGTCAGGTTTAGTGAGAAAATAGTGATATTTGTACTTCCATAGCAGCTGTAAAGCTGGAACCAATATGTACTTGATATGGACCATTACTGATAAGTATACTTCCTATTGAACAGACTTTTTTTACATAACAGAAATAAGACGTGAAGGATTTTAATGTTTGCTTTGATAGTCTTTTGGGGAAGCACGCTGAGGAGCAAGAACAAAAAGCTGCTTTAGAGAAGTCCGGGGAGCAGTAGAGAAACATTATGGGGTGGAAGTGAGAACTAGCAGGTGCAAATGTGGTGTTAGCACTTACCATGCTGGCTAGTTCTCCACAACGGTGTGAGGTGGAACAATCAGGCTTTGAGCCTTTTTGTTTATTCACTTTTTCTTTTAGTTTAAAAAAAAAAAAAAAAGATTCAAAGCAGCATGAGAACCTATTCTCTGAAAGCTACAAAATAAATCTTTTTATCTGTGTTGTTTCTTTTTATGGACAGATTTTTCTGACTAAATATGGAGGAGGTGATTACTGTAGGTGATCAATACTCTTCCAAATAATTTCACCAGTGACTTCATTAATTCTATTCAAAATGCAGTGGTGAGGAGGGAAAAAAGAAAGGAGTATCGCTAAAGAATAATTAGCACACAGAAATTGAGTTGGTAGGTGTGACATCCAATTATTCTCTGCCCTGCAGACAAATCTCCAGTGAATCTTGCAGCTGTGGTGTAGCACCTCCGTGTTCCCTGCACGGGGCAGAGTGGGAAGGAGCCGTAGGGAGCGCAAGAAAGATGCTGTCCCGGCCCTTGTGCCTGACCCGCGGTTTGGTTCAGTGGTAGCTTCCTCGCTCGTCATTCCTGCTTTCATGAGGACTTTCTTTTTGTGAAAATTAGTAGTTTGAAACTGGCTGCAGGATAAGCTTAATCTGGGTAGTGTTCCTGCTCTGTGCAGGAAGACTGTGCTGGGGTGGTGGTGTTAAGGAGTGATTGAATGTTTTACCTGTGTTACTGAGCAAGTGTCCTACAGAGGTTTATATACATATAAAAATATATATTTTATTTCACTGTTACCTAGGGACAGATTCCCATGTTTAGTTTTTGCAAGGAAACTGCACAAAATTTTTCATAAGATGACAGTATTGTTGTTTTTTTGGTCACTTAGTGCACTCCAGACTTGTAATAATGTAAGCTCATGTCCTTCTAAGGAAAACTCAACTGTTTAAATAGTTAACTGTTAAAAATAGTGCATCAGAAACAGTCAAGGTAAATGACTGAGGAAAACCAAGTATTGCAGGAGCGATTTGTGACTGTTTAGCAAATAAAGCACGGCGTTACCCATATTCTGTAAAGGTTGTATAAGTATGTAGGGAAGAGATGAAGAATTGCTGCTTAGGGGGTTTTATAGCTTGTGAAAATGAGCCCTTTCTTGGAAACCGGTTATTCTTCCAACTCCTTAGTTTTAACTTCGTCTTGATCTTACTTTTTTTCCCAGGTACTGTTTTTGTTTCAACTTCTGTGTTTTATAGTTTACCTAGCCAGCTCTTTTCTGAGCAAAATGCTTCACTGGTGTGTTTGTATAGCCCTAAGAATTTGATGATACTGATAGATACAAACACGTGTGTAACTTGTGTACAGATGTTTCTTATAGTTTTGATATTCCTTCTAATAGAGTTTTCCCCTTCTTGTCAAACTCTGTCCTCAAATAGTGTGGTATGAAGTGCAGATGTGTGGTGGGGTTTTATTGGAATGAGATTGGAGACCGTGAAATTCGGTTCAGTTGATTACAGTGTAGTGTGGACATTCAGATATGAAAACAAATGCATTTAATTCCAAGCAGTAAAACCTTAGAGGTGAAAAGGCACTGATACAGTTCTGAGAAGGCTGACATCTGTTATTTGAATGGAGAAAGCTTCTGGGATAATGGAAAAGATAACACCTTTCACATGCAACCTTGAAAACGTGCAGATGCTTTTGTGACAATTACAAGGATGCATTTCCCATTTGGTTGGTTTGAGTGAAGTTGTCAGTTCTTAAACCTCTCATTTTTTTCATATGCTTGTGTGGGTCATTAACTTTTACTAGTAACTATCCAAAGTGTTGGAAACAAGCATGTTTTGTTTTTAAAGCAAGGTAAATCTGTAGCACTCCCATGCATGCAAATGAAGCAAAGATCCTGCTCACTGTTGTTGAGATGCTCATGTGCCTAGAACTGGTATAAGCACTCTAACATTACTGATGTCTTGCATTATTATTTTTTTTTTCAGACTTGTGTGTGTAGATGGAATAAGAATATTAAGTGTAGGAAACTTAGTAAATGTTCTTCCTTATGCAGGTGAGGAGGATAGTAAAGATTTGTTATGTACAAATGAAATTTGCTTAGTATTTTAAAATTCTGTTTCATAATTGGGAGAGGAGGAAAGACAGCTCAAAGCTGACTAAAATTTCTGTAAAATTTCCCCACTAATTGCCTGTATTTTAATTTTTTTTCATAATAATGAATTGCTTTGTCATGGGCACCAGTTGGGTGGGTGCACATATCTCTAAGGAAAAGGAATAGCACTGGACAAAGTGGATGCATTAGCATTAGTATATGGGAGACTTGTTCAAAATCAACTTGGGTGTTTGTGACTTTTATTTGGGAGCTTTTGATTGAGGGATCAGTTACAGATATATAGTGTAAGTATTGGCTTGAAAATACTGCCAAGTCGGTATGCAGTCATTAAGGTAGCTCCCAAGTGCTGCGTTGTCAAGACCTCAGAAGAGTTTTGACCAGAGTTTCCAAGTTTAGGTTTCAGGCATTTGTGTGTTTGTTTTCTGATTTAAAAAATGATTGGACTCGGCCTCATTAGTGGCACATTTTTTCTTGATGACCAATTCCACAGATAGTTGCAATAGTGAGAGGGAAGGGGGAAGAAAAGGAGGTTAGGATCTAAGGAGTAGTTAAGAACAGGTTGTGATTACATTTTTCTCGCATTTATAAACCTGTGTTTTCAGGTGAAGCATTTTTAAGCTTTCCTCCCTCTATATTTTTTTTCTTTATTTCAGTATTTATCTTTAGCAAATCTAGTTCAGCTGATAAATCTTAAGCCTTGCTAGTAGGAGTTATGCACTTCACCTCGACTTCATTGATTTAGAGGAATTGCTTCTACTTTTTTTTTTTAAAAGCAAATTTTTTTCTTATAGATTTTAATTAAAGGTATAACCTTTAATTCTAAAATGTCATTTTACCAATAAACTGTTACTGGACCCTAGTATGAGTGTGGTTAACCTCTTCGATTCCTTTATGAGTCTCTCCATCCTTTTATGAGAGCTGTGTTAGTAAGTTAAAATTGAGGGAGGAGGAGGAAATGAAGAGAAACTAGAGTTGCAGTTAATAACACAGATAATCATTAAGGAGGAACATAATCAAGATCCTGAACACATATAGATATTATCTTAAAACAAGTTGTTACAAAGGGTGGAAGGAAGCATTTATTAACTAATTTGTTGTGTTTAGACTTATTTTGTTTTTTTAACTTCAATTTTCTAACCTCGTATATGTATCAGGAGTTTCCCGCAAGGTCCCTTAGGCTGTTGGTTTGACAAACAGTGCATTTTATTTTCAAAGTATAATCCTCATAGCTTTGCACGCTTTCCAAGTAGATATATATATATATATATATACACACACACACACACACACACACACACTCTTTTCTCCAGTGTACCTTGGGTGCTCTTTTAAACATTACTTGATCTTATAATATTCACAAATAATTTTGTATGTTTAGCTTTAATTTAATTGTAATCTTCTGGGATCTTAAGTGAGAAATCTAGCATGCTGGGAGAATGCAAGCGCAGTCTGAAAGCTTTCTCCAGGGATTTGTTTCTGTGCAATTAGGTTTTAATTTGCCTTTACAGAATCTAAAAAGAGTCTGCCAAAATCTACACATCAGTGTATATACTTTGGCTTCTCGCTCCACTGGATTAGGTGTGGAAACACAAAGAGCTCTGAAGATGGAGCTTGGAGATATCTTGGCTTGTGTATATGAAGGGAGCCTGCTGTTCTCTGGGGAGCAGCTGGTCTGTGTCAGTTTCTTGAAAATCCCATCTTTTGTGGGTGAACAGACGCATTTTCTCGTGCGTGTGGGGAGGTCTCACTTTCCAGGTGCCCTTGCTTCTTCCCCAGCAGCTTCTCTTGTTCTGTGACCATTAAAAGAAAGGAAATCCATAGAAACTTCGTTTTCAAGTTTTAGAAGAGGAAGTCGCTGTAGAAATTGAAGTATGTTGGATACCTGACACTGTTTCTGGTTTATAGGATGTCCTGGAAAATGAAAATTAATTTTTTTTAAAGAGGTACTTAATCTCTATGCGTGTAAGCCCATCTTGCTGTCTATCTGATGCCCAACATGTTTGCTTTTGAATTTGGGGTTTTTTTGTTTGTACAACAGAGAATTTTCAGTTTATTTCCTTTTTTCTATTAAAATAGTAGGGTTTTTTTTATATGGTTAAATTGCCATTGCAATCATTTGGTATAACTGCAGCTTGTTTGCCTTTTTCTAGTAACTGGAGTGAAATCAGACTATGGCTGTGTGTATCTGCCAGGATGTGACAAGCTGTTGCATATTAATTTTTGGCTGTGGGGAGTGCTGCTAAACTCCTTCCCGATGCCTCCTCAACACGTGCGTGGCTTGTCACAAGGGCAGTCGTGTGTCACTGTGGCCGTGCAGCCACACAGTGGGGACACTGGGCCTTGTGCATCCCCGGGCATGCAGAGCTCAGCTGCCTGAAGAGGCTGTAAGGCAGCTTCAAAAGAAGACAGTTTGCTTCAAATTTGGGGTGGGGAAAAAAATCTGGCACCTTGTTGTTAGGCTTGAACATCTAGTGCTGCGTTTCTGCATTGGCTGCCACACCTGCTCCTGCTAGAGCACAGCTCCGGAGATCTCCGTGCTGGTGTCATGCTTTAGCCAGGGAGCCAGCTATTTATATCAACAGTGTCTGGCACAGTAGGAGCTTGCAAGCACACCTGATAGTCCTCCCCACTATTATTTTTTTTTTTCTTATTAGGCTTTAATCACTATATTTTCCCATTGTCAAACTATAAAAGCTATTAAAGCAGTGTTGACGAGAAATTCTTGAGTAACCTCACCAGTCTGTACTCTTTCACTTCCAGCGTCCTGATCATGAAGTCTTAACTTAGTGGTTGGAGCCCTCCCCACCACCCCTCCTTGGGAGGGCAATGTCTGCATATCCAGAATTGCTAACCTTGTTTTGCCTCTGACAAATTTAGAATTACAGTGCAGGATGTATTTTTTTCTCTCTTCTTGCCCTCTACAGGTGTTTATTAAAGATTAAAGTATGTGGCTTTAAAATATCCTCTGTTTTAGTTGCCAGGAATGTGCATACATGGTCTCTTATGTTATCTCAGATGGTATTGCTTAGATGACAAAGACTGAAAAGCTGGATAAGGAAAAATTGTATAATAGCTATAATAGCTGTACCTTTTGTTAGGTGTTACCTGAGAAAGCTGTGAAATCCCTGAAAATCCCGTCCTGTGTACGTTCCTTGGGTGGGTTTTCTCATGGAGGGAGAAGAGCGATGGCTTCTTGATACACCAGTAAACATGATAGTGCTGTGAACAGTTTTAAATCTTGCTACCACTAAGTAGCCTGATGCTTTAGCAGTGATATTTTCCCCTTCCCCTGCTGCCCACCTTGCCCTGATGAGGCAGCAGTGTGAATATAAATCACCTGAGCTAAGTGCCGCAGTGAAGAGCGTGAGCCCAAGGCAGCCTGACGGCTGCACCTTCCCCCTCTGCCCTGGCTGCAGCAGGGATGCACTGGAGACCACAAGGGTGTAAAAGGTCAGGACTTCAAATCTAAACAGGGAATTACTGCTTAGCTGAGATTAAGGAAACCTTCCATGTTTGTTAGCAACTGTAAAACTTCAAATTTTCAACTTCAGCCCAAAGAGTGTGTGTTGGGGCGGGGAAGGTGTTTCCTGTGTTAGTTTTTACTCATTAGTCTTCCATCTCTGTTTCTATTTGGAGACTTTTCACTATGGGCTATTTTCAGTAGGGGTGATGTTAAAACCCGGTGGCATCGTAATTCCCACGCAGGGCAGTGGAGGGGTTGAAGCAGCGTGGCCGAGGCGGCCGCGTGCCACCCGTGTGGGCCAGCAGCCGCAGCCTGCGAGTCACGAGTGCCACACGCTCAGCTGCAGAATCGTGGCTGGCCTGCTCCTGAATCCCTCCCTCTGTGCGTGTTCATATAATTAGCAGGTGGAGAAGTGACTTTTCTCTCCCTCAGTGCTTTTTTTCCTGGTTGTAGGAGACCAACTGGGAAATACACTTCCATAAAAGCGCTATTTCTGAACAGGTTATGTGAAACCCCACTTGTCCCTAGGTGAGTTGCTCCCTAACCAGCAGCTGTGAGCAGATGTGTTTGGCCATGGCTACTGGTTGCTGTAACAGCCTGGGTCTGTGCTGTCTGGCTGCCCAGGATTCTTGGGCTTAAGCCCCAGAGCACTTTGCTGATTGCTTCTAAAAAGCTGCCAGATGTGGATTGACTCTATCAGTCACTTCATCCTCTTGGAGAAGTATAAAGATTCTTTACACTTAAATCCCCTTGGTTTTTGTGAAGCACTAATAAAAATAAAATAGTGTAATTTTAGAAATTAAATTCCTAGTATCCTTAAGTTGATAGGAATAATGCATAAAGCATAGGGTGATATACGGAGTTAGAGTAAGCAAAGTAATAAAAGTGAAGGCACTGCATTTCCAGAGGCCATGCGAATCTCATTGGAAGCTTGGTATGGAATAACTCGCTGTGAAGACAGGAAATATTTGCAAATTATTGCTTAGAAAGTTCTACAGTATGTTGTAATAGCTGCCAAGAGTTTCCGTGCATAATTCAGAAATGTAAATAACACACTTTTTTTTTTTTTTTCTTGTGGCCTTTTAAATTTGGCTGGTCTCTAGGGTTTCAAACAGGAGTTATCGACCCCTTGGGTGGCTGCTTAATTTTTAAATGCATTGACAATGTCAGCGGAGAAAGATGAGGACCAAAGGGTTGTCTCAGATATACATGCTGCGTGGAATTAAAAGTAGGTCCAGTTGTTTTGCCTTTTTTTTTTTTTTTTTTTTTTTTTGTAAACCTTGGAGAAAACAAGTAATAGTTTTCTTAAATGGGCAAGGTAATTTATAAAGCATGAGAAAGAGTGCTGTTTATTGGCAGCTTGTATAGCAAGTTCTTTTTAATTGTGTGATGGACTGCTGATGGATGGAGATTTAAAACAAGAAAGTGATCCAGGCAACAAACCCCAGATCAAGTGAGACTGCAAGTCCAGGGCTCTTCCTTCATTCTTGCTGTGCTTTTGATCAGTGAGAGGGCTTGTTCACCACGCTAATAAATCCTTATTTTAAATAATTAAGAATATGTTATTTTATACAGAAGAGCACTGTGACCTTGTGGTGCTGGGATTCATGTGTGTCCAGACCCTTTTGTGCTTTAACATTACACTGCATTGAGGACCTCAAACTGGAGTGAAGTCGAGAAGCTATGAAAAAGTACAATTAAGTGCTTAAAGCCTTTATCACCAGACTTTTTTTTAAGTGAGGTCAAGATAATGCTTAAAAACAAATAAAACCCAATTAATTTGTTGTGCAAATCTAAAAGGGGCCATCTTGCTTAAATCTTGGCTTTTTTTTAATTAAATAAAAATTAATGAAGCTGCTTAAAACTTTGAGAAGGGCTCTTACACTCCTAGGTCTCGAGAGAGTTCTTTAATACTGTTGGTTCATTAATCATATAGTTGGTAAAACAGAAGCAATACTCTGAGAGGATTTTGCGCTCGATTTGGGGCTCAAAACAGTGATGCAAGGTTATTTTTTCCCCGTTACTATTTCTCTGTGAAGCTAGACAGAAGACTGGCTCAGGGACAGCTGGCGTGATGGCACCCCTTGGGACCGTGTACAGTAAGTGCTGCTTTCTTGGCCCGAGAGCAGTTCATTTTGCGAGCTGGCTCTTTGCAGCCCGTGTTGAAAGCCTCAACTACTGCATGGAGGGAGGCGACTTGCTTGGGACGGGGCAGGCGAGGTCTTGGTTCTTCATATCTACACAGAGTTTTTAGGTTTCTACAATTACTCTGCAGCTTCTAAAGAGTCTTCTCTCTGTAACTTGTATCTACTTAAGGCAAATTTTGAAATGTGTTTTCATGTGAACTGGATTTTAAAGTAGAACTTAAAAGAACCCTTATTACATTTTTTTTTATTGTTAGTTTTATTATTAGATGAATAAAACATGAGGCTGAGGTGCCTTGAAGGTAAGAGAATGCCAGTACCTTTCAAATATGTTGATCAGTAGCTTTACACGTAACTTCTGCCTCTGATTTTCGAACACAAAACTGCACTTGCAAGTTAGAAACCATTACTAGGGGGATGGAGATGACTTTCATGATCTTAGGTCGTGTCATTTCTACTGTACAGTCACTAAAATGGAGAAACGATCACATTTATTTCACTTTTTTAATTGTGCTGCTTTGAAAAGTTGGAATAGAACCTGCAATCTTAATATGTAGTACCAAGTTCAGTTTTGAAACAATTCTTGATGAGACTGACTTTGAATAAAAGGATTTATAGGTGAAATGAATTGGAAATTTCAGTTCAGTTGCTCCTATGTAAGTGTTTCCATTATGCTTTCTGTCTCCTATTACATTTGACATTCTTTTTGACAGTCTGACAGAAACACAACTTAGTGAATCTGAGCTAGGTTTCCTTGTTCTCTTAACCACAGATAAAACATGCTGGAAAATAATAAGCTGGTAGCAATGACTGAAAACACAGCATTCAAAACTGCAAGTCTTGAAGCTGTGCATGCCTGTGAATTTGGGTAAGTTGGTGTTTTGGAACTCCCAGCAGGATCTTTCTTGGCCAATATTGTTACTTTTTAGTCCATATCATAGTACCTACAGTTTGAGCAACTGTGAGTATAAACACCACACCAAGTCGTGCAAAAACTGGGTCAATAATTTTTATGGCTGCAATGTTTAAAGAAAAATAGCAGTAGTTGCTAGTGTACAGACTGACCATAGTAGCTTCTGCAGTAAGGTGACATGAACAGTCACTTCCAACAGGAAAACATTGGGACCTGACAAATTTTTGGAGCCGTGTTGTGGTGTGTCTTTTCTGTTTGTTCTCTTTTAAACCAAATACTGGAGAACTTGGCATACCATCAAAGGATGGTAAGAACAGAACAGCGAAAGGTGAAGCTAAAGTACTTTTCAAGAACAAGAAATTAATGAATGGCAGTCAGCTTAAATCTAAGAGACTTTCTGGGTATTGTTACATTTCCCCGGAGGCTAAGTCAATTTGCCTTTGGCTTGTGCCTTAATGTAACAGGGACAAGTAGTAATTTTGCAGACATACAGTGCCCCAGAGGGCCTTAATTCTTAATTGTATAAAAGTTCTAATTATTCCATTTTTAAATGCTAACTTAAATAAGTTGGGCATATAGCTTAATTGCAGTGTGAACATCCTGAAGAATCTAAGTGAACCTAATGAGTCTCCCAAATGTTACTCTAGAAATTGGAATTCATGGCATTTTGAATAAGCATGAGATGATGAGTTTCACATTTTGAAAAAAGCTCAAATATATTGCTAAAGGCATGCGAAAACCCTGCCTTATCTGCAGCTGTACTTTTTTCTTCTCCTGAGATTGCATCCACAGCCTCTTGTTTAGCAAGGCTTAAGTTTGGTAGGTTTGTCAGGGAGCATTAGTAGGAAGTTATTAAGCCAATGCTCTTTTCTGTCAATGCTTTTCAGTGTTGACAATGATGCCTCAGCCTGGGATTCCAGCATGTTACATTGCTGGCTTTAGAAAACTGCTAGAAGTTGAAGCTTTGGTTTTTGCTTTCTTGCAGACACAGCTAGTCAGAGACAGATGTCAAGTCCAAGAATTGGAGCTTGGAATGAGATGTGAAGGGAGATGCAAATGGATAGATCATGATTTTAACCAGGTTGTGTTCGCCACATCTGATCTAATGTTATTCTTTGGGGCAAGCTGGCTTGGGAAATGTTGCACATTGGCCTTTTTTGTGTGTTTTTTTTGACTTGGAAAGCATTATACTATGGAAAATACGATTATTTGCTTTGTGCCACATCTATGCAAGGTAAAGCCTTCTTCCAAACAAGATTTTGGTTTGCAGCACACGTGTTACTTCTCAAACCAAAATGGTGCTTTTAAGGTCTGTTGAGAGGGTCTTAGTCATGCCATGGGAGCTCAGAAGTGCCACTCTTTTTTATTTATCATATTAATTATGTATCCAAACCGAATCTTCCCTCACTTTAGATGCAGGGAGGTGTTCAACAGACTTGGAGAAATGTCACTTCGTAGAAGGAGGGTTTTTTGGTTTGTTTTTAATTGTGGGCACTCATTTTATTTTATTGTTTCCTTCACAGTACTTCAATACCCA
Organism: Tinamus guttatus; assembly: GCF_059628265.1. Lineage (NCBI taxonomy): Eukaryota > Metazoa > Chordata > Aves > Tinamiformes > Tinamidae > Tinamus > Tinamus guttatus. The sequence continues at coordinate 3,796,960 of NW_028288731.1, forward strand.
CTACTTAAACAGACCTCCTCTCTAGACAGCAGAAAAGGCAAAGCAAATACTCATGTGGCATCACTCAACTGAACCTCTTAAAATGGCTGTCGGGTTGTCCACAGAGGTGCCTCCCCAGCCTGGCTGAGGTGATAGGAGGTGCTAAGCTGTGTTCAGTCCCCTTCTCTTTCTGGCAGGTTTTTCGTGTCCTGTTCTAGGGGCTCTGAACTTCGCCCACAACACTAATGAAATATTTTTTTGGAGAAGTTTTTTGGTAACTCTGAGGTTCATGCAGCGATCTGACCAGTTAAGAGCAAAGTACTGCTTAGTGTGATTTAACAGGACATTGTGCATTAGTTCTTGGGTTCTTTTGCAGTTATCTGTAGCAACTTGATTGATAAAACTTTCAGATTTCACAGATGTCATATAGAAGATTTGTAGCATGTAAGGTATGAAATGCATAAGGTTATATACATAAGGAAGATAAATGTGGTTCTGTTCCTACCCTTTCAGACTTGGGAAATAAGTCAGCGCATTAACCGTGGAGTCCCAGTTATCATGGATCTCTTATGACAGATTACGACCCTTTCTAAGGCTTTCAGTTACACTCTTGAGTATCTGGAATTTAGATAGATAAAACTGTTATTTCTCACAAATGAACAAGATGCTTGACAGTCAGTTAAAACTTAATTTATTTGAGGTATATGGAAAGTGAGTGTGGCAGGCTTTCAGATTTTACCATTAGCTTATGCTGTGGCTCCTGACGAGCATCTCAGACTGTGATATTTTATTTCCCTGCCTTGCCCCAGAGACTGGCTGCTGGCACAGACATGAGATACATACACTCATTGCCTTAAGGGAGCAAGAACAAACTACCCTGCAGCATCATCCCCAGCAAAAACTCGCTCAGAGGGATTTCCTGGTAACCTGAAGGAAGGTGGTAATAGAACTTCTCAGGCTGAGCCTCGTTACAAGCCTCTAGTGCAGGCCTAGTTCATTCTTGAAAATCAGGAGTTTGAAGCAGGTGAATGTGAAGACTGACACAACCCAGCCTGAATCAAGTTTTATTGTTGTTAGTGCCCACTTAATTATTCAAGTTGCTTGTTTTGCTAACATATACATCAAACCTCAACTACAGTGTGCAGTAGTTTTGGACAAAAGTGTGTGTCAGTATGTATGAAAATAAAAATAAAGCCGTCTAAATTCATTTAGAGTTCTACAGCATTTAAAAAAATATGGGTATGTTTCATGGCCATCCCCTTAAGTGTTTGCTGTGCGGAGGTTGTTTACTTTTCTTTTTGGAATGGGGTGTTTCAAGTGAGCACTTGATCTGGGCCATAGTCCGCTTGTGTCTGTTGGAGGTTTGCAGACCGAGAGGAGCTGGGCAGGCCGCTCGCAGGGCACCTGGCCTGGGTGCTGTGTTGATGGAGGTGACATTTTTATGTAAGCGAGTAACTTGTGTTCTTGCACAAGAGGCAATGCACTGCACTCTCACACAGACATGAAAATGGGAACAGAAATTGAGGGAATGAAAGTGATTTTTAGATTTTGCATGCTTGCAAATAATAAATGATAATTTCCCTAATTCTGATCAAAGCAGGAAGGACTAAACTTTGTGGAATATTTGTGTGATTCTTTTTGAACAGCTAGCCAGTTGTGACTCTTCTGCCCAAGAACGTTTTCTACATGGTTTTCTTTCTGCGCCTGTTCTACTCCATGCACTGTAAACATATGCAAGAAGATGTTAGCAAAGAAGGGATTACTCTGGGTAGCTGCTCTGTGTCCCTGGGAACGTTCCTTGGGATTAAAGAAGCACAAATGATTACTTTATGTGCCTTCACCTATGTCTTTGTGTTGCTTTTTTGCTGGGTCCCCTTAGACACTTTACAACAGATCCCCACCTACTCTTTATATTGCTGCAAGAGGTGTGTTCTTTTTTGTCCTTAACACTAGAAGAAAATGCTATAGGAAGACATCTGATGTGCCATGGAACAAATAGACCTTTTAACTCATGTGTATGATATTTAACATTCTAATGCTAAGCAGGAACAGAGTCCTCGAAGCATTCAAGTGTTTTTCTAGTACCTTCAGCTTTGTGTTGTGACAAGCACTAGCTTAGCTAAGACAGCTGCAGTCTTGCAAGTGAAGAAGGCTGAAGCTCTAGTGTGTGGATGTGTTCTTGGAGTCCCAGGAGAATGAGAGGGTGAAGTGTGCAATGACTTCTGTCTCTCTGCGAGATAACAGCGTGTCATACCTTAAGGTAGTTTCTTGTATTTTTCAGGAATGAAATATGAAAGACTAAAAGGAAACCTATATTTGTTTGCATTGTTGATGAGTGAATTTTAATCAGCACAGTATATTTAACTAAGTCTGCAACAAGGTGTTTGGAACTGTGTAATTCTTCTTACCTTGAACCTATATACTATTTTTCAAATAATGCAGTCCAATTCTACCAGACTACAAAGAAAAGAGCAAGTTGTAAGGCGGCTTTTTTCAAGCACAAATTGTAGTAGGGCTCCCTTTGGCAGAAGAGGCACTCTTGTACTAAATTCAATATAAGAAGATTTTGTGAAAAAGCTTTAAATGAAACAAGCAATGCAACCGTGGGGGAGCTCTTCTGTATTATCGAACAGTCTCCTGTTCAGTGAGGTAAGAGAAGCTTTGAAGTGAAAGGGAAAAATGGAACGTGCTGATTTCCTTCACTTAACTGCGAGGCGTCTTGGAGCCCAGCAAGGGGAACAGGGGATGACTTTGAGAACGGAAGAACAGCTTCCCTGGGAAGATGCTCAGATCTAGCGTGTTACCTAGAATGCTCTGAAATGCAATAGAAAAGGCAATAAGATGATGAAGGGAAGTAAAGCTAGTGGATGTTCACGTTGCTTGTGAATCTCATTAGCTGCTATCTACCACTGAGGACTACTAAGGAGGAAAAATTAATGTAAGTCTGTTGTGGGGGGTGGGAGAGGATAGTGACGGGAGGGGATGGAGTCCAACCATAACCATAAAACTTAAATAGAGAGCAAAAACTTAAGACTGGCTTTGCTCTGTAGGTACTGTGGGGAAACACAATTTTTGCAAATAAAAATAGTCTTTAGGGTTCAGAATACTGACTCCAGAGGAGACTAGGGAGTGTAAGATATTTATGAGGCTATAAAGATCTTATGGTGATGATTTTCTGGTCTTGGCTCTGGGCTGCCTGGTCAGAGATCAGAATTTCTTTTGAAGAGCAGATTATTTTTCTTAATTTTCTGCTTCTGTTCCAGCAGGGAATCAAGAGCAGAGCGAGGTCAACTTGCTCAAGTTTCACCCTTATGTGACAGAACACAGAAGCCTGCTTACAGTTTTGAGTATACAACAAACTCTTTTCAGTTGACTTTTCAGTACTCTGCAGTTTTACTTGGAGGTAGGCACTAAGAGGCATTCCCTTTCATTGAGAACCTCTGAAAAATGAGGCTGCAGTGTACTCAAGTCTCGACACTCATGTGGTCCTGCTGGGAACTCTGAATATTTCAGCGTGTCTGAGCCAGCCGATGTTGATAAAAGCACTGGCTCCTTGACACTGAAGGCTTCTCATCAGGACATCTGCTCTGAGCTTTACAGCACTAGCAAATTTCGGTTTCTTTTCTGATGCCCTAGCATAAGGTATGAAGAACCTAAAGGATTCCCCTCCTCCAGAGTGCTGGAAGTTTTCCTGTGGTCTGAACTTCTGATGTCATTTGATGTTCTTGATGTATCTTTTAAATGTGTGTAGTGCAGCAACTTGTCCGCTATTTTGCAGCAGGCATCCTACCAGTCAGAAGAGCACTTCCCTAATGTGACCTTCCTTCACCAGAGTAACCATCTATTGATGTGGTCCTGGTTCCCTTTCCGCAGATTTCTCCAAAATACCTCAAAATGAGCCTCAGTGGCCAGCTGCAAAGTGAAGTGGTAGCTGAGTGAAAAGGGTTTCAATTCTGTAGGAAGCAAGTGCAGTGGTGCTGGTTGTGAGGATATGATTAGCAGGCTGGGTTCTGGTGGGAAACTGTTAGTCATCGCTCGGAGCAATGGATTTGACAGAGCAAGCAAAGTTCTATGTCAGCCTTAAGTATTTCTGGGAGTGCTGGGCAACTGCTTTTATTCTTGCCATCTCAGAAGCTTCAGAAATAGGCACTTCTAAGTGTACTTGAAACACTTACAAAGAGGTTTTTGACTTACAGATTTCTGATTTTAAATGTGTTCCTCTTAATATTTCATCTGCCATTCTAATACAGTGGTCAGATGCCTGTTTAATTGACATTTAAAAGCTTTCCACAAACAGTAATAGCTAGATTGTAGCGGAATAGCTTCTTACTCCAAATGTAAGAGAACGTGCTGTAGTTTGGGGATATCTAATAAATCCACAATACTGCTGGAGATTTTTTTCTAGAACTTTCTAGCTATAAAATGGATAACCCAGAAAATACCCGTCTGATGCTCCTTTATGATCATTCAGTCATCTATTGTACAAGGAAGACCCAGGAGAATATTGTAACTTATTACTACTGGAGAATCCTTAAGAGATGCTATAGGAACTCACTTAGCTAGTCTGTAAATAAGCACACTGTCACAAAGATGTTAGTTTCTGCTTTCTAATAGTTCTGTTTATAATTCTTTTGTTAAGACTTAATAGCAATGTGGTGAAGTGTGAGACCTTGCAAAGACTTGAGTAAAAATACAAAGCCTGTTCTTGTTAAAAATGAATTATGCTTAAAAGAGCTTCAGGGACTACAAATCTTGGGTGTTTTTTTTTTTTTTTTTCTTCTTATTGTTTTGTTTACTGTATAGTTGGTAAAGTCCAGTTACATGCTCTGTGTCTTAGAGTTCTCCTTTTCCCATTGAGTCAATCTTCTTTAGTATTTGATCTCGATATGAAATTTCTGGATTAGTAATGGATTTAACTTTTCTGATGGTGAGACTGTTTGATGCAAGTATACAGTGCAGTGACTTGCTGAAGGATCTTTAATAGATAAACTTCAACAGTTAAATTTATACTCTAAATAAGCTTCAATGTAAATTGGGGGAAAATGTTAACATTTTGTAAATACTCTCCACTGAAATGTTGAAGCTTTAGCCAAGTTTTTCACTCCAAAGAATTCAAGTGGCCTTTCCTCAAATACAGCACTGAAGTTGAGAAGTAGCTGAGACACAAGAGAGTTGATCCTGTTTTAGGGGACCAATGACTTCACATTGCTGGTGCCTTGTCCAGGGCACGGCGCAGCGTGTGCCCATGTTAGAGCGTTGGGCAGGGGTACAACATGCTCCAGTATTGTGTGTGCTCCCCAGCAACCAACCGTGCTTGTTCGGCTTGTTGCCATCTCTTCATGCTGTTCCAGGCTGCAGCTTCGTTGAGACGTGTCTCGTGAGGTTTACACCCTTCGTAAGGTGCCTCCGTGTTTCTGTGTCAGTTATTCCTTAGGAAGTCTTAATCTCCTATTTCTGGAGATTATAGATACCAATAATGCATGTGGAACCTTGTGGCAGTGTGAAGTGCTGAAGATGAAAAAGCAAGTCCATAGCTCCTTTTCCACCTGTTGAGAGAGCGCTCGTTCCTCAAAGGCACTACAGAAGAGAGGAGGTGGTGATGAACCGAAGAGCCTGTATGAAAGTAGTTCTGCCCTGCAGAAGGGGCGAATCATGGTTGTCTGCTATGTGGTGCTATATACACAACCAGGATCCTTCCCCCTCGTTAGGGGAGGCTTTCTGGGTTGCAGTTTCTTAGATGTCCCAGTGAGTTCCCTCAGGCAGAGCTAGATGGAGCTATAAGATCTTTTGTAAATAGATAAAGTGCTAGGGATTCTTCTTCCAAGTTTGTGTTCTTGTATTTCACGATGGCCTGGCTTTGTTGGAGTTCTGCTAAGTACAAGCTTGTTACAGCCCAGGAAGGCTCTCTAAATGAAGAGGCACTGTTCAACCAACTGCTGGTAAGAAGCGTGCCGTAGCCCATGGGCACTGCGCATGAAGGGCACAAATTTTTATTTCAAATTTGCCTTTTTGAGGAATGAGGCATTGTTGAAGTTGAACAGAGTTACCATGAAGGTGCTGCACGTGAGGCTGTGCCAGTGAAGTTGGAATGGATTGTAAGCACAGACAACTTGGAGAATCTGGTAAAGAGCTCATAATGGCAGACTGTTTGTGTAGCCCAGATAATTACCTGTGTGCTGCATAAGAAAAGAGGCGTGATGACAGGGGATAGTTGTCCCTAGACCTGATGTGTTGGCTTACACATACCTTTTCTCCATTCTTCCCCTTATTGTCCTAACAGTGCTGTTGCTTGGCACCACCAAAGCCTGAAATGCAGAAAATAGTGTGAGATACTAGATCTTTTACTTGTTGCTTAAATAAGGTTCCCATGTATTTGTGAGATAGTTTATTAAAGGTCACCTTTGAAGTAGTTAATTGCAATAAATTACTGCATTGGATACTCCAGCTGAAGTTCTTTGGTCCTTATACTGTTCACGTATGCAGATAATCATGATGCTGAGCGCCACAATTAGTTAAGTTTTCAAACACTATTGAAATCAATTAAATATTTTAATACTTGAGAATACCTTGAGAGCTTATTTCTCCTTGTTCTAGATTTTTCTTCTCTCTAGCTGTTATCTTGCCTTTGAGCTGGAGGGCAGATGCGTAGACTGCATGTCCTTTGCAAAGGTAGGGAAATGCCTTCTGCACTCCAGACTTTTACGGGGCTTGAATATTGCAAAAGATGTTGTCTTGACAGGCCTAGAGGCTGAACTTCTATCTGAATAAAGCGGGTGTGACTGCATGAAATAGTAACCCGAAGTCTCATCTCTTCCATGCTGCTGTTTCCGAGTGCTGGAAGTAACCATCTGGAGCGCAGGAGCTCGGTCTCCAGTCCTCAGTATGTCTCCTGGCAGGAGAGCAGCAACACTGGCATCCTTCTTGTCTGGAGTATTAGATTGACGTTACTGCTTGCTCAAGAAGATAAAAATTGTTCTTCTGGATCAGCTATTGCTGTTTCTGTAACTCTTAATTTTTTTGAATAGTTCTTCTGGGAACCTTGTCTAATTAATTTATCCTTTGAATACTGCATTGTAGCAAAATACTGCTCGCGTTTTACAGGCATGAAATATTGTTTGAGCAGGTGGTGCTTCGAGTTGCATAAGAGTTCTTGAAACATGATGCTGAATAGGAGCCAGCGTTCTGTGATGCTGTTTTATATCCTAATCAAAATAATACTTTCTAGTTAGGGAGCAAGGTGTTTGTAATATTCAGTAGCCAGCGAATGGTTTGTGTCAAAATGCAAATTTATTACACTCTTTTCCTTCTGCAATGGAACACTAGAAGCTTTCATCTATACAAATTACATAGTTCCCTTTTAAGGTTTTGTTTAAGTAGCTACAACAGTGAACCTGAAGGGAATATAAAATGATTAAAAGATATTTTAAAGAGGTTTGATGAACTTCTAGACTAAATTGCTGTATTAGGTCATTGTAGTATTGCTGTCTGGTCAGTGGATGGATTGGCTGCAAAATGCAAAGGTGTAAGGCGTAAAACTATTTCCTTCTAGTGATGACTGGAGCTTGACTGAGGAAGAATGAGTGTACAACTTGATGTACATTTGTACAAATTCTGTCCATGTATCCTGAAATTTCTGTATTTGAAAGTTCCTTCATCTGTGCTGTGGTGAATTTAGTTATGATGCAAGAGAGTTTCCAAGGGATCTGCAAGTGCACATCTGTTGCTGAAATGATAGAAAGATTAGGAGATGTTGTTACAGACTTGGGATGTGCAGAGGTCGCTTCTGCAAGCGGGTAGCAGGTCCTTTAGTATGTATTGGTGAAGGAAATACAATGCATCATTTTAACAAGGCATTTGACCCTCTTTTCTTGGAATTAAGGCTTGAAAAGAAAACTAGGATTTGTTTGCTAGCCGTTTGTTTTCATAATAGAAGAGAAAATGGAAGAGAAAATAGAGAAAAGATTAAAAATAATTGGTAAAGTGACTTAGAGCTGCATGAGTACTCCTAGATTAGATGCAGTGATAACGTGTTGTCTAGAGCTGGGAAGATATTTCATTAATACTTAGCTTTTACTTTGTATATTCTTACTGTGGAGCTTCATTGTCACCACTGATTATTTGTGCTGTATTTTCTTAGAGACGAGCAAATCTGCTAGTCCTTCCAGGATGCACATATATGTGTGTACACGTACATCTGTTTCCTCGTGTACCTTCCATCCTCAAAAGTTTACGGGTGAAGTTTTGGGGTTTCAGTGATGAATCCCTCCCTTGTTCCTAAGTCTGAGTGGCCTTTAAATGATGTTTTTTTTAAAAAAAAAAATGAGAGAAAATAATAATAATAATGCTTTTATTATTATTATTTGCCTTGTTTTGGTAATTTATTCAGGTGCAACTCATTCTAAACTTTCCTCCAGAATTGAAAAAAAAAAAAAAAAAACAGAAGCTTCCTTCAGATCAAAGCTGAAATTCTCATCTTCTAATGTGTCCCACGGCTGCAGTTTGAAGATAACATCAATTATTGTGCTATATGTGCAAATGTGTTTTGAGACTTGGCAACCTGTTGATTAGAAGCAACTCCTTCTGTCTCTTGTGACAGTTTTCTGTGGGAGGGAGGAAATGGATGGGAATCTAAAAGTGGTCTTGTGTTTGGTGGAACATCCCAAAATGGAAAATGACTACTATCAAACTCAAAACTCAACATTTATGTCGTGTTGTTTAAATTTGCAAGAATCTATTTTCTGGTTTCACAGTTGTTGCACAAAAATTTTTTAAGGGCATTTAAGTGAGGTGAGTGACTGGAGATCCACTGGATCTATTGCTCAAGAGAGTTGCTGGGGATGAGGAATGGGCTTTCTCCCCACAAAGTGGTCTGTGTTAGACTTCCGAAAATGGGTCATCGGCTTGCCAAAAAGATGGAACATGCAGCAAGTACCAGGGGCGTGGGGGATAGCAGTACTTTTCCACTTGATGAAATCGTGATAGGACTACAATATTCTTCAGATGTTGTAGGTGCTAAAGATGTCGAGAGGCTCAGAGCGTTGCCTGCTCAATGGCCTCAACGAGCCGTGTGGTCCTGCCCAGGAACAGCCGTGCCCAGCGAGCTCTGTTCTGGCGCTGCAGTGGTTCTCAGCAACCCATTCTGGAGGGACCTTGGTCGTGGCCGGGCACAGGGCGTGTTTAATTGGACAAGGACTGATGGTGAGCAGGAATTTGGTTTGCAGGGGGAGTGACATGTCTCTGTGCTTGCCATAATTAGTTAAGCTGCACACTGTTTTCTTTGCCTTAATAGGGAAAGGTAAAATGATTGTGTAACTGCTTGGATGTGTTTCACTTCTGTGTAGCAGAAAATCCCAGCTGGAGAAAAATTCTTTCCTCTGTAAAAAGGAAGGGTGTGGGCTCCTACCTCCCTTTACCCATCCGCTGACTTTTCTGTTATGCAGAGCTTCAGCTGAGATTTCTTCTATTCTGAACAGTTGCTCATAACTGTGGTACAGGGCACTTGCAATGGGGTAAAAGTGAAGGTTGGCTTTGCTTGTGGGCTAGAAACTGAGAGGAGATGTTAAATATTTAATGTTAACTACAGGTCATCAAAGTAGTCGGATCTTCTGTATCTCCATCTCCTTCAGGTAGATGCTCAAACCTTCTACGCAGCAGTTTGAGGGCATAGAAAATGCATGTTTAAAAACAAACAAAAGTCTGTGTTATCATTCAAATTCACAGTCGATGTGTAGCTGCACACAAATTACTTTCCCATGGGCAGGTTATCTTTAAAATAAATAAATGCATTTGCATATCTCTATAGGGAATAGGATAACTGATGTAATAATTACTTAGGAGCAGAGCCAGCATCCTGCAATTATTTTAAAGCACATGTGCTGCGGTGTCTCTCTGTATTGATACGCTGCTTCTGACAGCCTTCTTCTGACACATTCAATTAATGTTTTATAATCTTCTTTTGAAAGAAAATACCCAGTGACTGAGCTAGAAGTGATATAGGCTGTTCAGTTACTTAACAAGCATGGTTAAGTGGTTCTTTGAACCATACTGGAAATATCTTTGCTGAATGAGTTGACCTCATATCATTGCAAGCTATTGATTATCTGTATGCCTGTGGTTGGCTGGGAGCAAGCAGGCTTGATCATTCCCTTCAGTGAGAAAGACGTAATTGGATGGATGTTATATTTGATTAGAACTCTCCAATTTGTCAGCTACAATCCGCAGCCTTCCCCACGCAGCGTGCGTGCCGGGCGCCAGCCCGCAAGGTGGGCCTGCCTGCGCTGCCCGTCCTGCTTGTGCTTACAATACATGTGGGTGAGAGGCACCAGCTCTGCCTGATGGCAGCCAGGAACATGGCACAGGAGCTGAGCGTGCAGGGCCACACCAAGCCCACACGGTCCCCGCGGGCCCGACCGCACTGTCCTGTTTGCCAGGCGGCTGGTAGCGGCGGTGCTCAGCACCGCTTAGGGCTGACAACTCCTGAGCTTGTTCGGCGGAAGGAGTTTACAATGGGAGCACTGTGACAACCCCAGCACTGTGCTGTAGGCACAGTAATTAATATTTAGCATGGTATCTAGTAATTTTCAGCTTCAGTGCACTTTACAAACATTAATTAATTGTCACAGCACCCCTGTGCAGTAGGTAAATGCCGCCTTTATTGCCATTTTGTAGAGCAGCCTAGAGCCTTGAGACTTGCAGGCTCAATGGGCTTGACTTACTGATCTGTAGCTTAATTTTTTTTGAAAAGTTCTTTGGTTAAATTAAGATAACTTGTTATTAACTGAGTTAAAGCAAGATCATCGTTAGTTTAACATTGCACTAAATTCTCTAATGCTGCTGTTCTGTTTTAGACCCCACAGTTTTTATAAATGAAAACAAACAATGTTTGTTTTGGGCATGTGAACGGGCATGTGATTTTTTTTTTTTTAAATGTTCTTCCCCCTTGAATTTAACACGTGTAGGGGAAAAAAGGCCAGCCATGTGTGAAAAGTGGGCCTTTGGAGAAGGGGGGAAAAAAAAAAAAAAAAAAAAAAACCTGCTGTGAAGATGCATGGAGTACCTCGTGCTTGGCTTTGTGCGAATCCCAAGCAGAGCGTCGACTGAAAGCGCGAGCTGCGGTTGCAGTGCCTCAGCCTAGAAACCGTGCCCAGGTAGAGCTGCTGACAACCCATGAAAGCATTTGAAAAACATTTTGCTTACAGGAACAATCCTGCTGACATATTTTTCTTCCTATCTTTTTACTGCTCGTAAAATTTGCATGCAAACAGGTCTGTGTTTGTTAGGAGCTCACGACGCTTGTGTGACAGCGTAATTAGAGCAGCACTCGGCGCCCTCAGGGGAGCGGGTGCCGCTTCCCTCACAGCCACAAGCATCAGGCTCTCTTTTATGACTTGAAACTCATTTGATTTAATCCAGCCTTTGCAGTGTAAATGGGGCATGATTCAGAATAAGGTGCCTTGGATGATGGAAGGCTTGGTACTTGCGCAGGTAAAACTGAGCAGATCCACATGAGACAACCCTCCTCCTGTCTTGCCCAGCCTCAAGGGAAGCATCTGGTTGTCCCCAGCTCATCCCACCTCTGTGCTCAGTGAGCCCCGTCGCCGCTGCAGCTCCGGCTTCGTCGTAGGCTGAGGCACTTGCTGAGGAGAAAGGATCAGTTCTTGAGCAGCAGACGTTATGCTCCAGTGATCAGGATTAAAAACAAATGATGGGGAGGGAAGAAGCAGAACACAGTGCTAAAATACAATCCAGAAGAGAAGAGTTTTCAGCATATACATTTATTTTTATTGTTAGCGTGAACTGAGCAGCTATTTTGGCAGTACTGCCTCCTTTCTCGCTCCCTCGTCTACAGGCGTGTTTGCACCATGCTTGTCTAGGCGTTTACCTTGAGTATGGAGCTGAGCGTTCTTGCTTTTGCACAAACACATGGACCCACTTGTTTGATGGCACAGCCGTTTGATGGTGTACAACTGGCCTTCATCTGCTCTTCAGTAAAAGTATTTATGAATCCCCACACATGGACCCTCCTCAAGTGAGCGCTGTCGATGCCTTCTGAGCTCTGGGTGTTCAGCGCTGCTTCCCGCTCTGTGCACTGCAGTGAGCAACAGCCAGTGAACGGCTTTTTCACTGCTCCAGCAGTTCGGCTCTGTTTTCATATCAACTTCAGCATACAGTCCAAGTTGAAGTGTGTCTTCTGATTCTGTTTTTATTTTTAAAATTTCTGATAACACATTTTAAGGAACTAAAGCTAACCTTTGTAGCTTCTGGATAATTTTCTGGATTCTTTGCAATCATGGATTATTTAACTTATGAAATAGCTAAACCAAATATTTTTCTAAATTTTGTTTTTGCTTAGAGGGCTTTTTGGAGAGGAGGATTTAGATGGGATAGTGCTTTGAAAAATGCAGTAATACTTCTGGATCATCAGTAATATATACTAATCTTCCATTTTGTTTTGTTGAATGATATCAAGTATTCCATACAGTAAACATATTAAATATTTATGACTCTGTCTATATAGGGATAGGTGGTGTCTTTTTTTAAGCAATATTCTAGAATGTTCTTTCTTCCTACTACTTTTTCAATCAAAGAAGCTTTTGCAGCCTGTACAGAAGTAAAGCTCCACTCGCTTGGCAGTAAATCAACAGGGCATCAGAGCATACCCTTCATGGTGGTGCTTGTTCCCTGCTTGCCTCGTGTCCAGGACTTCTCCCACTGCTGCAGGAGTTGTGTTGGCACAGAAGACCTTTCTGCCCTTTCCTGTGAGGGCACTGCAGGTGTCCTTAGGGGTTGTTCCTTGGGGTGTGTGGTGTTTTTTCGTGGCAAGTGTGCTACAGGCAGAACTGGAGTGCACGTGTCCCATTGCACAGAGGTAGTGCACGTTCTCACAAGACGGGTTGTACCGACACGGCTGCTGTTCTTCATGCCCCCTGGCATTACCCTGTGGCGGGACGGGCTTTGCTATCCCTTCTGCTCAAGCGGTGGATATGCCAGTCTGGCGAAGGGAGGACAGAAACACGCGCCATCCACACGCAGCAGCCAGTGCAAGTCATCGCGCTGAAAACGCTCTCCGCACAGAGACACTCATCTGCATGCCTGGTGGCTCTGACAGCAGCTCTGTAAGAACAATATCCATCTATCTGGTTGTCACTTCTGTGAAAGCTGTATGATCTACTCATGCAATAAACTATTTCCATGCCAGTGTGCACTGGTGGGCTGTTAACTCTTACATGTCTTGTAGATTTGGACCATTTTTATTGTAGATGATACTTAGAACTGTCCCTCTTTTCACATCCTTGGTATCTCAAAGTAGCCTGGAGGTCCAAGTCCAAAGAATGCTGTTAAAGTGATTATTTTTTCATGTTAAAAAAAAAAAAAAAGGCATTATAAAAAAGACAAATCACTAGATCTTTGAAAAGGATGATTTTTTTCTTTTTTTAGTTGCTATTTCTAAGCACAGGAGGAAAAGTGCAAGTTAGAGCTCAGAGTGTTCAGATACAATTACACACTTGTATTTCTTGCTGTCTTTATCGGTCCATTTTGGAACAATGAAGAGGAGTTTTCTGAAACTAGTTTTTGGCACTATATGCTAAGATAAAGTACAGTTTCATTAAATAATGGACCTATAAATGAACGGGAATGCTTTTAACAGCTCTGTAATACATAAAGTATGCCTCATTGATAAGTACAGTTTATATCTTGGTTTACTAGCTCTAAATTAGATTAATAGAATTCAGAAATAATGTCAGTTATTTCTATAGCTGAAAGAGAATTCAAGATAATGGCTACTTAAAGTTAAATTTTTTGATACAGGAATAACACAGATTAACTGTGAAAGTTCTGTTTATAACAAAAATTTGCTGTATTGTAATATTGTTTACACAGACATTTTTAATTGCAAGGTTATCTCTGTGCATGTCTTTTGAAAGAATTATGTAGGAGTTGACCGTGCAACTGGCTATTACTCAGTGTCCTACTGTTATCCTAAGACACTTTTGGGCTATGCAGATCTAGTCTCTCTCTCTCTCTCTCTCTCTTTTTTTTTTTTTTTTTTTTTAACACAGGGTGGAATTAAATACCTGTATATCAGCTTCATCTCCCTGCAGCCCTGTTTGCGCGATTAGCAGTACAGTGGTGTGACAAGGCAATATATCAGGTGGAATCGATCTGATTAGTATGGAGATGATATAAACACAGATTGTATTGATGTTTAGTGGCACAAGTGCCCAAGTTCTGTAAACATCTATGTGTTTGCATGCTGGATGGAAGGTCTCCGTAACGAAGACAGCAAATACAGCAGATCTCTTGAGCTAAGTTATTTTTCTGCCAAACATCACAGCAAATTATGGATTGTTTGAGTCTGTGTAGAAGATGACGGTCAAACGGGCTGGCGCAAATGGTTTTAATTGTTTTTTTGATATACACTATTTTTTGCCTGAGGTTCTTAGGCTTCCTTATATTGAGTTAATTGCAATGCTGTATTGTACACTGCAGAATTATTAGGCATGAAAAGAAACTTTTCATAATTGTTGTGGGTTTGATGATAGGGTTATGTACTTCTGTTGCTTAATGTCTGTCTTCAGGAATTTGACATGGTGGAGAATCATTCCCTTTCTCTAACTTAACTTGAGTAGAGATGTAAATAATGAGTAATAGGCTATGCTTTGTGCTTTACCTGGTGTTAAAATGAAATACTAGAAGGGAATTGCAGTGAACAAGGTAGCAGCACTGTAGCACTATTTGTAGGAAAGAAGGCAGAATTATTTGCTGTGGAGAGGAGAAGGGTTGGCTCATACTTCTGAGGAATATTTCACTGGAGATTTTTTCAAGAAAAATACAATTGAGCTGAAGTCCCCTAATCCATTGTGGAATCAGGATTGTGAGTTACTGTCGTAAAATAAATTGAGCCTGAACTGCTGTGCCACCAACTGAGATGGAAGAGAAACAAATTTCTTTCACATGCTTTTCTTGCATCAAGTTTTCCCAAACACAATTCAAAAGGTCCACCACTTGCCTTCCCGGTTTAAGCCCTGAACTTGTCTCAGCTTAAAAAAAAAAAAAAAAAACTTCAGGTGGTGCCTTGGTCCCCTAGCTTGGCCATTGGCTGGGTGCCTGACTGATGCTTATGGCGGCTTATGGTTTTATTGCATTTGTTGAAAGTCTTGCTTGGCTTTTTAAAAAGCTGGATGCTTTAGAGGAATTGCCAAGTATAGTTTTTGACAGTCTCTTGCTATGTCTACTGCTTGGAGTCAGGTTTGCTCTGCTTGCAGCATCACCAATAAATGAGTACCGCAAACAAAAATGATGTGGACAGGAGTTTTGCCCTTAAAATGCTATGGCTAAGAGAGAGGGGAAGGGAAGGAGGACAAGGGACAAGCTGCAGAACTGGCTGTAGAAGCTCTGTCAGTTTTTTTTAAAACTGACAATTATGTGCATGATGGAAAAAAAAGTAATGGTTAAGTCCAAGATGCGAAACCTTTGTGAATGTTCCCCCCACCCCAAGTTAAAGGGGCTTTCCTTGTAAAGACTCACTGGTCCTACTGCAGGAAGCAGATCTGCTGAATTGTGAAGTTTCCCATTTAATAAGCAAAGAGCTGCCTTGTAGGAGGAAAGGAAATAGCTGCTAGACTTGTCCAAAGTCTTATTTTCATATTTTGAATTCTCTTGTTTAACTTGACCGTTAAATAGAAAATCATTATTTGCTGTCTGCTTGGTTCAGCTAGTTCAGTTATCCAAAAAAATGAAGTATAGTTGAGAATTTTCCTTCTTCTAATGGGAGGTATTTTGGATCAGATCGTAGTCTAACCTGTGCCAGCTATCTGGCATCAAGTTCAGTTTGGGAAGAGAGTTTCATTTTACCCACCTGCCTTAATATCATTGAGTGCATTTCACGAAGAATGGAAAAATATACAGTGACTTGCAAGTGCTTACACACATGCAGCAGCAGCTGCTGATTGTCGAGATTTCTGGGAATTAACAAGTCACTATTAGATTTTGAATTCCATAGTTACAGCATGAAGCAGCATACATGCATGCAAAGGAGTTTAACTCGTTCATGAGCATAAAATATTCGATTTTTTTTTTTTAAGAACTACAGATCCTTGTAGGAGAAGAGTTTGCTTGGTACATGCATGTCAAGTTTTCTGTGTGGTTTTAGGCAGAAATATAGGCTTGGCTCTCAGAGTTTTTCCTTGTTTATATTTAATTTCTCTAACCTGAGAGCTTGTCTGTAGCTAGTGATACGGCGGTGTCTCACCTTGGAGCCCAGCTTAGTCCATGTAACAAGAACACTACCTGCTCCAAGATTTTGTAAAGCTGTGATCAGTGGGTTCTTTTGAATTGGACTTTAATAACAATCTTCAAAGATGGTGTTTTTCTTTGTAATGTCAAGTGCTTAACGTAAAATGGGACGCTTTTGTGATCCAGATGCTGGTTCAATATTTTCTAATACATTAAATGCTCTTTAAGCATAAGTAACTTATCTCCCACTTCATTTTGGATGCTCTTATGTTTTACTCAAATGCCTCTTCCCAATTTTCTCTATGTAGACTAAATTGTTAAAATTTAGTTATTGGTTGTTCATTGCACTCTTAAAAAGAAAGCTCTGCAAAATCTGCCTTCAGGAATCAATGTTGTAACAGCTGCAAAATTCCCGAAGACTTTATTTTAAAATCTGATTAAAATAGAGGGGGAAAAAAAGGATGCTGAGAAGGATTGCTGGAAGACTGAAAGCTTCATGCTTCCATGCTGTTTGTGAGTTCAGATAAATATCTCAAGCCTATTTTTCTCAAGACACTTTAAAAGTGCCAATATCCTGAGTACTGTTTAAAACTAGTAATGGTTCTTTAGGTGGGTCCCTCCTCAAAGCTTGGTGGGGCTTGGCTTGTTTTTGCTATTTTCCAGACCGTTCGCTAATATCCATGAGTGCCCCCAGGTATGCATTAAAGTGGCTTTATACATATTTTTACTTATGAATAACTGAAGGCGTGATCTGTAATGAAAGTCTTGCTGCTTTCCAAGTAGGAGTGCTTCCTTGTGTGCCCGGTTCATTTTGCTTTGTTTTGTTTTCTCTCCCTGGAGAATTTTTGCTCAATGCTGCTGATTTTCAGCTCATTCAAGATTCCTTGCAATGCAGAATTGCAGGTACTTGTTGCAAATCAGTATAAAGTCAGCCTTTCCGTTTACTCAGCTGTTGGTGCTCATTAAACACATCTCAGTTAAATGCTTTTTTTCTTTCTTTCTTTTTCCGATAACGTAGGTTCCCTGGCAACGTTTAAGTATAAAAGCATTTTCAAAACCCTTGTATTATTTCGGAGTTATTGTTAGAAGCCAGAAGAACAGGCCTATGTAACTTGTTTAGCACAACGGGTGTTTTATCCTGCCTGGAGAGCCATGTAAGCAAGTGTTCAACTTGGTTGCTTCCAGCCCAAAGTGATTTTGTTCATACGTGTGAAGTTGAGCATGTGTTTAGATGCCCAAGAAGTGATAAGTATCTTGTGCGTCTGCCTTGACTGTTGTTTTTCTTTATCTCAGGAAGCTGATCTACAACTGGGCGTGCATCTGAGTGCCTTGCCAGTTTAGTAATTGCTCTAGCATTTGGATGAGTGTTAAGGCTGCGCTTGGCTTTTTCTGACTAAATGCTAGACTTGTACTGTTGGAAGTGTGTAATTGTTCAGCACTCACTTCCTCCTCCTTTCTTTAAATTGAGGGTTTGTTTTGACAGCTAAAATTCTGGTGATTTTCTGATTCTCTGCTGCAGTAGAACCTAGGAACAGATGTCCCAGCAGAATGTTTGTGTCCCCTGTTAAATGCTGAAAATTCATTTTCTCCATTAACTCAAAGTTTTCCCACCTAGATACTGAAAAATTTACATGGTTGTATGTCATACTGGATTGCAAAATTTTTATCTTTTGATCTGGCTGAGGGTTTCTTTAAAGGTACAATGCTTGCTGTATTTCTTACCGAGCAACTGTAACTTCCACTAGTGTGTTTAAAAAATATATTATATATATAAAATACACTTTTTCAGTAAACTTTCTTGATTTCCTGCAGCTGCTGTTGTTCCAAGGCAGATTGTTCTGTGCAAAGAATCAATTAAATACTCTGTAGCTGAAATAGAGGGAGCGTCCTATTTGCCATAGGTTTTAGTTTTATTTGAGTCTGAGTAACTTCTAAACCAACACCTTCCTGGCAAGTTTGCTTTAATTCAAATACTCAGCCCTATTCCAGATGAACCATTCTGGGGATTGGCTGCTGGTGCTCTCGAGCAGCCTCCGCCTCCCCTCTCGCCCAGACTCAGGCTCCACTTGTGGAGCAGCCCAGAGGAAATACTTCTGTATTCTAGATTCTTGGCGTGAAATTATTCTCCAGTTAATTTGTCTGATGACCTTTTGTAGAAAAATGAATGTACTTTTATCAGTTGTTTGTTAGTTCTTCCAAGTGGGCAATAAAATGGTTAATGACTTTGCTTTCTATAGAACAAAATGATTTCTTGGTTTATTTTCTGCAAAATGCAGTTAGTGTTTAATTATGTTTTTCTGGAATATTCAAATCTAACTTCAAAATCCCCATGTTTCTTTTTCTGTGTTTATCTCAGTGTTCTCCTTAACCCTCTGCAGGACGCTGTTGTTTGCAGTGTTCTTAATTGCTTCTCAGGAGACCAGGATTCTTTCTTAACTTGTAAAGCAGCTCGGGAAGGGGCTGTCCCATGGCATGGGGGACTGGAAAGTATGCACTTAATAGCCAAGTTGCTATTAATTATTATATCTGATTTGAACCGATAGAGGCACAGAGATCAGAAAGCAGTGCTGATGCTCAGCTCGCTGTTGTGTTTTGCCTTATGCTTAGGTGTAACATGGAAAGTGAAGGGTAGAAAGCCATACATGAGATCTTTTTAGCTAACACCTTATTTTATATAACTAAGTGTTTGTAAACTAGACTAGATAAAGGATTTCTTCTGCTATAAATTTTGTATTAGTGCATTTCTTCTGTAAAAACCTGTCTGGTTACCTTTGTTCAGGAAAACAAATTCTAGAAACTCTTTGCTGGAAGTGTTAAATTGGATTTGTTTTCCACACTTTTCCTCCTTTTCAAAAACTTTAAGGAATTTGCTTAGACGGTGCCACGATGACTCTCTGCAAGCCCTGCTCGGCACCATGATGCCAGACGTCGGAAGTGAATGATTTGGGGCAGGGAGGAAGGCCACGTACCCGGCCTGTGGGCAGCGGGCAGGTGCCCTCCTGTTCCTCACCCCTCTGTGTGGGCCAAGCACATTTACCTTCTCTGATGTTTTCCTTGCATTAATTTTGATGGCCGCTACAGCGTTCTGCTCTTAATATGTGTCAAACAGGTAAAATTATTTGCTTTAAGTGTGTGATTTCTTCTGAAGAAGACATGGTGCGGCTCAGTGTTCGTGTCACACTGATTCCCTATTATATCTTTAACTGCAAGAGGAGCAGACGTTTCTTAGCCTCTAAGCTTGCCCGAGGCGCTGCCAGAGCAGCTGGGTTCTCCTTTTCTCCTGCAGAATCACTAGTGGCAGGTACTTGTGCGCCGAGGGAGGGACGCGCGGGTGCCGGCAGCGCCTGGGGGCACCTCCGCGCTCGCCGTGCCTGGAGGCGCTGCAGGAACGCAGGAAGGAGGTGGGTGCCCCCAGCGCTGGCCACCAGCCCGCTCTGCGCTGCGGTTTGCACTGCACTTGCTGTGTGAACAAGAGCAGGGCCACGTCAATCTACTGGGCTATTGAGGAGGAAAATTTCTTTTAACCTGCAATTGTTTTGAGGCAGTATTGGACAGTGCTGGGCCATTGCGCGGCTGCTGTTGTCTGTGCTCACCAGTGGCTCCCCAAACGGAAGCTATAAAGCCACGGTTCTTCCCGAGCAAATAAATGAATTAAATGCAGTCTGTGTTTGGACTGGCCATGGAACAGGGCTAAAGCTGGTTTTACTAGCACGTTTTACTGTTAGAAAGTATTTATTTAGCAGACTTGCTTTTAAAGCAGAGGGTCAGGACCCTCCTCCAAACTGAATCAGAGAGCCAGTGCAGCAGGACCTGCGCTGTGATCTGTGCCTGCTCAGGCCTCCGCAGCAGCTTTGAGAAGTGCTGATCTGGCTTCTCACTGCACTTGCTTGAGCTTGAGGGTTAGGGCTGAAAATTATAAATTACCTGGACTGCAATTCAGTGTTTGTTTTGCAGCCGAGCTTAGTATCACTGCCTCTCTTGAAACTTGAAAAGAGGATAAAGAGCTCGTAACAGTTTCTTAACAAGTGAAATGCTCCAGACAAGAACTGAAAGAGTGAAATTGAAGATTAAAGGAATAGAAGGAAGTGAAAAACAGTTAATTCAAGTCTTGCCTTATCTGGTCTTAAGTGCTTGTTCCAGCATTACCATATTGTCTATGATCTGCTCCTTGTCTCAGCCCTGTGGGCTAAAGTTACTCTCCTGCAGTAGTAAAGATGAAAAGATAATAGGAAAATGTCTTACAAAAATCTGTTTTAATTCAGTAGCAAATGTTCAGATGAGATGTTACAGCTAGTCATGCTTTGTATTCTGACCAATTGTGAAACTCGGAGACAGGCAGGATGTATAATCATCTGATTTGTACCTCTGCTAGCACAGCTTTCTGCTTAAAGAAAAGGTGTTTTATACCTTACCTATGCAGTTTGATGTTATGTTCTCTTTTCTTTAGCAGTGCTCCTTAAAAGCAGCAAAACCAAAAACTCTCCTCAAGGGTATGATACTGTAGATCTAGCTATAAGCCAAGCTTTTGTGGCACGGCTGTGGTTGTTTCCTTAATATGTTGTGTCCTTAACACAGCAGGTAGTGTCAAAATAGAAAGTATTTTCCCTAAAGAGCGCGCTTCTAATATGCTTTTAATTAGAGCAGTTAAGGGGCATGAGGTAGCTTATCATTAACAGGTATTACCGTGTGTCCAGGTTTGGCCACGCTCTCAGTAGTTCTTGTAACATTCCTGTTGCACAGTTTTGTCAGGGTTTTCCTGCTCCCTGCTTCAATTATGCTCTTGACAAGTTCAGATTGCCATATAAATTGATATATATGCCCATTTGATACTGCCTGCAGCTTGTAATCAGCTGAAAATTTGGAAATAAATGTTGAGATTTTGGCATAGATGTCACTTAAAGATTCTGTTCTTTTTTTTTCCTGTGGTTGTGTTGCCAGCGATGCATACTAAGTGACTTGTAAAATTGCCTGTCTTGAAGCATTGTAAAAATAAAATATGGAAGAATTAAAAATTTATTTTGAGCTTATGGTTGTGAATTTGAGTGATTAAGGGTTGAGTGGTCACTTCATAAATGTTCTTCAGTGGCTTCCTCAGGGTCACTTGTGCCCTCTTCTGGTCATTCTGTGCTGGGATCATAAAAACACATGAAGATGGTCTGGAGTCAAAAGGTTGAACGACATTCGGTGGTGTAAAATGGCAAAGCAGAGCAGGCCTGAAATAGACATAGAACTCAAAGTACTGCTTAATCCTAAACCAGAATTTTCAGTTTAGTCTTAAAAAAGAAAAATGGAACATACATTATTTCTAATTAATAGTATGGCAAGTATATGCCCGTGGGGATGGTATGGAATTGATCAGGTTTTGCTCTAAATATCGAGGATGCTGACAATTTAAGCACATTCTTGGGCTTTATGCAAGATTTGCAGCGTATCTAGAAAGTCGCTAGAGCTCTGAGCGCCCACATTGCTGTGTTGTGTGGGGTCATGGATGTACCTACTGCTGCCCACCTTCTTTCCCTGCCCTCCGCCCTGCTGTGTTCTTGGGCTGAGGTTAGGTTTTTAAGTAATTTTCATTTCCTTTGCTTATCTTTCTATCCAGTCAGCAGCCAGACTGGATTTGGAGGCCAAAAGCGTAAGGGTTACACACTTTGAGTTTGGGTGGGGGAGAAAAAAAGACTCAGAATCTGCAGAAATTTGCAAGTAAGCCCCAGCTGGCCTTGCAACATTTATAATCTGTGAATTTGCAAGAGAAGCTGTCAAGCTGTGTGTGTGCTGAATTGTATATATTGAATTGGAGACCAAATACCTGCTTGCATACCAAAGTGAAAATACTTTGGTTGAAGTAATGCACTCCAAAATATGTAAATGAAAGAATGGTTAGAAGTTAAAGATATGTGTCAAAGGTACAAATTTCAGGATCTGTAATTTTCTTGGTATCTGAAAATAGGATTATTGTAATTACTTTTCCAAAGCAAACTAGAAAATAACTCTTCTGTCATACCTGACAACCTTCAGAATAACCTTGCTTTAGAAATAAGAGTAGATGAACACTGTGGAGGCTAGAATGCCATTCACAGCACGGGCAGAGTCCCTGGTTAACGGCAGTCGTGCGCGCAGGCTGGTTGACCTGGCGGGATGGAGGTTGACTGACGTCGGAGCTACGTCCAGGCCATCGCGATGGCTTCTGAGGTTTATTGCTAACCTCTTACATAGTACTTGTGTTTCACAGCAGCTCCTGGGCCTGGTGGTCGGTGAGAGAGTCCCCTGAAAGGACAGTGTTTCTCTGCACCTCCTCTTACAACTCTGGTATCGCTTAAGTAGATTCTGTAAATCTCTGCAGACTGCTCGGGATCTCAAAGACCTTCCCTTTGCTTCCTTGAAAGGATTTTGGAATCAGCTGCTATTAACAGGCACACTGGGGCATGAACACATCATCCTGCTAGACCTTTTCCAGTTCCAGGATTGGTCCCCTAAATTTGCTTTATATATATGTGTGTACGCATGTGTGTATATATGTGTATATATACACATATGTATTAATGTGTGTATGTAGAGTAACAGCATCTGAACTTAACACTTAATTTCATTTTGCTCTATATAGAATTTGTGTATTTGTCCACCCCACTATTTTAATAGGGTAAGTCTCTAGTAAATACAATAACCACTGCTATAATCTATATTTGCATTAAGTAATCCTATCAAAGACTTGATCTAGTGTGTTTTTAAATAAGAAATTATTCTTTTAGATTAAATGCAAAAATCTGGTTTTCCTCTTCCCTTCTTTTGTTTCCTTTTTTTCCCCCCTTCCACTGTGTGTATTGTATAGGCTTTTTATTTACTCTGCCAGATTGACAAGATTATAAATGAGAGCTGTGTGTGGAAGCCTCTAATTTTTCATAAGTAAATGAATTAATTTATCATAGCTGTTGTGTTTTATTGCTGTCTCCTTGCCAGACTGGCCAGATTCTTTATTTCCCCTTTTACCTTCTAAATGCTGAATCCGTGTCATTGTGTTTGACAGCTTTCTGATTCCCCTGTCAGATGCAATTTGGTGCTAATCACATTTCCTTTGCTTAGTGTCAATGATATAGGCCATGCATAATATTCCTCTATGTCCACTTATTTACTTGAAACACAGCTGAAATGTCTTGGGCATTAATCTGATAGAGCTACTACATTGAAATGCAAAAATGATGCTTAGGTAGTGAGATAATGTGGTGTGGCAGATGTGCAGTAGATAACATTGAGGCTAAACTACTGATCTTTGCTGAGCTCGGTTGCGTTTTTATTTGTTGCTTTTGCATACCTTTTCATGGAAGAAGATTGTAATCGGTACTGCTTCATTAGACTTGCTTCACTAGTAATTGAATTCCTTTTGTATGATCAACATATGAAAAAGTATTTTTTCCTCTCATCCCATTTTAAGGGCAGTTTATATATTTTAGGAAACATTTTGTGTATGTCTAAATTGAATGTAAATGCTCTTGTCTTAATTATCTGTGATGATTTAGATTCCTCCCTCTCCCTTGCAAGTTTTGCCCGCTCTGAAATCCTGCTACCTGTGTTACTGCTTGAACAGCAGCCGTGTGGGCCTGGGGGAAACTGCTTTGCAAAGGCTGGTGAAAGGTTGGCCTTTTCTCTGTAAAAGTGCACTTCTGTAGGAGATTTGGGGAGGAATGTTGTGTTGGTCTGTCTTCAAGCTGACGAATTTTGAGAAATGTATATAATATGAAAAAATCAGGTAATTTTATGCTTGTCAGCCGTGTAATCATCGAGAGAACCTTTTTCCAACACACTCTCGGCATGAGCCTTGCAGACAGTGCCTTTATTTTAGGGTGTGTGCCAATGTTAAGCGTGAGAACTTCATTAATGAATATTGGCAACTTTAGATTTCTCCTCTCTTTTTGTTGGGAACAGAATTCCCCCACTGAAATTCCAGGCTGGACTGATGCTTTGTTAAGAGCACGTGGTGTCTACTTGATGATACTCACATGTCTCTGTAGAGATGGCTGTGTGTGCTCCCAATAAAGCATTTAAGCAAGTAATTAAAGTGCAAGTAACTAAGTGTATGCGATAGGATAACGTGGCTAGAAACCCCCTTACAATAGTACTGGCCTATTTAGAAACTCCAAGAGCAAAATGTTCATGAAAACCGGCTTGCTTGAAGTGCTAAATAAAGTGTCTATTTTCAAGTGCCTTTCTGTTTCTGCAGAATCTGCTCACTTGGGCTTGAAGCAGAATGGCTGCATCATGAAGTCCTTTTCCTTTTAAAAGCATCACATTAAAATCTCCTGGGTGAGAGTGCCCTGAGCTGGTCCATCACTTCTGAGGCCTCCCGCTGACTTTGGGGCCCGTCGTGGGTAAATGACTTGACATAGCGCATCCCTTCCCTGTCTGCAAAATTGCAGTAAATACGTTGTAAAGCCCCTAAGCTATTGAGGAAAACCGCTGTCCAGGAGAGGAGATAACTGGGATTCAAACAGGGACTTGAGGAAAGCAGGCTTCGCTTCCAGGTTTGCCATGGAGATCCTATCGTTTCTTGCATGAAACGGCCTCGCTGTGCCCCGTGTGCCCGTTTGTGAAACAGGGATCATGGTTTGCTCGTAGGATGCCAAATTGTGAAAAACACAGTACAGTTTTTGTACATTTGTATTTGTGTGACTTTTATTGTCACAGTGTGTCTGACAAGAGCTGTGAAACTAGCAAGGAATTGTAAATCTGCTTAATGTGAGCAGTGAAGTTTTAGTCTTTTGGAAATTCAGGAATTATGCACTCTAGTTTACAACTAAGGAATTACAGCTACTGTACAATTTGTTCAACAGAAAATGTTTAATTTGACATCCGTTAATGATATAGAGAAATTCTTCATGCTCTTACACTGCTTGCTGTAACTAAAAATCCCTGCTAATTAGAAAAGGTTGGAATACTTTGTGATCCTTGTTTATTAGCAGAGTTTTTTCTTTTTTTTTTTTTTCTTCGCTGATATTTTTGTTTAGGATTTTTTTATAGTACTTGTTTTCTTTAAATGTTCTAGTTTATCAGCTTATCTTAGGATGAAAGACATCATGTATCTGTGTCATGACAATGGAGCTGGAACTGGATCTTTGTGGTGTTTTGAAAACACTTATCTTCTGTTTATACAACAATTCATAGTGCTACCTAATATATCTCAGTTATATTTTCATTTCCATTATAGTTTACTTTGATTTTGTAAGATGATGAAAGGGCTCTGAAAGTTCAACTCTTGGCCCCCCTGCCGAGAGTGGCTTTGCTGATACTCGCCTGGTGCTGGGACCGTGCACGACGGGATCGGGAGAAGCGCCAGACTTTTTGGAGGGGCTGTAAATAGGCACTAGGCCTCACCTCCAGGTGAGGTGGAGGAAGGATGTGTGCTGAAAATGAACCTCGCTCCCTATGGGACTCTCAGACTCAATTCATGTAATCTGGTGGAGGTTGTGATTTTTTTTTTTTTTTTTTTTTTTTTTAACTTTAACTTAACTGAGTATTGGGTGAGCCTATAATCGGGGTGGATGACTTGCACATTTTAGCATTATTCTAGTGATATTTTGGGTGATATGGGTGTTCTGAAGAGGCCTGGACTAATCCTTTTGGTAAGCGTGTAACCAAAGAGTAATCAAGGCTGGAAGCCATCCATGGTCAACCCTACAACTGCAAGGTTGGGCACATGTGGGGATTTGTGCTTACTACTTTGTGATAGTGCTGATTTGAGAATCTGGGCCTCATGTAAAAGGGAGAATGCAAATAATACTGAAAATATTTTTTTGTCACATAGGAGGATGTATTTTTCTTCTGTTCAAAGGTCCATGTTCATCTAGGAATGAATTCCATACTAGAAAGTACAAAATATTGTTTGCATGTGCAAAACAAAGTGTGACTGTTGGGCCTCCTCTCTCCTGGGTGAAATGACCGCCTGCTTTGACTTTTTCCACCAGCTGGATCCATCACCTTTATATGCAATGGGAAGACAAGAGGGAAAGGCAGGTCGTTTTGGTAGGTACCTCTGGGCAAGGAGCTGAAACGTGCAGGAGCGCCCTGCGACGGGCTCCCATCCTTGATGCGGTTGAGAGGGAAACTGGCTTCTCAGGTGCCAAGGCAACATCTTTTTTGTTTTCCTCAAAGAAAACCATGTAGACACTCGGTAAAAATGACTGGGTTTGGAGACTAGCCAAAAACACTGCAAAAAAGTGAGCAGGGAGGGACTATGAAGGTGATGTTGCAATGCCATCTCGTTGCGTATCTGGTCTGCAGCGAAAGCAGAAACAGTGTCTGTTTGGTGCTCTTGGATGCAGAAAATTTCAGAAAGGAGCAGGTGCATAATCCTGTCAGTAGTTGTTGCCTCTTTTGTTCACTTTTAATACCTCAGCTAACAGCCCCTATTTTTTAATTTTTTTGCAAAGTATGAGTTAATGTGGGAATTAATATCTGATAATGGGCACCCGAAACTCTTTGAATGTTAATAGTATTATGCGTGCTTTCTCTATCTCTCTGTATTTGCATTCTAATAGGGTTGGAATATTTTAATGACATGAAAAGAGAAAAAACTAGAGCTGGAGCGTGGGGGATGCACCTTGGATAAGAACCTGGGCTCTCGAGTGACATCACGGCCGGCGTAACAACCATGTTGGCTGAGGAAGGGAAAGTACGTTAGCAGTTAATAGCCCTCATGCCCTGAGATGCTAGTTAGCAGGGCTTACATCCTGTTTCCAAACTGAGCAGTGAACAAGAAATGTATTTAAATTAATTGGATATGAATTACATCTATTTCTACATTTATTACAAAAAAGAATCATTCATTTTCAGTGGTTGATTGCGATTAAAATGTTGATGTGCAATTAAATATCCTTACATTATATTTAACGTTTTTATGAAGAAAATGTATTATATGCATATTTATGCAATTATACTTAACATACATTTATTCAGTCTTGATTTTTACATTTAGTTCGGGAAATGCTGAGTGACAGTTCTTATTTAGTAGAATATTAATTTCTTCATGGATTGTGTCAAGCTAGTTTTGGAAATTGAAGTTCAATTAAAGCTGCGGAGAACTAAAATGAGTTTTGGTTAAGCAGAAATGGCAAACACTGGATAGCTCCTGAAAAGATTTATGAAGAGTTTTGTATTTAAAGCTGATATATAATAGAAGCAGTTTATAGATAATATATAGGAGACTAAAGAGATGATAGAAGACAGGAGACTGGAAAGAGACTTTTGAGGTTTAGGAGATCAATGTTCAGCCCTTGCATTTTTTACTCTTTTTTTTTTTTCTGCAATCGTTTAGCTTTTATGTCGACAGTAAGAAAATAAGATGAGCAAGTGACTCTGCTTTTCCGTTTGCCCGTGACTTGTTTGGTTTTGAATGAGCTGGTGGCCGAGCTGGCTGGCTGAACGGACACGAAGGGCATGTGCTGTTTGCCAAGAAGTGTCGCTGCAGGCCCCAGGGCTTCAGGAAAGTCTCGCTCCAAGGGGTTCCACTCTGCAGCACTTGGACTTTCTTTAATACTTCTGACAGAAACCCACTGCTCGTGAGCATTTCTGTGGAGGGCAGCATTTCAAATAATGCTTCAAATAGTCTGAGGACATTTATGCCCAAGGCATGTCACTGGTGGTATCATTTAAGCTATTATAATCAAAATTAAACCTACACGCGCATATATATATATATATATATATATATGTATAAGCAAGGCCTCAGATAATTAAAAAACTTATTTCAGTGAGTAATGTTGATCTATTAATTGATTTCAACTTCTTGGTTAAATGCATTCAGCATTTTTATTAACTAATGAGTTTTACCTTAATTAGAATCGCTAAGAAAGCATGCTCAGTGTTGTAGTCTGTATTTAGTCCAGCAGAGCAGTTTTCTTCCAATTTTTGTCTGAAGATCAAAAAAACACCATGAAAGCAGTTATTGTTCTGGGGAGGGGCTTCTGAGAGTCCCCGTTTTTATAGCTAAACGTTGCAAAACTTTGCCTCAAGTAACTGGCCAACAAGTACTTAGGATATTGAAATCCAGCCTTGTAAACGAGGAGTGTTGCAAAATCCAGCTAACAAAGACAATTGTCAACTCACTTAAGGATAAGCACATTCCTATTGTCGTGGTCGGAATGGCTGATATTTTGCCTGGGTGCACGAACCGCAGGTACCGCTGTGCGGTTGGGAGGGTGAGCGCGTTCGTGAGAACGGCTTCGCTCGCAAGCGCCTTTATGTCTAATACACAGCATACATAGATGCATTTGTAGCAGTTATAACCTGGGAAATAGAGTTTTCGCAGCAGTTATATTCTGAATTCTGCCTTTCAACTGGAAGACCTTGAAGGAGTGTATTTAATTTTGTTGAGAATCTTGAGTGTGCTGTCAGCATTTAATTGGTTTACTGACAAACTGAGAAATTCAGCTATGAATTCATGTTGTGGGCAGCTAATGCTAGGGTAAAAAATGCCACATGTAGATCATTCTTCTGAGGAGGATAATGAGCAAGGCAGCAGTAGGATGTCTGTTATGAACTGATTGCTGAAATGAGTAATTGTCACTGAAGGGGTTTTTTGTTATTGCTGGAGCTGTGACTATCTCTGGAAATTTTACTTTTAGTTTCATTGTTTTCAAAGTAATGGTGCATTAAGATGTCAAGTCAAAATATTTTTTTCCAGTCCTTCTGTTCTGATAGCTCACTTGAAGGTGTCTCTCTCTGGAGTTGAAGTGTTTGGAACCACCACACTTCTGAAAGCTTCTGCGTGTTTCATGATTTTGTCTCTCATTGATCTTCTAAGACAGCGTAACTTGATAGAAGGTTTTTTTCAGTTGCGATAGCCTGCTCAGTCTGGTTAGCCTTCCCAAGCAGCCCTCACACTCAGAAAACAGCCTTTAGTGCTGCCATGAGTTACCACTTGACTTCGTGGTCTTATGAGTGTGTGTTGTAACAACAACTATCTGAACAAGCCAATTATTAACTTAATCTTGAGCATTTTGGTAACATCCATGTTGCGCAGTTATTAATCTTTCTTCTTCCCTCTCCTTTTGGTTTTCCCCCTTTTTCCCCCCTTAAAGTCATGAAGAATCATGACTTTAAGGAACTTGCTGAAGAACATGCTTTCTCTAGGTCAAGGTAAGCTGCAATATGCTGCTGGAGTGTAGAGGATGATGACTGCTTGGATGGTTAGGACATCCTCCAAAGCAAGGGGACAGTATTCATTTTCTGCTGTTTCTAAGGTGTATGGGTGTGTGTGTACATGTTACTGTAGGTTTCTACTTATTGACAGAATTAATAACAAGCTAGTAGGGATTGATAGCATTAGCTTATCATTAGCGACAACCCTTTCCTCATCACAGTGACAACGGGGTTTGGAGCTTACTCTTACCTTTGTGGAGCCTGACATATAAACTGTCAGAGACAGGGCAAATGATGCAGCCTCGCGAAGCCAGGCGTCGGTGCGAGCAGGGCTCGTGGCGGTTGTAAATACGGAATGTTTTTCTGCGTAGATAGAAACACAGTGCGAGAACTGGATGACGTGTGGCAACATCCCAAGATTTATCAAGCCTGTCTATACTAATGAAAGTTGTCATGTGTGTTACGCTGTGCAGATGGCTTTATACTTGCTGATGGGTTTTACAATTAATCTTTACATTTCTCTTATTCTTACTCCCCTCATCCTTAGTTTTCTCTAAAATAGATTGTAAGCAGATGAAAAACAAACAGCAAATTTGTAACCTCTGGCTGAGTAAATATGACCAAAGGAAAAAGGTGTCTTTCACCTGTATCATTGCACCTGATATATACTGTCAAAACAGTAGGAGAGAGGGGGGGAAAAAAGAGTAGCTTGGTAGGTATTGATTTGGGTTTTGTTTATTCATTCAGCACCTTGACTCTAATGGATTTAACTGAAGTTATTGAGTTGGATTGAGTGAGACTGGTTGCATGTACAGATGGAAAGCAGGTTTGCAGAAGAGGGCCGGGTGGCGCAGATGAAAAACCCGCTGCGTAGGAGTTGGCGCTGCTGTTGCAGCTACCAAGGCTAAATGCAGTTTCGGCTTGTTAGCCGGAGCGTGGCCATCAGGGCAAGCAAAGGGGCTCTTCCCCTCTGCTTGTGAGCTTGGAATGGAATCTGGAAATGGTGTCAAAGGTTAATTTTTTTAGTTACAGATATATAGTGATCTTTAACATCATAAATTACTCCTCTGTATATGAAGAACTGTAAAAATACTTAGATGCTTCAATGATATGTTCTGATCTGTCTGAAATGTTATGTCTGTCTACGTGGTTTGTTTTAAATTTCTGATAATTTTCACTTACGAATATAAACCAAAGCTTAACAAGCTAACTTGGGGGCTCTGCTTTCATAAATTTTGTGTTTGTTGTATGCAGTTGAGAGATTAAAAAAAAAAAGGGGTGGGGGGAGAAGGAGAACAAGGAGGGGGAGAAGGAGAACAAGTAGACTATTGGTGCTGAAAGTGGATCTGGTAGAGTACTGAAGATCAGTGATTATATCTTCAAACCTTTATAGCCAAGGCAGGTCAAAACAGCATTTGGGACAAGTTGGTCAGGTCGAGAGGCAGTGAAATTCCCTGATTCCACGTTTCCCCAGCTCTGTTTGTCAGGCAGGCTCCTCCGTCCCATGGTGGCTAAGAACCTCGCTGCTTATAGCCAGGGTGCCGAGGGCTCCCTCAGCAAGTGTTTTGTTTTGTTAGCTCTTGCTTCTGTAGTGCGTGCCATAGGTGCCTTGCCTTGCCTAGGGAACTGCGCTAAACTGTACTGTTAATTTAGCATCAAAATACTGTTCTAAATTAGATAAGATATTCTAATTCCTTTTATGAAAGGAAACATTTATCAACACTTACCATAATGTAATACCTGTGATATCAGTTACCCTTTCGAAGGATAAACTGACTTATTTCATATACCATGGCACAGTAAACTTTAGCTTTTCAATGACAGATTATAGTAAGTGTATTTGATGAGCATGTTTATAATAGCTAATACATTCTATGGTATTTTACAGCACTATTTTAAGCAGGCTTACCAGAAAATAGGTGCTTGTCTGTAAAGTCCATATAGGTGAAAGTGCTTGGCTTCAAGGTAAACGGAACGGAAACAATCCTGCATTTTACCATCTTCCTTCCATTTGTTTTTTTTTTTTTTACTTATGTAGAGGAAGAATAGAAACAAAGGGCATTTCTTATCTAGCAAAACTCAGAAGCCATTTCATGTGAAAACATAATGAGTATGACAGCCTACAAATAGCACTGAACATGAATCTCCTTATACAAGAAAGGAGAAATGTCCTTTGGTATATTTGCTTCAATCAAGCCTAATAAGGCTTGTTTTATGTTTTTTATGCATCCGCCATCATAATTATAAATCCTTGACATTTTAACACGAGCATTTATATCTGCCAGGGAAGCTACCCAGAGTCAACCTTCAAGGGACGTCCGTATTGTTACTATGGATCTCCATAACAGCACTCAAGTAGGTACTAAGTGGCTTTAAAAATTACATCTCAGTCATGCTTGAAGGGCTCATCAAACTTTGCCACAAATATCAATGTTAAGTACCCAATCAGCTGCATTGTTTGAAGTACAGTCACGTGTACCACGAAGGAATAGGTTGGACAGGAAAAAGCAAATCCATATGGTGTCATCATTCAGGTAGAGTGTTTGCTCTGACACTTCAGAAAAAGGTGTCTGCTCAGCTATACTGAGGGAATAGGAAGATAGAGGTGTGTTCTGCTTTGGTCACCCATGCACAGATAGCTGTCCTTTAATGCACAATTAGTTTTACACATGTAGTAAGTAATGGGTAAGAGTATGAAACATAAATTTAGAAAAGATCTGCCAATTAAAATGAGAGATTAGAAGCAATTGATATCTTACAGATTGGGCAAACTCTTAGACTTAGTAATTTTAAATGCTCAGCTTATTGAGGAAAGTCATATCAATCTGGCCATCTAAAAAAAAAAATGTGCTTATTTAGAATGGAAAACATAACTTGGAGCATTTGACAATACCAGGGACCCTCAGTGGCCCTGTGCACTTCAGCGAACTAAAGCTGCTCCTGGCCTGGGATCCCTTCCCATGGGTCTTGGTTTCTGGCCTCTGCTCGGTCTGCCTGGCTGTGCCTGAACAACCGCTTGTGAGGCTGCGTTGCTGCCTGGGTCAGGGATCCCTCCGTGCCTGCAGTGCCCTCCTGTCCCTTTCGGCCACCAGAGTGGGCATTAGGCTGGGGCTGGCGTCGCCTTGGGTGCGTTCCTCCTCTTCCTTCTCTGTATTTGCCTTGGATAGATGGAAACATTTGAGAATGGCGCCTACCAGTGTTTGTGCTGTGTACCAAAGGGTGCTTTTCTTGGCTACTGTTAGGTCATACCAAAAGAAATAGGAATAATAAGAATCAAAAAAATGTCATGTCTTTGGAAGATACTTTGGTGTAGTTGTGACATGTAGGTAAACAAGATGGGCTAATCACCATAGCTTTCATATAATGTATTTGTAATTTGTTTTCATATGTAGGTGTGAATGAAGGCTGCCATATGGTGTGTATATTGGTACTTTTCCTTGACAGCCCTTATTTTAAGTTAAAGGAATTCTAAGGCAAACTCTATTATGCAGGAATGTTATTTCAAATGCTTACCAGTGTGTGCCAGGAGAATCCCTTGAAAGAACCCCAAAGAAAGGCTGGAGAGCTGCAGGAAAGCTGCGAAATTAACCACCACTTTTGTCTGTTTGAGGTGTCCTAATTACATTAGTTCTGTCTGTGCCGTACTATTGCCAGACTTTAATCTTTCAACCGTTTGACTGGGAGCCTTTCATAACTAATATATTAAAATCTGATTTTATGTTAATGAGTTTGGGGAGCTCTGGAAAGGTTTCCACAGTGACTTTGTGAAGTTTTTCATTCCAGAAACAGTGCTTGTTGATAATGTCTAACTGCCTTGTTCTAAGGTGTTCTTGTCCCTTTATGGGCAGAAGTTGAAGGCATAGCCTGGGTCCTTAGAAGAGTTTGTTAGGACCATGAACTCCCTAAGAAAACTGAAGAAACATCCTTGCTGCTGTGTTCCAATTCATGACATGAATGTCTGTGTGCGCTCTGCAGTGTGCTACTTGTCACCTTGTGGAAGCTGTGACACCGGCTGCAGTGCAGCTTGCCTAGCCGCTGCAGAGGTAGGCAGTGATTGCAACAGGAGAAGCTCTGCTGCTCTGAGCAGGTCTTAACTCAGTGGTGTGTCCACACAAGCTTGCTTTGAGAGGGGCTGAGGATGCAGTTTGATCAGCTCAGCTTGTGTGTTAGTAGTACTTAATGCTGGAAGAGATGGTCCCACTCCTTGCTCGTGTTGCTGCCCTGGGCCAGCCCAAGCATTTGCTTCACAGAACCCGAGGAGCTGAAACATTCAGCTGCTTTTCTGCCAGGTTTTGTTCCCTGACCAAGTCCTTATGGATTCAGCAAAATCTAGTGCTTGTGTGAAGGAGCAGAAAGAAGCAGTTGGGAAAGGGGGTGCGTGAGTGTCTCAGGGCAGCAATGAAGACCTGTCCTGGCACAAAGCCCTCTGCTAAGGGAAAGGAAAGGGCAGGGACTCTCATCTGTCCGTGTGTCTGTTGACTCTCTCCTCCAACTGCTGCTGTGGGCCTGTTTCTTTGTAGGTGCATAACAGCAGGGAGAGTTGAAATTATTCTGATTTTATTTTTGTTTTGTAACTTCATGGTATTCTGACATGAGTGTGTTCCATACAGAAGTGTATGTGCTGCAGCCTTACTCCGAGCCCTGAATTTGGGATCCAGAGGGAATAATCTGTATTTGTCCATGCACATACATGACAAGGTAATGCAGTTCTGTGCTGAACTTCAGCTTATGGCATAACGTGAGCCATCACGTATGGCCTGTCATTCTCTGTATGTCGTGATGCTCAATGAAATAGTTGCTCAGCTTTTAATTTGCCCCCTCTGGAGAGTTTTGTTGAGATGGGAGGGCTTCCTGTGAAAAGACAAGAAATGAGAAAATTTCAACATCCTTTTTATAAGTAATAATCCCTCCCGCAGGAGCACTAGCTGTCAGAAATACAGATATGCTTAAAAATTAAAGGCTCTTATCTTGATGAACATTTGCAGTCGTGAACAGGAAATATCAGTGTTGAAGCAAATGTATCTAAACAGACCTGAAATTTGTTACTGGCCTTTGTCCACAGTGAGGGAGCATAAAAAAGTGGTGAATATGGAAAAGCTGAGTAAGAGGCCGTTTCTTCCACCCAAACTGAAATGGAACATTTACTAAAAGCTGGGCATTAACTCCTTTTTGTATTTCAAAATTTCATTCTCATTGTTGAAAATTGTGCCTTTCTAATGAGGTAGTGATGCTAGCCTGTAACTGCGAACTGTTTCTCTCAGTTTTTGTCCTGACAGTAGCTGAAAGCTGAGTAATTTAGTTGCAAGGAAGCTTTCATTTTATTGTTCCCCTGTCAGTACCTTGTGCACATCTGTGGTGTCTGGGGTTGGAAAGGCTGGTGATCTCTATTCTCTAATTCAGCCTAGAAAAGCTATTAACAGTTTTTAACCTTGCTAACAGTAAAGTAGTTGCTAGAAGCATATTTTGAAAAGAGAAATAATTATTAAACTTTTATATAAAAGGGTATAGAGGGTCAGCTGGTTTTGATTTAGCAGATGAGCACTTTAGAACAAGAGTTGCGAAGTTACACGTTCTTTCAAAGACGATTCTTTGGTTTTCTTTGAAAATCTGAAACTCCACAAATTATTTACATTTAATCATGCTTAGTTAACATTTGAAATGGTTGCAATTCTAATCTGGAGGGACTTTTTTGCTGTTTTCATCCTGTGTGTTTGATAGGTATATTCCAGAACACAGTGGAAATGGTTGCTATGCTATGGGGTAAGGTGTAACTAGTTATAGAAGCACTGATTAGCCCTTGGGAAATCATAGAGCAGTTGTGGCTGAATGAATGTGCTATTTCATTCGAGGACAGGATACAGGAACACGTTATCTTACCTGAGTTTTTAGATGAAACATTCCTTTGGTTTTCAGCATCTTAGTGGCCGGTAATTTCCATAGGTGAAGCACTTTGCTGCTTTGTATTCAGTCCCTTTCATCCAAAAATATCATTTGCTTCTCTGTTGTTGCTCATCTCTCTATTTTTATTTTTTTTAATGAGAGTTTTTTTTTAATGAGAGTTAATGTGAAATGATTATGTGTGGTGTTCTGTGTGCTTGGAAATACAATCATTTAGTTTTTATGTAATGTTGCTTACTTTTACTACTCCATAGTTTCTATAACTGGAGTGTCAATAATATACTGAAAGAGCTGTACTGTTGGACACCATGCAAAATCAAATTCTGACCTTAATTATGTTGTAATAATTTTGTCACATTTATAATCAACAAAAATGCTAATAAAGTAAACTGTGCATTGTTGCTGTCTTATGTTGTGACTATGAAAGTAATGATGGGTTTTAGTAACCTAAAATAACATGGAGAAGTGCTAAGTTTTGATAACTTAATTAATTGTCTAGGTAGGTTGTTGAAGTCTAACACCTTTTAATAGAAACCACATAGAAACCTTTTAATAGAAACTACAACAAAACGTATTGCTACCGTTTCAATTATATAGAAATACAGATCTCTGCCAAATGTCATATGTTCCTTAAATAATTTATAGAAAACTGTAATGCTTAAGTACAGCAAATGTACAACACCTGAAGAGAGCAATGGGATAACCTATGTAGCTTGCAAATTGAGAGAGTAATATCTTGATGTGTTTAATAAACAAACAAAAAGCTTATCTACTGAACTGTCAATGTTTATAAATATTAGTAACAGATAAACTAGTATTGTGAAGAGTATTTTACAATATATTTGTATGGGATTTCTTACTGCATCTTGAAGATGTTTTCTCTTGTGTCAGGCAGGGTTTGCAGTCTGTTCCAATTAAAGAATTTTCCATATTGGAAATGAGAAGTCAATTACTACAATTATTTTTGAATAGCTGATTTACATAACCTTAATTGTATTCATTCCCTTTGAAAGCCTGAAGTTGATATTTATGATGTTGTGATTGATCAGTAGCATATTTCTAATGTTAGAATTGCTATAGGAAAGCCTTATTGATAACTGCAGTCTTGAGTAGCTCCCTACTGAATAAACATTTTAGAAAATAAATGGCTGTTTATTTCATTGGTGAGGAAAGACATTAAATCTTTGGGTTACCAATCTATGCGGTGCTTGAAATATTTCCTTTCTGCACACTGTAAAAAATGGGAGTTTAAATCTAGATCACGTTATTTAATTGATGGTCTGTTCTGTACCATAAAGAAATACATTTTCCTTGGTTTTTTAATCTGTCAAGATAGTGCCTAGGTGTAGATGAGGGAAGTGCAGGCTTTTGCCTTTGAGTTGCTTTGGGGAGACAGCAGTGAGCTCTGTCCTGTGCTGGACGAGGCCGCTGTGCGTGGGCTCCGCAGCCGTGGCCTTGGGCAGAGAGTGCTGGAGCGGGCCGGGCTCGGCGCTCCGAGGAGACGAGCCTGCATGCAGGTCTCAGCCTGCTGCGGCTGCTTGGTAGGCGGGTGCTGAAACCACTCATTAAAACAGTCTCCAAACCCTCTGTAACTCTTCTGTATAATTACAAAGGTGACGTACTGCGTTCTTTGCCCACTTCTGGTCAGTGTGACTTTTCTGGCACGCCACGTAGCCTGGATCAAGCTCATTTCTGACTGTCAAGGCAGCTCCTGGGCTTGTGGCCTACAGCAGGAATGCTGCTTGCCTCCCTGTGTTGTCTGGGGGGGAGCAATCCTATCTCACACGCAGCAGATCTGCTGTGGTCTGCCTTATTCCTCTGTGTGCTACACAGTACCAAATTGTCTTTTCTGTGGTAGCTATTGTTCATCAGAAATTGTGTCCACAGCAAAGTGAGATTGGGAGGAAAAACCTCTGTAGAGGTGAACCAGAGTTGTGAACCTTCTTGAGTCATGGTAGACTTCAATTCTTAAAGCTGTTGGTTTGTACAGCATCAACTTTTCCAAAAGGTCAACATCAGCAGTCAGTGACTAGCAGACAAGATAAGCTGCTGTAGTCCTCACCTGGAAGGTGAGGGGGCAGAGAGGTCTCTGCCAGGGCCTGTCTGTGCAGAGCTGCGGTGAGGGGCTGCTGCTGAACACCGTGCGAGTGTCCGGGTAGTTTCCTTGCAGTGCAGTAATGAAATACAAGGGGAGTTGTCCTTGCTACTGGAATTCATCTCTCCCATGAGCTTCGGAAAATCCTGAGCAAATTGCGTGTGTTGAAAGCGCTTTGTGTGGTGACAGAGAGGAGGCCGCTCCAGCTGAGCGGCAGCACGCGCTTCCCCCGGTGATGCAGGGCCTGCGTGCTGGTGAATAGGAACTGCTGTCCTTGCAGCAACCAGGTCATAAATGAGTGGGAGACCTCAAAATGGTGATCCTTCCTCAGAAGCACTTCAGGATTTTTCTCTTTCTATTCCTTCGTTTTTTTCCTCGTGTACTTGGTTTTTTAATCTGTCAAGATAGTGCCTAGGTGTAGATGAGGGAAGTGCAGGCTTTTGCCTTTGAGTTGCTCGGGAGACAACAGTGAGCTCTGTCCCGTGCTGGACGAGGCCGCTGTGCGTGGGCTCCGCAGCCGTGGCCTTGGCCTTGGTGATGAGTTCCTTTAAATGTTTTTTTCCATTTATGTACCCTGCTCCTCACAAGATAGGGTTTTTGACATGTGTCTTGGGGGTGTCAGAGGAGATTTGATGCATTAATAACTTCATAGAGTATATACAGGTACTTTAAAAATATTCTTGCGTACTTTAAAGTTGTATCTGCTTGCTCATTGCAGCTTCCACGTTTGGGTTGGTCAATCCATCAGTCCCAGTAGGTTAGTCGGTAGTATCAGAATTTTAAAATATAACCATAACCTCCACTCTTGCGTGAGATTTAATTGTTGTTTCATGTTCTTACGTGTGTTCAGATCTAAATGTTTTAAACAGTGTAAGATGCTACCTAATCATAACATGCTAACTCTGCAAAAAGCCTGCCTCCAGCACACGCCTGTTCTGAGTGTATACTTAAGTCATCTTGGATTCAATGTATTCAAACACAAATGCACATGCTTTGCTGAATACATACACCTTTTGTTAGTGGTTTTTGAATATGATCAGTATTTTTATTGTCATGAAGGATAAGAAAAAGCTAACTATTGTCTTTTGTTTTGGTAGCTGATTGCTGTTTATGATGAACAAGAACCTCACCATAAGACTGATGGCACCAATGGCACCAACTTGATAGACAGAAACAGCCCAGACCCTTTTGAGACGGAGGTGGCCACTCAGCTGGCTGCCTTCCAGCCAGTCGGGGGTGAGATTGAAGTGACTCCGTCTGCCCTGAAGCTTGGTATGTATGTCTTACCATTTGTTAACTTTTTGATCAACATCTGATAGTCGAACTTCTCTTCTTAAGATACGTATGGTGCAGTTCTACTTATTTATAGAATATATAGCATCCTGTATTTCAGCTCAGGTTTCAGTGAAGATGTTTTTTATGACAAAAGTTGCTCTTTTGAAGAGTTGGTGCTGGGCACTGGAAGCTGACGTGGCAAATGTGCGGCTGAGCCTTGTACCTCACTGAATGTTAAGGCCATCCGCACAGCTGGGGGGGGTCCTCCTCCTCCTTTCTCTGTCCAGGTGGGTTGCAGACCAGTCTCCTCTAATCTGAGAGCAGAACAGATAACTTTTATGCAAAGTACTTTAAAACTATGAAGTCACTGGGGAAAAAAAGGCAATTTTGGTGAGGAGCTGAGTGTAGTACTGCTGCCTGCAAGTGATTTTCCCACTTGTCTGAACTAGTCTACTGTTGGGTTGGAGAGTAGAAAGAGGGAGATACTGTAAGCAGTTTAACTCTTCCTTTGAAGCAGCTGAGCAGCAGAGTCTAGTAGCTTATCTGACTTGCAGGTGAGCAGGCAGTGATTAGGAGAGATCCCTTTGCTGTGGGAGGGTGCTGTGGGATGTGCTGCATCCCCTGTGCTGTTACAGCACGCCTACACGACCAGGGTTTGAGGACCTGGTTTCAACTTAAGACAAGCAAGCCTTGTACACTGGACATAAAGCAGTTTGAAATACTTTCTGGGATTGAGAGCAGGCTAAGATGTTGCCTGTTTACTCTTTGCAGAAGCTTTTGAGAAGAGATTGAAGGTGAATCCCCAAAATGCCTAGCTGTAAAGCAGTGCGAGGCTGACAGCGTTTAGTAAATGAATGATGTTCAGTGAGGCCTCTCTGCTTTCCCCGAGAGGTCATTGCCAAAGGTCTGCACACCCAAATTGCACGATAAAATCAGTGGTGTGGCTTGACCTGTAAAAGCTAAGAACCGTGTCCTGAATTCACCCAGTATTCGTGTTGCTGGCAGCCTCGTAACAGTGCGTGATAAAACTCGGCAGTGCGAGCAGGTGGGATAAGGATGGAGCCTCAGGTCTCTGTGTGCTGCTGTGCTATGGACTTGGTCTGAGAGAGACTTCAGGAATTGAACTTTCACCTGTCCGTTTATTTTAACTGTGTTTTGAAAGGAAGGGGCTGAATAAAAAATAAGAAATATTTATATAAGATTGTTCTTTATGTACCTCAGAAGTGTGTGTGTGTTCGCTTATTTTTTTGTGTTTCAAGTAAATAGTTTCTCTAGCGTGCTATTATATACAAGTTCAGGTTTAATATTACAGCCTCATGCAATTTAATGGAAAAGAGTTTAGTTAAATGCTTCTGCTCCTGGAATCACCCTTAAGCTACCTGACAGTACAGTTTTCCTAGCATCCACTAGGAATCCACTCTTGTAGAAGTTAAAGGAGATTAAACATAGCAGGAAAAGAGCAGCTGATGAGGAGTCTATTTTGTTTTCAATGCAGAACTAATATACATTTGAAACTAAAATTAGTGCTTGCTTCTTAAAGCTGAACACATAAATATAAGGCATTTATCTCAATGTTTCTCTTTCAGGTTGTCTTGTTTTACAAGTTAAATGAAATATTTTTCTACTTGCCAATCCTGCAGACTCAATCTGGGCTCTAAAATTTAATTCCTTTCTCTTCTGGATTTTGTATCACTGGTGATAAGAATTCATTAGTTTAAAAGGCGCTGCCTTTACCTTTGTGGGGCAAGTTCACAGACCTTAAATTATGCCCTTAATTCCACTAGAGGCAAATTGAAAAATAAATGAAAAAATAGAAAGAATTTGGTTGCATCATTATCACTGATGCATGAACCGCAGTGCTCTGGCTCCCCAGGTAATAAATAAATAAATAAAAGCTTTTATTACCTTGACAACAATGATGAGATCCAATACACCAAATAAGTCTTAGAGGTAAAAATCTAAATGTTGCAACTTTCAACAGTAGACTTGTGTTTCAGAAGCTATGATTTTTGTTTCAAAAGCTGTGATTTCTTTGGCCTTTTAGAGAATGTTTTTGCAGACTGCCTTTAGGGATTAAATGTATGGAATCCATTATTTTATTCTGGACTTCTGGAGACTGATGTATTTCTGGTGATCTACCCAGAGAATATTTAGAGCTTGATGCTTAATAAGCATGTAAAGCTAAATGTTATCGTTCTCAAACATGAGAGAATTAACATAGATTTTAGAAAAGACACTTAAGAGGTTGTCGCCAGACTTGCCTCTTAGAAAATTGTATATTTGATCCAGCTAAGCTAATCGTTTGTTATACCTGGTGTTAAAGCCTTTGCTTGGCCAGAGATGGAGAAGAGGGGGGAAATTATTCTTTGGTACATGGTTAAATCTTTGTTTTGTGATAATATGCTTTACATATTAATCAGCTTGAGTCAGAGATCATAATTTTTTCCGTTATGTAGCTGAAAGTAAAAAGGGGACTAAATCATCCATAGCTTTTTTTAGAAACCTGAAGAGGAGAATGGGACATATTCTTTATTTTCTTTCCACTCAGAGGAGGTTGTTGTTTTGTTTAATGATCAGGAGGGTGCTGAAAGCAGAGCCTGCAGACAGCTTTGGGGTTGGTCATGCCTCCAGTTCCCTTTCTCTCTTGCATCCAGCATTGAAGTATAGTGCCAAAGAGCGTCAAGACTAGCAGGAAATTGTTGATTGCATTCGGTTCCTCCTGTCAAAATATATTTTAAAAAATTTAATATTGACAATCTTGCTGTATGGTTCAGTTAAGAATGAAATAGTTATGAATCTGATGTTCAAGAAAAATACCCATTTGATAGATGTAGTGATTTGGTAAGGGAGAAGTTTCAGGCTACAAAATCCAAGTGTTGATAAAGACAGCTGGTGATGCATGTTATAAAATTTATAGGAGTACACGGGCATTTAATTTGTCCAATCAGCTGTTTGAAGCAGTAAAAAAAAAAAAAAAAAAAAAAAAGAAAAAGTCCTGATTTTATTATTTCTGTAGATGAGTAGGTACAGACACAGTTGCTGAGCCAGCAGCAGACAGAGCGCTTGTCTGGGGGGCTGCAGCTTCGAGTGACTTATGAGCAGAACTTTCCAGAGGAAATAAGGGATGTTGAAATTAAAGTATTAAAAAAGGAAAAAAAAAATGTATAGGCAACTGAATGTGTGCTTATTCTCAAAAATCTAATGCAGGTAAATTAGAAAATACTTAATCTCAAGTGTTGCCTGAGTTTTCTTTGTTGTCATTTTTACCGTATTTCCCTTACACCCACATATATGTTAATGGGTCTGTACCCACGACGTGGTGGACACGATTTACTAAGCAGTGAAATCTCGGTATCAGTGTTGTGGGGAGCTGCATGACTTTACCCCCAGGGGAAAGAAGGCCGTCTGCACAGGACTCCTCAGCCTTTCTCCTGCCTAGTTATAAAATCTTATAGGCTACACATGGCCTTTGAACTGAGGTGTCGCCTTGAAAGACTAAACGTTACCGTTTTTGTTGGAGCCAGACCATAACCTGTAGTTAGCAGCTTTCCTGGTGTTTCCATAAGGCACTGGAATTCCTCAAAGTTGGACTTTTTTTTTAATCTTTAAGTGTTTCATTTCCTCCCTGTATCAGTGTTGCATCTTCTTTGATCTGGTGTTATGTAATTGGATAACATTATTTTGAATGGGTAAAGTAAGATGTCACGTTATTTCCTTAAAATGGAGCTATAAAATTATTTAACCACTCACTTCCTTTATCCTGCACAGGAGGGGGCTTTTATTCTAACCAAATGCCCTTTGGATGATGGTGCTCTACCTAGCAACTATTATTGATAGTCTTTGAATTTCTTTATAGTACTGAAGTGCAGTATGGTTAATTTTGTGCATATTTTGCACAAGTGATGTTTAATGTAATTACTAATAATCTGGTTTCGGCAGATATATATATATGGTTTTTATCAGATTTATTAAAGTGAGCTACCAGCACAGAGTGGTAAGCCATAACTCTAACAACTAATACATCTGTAAATTGCTGTGATCTTCCTAAAATATTTTCCAAATATTTTGTTTTGGGTGTTTCCCCGCTTCAGGCTGGAGGATTTTTAACGCCCCCGTCCTCCTCTGCTTGTGAACCTGCCGCTGCGGGTTACGCTGGGCTGCTGCGTGCAGGCGCGCTCGTCCAGGGAAACGTCCCCC
Source organism: Tinamus guttatus (assembly GCF_059628265.1). Lineage (NCBI taxonomy): Eukaryota > Metazoa > Chordata > Aves > Tinamiformes > Tinamidae > Tinamus > Tinamus guttatus. The sequence continues at coordinate 3,839,768 of NW_028288731.1, forward strand.
TCGGGAGAGCGCAGCTCCGCAGGGAAGGGCTGGCCTGAGCTCACCGGCCTCGTCTGCCCAGGAGGGCACCCGCAGCCCCAGAAATGGTCTGTTTGCACACTGCAGTGGGTGCCAGAACAGCAAAGGTGAATGACAGGTTTAGCCTTTTGGTTATTCTTGATGTTGCCTTGTTTTTTCCTCTCTGCCCATGTTGGCAGAAAGGAGAGCACCAATTTAATTATTTGTGGAAGATCCATTTTATGGCCATGTCACTTTGAGCTGAGATGCCTTCCTGACTGCTTCAGAGTTTCCTTGTTTGCTCTGTTTGATAGATGCTGGTTGGGTGCACACCAGTTTAGTTGCTGCTTTTTCTTGTGTTCCTCTCCTGGCACTAAGCAGTCAAGATTTCTGCCTGGGGGAAGAAAGGCAGCACTCAGTGTTACTTGTCACTACTGAGACCTAAGGTAGGAAGAAAAGGTGAGATGTACATAGGTATTATCATGATTTTTTCTTTTTCCTGAAAGTAACGTGTGTTTATTTTTTTCTCCTTTCCCCCTTGCTTTGGGAATCGGGTAGAAGAAGATTCCGGAAGCCACTTCTGTATACAGGGTTCTGGGAAGCAGATGCAGTTCAGTCACTTTGGTTGTTGGGTGCTACAATACCTAGCTTGTTATTCACTATATTGTCTGAGCTGTGCAGTGGGATGTAGATACATCTTTGTTCGTGTTGGTTTAAGTTCAGCTTAGGCAAAAAAGAAATAATTGTTATTATAGCAGCTATTGTTACCAAGGGTACAAAATACTTTTTGTAAATTGGAAGAGTTTAATTTCCCCTTTGTCACTTTAACTTTGTCAACTTTTGCTGAACTGACGCAATACAATGGTGTTGTAAAATTTGTTTGATGTGTCAAGGCTCTGATAAAAGCAGCTCTTGGTTTAGTTTTCTTAATCTCATCCAATCAACTTGCTAGGTGAGGGGAAGATCTAGATGCAAAAGATGATTGGAATGACTGGTTGCAGTCCCTCTTAAAATAAGCTGCTGGATGACAATACGATAGTTGAGGCTCGTGCTGTGTTGACCACTCGCACTTTTGAAGGGTTCTTCAAATTTTGGACACTACAGATATTATGTCTCTTGTTATGGAGATCTGTTTACTGAAAGCAGAGGTGGCCACTGTCTAGACCTCCATATCCCACTGGCCTTAAAAAAAAAAAAAAAAAAAAAAAAATCCATTTTAATAGTCATTGGTGTTGTGGTGCTTTGATTTGTGGGAGGGGTGACTAACTTGGCTGTCATAGGACTTCCTCAAGGTGGTTTCAGTGGTCTTTGAAGATGAACTGATCTTTCTGCTTAAAGAACTTTATGTATTTACCTGTGTCCCTGGAGGTGCTCTGGCTTGCATCTCGCTTCATGGAGTTGTGTGAGATGCTTGGTCTGACAGGCCCTGTGCGCCGTGAGTCAAAGCTGTCCCTTAGTCCTCTTCAGAGCAGCTGATAGAAGCTGAGATGCTTCCAGCTTTAATTTGAAACACAAGGAAAGCAAAGTCAATTTTGTTTTCCAGGAGCCTTTGGCAGTTTCTCCCTCAATAGCTCTGACAGAACATGAAGCTTTTACCTCTGGGGTACAGAGGTCATCTTTCTGGGGGACTTTAGAGCTCAAAAGGCAGCTTCTCTGTTGTGCTACTTGAAAGCAGAAGTCTTACAGGTAGGCTTAGGGGCGCGTTGGCAGAATACATTGGTAAATCCAAGTGGGTAAATCCACTTTCAAGTGGGTGCTGATCCACTCTGCAGTGTATATACACCCAATGCATTTTAAACGGAGAGGAAAATAAATATATTCTCCTTCTTTAAATACATGGCAACAAGTATAAACTGAGATGACTTCTTTTACAAAGAAGGCATTATTTGTGTTATATACTTTTTTGAGAGTAAGCAGGAAAGACTCTTTTTGCTTGCATAAAATTGCCCTGAGCATCATGCAAGGTTTGTCGTTCATCAATACAGCGACCGAGTGGCACACAGACATGTAACAACCCCCACCCCTCTGATTCGGCCAAAATTTCCATGTTCCATGTCCGTGTTCCATGTCAGCATTAAAAGAAACGTGTCATAATAGCACGTGCTTCCTTTGGTTTCGCCCCGCGCTGGTTATTTGTTAAGCAAATGCGACCTCTCGTTGGTCCCCAGCGCCTGGGAGCGGGTCCCCGCGTGGTGCCGGCGAACCCTGCCCCGCGCCCTTTGTCACGGGCCTCTGGGCATGACCCCGCACTTGATAGATTTTTCTCCTCGGCGGCATTCAGCGTAATCTGGTTTTAGGGAATTGTGATGATCAATTAGTCTGCTAGTTTTCTTAAAACAAATGGCTGTGCTCTCCAGAGAGCTGCAGGTTTGAAGATAACTTTTCATTTCAGTCAGAGTGCAGGCCTGATGTATTTTGACCTCATGACTTCAGCTTGGTATTACTTAGTTGTCCTTGATTCATGGAAATGAAGTTTGTGCCAGCATAACTGCACTTTATCTCTATTTTGCAGACGAAACAGTGCGTTCTATAAAGGCGTGTTGGAAAACAACCTTCCATGTATTTCTGTACTCATTGGGTTGTCTACTTAGAAATCAGCCAGCCCTTCCTCCTGACCCCATGGCTTCAGTAGCAGCGCAGGTTACAAACTTGCGTGCCAAGTATGTTGCCAAAAAGTCACAGCTGTTTCTTATAGCCCTTCTGCCTTGCATTATTTCCCCAAAGAGTGTGTTCCCATCGGCCGTTCCCCTTGCCTCGATTCCCTTTTGACCTTGACTGAATGTCATTTTGGAGCAAGGAGTTAAAGGAGTTATCCACGTGAAAATACGGAGAAAAGCATTTTCCATTTCAAGTTGTTTTTTGCTGAAGTAGCTCTCAATCCGAAATGTTCATCTCCAGCCTTTTATTGCCTTGAAGGAAAGGGGATAGGGGAGAAGCACGGCTCTGAATGATGGAATAAATGCTCTTACAAAACCATCTGATGCTTTTTGACTCTTCAATGTGATTTTTTTTTTTTCCCCAAACGTTTCCCAAAGTTTTGCCTGCTTCCCTAATTTTGTAATGTTGTCACTTGTGTAAGCATTCATAGGTTGTACTGCATAGCTAATATCAAAGATTGAATCACTTATTTGGGTTTTGCTTGTTTTGTTTTTAAGTTCTCCACATTTCTTGCAATATTTGGTTGTTAATGGCTTACTAGTTGCTGTTTGCTTCTCCGGTAATACCTACAGGCATACAGGCCCACACAGCTTTATGAAAGCGATCGTTAGAAAACTGCAAATAACAGTGAAATGATTTGACTAGTTTGCCCAGTGTCATACTGCTCTTGGTCAGTGCTTTCAGTTGAATGTCCCCTTTTCAGAGGCTTAGCTGCCGGTGAATTTGGGGAACTCTCTGCTTGGAAGTGCCGCTAGAGCTTCTGGTTGTTTCTCTGAGGAGACACCTGGAGTGTCGGCCAAGCCACGCGGGGGGCCGGGCGTTTGCCCCTCCACAAGGCAGCTGGCCAAAGCTGCGCCTCTCCCCCCATGGCTTGCACAGTTTTCCCACTGGCACGCTGGCTCTCCGCTTGGATTTGGTTTGCTTCATAACCCCGTTACTTCATTAGAGTGGAGTGTGTTTATTTTAGGCATTAAGGGAAAAGTTGTTTGTGTCCAGGAGGGTTTGCGCTGAGGATGGATCCTGCGGAGTATTTTGGTGGGAGGATTAAGATGAAACCACTAAGAAGGGACAAATAGCCCTCTGATGATGCTTTTCCTTAGCTATTTTACAGAAATTGCCATCTTGCCATTTCAGGACTTTTTTATGGGAGGTTGACAGGGAGTTGTTACTCACTTTCCTCACCACATAAAAACTATGAGTACCAAACAGAACCAGAATTCAATGTATTAAAAAGAAAAATAGCCCTAAACCAGCCCTTCTTCATAAAGCATACTGTGAAATTGTGCAGTGTAATGTTAGGAGCCAAAGATATCAGTGTGTTTGAAAACAGAATTAGACAAATTCACAGGAGATGGCTCATCAGTGGCTATTAAATAATGATGATCTGGATGCAATTTGGAAGGCTTTCAACCAGTAATTATTGCAAGCTGGTGGAGTCCATGACTTTGCAATTTATGGTTTTTGCCCTTTTCTCTGAGTGTCTGCTGCTGGTGGCCCATTACACTGAAGCTAAAAGCCAGTTGGGCCCTTGGCCTGGTGGAAGCGGGCAGCTCTTCCATCCCTCCTGTTCCCTCAAACTTTGCTGAGAATTTCAAGTTTGGGTGGCTCGGTTGCTTTATCTGAGTCCGAACTTTCAAGTTTGAGACTCACACCAGCTCACAGTGACCAGAATGGATTACAGTCATAGTTGGCTGCTGTTTTTAGGAAAGATTTTAAAAAAGTCTTAATTTAGACCAGGTTTGTATACCTGTTTATATTTATTTTTTAAAAAAAGTTAAAATAGGACATATTTAAATATTATGAGAACCTATGCTAGTGTCTTAATTCGTTATAAACCTTTAAAATATTATTTTAGTGTTCTGCTGCTAGCAATCAACTACAAATAGAGTAATATTCAGGCTGCATCCTCTAGCTGGAAAAATCTTAGTTTAAAGCAGGGGGTTGTGGAGCAGCCCCTGCCCCAGCCCCTGTGAGCGCCGGTGGCTGCGGGGCCAGCGCGGCCCCTGCTGCAGGTGCCCAGAGTGTTTGCTTGGCATCAGTTTATTCAGCTCGTACAGTTCATTAACTGCTTGATTTGAAGTTGAGAAATGGGCTGGGAATTGAAATAGCAGGAATGCTTATTTTCACCTTTCAATCTGTGAATAAAAATGAGGTGCGAGCATCTGAGATCTATTAGTTTTAAAATCTTATAGGATGTATTAGCCTAAAATGATTGATTTAAATTCAGTAACTACAGATAATATGCTGCTTAATAAACTAGTCTGCTTAATAAAATGAAATCTTTTTGCTGTGTCCAGCAAGTTGTGAGACTTTAGCTAACAAGAAAACATTTTAAATGTTTTTATGCATGTCTAGAGTTTAGTTTCCATTTACATATGAATGCCATCTGAAAAAGATTGCTCTTAAAAAGAAATTTATGACTTCGCAGGAATCGTGGTAGAGAGGAGGAAGAAGCAGAATATAACAGAAATGAGATTATTGTTTTGATTTTATAACATACTTAAAACACAAAATGATTGAAGTGGCTGTAATTTGTATTCTTTGTTCTGAACTGGGAAGTGAGCATCAATCATAGGGGCATGATGCTGTTGTGATTCCTATAGATACTTCGCCTGGGTAAGCATAGCACCAAGCCTATACTGGAAAGGGCCAATCCTTTTAATTTTTCTTTATGAGAAAAAAATACATTTAAGTTCAGAGCAATAGGGAAATACTTTGTTCTGCGTTGGCTGCTATATAAAAGTGCCTGGTAGAAATTGGTTTTCATCTGTTTATAGATTTAAGTCAATTGTCTAGCTGCTACATCAGTCTGGCTGATTAAATTAATCTTGTATCCATGGGAATTTTAAAAGTGCAGTGTGCACTTTAGAAGAAATAGATAGCTGCAGATCTTAAATTGTATTTATAGGTGCTTTTATCAGCAGTTTGAGTTAGCCTTAAACATAAATCAAATAACACGAGAATTATATAGGTTTTTTAAGTTTAAAAAAAAAAAAGAAAGAAAAGAAAACCCACAGTTCTATCACAAGGTAGAATTTACAAGCTAAGATATTGACTATTGGCTACGTGTTAGCTCCACAGCAGAGCCATCACCGATGCCTTTGGTTGGTGGTAAGAAACATATCTGGGAGCAGCAGAATCGCCCCTTACAGATGGCCTAACATGCTGCAAAAGCCTTGCTGGGGATGTGCCGACCAATGTGAAATTTCTCTGATAAAAATAAGGAAATGTAGCGCATTTTAATGACCTTTCTGGTATTTTAGTATAAACTAATATCCTGTTTTTAGTGTTTGTTTTCAGTGCCTGAATGGTTTCAAGCCAGGCCTAGTTTAAAGGCTGTTCCAACTTCCCACTCAAATCGTTTCTAGCGTATGTCAGATTTTCCAGCCACTAATTATCTGTGGTGAAGTGACATTTTCAGATGAGGGTGCATATGCATATGTGTTTGCTTTAACGCCACTATGAAACTTTATTTGCTCAGAAGGAGGCCTTATATTTTAAAAAATAAGGTGGTGATGGAGAAGCATATACAGTAGAGAAAATAGTTTTCCTGTCTGTCCTGTCAAGAACGTAAACTGGAAGCAGACAGGAGAGTTATTGTCATTAGGATGGCCTTTAGCAGTTGACAGTTTGATAGATCCATGATGGACAGCTTTTTTTCCCATCATAGTCAGCATTTTTATATGTAGGAGCAGAATTTAAAATTATGACTTTAACGGTGTACATGATTTATTATAAATCTTTCCACCCACTTATTGTATTCAGTCCAAATGCATCTTTTGTTCTGCTCTGAAATAGGTCTTTCCTCTTACCTGGAGAAAAACAACCTGCAGTATATTAGGGAGTTGCCACTGATGCAGTTAAACACATGTATTTGTATGGTCTATGTTTCTTGATTTGGCAGCTTACCCTAAAGCGCTCACCTGAGAGCGCTTGCCCCAAAACAACAGTAAAACCCATTCTAAATGAGTGCTTTAGACTGTGTTATATATGGCACAGGCCACAGAAAGAGCTGACGGGTAATAAACTCTGCTTGTCTTGAGCAGTCTCCCGAGTTTGGCCCTGTAGCACCGGGCTGCATCCTAAATCCCAAAGAATAAACCGTTTTCAGCCCCGAGGTGACCTGTGCTTCGCTAAGCGCAGAGATTTAAAAGCCAAAGAGCAAAGAGAACAAGGCAGGGAAGAGCAGCCGATCCCCTGCACTCCCCAAAGGCCGAGCTTGCCCAAGGACACGAGTGCTGCGCAGTGAGACGGGATGCCCTCCTCATCGGGGTGAGCGTTAGTGTCAGCCTGTGTCTTTGGGGCTAAATATTTAGAAAGCAAATTGAGAAAACTGGATAGCATTCTGCATGGAGAGGCTACCTTTACCGTCGTGTTGATAGGAGTTTTCAGCTTTAAATTGTACACAAATGGCAGAACTTCTCTTCTGTTTTTTTCCTAATGTAACCAATTTAAGTCTAAGTGTGGTTTCTACCATATGCTTGTTTCAACCATATTTGCAGTTTAAAAAAAAAATATTTCCAAAACATAAGAGTAAAGGGAAAAATATACTGTTACCCATGAATCTGTAACATGTGTTTGAGGGTGATGCTAGCACAGGGAAGGGCAGTTGATCTAGGTGGCCTGAGACTAGGTGATACGCAGAGGGCTTTGAGCAAGGGAAGCTGCAGGGCCTTCTCTTAGCAGCGCTGTCCAGGGCCGCGTGTCACGAGTAAGGCCACAGCACCCGTGTGGGCTCTAGAGGCCTGGTGGAAGCCACACTGATACCATAGGAGGAGATGCCCTGGGCAAGGTTTCAAGGAGGAGGAAATCCCTCCTGACCATGGTGAGGAAGGCCTGGCAGTTGTCAGCACGTAATAAATAGTGTCAGAGTTGGGTTTCCATTATGTTATGGACTGAGGTCTAAGGGAGATAGTGATGAGCAAATTAGAGGGCTGTACATATGTTGGACATGGATTGTGTCTTAGTGTATGTTGTCAGGGTGGTTATATCAGCATAGGCACTTTTCTGAAGTTATTAAAAGTAGTTTTCTCAATTTCTTCCAGATTTTCCCAATTCTTCCCATTTTTTTCCAAAATATCTTTTCGAAAGATGTTTGTTTCTTCCCCTCTGGAGTTGGAGATGTTGATGTTCCCGATCTCCTGTGATCTCTGCTGATCTGAAGCCAGCTTCCAACTGAGATGCTGGCAATAGAGCTGCCATACTGTTTTAGCCAAAGGGAGCCTTCAGATGAGTTACATGAACTACTGCAAGGTTATTTCTGCTTTTGTTCCATTCTTTATACGGGCATCTTCCCACACTATGGGAAGAGGTGTCACATCAAGCTGCTGTTTGCTTTCTCATGTTACTTTTCTAATTATTGGTGTCTTGGCTTCACAGTCATGAAGGAAGGGTGTGACAATACTGAGCTATTTTACTTCCATATTTTTAATTGCATGCACTCTTTAAGCATAAATAAGTCTGCGAGGGGGTGGCTTTGATTAGTCACAGCAGGCAGCTCAGGAAGGGGAGAATCTAAGTGGAGAACTTTGGGAGAAGGAATGAGTTTGGTTTAAGTTCTTCTCTTTGTGTCCTTGTCTTATATATTTGACAGTGGAGGAATTTTTTTTTTTAATCCTCTTTGAATCACCTCTTTTTTTCACCACAAGAAAAGGAGGGCAGATGCCAGGAAAGGGGCTGGGATAATGACTTTGAGACTGTAAACCAACAGTGTGCTTGATTTTTGAGCTTGGAATACGACTCTGAGCTGTGAAATTTAGAAATGAAAATATCAATGCGCCTAGTTTTCCAGTTGTTCAGTGAGAACATTTTTGTGGTGGTCCTATTCATCTGGAAAAGGAAACAGATTGGAGGATGCTGCCTGGCTTGTAAAGAAGTATCTCGAGGTCTGTTTTCAAGTTGCTATGCTAAAGAGCACCTAGAAATAAGGAATAGATGATCAGCAATTCCCTGGTCATGAAGGGAAAAATGACTTTAAAGAACGTGTGTTATCTTAGCAATCATGGAGAGGCTTAAAATCCAACACTTTCTTTTTAGCCTTTATACACAAATACACCATGTTTGTTTGTTTAACTAACTGGGGTCTGCTGCCTGAGAGCACTAATAAACTACAGCTGCACTTGATTTGTTTAAACGGCAAAGCTGAGGTATGGGTTTCAGGATTTTTTTATTATTAATACAATTTGGAATCTGTTGCTGTGTGAATGTTTGTGTTCTCCTATTTTTAAAAATCAAAGTACTTTACCACATTGTGGTTTTAGAGTTCATAACGTTTATTTTTGAATCTGTATTTACTCTTTCCTTATGTGAGTGCTGCTTTGTGGCATGGGTAAAAGAGGGAATAATAATGCTCATAATGCTCAGTGTTACCACTCATATATACTTATCTTTGTATAATATGATATTGAAGTTGTAAATGATGTTGGGTGTTTAAAACAGAAAGGATAAAGATGAGACACAAGCAGGGAAATAAGACACAGTTTCTGCTAAGATATGGGACAAGTGCTGTGTTAAAGGACAGGCTTAGCACAGTCAGACAACCTTAGCTGTGTGGCATTTTTGTCTTTATGGGTTGGTTTGTTTTAACTGAGTCAATAGTAAGGGAAAAGATTTGTGAGGGGCACTCGAACTTCCCTTTGGGGATAATAATAACATTGCAAGCCATGTGCCTCAGCTGGACCCAGGAGAGATCTGTGGTACAGGATACTGTTCATGCTCAGGGAAGCTGCTTGTGTTTTGAGACTGCTTAGGTGAAAAAGTATGCAGAAAATGTCATTTTGCTTACTGGAGTCAGAGAATGAATTGCATACTTAATACCAAATGCATACTTAATACCAAATGCATTGAAAACCATATTCATAATATTGGTTAAAGATGGGAAAACAAGTAGTGATTTTGCCCTGTAGTATGTTGTAGCAAAAAAATCTTAAAGCTTGGCCCCCCAAATTTGGCAACATGGAATCAGGATGGCATTGAAATGGGTATTTCTGTGCCCTGCAGTCTTGACCAAGAGAGAAATGTGTTGTCTCAGTGACTAGATTCAACATGGAGTTAAGGAGGAGGAAAATCAAAACCTTCTCTATTACGTGGCCATTGATTACTGTGAAAGGATAAGGTGAGTCTTGAGATGTAGCTCTCATGAAACCTGAATTGGACCATAGCCTTCTTATCAAATGTGCTTACAGGAAAGAAACTTTGCCTTCAGCACCATGTGAAGAAGGGGAAGATCCAAGTGGTACGAGCTTGGTTGCCTTTTGGCCTACTGCTGCTTTTGGAAATCACAGAAACTGGAAATTCTTGTGTTCAATCCGTTCCTTCAGAAAGACCTTGTGAAAACAAGACCAGCTCCTGGTATTAAGATGAGAGTCCCTAAGGCCCAGAAAGCCACCTTCACCTTTAGATTTTTGTTTGTGTGTATTCCATCAATATGAAGGCAAAAGACAAGACTTAAATTTGTGTCCACCTTATTGATTTCCTGCATAAGCAGCGATCAAAAGGATTACTTATATATTGGGGGGGCGGGGAGGGAAATCCTCACCATGAGGAAGGATAATAGCATTAGTTTTTCTAGTTGCTGCTACTTATCAGCTTTTTGTGTTTGTTCCAGCTGTAATTATACCAAACTCAACAAAACTTGCCCGGGGCTAAATTTGGTACAGTTGCTCGGGGATTGGGTTAGCACCTCTGTTAACAAAGCAACTGTGTTGCAAGTACAAACTTCTATAATAGATCTAGTAATTAGGGCTGCCATCAATCCCAACCACTATAATTAATAGTAGAACTGTCAGTTAAGAGCTTGTTCTCACTCACTTGCAACTTGTGGAAAAAATTATTCTCTTAAACTGATATTCTCTACATTTGTTCTTAGTGCTGGGATAAATTATTTTGGGAAGACTTAAAGAAAAGTCACGTCTGCTAATTTCCTTTTGGATAACATGAAAAATACTTAGTAGAGTTAGTAGAATTGTGTTTCTTCTCCCCCACCTGGAGGCTTTTTAGCAAGTATTTTGAAGAACCAGGGTGTTCTGCCAAGGGTGGAGGGGTGAAAATTGGGTAGTGAGATCCCAGGTTGCTGGGCTAATGCAGAGGTTGTGGTGGAGACTGTCCTCAGCGTGGAAGGCAGGGCTTGGGACAGAGGAGGTGCTCGTGTGGTTACATAGCTGCCAGCAGCTGTGGTGTGCCGTGGTTCTGTGTGCACTGTTCTTCTGTAGTTCCAGTGTTTGGTTTCCCTGTCAGCTGGACAGCACGACAGTCACAGATCCCCACAGCTACTTGTTTGCTTTGAAAGAATGTGTCTCCTTTCCTGTTTTGTCAGCAGTTTTGACTGGACTGATTTAGCAGGGGTGAAGGTCTGTATAACCAAGGCCAAAGCCTTCTTATGTCCGTACTCAGTAAACACGGGCTGGCTCAGCGCCATGAGGTGCATTGAGGGAGCTGCTCGCTGCTGCCTCGAGGAGCTGGTGCAGGGCCTGCTCGTGCGCCTTGGCCGGAGGCCGGGGCCGGCCGTGTGCCCCTGCAGCTCCCTTGACGCTCTGCGCTCTCTTGCCTCGTAGGCACGCCGCTGCTGGTGCGGAGGAGCAGCGACCCAGCCCTGCGCCCGCCCGCCGACTGCCGCCCCGGCGCCTCCCATCCCGGCGACCACGCTCTCAAGCATGCCGTGGCAGTAGGTGTTGTGTAACGAGGGCGAAAAATGTGTCTGTCTGTGGGTGTAGAGCTGTCTTATAAACGAACCATGTTTGGGCCTAACACAGAGTGCATGGTGCTCAGCCAGATGGACATTTTAGATGATGAAGTCAAGTGAATCTCTCCTCTTAACAAGAGATTTAAATAATGCTCCATGGTGGAAGAAGGCACTGGAATATGAACTGTTTATAGGTTCATTTCTGTACTGGACAGTTTATCATTACTCAAGGGCAAAATACACTTCCTTTTAATATGTTTTGCCATCTTGAGGTCTTTTTTTTCCTTCTCTTGCCTTCTGATGGCTTTTCTCTCTGTTCGGCAGCCTGAGGTTCCTATTTCACAATGCATCTGATTACAAGGATGAATTTGTACTTGACATTGTCATTGCTAAATATCAGAGGGAATGACAGAATCAGTGAGGAGACAGTCATGCTTTATCAAACACTATTGCAGACTGCCTTCAAGCTTGTGAAAGTGATGATGCCTTGGTGACACTTGGGCCACATATTTTGCTTGGCTGTTTTAGGGCCTGAACCCTCTTGTGAAGGGAGGATGTTTTTGCACTACTCAAAGATTAAACTCTGCAGAATCTCTGAATGCAACATAGAAACTTTTTTTGATGAGTTGAAATCACTCTGAGAAGTGAAATTGCATAGTAGAAATCTTGTTCAACAGTATAGCTTTTGCCTTGTTTTGAGTGAAAATTTACTCTGTTTAGAGCAATTTGCCAAGTCAGTATAGTCGTCATGCAAAACTTAATCTGCCATCGAGACAGACAGGTGGTGAGCCTGGTACTTCATAGCCATGGAACAAGAAACGGAGAAATTGGTGAAATCGCTGTGTTTGTTTTCAGAATTTGTTTTGCATGTTTTATTTGTGACCGCCAGGGAAAGAAAGGAAGTTTTATTTTCAAAGTAGTATCAGCAACAAGTGCATCATATGCCATTAGGTGGGGACTATGGTTATGCCTTGTAGAGCACGGGCTTGCAGTTCTTCACTGGTGGGCACTGGGGCACAAGAATCCTCCAGGCTTAAAGGAATTCTCACCTAAATTGGAGAGCGTTCCTTCTGCAGCCCTAGGTGTAACAGGCACTTAGCCAGAGTGAAGAAGTCGTCAGTTTTTTTTTTTTTTTTTTTTAAACACTGTATGAATAAGTTTAAAAAAAATCCCAGAAGGTGGTACATGTGTGTGTATGCTTTTTCCTTTTTTTTTCTTTTTCTTTTTGTCATAAGAAAAATCTGTTATAGCAAACTACTTACACCACCTCTTATTTTTGCAACAGTAACATTTCTAAAACTCTCATCGTCAATCCTACTGAAATATGCTTTGGCATAATGTATTGAGAAGTATAAGAAGCATAAATAACATAAATTGGGTACAGATTGTTTTAAAACACAGGAAAGAATTGATATCTGACAAAAATATGTGGCATAAACAAGCGAATGCGACATTTCGAGTATAGCTCTGCTCTTTCAGGTATGCTTTAAAGCAGTATTTTGAGAAAATGAATTTGTTCTTTATTTTTTTTGCTGGCGATCCAGATTTGTTGTATTTCCTCTTCCACAAAGCACTTTTTTTTCCCCTGATTGCTTCATTTAATCCATATGCAGGTTGGAAAACTCAGAGCCACCGGCAGTTTACACTGTTTGCAGTGCAGCATGTAATCAAATGTTAATACTTTGTATTTATGCCATAGCTATCAGTTTATAATTAAAACTAACTTTCATAATGAGTTTGGACATTTTGGACATTTGGCACATGTAGAATTGGCAGTTCAGTTCTATGTAGAAACTTTAGTTGTACTGTATGCTGTTTTAATATGATCTTGTGCTGCTTCACCAGTGCTTGTAGTTGGCCTAATGGGACCTGTGACCGTCAAGGAGTCTGTGAGGACAAGACTAGCTTGTCCCTGGGAGAGTGTGGGACAGACGTGCAGGAGGGCAGTGCACACAATGAAATACGAAACATGCAGCGGAATGAGAAAAGGAAATTCCTAGCAAGTTCATGGGAGGAACCCTTTGAGCAGTGACGGTATTTATAGACTCTAAGCAGGGCATATATTCTCTTTTTGGATGGTGAATATTCATTCTAAGGAAGGCTGTTCCATGCCATACCGTGCTTACCAGAAGGACATCTGTTCTGAGTGAACAGGTAGTTGAAGAAGAATTGGAGCCATTCTTCTAGATGTTCTCTGACACTTATCCTGTCATAGTGAGAGTTTTAGCCCCAATTAAGAAAATATTTCTAGAGCTGTCAGAAGCTGATGGTGAAGTCCAGCATCTGTTCTCTCAGACTGAAAGTCAGTTAACAGATGGTGCAGAATCTGAATTTCCTCTCTCATCCAGGCTTCCCCTCCCTTATGATAGCTGCCACCGAAAAATCTAGACACTGTGATCAGACAAAAATAGGGATAACAAACACTGAACGTGCTGTAGAGCAAAAGGTATTTCTTGGGGATATTGCCAGTTTATTGGAGTCAGCTGTTAGGCTTTTCTGACCAGTTATAATCATAGAGTCCTGGACTGGGTGTTCAGGAAATGTAAACATTCATCCCTTTGACTTGAGCGAGTTCTTCCAGGGGGACACAACACACTTCCCAAAATGCCGGGGCCAAGGCTGTGTTAGGACAGTAGCCAAGTAGGCCCAGCTGTGTCTTGGCTCTGACTGGCCTGCATTCAATGTGTGTGTGTGGGGGGGTTACCAAGAGACAAGAAATCATCCACTCTTTCCACGGAGTGCTGCCATGCTGTTTAATTTGGGTAGAAGCCTAGTAGAAGCCTTTCAGAGGAGGTATTTTGTTGCTACTTCACATTTCCTGAGTGTTTTTCCTCTGCTTGCCAGGAGAAGATGCAGTTTCAGGTTCTCCCCATGAGCTGGAAAACAGCTAAGCAGATCCCTCTTCCCAAGCCCCAGTCAGATAAGGATGAGAAGCAGCAAGGCTGAATCGGGAGAGCTCTTCCTTGCTTGTTTGGAGCTTTCTGAGGAGCAAATCCTACTTTGCTGCTCTTAGTCTGGTTCATCTAAGCAGTTAACTATCAATGTATAGCACAAGCGTTTGAGCTCTTCTCTCTGGAGCTATTACCTCTTAGACTCACAGACAGACTTTCCTACTGTCTTTAGACTTCATCCATCCCAACTGTGGGTTCCTGAGAATGAGACTGAGACTAAGGAAGATTCTGGTGCCATTTAAGTTGATGGGAGTTTTGTATTGGTTCTGGTAGGCCTGAGGTTTCACCTCCTGTTGTTAACCTGATCTGTTATGGGGCTGCTACCTCCTGTATGAGCTCCTTTTCTTTGAGTAGCATGTTTCCTGAGTAAATACTTTGTTAAGTTAAAGTTAATTAATAGGAATGACTAATTAAAGTCTGTAGTTAAAGATACAGTGAGATATTGGATCAATTGAAGAGTTGTTCCTGTGGCTCAATTTAGTCTCAAGTTTTAGATAAACTTTGCTGAATCTTGACTATACTTTTAGTGGACATATTATAAGAAATTTTGATTAAGTTTTATGTATAATCAGAGCAATTTGTTTCAAGACCTTGGTAAAAAGGATTGAAACCTCCCCTGCTTCTTCTGGGCGTTGACTGTGTGTGTAATATATTAGCCTTTCTTGAGTATATGAAAGGATGCAGCTCTATTGTTTGTCCTTTTACATACTGGTTTGTACATATATATGTGTACACACACACACATATTTAAACAGTTGTTAATGTTGTGCTCAGAGCTTGTTTCTGGCATAAGGACCATCAATACTACTTGCCAAGTGCTTGGGTATTTTATTACAAGGAAAAAAAGGCAAAGATATTGCTTCGTATAATCATGTTATTTGAAAGCACTGCAGGGCACAGAACTTCCCTGACACAGTGATTGAGCTGTAGAGCTGTAACTGCAGTTCAGGCTTGCTTCTAATAGGACTACAGCTGGGAGACCGCACTGCAACGAGTGAGGGTGTTGTGTGTCTCTCCTTAAAATATAAAACTTTTGTCACCCTGGCTAGGCCAGCTAGTTGTAGTTTCAGGTTCTTCATGTGTGTTAGGGTTCCTGTGAGCCCTTCTCCAGCGGCAGTGCCCTCCAGCAGCCGCAGCTGTGAGAAGGGAAGTAAGAACACAGGAAATCCAGTAACCTGAGGTGAGGCGGCCCAGCCATCAAGAGCCCTTCCTGCTTGTGTTTCTTTTATCCTCTGCAGAAAAGAGCAAAAGTGCCCACCTTGGGGTGGGTAATACAGAACTACGGGAAGGATCAAGATGGGAAAAATCTCCTTGCAACTGCTTGTGCTTCCTTGCACCCCATACGTGTTAGTAGTGTTGAGCTGTTTCTCTGGGCTACAAGAGATGAGCAGGGGGTGTAGCTTGCGTATTTTCATGTGAGCAGGCAAAGTAAACTTTTTCTAATTCCCTTTAATAAGAGCTAATGATGAATGTTCCATGATACCGTATATAAATTGTCACAAAAAGTGATAATTGGTAAAACGAAGTTACTAGCTGTTAATGGGTTGCTTTGTATAGCCTGACTCCAATGAGAGCAATGTGGAGTTTTTACTGAGTACTCGTGATGGGAAGGATGTATGATGGAAAAATCCAAGTTTTCCATCATTCCGGAACTTACCAGGTTAGTAGGAAGCTGGGTCTCTTTGCAATTTAAAATACATCATGGGCTTTTGCTGTCATTTCCAAGATGCCTGGTTGTTTGGAAACCTCCACCTCTGTCCTCTACCATGCACAGTCCAGTAGAGGGGATTGTGGATGATTGAAGCTGCCTGTGAACTGAAACTCTTTCTTTTTTCCCATATGACCTATCTCAGAGAACGTGAAAAAAATTATAGGGTGGAAATAAGAACTGCTGACAAAAAAGGAAAAGATGATGATTCTTTCAGCTCTTGACACATACTCATCTGTAGCTCCATCCTTGGGGTCCTGCAAAACACTGTTATTCCATCTGGAGCAGCTTTTTAGCAGGCATCTTACAGGCTTATTGCTCTGGAATTGGAATGAAACATTAAGAAGTTGCTTGCATGTCTGTCAGTGAAATTAAAAGTGGAAGGTGATAGTCAACGTGGCTCATGCATATCATTTACTGTCAAGCTCTAGAAACATTTAGCTTAAATAAAATGGGTTCTGAGTCAATGTCCTACTGACATACATATCATGAAAATTTATAAACAACACTTTCCAGAAACAGAGCAACCCCGTAGTCTGCGGTGTGAATAATGGGAACCCAAACCAAAGTATTGCTGTGGCATTAGGGAAAAACTGTTTTAGGGATCTCTAATACATCATTCTTCAGTGCACTGTGGTATGAGGCTCCCTCATTCTGATTAATATCTCTGCTTCTGAAAGTGAGATCAGTGGCTTTGTGGTTTAGTTTTTTGTGTGTTTTTTTTTTCTTTTTTCTTTTTTCTTTTTTTTTTAAAAAAAAAAGATTGGTAGTTATTTGTGCTCAAAGAAGTTGTGATTGAGTGGTCTCTGAGATATTAAATTACCCATTCAACTGGAGAGACCTTATCCAGAGACTTTTTCTTCTCCTGTGTAGCTGGTGTCTCAGCTAATGTGGATTTGCATTTTTTGCAGTTATTTTAATATAGTGCTCTTTGAAACCTGCAAATTCACCTTTTTTTAAGGTCAGCAAGTCCCCATTTGCTTTGTGCCTATAAAGCAATGGCACCTGGAGTGAAGGGAGCAGTGTTTTCCTGCTCCTGTGTGCTGTGCACTCCTGGGGTCACACATGTTTGACGTGCTGGGATTCGAAGAAATAAGCTGAGACCCCTGGGAACACACACTGGAATGATGAGGGTGATTTAGCAAGACTCACGTCAGACACCTCAGCTTTGATTTTTGTCAGTGATTGCAATATCATGTAAAAGAACAAAAAAAAACTTTGGCCCCCAAGAGAAATCTTGCAAGAACAGCTGCTCTTGTAAGATTCTCTAATGTTTTTTTCTTGAAAATCAAGCAGCTTAGTGGCTTGTGCTAAGTTTTATCTAGAATTTGCCTGTGTTAAATCTAGCTTTGAATTAAAGCACATGAATTTAGAGAGGAATCGGGAGATTCAAATAAAACAGGTTTCCTGCTTGCATTAGTCCCGATGTGCCCTCATCATACTGCAGCTCCTGCTGTGCCTGGAGAAGGGCTTGTCAGGAAATCTTCCCGAGTTTGGGGCATTACTGTCCCTGTTGGCATCTGCACTGCTGTTTACTTAACTGCTTGCTAAATTAGGGTAACACGAACTTGAACCTGAAATGAGAAAGCAGCTAGGCTCTTTGTCATGTACTTGCTCCACTGAACTGAATAATGGTGTATCTGAGGTGATTATACACTTAACACCTGTGGAGATAAATTGGTATCTTTTTTCCTTTCTTCTGCCTTTTTTTTTTTTTTTTGAATTACCAGGTCCAATTAGTTTCACAGCGTACCTGTCACCTTTATAGAAAGAAAAGGAAAGTCCTCCTTTCCAGCTGTCTTTATCTCAGCCTCAGAAATGTGGCAAATGTTCTTCAGATTTAAAGTTCAGCTCTGTTTCCTTCCTTTCCCCCAGAAAATCCACAGACCTCCCTCCGTTCCAAAATACTCTGAGCAAGCCCTTCAAACGCAATAGGGATCACACTCAAGATTGCTGTTTTGGGCTGAAGTGGATTCTGCAAGTAGCACTGCAAGGGCCAGTTTTTCCTGCTTGACATTTTTTCCTAAAAGCCCAAATGAATTTCACTTCTGATGCAGGAGAGGCATATTCCAAGGGAGGTTTTATACGACATTTCTCCAAGAATTTGCCGACATGTAAAAGAAAAGTCCAGGGAACACGAAAAGAAAATGATGAATAGATTTTAAGTCACAACAATGAAAAGGCTCTGTGTATGAGAAGGAATAAAGATATTCCCTTTATTTGGTTTCAGAAGGCATACCCAAGTTATTTCATCCGAAAGTAAATAATCTAAATCTGTGATACTGCAATTGTTAGTAACAGATCTGTTGCTTCTAAGAAATTTTTGTAGTGATTTTCTTGTTAGCCAAAGAATTAGTGTCTTAATGTGCTTTTTGTTTTATTTTGTTTCATCTGAAAGAGCATGTAAACATTTTCCTTAGCTCTGTGCGGTGCAGCAAACATAGCTGCACAGACATTGGACATTTATGTTTGATTTTGCAAAAATGTGCTTAATGGCAAAAATTCTGCTGCACAAAAGACAGGTATGGTGCTTGGTGGCTACTGTGCACCACGTCAAAAACAGGTCTGCGTTTCCTTCCTTCCTAGAACCTGCCTTCCTGGATGCTCTCAGGCTTCCACTTGAGAGATTGAATTCAAAACTATTATGTTTCTGGGAAGAATATTCTAAGAAATGTGTTCTGAAAATGTTGGTTGAGGTGGTGTGCTCTCTCCAAAGAATGTTGTTTAGTGGTAAGAACAGTTAATGTTGGAAAGTCTTGCCCTGTGAAAAAGAATGTGAAATACGACGCTAAGCTTAGTACAAGTTCTCCTTCAGTTCCTACCAGGAAGGGTCAGAGAATTGGAATGGACTAAAAAAATGTGATTGAGTGGTAAAATTTAGAAAATATTTTATAAACTTTGGGCTAAGAGAAGCAGGTTTCACTTCAGTCTACTCCATTCTGTCTGTCTTTGATTCTTTGTTTTTTAAGATTGGAGATAATCATGTCTTGCAGAGCAGGGGAATTTTCTGGATTGCTATTGACAGATATAACCAAGCCTTGCTAGGGAGGATACCTCGTCATGCTAAAACAGCCAGTCTACACCTGTGCAGCTAGGATGGGATATATGCTTTTCTCTTATTTTGTTGCTGTGTTCTCAGCACACAACACATTTTTGAATTGGGGATTACCATATTAATTGTGAAAAGGAAGCCACCCTGGGTTTGCAAACACTGTGGACTATCTGGCTGTTGAATGTGCAGCAGGGCTGCTGTGCCTTTTTCCTGTTCAGCATCTCCTTTGTGTGTGCCTGTCACTTGCAAATGGCTGCTGTGAGATGTTGATGACACTATTCTGTTCATGTCATCAATCCTACAAACATGGGTATTAACCGGGAGAGAAAGTTCATCAGAACCAGGTGCGTGCTCCTATAAATATTTTTTCTGAAGTATGGCATTATGCCAACAGATTATGTTCCTTTGGAAAAATGAATTTGTTGTCTATTATATGCATTCAGAATTACACAGAAAATGTATAAACCGTCAAATTCTTCATGTTCATTCCATGTTAATTTCATTATTTATATATAGTATCCGATGGCATTTACATTTTTGCACAGGTTTAATGCACAGGTTCTAGGCTTACAGTAATTTACTGTTTTTGTTTAAATGATTTGGTGGCTATAATAATTCGTATTCACAAATCATGATTATGATGACCATAGAAATTCCTCAGTCTCTTTTGCCTCATTGTACCCCGAAACCAGGGAACAGAAAGCTCCTACTGGGGAAGACAAACTGTGTCAGGGGTGTTGGGCCTCTAGTCTAGTATGTTTATCCTACTGTGGCTGGTGCCTCTGGGTTCGTTCTAGTGCGCGCGCGAACATCGTCGTTTCTCTCAAGGCTGTTGTGCCTCCCAGTGTAAAACAGATTGATGCTGGCACATTTTTTCTATTTTAATTTTCCAGAGTTGTCACACTGAAACTATTCTTCATATTGGAGATGCTTTGAAGTGAAAAGATAAACAAAGAGCTGAAACAAAATTAAAAAGGAACCCGAACACCATTTCATCTTGTGTCCCTTTCTCAAAAATATCAGCCGAGTGGCTGGAGTACCCTTGTGCCACCGTAGTGAGTCTGCAAACAGTGTCTGATCGATCCAAATTGAGTTAGTGTATACGCAGTAAGCAGAAACAGGTGAAAATTAGTTTATCTGTGCCCAACTCTTTCTGTTTGCTTTGAGCAGTGAGACACAAACTCATTTTTAGACCTGATTAGTTCTGTTTATTTTCAGGGAGGGGCAGGGGCAGGACATATGTTATATCTACCATAGCTGTTAAACCAAGAAGTGATATAAAGGCACTGGCTCTGTTATGACATTTGCAGATCAAGGTGGAGAGCCCAGCTATAAATATACCAGAGGTGAATACATGAGGAAGAAAACAGCAGCTATCCTTGCTGTCCCTTTAGCGTTCTGTCTCTATGGGGGGGGGGGAACAAAACTATTTTTTTCTGCCTTTTTCTCTGTTGTTTCTACCTATGTCTACCAACAATTGCATAAATCCTCCTTTTATACTTTTCTTTTCCTGTTTCTTACACTTGTGTTAATTTTTATAATTTGTAGGCTCCCAAACCCCCTTCCACTCAAGATACCGACCAGGCTACTTGAACTGAAGGCTACTTACTGGTAACCTAGATCTTCAGGTATTTTTTATTTACTTTGCAAGTAGTCAAGCATCATTGAGGGGCCTGCTGGCCACAGCTTGAAGCCATTGTCTGCAGCAGCAGGAAGGACGAAGTACCAGTGGTTAATAATATTACAGTTCTTGGGTGCATAGTTTCCATTAATGTTTGATTTAAGGAGGAATCACAAATCCATGTCCCTAGAGCATCTTTGTGACCATGTAACATGTAACAACTTTTTTTAACAGGTTTGAAAACATTTCATAGATGTGCATACACCTGTTCACCAGTGAGAAGCTGGAGTTGCACACAAGAAGCACCATTTCCCCAAAGGGGCCCACTGCCATGCCTTGCCTGTGCATGAGTGCCAGGCATTCTCCTTTCCCAGCAGAGAAGTAATTGCTATTTTCCTTTTTTTCTTTACCACGAAGTATCAACAGTGCCTCAGAAGATAACCAAAGACCCCAGTCTCAGCTGTGAACTTTGAGTTACACTGTTAATCCGACTTGAAACCACTTGTTCTAGAAGTGAGAATTTATTTTCTGGAGAGTACGTTACCTGCTTCCAGAACAGTGTTGTAGGGCTCCAAAAGCAACAAGCCAAGCGCAGGATGGGAAATATGGTGTTTTCTTTTCCACTGATTATTAGCGTGCTCACCAGCAGTGAGTTTGATGCACTTCTGTAGCTGTTTAGGTAAAACATCTTCTTTGACAAAGACTTTATCTATTACTCTCATTTAGCAGAGAATTATTTGAAATATTCCATAAAGTTCAGTTCACAAAATACTGCAAACTTCTGCCTATCTTATCAGCAAGGTAAGGGGGTACCCGACCCCATCATTTCCCAGTGCTACTTGCTCAAGTCCTGAACACTTCTGAACTGCACTTCTGATCATGGCTGCCTTTTACCTCGAGGACGAGTTTGTCTTTGAGGGAAGTACGTTGTGCTGCTACGTTACTTGGCATTTAGCACTGTGAGTTATCAAGCATGCCCCTTCTGCTGAAGAGGATTGTGGAGTGAATGAGAAATACCCTGAAGTGTTCGAGTTCTTTCCATCAAACTGAGCTTCAAGGTCTACTACTGTTTCTGTGTCATCTCTCACTTCAAAGGTATCTGCCCTTTGGCTTTTAAGTTGAGCTGTTATTGTTGGGGCCCTTTTGGGTTGCCTGAGGCTATCAGATGTCCAAATAGCCATAACAGCAGAAATAATACTTGCTTTCATGTGATAAACAGTTCCTGTTTGATTGCCTCCAAGATGTAAGGCAGTTCAGGATTGAGAAAAAAGGGCTGTTAACCTGTTCTTTCAGCTCTCCAGATGCCTGGGTTTGTGATCTCTGGGCTTGGTGGTTGTGTAGGTGTTGGAGTTGGATACAACCATGGCAGTTCTGGTGCTGAGGAAATGAACATGTGTTCTGCCCAGCTCAGCTATAAGCACCACCAAAGCTGTTCTGCTTGTGCTCCTGTTGAAGTCTGTAATGTTCCGGTGGTGGTTTGCTAACTGAACTCCTTGTTGTTGAAAATTATAGCCCTTAAAATAAGGGAAGGGGAAGAGTGTGTTGATATACATATATATCAACTAGGAAGCCTCATTGCTCTTCCTTTTAGAATTTGGGCTCCTTTTGCACGCTTAGCGCTGTGCTGTAGACTGCTCACACTCGAGGAAAAGGAACTGTTCAAACACTTTTTTCTTTTCCTTTTTTTCCCCTCTCAGTTTGCATTCAGCTTCCCAGACGCCTGCATTTGTGATCTCCAGGCTTGATTGCTCTTTTACGGTCGCACAAGAGCGAGCGTGTCCTGGAGGAGTCCTGAATACCTTAAACTGCAGCAGTTTAGCGACACAGATCAGTCTAACCCTCTTACCCCATTGTTTTCTTGCGTGTATCAAGTACTTCCCATTAAAATATGAAGCCCGATTTGCGGTCTTTTTTTTTCCTTTTTTTTCTTTTCCCTTTTTTTTTTTCTTTTTTTTTTTTTTGGTTGAAATATAAAGCCCTGTGTGAGATTATGCACGGCTGCTTGGAGAAATGCCATTCCCCCCATGCTGCTCCTTTCTCCTGGGAGCTGCTTTTGTCTAGGCTCTATTGCTCGTGCCTGCAGGATCCGCCGCCTTTCAAGGGTCCTGGACTGTTGCGTTCCTCTCGGAAGAAAGCAGCGAGCGCTTTCTTCGCTTGCTTTGAACTTGCTAAAGTTCATCTCCGACTTGCCTTTTCTTTAGGAAAATCTACCGTGTTCCTTCCCTCACAAAGTAACTTATTGAAGCTATTTCTTTCTACTTCTTTCTATAAGAGAAGTCAGTCTCTTTACTTTTGAGTACTAAGAATATATTACAGCGAGCTGAAGCCATTAAATATGCAGACTAATATTTCTTAGTATAAGGAAAGATGCAAGCAAGGTCTCACCATTTGCTGTGGATTGTTATAATGTAATTTTTTTCAGAAACAGCTTTACTTTCCTGTGTGATAAACCTCACTTGTCGAAGTACCTTACAAAAGTGCTTCTCTAAATAAGAAATTGCAGTGGATTTGGCATAGGTTGTACTGTATACTTAAAAACCCACAAATGATTGCCAGTCTCCCTACTTTTTTGGTTGTGGAGTATTTCTAATTATAATAAGACTTGGATCGTTCATGTTGGGTTTATTCATAAGTAATAATATTTGAAATATTTAAGTGGTAAACAAAACAGCACTGTACCCTGTGTCTAAGCTTACTGAACTGAAGTTTTAAAGCCTAAATAATTCATATGCATAGAAACTTTGCTCACTTAAAGCTGAGGCTGCTTGACGTCGCAGGCCTTAGCTCAGAAACATCATTGAGGACACAGATGTCCTCAGCCTTCTTGACCCTTCTTTGTGCCTCTGTTGGACTCTGGGTTTCCATCACGAGCTCAGCCTTACCTGTGACCTTGGCGTTCCCAGGGAGCAGGAGAAAATCAAGGCATCTTGAAAGGAGGAAAGCGAAGGAAGGTCGTGAGCCTCAGGAGGGCAGCTGGGGGGAGAGATTATAGAGGTCAGGGCAGGGTTTGGATGGGCCTGGAGCTTGTGTGAAGATTTGTTGTAAGCCACCTCTGCCTGTGCACAGCCCTTCCAAGGACGCGTTCACCATGGGCCACGGTGAAGTCAGCCATCCCTTTTAGACAGGGATGCAGCAGAAATTTGAGGTTGATACAGTTAAAGCTGCAGTCTTGCTGACCATGAGCTAGCATCTTGTAAGTATTAAATGATTGCCTGAATTTTGAATTTTTTTAAACTAATATGTAGGGAGGAAAAAAAGGCCACTTATCTATTTTAAATGTTTCTGTTTGAGCAGAATGCATAAGAGAAAGCTGTCTATCTAGTAAGATAAGCAACCTCGTGGTGTATCACTGTGCTAATCTGTTTCGCGTGTTACTTTGTAACTTGTTGGAATGCCCTGATGTGTTTTCCTTTTGGTTGAGACTCCAGTGTGGAAGGAAGTAGTGGATAACTCTTAAGCTGACGTGTTAAAAGTAGCTCAGGGCTTCATTTACTCTGCTGCTTGGTGCCAGACTCTTGGCTTTTCAGTTTTTGCAGTAAAATTCACCATAGCTCCTCATTTGAAAAAGCTGGGAACGAGGGAGCTATTTTGTCATGGTCGGTAGCTTCTCTGCTGATTTGAAACCAGCTTGAGTATCTTCTGTGAAGAGGTTAGGGAATGATGGAGCTGCATAAAAGCTTTAGGGAGGAGATAGATTAGCTATTTCCTTTCACCTTTCAGCACGCAGATATGTACTAGCATGTCCCTGGGATATTTCCTTTATAGGAAACCACTAATATAAATGATAATGTTTATTTTAAAAGAGGGATACACAAGAGTCAGGTATTTCTGCTGGAAGCCTTTTTTATGACTGAATCTTTTCATGGCTCACTCCTCTTTTATTTTTCTCAAAAGGAAAGAAGCAGGTCAGTTTTGCCTGTTTAGGGATGCACACAAGAAGTAGAAGAGCTGATAACTTGCATTGCTGTCTGTCTTGGGGAGAATTACTCATTTGCGCATGTCACTTGTCATGCTTACCTACGCAACAGCAATGCAGGCTCTGACCTCTGCTCTCGCAATTAAGAATGCAGCTATTAGTTAACAACTATAGTGTAATTAAGTCCCTCTATAATCTCACAAAGCGATTTCAGTCCATAAATGAACCTTTATAGTGTGAAAATGGTGTTGGCTGTGTAATTCCCTTTGCATATTTTCCCTTAAAAAAACCAAAATCACTGTTGTGAGAGCTTCCACTGGATGAGACAGGCCCCTTCTTAATCTCTGATAAGTAGATAAAAATGTGCAAAATATTGCTTATTCTAGTATTTTGAGCTTAATTCTTTATTATTGCTGTACTATTTTATTCCCAATGAATATAATACATCTCTGATGGAGAAATATTGTACTCCTTGCTTTCTTCCAGTCATGTGATAAATCTTGTTTTCTTCCAGTGCAAATTTTAGTGCAGTCAAGTTATTTACTAACCAGTACTGTTATTTCAAAACATAGTTAATAATTAACATGAAACCAAATCATTTTATGAAAGATTATTTCCTGATGACTTTTTAAAATCCTAGGAGATATTGAAAATACCATTATGATTCATAAGGATTTGTTGGAAATAGCAATATACTCTCAGGTGATTGGTCTCTGGTTTAAATTACCTACTAGGTTTAAGAAAAGCCAGTGATAGTAATGTTTTGGCTCAGAGGAGTCAACTCAGATTTATTAATAATATCCACTCATAAATTCAGGCTAACACTATGACTTCAATTTCAGATCCTGAAATAATTTTTTGTATACAGTTGTACCGAATTAAAATGCTACACAGTTCCCTTAATTTCCATTGAGAATTAGGATCAAGATCAAGGGCTTTATGTAGGGCAGTATATCTTCTTACATTCAGATGCAGGCAATTCTTAG
This sequence comes from Tinamus guttatus, assembly GCF_059628265.1. NCBI lineage: Eukaryota > Metazoa > Chordata > Aves > Tinamiformes > Tinamidae > Tinamus > Tinamus guttatus. The sequence continues at coordinate 3,865,337 of NW_028288731.1, forward strand.
CTCCTTGAAGAGATACACACAGTATTTAACTCTTGTTCATTTTGGTCCTGTCTAGGTTAAAATGCTCCCTCAGTCCCTTAGAAGCATCTTCAAGAGTAGTGGTCTCCTTTTCTTTGACTAGTTCTTACTCAGGATTAAGTCTAAGATAGATTTAGGACCTCTGAAAATAGGGAGGAAATGATGAAATGTTAGATGTGTGAAGGACATTTTAGATGTCTGATGCTCAGGCTGTTACCAGTAAGGCACTTAGACTGAGGCAAGCAGATAAGTCTTTCATTAACTCGATGCCTGAATCTATTGAAGAGTAAATAAATTTGCAGCCCACAAACTTAAGGGGGGGATACTTAACTCCCAGCAGGAATGAAAGTGCCTTTAATCTAAACAAGCAATGTGATTTTTAGTACCTTGTGTTCAAGGGCTGCATTCCAAGCCGAGGAGGCTCTGAACTAATCACCAGCTCTGCTTCCCTGGCACGTCGTGGAGGCTTCCCGGGAAAGCACTGCAGGAGTGGGGCCCTGAGAGCGTTCAGGGCTGCGCCAAGGTCTCTCAAGGGGCCCTGGGCTTTGATTTATATAAAGATCTCTGATTTCACGGAGTTTTGTGGGCATATCTTGTACCTCCTTATTCTTAGCAAAGCGTTTCCTGTGTAACCTTTTGCATTTTTGTTTGGTCTTTATCCTTTCAAACAGATTGCAGGAGAGGATTTTTGATACCTCTCGGCTACACCATATTTTTCAAGAAATTAATTCTTGTCTTGTCTCTTGACAGCACCATATCCATCACTGGCCAATCTGTATGATAAGATAGAAGCAGGTAGTTTTATCTACAGCAGCAGTATCTAAAGGTGATCGTATGGTTGGAACACAAGACACGTCGAGGAGTTTTATATCCATGTTTTTTAATTGCCCGTGCCAGTTTGATGCTCAACCTCTGGCAAGGGCAAGCAGTGCAGGATGTGCACGTCGTACATCTGGAGAAGAAAACTTCTCAGTCACAGTGTACGTGCCTCTTTATTTCATACAGAGAGCTAGCTGTGCTGGTGGTGAAGTAGAAAACCAGGCTAGTGCTTGATATTCTTCTGCTTGGCATGTTTGCTTAATAATGTTTCCTTGACACCTTTTTTGGCCTGTTTTTGCTCTGGGCTGCTGTACTGTGCAGACATGGCTATGCTTAGTATAGGAAGTGATTTAAGTGTTTTACAAAGGTTTAGTCAAAGCTAAAATATTTGCCTATCTCAGAACCATCTGTCTTGTGTTCTCATCCCTCTGCGTTGTGCAGACCCCAGCGTTACTTGCTCCCACATGTTCGCGCTCTTTCTGATGCCTGAAAGTGCTCTAAGTACTCGGAATATTGTGTGTGTAGAGTTAGGGGGCTCTCTGCGTTAGGAAGCTCTGCCTTTAAGCACGCTGTGATCCATTGTTCGGTAAACACAATTACATCGCCCAATCTTTCATCTCCTCTTTAATGAATCCATGCTAATTGATTAATCAGTGCTGTTGCTTCACTGTGATAATCCCAGATGAGGAAAAGCAGCAACATAACTAGCAATTACTACCATATGTCGTACACGGAGGCAAACGTACTGTAATGTACCCTACGAGGCAGTTGCGCAGGAGGAACTGAGCAAGTTTCAGCTGTTTAGCTTATTGATGAGCTGCTGTCACCTTGACTTGGAGTAGGTTGATGTAAGTGGCTTCTAGAGCAAGGAGAAGGTGATCTGTGCTGCATGTTTTACTCGTGTTGCTTTTTGGTTTCCAAACCAGCGAGCACAAATTTGCCATCTTTAAACAAAGCTCAACTTGGTAATGGGAACGTCATTGAAAGACACCCTCTTCCGCATGTCCACAGTTTGCCTTTTCCTGCAAGGGACAGCTGAATTTGGTAATGGATTTATTCCGAAGAGCGAAGATGCCATGCTGAAGTGCTATCTGTATCTTCAGCTTTTAGGTCATACCTTAACAGCCTTTCACGTAGTATTGACCACATGTTGGTGGTGTTAAAGCAGGAAGTTTTAATTTGGTATTTCAAATACATTTGTGAAGCTTTTCTTCTGTATTATGTATTCTTGTTTTTTAAAATATTAATGATTAGTATTTTTATGTGACATGACTAAAATCTGAATTACATTTTGGGGAGAAATGGTGATGTGCAATGATAATGTAGAATTGCCAAGATAAGATTTAGATGTTCACTAAGGGACGCTGTGCAGAAGTAATCCTGTTGTACGGTGCTTTCAGAGATTTTCATTTACTTTTTAAAAGGAATGCAGGCCATTTCTCTTTGCACAAATGAGCAAAAAAAAAACCCCAAAATGCAGGCTTATAACTTGCAAATCTTATAGAAAAAGTTCCAATAATTCTAGATTTTTGGAAGACCAGAAATGGTGAGTCAGGCTAAAGAAAATAATGCTGGTGTTCTCCTGCTCTGGGATAATTTGGTGGATTTTCTGGCAGAAAAGGATGTGAAATTCATTCCTATTTTTACAGTGTTAATTGCCCCATGGCAGCTTCCATCCAGCTTAGAGAAGGGAGTAGTGTGCATTTATAGCACTAATGATAGCGCAGTCTTTAAACGATGCTTGTTGCCATGGGAATGTTCTGAAATAATTTGTATAGTAACTCAAATGTCCAAAGGTTGGGCACTTTCTCAGAACACAGACTTTGTCTTCAAGTCGGTGATGCAGAAGGAATGACAAGTTCTAACTCTTGGAAACACCTCGTTGTTCGCTGCTCTGCTTTCCTCATAAATAAAAAGCTATAGATTTCCAGACAATAAATTTAATAACTTTCCTCTAGATCTAGTTAAAATGCAAAATCATAAATAAAGTGTTGTATTTGAACAGAGCTCTTGGAGGATCTCAGGGCGCTTCTATGCGGTCTCTAACAAGAAGGCACAAGACACCCTGTGCTTCTGTGAGCCCCGATTTTTAAATACTCACAGCGGGGGTAAGTGCAAGCTAATAATCCGATGTGAGTAAGGAGTGAGGTGCGCTGAGCTGCTCAAGCTGCTCTGGCGCTTCCAGCGAGCGCAGAACGACGGCCGGGAGCTCGTGCGGCTCCAGCAGAGCAGGGAGACGCGTGCGGGGCAGAGGGGGCTGCTGGAGCCTCAAGGCTCTCTGCATTCTGCCCTCGCGTCCTCTGTTTTGCTACGTCTTGACTTGGTGCAGGGTTTGAATACCAATTTTTGAATGGAGCTACCCAACTCTATAGCTGTGTTTCCTTTTAATACACTTTTCATCAGGGGAAAAAAAACAATTGAACTTACCTCTTTATGCAGGAACTAGTAGGCTATTTTTAACCCAGCACTGGACAGGCTCTATAACTAGTAGAAAAGAGATTCACTTTCCCAGAAGCTGGAGACCCCCTGGAATCCAAACATGGTTTTCATCATGCAAATCCCTGCAGAATCCCTCAGGAGCGTGCAGAGATCTGAACATCTCCCAGAGCAAGGGCAGCAATTAAAATCAGCGCAGTGAATGGGAGAGGGCTTGTAAATGTAATCTCTTGTTTTAAAGGTGTAACTGCCCCCGTGACTGGCCGGTTACTCCATCCTCGCAGGAGTTATTCCAGTACAGCCAACCCATAAAGGTTGCAAGTGTCTACCATCGTACTCTCATTTTCAGTAGCGTTTTCGCTCCTGAAAATTTTCTTCTGACTTCAGGAATTGCTTCTCTGCCATTAGGGGTGCTAAATGCAAATATTTATCAGTGCCCTAGAAAGCAGCCCTCTACTACTGCTTTGGAAAAGACATTACTTGCCTCACCCTGGAAATTCTTAGCATGTTGGGCTCAAGTCCAGTGTTCTATGTGCAGAAAAGCTACTTTTGGAGACTTTTAATTGTGGCAATGTCCCCTTTTCTTTCCTGTGAGCCCATCATAAAGGGAAGTTCTCGCACTTGCACTCCAGCTGCACCTCTTCCTTCCCTTCCCCCTGCGAAACAACTGCCAAGAAAGGTGTGAGCTCAAGCACTGCTGCAGCTAGTGGAAATTTTCCTTTTGCTCAGTGCGGGGAGAATTTGATTTGAGGGCTCTTGGAACTTTTACAGTTTCAAGGTACACCCAAATTATGTATGTATTTCAGCATGGGTTCACCAAGGGGAAATCATGCTTGACTAACCTGACAGCCTTCTATGATGGAATGACCGGCTGGATAGATGAGGGGAGAGCGGTGGATGTCGTCTATCTCGACTTCACCAAGGCTTTTGACACCGTCCCTCACAACATCCTCCTGGGCAAGCTCCGGAAGTGTGGGATAGATGAGTGGACAGTGAGGTGGATTAGGAACTGGCTGGATGGCAGGGCCCAGAGAGTGGTGATCAGCGGTGCAGAGTCTAGTTGGAGGCCTGTAGCTAGCGGGGCCCCCCAGGGGTCAGTCCTTGGTCCAGTCCTGTTCAATTTATTCATCAATGACCTGGATGAAGGCACAGAGTGCTCCCTTAGCAAGTTTGCTGATGACACGAAACTGGGAGGAGTAGCCGATACCCCAGAGGGCTGCGCTGCCATCCAGAGGGACCTGGACAGACTGGACAACTGGGCAGTGAAAAACCTCATGAAATTCAACAAGGCCAAGTGCAAGGTCCTGCACCTGGGGAGGAATAACCCCAGACACCAGGATAGGCTGGGGACCGACCTTGTGGAGAGCAGCTCTGCAGAGAAGGACCTGGGTGTCATGGTGGACGACAAGTTGACCATGAGGCAGCAGTGTGCCCTCGTGGCCAAGAAGGCCAATGGGATCCTGGGCTGCATTAAGAAGAGCATCTCAAGCAGGTAGAGGGAGGTGATCCTGCCCCTCTACTCAGCCCTGGTGAGGCCGCATCTGGAGTATTGTGTCCAGTTCTGGGCTCCACAGTACAAGAGGGACGTGGAGCTGCTGGAGAGAGTCCAGCACAGGGCCACAAGGATGATCAGGGGCCTGGAACATCTGCCCTATGAGGAGAGGCTGAGGGAGCTGGGCCTGTTCAGCCTGGAGAAGAGAAGGCTGAGAGGGGACCTGAGCAGTGTCTAGAAGTACCTCAAGGGAGGCAGTGAGGAGGATGTTGCTGGTCTCTTTTCAGTGGTGGCCACCATCAGAACTAGAGGAAATAGGAAGAATCTGAAGCATCAAAAGTTCCACGGGAACTTAAGGAAGAATTACTATTTCCATGGAAATTCAGATTTCATGTCAGTCTGTGCAAAGATCTCTAGCAGCTCGGACCTGATCAGGCTATCACAGTGTGGAGATTGTTCTCTGTTGGCTAAGGTCATAGTAGATGTGTGTTTTGTGTGTGCTATAGGCAGGATAACCAGACCTATGGCATAACTCTCACTGTATGCTGGCATAGACAGGGAGTCTCATCTGCTACCTTTTGGATGGGATAGGACTGGACCTAATTTGGGAGCTGGTAAATGAGAAGGGTTTAGGGAAACGTTTTGAAAGTTGTTACTGCCAGAGAATTTATTTGAATATTTTGCTGGATTAGAGGCTGAGCAGTCCTGTAAGTGTGTCTGTTGGCATGAGGTGCTGAGCACCGCTCCTGGGCACGAGCAGTCGATTTGGAAACAGCCACGTGGGCATGAGATGTTCCTGCCCTTCCTTTCCTGGTGATAATTAGCACCTCAGTTGGACTGTGCATGTGCATAGTCCCATAGAATAGCGTGCCCAATTGGGGAAGATGGTTTAAACCAGCTTGATTTTGCACTGAAGAAGGCTGGGAATATCTATGTAATCCACTAATGCACTTCAGCTGTGATGATAACCCTCAGCAAGAGAGTTGGTAGCAAATAATTTGGGGGAATAATTTCTTAATCTACTCCAGACTGATTCCCAAGAGTGTGTCTATTTATGCCCTTGGCTTAAATATCTTCTTAAGTGCCAAGATTAGCAAGCACAGCACAACATTTGAGAAGCCCACTGGTAGCTGAAAGAGGAAAACGTTGCTGTTACTGTTCCTGAAAGTGTCATATAATTGCCAGAAGCAATACTGTACTCTGGTTTGTCTTTGTGCTGTGCTAATTAAACATGAATCCCGTTGCATATTATGTCAGAAGTATTTGAGGATGTGTCACCATTCCTGTTTTGAAAAATAACCTTTAACAGTCCAGTAGAATACATTTCAATTGACAACACTGAAAAAAGCTGTATGATTCTTATTTTCATATGTTGTGTGCCTAAAAATCATCTTTAGCAAGTAATTAATTGCATTTGTAGATACTGCACAATTGCATCAATTATCCATTTCAAATGAATTTCATTCTGAATGTTCAAGAGGATGATGTAGTTTAATCAGTAAGTGAAATGGAAGTATTGTGAGCTGTTTAAAAATACTTATCACGTTTTATGGAGGCAGAACGATTTAAATCAAGTAGACCGCTGGTGAAGTAAGAAATATGCAGTAACAAATACTGTAATCTTTTTCTTTTCCATTTGGTTTAGCAGCATTTTATTGCATGGCTTTGCATTGATTTTTGCATTGATATTGCAGGGATGTTAGATGGTCAAGAATTTTTTAATTTAAATAAATTAATTGTGGTTATAAATACACTGGTTTAAGTGTGACAGGTTGCATATCTGTTGGTCAACATCTCCTTCAGCCAGGTTCTGTAATGCCTTCTAAGAGCATGCTGATTTTCTGTTAGTGGTTGGTTTTGAAAAGATCTTTTTTATATTTTATTACACTAATTTGGAGTAAAGAAGTGATAAAATCAATTCCCCTTTTTTGGAGACATTATATATTCTTTTGCAATACTAAAGCACACCACTTGTATTTCGGGAAGCTTTTTTGGTTATTTGAAGTTGTGTGGGCAGAAAGATCATCTGATATTATCTTGACAGTGCAAGATTAGCTAAGCAGATGAAGTGCGGATATTGACACCAAGCTGCTCTTCATTTGTAGGAGCTGAGTGATTTTGAGCTTTGTATAACCCACGAGCAGTTGGTATTTGCAATTCGTAATTTTAATCTGTTCAGAGCCTCTTATTTTGTGTGTATTTTTTTTTCCACAGTTACAACATCTTGTATTCAGAAAGATGTCTTAAGAACAAGTTTGTGCCCATTGATAACTTTCAAGTATTTTTCTTGTCGGAGTGTTCTTTGGCCTTGAAATATCCTCTATACATTTTACTTAAAGGTATTTGGGGACCACATTTCAGGCAAAAATTAGGCCCATTGTGGATTTAAGGCCAAGTGGGGGGATTCTGGCACTGACTTCCAAACACTTTAAACCTTGTGGTTTGCCATGTTCTCCTGCCTGCGGTGCTGAGGTTACAGGAGTGTCGTAATGAAGGGGGCCGAGTTGAACAAAGTTTTTAGTCGTTTTAGAAACCTGTGGACACACGCTTGAATTTATGCCTTGATGACAGAAATGACTGTGGACATGCATTTGACTTTATGCTTTGGTGATAGAAACGACTGTTTTGTTCCCACCACACAAAACACGATGTTGGGAAGCCTTTCCGAAGGACGGAAACGGGTGTTTTTGTGGCCACCTCGAGGTGTGTGGTTTGGGGCTCGTCTTCCCTGTGCCGCCGCAGCGTTGCTCTTGTTGCCGTAGCTGAAGGTAAACACCTTCAGTTTGTAGCACCTACTAATTGGTTTGGGAATGTTGATGCAAGTGCTGAGTTTTAAAGCTAAAAATAGCGCCGAGGCTTTTGAAACTCACTCTGGCTGTCAGCAAGTGATCCTGTGATCCTGCAAGTGTTGCTAAAAGCGTTTGAGTTTTAAACAGGGTAATTAAAAGTGTCTGTTGGGAGAGCAGCAGATGAGAAGGTTGCGGGGGCCCTGGTGTCCCCTTGGCACCGGCGGGAGCGAACGGCGGCCTGTGCCGCGGCCTGGTGCCGGGGCCTCGCCTGGCCTTCGCTTGCTCCTTAACGCTGATGACCCCTGATGTCCTCCAGATACAGCACTGCCAACTCCCACCTCGGGGACCTGCTTTCACTTCTAACTTGTTCATGGAAGTCTCAGGTGAAGACCTTCTCCTTTGGGGTCTACCAGGTTTGGGTAGATACCATGTGTGTTTCTAAGTAATAAATCTTATTTACTTCCTTCATGTTTGTAGTTAGTGGTTGCCTTTTTGTACCCTTAGTCTCGACTTGAAGTTTTTTTGCAGTTGTTTTACAGAATTTGTGTTTCTCTAAACTTCTCATCTACTTCTGAGATTCAGCTCGGTTTAGTACTTGCTCAATAAGAATTGGTTCCCAGGGCTTGAGAAACTTCCATAAATGTGTGTCAAAGTAGACACTGCTTAAAGCAGAAGATGTGTGGCTGAAGGCTGCTGAGAGGGAATTGAGGGGATTAACAGCCCTTTAATAGACAGATTATTTCTAGAGCTGAGTCCTGTGGGTCAGAAGATGAACCCTACTCTTGTCTGAATATGCAAAGACCATCAGAAACTCTGAAACAGAATTAACGTAGTATTCACAGGGCTGTGTAGAGTGCAATGGGAGCTTTGGACAACCAGACATCTCTGTGGTGTAAGTATCACGTTGAGTGCCATGCCCTGAGCAGCGTCATGCAGCAGCCAGTGCTTTCAGGAATCTCGAGGATCTAGTTTTTGAGAAGCTAGTTGATCTGCAGCCCCCATGTGCGCTTGTGGCTTGGCTGTATTTTGAGCCTTCCAAAAAGGAGAGGCTTTTCAGCAGCAGTGTTTTCATCCGTTAGCTAATGATGGGCAGCTTTGCAAGGAGGCAATATTTGCTAATGAGCTTCGTCTGCATCCGTTATTTATTGCTACCAAGGCTTCATCTTTTTGTAATGTGAAGTCATTGTATAAAGATAGGGCGTTAGGTTTCTACTGCTAACTCATTACGTGAGGTTGGCTTCCTATTTCTGAGGTTAGTATGGTAGTATGTGATATAACGGGAGTTGCTTTTTGATATGCAATTCTACTGTGAAAACTGATGGGAAGAAATGTTGCTTATTCCATATATTTTGGGGGATTTTTGTGTGTGTGTTTGCGGTTTTATTTTTTGAGAGAGTTTTTCTGTTGCGTTAGTGACAGAAATTAGCTTGCAGTGAGCTGGATTGGCAATGGAGAGGAAGCCAACTCCAACTTACGTTCCCTTTAATGTACAAAGAAATTTGTGGCCAGTGTTATAGTGGCAGAAGCTCATAGGTGGTGTGTGATCCAGAAGGGAGTCCAGCTTGACGTGCAGTCCACTGGTTTGCTTGCAAAGCTGAAGGTGATGCCTTTTTAAAAAATGAACCACCACCAGCACCAACAACAACAGAAAAACCCCAAACTGCCTTGCTACTTTTAAAATGAAAATAAGCTCTACACTTCTCTGGGGGGGCTGCTGAAAATGTCAAAACTTGTAATACTGGCTTTGTAGAGAAATGCGGAATTTTAATGCACAATTTCCCCTAGAGTTTAAAGTTATTCCTGAGAATGAAATTACCTATTTCGTTGGCACTGTTCTTTGCAATTAATTTATAATATTGCTACTGTTTGTCTTAGGGCAGGTTAACATGGTAAGAATGTACACTGGAAAACTGTGACTGCTACAACAAAACCTAATTATTAACTTAAGTCTTTATCTAGTTAAGATCAAGCTTTGAATTGAATTCTCTTAGTGTGTTGACAGCTGAAGATTTATGTCTTCCAGTTCTATTCCTGTTGCAGAGTTGGCAGAAATGACCTCTCCAAAGAAGCTTTTTGTTACACGTTTTACTCTGTTTACATTATTGCCATGAGAGTTGCAATGAAGTACAGTACATTAAAGCTAATATATCACCTGCTGACAGTGTTCTTATCTCTTTGGTACCTCTTCCCCTCTCCTAGTATGGAAAAAAAAATGCAAACATAAAGAATCTAGGGATCAGGAAAAGAAAGTTCAGTAATAAAAGTAAAAGAGCTTTAGCATTAACATCAAGCCCTATGCGTACTGTATTTTAGTCTGGTCAAATGGTTACATAACTTCACTTTCTGATAAGTTGCTGTGAAAAGGCGTCTGCACCAGAGAGCCGCTACTAAGGGGTGGCAGGGGTGGAAGAAGCCTGTGCTGTAGGTCTGGCACAGGCCTGCAGCTGGCTTCATCCCTCCCCTCGCCATTTCTCCATGGATTGAGAGTCTGAGCAGCCCAGCAGGCTCTAAAAAGGTACAGGGAGAAGAGAGAGCAGCTGCTGACAGTACATAGCCTCAGGGCAAAATCACTTCTCCCCCCGGCCTCTTCATTTAATACAGCCGTTGTTTGAAATGCATAAATATTAGCTAGTTTCACAATGCGCACTTTGAAATCTCAACAGGGAGCTCCACTGGCCTTTGAGGATGGGGAGATGAGCGTCCCTGGACCCGCGGAGCTGCTGGCGTCGCAGAGGGCCCGACTGGCTGTCAGGTAGGAGCCCCTTCCTCTGGGCAGCCATTTTGGCGTCTCTATCGACGTGCGAGGCAAGGCTGGCGCCTCACCTGCCGCGTCTGCCCTGTGGTGTGCTCGGCAGCACCCCCACGTCCCCTTTCCCGTCCTAACCACGTGCTCAGCTCACGTCCTGAAGCATTTCTTTGCATGTGACAGTCTTTTACCCGGGTTGATGGATAGGAATGATTTTGACTTGCGCTGTTTGGAGTAAATGGGTCCTGGAGGCGCTGCTGTTGTATATTTTGGTCTTACTTGTGTTCTAATGAATCTTTTAAAAGTGTTCAATGTCTGAGGTAGAGGACAGTCTTGCATCTCAGTAGGCAAACTGCTGAACCATATGTTCCAAAAACAACCCTTTTTAGTTAAAATGACATTACAAATTTTGAAATGTAAAATTCCTTTTCACCATATTCTGCAGCAGAACTTAACTCTATGTGTATGCACTCTGAAAACTGTAACCAGTATTTTCTGTGTTTCCCTGTCTATTGCTTTGCTAGGGTAGTGAGATTGATTGCATCCTTTTCCTCTCCCTGTTTACACCAGACCAGAGATGGCCAGTGTTATAACTTAAGTTGTCAGTGGTTGCATTAACAGATTGGGAATCATCTTTTATTTTGTCTGGTCCAAATTTTGAGTGAAACTTAAATAAGCTTAACTGACTATATGATTGGAGTTGGAAGGAAAAGAAAAAAAACTGCTTTCAACAGAAAATTCAAAAATTTACCTTTGAGGTTCATTGTTTCCTGAAATGACAAGGAAAATTCTGACTGGGTGAATGGAAACAAAAGTAGCTTTGCTAAGTTTAGAACAAAGTGAATTGGTGATTTGTGTTGCACTGGAGTCACCTTTTAGAGTAGGGCAAGGAATTTAATTCTTTGATATCCCCCTAGGTTGGTTGTTGCAGGAATGTTACTAGTATTGTAATAGCAGACTGTCTAATGAAACTAAAAAAAAGTCACATGGGAAACTTAGACATAACAGCAAAGATGTTGCAATCAAATTCGCTTCTATTTTGGTGAAGGCAATTAATTTTCTATAATTCTGCAACTTATAGCCATTTGTCAAAATAAAATAAAACAAAAGCCGCACAATACACAGCACTGTGTATGTTAGAGCATTTATTTGCCCATGCCGCTGAGGGGGGGGGGGGGGGGCGGGGAACAGAAATGTTAATATGGTCATTTTTACCTAGAGCAGGTCTAGAGAAGAGGCATGGAGGCATATGCCCTAAGTCTGACAGGGAAGTCAGAGCAGGGACTCTGACTTTAGTCTTTGCATGGCCCATGCCAGGATCTTGATACAAATACCAAGTCTTGCTTGTGTCATCGTTCAACGTCTTTTTCATTTCTTCAGAGGGAACTCATCCATCTGATTGTTTGCATTCTTCCTCCCTCTTTGGAGCCCTCCCTATCACCTGCTTTGTATGCCATTCTCTAGTTCCTCCTCATGTGCCTGCTGAAACGGAGGGGTATTTTTAGATTGGTATCACCAGGACACAGAATTGGAGTGCTCTTCCAGCCCTCTGCACCTGCTGGGTCTCTGTGCTACACACTAACTGATTAGTGTTCATCACACAGGTATTGAACCTAGTCAGCTTAGTTGCTAATGTTGTTTTTCTTCTTTCTCTTTATGGAACATAGCTAAAGACTTCTACAGCTTATTTCACCTGAGGTAATTATTATGCATGGCCAAATATATGCGCTCATTTGCTCCTTTAGTGTCTTTGGATCTGTCAGTTTGTTAATGGGATTAATCAAGCTTTGCTCGTGCTATGCTCCTATTTGTTGTCCTTATGCTTTACTTGTGTGTTTTTGATCATCTGAGTCATCTTATGACCTATGCTGCTGTTTTTCTCTGAGAACATCTTGTTGCTTATAAAGTTACCCAAGTTGCTGTTTACACTTGGGAGTCATCAGTCGGAGCTTGCGGTGTTCCTTGCTTTAATCTGCGTGTGCTGATTCTGGTGGTGTCATTGGAAAATTTGGCAATGAAAAAGATCTCTGTGAAACATTCCAGGAATATTTAATCCCTGAAGCGTTCTCTCTGGCATGTCACATAACAGTTGATAAAAGGAATAGATTGTCTATAGATCTCTTAGGAGTTTTGGTGAATTCTGCCATCTTGGAGAAGTATGGAAGGAAAAGTGATGAAGAACGTAGGCTGGAACCCACCCAATTGGCAACTGAGTATCCAAGTATTGACCAGGGAGCGGGGGAAAAGCTGGTGCAGGGGCCAGGGCGGTACATTCCTAACTACCTTGCTGCATTCTTGTAATTCTGTTGGGAGATAAAACATGTCATTGTGAGCTGGATCCCTGCTGATAGACTGAAAGAACAGATTGGTCAAAAGGCAAAGCAGAGAGGAGTGGTGTTTCCTTAAGCACAGAACCCCAGAAAAGTGGTTCTGCTAGAACACACGTGCCCCCGGCGTGCTATGTTGAGGATGTTGAGATTTTTAAAAACACGTTTTTGCCTGAAAGTATACAAATGTGTAGTATGAGGATTTTTTTTCACAACATTTTGAAATATATTCAAATATAGCTGTTTGTAATAGATTCCAGTTTCTTGGAATTTAATGAATTTAGGAGGATGCAGAAACCGTTATTCTGTAGAACAAAGGAATTTGGTTTCCGTGAAGCTCCCTGGGATTTAAAAAATACACAAATATAAATGTTAAGGCAGGCCTGTTGCTTTTTCCTTAAAAGGAAAAGGGGAACAATTGTTTTTGAAACTTTTTTTTTTTTTTTGGCCAAAGTACTTTTTTCCATGAAGAATTGAAAGAAAAGAATGGTCTAACAATCGTGACAGCTTATCTATCTTGCTGGTATCTTAATTTAAATGAAACTAAGTAAATTATATCTTATAAGCCTCTTTATTAATAAAAACAGTTCTTTCCACAAATGAGCAAGCTAACATTTTGAGATATATTTTGTCTCTTTCTGCACTGTTCTTTCTGGAAAAATGTTATTCATAATACTAATTTGTGGGGGTCTCTTGTTACATTTCAGAGACCATGATGGACCACCAAGTCATGATTTCTTACAGGTCATTAACTCTCATTTAAATATGTCACGTTAAGTTAAATGATGTTAATGAAACTAATATTTCAGTCTGATTGTGAGCTGTTTCATGTTACAGAAGAAAGAAGAAAACCACTACTGTCTCTGCTGGTTTCACCTGAAAATATTTCTTCTTGCCATCCAGTCTGGTGATCATTGTGATATATAGCACTTAAGAAAAATAGTAGCTAGACTCCTTAACAAATTATCTGAAACTCTTCATCAGAGCACCAGCCTCCCTGAGGTTAGTGTCCCTCATCTAGCTGCATCCAATAATGGATGTTTGAGAGGGAAGCAGAAAAAATATATGTAATTAATATTCTATGATTTCAAAACCTATTGAAGTTAAAAGCTGCAGCCCTGACTCATTTTGTATTTCTCAGTTCCATGTGAAGAAAAACAGTTCATTGATTTAAGTAGGTAAAATAAAAAAGTTGTACCTTAAGTAAGTGAAATAAATGAGAAAAGTAGGAGTGTGGGCGACTTTCAAAAAATACTCAGATGCTAATCAGAAGGAAACTTATTTACGTGGACTCTCTTTCACTGTAAAAGTAGTGGAAAACTTTTCAGGGCCTTATCCTTTCTGCGCCTGGAAGTCTTGTCTTAAGTTTACTGAGAGTTGAGCTTTGTTGGAGAAGAGTCTTTAAATATTGCTTCATCAGCACTTTTTTAACAGTAAAAACAGAATTGATGACAATTTTCTGGTAACTTCTGAAGGTGATTTTTTTCTTCCTTTTTTAACTTTATATTTCCTAATAAGTGATATTCAGAACGACTGAAACCAAACAAAAACCATCTGTGTATAAAATCGGATATTTTTCCTTGCTTTCCTTTTCTGGACTAGGACTTAAAAATTTTATAGTAATAGCAGGATGTTTGCTAGAAATTTGTCATGAACCCCTAGAATTCGATCCCTATGCACAAAAGAGAAATACTGGTTTTGAAAAATTGGTTTCACAAAGTTATTTTTCAGTAAAAATTACTGCGTTAAGGAATGGTAAACATTAGCCTGTTTGGAAGTGGCTGTTTAGCTTTAGCAGTGGATTGGTTGGAACTCAGTATTTTATGCATAGATAATTCATTATGTGTTTTCATTATGCTCCATTTTGCTGCCTTCACACTTTGTTTTTAGCAGCAGTCAGGGTCACAGTTCTTTGGTTAAACATTGTAGATACATAATTGAGCATAACTACAGCATTCTGTCCTCCTCAGCTTTTTTCCAAACTTCCTTGTATCCTTCTGTGTCTGGTATTAGTCTTAGAGCACAGAAGCAGAGGTGGAGCAACTTGATCCGAAAAAAATGAAAAAAAGGGGGGGGGTTGGGACTGTTGCCTGTAGCCGGTGTGATTTGTCTCTAAATTTTTATACAGTTGATGTCATGAAAGTTAAATTTAGTATGGAAAAATCTGGATTTCAGTGGCATATTTGCTAGATTAGTAAATTTTGAGAGAGGATGACTAATTACTTCTTGGAACCTGAAGTTGGAGGATTCCAGCCTTATTCCGTATTAAGTATATAAACTTGGTGCATGAGTAATTGAAAGACCCTTTTCTCTTAGATGACAGTGAGCTTCACTGTGCCTGGAATACTCTTTTTTTTTTTTTTTTTTTTTTTTGACGCAGTTGCTTGCTTGCTCTCCTTGCAGTGTGCTCTCCATCACCAGATATCATTCAGGTTTTCTCATGGCTTTCATTATACTAACTCCAAGCAACTTTAGCTCCAGTCCCTCCTTTATGGTTTCCCTGTTCCTTTGGTGAGAGCTTTGAGCACTGGGTTTTAAAGGAGAAAGAAAGAAGAAAAGTGCTTTTTTGACCCCACTTGCTGGGCTGGCTCTAGAAGGCAGGCTCTGTTGTCCCTGGGAAAAGGGGTACAGCTACTATATTACCACCGGCAACTGTACAGTTTTAGTATATGAAATAAGTAGATATTCATCACCCTCTATTGGATAAAACCACATGTGTTTCCTTTTCTAAAACCCTGCAGTGCCTGGACGTTGCCAGAAACCCCGTGCTCCCCACCGCGTGTCATCCGCCTGTGCTCATGGATGCTTCACTCTCTTGGAGCAGGGGCTGGTGAAATATAGATCAGAAGGGGAGATCAATAACTTTATCTGTGAGCTCCCTGCATCTGAGTGACATTTCTTTGCCTCTTACTTGGCTGTGGTCAATGTGAGCTCCACAAAGCACATTCAGAGTTGCTGCTTTATGTTTCTGTTTGCAAGGACAGCATTGATGTCCTGGGCAAAGAGATTTTTCAGATACAGCAGCTTGTTAATTTGTACCTTTTCTTTAAAAAAAAAAAAAAAAAAAAAAAAAAAAAAAAGTGTGAGGGATTCAATGTGTTGCATCATTGTGTTGTGCCTGGGCTGTTGTTGCAAGTGTTGAATAGAGCTAAATTACAGAAGGCAAAAGAATAAGCCATTGGAATATATTTGATCTGTGCTTACTCGGGTAGTAGCTTCTTGTTGTGACATGTGCATGATGACAGATTTTTGTGTGGTAACCAAGGTGGAAAGGAGCTTCTCCCAGGAAAGTTTAGGAAATCCTGTCTTCAGTAAGTTGCAGAACAATTAATCCACCACAGGCTCCACCAGTTGTGTTCCCCAAGAGAAATCCTACCAAGATTCTCCCTGCAGTTAATAGTTTGGCCCTCTGGAGAACAAAAGCCAACTCCAAAATTAAAAATCATCTATGTCTGGACAGGTCTGTTTTAAGCATCAGTGGATTTAGTGGCTCAGATGAGGTTTTTGGTGTTAGTGGAAAGTTTGTACACACTTCTTTAGTTAACTCTTCTTCCCCGCCCACCCCCCGACATCGTATATTTGATGTTAATTCCTAATATTATTTTCAGGAGAGAGCTGCAGTATTTGGCAGGAAGGGCACCATCAGTCTGAAGATGAGGTTACAAAATTAGCTACTCTAGATATGCAGCAGCCCATTTAACTTTTGCTTTCTGTATTAAAAATGAAGTGTTGTGCATGTTTCCTGCGCCCATACCCGTATGTGCGCACACACGTATTCCCTTTCCTCGCTAAACTGTGCTTGTCAACGTTTTTAACAACATGCATGGCAAGCCTTCCTGACAAATGTGATAGACTGTGAAGAAGCTGGCAGAAATCAATAAACATCAAGCAATAAAAAATTTACATAGTAAATGATGATAGTTTCTTCAGGTTAAAAATCAATAGCACAGTGTCAACTGTGATCTTGGAGACAAGAGTCAGGTAATGCTCGCAGATGTTGTCTCTCTGCAGGGGCCTCAGAGAAAGGTTGTTTTTGAAATTAATGCACAATGGATAATGCACTGTTTGTTTTTGAGAAGATTCCTATTTTTCTTGGTGTGTAGCTTTTTTGTTAGATTTAAAAGTAAATTTGTAGATTGTCTTTGAGCCTGCTTATAGCTGTAGATACATTAACTTAAGATGACAGGTAAGCTGTCTATCATGACTGCCCTCAGAAAATTCCTATTCTGTATTACAGTTATTTAGGAAGACAGCTCTTCCCTGGAGGTACTTAAACAACCCAGGGTTATCTGGGGACAAATTTCATTTTTATTTATTAATTTATTTAATTTCTCCCTGTACAAATAAAAACTGATTCCCTACTGTTGATTATTTTCTTGATCTGTAGGCATTGGCCACGTAATTCCCTGGTGCACTTTGGTTGCAAATAAGTCCAAACTGTAATTAAAATAGCCTTTTAATTATAATTCTTGTCTACTAATAAGAGAATTGGAGGAAGTATGAAATGAAGCTGAAATAAGAATTAACTTCCAGCACATACTTTTTTTGAGGCTTTCTTTTTTTTCCCTGAGTTTTTGGTAGCTATCCTGATTAAACCTCAGCCTTTCTGCACAATTCCACAAGAGAGGAAAAAAAAAAAAAAGAAAAAAGAAAAAGTGATAACTAAAACTCTGGAAGATGCAGAGGTGTTTTGTGAGGAGGTCCCTGCCAGGCTGTGAAGGTGGGGAGACAAGGAGGGCAGGCGGCAGCACTGGGACGTGCCCGCTGCTCGTGCTCCTGCTGTCAGCACGGTCCTACCCAAACCTTTTACGCCGGCAGCAGCGGTGACCTGTTGTTCAGGCATGGTCTGTTTTGCTTTAGCGGAATAAAAATGCACTCCAGTGACAGCCTCCTGGGAAGAGTAAATTACAAAAGGGCTCAAAGGAATATTATATGAACTTGTGTGCCAATTCTGTGCAATATTTAGCTGAACAAGATAAGGGTTATGGTATCTAGGCCACGTCACTTCTAACCAACCAGTGTGCCACTGAGTAAAGGCTCTCCACTGAACCTGACTGCTTTATTAGCAAAGCTGTGCTGGAGCGTGTCGTGGATCCCTTCTCCTGGGACAAGGGCTTGGAGGGGGGACCTTGTGGCCACAGACAAGGACAAGGGCAGAGCTTTGTGTCGCCTGAACCACTTGGCCTGAGGTGACGGGAAACACCGGCCTGTGCCCCCCGGCTGCTGTGGAGCTTGCAGGCCGGCCTGGGTGCCTGCTCTCTCCAACGGCCATGGCCGGGATCGCGGGAAGGCCGCTGTTGGGCCGTTGGCCTAAAACACGCCGTGAAAACGGGAGCCGCATGGCCACCACGCAGCTCTGCTGCACTGCGGCCCAGTCTGGGGCAGGGAGCTTCCTCCCAGCTCCCGCTCCGCGGCGCGTTCCGCAGCCCGTGTGGGGCGCTCCGGGGTGAAACATGTGCGAGCGACTGTGCGGAACCAGAGTTACAAAAATCACTTTATTCCCAGCAGTGGGCTAGTTAAAACCACCAACAGCCGAGGTACTAATGTTTATTCCGGTTAATTTAAGGATTGACTTAGGAAAACATTCATATTGGTGTCTTTTACCTTTTCAGGGTAAATCTAATCTACCAAACCCAAGAATTTGTTAGCCATTTTCCATTTCATCATCTGTTATATGCGTTAGCTCTGAGCCTAACATCCTTTGGCTGTGTTTCTGCTATTAGATCAAATGACAAAAGCTTTTTAACATTTCATATGATGTTTCACAGTTTTTTTTCTGTTTCTCTGTGCTCTTTTTTAGTGAAATGACAAAAATAGTGGAGATTTCTGGAGAAGGTGGGCCCCTGGGGATCCATGTGGTGCCCTTTATTTCATCTTTGAGTGGAAGGTAAGGTGGTCTCTGTTACCAAATTGTTTATTTTCCGAGTTACGTACTAAGACCCCTGTAATAGCCTGTTTGTCCCTTCAACCTCCTCTGCTTTTCTTCTCCAAATGGTGCACCAGATTCCTGCAGAATACTGCAGCCCTTCTTAATGACGTATCAGACAAGTTCAAAAAAATAAAGAAAAAGTGCTTGCCTAGTCATGCCTTACTTTTTTTTTTGTTGTTGTTGTTTTTTTTTTTTTTTTCTTTCTCCAAAGCCACCTTTCAGATTTGGTTGTGTTGCATTTATAGAATGTGTACTATACCGTGAACTTTTCTTTGTCTCAATACAATTACTTTAATTATAAATGATTGAACATAGTCTCTGGAGATCACAAAAGCCTATTATAGCAGCATGCTCATATTGATGTACTGTAGTTAAGACTGTGTCAGCATTTTCATTATAACTGTTTTCCAAGCTATGTAACTCAGATGTGAAATTTTGTTCTAGGCTAAAATTTGACATGTGGAGATTCAGCCAGAGTTAATTTGACACTGGCAGTCCCAAATAAGAGATTGGAAATTGCCAATGCCGTAAATGACATCACCATGTAGTAAAATGGATGCCTGTGACACAGAGGCAATTATCATTGCAAACGTCGGAATTGTCTAATCCTTAAATATTTCCATACTCATCAACTTTTATGTTGAACAAGCGGATGAGTGGATTTGATTGCCTCACGGATGTCTGTGGGTGCAGACATCTCCTTGACAAAATCCGAGGTTGAGGGCAGACCCAAAGTCACACAGAATGTTTTATTTCCAATTGTCCTCCTGCTGCCTGCCCAAATGTCCTGGCCAGCTCGAGAAGAGAGTTGGTCCAGGATGGGACATGGGGAGGGCCAAGCAGTGTCCTGGGCTCTGTTGCAGGCTGACGGTCTTGCCTACGGCTTGGCAAGTGGTGTTTCTTACCTGTGGTGGAGTGGAGACAGTGTTTGCTTGTACTATAGGCGTAGGCACGCCATAAAGGTTGGAGACATGCATAGGGTGTTTCAAGATTCTGAGATGGAAGATTGGACAAAACGGCAAATATTGAAGTTAATAATTTCTGTCAGAGTAATGTGTTGCTTTCTTGAAGTCTCACCACATGCATCATGTGGACCTTTAAAGATGCCCATGAAGAAGCAGTGGAGCTCCTTGACCTACTTTTGTGTGCATGTTAATATATATATATATATATATATATATATATATATATATATATATATATATTTTTTTTACAATGACTCTCCTCAGTGCAATCTATATATATATATATATTGTTTTTTGACAGGCCACTTGTTTAACCAATTCTCTTGAAATTTTAATGACCTTTGGCAGAACCATACTGATTCTGTTGTAAAAGTTCTGAAGTGACTTAAATCATTTGTCCCTCCTACTTAATCAAGCCTGAGACTGCTGTATAAACTTAAGCTCCTCAAACCATGAGAAAGTACAGAAGAGCCTCTTCTATTTCTATTAGTGATACAGTGCGGTTTATGGGAGCACGCTGGCCATGACTAGCTGGTCTGGTATGTCAGTTGTAAACTGTTATCTTCTAATAAGGTAATGCTGGCTTTATACAGACCTCTTGCTGCTGTAAAGCAATTTTTTTTTCAGAGGTAGTTAAAGCATTTTACTAATTTACAAAATCTTAGTTTGCATATAAACTAATTGAAATAATTTCTTCCCGTTCTTTTGCACTTGGGCATTATTAGGACAGGAAAATAAAAGTGTGTTAGAAGTGCGTTGTTAAAATAATGCCAAAATCGAGTCCGTATAAAATAAAGTAATAGAGTAATGAGTTTAAACAGCCACAGGATACTTGACTCAAGCTGCTGGTTCACATAGCACAGTGCACATAAGGACTTTCAGACCAGTGGGTGTTTCTGTGCTGTTATTTTGGGTGCAGCATCCGGGCACAATGGGTTAGTGAAGACTAAATTCCTTTAATTTACTACTTTTATTTGCTTATATCGTCACCTAATTACATTTAGTTAAGTCTTAGTATTTAGCTTGTTGGTGATAGCTAGTTGGATGTCTCTACCATCAGTATGGTTAGGGCATCTCAGCACCACTGTCCCTCTGACTTGGTTAGCAAAGTGTAACGAAGGTTGGGTCAATCGTCATATGATGGAGTTTTTTTTTAGGTTGGGGAGATGTTTTGCAAAAGTAGCATTCAGTAGGAATCAAGTTCTCTTTTGAATTACCTTTATTTAGACCTAAGCACGAGTTTTTAAACTTTATTCTACAATTAACTTAAAATCAGATGCACAGTGAATATACTGTCATTTTAAAATAGTTAATAGGTTGCTGTGAATCTGTTGAATGGACTTAATTACTAGGGGCAGTAATGAATCTGAGAAGTACAAGACTTGTATCGTGATTGGAGTGCTAGCAAAGTTGGAAATTGCACATTAATATTTTATGGAGCAAAACCAATAGAAAATCGTCTGTAAAGGTCATCTGTCCTTGCTAATGTGATATGGAAATTTAGTGGATAAAAATGGGTTATAAAAGGTCTTCACAAACATGGAGTTGTGGGTTATTTGGGAGATTATATTGGCTTTACTGCATACATCTGTGCTGGCTGCAGTCTGCATTATATAGGGAGGTCAGAAATACCCTAGTGGTCTCAGCAGAGTTACCCACATGGGACTATTGCTCTACCCGTGCTCCCTGGCTTAATGTATTATCCAAGGTGTCTGTGCTGCACCCTGGGTTGCAATTTGTATGTAACCTGCTTAAAAAACGCCTTTGAATTTTGATGTGGTGCTGCTCTGCAGAATAGGTGGGTAGTATTGCTCTCATTTATCAAGACACAGGCTTTGGGAACTGCAAGATTGCAGAGAGTTTTCAAAGCTTGTAGAAACTTTTCTTTTTAATCTTATTGTAATGCTAGCTTAATTTATTGTAGTCTAGTTAGACATTAACTTTTAATCTGTTTGTGCTTTGCTTTGAAACAATTTTATTTTACCTTTTAGTGACAGACATGTGCTGTATAAACTGCTTTTAAATATTGACTAGATGGGGAGATCTGGATGTTTTCTTCTGTTTCTCCAAGTGTGACCTAAAGGACTAATGTTTCCTGCAGTTCCACCAAGTAATATAGCTTTAGTGTCCAACAATTCATCTTGGTGTTTCTTGGAGTCCCCAGCCTGGTAATGAAAGAAAGAGCAGGAAATCTTTCTTTTAGATTAAGCACCTCATAATGTTCTGCTTATAGTTTATCTACTCTCCTCTACAGTAGAGATTTATGTCTCTTTCTGACTTGTGTAAGTGCCTACCAACAAAATAAGGAGTCAACACTTTTTTTTTTTTTTTTTTTTTGCCTTTTAGGATGCTGGGACTCCTGATCCGTGGGATTGAGGAGAACAGCAGATCTAGACGTGATGGGCTTTTCCATGAAAACGAAGGCATTGTGAAAATTAACCGTGTGGACCTTACAGACAAAACCTTTGCACAGTGAGTGCTCTCTTATTGCTTGACCAATAGTTTTAACTAGCAGAAGTTTATACAGTGCTGTGTTTATTGATTACCTGAGGTGATTAATATTTATTTAAAATAAAATACGTTTTTATTTTAAAGTAGATTTTTTCGGAAACTTTCTTTTCGTGCACTGGTATTTGAGGAGCAGCATCTTCTTGTAGTCTTGTAGTGAACCTTTTTGGCCTTTAATTTAAAGAATCTTCACTTTGTATTTCTTCCCATGCTTTTCTATATATTCCTGCAAATTTGTTCCTCTCAAGACATTCCAAATGAACTTTGGGGCATATTTCCTTGTTTATTGCAGATGATTTTAATGAAACTATATTTTTTTTGGTGCTGTGGCTTTTACAGCATTCAATTTTTTGGGAATACTAGTGCTGTCAATCTGATTGGTTTAGCTAAATAGTAAGTCCTACCTTTTATGGCTTTTATTAGAAATCTGTAGACATTTATCTATGAAATTTCTTTAAGTAATGGGATGCTTTGGCTGTGAATTGATGTGACATTGCTGCAAAAAGAAGAGCCTCTCAAATTTCAGATATTTGCTGTAGTAATTAAGTAGCAATTTGTTTTTACTCTTAATCCATATGTTTAGAGTAAGTGATTCCTGATGTAACAAAATCATAATTCATAATATAACAAGAACTTATAAAGCTCTCAAGGGAGTGGAAGCTTAATTTCCTAAACAGGAAGCCAAATGTTCAAGGTTTCTAGACTAAAATCTGGTACACAATTTATTCATTATGGATACATATTTGCAGCAGAGGTGTGGATAAAACCGCTGGAGTTGTGTAGCAGGTATTACCTGGTTCCCGTGGCTCTGATTTTGCCTCCTGATGCATCATCTACTTGCTGCTTTTTGAGTACCTGGTGGCGAATGTGTTCTCATGTGTGCTAGCACCTGGCTTCTGGTACGTGTCATACTCTTCTGTATGACAAAATTTCTGTATAAGATACCAACTTTAATAAAAGAGGATATTTTCTTGAGATTTCCCCCCTCTCCATGCTGGCAGAGGGGAAAATATTCCTCTGGGACTTTCATCTGCTTCATTCTACCAGGTGTTTACAGGGGATGCAAGGAAACCGTCATCTGCTGAACCTATTGCTCAAGTCTCCTGCCACTCAAGGGCCGTCAGGGCACTAACGTGGTTAATCACAGACCTAGGGAAAAATTCTTTTTATCAAAACACCTAATCATGAGTGCAAGTAAAAAGTGTTTTGCCCCTTGCCCTGTGGACCATGGGTGTCAGTGAAACCTCACTTAAGGAGTCTGCAGAATGTAGTCATATTCGTCAATAGATGCTAAATCTGTGCAGAGGTTTGTGGTCCCTTGAAGAAACCCACAAATCAAAGATTTTATAACTGTTATAAGTTTACATTCAAGTCCCTTTGAAGTTGATGAGATTTAACAGTATGCCTAAAATCATGTGTTTGAGAGGTTGGCTTAAGCACATTGAATTGCTGAATCAGGGTCTTTGGGTCTCAGAATGAAATGTTAAATTACATTAAAAAATCTCCTGTTGTGTAATAAATGACTTTTTAAGAAATTATCTATGGGAAGAATGATTTTGACGAGTATAATGAATACGTTTAAAATGGAAAATGAAAATTTAGCAGAGCTAAAAAATATTCCAGACTTCAGTATTTGAAGAGCTGCATTGAGAGCAAAGGCATGGGGATGTATAGAGGTGTAGTGTTATTTAGGTCAGAATACAAGTGTAGATTATTCATTGCATTATGAATCTAGAGATAGTACAGCAGTGGTATGGTAGCAGCTATAACCCTGCTAATTAGTTTAATAGTGTAGCACCTTGGACAGAAGTAGTTGATAGCTTTATACGAGAATACTGAAAAGTTAAACGGAAGTTACAGGAATAAGCTGAGGACGGTGAGTCAGCTAAGGGATATGAGATTGAGAGTTTACTTTCTATACTCTTATATAGAAATCGATTTAAAGTGTTGGTCACCTCACCTGTGCTGTTCTGTAATGAAGGTGTATCCTTCTCAAATGAAGTTTTGTCTGGATCAAAACCTCCTTCGGAATTGTGTGTGCCTTTTTGTTTACAGCTCTGCTGTGTGCTTGGTGCTCTTTTCACAATGCAAGGAGATTTGCAGAAGCCTGAGCTGGGAGCTGTGTGTACAGCAGAGGCCTCGAGAAATGGTCTTTTCTCTGGGATCTTTGGAAGTGCTGCAGTGATCTTTTCTGTTCCCTGTCACTTCCCCTGGAAAATGAGAGATTCGGGACACTTGGCTTTCTCCAGCATTGTCAGACGTGGGGAAATGGAAGGGTATTTACAGAGACAGACTTTATTTCAGAGAAACTAATCTCCTTAGGCAATCCTTCTGTCATCGGGAAAGTGAAAGAGAGAAATGATTAAAAGCAGAAGCCCATCTTAGTTTAAGTCCCCTGTGGAGAAGCCTTACGTTATATTAACAAGCAGAGGGGTGCGATGGCATGGACGTGGAGAGGAAAAGTGCAGGCAACGGGGCCTTGATGCCTGCAGTATGTGTGTTTAGCAGATTGGACAGGGGGGATATTTTGGACTGACTCTAAGGGGGTCTTGGGCTTTTAGGTGGCTGTTGTGAATTGCCTCCCCTGCATAACATCTGGCATCATTTCTGCTTGCTGACCATGGAGAAGGGCTGCAGGAAGGAGCCTTCCAGGCTGGAGCTGATCCTAGCGGGATCCCCTTTTAGCAGCAGCAAGGAGCTGGTGTCCCCCGGCCTGCTGACACAGAACCAGCCATCAGGGGCTCGCACGAGACGCAGATCTGGTGTTAATGTTGAGCCGACAGTCCCTCATGATCTTTGCAAAGCTGCTTTAACAGCTAGTGGAGACAGTTGCAGTCTGTGTTTCTCCGTCGTGGTTTGTTTCAGTGGAGGCTTTTCCAGCCTTGCTCCTGATGATTGCTGCTTCTGCAGCTGTAAAAGCATCAGCCTACTTTCAGTATTCCCATGTTTATAATTTAGAATCTGGGGCTGTTGGTCTGCTGCTTCATTTGCTGTTAATCTATTCAATTACATTCTGTTGTGTTGCAGAGTTTTTAGCGCCTCTTTTAATTGAGTCCCTTACTACTTTAAAGTATGCAGTCGGGGTCTCAGGAAATGTAGATTTCTCCATCCATTACTTTTTCCCTTTGAAGTGCAGCCAGTTATTTTGCCCCCAAAGACTGCATTTAGGCTTTCCCACAGGATGGCTTCTGTTATTTCCACAGTTTTCTGTTTGAAGGCCCTTATATTTTCCCTTTTATATATTTAAAATATTCATCTCCTGAAACTGAGTTGTTAAATTACCTTGTAGCATTGGGCCAAGCAGCCCCTTGAAAGATGAGGATGAGGGGAGAGAAAACACAGTTAAGATTTTACATCCTTACGCTGCGCATACAGTAGCTCCCTTATCAGGATAAGGTCTGTCCTGGGAAACCTTCATGGATACACACAAGTGTGTGCAGCCTGCAGCTCCTGTGGACACACTGGGACAGGTACAGTTCTGTAATCTAACCCGTGGGAGCGGTGCTGGGAAGAATACCACCCCACGAGGCTCTCCCCACGGCCTTTGCTCCCCAGGGAATGCCAAATACTCAGGTGGTTGCACCTTCTGCATCACGGGGCTTCTTCTGAAGATGCCGTCTGTCCTATTCCCTCGTCCTTACCCATTGCTGCAGAATCAGTCCACAGCTGCATTAGGGGTGGTGAAGGAGTTTGAGAGCTGCTCAGGCTCTGCTCAAAAACTGGAGGCCTGAAGTTTCTCGGTGAGTGTGTCCGCCAGTGGCTGCTGTTGACCAGAGCAATGGGTTGTCAACAGGATAGCGTGTGTCAACCGGAAAATACAAAACAGGCAAACACCAGAAAGTTGTAACCTGTGACTTCAGGCGTTTTTTGGTGAGCTTTGGCTGACCGAAGCTCCTTTCTCTTGATGCGCTGAATAATGAATTGTCTTCATTTGTTTATTCGGGCTGATATGTTTTCATAGCAGCCTACGGATCCTGCTGGATCTGCTGGCCTACTTGAAATGTAAGGAAATGCTGTACTACAGAAATCTGATTTCATGCTTTTAGAAAAGGGACCCTGTGGATTGGAAGGTATTGTTGTTTCTTCATATTTAAGATAGATTTTTGTCTTATTCTTTGTAAACAACTTCAAACTTTGCCCAGATTTTCTAATTTGTTACGTGATTTTCATAACTTTCTTTTACAGGGCTCAGGACATCTTCCGTCAGGCAATGAAGTTTCAAAATGTTGTCTTGGAAGTTCTTCCTCCTTATAATCGGGACCAATATGAAAAGTCAGTCATTGCTCCCCTTTTTCTGGATAACGAAGAAGGAGTTCCCAAAACAAAGATTCCACCTCCCGTTCATCCAAAACCCACCCTAAAAACGATTAAACTTTCTGGAACGACGGGCTTGGAGGCAGGTGTTCAGGCAGCACTGCAGCAGGCTAAGAGCCCCAACCTCCCACGGCTGTGCAGAAAGCCGTCCTCACCCTCGCTGTCCCCCCTGCTGGGCTTTGGCAATAAAAGAAATGCAAAGAAAATAAAGATAGACCTGAAAAAAGGTAAGTCTTTGGAAATGATGAGGTGACTGATTCTGTATCAGGCTCTCCTTACTGGTACTTTACCTTTTAACTGAGTTAGTGGCTTAAGAGTATAAGCAAGTTCACTAACTTTTTTTTGTTCAAAATAATTGTTTTCGAATACTTTGGAGAATTTCTTTGTGTTCTCTTTTGTCTATGTTTGAAGACGCTGTTGTGGAGACAAGAGGATAAAGGAGACTTAACATTAGTGTAAAGCCGTTGCACCTTTTGATAGCAAAAATTACCAGAAAAGGAGAGGGGAAAAAAAAAAAGGCTTTAACTACAAAAGCCTTAATGACATTGTAGCCCAGAAGGAAGAGGAGACAGAAGAGTGTCAGTGAGTCCTGAGAAGGCCTGAGGAACGTGGCCCTAAGCAGGAGAAGCAGAGCAAGCAGCAGATCTGTAATGCAGAATACGCCAAAGTGCAGAGCGGTCCCCGAGATCTGCAGGCTGCCGCAGAGACTTTGCTCTGATGAAGCCTTCTAGCAGTGAAGGCTCCAGAAGTGCTGCTGAGATCCCCTCCTCCCTTCACACAGGCCATGGTATTTTCCCCAAGTGTTAACAGTAGCGTTCTCAAAAGTTGGCTTTCCTGGAGATTCTGGGTGCATGTTATCCAGAACTACTGATCATCTCTATTCCTGAAGAGCTGGAAGGTGTTTCTTTAACAGCATGGGATATGAATATAGGTGTCTGGCCTTTTTTGCAAATAGAGAATGAAAGTTTAAACCAACTGCTACTGTTTCTTTAACTTTTTTTTTTTTTTAATTAATATCGGCTCATTGACCAGTACTTCTGGGACATTCTTTTAAAGATAGGGTTGTGTACACTCCTCTCTATTTTGTGCTGTCCAGGTGGTTTTCCACAGATTTACCTTTGTCCTTTCCCTTTTTATTTTCCGTAATCCTTTTCTTTACATCTGTATCTATTTAGCTATCAGCATCCCTTTTTAGTGTGTATATTCTTAAATGCTGCTTCATGCAGATGCCTGCCTTTGTATGGAACAGCAGGTTTGTGCACATCTAGTAAAATGTGCTTAAGTAGATCCCAATTAGCATTCATGTTTTCTGTTTCTTTCTCTGATTTGGCTAAGAGCTAAATTTGATGCTAGAAGTGGCCCTTTTAAAAAATGTCTAACTTTATTCTTTTGACACATAATGAGTGTAATCAAGCTGTCATTTCTTAATTTTTGTTATTTCTTAACTTAAATCAATCATTTTTACTTCTGAACTCTTAAGCTTTGTGTTAACATAAAACCTACTTCAGAGTTTCCCTATGCTAGATGTAATGCTTTTGATTTTGAACTTGTAATTTATATTTTTAGAAATGATAGAAATGTGATACTGATAGGATGAGATCTCCAGAAACACGAATAGCAATCAAGCTGCTCACTGTAAAGAGATTTTTATGGACTTTGCTGCTCTTGGATGCATTATAATCAATACCAGCTAATGCTGATTTTACTACCTAATTCTTTATTTGCTAAAACATCTACCTATTAACATTTGGGGTTGTTTATTTCCAAGGTATAAATGACTTCACTAATTGTAGTTTTGAAACACACTTGTCCTTTCTTGAAGCATGTATGTAGTCAGCAGGTTTGGCGTTCAAATCTAGCAATAGTCGTGTTTGTCCACTTTTCGCTGAGATTCATAAAACCAGCGGAGTTGTATTTATGCTCATAACTAAGCAATTCTGATTGCTTAGCTACAGCACTGACACTGATGTGAAGGCGGATTCTAAAACCACTTAAAAGGTGTTATCTTTGATACAGAACAAATGGGAACTCCTGCTTTAATGAGAGTTACCCAAAAGCATTTCTGATCGTAACCCTGAAGAGAGGATTTGAGCATGTGTGTCCTGACACGGATGTATTTCTACTCTGGGGGCATGTAGAAAATATGCTAGTTTATAGCTTTGTTTGTTTATTTTCGGTTTTTAAGAGCTAACTTGAATGAGTATCTGTGATATATATGTTATTTACGTTGATTGCTTAGTTATTTTAATGATCCTCGTTTGTTTGTTGAAATTTATGTTGGGAATTCTTTATCTTATCTTGTAGGTCCAGAAGGACTTGGTTTCACTGTGGTTACCAGAGATTCTTCAGTTCATGGGCCTGGTCCTATTTTTGTGAAGAATATTTTACCAAAAGGTGCAGCAGTAAAAGACGGTCGTCTACAGTCAGGAGACAGAATCCTGGAGGTTAGAATAAGCATCCATTTTATTTGCACAGCTGAGTATCCGTTGCTGGTTTTTACATATATATTTTATTTCCTAAACCAGCTACTGGTATGATGAAAATTTACTGACCTTAGTGAAAAGGCCCCTGGCTTGCTTGCTGTTTGTCAACAAGTGCGTTGCACCCCAACTTGGAAACAAAGCGACCTGTTCCCAGAAGGGTGCAGGCCTGTTAGAACACAGGAGATTTGATATTCGTGTTCTTAAAGGAGATAAATATCAGTTTAGGGAAAAAAAAAAAAAAACACATTTTTTGCCTTGGCAGCCATGTCCTAAAAAATCTGTGATTAATGTTCAGGGTTTCTAAGTACTCATCTTAATACAGTTGGGTTCAAATTGAGTCACTTAAATTGCAAGAAATCTGAAAATGTTATAATTCATTGTCTAATAGGTTACTTCTACTTAGTAACCTCAAAAAGCTCTTAAGATAAACAATTTTAATAATACTTAGGCCTTGTTTTGGTACTTTTCATCTTCAAAGTGCTCTGCAAACTAATTAAGCCTCACAAACCCCCTGCAAGGTGGGAAGTGTCATAAACTTGCTTTAACAGATGGTGAAAACGAGCAAAAAAGGTTAAGTGATTTGTGCAGGGCCAGAAGGGGAGGCAGTGAGGGAATTGTTGCCAGTTCTTTGCTGTCAGTCACTGACTGACAACTGTCCTGGAGAGGGGAAAATGATTTAAAAAAAAAAAAAAAAGGAATGTTTCAAGTTTTTTGGTCTTCTGTGTCTTAGGTGAACGGCCTGGACATCACTGGCAGGACCCAGGAGGAGCTGGTAGCTATGCTGAGGAGCACAAAGCAAGGCGAAACGGTGTCCCTGCTCGTGGCTCGCCAGGAGGACGCCTTTCTACCTCGAGAGCTGGTGAGCGTTAGAATTATTTCAGTTCTGCTCTTCAAGAGAAATAACATGTGTTAAGCTTGGCCCAAGAAATAGAAGTGAACAGTTGCTGGCTGAGAAAGCCGATGAAGGATGACTGTATAAGACTTGTGCTTGAGAAGTATTTACGTTTGATTTGAGCCACTTTAGATACAATTGCATGAAATTTGATTTTCCATCCTAGAAGTGACATCATGAGCATAACTCACAGGGGCTATTGTAAACTAAGTTTGTAACTGTGAGGTCAGGCACAAATGAAAGCGGATTCTCATTCAGAAAAGCAGCAACCTTTAAACCTAGAAGTTGGAAGTGTTTGTAATGATTCCTGTTGCTTATCAGTAACGAATGATGGTGGCTGCCCCCTGGGTGATGCGTCTCCTAAGCCCGGGAAGCCAAACTGCATGAGGGTTAGAAATCCATTATATTCCTCACAAATTCTGGAAGTAGGCTTTTCCTTGGCTGCTATTTTTGACTGAATCAAAGAAAATGGAACAAAAGCAAGCATGCAAGAGCATATCTTAAGTGCTCAATTTTCACTTTTTTATGATAAGGTGAAATTGTGTTCCCTTTTGTCTCAAATAGCCATAGGAAGGTTGCATTAATGTAAAAGTGCTATCTGATACATACTTGTTTCCCCTCAAAGAAGGTCATCTCTTTAGATGCCTCTTCCTTATCTTGATTGATGGGTATACTTGACCTTTCATTAAGAAGTCCTCAGGATAAAGGAAGGACAGTGTTTCCTGCTTTTGTCTCACTTTATCTCTTTTAAAGAACACAAATGGCTTTTTCTTAAGAACATGTCTTCTCCCTTTTTGCTTTTCCTTTAACTTTAAACTGCTGGCGTGGTCTCCTGCCACAGTCCACTGGGTGTTTTCTCACAAGGCACGGCCAGCAGCCTCCCTTTGCTCTGGTGTCGCGTGCCCGTTGCGTGCGGCGGGATGGGCGGCTCGGAAGCGGGAGCGTGGGTTGGGGTCTCACGTGCCCCTTGGCTCTTGTGCAGCTGGTGGCTGCTGGTTCCTGTACATCCGCTCCTGCCATGGAGCATGCGGGAAGTGCCTGCTCAAAGCTGTTTCTGTTTCAGCTTTCCTTTCTGATTGAGCAGTTTAAGGAGGATAAATAACAGCAGGGTAATTCCAGTGCTGTCCCAGGTTAATTAGCTGTTCCTTGTCAGTACTTCCCGGGGTAGCAAAGTTGAAGGCTCTGTTTAGAAAGTCCTTGAGCTGTGCAGCCAATCTCTGTGTGAAAGTGGGGCAAGTTGAGCGCTGAATCGTCCTTCTAGGATCTTTTTCCCACCAACTCTCCTGAGTAAAGGCTTAGTTTTCATATGGCTACGCATCAAAAATGTTTTTTCCTTGCAGCAGTCTAAGTTATAAGATACTTCGCTTGGGAAGTGTGGGAGTTTAAGTGTACAGTCATGTTTTTTCTCTTCTCTTTCCCCAGCATGATTCTTTACCACCTTAATCCAAATTATCTTGAAAATCCTGGTGACAGTGGGTGGGAATAATGGGCTATGGAAATGTAAAAGCTATTTATAATTTTTACATGCCAGGTTTGCCTGTTATTAAATTCTAGCCCTTATAGCAAGGATTAACTACCTTTCAAAAGGTGAGTTACTCTTGACTGGCATGATT
The DNA here is from genome assembly GCF_059628265.1 of Tinamus guttatus. Classification (NCBI taxonomy): domain Eukaryota; kingdom Metazoa; phylum Chordata; class Aves; order Tinamiformes; family Tinamidae; genus Tinamus; species Tinamus guttatus. Next base: position 3,896,668 of record NW_028288731.1, read on the forward strand.
GAGATCCTGTAGGTAGCCACATTTATCCTGCTGGCTTGACCTTCACTTAGATTGCTTTCCCTGTGCAAGAATGATGCACTGGTGGTGGCCCTCATGCTGTTAGTGATGGTGTGTGAATTCTAATACTGCTCTGGATTTCTTATTGGCCCAATCGAGCAATAAGAAAATGCAAGTTGCTACAGTACATCAGGTAGCTTTATGGAACCAGTCCTTTTAAATTCCACACCTTTCAGCAGCATTTGTTGCTCACTGCAAAAGTGTGGGTCGCTATACCACTGAGGTACCAGATGTTGATACTAACATGCTGCTTGGTAGAAATCATGGGGCATCTGAAAACAGCCTCAGTAGAGATGAAAAATAAACTAAAGTTGGTGTAATTTTCTGCATTTTTTGTTTGCTTGGGGTTTTTGTTTTGGTTTGGTTTGATTTTTTTTTGGTTGTCCTTAATAGTGTATTAGGTTAATCCTCTACTACTCAAAAGTTACAGAGCTGTATTGATCAAAGAGGAGAAAAGAAACCAACACTTGAAATGTTTTGGAAGGACAATGGGTAATTCAGGAGTTTTTGAGGACAGCTATAATTGCAGATGAGACTATGTAGATTATATGCAGTTTACCTGAGCATGTACACACGCAAGGTGAGAGGGCGGGAGGGTGATAATGCCTGGCAATAACAGAGTAATTGCCTCATATCCGACTCGTCCTCCAGGGACTCAGATATAATCTGGGATGCTTTCCTTAGCTTCCCTGCTACAAGGAAGAGGAGAGGCTGCTTGGTAATGAGCACGCTTTCCACAGCTTCCTGCAGCAAAGATACCCCTGGAATTCAGACCCCTCAGAGGCAATGCCCAAAATGCCTTTGGAGCTTGTTGCTCAAGTGGAGCCTGGTTTCTGCATCGATTTTCAGGAAGAGCATGAGAGCTGCATGGGCGCAAAGCAAACAAAATAAAGTAACGGAGATGGCATTTGTTGTGTGGATCTATAACAATATAATTTGACTTCCCCTCGTAGCAGGGCTGCTGTCTGGAGAAAGCTTTGTCTCAGGAATGTTTTCTCTTCTGAAAGCCAGGCGGAAGCAGGGTCTGGGGGGCTGCTCCCGTGGTATACGCTGCTGAATCGCGAGCAAGCAGGAAAATGTATGCAGAGCAGCAAACCTTTCCCACCAGCCAAGAGAGAGATGTGATACGAGTGAAGATGAATCAGTGTTTCAAAAGGGCATTATTAAATTATAGTGATTTGGGGCTTCAGTTGCGCTAGCCCTAGCAACATCTGAGAGTCATACAGTTACATTGTTTGCACATAATGAGGGAATAAAATAGGAAGCACAATCTTCCTACTGTTGTAAGAATAAGAGGATCTAATGATTTTTTTTTTTTGTTTCCCCCCCATTTGAAGCAGATCAGTAAAGTAGAATTTGGACCAACCGCAGGCTGTCCTCCTTATTATCCAGTTAGCCAAATGTTAGTAGTAATTCATGCCAGCTGTTGACAATGTAACAGCTGAGTAAGGAGCTGGTTCCAAAACTCAGGGGAAGATCTTGATTCACTTAATTACCACTGTCTGTAGACTGGCCTGTGATTAGTGCATTCTGTAAGGTGCATTTGGGGGTTTAAACTGTAATGCTGATTATTTTCTAGAGGGTGGTTAAGATTACAGAAGGAAACTGGCTCCCCTGAACAGGTTTGAATTTTCCAGCTGTTACCAAAGTAAGTGGAATGCCTATCAAGCTGTGGCTACTGTTTTGTTCTGTCTTGAAAACAGTGTTTTGATCATGTGTGTTTGTTGCATCTTGTCTTTCCTCCAGGAAAAAAATGTGTGGTCTGAAGGTGGCATTTCTTTTAATAATGATACAAAGATCATTTCTTTCCCCTCCTCTTTCTGCATACCCCCTTGGTAAAAGCAACACTGCTTAAATGAGAACTAGCTCTGGTGTGACCCGTTCCATGCCATGGCCAGATGAAAATCTGAGCCCCTTTTTCACAGATGTTCTTGTGCTGTTAATGAGCTCTCAGGCTAGTGGATGTTATGGAGATAGCCAAGGAAGTGTCTTTCTGCCACACTCAGAAGTAGAAATAAAGCACTGGAAAGATTAGGTACATATTTCTTGAAGTTAGATCATATACATACTCTAAGCTTTGTATACACTTGATATCAGAATAGGGTGACTTTTTACTTATCAGTTTCAGTCATAATTCCCATTTCTGTGGTTTCTGGGCACATTCTCTGCTTAGTGATAAATGGGGGAGAAAGGGGAACAAACTAGCGTTTTTACAGCAAAGGCTAAAAGAACAACTATATAAAATGTAGCTGTTGATCATTAACTCCCAGGTTCTCTTTTATGCCTGTACTATACAGAATGGAAGGAATGATGGGAGGCAAGTTCAATTAAGCATTTTTTTTCTGCTCACCGTGCGATTAACTTTTATGCTTCTGTCTTCCTCTAATTAATTTCTTCCACTGCCTTGAACTCTGTGCCTAAAGGAGGAGAACTTGTTTGCCTAAAGTGTTGTCCATTTTGTTTTTAGTATTCAAAGCTTATGTTCTATTGCTTCCCCTTAATTGTTTCTTGCCTTTTTATCTGCAGGAAATAATAGATGAAATTTCAGCCTGGACTTAACTGTTTTTTGCACCTGCTTTTGTGGTTAAGGCAGTGACTGTAATGCCCAATTAACCCGAAATGGACAAGTGATTTCAGTCACAGCATAATCCCAATAAGTAGCAATTTTCCCTTGCACCCTCTCTATTCAAGGAGGGAAAAAGGTCTATTAGAAAAATAGGTCAATATACATATATTGGATTTTAATAACATACACGAGATCCAGTACTCGAGTTGTTCTGCGTGGTAGAGAGGGAAATCATGAGCACGCATGGCACCTTTCATGTGGAATTACTGTGCAATCGATGTGGCTACAAGCACTCTCCCTGCCTGCTCTGGAGGGTTTTTTGAGGGCAAGTGTCTAGTTTGGGGGCTGCAGATCCTCAGTATCCGGAGGAGCTGGGAAAGGAGCCGCCTGCGTCTGTGCAAAGGTGTCGTCTTGGCGCGGAAGCGCTCGGCAGTGCAGCTCCTCCAAGGCTTCCAGCCTTCCCTGATTATGGAATTATTTCAGAGCATGGTTGCTCGTGGTTGGCTTAGCCTGGAGTCCTGGCAACTCTGCTTTGAGGCGCAGTGAATTAGTCGCCTTGCTGCCTGGATGAGACAGTGAGAGCTTCCTCTTTAGAAGGAGTCACAGCACGAGGAGCTCGACTTTCTTTCCTGTCCCTGTGGCAGCAGGTGTGGCAGAAAGTGCCCTATTATTTTTATTGTTGGAGGGACTTCCAGCATTTCCAATGTGCAATAAATTACCTGCGTAGTTCAAGTATTTTAAGCATGTTTACATGCTTAAACATGTAAACATTAAACATCACCCAGGTCTACCATTTTTCAGTAGCTAAGCCCTCACCGTTAGGTGCTGATACAGCTACCAATGTGGCAAACATTTTTGTTGTGCTTTTCTGTGAGCCAATGGCCATCAGTCTCGGGGGCTGCATTCCCTGTGGGTCTAGCACTGCTTTCTCAGGGCATTAGGAGTGTTATAATCCAGCGGTGGCTGCCTTGGAGATTCTAGTTTTCCACTTTCCAGCAAATATAAGGAGCATCAAAAGAGCGGTCCCAAACCTGGGGGTGAGAGCACTCGTTGCCAGCAAGAACTTCCAGTGGTGCCCTGCTGGGAATGAAAAATTTTGAGTGGAGACAAGTGGGAAGTGAAAAGCCTGATGTTACCCCTAGCGCAGGATTTTGTATTTGCTTATGAAAACTCCTGGATTGAGAGGGGTCCTACCTCGGAGCACTGGCAGAGCAGCCGTTGGCTTGATGGCATCGCTAGTTCAGCAATGGCCTGGAGCACACCCGAGTTAGTGAAACCAGAAAGATGTGCAGCTCAGACTGGAAATAGGTGTCTCAGCAGAGCACATGTCTTAAATACTCACCCGCATTTACAGTATTTACTTATCTTGAAAATTTTTGGATAATTCTTTAATTTCCTTGGCAGCTGTAGTACCGTGCCATCTACACAAATCAGACTTGTACTGCATATGGTACATGAAATACTTCAGAAGTCTCCGTGCCTTAGAGTCCATGAAAATTTTTCCTAGGACCAACATAATGTAAAATGTAATGTAAAAATTGACATAAAAGAACCTACACACTGTGCAGTGCTTTTTTAAACATCCTTTTAGAACAGTAACCAATAAATCAAGCAAGGAAAGAGTGGGATTTGTACATCACAATATTGTGAGCAGTCTGCTTGCAGTATATTCCAAAAGTGTACAGTAACAGCAATCCTAAATTCCCCTTGAAAGTACCATGCAGTCGCCCATCTCTTCGTAAGCAATAAGATTTTAGGATGTAAAAGATGAAGTAAATTAACTGCAAAGGCTCCTGCACAGAAGGATGCTTAAGCACATGGCTAATGCTCAGCACTGGGATGAGGATGGGTGTTTTAACCGTGGGACATACCTTATTTTAGGATGTAATTTGTCTCCCTCTATTTTCTGTGGTTATGTAAGTTAACGGATTAAGTGAGACTGCATTTTTAAGCACTGAGGAGCAGTGCCATGTCGAGTTATTACTTAGGACAAAACTCTTTCACAAGGACAAAGTGTTTCTTTGTGTAAAACTTGCTGTGGCATTTTCAGTATGTATTGGGAGTGAACTGGAGGATCTCCATTTTCGAAGCCTCCTGTGACATCAAATAGTAAACAGAAAAGCCTTGGATAAAGAGCCGAATCTAATTCTGCTGCTATTCAAAGCTATAATTCCAGGGAGTCTAGATAATTCAAAACAGAACCATTTTAGCCGATATGACACAAATTCTTAGTGTGCTACGTTAATGTGAAAAGTATCCAAGTAGAGTATAATGTATCTCCGTGGGTTTGCTATTTTTTTGGTTTTATCTTAACGGGGTGTGCCATTAGTGACCCTCTAGTTTTTATTGCAAAATGGAATATAGATGATTTTAAAGAAGCCGGTATGAAAGCATCTGTCAAAAGTGCTGAAGATGGATATATGCAGCAATGGCTTGGGTTATTTACTGGATTGTGACAAGATTACAGCAGGGCATTACCTTGGAGTACTATTTTGAAAAGCCTTACTGTATCTCCATTACAAAATGCTGTGCAGATTTTGTAGATTTGATTCAATAAATGAGCTGTGAGCAAAATATTTCTTAATTGTGTCTAAGCTCTTGGAAAGAGCATAAAGAATAGTCCAAAGAAGACGGTATCTTCCTTTTCAAGTTTTTCTTGCCAATAATAGCTATGTGGTGCCGCAATTTAAATACAGCTCTTTAGCTTATAGAAGGCTTTGCAGTAAGTAGTTGCAAAAGCATGCAAATGTCTTATTTCCTTCATAAGCCTTTGAAAATAACCCTCCTGGGTCCCTTGCCTTTTGCTCTGAGCTCTGAATAGCGCTCCAGGGAGTTGGCATCTCTTATCAGAAATGAGCAGCCAGACAAGGGGCAGGCAGCATATTGAGAGACCATAATAGTGTGTTGGTCAAGGGCATCACACAGGTACTGAAAGGTCTCTTGTTGTGTTAAACAAATGCTATTTCCTTCCTGGCTTAAGTAGGAGCTAATTTTTTTGTAAGCTTCTCTTTTGGCAAAAGAACAATAAAGATAAATAAGGCAACCTTTCCAGGGAGAGATATGCATTAGATTATCATAAATCCACAGATAAAAAGTGCAGTGGTCAATGAGAACAGGCACTGTAGGATTAAATAAAAGGGCTAATTGAAAGCGGTGTCCCATGGTAGATGGAGGATTGACACGCTATTTAGTAGATATTACCATGGACTAAACGGAAGGGAGAAAATACAGTGCACAAAGGTTACAATTCTGTTGGTACTGGTGACTGAGCATTCTGTGTGTAGCAGACATAGGAGAAGGCTAGAAGTGTTTTATTTCTACTTTAGAAGGTTGGGAATCTGTTGGTGAGACTTGCTTGCATCACACTAAAACTATATAACATTTTAAGAATCCTTTATTTTAGCCTTTTAATTAAGAAATCAGAGCTCTGTAGCGTAGATGTGCTTGTAAGAATTAAGTAGTCATTGGCAGAATGTCAATTAACCAAATGCTTCTTGAGATTCCTGTGTGAAGGTGAACAGGCCAGGCCACCTCAGCACTCCGGTCACCCCAAAGTCTTCTCTCTTGCTTGTCTGGACTTTGGTTTAGGTGTAAGACTCCCAGTTTGTTGTCATACTAACACCGAGTCACTTACCCACATCTGCAGCAGAGAATAATTTCAGTGGTAGCTGCCATTTAATGCCTGAAGTGCTGATGTACAGTACATTGGCAAAGGTGAAAGTTTGATGAGGTTGTTGGGTGAGTATAACACAAAAAAAAAAAAGTATCCGTGATCTTGAAGAAATCGGTAGGAGGTTTTTCCTGGCCTGAGAATTTATATGTTGCAGTTCATTTCATTCGTTCTGTTTTTAAGTGAATTCAGAGTCTAGGATGATGTTGAGTTAAAAAGTCTTTTTAATGGAGTTCAAGGTCTGGTGCATTGGAGTGGAGTTGCTTTACCAGACCATAACTCAGTTCATGGTGGTTGCTCCATTGTGAAGTATTGATGCCCTGGGACAGGGTTTTAGCAATGTCAGGGAAACGGAGGCGTCGGGAATTCAGCTCTGTGAGTTACTAGCAGCAATTAACATTCATACCTGCATTGCCTGGGAGCAGGACCATCACTCATGAAATTAGTTGCCCAAATGAAGCGGTTAATTGATGAGCTGTTAACTTCAGGATGGCTGGAGCTTTTCTGGTCAGCAATGAGAAGGCATTCCTTGTGCAGAACAGCAGGATCAGGATAAAAATTTGAAACCATTTTGTGAGTATTGGATAAAATTAAAACTCTACATAGTGTATTTGTTTCGCCCTTCTTCGTTTCTCCTGGTTTTTCTATTTCTGCTTCCTCCCATGTTCTCCCACAAAGAAAAAGGTTTTCAATCCTATATTTGTACCAAAGAGTACAAATCTTGATTTCACAGATTGAATACTCATGTACTTGGTATCAAATGCCATGTAACAAATAGGAAATGAACATTTTAAGTGAATAAAAACAGAGTTTACTTTATCTTATAATGAATTAATTGTTTTTTTTTTTTTCTTTCCATGTGTTGTTTCCCATACCTGGGAAATCATTGATAAGTTATTCACTCTCCCTTATAGGCAAATAATTTTTGATAGTACTGTTAAATAAAGTTCAGTGTTATTTTAAATCAACTTTAGCTGGATCTTAGGGCAATGCTGAATATAAATACTACACAAGAGAGGTTTTAGATGAATTGGCTGCACTGAACAAGCAGCTCTTGTGCAGGGCTTTGGGGAAGATTAGTGAGTTCCCCAGTAATAGACAAAAGCAGCTGTTGTTTAAAATGAAATTAAATTTACTAAGGTTTTCTGTATGATGAAACTATGCTTCCCTGAGAACTGTAGCAAGGTAAATGGTAGTGAAATGTTATGGATTCCAAATTAGGTACTGGAGAAAGCAGAGGAAACTTAATACTGACAAAGATTTACTATACATGTCTGGTGTCTTGCTGAATACATCTTAATGTCTCCAATTTGATAGATAACATGTCCAGGCATGCAGACAATAATCTGGTACATTACTAACAAGACCTAATAGATGGAATAATTATGTCAATGAAGTTGGAAAATGTTATATAACATGAAACAACAGGGTCGCTTTTTTATTACTTTGCTTTTAGCATTTTATTTGCAACAATATTAAACACAATTCAGTTAAACTCAGTTATATATAACTACACAAAGTATTGTTATCTTAGTAAACTTTATAGTGGGAGACATCAAGAGACCACCTAGTCAGTCTGTTTTTCCCCAGATATCAAGGGTAAAATTTTTTCTCGAGTCTTGCTGACATTTCCCTGACTGCTATTTCAACAAGCTATTTCTTATGTCAAAAATTGCCTGCAAAAAAGGAGGGAGAAATGTTATTGTAAAGTATTTTGAAGACAATTACTATGTCCCCTTTTAGGCTCTTTTTCACAAGGTTAAACAAGATTGTTTCACTGCTGTCCTCTGGACTGCAGCCAGGTTGTTTCCTGAAGCCTGCAGCTGAAACCGGGGCTCCTATGGAGCTTTTTCCAGGAGCAAAAGGGTGGTTTCCTGCATCTTACAGGCAGCCCTACTACTGCCCTTACTGAGGTTCCGACACAAGCAGGGAAGGCTGCGACCTGGAGACCAAAGTCCCACGGTGGGTGAGGGATGAGCAACAACAAAATTGGCAACGCTTGAGTTGGAGGCCGGCATCCTAATCGATACCAGACTCGCTTGCACGGTTTATATTCGTGCAAGGGCTTGAGGGACTTGTTCAGATCCTGTTGCCTTTGTTTCTTTATGATTTTTGCTTTAACAAATGCTTTAGGTTTTTAACTTGAAATTAATATACATCTTGGAGCTTAAAGTAAAACAGTTTAGACACTTCTGAGAAATAAGCTAGGGAAAAATTACTCTCTCTTGTTTTTCTTGCAAGAGATACATTTTTTTTTTTCCCTTGGAAAAAAAAAAGGCAGAATTTTGTGTTGAGGTTTGCCTTCAGCCATACCCATTAAAAACCGACACGAGCGTGACCAAATTCTGTTTTATATAAAGTGCAAGTTCATGCAGAGACAATATTAATGACAATTTCTTGTAAAAGTAGGTGTCAGCACTGAGAGCAGAGCACCTTCATCTACTGTGGTAGAAAACCTGCCTCACTGCTGTGATCATGGTATTGTGGAAAAGGAAACCACTGTTAATACCCAGAAGGGGTAAGATGTAGGGGCTGTGGTTTAACTGGAATACGGAATACTTCTGGAGGGAGAGCGGGGAGGCTAGAACTTGCCGTGTGTTTAGAGGAACGGCTCGTGAGCTCTGGAAACCAGAAGTGGTAGGAGGATAACAGTAACAGTAGGTGGAGGAAGAATGATATTGGATAGGAATGTGGGGAGTAAGGCTTGCAAGTGCTGATAAGCTACGGTTGAAGGAAAAGTTGAAGAAAATCTACAGCAGATGAAGGCCTACAATGGACTCTGCGATTCTTGGGGAGATTATGGAGATTCCAGAACTGGAGATTAACAAGTTCCAAGCTGCTGAGGCCAGCGAGTGGGATGCAGGGCCCCAGCAAAGCTAGCAGTGTGACTGCCCTTGCAAAGTGGAGCGGCAAGGTGTCCAAGCCCCTCGAGCCTCCACATGGCTGTTGCAGAATCCCTGGTGTCTCCCCTTCTCATGCTGGACCTTGAAATAAAGGGCTGTGGTTCGATTCGAGCAGCAGAAGTGCAGTGTATAGGTTTATACTATAGGAACCAGTGCTCCAGCTCCGATTCCAGCTCTGCAGCTGACCTTGCAGCTGAGGAGAGCAGCCCAAAGGAACTACTCGCCCAGGGAACCAGTGAAGTAATGAGAAACCGCCTGTCCTGCAGGAATACAGGGCACGTCGTGTCTGGGACTGTGATGAGACCTGAGAAGAATGTCCCCTGTCCAGGCAGGACATGCCTCTTGCATGACCCCCCTAATCTTAAGAGTTTCTACATCATCTGGCAAACATATTTGTTAAAAAATAAAAAACCTGCACTCCTTCCCCCTAAAGCTTGGGAAAGTTAAATGCAAAACATTCAATGGCCTCTGTGTTGGCATTAATTCTTCTAAAGTAAGTTGGAGCAGGAGTGTCTACAATTTTTCTTTCTCTGTTGTTCACAATATTATGAACTTGTGGGGGGTTTTTTTATGTTCAGGACATCTCTGCAGCCACAGCAAAGAAAAAGTGCCGTATCTGTGACTGAGAATCGTCTGCCTCTAGTGAACAGAGCGAGGAGAGCAGATGAGTAGCACAAGCCCCAGAGATAAGTGCTACTTTAAAGAGAGTTATCAGTGTCAGTGCTATGTCATTTTATATTTGGCAGTTAGGTTAATTGTATTGACTTGGTATCATGTAGTTATATTCCAGGAAGAATTTGTGTGAGGTATATACATCATATTTTGGGATTGAGGTTTATAGTCCTGGCTCTGTGGGTCATGTGGTTTCTCCCTAGCCTCCGGTAGCTGCTTCTCATCAGTGAAGTGGCATCTGAAATAAATGTGAGTATACTCAGGGGTTATTGCTTCTATTTTTTATCATTTCTCCAGGATTTCAGTTTCTGCCCTGAGTTTTATGGTTATTTTGCTTGTCGAACTTATGCTGTCTAAGGTCATCTGTCCACTCCTGATCCGACAGCATAATAGATGAGGAAAATATGGGACTACCCTGGCTGCTGAGAAACCATCTGTACTGCTGGCATCTCTGTTGACAATCTCGGCCGTGCTGATACTGCGGAACTGCAGCTTATTCCCTGGAAATGGCCCTTCCTCATTAGCTGTAAGGAGGATTGGCCCAGCTCACCCTCCTTGCGTGTGGCCTTTAGTTGGGAATTTTACAGAAGACTTAAAACACCTTTGAAAACAGGCCCCAATAATCTTTCAATCTCTATTTGGGTGCTCCATTTTCATATTTTTTCCTATTAATTTTCAACACTAGTATTGCAAAGAGTAGAAAAAATCCAAATGACAAGAAATATAAACCAATTATTTGCCTTATGGGAAAGGAAGTGTGAAGTAAAACTGGCTGTGATGCAAAAGGTCTTTTGTGCTAATATCTTATGTGCACACTTTGCTCCCTACTATTTGTGCAGAATGCCAGTACGAATACTTCATGCTAGAATTTCTTTACTTTTTAGTTTCCAAATAGCTTTAAGAAAATGAAGAAGAAACAAAAGAGTAGAAAACTGCAGATATAGTCCGCAGTAAAAAAACACTGTTTCTCATTTTTCCTAGAGACAGAATCTTGGCTTTGCAGTCTTGTAAACAACCATCTAACCTAGCAAAAATCTTTGTATTAACCCACACCAGGGGAAAAAAAAATGTGTGGGGAATAAAAGTATGCACAGAGGGGTTTATGCAGAGTAGCTGGCTGCATTTTCAATTCTCACCCTCACTTTTGTTGCACCAACTTTCTTCTGTAGTCAGGCTTTAAGGGAAGGATTATTTTGTAAGAAGGTAACTCAGTTTTCAGTGGGGAATGGGATTTATCATTATAACTATCACTACAGTTTGTGAGCTGGAAAGACAGTGAGAGTTTTATGGCTTAAATTTTTAATACACCTTCATTTAAAATAAGTGTCAGGTTTTTATGTTCTCCTGTGACTTTGGCTTTGTAATATGTGGGACTAAACTATTTTTGTCTTGTATTTAGGCATATTCCTAAGTATTGTTAATAAAACATTTTAGGCTACATCATGTGACTAAATCACAGCTAAATGCAGTCTTATAAATATAAGACTGTGGTTCTTTGAACTGCTTTCTCGAAAGGAAGACTATTACTTGTTGTTTTAATAGCTTTGTGAAACTAGTTTATGCATTGTTTGTGTGCCCCCTTTCAGTTATATTTTCATATTTATTTTTCCCAACAGAAAGGAGAGCCAAACTGCAGTATTCTTTCTCCAGAAACCACAGAGCAGCTGACATTTGAGATTCCTCTGAACGATTCTGGCTCTGCTGGGCTCGGTGTGAGTTTAAAAGGCAACAAATCTCGGGAGACTGGAGCTGATCTTGGGATTTTCATCAAGTCCATTATTCATGGAGGTGCTGCTTTTAAGGTATGCAAAAAAAAAAAAAACCCAGACTCTTAGAATTCAGACATTTCTGTGTTCAATCCTGAATCTGGCCTGATAACTGTTGTAGGAATGATAATGATGGTTGAATTTCTTTTCATACTCAGAAAGCATTGGGATTCTAAATAGTGTATTTTGAAAATATATATATTTATCAACACATTCTATGTGTATATAAATGCACAGTGTTTGGTTAAAGCTTTGATTCTATAAAGTATATTTCATAAATATTCTATAACAATATATTACATCTATGTATTAATAACAAGCATAATTCTGGGTACAGATGCCCACATGCTGCTTTGTGTCTTTGGGAGGTGAAGATGGATGTGGGGTAGGATTCCCAGCTGTGTGCAGGCCAGAGGCGTTCTGCTTTCCATTTTCTCGTGGTGTGTTTTAAAAATCTGTCTTGTGGATTAGAACAAGGGATCTCTGATGTATTTTGAGAGACTAGAGTATCTGTGTTGATTTTTGTTTAACATGGTGATTTCTTTAATTTTGACTTGTTTTATTTCATGATTTTGCTGATAGGTATGGTTACTGGAATTACTTAAACTGCATGTCTGTTGTAGGAGAATGTTTTTTCTTGCAGCTTTTTTTGGAATGTCAGATTGTGTGCTGGACTTCATAGGCAGTCTGTAGATGCTCAGCAGAGGCGTCCCATCTAAGGCCTTCAGGTGTTGTGCTGCGCTACCAACGCTTTCTACTGTGGGCTCTCCTGCCTTCACACATCGAGTAGGTGTGTGCTGAGAGTGAATTATGACTGCCTGAACTGTGAGCCAAGGCAGGGAGCAAGGGGAAGCTGTTCCCTCAGGTCTGAAATGGGTTAGACTTTCCAAATACCAACTATGGAGAGAAATCTTTATCTGTCTCCAGTGTTTTATTCTTGTTCCATATCTGCTTCCATCATCTACAGCTGCTCTCTTTGCCTTCCAAAATGTTCTCCTGGTGCCTGCGAGTCGCTCATTCCCGCAGGTGATCCTCTCCCTCTGCTCAGCTCTGGTGCAACCACACCTGGAGTGTTGGGGGCAGTTCTGGGCTCCCCAGCACAAGAGGGACGTGCAGCTTCTAGAGAGGGTCCAGTGTAGAGCCATGAAGATGATTAAGGGACCGGAGCAGCTATCGTATGAGGAAAGACTGAGCAAGCTGGGCCTGTTTAGCCTGGAGAAGAGAAGACTGAGAGGAGATGTGATCAACATGTACACATACCTGAGGGGAGAATGTAGGGAGGATGGGGCCAGGTTCTTCTCTGTGGTTGCTGGTGACAGGATGAGGGGTAACGGGTGCAAGTTGAAACACAGGCAGTTCCATCTCCATGTGAGGAAGAACTTTTCCTGTGAGGGTGACAGAGCTCTGGCACAGGCTGCCCAGAGAGGCTGTGGAGTCTCCTGCTCTGGAGATCTTCCAAACCTGCCTGGATGCCACCCTGTGCCCCTGCTCTGGGTGTCCCTGCTGGAGCAGGAGGTTGGACTAGATGATCTCTAGAGGTCCCTTCCAACCTCAGCCATTCTGTGAGTCAGAGGCATCAGGCAGAGGTGCTGGGCAGTGGGGCAGGCTGGTGAGCTACTGGGCTCAGCGTCACGGGGTTTAGTGCATGCTTGTGCTCAGTGTCCTCTGCACTTGTCCGAGTCTGCCGAGTGGCATGGGCAAACCTACAAACCCACCAAAGCACAAACTTGCTTGCAATTAGGAATTGGTAATTCTGTGATGTTAGGGATTGTGTATTTAATTTCTGCTGGAAATATAACTTGGTATTTTCTTTCTCATCTATTTGCTATTCTAGTCAAAATGCAACTTGGTTGAGGATGTCATTAGTTGTGAAGTAGTTACCAGTTGCCCCTGAGGGGAATTAAAAGGGTAAATAACAATATTATGACTTGTTCCGTTCCCTTTAAGAACTGCATGGGGACTCTTGTACATTTTTATGATTAGGAAGTAATTCAAGTACTTTTTAAACTTTAGGAATTCCATTGACTCTATTTTTATTCCAAATAAAATTTGAAAAAGGTAGCTTTCTTGGAATTATAAGGAAAAGTTTTAGTCTTTTGGGGTTAGTATGCTTAGTTGTTGCAGATCCATAAGGTAATTTTTTCTTTTGTGTTGTCTCAGCAATTCCTTGCAATTCTCTTTTCTATAAAAATGCCTTTTAATTCAGTTTATGTAAATTTCTGTACTGACATCCGCCTGCTGAGTAAGACAATTCACAGCCTTATAACTTCCATGATCATCTATTTACAGTAGCTGGTAAATAGCAATAATCAAGACTTTAGCTTTGATGTAAATGTTTAATACTTTCCTGCTCCTATTTCCTTGTCCCAGTCTCACAGTAATTTCAAAGCTTGGCTTTCCTCAAAAGACTAAACTCATCTATTTGGTATGTATCAGAAATGGGCTAAGAGCTCAGCTGGCCGAATTAGGGCTGGATAAACTCAATTTACCTACGTGTCTGCTGCCTCGTGCAAGAGGGTTTGCTCTGCAAAGGAGGCTGCCTCGGTGCTCAGAGACGCTCCGAGGTGGGACAGCTCTCCCCAGCCCTGCTCCTTTGCCACGTCGTCCTCTCCGTTTGTTTGCTTTGGCCTGAGCCGCCACCAGACTAACGAAGCAGGACTTGGTGCCTGCACTCTTATAAATGGGCAGCTGCTGTGTTCAGTCACCACGAGCTGAAGATAATTTTGTCTTGTGATAACTGCAGTCCTGTGACCTGTGTCGTAGCTTTCTTCCTGTGCAGTTCTCATTGCTGAAGGGTCTGAGTGTAGGTGCCCGAGCATACAAAAGTAGCTGAGGCTCTAACCTTACGTTCAGAAGAATCTCACATCCTCTCTGCTTGATGCGTTTTGAAGAATACGTCTTCAGCATCATGGCTACTGTGGGAGATGCATGGAAAATAGCTGCCTGCCTGCTGCTTAATGACCTCTGTATAGCACAAAACAATCGCTGGGGATTAACATTGATAAAACTTCTTCTATCCTGTTCAAAGCATGTGTATATATTTTTAAATCTGTGCTCATTGTCCTTATTTTAAAAGCTGTCTAGTAGCCATTTTTTAAATGCAAAGACTTTTTTTCTACCCCATTTGGTAGTCGTTCAGAGTATGTTTCCATGTTCTTCATTGTAACTGTCCCTGATAACAAGTATTTAGGATCTAGGATGATCCTAAATCCTATTTAGGATGTCTGTTTGCTTTTCAGTGTACCAAATGTTCTTGGGGAAAAAGTGACATGGGAAATGTTAATGTTTGCTGCCTTTTGGATGGGAGAATTGTCTTAGTGTATCTCACTTGTGCATATGAAGTTTAAGATCTGTTCTTACATTGTTACAGTGCTGACTAAAACAAAATAAAAACCCAACCTCTGTCCACACAGTCAGCATTTGTCTTTAGAAGATGACCTAAAACAGGCAGTTCAATGCATTTTGCTTCAGGGCTGAAATAAATGTCATCCTTCTAATATTTAATATTGTCTAAACATTTTTGATATACCAAATTTCATAAGCTCTTTCACCAGTTGTTTTTAATTTATTTTAATTTTTTTTGAGAAAACATTGTGTATATTTTGGGTTGGTTGGTGTTGTCTGCTATCATTCTGAAGAGAGACCAACATTTTTAGTGTTTTTTTTTTTTTTTCCAAAATTTTAACACAGTGATTTAGCTTTAACATGTTAGTAGCTTTGCAAAGCTCAGTCAGGAATTTGCAAAAATGTAAAGGAAATTGAAATCTTAGGCCTTAGTATTTGTAATTGGAATTCTAATACTATGAGATTAAAATATGGCCTTCTACTGAGTGTACCTTCATGTCTCTTAATGTCCTGTTGTAATTTGTGAAGTGTGTCCGAGTAAGGTGTGCGCAGAGCGCTCGATGCTCGTGGTTACACAGAGCCTTTCCTGTGGAGACCCGCTGGGGTTAACTGCACCATCCTGCCCCTCAGCTGCAGTGGCTTCAGCTTGGCCTAGTTTAAGACATCCTGGCTTTCCAGTAGCGATGCCTTCCTCATGATCAGGAGGCCGATATATGGGAATTGAACATCTCCCCGCTCTGCCGGGGCGGCACGGGCCTGTCCGTCGCGGCGTGGTGGGGCCTGTCTCCGGAGGCCGTGGTGGTGGGTAGGTTCTCCCCAGGCCCAGAGCCTCCAGACAAACCGCCCCGCGTCGGAGCGAGCAAGGGAGCGTTGCCTTCCCCCCTCGGGAGGAGCTCGCTGCAGTTTTGGAGACGGCATTTCAGAAGTGTTTTTGCTGAAATGCCAAATGTTGTTTTGCTGTGCAGAAGCCACAAAGAAGCCTACCTTTCAGAGATGAAAGAAAAAATGTGTTAAAACAACATTTAGCTTGTTTGGAGCCAAGCAGATTGTCTTGCAGTTCAGTCTTCTAAACCAGGCCGTAACACCAGTGATGTGCAAATCTGTGTTTGAAAGCTGTTTAGACTTCGGTGTTTTCAGTCCCCAAAACTGCAGAAAGTTTGTGCTTTCTCTGTGAAGTAACTTCTACCCCATCATGTGCAGGAACAAACAGTGCTCAGCTGTCTCCCAGCCTGCTGCATCTCAGTGGCACAGCAAGGTAGTTTTGCATTTAAGTGGAGTATGTAGCAGAGTGGAAAGAAGGGAGATAGGTCAAAGAAGATCTTTAAGAACTGACATTATTAAAATGTAAAGAAATACAAGTTCTCATATGGAAGAATGACAAAGCAAACTCAAAGAACTGGCAAATTCAGAGGTTCCTGAGCTGCAGTGGTTCATTAAAAATAGGCACCATCTTTAGCATTATTTCATGCTCAGAAATGGAGTCAAGCTAAGATGCATTTGAAAACATTTGTATTTACTTTTGTAAGAAGCTTTAACAAATATTTACTCATAGGTGTTTATCCATGGAAGGGAAAAAAATAATCCAGGAGCCCATGAGGCCGTAAGTAGGAGGACATAAGGAACTGTAAAGATTTCAAAGTTTTATAGAGACTTACAAAAAATAACCTCGTCTTTGCTCCAAACCCCTGCTGCCATGAATGGCTCCGTTCACTTCAGCAAGTTTTGATAGAGCACAAAGGAATTGCAACATGTGCAAGTAATAAAACTCCCTGTTCGACACCATTAACTCTTCTCTCCCTCAGCTGTAGCGAGTCCGATGGCATCATGTTGTACGTAGGAGAAGGGTGGGGTTAACGCAGTGACTTTGGCTCTGTGTAAATTTATGTTGGCAGAAGGCACTGAGCGGAGTGGTGGGAGGGTTTTCAACCTCCTTTCCAAATGGCTTGGCTGTTTGCATTCCCAGCCTCCCCAGAAAACTTCCCTTTCTCTTAATCCCCCTTGGCCGAGTGACTCATCCTCCAGTTGAGTGTCTCTGTGCTCCTTCCCCTCCCGCTGAGCTTGGTTTTCAGGTCCATGCTCTTGCTCCTCATCACTGTGGCACCTCTTGCTATCTGTACTCCGCTCTAGCAACGTGCATGGCACCCAGTTCCATTAAAAATATCACTTAGGAAAACGGGATTTGTCACAGCTGCTGTAACTCACTTGAGCACAGATCACTTAGACTTGGCAGGCACACTAGGAGAGTTAATTGAACATCGTAGTGACAGAAAAAATGAAAATTGAAAAGTATATATATTTTGGATTATTCAGATGTATTGAGATATGTAAACAGTTCGGACGAGTGCCTTACAGAGAATACATAATGAGTCCGTGATTTAATCCAATTTTTTTTTTAACCCAGATAGTGCTTTTCTGTCCAAGTTTCTTTCCTGTTTTTTGGTATCCGCTGCCCTTTTTATATTGTTTTCCTTCAGTCTCTTCCCTCTTTTTCTTCCGCCGAGGTCTGATACTAACTTGCTAATTGTGAATTTAACAAGCTCTAAAAGAGACTCCGATCTCTTAAATTATATAGACCTTATTTTCTTGTTAGAGAGAGAAGAGTCCATGGCACATGTGAAGAAATCCATGGCACATGAGAAGAAATCCATCATGGATGATGGTGGCAATAGCAATAGGATTCCTAAATCACAAAATAGCAGTGTCCACAATTTTATTACAGCCACAAATGTCAGCTAATTCTGGCAGTGAAACTAAATGTCTCCTTTCAAAGCACAGGCTACTTGAGATGGCGCAACCCCAATTTGGTTATTGGCAGCAGATTTGGATGTTAAAATACATGAACAGCATTAATTAAAATCTGGACGCTTAAGTCTTAATGACCATTCTGAACTGAGAACATTTCCCCATATGGTGGCACAGTAATTGTGACAAGGTAAACACTACTGAGAGTATAATACAAAATAATTTTGGAGCGGGCTCTGTTTCTTACCTAATTGTAATAACAGATAACAATGTACTTAAAATCCACTTTGGTGCTTATTCAGGATTTTGCTGTGGATACTAAGAGCCATGGTGTGGGTCCTTTTAACTAACCGAAAGCTGCTTTTCCTGTTTTCTCCTTTCCAGGACTGGTATAAATTAAATTGCATATGCTAAAAAGCAGCAGCATCTGTACGTATGTGTATGTGTGCAATTGCCTTATGAACCCTTCCCAAAATGCTGTGAACAGAAGAAAACATCGGTCAATTAATGGGCACACAGATTTTGTTTTGTTCCCCCCCCGCCTTTCCTCTTAATGAGCTGATATTATGTGGTCTTTTGTGTTTTACTTTCTAAAAAGCAATGTCTGGTTGTCTGCACCTGGCTTTCCTGTATGTAGCACCGGCACCTAATTTTTCTTGCTTTTCCTTGTTTTATTTTTTGCTTGCAGGATGGTCGTTTGCGAGTAAATGACCAGCTTGTTGCAGTTAATGGGGAGTCACTCCTGGGCAAGTCGAATCACGAAGCCATGGAGACTCTGAGGCGCTCCATGTCCATGGAGGGGAACATTCGTGGGAGGATCCAGCTCGTAGTTCTCCGTAGACTGGAGTCCCAAACAGAGGTGAAGTGCTAAACATTTGTGGGATAAACGCCTTTCCAGTTCTGCTGTGTCTGCATTCACGAGGTGGTGGCCAAAGACGTGGTCACCAAGCTCCTCCTGGCAAAACTTTGCCAAACTTCTCAGCTGAATTCCCTGTGTCAGGGCTGACACTGTTTCTGCTTCTCATCTGGGCTTTCTGTTCCCACTTAGGCTATGCTGAAAGTTGCCTCCTGTTTTATTTTGGTGTTCTTACAACTTTCCTGTAGAACAAAAATAATGTGGTCCTGAAAAGGTTTAATAAGGGGGTTGAGGTAGTTTTGACCATTTCTTACCTCCTCAGGGAACAGTTGGGACACAGGTGATGGAAATTTCTCTGATTTAATATGTTGTCATGACCTGTGACCTGGATTTTACTTCATTATTCTTCCTTTTTTCATTATTAGTATGTCTAAAAAGTGGTGTTATTTTTGTGTATGCTTCTTCCAATTCATTTTTACCATCAAAGGATTAATATTTTACTTTCTCTGGTCAGATGAAGTCTACCCCTTCCTAGTAGTTGTTTGTTAACGTAAAATATGTTTAAGCAAGATAGGAAGAGAATAAATTTCTACATATAGTTTTCTAGACCTCCTATCAATTGACCTGTGTCATTCACAACTTGTTTTCAAAAAGGTTTGTTTTTATCATCTCTCCTATTTCCCCCTCACGTGTGTGTGCTCATTCACTTTGTTGTATATGTGAGCCCTAAGTCTGCTGCCTTTCACTTACTACAATCTCCGTTTTAATTTTGACCTTCAAATAAATATTTTAGTGAAATGTCAACAGCTGTACAGTTCCTTAAAACACATATTGGTATGTGATATTAAAAAAAAAAAAAGTAATAAATCCCAGCACAAAATTCCAAGAGATGTCCTTGAGTTTTTTATTTAATGAGCCTTAGTTACACCTTTTGAAGTGTTGAGAATAATTCCATTTGTAGGTGAATTCACACAAAATAGAGGAGATGGCCAAGGTGTGCAGGTGTTGTGTTGTGTAAATAGTTAACTCTCATCATTTTGCTGATTATATTTCTATTTGATTTGCCATCATGGATTGATTGAGAAATACATTTAGAAGAAAATTACTTGCTGCACATTCTGCTCGAACTTTGTCAGGAGAATACTTTGCACAAGCCTCTCTGCAGTCTGTTTTGCCAGGAAAATATGTAAAAATATTCATTAGTAATTCTGGAATATATTAGAGGAAAACACATTTTTGCTTTTCTTTTCAATGTGCCATAGCATTATGCTGTAAGGAAAAATCAAAAAGTATGTGTTACATTGATTGTGGATTCTTGTGACAGATGAAAGATAGCTTACCTTCAAATAGACTCACTGCTGCTAGTTTTCTTCGTTTATTAAAAACCAAATTTTGCAGAAGTGTTCCCGTTGAACATCAGATTAACCTAGTTAAAATATAGAAACTTTTTTTTTGAGTTGACTGTATAGTTTTGTATTTTATCCAGATGTATGAAAGGTAAATAATCTTGACTCATGCCGTATGAAGAATGCATAATGAGGCCTTGATTGAATCAAATTCATTTTAGACAGAAATTAATTTTTGTATGATAGTCCTGAGGTTCAATTGTAATTCCATTTGAGTCTGCAGACCGTAGCAGAAATGGGATGTTGCCCGTTTTTTTCCGTTGCCCAAAGCTGCTTCCTGAGTA
This sequence comes from Tinamus guttatus, assembly GCF_059628265.1. Taxonomy (NCBI): domain Eukaryota; kingdom Metazoa; phylum Chordata; class Aves; order Tinamiformes; family Tinamidae; genus Tinamus; species Tinamus guttatus. The sequence goes on from NW_028288731.1 coordinate 3,916,935, forward strand.
CTGCATTGCAACCGGGTGGAAGCCGAATCCGTTTAGAAATGCATTATTGTTTTTATTGGTCAGGACACTAATGGAGGTCTTGCATGACAGCTTTATAAGCTGAATACTCTAATTATGCCAGTTACTGATCAGCTGTTGGGATATCGATTGTGTCGTTTATCAAAGAGCTGGGAAAGCAGATTTGCTGTTGTTGTTAGTTCAAGGCTCCCTATCCCACTGGGTAGGAGGCTTTAATTTAGTAGTAGTTTTGCTGCTGCAGGGCCTGATTTAGGCAGCAGTGCACCTGAGAGCAGTACCTGTGGGCCTCCTGGTGCCAGGAATCTTAAGCAATTCAAAGCAGGGAGAAGCAGCATAGTCAGGAACTGTGTGTGGGGTTTGTGCCTCTGACCCTTAGTTACAGAGACCCAAAATACCCTTTCCAAAGGACTCAAACTGTATGGAGCAGAGGGGGAATGTCACGTGTCACCTGTTCCCTGAGACTAGATTTACATCCACAGTCACCATTAGACTCTCAGAAATGGTTTGTGTTCTGAAATTAGCTGTTTTTTTAGCCAAAACTATTATTATTATTTATTAGTAAGGAGTCTGCAAGGCCCATTGCAAGGGAGATTTATCCCATCCGCCATTTTTGTGCACTGGTTTGCAGGCATCACTTGCCAATTCCTTAAACATCCTGCATCACTGTGCAGATAAGTGCTGTGGGTTTGTGCCTGCATTTCTTCCATAGCTGTGACTGTGCATGCAATTTAAGGAATGATATAGTTATATTGTAAACATTCACTGGCATAATGAAAATGCACTTTAAAAATAGAAGCCAGTTGGAGATGCCTTCAAAAAAAACACAGATAAAAAACCACAGAAACTATAAAGGTTATTCAGAATACTAGCCATAATATTCTCCTGTGTGGGTTTTCTGTTTTCTCTGAATAACAAGTACAGAAACGTCTTTTTGGGTCTGTCCCAGTTTTAGAAACTGTGATTTTTTTTTCTTTTTTCCCCCCTCTTCAGAGCAACTGCTCAGGAGAATAAATTAGGCAGTGTGGCCTGTGTGTGAGGGGGGAGCTCTCCCAAGGAAAGCTGACTAGAGGTGTGACAGGAGCTGGTTGAGCTGCTAGCCAGAAGCCCTGCTTTGGGGAGCTGCTGTAACTGCTTCCTCGCAGCGCTGCTCGGCTGTGTGAGCACGAGAACATATGCGCCCAGTCTCCGAGCGAAGGGAACCAGCTGGCTGCCAGAGAAATCCCATTGGCATTGACCGTGTTCTTGTGTTGACAGTGTCACAAGCTGCCCTCCCAGATGGAGGATTTGGATGAAGCCAGTTGTGGGTCAGGAAAAAAACACAGTCTTCATTTTTGTGCATTATTCTTTAATAGTTGCTGCTGACTAGTTATTACTGAATTTCTTCATCGGCAATAGCCAGTGGTCATTTTGAAGATGGCTTTCACCTTTCTCACTGGAAAGGCAGCAGTGTCCAGCGGGTGGTAGTGCAGTGATGACCGATCCTGCGTGTAGCTGAACGTTCACCCCTTGTGTTACAGTATCCAGCTCTGCTTTTTCTCCTTAGGATCGACCAGACCCGGGAGCTTTCCAAAAATCAGCGTTTGAGGGGAGCCGTCCCATCGCAGCTGCTCCCCGGCGCAACGATGCTGCTCGTCAGCAGTTTGTGACCCGCAGCCCTCAGGACAGGCGGAAAGGTAGTGTCTGTCTGCCTTTGTGCTAAAAGGGAGTGAGCTATGGCCTGCTTTCTTTTTTTATCTGAAATTTACTGCAACTAAAAAAGCAGTTAATTAGAGTAAGTGCACGCTATGTTACTTGGAGGCATGAAGATCTAGAGAGGGTGGGAGAGCTGACTCAGAAGTTGTGAATTAGATTCCTGGCACAAATTCCAGTTTAAGTAACAGTTTCTAGCTCGCTGCCCCAACACGTAAGGTTGAATAAAAAACAAATGATGAGTGCAAAATATATGTTGTCAAAATGTTTATTTTATATATATCTTTAATGAGTACAATGATTTGTTATCAAACTCCTAGATTTATGACCTGAGTTGTTACAAGATAAATGATTTTATACAAAAGCATTATACTGATACCAACTTATTTTGGACTTAATGATAAAGTTTGTTCAAGGATTAGAAATACTCCCTGAATTTACTAATCAGAAATAGATTAATCGTTTAAAAAATTGGCAGGCTTGTAGGGCATTGTGCAAAGAAAACCTAAGTGTGTGAAAATAGCTTAATATTTGAGCTTGTCCTGACCGCTCCCTGTCAATGGGGGAATGTGCTCTTGTCCTTCAAGCCAAGCACGTGCTCAAAATACTTGGGGGAAAAAGAAATTTGTAGATGAATTATGCTTGTTTTTTTTTTTTTTTTTCCCCCACTTCCCTGGACACCTGTGGAATCTGGGTGGTCTGTAAAATGTGATTTCGTGGAGTGTGGAGTGATTTTAAACAAAGCCAACTGAGAAGCTGTGTCTGTAAACTCCAGAGAAGCCTCCATTTGATTTAAGTGTTAATAATTTGCCTTTACATCAATATAATAATAATAATGACTGCATAATATGTAATAATAACTTCAGATTTTCTATGTAATTTGTACTGAGTTCTGGAGTTACAGGGAGAAAAGGCCATCTGCAGAGCTGGCTTGTCCTGGAGAGTCAGCCATTGCCAAAGCATCACGGAGCGGGAAATACATTTAAATGCTGCTTTTAGAAAGATCCAAGTCAGTCCTTAGAGCCACGGTACAAGTGATTGGCAATAGGTAACCTTGTTTCTCAAAGCTCAAAATAAGATCTGTGGGAGAACAGTCCTTCGGAGGATCCAGAGCATCACAATGATGAGTAGTTTATAGTTAATTCATAAAACAGTATTTTTTGTTGTTGTTTTTATGATGAGAAGGCATAATAGTGAGCAAGACATTTTAGGGGCTGATGATGGCTCATTTGCCAAAAGGTTTAAGAACTACTGATCTGAAGAACTGCAGGAAGGATCAGTAAGTGTGTGTGTGTCCTGATAGGTTTTCTTTCAGCCTGGGATACTTACAGCATCAGACTTCAGTCTACAGAGCAATGCAAAACATAACAATAAATTGCACTTTTTTATACATGAAAGTGAAAAAGCAAAGATCTGGACAGAACCGTGAGGATTCAGAGTTCAGCCTCATTTTTTTGGCTGTTCAGTTAATACAAATCATGTGGAACCAACTGGCAGGGTAAGCTGTGGATTTTTCTTGTTTTCCTGAGTAAAAGCTAGGTGAATGTAGGTAGTGAAACATCTGAGGAAAAAAGGGAGAAAAAACCCTTAGTCCTCAGAAGCAAATGGGTGTAGGGTGCACAGAGGGTGCTTGGGGTGCTGCTAGGAGAGGCTTTTGGGGAGGCTGTGGAGTGGCTTGGAATTCCTATTCGTGGCCTCGGGGTTGGTGGACAACAGACAAAGACATTTTTGGCACCCCTTGGAATTGTCTGGAAGTGTCATTGTGTTGTGACTCCTCTAAAAGATGTGTTACAGAATCAGTAAAGCTTTAGTGGTGTTAATGGAGAGCTGCAGTGGGGCTCTGATCTGAAACCTCCTGGGTGAGGTGCACTTTGGCCCTCCAATAGTCCTGCACATTGTAGAAAGATTGATCTAATTTTTAACTCCCTATCAGGCCATCTCTTACCTGCCAGTCATTCATTCAAAAAACAATTTTTGGTGGTGGTTCTGATCAAGTCCTCAGTCCCTCAGGGCATCGCTGAAAGCAAAGCACCGTGCACGGGCTGGACCCTCGTCTGCAAGGGAGCCCCAGATAAGGTGGGGATTCTCCTGGCAACAGGAGCAGTTCCACATTGCACACTCTTAAGGTGCTCTGTCCGTATCTTGGATGTTAACATCTTTTATTATTAAGACTGGATCTCATGCACAAATTTAATGACAAGAACTGAATTAGGTTTAATAAAATGTCATTTTTGCCAATTAATGTTTTCCAATAAGTTATTTCCAATATCATTCAGTGCTCCTACCAATAAAGCTCTTAAAAGCTCAGCAAAAATACACTGCAGCTTGGCCTGCTAATATCGCTATCTGTTTTAAGAGTCCTTTTTATTATACATGAACAAGAAAAGCTAATGTCTGAGGAAAAGTGGTTACAGCCAAAATATTACATTTTTGTCTTGCCTGTGGATATTTAAATAAAAAGCTGGGGGGAAGGGGTGGCAGGGAGGCTGATCCAGTGCTGAAATGGCAATGTTTGCGCTCTATTTTTGCACGAATAATACTTGCCACCTTCAGGTCCTCACTTTCTTCCCTGCCAAGCTGTTGCGCAGATACAGCACTTTTTAGAACAACCTCTTTGAGAAATAATGCTTCAGTGCCAGCAGCTTTACGTTTCTGGTGCTGAAAGATTACTAGAATGTGTTTCATTAAGAGATTCTTACAAATTTCTTACAACCCTGTATAATATAGGGGTATAGGGAAATCGATGCTACCTCTACAGTTAAGTGGTAGGATCATCCTAAAATATCTCTGCCAACTCTTTTGGCATAATTTGGCATAAATTGCCAAATCTTTGTGGTTGTACAAGAATCTGTGTTTAGAGATTGTATGATTTCATACGTGTGTGATGACGTGAAGGTAGGAAAAGAGGAAGTTAAATTTTAAAATTAACATTTTGCTCGGAACATAACATTCCGTGTGCCTTACAGTCTCTAAATTCACCCTCCGAAGGCTGTTTAACATCTGAAGATGCAGTGGCTGCGGTTATTGGGTTAGCTGTTCCGGGCTCGCTCCGGCCCTGCCGAGCTCGTTTCCGAGGTCTCGCAGCGGGGGCAGACGGCGGCTCCCTCCTCGCCTCCCTCGCCCTTTGCTGCTGTCCCCGGCCCTGGTGACAGCCCCTCGCCGTGTTGCTGTGCCCGCTGGGGTGGCTCCAGGCCAGCGCTGGGCACGTGAACTGCCACGGGGCGCCTGGGCGCGGGGTTTCCTGCTCTGGGTCACCGTGCTTTAGAGACACCCGCAATCAGAGGTGCTGGACTCTTTTTGCATCTCTATTGCTTACTATTCTAAGCCAAATAGTCCCAATTTGTTTAAGTTTCTCACAGGAAAGCTGCTGTTTGTGTCACTGCCCTTTTCATATGTAGCTGAATTATCCCGCAGCCTTTTTCAGATGGGGTGCCTGAGCCTTGGGTGCTAGTTCAAAAGCAGGTGCACCTGTAACTCGGAGTACGCGGTGGAGTGCTTGGACTTGATTTTCTTAAAGCTCTAGAAGTCTGTCTGCCTTTTGGCTTCCCCGATCGTGTGTTCAGGAGGGGCCTGGCCTCATCCCCATGGCACTGCTCCTGAGGGGCACAAGTGTGGATTTGTGTCCAATTTGTGCCCCTGCAGGCAAGGGTTTCCCCTGCCCACCGTGTGCAGGCACTGCTTCCCATGCTCCCAGCAGAGCTGCTCTCCACATCAGCCCATCTTTTCTTGCCTCTGATTATTTTCACCTTGTCAGAGAAGGAGTTTTAACTACTCCCACACGGTCTGGCTTGCTCCCTCCCTGGAAACTCTTTTCCTCTTAAGCTAGATTAATGCTTTCATGCAGAATTGTTTAGAGAAGAGAGGGGGAAAAAAAAGAGGAAAAGAAATCCTAGCAGTGTCCAGTGCAACAAAAGAGCTGGGGCACGTGGCAGAGGGATGTGTCAGTGCTGTTAAATCGCTCCTCTGCCATTTCGACCTGAGAAGTATCAAGAATCCGCATTTCCTCTTCGATCCAAGTGGGGTGAAGATGTGCCTACATTGAGAAATATACAGATATTTTGTAAGACTGGACCTTTAGTCTGTGCGGTGGCTCTGCAGGGCACAGTAATGAGCTGGCCTACAAGAGCAGTGCCATTAAATGCAGTTATGTAAGCGCTGCTGCTTAGTGAACCACGAGCTGGTTTAAGTGAGTAGTTCAAATTTCTGTCCAAAGTAATTTTCCAAAATAAACTGTCTGTCTTTTGTCAGAAGGAATTACCTTAATATTAGGAAGGGGAAGACTGTAATTCAGAAATTGCCTGCTTTCTCTCCTGCTCTGGGAGAACAGAAATGTTTCTTCTCCAGAACTCTTTGTGGGGAACACAGCCCTCTTATGAGGGGAGGTAAATGTTCCCTATCGAAGGAATGAAGCCGTGAGGCTCTGATCAGTTAGGCTGCAGAACCAAGAGATCAAACGGAGTAGGGTAATTGGGGCCTTGCACTCAACTTTGCTATAAGCACAAAGTTTCCGTGTATTTATCTTTAATTATGCATATGCAAATCTGCAGATCAACTCTCTGAGAAATCTCAAGGGGTACATTTCCTGCTTGGTGCGATTTTAATTCTAGTTTAGCTAGTTTAGGGACTTCAATAATTTGTGGGTAACTTCAGGATTGCTTGAGGCCTTCCAGTCCAGTCATTGATCAATGAAGTGGTTTAATGTTTTGTTTTGGTTTTTTTCCTTTTTCTTTTTAATTTTTTTCCTAGCTTATTTAACCCCTTTTTTATTTCAGAGCTGCCCATGTCTGATCGAGGCAATGGTGAGAATGAAATCCCTCCACCTCTTCCCCCACATCCCAGTGAGGATCTGCTCAGTGAGGACTATAATAATCACAGGTTCGGCTTTGGCTGTTTGTTTTATCCATGGCCCTAATTGCTCTTTAGTAATTGTAGTAATAGTTTTGACTGATTGAAAATCACTCCTTCTGTTTAATTTGTGTCATCATCCGGATGATTCTTCGATGCGCCCAGGGAAAGTTATTTTAACTCTTAATTCTTTGTTCATTTCTTTTGATCTTAAGCTGCACTGAGCTTCCTGTCCATGCTGCATGGATCACAACACCTAGAACAACAGAATCCCTAAAACATAATCCAAATTTTTCTTTAAAAGTATAGGAATTAAAATATACCAGCGAATGCTATGAGCAGATGCAGTGTCCAGAGTTTTCCATGATTTAATGGTCCTAATCAAGTTCAGTTTGTAGCAAACTGAATCTTTTTTTGCTCATTGTCAACAAAGAAATTAGGTGAAGCTACTATAAGTTTGAATGAACTTGTCTAGAAAAAAAAACAACAGGTAGATTTTTCAGAGATTTTAAGAGATTTTTAAGACTTTATTTTTTCAAAGACTGGTATGTCTGACGACAACTGCAAATTATAATTTGCTTTATTAAATGTGGAAGTTTAGTAGTAGTACAGAAAAGCCGTAAACATGTCAAGTTGGTGCTGGCATATACTTTGGGCGGTAACATGGATTTCACTGGAGTAGTGTAGAGTAGAAGTCAAAATATCATTTATTTCAGCCTCCTCTACTGGTAATGCTCAAAATTCAATGCTGAACACTGCTCCCCCATTTAGTGTACATTTGCATTTGGGATAGTCATATAACTGTTTCGTTGCAATGAAATTAGGGGAGCCAACACTTCAGTTGAGACTTAGCCAGACTAGATGGCTTGTGTGCATCTATGTGATTAAAAGCTATCCTTGAAATGCCTGACTGCAAAGGGTATCAACAAGCAGGTATATCTTGCTTTATTAGCGATTCCTTAAGTTCTTCGCACATTGATGAGTCTTGTAACCGTTTCCTTTTTAAGTAACAGGCACCAGTTTCACTGGACTATTTTCATAATTTCTGGTGTCTCCATTAGCTACATATAATCAAACAAAACCCAGTGTAGAGTAATGCAACTGCACTAAATATGCAGCTGCTATTGTTTTCAAGAATCTGAGCAAAAACATTCTCTTAAATGATAATGATATTAACATGATGATGAATTTATAGACCTTCCTTCCTACCCTGGCTTTTTTCCAGAGCTGTATTGGTTTTCTATTTGAATCTTAAGCTCTGAAATTGAATTGCTGGAGGAAGTTGCACTGACTTCACTGAAGTTACATTTCAGCAAAAAAAAAAAAAAAAAAAAAAAAAAAAAAAAGGGGGGGGGGTGGGAAGTGCTGTGACACAGTAAAAGCTTCTGATAGAAGAGTTCTAAAAAAGTTGTTTATTTTGAAGCTGACTTTTTTAGAATATTTTTAAGATAGCCTGTATTTCTAATTTGATAGAGATGGAAGATTTCAGATGCAGTGCAATGAGATGTTTTGACTCCTCACTGGTGAAAGCTATTTTGAGTTTTACTCGAGGAATTTTGAAATGTTTAGGCCTTTGCCTACACAAGAGCCTTGACTGTATTTTCCTCAACCTTTTGTATCATGTTACTTGGAAATACAATGGTTAAATGACACTAGCAATAGGCAAAAAGCAAATTGCAGGCACTGAGTATGCTCCTCTTTTCTTGTGCTAAATAAAATATTAATTGTGTAAAAGCAGCAATTATCACTAGGAATTTGTATTTGCATATGTAATGAAAAACAAGTGACTAGAGGTGTTAAATCTCACAAAAGAAACTTGAGGATCAATGACGGATTTTAAAATGCATGGCTGCTAACAACTGTAGGAGGAAGCACATGTACACTGTGCATGTTTTAATTAGTTCACTTATGTTTTGAGCCGATGCCTAAATATTTTACATGTTTTTGTGTTTTTTTCCCTTGCAGCCCTATCATAAATTCAGCAGTGTATTTAGCAGATCAGCACATCAACTTCAGATCTCTGACACCAGCCAAGCAGTCTGAATCAATTAATCTGAAAGCCTCGAAAAGCATGGATCTGGGTAAGAGGGGTGGGGTGACACATAGGTCAGCTTTTTAGCCTCGGCACATCTGCACCATCTCTGCTTCCTGCTTTTGTTTCTTCCACATAAACATCAGGGAGCAAGTTCTGTGGAGGAGCTGCAGTGATGGGGACAATGGTCTGCCTCCTGTGGCATCTAATTGCAAGTGCCCTTCTTATTGAAGCCGAAGAAAGGTTTTTTTTTTTTTTTTTTTTAAAGGCTATTCTATCCATTGCATTGAAATCTTAACAGAGGTAGGGAAACCTTCTGTTTTTTTTTTTTTTTTTTAAAAAAAAAAAAAAAGAATTGCCACAATTTTTGTGCAAAACGGCAACCACAAAAGTCATTTTCCCATAGAACATAAATGATTGGAAAACTACACAGCACAAGGGCTAACTTTCTTATGACAGGCTATGTATTTAGTCATTGACAGTAACAAACACAGGCAATCGGAGACCCGCAGCAGATCTTTATAAATGCTTGAAGAGTGATAAGGTTACGGTCCCCTACCCATCAAAGCTGTGCAGAAAACCTTGCAGGGTGGGTGAAACTGCAAGTAAATGGTTCTTTCAGTGCTGCCAAAGCGTTTGTGGGTGGAAGATTGACGGGTTGTTGCAGATGAAATCCGAGTCACGTTTTAATGGTAGTATGGGGAAAATACAGTAAAGGGAAAATACACAAGGCTCTTAAGCCTCAAAGAATCAGAAACCAAATAGACTTTATTTTTTCTTTTAGTTCTTCTTTGTGGCACCACTCATCCTTCATGTGGCTTTTTCAAGTGCAAGTGCCAATGCAGTCATTGAGAGCCATTGTTAGGATGTATTTAATCATAGATTTATGTTTTGTTGGACCAGACTTTAAATACAGCGAATAGAAAATGAGTAGTATCTTACACAGTCTCAAGATGCCTTTTTGTTGGTACTGGATTATTTTTTCTTTTCTCATGAAAAGTTCTAGATTGGTCTTTGTTTTTTTTTTTGTATCTTTGTTAATTTTTATTGTCTTGTTAAGGTAATGTCATTTTTATGTACCATAAAACGTATGTACATCTGTAGTGGAGTGCAAGGTATGTCAAACAGTTGTGAATGTGTGACAAGAATGGGCAGAATCCCTATAGGGAACTTCTTAAGGCAGATTATATTTGAATTTTAAAGCTACTGAAGGACCTGAACAGAAATTAATCCCTTTGGCTTCTGCCCTACCCCTTTCACAAGGAAGAACACACGAGATTTTTTAGAATATGTTTTAGATGTTCAGCAGTAGAATAAGGTTACAGAACTGGAATCAAAACATAAGACACCTTATATAAACTGCTGGAGAAAATAAAGTTCAGCTGCAGAGTCTTATTCAGAAAGGTTCATTTCCAATTCCTACAGAAGCTAAAAAAAGGCTTTTAAGTGGCAGTGGGAACTAGGTAATGGGGTTGCTGTTGAGAGTGTGTTCAAAAACACCAACTAACTCCTCCATTTTTTTGTCCTAGGCTGCGGTCATTTGTATTGTAAGATTCAAATCAGTATAAATCATCTGCACTTGCTCTACACACACCTACAAGCGATGCTTTGAGCATGCAAAATAGCTGTTTCTGATAGAAAGTTGCTGTTGAAAATGCCTCATGTAGGGTGAGGTAATACACAAGACAGCTGCACCCATCAGTTACGTTCTGCCCTTTAATTTCATTCATCCTTATTTATACTCTATAAGGAGTTGTACTCAAGTAATGATTTTCTTAACAGGACTGGTGATTATTTGTTGGTAAAAAGACAAACTTTTAGTTCTTTACCTGACTGAAAAATAAACTATGTGTGTTTGCCTATAGCTTGGCAAATAAATTGAAGGGCTCAAGATGAGAGTAAGGACCTTCTGCAGTTATTCTCTAGCAGGAAGAGAAGTCACCCTTGGGACTTGACAACTTTATTTTTATTTTTTTTTGATTTTGTTCATTGCTTGACTGTAGTCATGATCCATTTTATATTCAGCACTGCACAGGAGCTCTGTAGTAGGAAAAAATATATGGAAAGATGCAACTAGTCTTTCAGGTTACAGGGTCCAAAAGACATGTGGGTCTTTGTGGACCTGAACTCTGTAGACCAAAGGATTAGTGTGACACACAGCATCAGAATGAAATGAGAAAACAGTCTACCTTGAGACATATATATAATTCATTCATTGCATTCATTCAGGAGCAAAAGCCTGCATTACAAAATAGGAAATGCAGGTAACAGAAAATGTTGGATGTGAGAGATCAAAGAATTCAGGTATTGCTACAGTTTGGAGACACTTAGGGATTTAGGGAGCTAATGAAATTACATCGTAATGGTTGGTATATACACCAGAAGCAGACCTGTTAAGTAAAGGCTAGTCTATAATTTCATTGATTCAGAATGTAAACCTGTTTTAAAATTGATGTTCCTCTTTTCAATTCTATATATCTTAGGCCCAGAGACCTGCAAGTGCTTTGTTTTACATTGATTTGTTTTTATGAAATAATAATAATTATTATTATAAATTACTGTTCTTAATGAATAATATCAGGAAATAAGGAAGGGTGATCAAGTAGTGTGCAATACTGCTAACATGTAGCATTAATTTATCTTTGTCACTCTATAAAGTAAATCTTGCAATGATAGGAACTTGGCACGTGCAGCAAAGCTGTAGGTTACTTGCCAGTAGTAATATATGGTTTAGTTTATTGATTCTTAGTGTATTTCTGTGTTATTGATTGGACAGCCAGGCAGGAGCAGAGATTGGGACCCACAGTTCCTCCTTGCATGGTGTGGACTTCAGGCTGTCATGCGGTGCCATAACCATGTGTCCGGTGTCTTTGCATCTGTCTGGGCAAGTGTGGGTGCTATCTGGGAGTAACAGAGCTCAATATATTAGCAAAAACATCCCTTTACACTTCACTTCAAGAGTTTTCAAGGGTTCATCCCTTTATACTTTGCTTTCAAGAGTTTCAAGGCAGCGCAAGTCCGCCTTGGAGTGCACTGATCAGATTTACCTTGCTTGCCCAGATTGGACTTGTGCTTATAGCGTAGTGTTAAAAATGAGTAGGAAAAAAAGCAGAAATGTGTTGTGCCTTCCCACTTCGCAAGTAAGTGATATACCTTCTGAAAGGTAATGATAGACTGAAAAAAAAAGAATAAGAGGAAATCAATTGCTTCTCTGCAAGTAATTGAAGGGATGATTTTTTCCCTTTCTTTAACTACCTTCAATATATGCACATTTTTCTATACATTAACACAGTATATAGCTTCTATATAATAATTCATCAAAATCAATGTTCACTAATTTTTCTTCTTTCTTTAAACTGTATTAAAAAAGGTGATTTTTTGTAGTGAATGAATGGAAATATGGATTTCTGTGTGTGTTTTATTTAAAGGTGAAAATCAATGTGCCCTAAAAATAAGACAGTGTGTGGAAAGGTATTTTATTATTTATCTCCAAAACTCTTATTTTCCATAAATCTGTGTATGTTTTAGGACAGATTTAGGCTATGCATAAATGTACTCTAAAAACCACAGTCATGGGAAGTGTATTCAAAACATGAAAGTGTGACTTGTTTTAACCTGAAGCTACATAAAATTGAATCTTGTGAGTATATAGCAATCTTGTAGTATATCAATTCAGGCAAAGTGCTGTGTAGATTTACATTTAAGGATGTTGGTGTAATAACCCATGACCACTTGCCCAAGGTATTGCTCAACCCCCGCTTCCTTTCTCCATTAAAAAAAAAAAATCCACAAATCCTAACTGATCGAGCTCTACAGCCTGAAGAAATGGAGCTGTCCTTTACTTGATTCTAAAAGCGAGTGGAATTTTATTTGCTAAAACATCATTAGACAAACTCAAAGCCCCTTTACCTTGGGGCATGTTTAGTAGAGATATCAGCCAATTTCATTTATGTGTTTAGGAATAATTATCAAGTGAATATGCTAAGATATAAGGTCTGGAGTGTTCTGCAAGGAAGGCAGTATGAAACCAGCTGTTCGGTTCTTGGATTAGGGGATGTAATAGACTGAAATGCACCTCGAAACAACGGAAAATTGTGTTTACAGAAGGAGCTGGAAGATGCAGTCAGGATGCTGTTTGCTGTTACCTTCTTGGTTTGCTCTGAAAAAGATTATCCCCTCTGAGCATAACTCTGGACTTTGGCAGAAATATCTCAAAAGGGAACCAAAGAAGGGTCAGAAAATGGAAATTGCTCTTCAGTTTGAACAATGTTTCAATACAGATGCAATTAAGAGAATCTATTTTGGAAGCGTCCCTAATGAGCGTTAATGGTGTTAGCAGGACGTAAAGTTGTTTGGTATCTAAAAATCATTGCTTTGTTGACTGTGGTATGTATGGAATACGTCTCTTTGGGTTGCTTTGGGTTGAAAACAGCTTTAAACCATATTCAGAAGCCAGTTAAGTTCATTAGAGCATTAATAAGGAAACTGAGAAGATAGCTCAGTATTCAAATGTACTTTTCAAAACTACTGACTTCAATGGACTATTTTCCAAATAACTGTTAGAAGAGAAGGACTTTTTAAACAAAGAAGTTGTGGATTTAGGGACAATTGTAATGTGTATGGCTATGATATATATGATTATATTTAAAATTCATCTAGCTCATGTCCTGAGTAACTTTCTAACACTGTCAAATGAAATGTGAGTTTTCTGAGTCCGCTGCAGGGTAATTTTTTAGACATGAGCACTAGACATACAAGCAGAAATTAGAAAATCATTTCAATGACGAGAAGTGAGATATCCAAGTAAGGAATGGAACCAAATGTGTTCCAAGGGGCGGGAGGATGGTGGCATAACCGGTCTATGGGGCTTTACCCCGACCTGCGTTGGCAGAGCAGAGCGGGAGGTGATCTGTGGCGAGGGCAGAGGCAGGAAGGGGTGCCAGCTTCTGCAACGGGTTTCACAGAAGTCTCTTAGTATTCCAGGCAGCGCGTGGTGGAGCAGACAGCCGAGCTGTGGGGGAGATCAGGGAAGAGAGGAACACGTAGCTGAGGTGGGAGCTTCTGCTTTAGCAAAGGTGAGGCAAGCTGATCTGTTAATGCACTTCGACTATTAAAGTGTTAGGGGAAGAAAATAGTAATTATGATAACATATAGCTACTATGAGAAAGTACAGATGATAATGAAGTCTCCATTTCGAGTCACTTTTAAGAGCACTTTGTTTGAAAGTCTGTTCCCTGTGAGCGTTTTGAGGCCGTGAGCGGCAGATGAGCCGAGGAGCTGGGCGCTGCGCGGAGGTGTGGGGGACACGCGGGGTCCCCCACAGCCCTGCGCCCTTGCAGGGGGCAGAGGTGACACCGGGTTAGAGACGGCAGCAGAAGTGTGAAACAAGAGGGGATGGCCTCTATTAGCAGGGTAAGAAGGAGGAGCTGTTGGGCCACAGGAGAAGGGGAAGCAATTTGTATCATCTTGGCTCCTAAATGATAAAACAGGGCTGTTTCTTGCCAAGAGAGGAGCTCCACTTAGCTGTGGATGTGAAGGGTGGGCAGCACCGGTGGGGTTGCTCATCCTTAAACGGCAACAAGCAGCAAAGCGGGTGCGAGCTCAGGCACAGTCCTGCCTGAAAGTTTATTCTTGCTAGTGCACAGCTTATTACTCCTGCAACTTTTCGTATAAAAGCCGTGTGCAGAGGAGCACAGGGAAAAGCAGGCACAGCTAGCAGTGTTTTCTAAGTGCTCGTGGTGAGCCAGCGTCTGACACAATCTCCGTGAGTAATTTATGCCACTCCTAGATGGGGAAACACTTCAGCGAGCAAATAAAAGCTGCAGGAGAATTATGTCATTGACACTATCATTGACTAAAATTAATGGCTGATGCTGTGCCTTCATTATGCTGAAAGGGCTGCGTAAGGATGCAATCCAGCTGGAAACCAGTGGCCAGTTTGTTGCCTTGCTTTATTTTCATGTGTTTATACCACAGACGCTAACATGGATTCTTAGAAGTATTTAAACCTCCCTTGTGTATGTGCTTCGGGAATACAGCCCTTGCTAATTCATTAACTTATACTAAGCTTTATATTGAGCTTCCTCCAGGCAGTGATGCTCGTGGCAGATTTGTTTTCCAGGAAACTTTTCAATGTTTTAGGCTGTCTCCTCCTTATCTCTCTTTTATTGTAATTTTAATCAGCTTGTTGCTTTTGTAAGTACTTTGTCCAGCAATGTAATGCTGGCTTTCACACCCAGAGAAGATTTTAAGTAGCTATTGATCAATGTGTAAAGCTAATCATTCAAAAAAGAGACATCAGTTTGAACAGTAGTACCCTATATATGGTGTATAATAGTAACACCTTGTTTGGGGGGAAAAAGTAGTGTAATGGTGCAGGGACTGAAATGGGAAAGAAAAAAAAGGACAGGAAATGATTATTCCTATTGGCAGCAATATCGATTTGTGCTTCTCTGAACAATAGTTGGGAACTGGTTTATTGATCTTTAACAAAACTTGGGTTGTATTTAGAGAACGCAAACGCTTTCTGAGCCAGTGCAGAAAATTCATATGTGCTAATCATGGAGAATCAAGCAATTGAAATAAGATACCTGCCATGATTATCCAGAGTAGGGCTTGGGAATCAAAATCAAAAATCAGGAAATCATGTCAAAAGATTACATGGAAGGACTATGGATGCGTTAGATTACTTGTGGTTGCTGTTGCTGTTGATTACTTGTGGGTCCTGTTTCTTAGATTCTTAAAGCAAAGCAGCACTCTAACATATTACCATAGCGAAGTCTAACACATGCGAGTCTTCGTGCTATAGAGGGTGTGTTTCTGCTGTTTGTTTTTACTTCTTATGTTGATGGCATAGTAAAAAGGGCAGTATCAGCTGTTTGCTTTCAGCTGGAGAGATTTGTATGGTTTAGTATTCTGTCTTTCATAATCAGCGGTCTTGCTAGCTTCCCAAATGTCCTTGCTCTTATTAAGTAGCTGTAGAACTTTTATTTCAGCAATTAATTCAAGTGCTGATAATGAATAGATAATTGGCTTCTCTGGTGAAAATGCAGTTCCTAAATTAAATGTTACTTGGGAAGATCTAGCATGTGTTGTGGTAGGAAACACTGGTCGCTTCATGAAATAACATGCCCTGGGTGTCTGGGGACATCTCATATATGTGAAGTATTTGTTTAACTCTGAAGTTCTCTTTTGTTTTTCTTCTTTCATGCGCACTCCTTTGCATTGATTTTTTCCAATTTGCTTGAGTTTTATGATTAGTGTCCCCAAATTATGTGGCTTCTTTTTGTTGTTGTTATTTTGAAATGTATTGCATTTAGCAGTTCTACCTCCAAGAATATATTTCATAGTGTTCCCATTAAAAATATCTGCAGTTAAAATTTTGTACAGTAAATGCTTTCCTGATATATTTGTCTGGCACTGAGTGTTCCCCAGTGTGATCCTCTTGAGCTGCAATTTTTCATAGTTAGTTGCAATGTAATTACTTTTTGATGTTGCAGTGTAAAAATAATTGTAATTCTTTTTAGCTGAGTATTAAGGGCAGAGGTGGTGTTCTGCTACGAAGCTCCCAGCTTTGGCAAGCAGGGGCTAATTCAGGGAAAGGAGGGGTCATCTCCTGTGCTGCAATTCCCGCTTTTCCAGGATGGCAGCTCCATCCAGCAAGCAGGTCCCAAGGGAAGGGGGCGGCCCCCGGAGCCGCTGCCCAACAGGGAGGCCCCCTGAGGCAGGAATTGCCCCTGTCCCGCTGCGGCGCCCGGGCTCCACCTCTGCTGTCCCACCGTGACTTCTGCATTTCTTTGTTTGGGTGCGTTCAAATCCCTAATGCTCACTTTGTATTCCTGTAAGATTATTTTTCATTTTCTAATCATTTCACCACGCCATTTTCCCTCCAGTATTAAAATCTAATTTTGGTGTGTGTAGCTGGTATGTAAAGTATGATTAAGTCAGATGGATTTATCCTTTTTAATGATGTAAAACTTAGTCTCAGGTAAGCCCAGCCATCAGCATAGGTTTTAAAAATGCTATGAACCTTGGTATCTTTTTTTAAAAAAACTTCTCTATACTGTAACATAACCTTCTTCAAGTAATTACCATATATTATAGCAGTTGCCATTAGTGACTACTATCATTAAGGTTGCAAATCAGTTTTCATTATAATCCCTTGTTTTCACACAATTATAACTTGTCAAAACATTAACCTTTGGGACTAAAGTTTAGCCTGGGTTTTTTTTTTTTTCTACTTAAAGGTAGATATAGGGAAGAGGGAGGAGGGAAAAGAGTTTCAACTATCTTTATAACAAATTCTTTCCCAGTCATTTTGAGTTATGGGATCAGTTAAAGAGCTCTCCTCATCTCCAGGGACTTAAAAAACCCAGAAAAAGGGGTTACAGGACAAGTAGTACAGAACCACCTTGCATTTTAGTTGGACTTCTGATCTTGCCCAACTGCACCGCTACTTTGTTTTGCAGTATTTCTGCATAAGGTTGCCAGAGGACATATATTAAGGCATAACACAGGGGAGTGATGGGGCAGGGAGAGGGAGGAAGGAGCTTTCGACCCCAGCATTCATTTCCTGTCCTTGTTTTATCATCCTTAACACTACACTAACATGGTTTCTTTACATAGAATTAATTTTAAGGAATGGTGATTGGTTCTTCTACTCAGTCCTGTGGGAAAGAGTTTTAATTAGTTTCTTAAGATATACGATAATAAACTGAAGTACAGTTGTCGAGAAAAATTACAATTTTTGTTACATTCAGAAATAGCTCCTCCATTGGCCTGTCTGCCTGTACTGTTAATGCTGTACGCATCTTTCCCTATAAGATGTTGTGAAGTACTTCAGAAGTGTAGTGTACCGATAAAATAATATCATAAAAAATCAAAAGGAGCATCTTTTGGGAGCCCTCACTGTGTGCAGCGCGCCCTGTGACGTGGGGAGATGTCTCCCAGACGGGGAGGCTTCCACATCTGGCTTCTTTTTTTGCCAACCGAGGCCTTTGATCTGGAAACGTTACAACTCTCCTATGCCCTGTGATTTGTCTGGCAAGATGAGTTATTTACAAATGCAATTGCTCTTCTGACAACTCAGTTTTGAGTGTGTGAGTGCTGGGGTCCTGATCTGTAACCCTCGAGGACTGCTGGAAGTCTTTTTATTGGTTCCAGTGGACTTTGATTCAGGTATTTGGACTTTGAAGCACCCCGGGTGGATTAGAGAAAAAAGACCTCTTAGAAACTATTATAATTTTAAGATTTAGGACACTGTGTGTCTGAAATAATTTCACAGTGTTTCAAAGGCTTATGAATTTAAACAAATTTCTGATCTGTGTGTCTCTTCTTTTATTCCCCAGTGGCAGATGAAAGCAAAGTTAGTTCATTGGCTGGACACACATCAGGTAAGCTGTTCTCCTGTTTGCAGAAAGAGCAAGTGACTTGAAAGTAGTATGGGCTGTAAATGGAACCAGCTTCCAGAAACTGGTGGCTAAAAGCATTGCAAATTAAGGCATCATTTTGCATGCCCTGCCTCCAACTTCCACAGTGCTGGGTTGGGGCTTGCTTTTGCTTGGCAGTGCATGCAGCTGAGTCATCTCATGCAGAAAGAGATGGGGGGGTTGTTTTTGTTTTAATGTAACTGTTAGAAGTTAAAGAAGATGAGAGTCGAAGTAAGTGGGGGAGAGAATGTGCAAGATCATATGGAGCATGCAAGCCTAAATTGTGTAAAATCAAAAAATATATTTTTCTTTTTGCTCTGAGTTCCACTTTCCTTGTCAGAAGTATTGAAGATAATGCTATAAAAAGCTGCGACGTTCTTTTATTTTACCCATACAAGATTTTTCTGTCACGGAAATAGCGCAAAAAAGTTCTTCAACTTTTTAGTCCGTAGCAATAAAAATTTATATTTGTCAGCACTACTATCATTGCTGCATCTATTTATTAAAGAAATTCTGCAAACAAACCTCACCATGGTACTGTACAACTTGCAGCTCTTACATTGTAAGAACTTCCAAGAAAATTTCACAGAAAAGATGGTAACTTTTAGCAAGCCAGACCTAACCTGATATAAGAAACCTAGAAAGGTTGCTAGTAAACTCCAGCAATTCCATAAATTTTCATAACCTGTGTTAGAAAACTGTGAAATTCTAGTCTGTCCTTTGTTTTGTGATTGCATGTTGCCTTTTACCGCCTTCTGATAGAACTGAAAAACTGAATGCGTGTAAAGAAAGGTGAACTACTGGATTTCTGATAGTTTTTGGTATTCTTGCTCTGTACAGCTGGGTGTTCTCTTTAGTTCTGCTATCTTGTAGCGCTTTGGTGTGGATTTTCTTTATCTGAAGACCTTTTCCTGAACTTAAAGTAGACAAATTCTTTTAAAATTCTTCTGGCTTCTCTCCTAAGTCTGTGAACTTCTTGTATTCTCTTTCTGAATTGAGAGGTAGTTCATATGTCTTGTAACATTATCACTCCTGGGAAGAGGAGCTGCTTTCAACTTTGTCTTTGGGATGTGAAAGCATCCAAGACATGATCTTGTCACCCAGCAAAAGCTATGGATGTTGCACCTGGGTTGTGTGGGGTTTGGCTTTGTTTCTCTGCTGAAAAATAATTGTAAACATTGCAGTATCATTCAGTTTTCCAAAGATTAGTGGAAGTCGCTCGAAGAATATTGGAAGGAAACCTGGTGAGATCATAAACTATTTGGCAATCAGTTGTTGCGTATATAACAATCTTCATATTGTAATTTAGCAGCATTTTGATTTGTTCTTCCACACGCTTTTCTAGATTCTTGAAAAGTTTTTTTTTTTTTTTTTTTTTTGAAGACTGTTAAAAATCTTGTAGGAAAATGGGGAGCCGTGCTTACTTGAACGTAAGATTGTTTGCCTTATCCCTTGTAGACCTCTCATGGGTAGCTGACATCTACTTTCATATATCAGAAATTGAAAATATGTAGTCCAGAGATTACCTAAGGACAAATACAAAGATCCAGTGGGTTGTGGGTTTGTTCTATTGTTTTCTTCTGGAATTAAAGGACTTAGCTACATCTGAGAACGTTAGAGTAAAAAAGACATTTTTTCATTCTGTCTACTCTGAATACTGCTCAAGTGTTGAAAAGTTTTTTTTGTGGGGTGGTGTTCTGTTTTATTTTCTTCTTCTCATCCATATGCTAAAGCACGTTAAGATTTCCTAAGCCTCTATAAGAGAAATCAAGCTGCTGTTTCAGGTTTCTTGCTGTTCCATTCAAGTATTCATTCAGGGTTTTTTCAAGAAAAAACCTGTCTCTGGTCCCTTTTCCCTATATATTTTTTGAAATTATTTATCCTATTCTCATCTCACGTTCTGTCACATCAGAGAACTCTTGTTTTAAACTTCTTCCATTGTGTTGCTTTCTCCTCTCCCACCTTTTACAAGAATGTGTTAAGGGAGACATTGCAGCCTCTTCTGCTGGGAGCAAAACACTGTTATTTTCTCATTACAGAAAGAAGAGTTTCCACCCTATGGTAGACTTCAGGAAATTAAACATATTTCTCTACAGAATTAATTATCACCTACTGACAATCAATGCAATTATCCCTTCTCTCCTTCAACATGACTCTTTCTACGAAATACGCAGTTGAATAATTTTCTCTAGGGAAATATCCTTTCTCTTCCTTCTGGGGCAGTGGATCTTCTACCATTTCAGCTCAGTGTTTGGCATAGCTACTGAATCCCTCTCCTGTCTGCATGTTACTGAGGAGCAACAGGAGTGCTGACATGCATTCATTTCAAAGAGAAGAAGTTTGGAACATTCGGATCACAGTTCGGCTGAGTACCAAGGTGTTAGAAGGATCTCTAGCTGTAGCCCCATCTTTCTGTCATCCTATATAGATTGTACCCACAAGCGGAAGTTCCCTTCCTTGCCTTTAAAAAATAGGTTTGGTCTGGACCCACCATGAACTGTATGTAGGCATGGAAGCATCTGGAAGGTGGCCAGAGAACGGTTTCTGTCTTTCCCCCTCACAGAAGCACGAGAGGAGAGCATCTGTGCCCCCCGCGTCTCATCGCTGGCCCGTCCTTCCAGAGCACGGGGCTCGTGCAGAGCTCAGCTGCGTCCCGCGCGGCGCAGATGTTCTCAGCGACGCGGCTGGCACGAGCCCCGCGGGACGGTGGTGCCCGCTCGGCCCTCGCTTCCCCAGGCCGGAGCATGGGGAGCATTTGTGTCGGGCCACACGAGCTCCGAGGAGGGTTTTCCAGCCCTCGCTTCCCTAGGCCGGAGTGCGGGGAGCATCTGTGTATTGGGCCACGCGAGCTCCGAGGAGGGTTTTCCTCCCCGCGCTCCCGGCGGGCCTAGCCGGGCCGTGCTCGCGTTGCCCAGCCTCCCGCCCGGGAATGAGCACTACGAACCGGGGAAGCGCTGCCTCCATCTCAAAGCAGAGAAGGGGCCTGCAAAGTGGGGAGGGTGCAGACTCTGGGACCGTTAGCTCAGTTCTTTACGAAGTCTTTGCTTTTTAGAAAACCAATTACAGGAAAGCTAGGAGGATACCCTTCATCGGGAAGCAAAGCCTATTTTACATCAGCTGTAACCAGATTTATATCGGCTATTGAAATCTAGCACTGAATTCTTTGCAGCTATTTTTATATTTTTTTTCCCCTGAAATTCTTTCTTTTCTTCTGATTTAGTGCTCAGAACACTTCTAATATGTATTGACTGTCTGCTGAGGTCTCTGCTGACACAGCTCTTTCGGATGATGCAGTGCTGGAGAAAAACTGATGAGTTTTTCTTTATGAGCTCTGACATATTAATTAGCAAAATGGGCAAAAAAGCTTTCCTATTTTTATTTTAATGTCACTAGGCTTTGCTTTTGGCTGGGGTTGTGTTTGGAGATGGTTCTGAGAGCAGATGAGCTAAAGATATTATTTTCTTGCTGGCTGCTGTGAGACACGTGGGGCTGGGTTATGGATTGGCCGTGGCGGGACTGAATGAGATCGGGGTAGCTCTGATACTCTAGTCGAGTACTTAGCTGCTTTGAATTAATTCTGTAGGGCTAGAGTTAGGGACAGTTAGTTTCCTGCCCTTTTCCTGGGATGATTCCAGAGTAGCTGTGTCCCTTATTAACACTTCCGATAACAGCCTGATTAACCGTTTATGGGTAACCCTGTGGGGCGGGTTTAGCATTCAAGGAAAGAGGACGTGAAGATGTAGGTTTATCCTGCAAGGTTGAGAGAAGAGGCTCATTGCAGGGGTGTGTGTGTCTCACTGGGATGGGGCATGGAAGGGGCAATGGACCAAGCTTACCCCCTGCCTTCTGCCTCTTGCTAAACCGTGGTTATTTGTGGATGAAATAAGTTCATGAGATGCTAAGGCTGTGCCTATACAAGTAAATCAAGCGTCATTTTTGGCTTTAAATTTGAGGGACAGAGGATGTTCCTCTGTGCTTCGAAAGGGTGATGTGGGAGGGCTGCAGGTTGCCTCTGAAGGCCGTGCCTGGCACGTTCCACCTCGTGAGCTGCTGTGAGAAAATGTTGGTGGGAGTGGAAGAGCCGTAGGCTCTATTACTTTGTAGGCTACATGATTGCAGTCTAGTAAGCGCAGTGATGCCTGGCTGCTGCTAAATTTACAAATGAAAGCATAACCTATGATTTCAAGAATTCAATTTTTGCAAGAACGGGATGGGATCTAGTGAGGGCAGAATACAGCATGTTTGAGACTGTCCCAGTAAATGAGAAAAATTGCTATTTGAGAAAAATGAGAAAAATGCTGCCATTTGAATTCTGTCTTAGACTGAAGGGCAGGCAAAAACAGAATTTTTCTTTTTCTGCAAAGTTTGTATAGCTGGGAGTACAGCTCCAAAATGCAGTAGTCTCTGCAAGCTGGTGTTATGCAGAAGGCTTTCGTTAATTAGGGTTTTGTTGGGGGTTACTGATGAGAACAGGAGCAAAGCGAGGACTAAAGAAGACCTGTCTGGTGGATGCTGCTAGGGCTGTTTGGACAGAAAGAAACCAGTGCCAAATGTAGCAAGTTTGGCTTCTGTCAGGTAACACAATTTTATCAGAGGTGCATAGAGAAGTGGCTTTCTCCTTTCCTCTTGGCAGATCACATAATCTTATCAAACCTACCTCATCTTTGCTGTAATGCCATTAAAGCTGAGCTTTTCCAAGGATTAGTTGGATGAGTTTGTACAGATTCCAGCAGTAACTAGACCCATCCCCATCGCAGTGAAAAAGATTCCTGTAAACTGCTGAGCGGCCTGGCCAGGGAAGTGAAGTGCGTGTCCAAACAAGGACCTCCCCTGTGTCTGACTGCAAGCATGTGGCATGTAGAGCCTCACGCTCATCTTCCCCTCTGAGAGGGGCGGACAAGGCTGGGCTTTTTAGTTGGTTTTATTTCTCAGTGATAATATAATACCTGGCCGTGTCAGTCACGCTTGCAAGGGCGCATGGGGGTGCCGTGCAGCACGGGAATGCCAGGTTCCTCGCAGTGTGCGAGTTCCAGGAGCGCAGGCAAGCAACCTGCAGCAGCACGGGCGGCGTGCGAGGTCACCCTCCCTTAACGCAGCCAGCATGCAACTCTGCTGCTTTAGTGTGAGCAAACATTTAGTTGATGGAAGAGCAATTGCAAGTATCTTGGTATGATAGTGGTGTCCGCTCTTAACCTGTGTGGCAGGTCTCTTAAAGCTTTGAATCTTGAGGTTATGGAGTTGTTGTTGGGAGTAAAGATTTTTCATTCTCATAATAACTACCTTTTGGACGTCTCTTCCTGGGTAATCCTTATTTATTTCTATTAAATTTTGATTATGCCTCTCTAACCGAAGTGTTTCCTTGACTATATAGTTCCAAAGAAATTGTTGTTATCTGAGACTCTGTATTGACACATGCATCCAGGAAACGAAAAAATAAGTGTCTTGGTGTTTTTCCTACATGTCACTGATGTAGTTAATGTTTTTTGGGCTTATGACTGGTAAAGTCTAGAGTCAAAGATGTTACCCCAGATCTGTTATGTGGTAGTGGGTTATAAGGATTTCTCTTCCAGCACTGGAAAACCCTGGAATTAATCCCGGGCCTCCTGCTTTCATGAGCTGACTCTTAAGAAGTAGTATTGAGAAATACGCTCTTTTAATTCAATCTAGTACTTTGAGTGTGCAATATAAATAGTGAATATTTGATTAGAAAAATCTTTCATTTGCCTGTTGGAACTTGATGCATTTTATCCTATTGGAGATAGGAAAGTGTATTGAAATGAGATGAAAACAAAATTAGAACACTTGTCAAGCCCTAATATTCTCTCATACATCCAGAGAAGCTCGGACTTGGACATTCCAGGTATTGATTATTTTTTAAAAGTCTATTATAAATGGGACTGATACAGCAATATCTCTTTTTCTTCTGTCAAATTGTATGTACTTCTGCATGAGGAGTTGGACTTTTTCACTGACTCAGGAAGAGAAAGGCTGGACACTTACCAGCTCCTGCACTTCAAGAGAGCAGTGGGGCTTAACCAGGCTTGCCGTGTGGGCAGGTTGGAGTGGAAGGTGCTCCAAGGCCTCCTGAGCGCCAGGCTGGCAGCGTGGGCACCTGCCTGGGTGCCCCATGGGCAGCACGCTCCGCTCCTCGGCGAGCTGGCTGTCCTCAGGCCCTCACTTTTGCTCTCAGAAAGGAATCATTTTATGCCCCCAATAACTCGCCAGCTGTAGCTCTGCTCTTGACACCTTTTTTGGGTTCTGAAGGCTTTCTTAGCTACGTGACGATGATCACTGTGACCCCTTTCATGTCAGACCCTGAGAAAGTCAGCTGTTGATGAAATTCCGTGCATGAGGGGACAGTCTGACGTTATGTTGCTGAACTAAAAGCTTGCTGAAAGGACGTGGTCCTCGTCACCTGCCCTCAGCGGCCGGGTTCCCATCCTTCACACAGGCCCCAGGGCTCAGCGAGTGAGGTGGCTGAGAGAACTAAACTGCCCGTAAACTAGCACGGAGGCAGATGGGGGGAGCATCTCTGGGCTTTTCACCCCAAACCGCTCTGCTGGAGTAGGACCAGCTCCACAAGGAGATGGGCACAGCCTTTCAGAGGCAACTGGCCACCAGGTCAACCAGACTGCCCTGTCAAACTGCATCCATGCTAAATTCAAATGCCAAACTCTCATTGCTTTGCATTAGTTTTAGAAAAAAACAATATTTGATTTGTTATGAGCAAAATTGCTTCCCTGACTTCCCTCATGGCAGGAACCAGGGATTTGAATGAAAAAAAGAGGCGACCAGCCTCTACAAACTGTAGCGGAGCATCACTGTGCCGCTGTTGTCTCATCACCGAATGTCAAGGCTTGCCGGATAAACCTGTTTCTCCTAATATCCTTGTGTGGGGTTTAGGATCTATGCCAGTTCTGCATGTAGAATAATGGTGGTACAGTTGGCAATCCAAAGGTCCATAGTTGCCGTAACACAGAACCACAACCACACGCCTTTAGTAAGTTTTATTTTACTGCAGGTGATCACAGAAAGTTGCAAGACTTGAGAACAAAAGACCCTGCCAAAGCTTGCATTAAGGGGGCAGCTGGCTTTCAAAGCTTTAATTTCACTGTCTCACCCAGCAAATGCAAATTTTCTGTGCTACAAAAGTAACCTGGCTGTAAAAACCCTGGTTTCAGCAATGAGACCCCTCAAATCTCTGGGCAGCTTTGGCTTCTCTGTGAAGGAAGCTCATGCCAAGGAACAGGTATTTCAGCCTGCCCCACATGGATGGAAACGGAGGAGTTCCTGCACCGAGGACCCGTATCCAGCTCTTCTCCCAAGTGCCCAGCGAGGGAAGTGTCTGCCAAGACAGTGACATTTGGTTTATTAGAGAAGGTGCTGGGGAGGGATTCTGGGTGCCAGGAATGCCTCTCTTCTTACAAGTGGATAAGCCTGGAAAGGGAAATCCGCACGGCAGTAATGCTGGTCCTTTCTTGGAGAAAGGCAAGGTGTGGGAGCTGGCCAAACTGCAGGCTTCAAAAATGAGCCACAGAGATGCAGGATTTGCTGCCTTTCCATCAAGTCTCAGCAACAGGGGAATTACACATTACCCAGTGTGGATTGTTGGCATCCAGGGATTGCAAAGCCAACAGCCTTTCCCCTTCTCGCGTGCTCCTCGCTCCAGGGGCCGAGGGGCAGCAGCTTTCTTCAACGTGACCTGGGCAATTTCCTGCTCGGCTGGCACCCAACCTTATGATACAGAAGTGGGAAAAGTGACCACAGGAAGAAAAAAAAATTCCCGCACAAGAATTTTTTGAGCCAAGATCCTAATACACCCATGTTTGTTCTACCTCTTTTATTTCATTTCTTTTTTCCTTCTTTAATTTCCTGAAGTGATTCAAGACTTATTACTATATTAACTAGAGTTCATGGGTGTGTTTTAATGATCACACTTCATAATTCGCTGTTTCTTCTGCTGGTCAGCATTAGTGAATACCTCTCTGTGCAGAATTCAGTGAAGCAATTCAAGAAAATATATTTTTTAAAAAACTCTTTAAGAGTATAGCATTAGATAAAAGTGCAGGCTTCTAATAGCTGAAGTAAAGCGTTCATTTCCCACGCAGTCTGCTAGTATTTGCCTTGGGCTGTGGTAATTCATAGTGTGTTTTAGCCTGCAGTGGGCTGAAGGGGAGATGTGCCTGTGGAGGCCTTACCTGCTGCAGGCCAAAATTCTGCAGCAAATGGTGCCGTGTTGGCACAAATAATCTTTTGTCAGCTGCTTGGCAAATGTTTTTTTTTTTGCTGAGAACTGGTGATGCTTTTTCCTGTGACTGTGTTTCCAAACTGCCACATTCTGTCTCTGCTGAAAGTTTCTGCTTTTACTTGGAGCTTTTTGCTGCCTCCCTTTCCAGGTTGATTCTGACACAAGAGCAGGAAAACTTGAAAATGTGGTAGATATGTCTATATCTACCATATTTACCAGGGGTAAATGATGCAGAAATAGAGGCATCTCTGAAAGCAGAAGCAGTAGAGCTGCATTAGGCCAGTGTCCTAGCCAAGGGCATGGGCACTGACCTTCTAGAGAGGTGGCTCTAGGACCAGAGATTTGGGAGTTCTTGGAATGTTATGCTCAGGGCAAGGACATGAATTCGTACTAAATATCAAGTCATTGGAGATGACTTGATGTTAACCAGCAAGAAAGCTGGCATTAGCTCTATACAAAGCATAAGAAATGATAGGCCTGAAGTGTGAGGACTTTTGAGCCTGTGTGAGCTTGGCGTGCTTCGTATTGAAACCGTGGAGATTTAAAGCAGGCACAGCAGTCAGCACGCGAAGTTTAAAGCTTAAAATCCTGGGCCTCTCTCACTATTCATCTTTAAATCCAGGTGAGCCATGCTGGTGCCTGCGTGACAGGTACTGAAACCTGCTTCTTCATGGAGCTCCCCTGCCCCTCAGATGGCAGCTGGAAGCAGCCCGGGCATCCAGCAGGTCTCCGGGCTTTCCGGGGCCGTGTCAGGCTCTTCAGCCTTCAGACGGGCTCAATCCACCCTGCGGGGCAGCAAGAGCCACCCCAGCCCTCATCCGGGCCCGAGGAGAGACCACTGCAGTGGGTCTCGCACCCGCAGCCCCGTGTTCGCTGCTCTGCGCCTGCAGGGCCGCTGGATTTGTGCCCCTCCGAGCAGTATCTGCACGATATTTTTTAAGCCCTGTTTGCGGTGAATGGTCTGCAGATGTTCAGGAAAGATCTTCAGAGTGTTAGGTACTGAGAAGTTGGCCATGGCCATGGTGTTGGCAGCAGCTGTGGTTTTTAGTTGCTTGTGGTGACCAAAGAGACCAGCAGCCACTGCTGAGTGCCCCATTTCATTAATCCTGGCCCTGCAGGAGCTTGGTTTGTGCTGGGCACGGCATTCAGTGCTGGCACTGGACGTCCTGAAGGCACTGGCGCCAAGGAGCTAATGAATTTGGAAAACTTCCCAGATAAGGCATCTGCCCCTCTAGCTTACCATGTGGAGTATGAGACATGGAAAAGAGAGAACTGAACTGAGTGAGATACTGAATGAGGAGGGAAAGGGAACAGATATTTTGGTAGCCGCACAGAAGTTAAAAATGACATGGCCTCACCCCCGAAAATTAGCTGAGGGGGTTTTCCTTTATATATATATCAGGTGCTTACTAGTTTCCTTATGTTTTGAGGTTTGAGTATAGACAGGGAAGTATTTTATAATTTTCCCTTTGGAAGCTTCTTCTCCTTCCTTTTTTCTTTTGAAGTCCTGTCATGTTGCCATGTCAATAAGCAGGAGTTTGAAGGTAGCTACCAGCAATTGGTATTTCTAGCATATCTTGTGTAGTGTTTACTTTTTATAACATTTGAAATAAGGTTCTATTATATAAAATGGGTTGCTCAATGCTATTTATTAATGCACGTCTTTGCATAATAAAAGTTGTGCACAACAATGCGGATCAGAAATTAACTTTGAAGAAAAGAATTACATTGTTATTTGTATGTCTCATGAAACACCATTATTTGTAGTGGGTCTTTCAGTACAGCAATGCTCCTTAGCACTTGCCTACACAGCCCTCCAAAAGCACCCAGAATATCATCTCTAATCAAGAGCCCTACTGAAATGCCTTTTTTTCTGATGTAAGAGCAGAGTGGAGAGGTTTTGCTGTACATGCCAATGGAAATGGAGCCCAAATGGAAAGAATTTCATGTGAGACCAGAGACCACTTCCTTGAGCCGTCATCAACTTTCGGTGGGTTGTTTCCTCCTATTTCAAGCGATGGCACCGCTCTGTCTTTTCAAAACCTACCCATTCCTCTGGTGTTTACCTCTTAGTCTCTCTGGTGTCTTGATAGATGACACTTCTCATTAGCCTTCATTTTGCTGCTCAGATTTTTCTCTCAGTATTTCTTCCTTGCGGGTGTTTTGCTTTGAATTCATCCTTGCTGTGCTCAGGGGGTCAGAACTGCACGCAGGGTGTTTGCCCCCTCTCTTCTGGAGTTACCTTGCCTACTACAGCTGAGAGTGCCAAGTATTTTTTTTTAATAACCACCTAGAAGCTAAAAATGACATAGCCTCACCCACAAGAATTAGCTGTTAGTAGCTGTTTTGTTTTGTTTTTGTAATACAAGATACTGACCATTTCCTTGGCTTTGAAGCTTGAATATAGGTAGGGAAGCGTTTCGTAATTCTCCACTTTCAAGGATTCCTCTCCTTCCTTTTTTATTTTGAAGTTCTGTCATGTTGCCCTCTCAAAAAGCAGGATTTTGAAGGTATCTTCAGCTTTAAAGCTCCAGCTGTCCTCTCACTTAGCAGCTCACAGCTGCAGATCGCAGATCACACCCCGTTAGTTGGCCCTGGACCGGCCGGATCCCAATGCTTACCCCAAGCAGGGCATTAACGTTCCCTCCTTGCTGATTCAGCTGTTACCTGGTGTAGAAATCACTAACTTGCCCTTGCTGTTATAGTAGGACAGCTTCTCTTACCCAGTTCTCAGAAGTTAGTCTTGCATAATGCTGTGTTTTCCAGTCACTTCTGTCCACAATCAATATGGATAGTGATTCATACAGAAACCCTGCGAGTGCCTGGAAGATTACTGTTGAGCTGAGACCAAACTGACCTACTTATGGTTTGGGGACAGGGACCTCCTGAGCAGTGATTATGCTTACAGAGGTCCCACGCAAACTTAAAAGACTGTAATTGTTCCATAACCTGCTCAGGTGCTTAATTCCAAAAGCAAAATGACTAAATTGTTTGAAGCTTTTAGAGTTTAATTCTTTTCCAGAAAATAACCAGCTCTAATTAAAGAGGTACTGAAAAGAATGAAGGTTACGTGCAGAACTAAATGCTGTCAGTTATTGCATTAAGTAATTCACTGCTTATTACAGAAAAGTACATTGCAAAATGGCTGCAAAGAATAACTCATAATATCGGTTTATATTAAAGGAGTAAATACATCAAAAAAAGAAGGATCCTGGGGAAAATATTTCTTCCAGTCATTTTTTGGTAATATTCTGTAAGAAACACAGGTAAATGATTGTGTGGGGAAAACCCTTTGCTCTGGTGGTCTGCTTGCCTTCTGCGTGCGCAACGTGTTGCTGCAGCGCGCAGCAGCCCCCGTGTCATCATCCGCCAGTTGTCACACATGGCCCTTCCCAGTGCAGAGTCTGTGAGATGGGAACCATTTGAACGAAAACTTTCTATTCCCGTGTCGTTTGAGGCTCGGTTTCTGTTTGCTTGTTTGACAAAGGCTGATCTACTTTCTCCTAAAATGACTTGGATCCTTGTTCCTGTTGAGGAGAGAGAAGGGGCAGTGTGTCTAGCCGGAGGCTGGAACGGGGAGGAAGGTGCAGTGCAGGGAGGGAGCCGCATCGGGGATGGGCAGAGCGGCTTGCGCGGGGTTGGGATCCTGCCGACACCAACCTGAACAGCAGACACCAAACCTGGCTGTTTTAGGGAGAGCAGAACGGATGGCAGGCAGCGATGCCGTAAAAAAAAACTGATTTTTCTTTTTTTTAACATAAGAAACTATATGTGCAAACTGTATTAAAGGTTCAATACATCTTATGATGCAAAGCATAAATTCCTGGCTGCTTATGAAGAACTTTAGTGCTGCCTAAGGTGTTTCAGAGAAAGGTAGGAAATGTTTGATGCTGTCATCAGAGCAGATGTTAAAGCATGTGCGTTGATCAGGAAAGGTGGGCGATTGCTGTACATGCAGAAGAAAGTATTTGTAGCTCCTCCCTGGCAGAAAGAAGCTAGAGTTCTGTGGATAAAATTGTAGGTGACCGTGTATTTGGGTGATTTCTCTGAAGTCTGTAGCAGTGCATGCATATGAGACAAGTTAATGATGGGCACCTCTGCAGTGGTGTTCTCCAAGCCTGTGTACTTTACTTTGCAATGTTAATAATACTCTTTAAGGTCATTTTTTGTATTATTTTAATACACAGTCTCTCCTTCAACCACTGCCATGAAAATTTCATGAGCCTTTTCAGAAAATGAGAAAAGAAAAATGCAAATAAATTATGCATTTTCTTTTGTATGTAGTAGCTACTGTATTAGTCTATGTGTAAACAAATAAGAATGTCTTTATTAATAGCAAAGTATGTAGAAAGATCCTGCTGCAGTCTATTAGGCCCATCTGGTTTAAAGAATTGTTTTGACTTTAAATAGCTAGCATTTTGCCTAAACTTCGGGTTTAAAGCAATAATCAAATATAAATAATACAAATATAAAATGGTTAGGTAATAAATAATGCAAGTATAATATGGTTAGGTGTTATATCTGATATAAATCTGGGGGTTATGAGATATAGGGCACAAGTTTGCCTGATGTTGCGGCCTTAAAGCCTGTCATTTTCAGAGGACCAGCGTTTAATATTCTACAAAGCGTGAACCCTTTGGGGAATCCGCGTGCCTATCACAGGTTTCCAGTGGTAGGAGACGTGGCTCGGAGCAATCCAGCGCATATCCAAAATAACGTGTTTGCTTCAGTCTGAGAGGAGAAACCGCTGCTTTCTAGCACCAGGTAGGCAAAGCCCTCTTTCCTTCTGCAGCAGCATCTTGGCTGGGCTCCGATGCCCTATGGAGGGGTAGTACCTGACTTCAGCTGGAGGAGCAGGAGCCTTCCTGTACCCCCGAGAGTAAAAGAAACAGTCAGATGGCCAAATAGGGAGCTAATTCTGCTCTTACTTGTTTCAAACAGTTATCTTGAAGGTGGTCTTGCTTATTTCTGTCATCTTCAAACTTTAGTGGCAATAAATGTGTCTCTAACTGGACTCCTCTGAGCCACGTGAACCTTTCTTTCATCTTCTCTTGTTAGAACAAATATCTTCTGATCCCGACTGAAACACGGGAGCACACACATTTGCCAGAAGATTTTTACAGCTAAAGAAGCAGAGGCAGCCATCCCCTTCCCAGTCTGATGATGAGTGTATCCCAGTGTATCAAGAGTCTTCACTTGCATTAGCAGGAAACAGAGCCCAGTTTGTTAGCGATTTTTGGAAAATGGAGCCTGGAATGAAGGCTTGAGCAAATGGAATCAATAAGCAATGAGAAGGCCAACAATACTAGAACCACTAATACTGAAATGTGCTTTGGCAATCCAGCTTTCATGTGTTATCTTTGGTAGGCAATTGTTTTTATACTTCAAACAGAATTTCTTGGTACCTTCATCTAAATCAATTGCCTGTTGTTCAAGATAACCAGTTTAGTTACTTAATAGACTAAGCAAATCTAGTGATTGAAATGCAACAGGCATATGGTATAAGGAAATATCAATATTAATTATTACTCACGGTAGCTGGTTTGGATCAAAGTGAAGGAGCCAGAAGGGTAGTATGTTTGCAATGAGCTTCAGCACCCAGAAATATTTAGGCCATTTCTAGGAGATAAGGGGTGCAGATCGTGCGGAGTTACATAGTCAGCAATGAGGCTATGGTCAGAGGGTTTATATGCTAAAGTAGGTTTAAACATTTTTATTAAAATGCTCAATTTTGAGGAAAAATCAGCCTACAAACAGCGTACAAGTAAGAAGGGACTACTCTATCAATAAATGAATTGCAAAAGCAGTTTAAGTGAACATCAGGAAACTGCTTTGCCCTTTTCTCAGAGACGAACTGACAATATCTGCTTTAAAAGATGAGGAAAAAACTTGACATTGACTCCATTGTGGGCTGATGCTTGCAATGTTCATCTGAAGTACTGTACTTATCTTAACAATTCAGGTTCAATCTGAACATGAAAACCGAGAAAATTAACATTGCGTCAAAACATCTGTTTTCTGATTTCAAATAGAAAGCATCTGAGATGTAGAAGCCTCCCAGAAGAGGCACAGGAGCATGAAGTGAACATATCAGGAGATGAACCATACCTTCACAATGTTGAAACGTCATAAATTACTGTGTGGCAGAAGCAACGGACTAATATAGTCTTGCTATTCAAAAGTATTACCATATATTCAAATGAGCCAGCATTGCAGAAATACAGGTAAACCTACGTGATGGAAAATTATTTGAGGTATTGAATTTTGGTCTGTTTTGACTTGGTGTGACATGGAGCAGTGAGGTCGTGACCCAGGATTAGGGGCCTGGGTGCTTTCAAAACGCAGAAGGAATTAAATTAGGAAGAGGAAGCAGTGTCATCTAGCTGGAACATAGATTTTCATATATTGGCCTTTCTATGCTGGATGTTTTTTTTTTCCTTTCTGGGCACCACCTCTGTACAGGCTATCCCAACGAAGTAGCAGTCATTCTAACCTGTATCCTTTTTCTGATACCAACCAAATGCTAATACCTAAAGAGAAGCAAAAAGACACAAGAAATTTATATGTCATCTGCTCTAGAGCTCTCCTTGCCTTTCTATGTTCAGAGCAAGAACAACTTACCTGTATTTGCTCATCTTCAGTGGATTTTGCTTCCGCTGACGTTTCCTTCCTCCTCGTGAACATATGTAAACTTTAACCATCTACAAAATGAAAGCTTATCCAAGTAAATATTTAAGTTATCAGGTATGTTGTTCCTGACTGATTGTCCAGTAATTTCTTTTTTCCTTATAGTGAGATGTGAACCTAAGTAGTAGCCTTGTGCCCCTTTCTGTGGGCCTGTTTCTTTGCACGGGGCCTATGTAAGCATGTGGTAGCAGAACTACTATATATCTTTTTAATAACATTAGCCTTTATTTCAAAAATCCAAATTCAGTTTTCTGCTCCTAGGGTAAGTTCTTTAGTATGGATTGGTGTCCAGTGCGAGTATTGGCATATTCGTTAAAGGTCAAGAGAAGAAGCTGCTGAGCAGCTCTGATTGAACATCTGATAATATGCACGAAATTTGGAGAATTATATAAATATTGAAGTAATTGATTGTCATAAGTCTATACCCAATCACAGTGCAGGTTATTTTGCCTCCTCTTCTTGAGGAAACAGAACTGCATGCGTTTCACAGATTAACCAGATTTCCCTCTTAATGCAAATCAAGTATTGGTTCACAGCCAGAGAGAATAAAGAGGGCAAAAATATTTTAAGAAAAATGGGCTGCAGGGCAGAATACAAATTCAAGATTTCACTCTGAATATTTATAGAAGAACCAAGAAGTATAATTGTATAGATGACATTTTCTTTTGTTGTTTAGGGAGATCGTTGAACATGAGAGCTATTTTCTTTCCCTCTGTTTGGTCAGCTTGAATAATTTAAACTGCAGCACTAGCCCCTGTAAAAAGACAAAATCAGCTGTTCTGACATTGCTAAAGAAACCTAGCAGAGCTGCTTAATATCTTAGCAATTGTTGAAAATGCTAATGCGCATTGTTCTTAATGGTGGGGAGGCTGCCTTTCGTTGTTGCTGAAACAGAAGCTATAATTTCAATAATATTAGCGATACTGTCATTATTTAGTTTTAAGAATCTACTCAAGGGCTAGCAACACAAGTAATAGAATCTAATTTTTATTTTTACATTTGCCTAGAGTTTAAAATGCAGCTTTAGAAGTGCCATCGCTGCAATGAGCGAAGTTTAATACCTTTACGTTGCGAGTTCGCCTTCATGTGGAAGTAAACTGTGCCTCGATGGACAACATCTGGAATTTGAGGGCAACGAGAGCCTGATGTGCTACCCTTTCGGTTTTAAGTTAGCCAAATATGCAATTGGAAATGAGATTACTAGGAAGGAAGGCATTTGTTATTGCAGGCAGTTCAGGATCTTAAGTGGTAAAATGAGGTCTGCAATATCACGTTAGAGTTTGAAATTTATATATCTGCTAAGACTTCAATTAGCATAACAGAAAAGGGTTAAAATAGATATATGCTCCTGCTTTGCAAGTTAATGTAGTTGGTTTGTCTCCATAAAGGTGTTCTGTCCAGAGGTCATATCTATATCCTTTTTCAGGCTCCAGTGGAGTTAGCTGTCAGTCTTGAGCAAAACCAAAGCTATATTTAAGGAGCTGCAGATTAGTATTTCAGAAGTTAGCCTTATCTAGTGTATTTGAGATGGATTCTTTCAATCTTGCCCCAAGAATCAGCAAAGGAGGAAAGAGATTATTACTTAAAATAAGAGAGAGAGAAAAAATAGGGCATACTGCTTATAAAGCTGTCTTTAAAATATATGGAACTATTTGTTAAATATATATATTTTTTAAAAGCTGTAGAGTTAGAAAATGAATGTAGATTAAAAAAAAAGAAATTAGTTTTTGGCAGTCGCTTATCCGGACAACGCTCGGCAGAGACGCGAGCGACGCTGAGTAACCCAGGGGCAGCTCTGCACCGAGCTGCCCTCGTGAGCTGCAGCTCGCAGAGGTGCTCTTGCCCTACACAGCACATAGGATACGTTTAAAGTTTAAGGCAATATTTCAAAACTGCGGATAATCTAAGCTGATGCATCTTTGTGCAGTTTATGCTTTTAAAGCTATTATTTCTTTCCAGAGTGTTGATTTCTTGAATAAATAAAAGCAGACCTTTCAAAAGAGGCAACCCTTTCCTCCCGAAAGGCACATATAACACCATTCATTTCTTCTCCCTCCCTTAGCAGGTCAGGGCGGTGAGTAAGGATGGCTCTTTGGACAGTCAAAGCAATGAGGAGAGGTTTTTTCATTTGCTTTGGAACTTGAAAATCACTATTTGAATCTGCTGCAGGATTCAAAGAGCAAAGGCCACACACTGAGCTGTCACTGGGGACTGAGCCCTGCTGAGAATTTGGTCCACAGGCTCAAACCAGCTTGAAGATGAAACAGCCCTCCCAATTCTAGAGTCTTCTTAATGGGAACATCAGAAATCAAGGCTCTGAGCCTAGAGCAAGGCTCCTAAAAGCCACCATTCCTGTTAATTGCTTAGGGTTCTGCTCTAGACAAGGGCTGCAGTTTGGTGTTAGCTTAAGCTATTTCTTATGTCCTGATTTATTTTGAAGAGATTGTCATTTATTCACAATTAAGTGGTACGATCCTATAGCAGAGCCGCCTTGGTAATGCCAGATTTTGAAATGTTGTCCAGGGAGCCCAACCAGCAAGGAGTTTAGTAGATCAAGTAGGTCTGAGGGGCTGACTTGTACGGCTGCCCTGTCGTGCTCTGCCGGCTTTCTGTTAGGGTTGATTAAAAATGTGGTTATCCAGTTGCATCCTGATCCTCTTGTGGCTTGACTCCGGTTCCTGCTTCAGAAGTTCACGGTGTTACCGAGCAGGAATGTGCATTTTCCAACAATGTTGACTCTAATGCAGAAGGACCCATTTCATTCTGAGAAAAGTCGGTTTGGATTTGTGTGTATTAAAACTTTATTTGATTGTGCTTAACATACATATTGTGACTGCAGTATCAGTCATGGCATTGCCAGGCTGCTGCTTACTATTATATTAAACTTAGAGAAATTTGATTTTTTTTTTTGCCATAACATAGAGCAATGCTTTGACAAACCTCTCGAGAGAAGTCCCCGTGCTTAGTGGGGGAGGCCAACAGTAAGAATTGGAATGACCCTTTCTTTTCCTTTGACCCTCCATTTCTGCAGTCCAATACCATATTATTATTAGGAAGATCTTTGTATCCATGTTCTGTTTGCAAGTGGGAGAGAACAAGGTATTGCATAAAGGCAAAAAAAGCAGAAAAGGGTAAAGTCCAGCAGAAGATCTTAAGAAGAGTCTGCATGTATCCATTTGCCACTGCGTTTAAATCGTATTCCAGGGTGCGTCCCATGCAGCAGTTCTATTAGTTTAGGATTTTTTTTTTTTTTTTTTAATTAGCCCTTGGGGCACGTTTTGGCAATGTGGAATGGCACGCTGCTATAAAAATCTTTAATACCTAACTCAGTAGCAAGTGGGGTGACATCTTTAGGATACTAGAAATGGCTGCAGTGGTAGTGGAAACAAAATTGAAGAATTTGGGGGGGTTTCCCTGTCTGAAGGTGATATTTGAGGTTAGATGCACATTTGCTAAAACTCTAAGGATAGAGTGAGTTTTCTAAAAATGCAGATTTAAGAATCCAGCTGTATTTGATCTCTCATTCACCTCCTTGCCAGCTTCTTTTTAAAAATAACCTTTTTATTAAGCTGTCACATCATGACATGTATATCCACCAAGGGAGCTGCAGTCCCCAGAGTGAGGGCTAGTACCATGTACCCAAACAAATGTAAAATGCAAAGCAGTACCTTATATCCATTAGGACTCAGTTAACCACTATAGCTAAAATAATGTTTTGGCTTTTTTTAAGCAAGACTAGGATTATAAAACAATTGTGAGCGATGTTGGTTAAAACCCAGAAGACTGCCAGATGTCATTGGATCAGATATTCTGTGGTGTGTCCTTGCACACTGCAGAGCAGTTTAGCAAAGCCGTCTGCCGCAGCTGCTTACAAGGGGAATTTCTTGCCAATTTTTTCCATGAATTGGATGTAATTTTTATATGGATTTATTTCCATGGAAAAAAGCCCTGATAATATTTTCCATGTCCTAAGAGCTACAAAGCTTGTTCTCAGTACTAAAGTTTTTCTTTATTTTACTTATCTTCGCTCTGCTGACACAACCCTTTTGCCTGAGTTTCTTATCAAATTGTGCATCTTATTTAAACACCCAGCTTGAGGGGCATTTGTGAGTATTTCTAGATCCTGATATGTGGGAGGATAGGATCATTGTAATTGCTGAAAATGTAAATATGAAATATCACTGTATGCACATGTACCTATGGGAATGTGTATGTATTTCTGTTCCTGTACTTTAGGTGCAAGCTTACTGCCAGATTTACCCAGATCCAACTCATGTTAGAGGAAATAACCTAGACATGGAAATTAAACTTTTCTTCCCTGAAAGCTGGAGCAAAGACCTAGTTCACAGGCTACTTGATGCAAAGCTTGAAAGAGTTTCTGTCAGTATTTTTGAGTTATGGGTGAATGGGGGGAAAAAAGCATTACCCAGCTGGAAAGATGTTCTTTTCCCACTGCTTAGTTACTCAGATTTGGCCAGAGGGAGGTGTGTCTTCGGGTTTTTATGGTTTTCTTTCCCCCAAAGCAATCTTCATTTCTGGAATGAGACCAAGCAGAGAAGTTTCAGTCCAGAGGATAGTTTAAAAAATATTGAAGCGCATGAAAGGAATATAGGTTAAAGTCCCAATGTCACTGCGACTGTGGGCTCAGCTGTTAGGAAGCTGCAATAAAATACTGTTATCAAACTTTAAACATTGAAATGATCCTAAAAATCTCATTGGGAAATAAAAAAGGAAATAAAAGGAAACTTGTGTTGAGGACTCTCCTGCTGAAAACCGGCATAATCCTTCCTCAGATTCTGTAGGGATTTTGAGGCAGAGCTGTGCCAGATAACCATTTTTCCTAGTTAATAAGAGGTTTGACAGAATTCTGCATATTCCCGTTTAAGAGCTGGATTTTCGTATAAGCTTTTCAAAACTGTTTCAAGACAAATATGATTAAGCTCATAAACAAAGCAGTTTCGAAAGCATGCTGGCTTTCAGACAGTGCTTGGTGTGTATGTAGATTCCAGATGCATTTTATTTTAATTTTTTATGCAGGTAATTTGCTGGCAGCTTCAATCAAGATGTACATTAATTTCTTAAACTGAAAATTAACCTCCACCCAACCACTTAAACATGTAGAAATGAATACAAGAAAATCAGTTTTCATAACTTCTTTTGAAAATTGCTCTCTAAACGGAGCCAAATGTAGAACTGGGTTTAAAAGTCAAGAGGTCACCTCGCTTCTGCTCTGCTGTACGTGAGGGTGCAGTAAGGACCAAGCTGCCCCACGTTCCTGGGGGGCTCCTCGGGGCTGCAGGTGATTCTGCTTTTGGGAGGGCTTGTGGGGAAAGGGCTGGTGCTGGCGATGCCTCCTTTACCCTGTGCGTGCCCGGGACAGCGTTGGAGGCCCCCGAAGCCTGTGTAAACCCGCGGCGCGGAGTCTTCCCAGCCGGAGCTGTTTGTGTGTTTGGAGTCAGCTAATCCACGAGCGCCGCCGCGATCAGGTTAATGCCCGGTTAATTGCTCCTAGCCTTGACACACAGTTTAATTGCTGCTTGGCCAGCGCATGTTTGTTGCTTGCTCGGTGCCGAATTTGAGCGGATGCAGCAATGTAAACCGCTGCCTGGTGGAGGCAAACAAAATAAATACAGTATTTTATGTTCTTTTAATTCAGGGCCAAGTGGATTTGGATGAAGTGTTTATTTAGTTTGCTGGCTGCTTCAGATGCTGTGGCATATTGATTCCTTTTATTACTAGCAGCCATTTAACCTGACCCCTCTCAGATCCAGTATTTTAAAAGCCATAAATTTTAACTTTACTTACGAGGAAGGATTGAAGCGCCGTGAAAGCCTTTTTATTAGCAGAGCTCTGCCTCGCACCGTGTTCCTGTGTCACCCATGGCAACAATATTGAGAGCTGCTAAACGAGGGCGGCTGTTGGGCACTCCGGTGGCAGCGGGGCTGGCAGCGAAGGGAGCCCGCGGACATCCCCAGCGTGCGGGCAGGCGCGCACAGACACCTTCCTTAGCCACGGGTGACTCTCGTGCAGGTTGTTCTGCTAAAATCTAGCCTTTTTCCTAATATTAGTGGATAGGAAAAAGCAGACACAGAAGAAGCATTTTACAACATTTTTTTTTTCTAGTTAAACTGGTGGAATTGCAATATGTTTCTCTGCCTTTCCTAGGCTTTTCTTTTTCCTTTCCTTTTTTCTTCTTTCCTAGGCTTTTTTTCTTTTCTTTTGCTCAATCGGTGCTTAAAGCAGTCTTTAACTTGCAGCTTATAGGAGTGTTGGTTAGAATGTATCCAGGCCAAGACTCAATGCACAAAAATGACATAGCACTTTTTATACAAAACCATTGAGAATAATATGATTGACAGAAGAGGATTTTTCTCTGTGTTCCCATGTAAAGAACTCGAGCTTTAAATTTGGGAGGAAAACAAAGCTTATTGCGAACTTTTGCATTCCGGCAATTTGTTATTTCCGGTTTTAATTAGCCATGTTTCTGAAAATCTGATTTCAGGCTTGATGACTAGGATGGAGTGATAATTCAGCAGACTTTTTCAATGGGGGCTTAATGCTTAATGAAATTGATAGGCCATAGCCATGAATTTAGCGTAAGCATTGGCTTCCCTTCTGCTGTTGAGCTGCTGAAGAAGTTTCCTCCTGCGTCCCACAGGTCGTATTTAACTTTCTAGATGGGAGCCGCCTGCCGTTAAGTGCCTCTGCTTGGATATTAGCGCAGGGACTCTCACTTCACGTTGCGCTTTGGCCTGGGAACACAAATGTTGTTTTAGCTTATGCGAAGTGTAATTTAGATTGATTAATCCGAGAAAGTGTCGCATTTCCCAATCTTTTAAGTAGGAAAGAAATCTGTGACCCTGTCAGCGGGTGGGTGAGGAACCAGGGGTGAGACAAGTGCAGGGCGCTGGAATTTTTACTGCCCCTCGAGTGCACGAGGCTCAGTTTACAAGGTGCCTGAAATCACCAGGGGAATTGTGTTTTCTGAAACCAGACTTTTTCCAGGCTGGGTTGCTTTTCCCATGCCTGTTTTTCTCTTGCAGGTTGCAACACCTACATCTAAAGTCAATTTAATACACGTAAATACCCTTGAGGAGAAAGCTCCTGTTTTGTAGAAGGTCAAGTAGCTGAACTTATACTTGGAGCTTTGGTTCTTACCAACCGTCAAGAAAAGGCTCGGGTGCTGGAGGAGCGAGGATTTAAGTGCTGAGGAAAAGTTTTTGCTAAATACAGAGTCCCGCTGGAAAGTGGAAGGTTATGTCAGAGGTTAACCTTATGTAACCAAATAAAGAAAACTAATTATTTCAACAGATAACATCGTTCTTTTGTGCAGAGATTGGCTTTGCTGCAGTTTGTCCAGCATTCGGCGCTAACTCAGCAAATGCAAGAGCCCTTTCTCCGTGTGCTTTGGCTTGAACTCCTTTCACTCCTAATTCTTAGCTTTCATGTTGCTCTGTGGAACTTATTAGCATGTTTTAGAAATGTCTCGTGATGTACGTGTGGCTCTTCTTGAAATCCTGAGCGTGCAGGAGCAGGGCCCCGACCGCTTGGCTTGCAGAGGTGCCCTACGTGCCGCGGTGCCGCCTCTCACCTAAGGACTGCCGCCTTCCCGCGGCCCCGTCTGGGCTCCAAATTGTGCGCTGCCGTTATTCACGGAGGAAATTGCCGTTTGTGCAAGCAGGAGCTAAATTGCAATCATTATATGCGGTAAAATGGATTGAAATATCTGTAAATAAGAAGTCTGCAAGCGGCTCTTTTAATCAGAGAACTTGTTAAATTCCCCCATACTTTGATTTTTCTTTCTTAGGTTTTTCTGTCAGTGCTCGGTGTTTCTGCGTCTCATTTGGGTTGCTTGGTCTGAGGTATCAAACGAGCAAGACGTGCGTGTTGGCCCTAATTTGGGAGCGCGAGAGTTGGTGCTTTTGTCTTGTTTTGTATCAAACTCTTCATAATCTTTTCTGTGCTTACACTATAAGCAAGTGTTGAAGGGGCTGCAGCATCGTTTAAGGTTACTCTACTGAAATATCCTTCTAAAGCTTTCCATTTGAAAATCAAAAACCGAGGTAGGAGCTTTGAGATCTCCCCTTCCTAAATCAGTCTCTGCATTCAATCAATTGGTGATTGAGCAAGTATCGGAGTATAAAAACGTAAGTGAGAGGAAAAATCCTTTGCAGTTGTGCATACTGTGAATCCTACCAGAAATAAATGGAGCTACACTAAATGAAATGGCTCACAAAGAAGCGCACATGAATTAATCCAAGCCACCATATGATACTGCAACCCTGTGGGCAAGAACCGTGTCTGTCTACCTGGTCTCTGATGTTCCTGTCACATGGGGGTCAGTAATGACAGCGACTGTTTTCTCTCTTGACCTTACACTTATTAAAAGGGACATCAACGCTTTTCACTTTACACATCGATTTATTTAGGAGTAGATTTTGTGAAAGGAGCAGAGGAGAGAAAAGCAGCCAAGTCTGCCTGGCTGTCTCTTGCTCTTGTGTTTCTGGACATCTTTCCTATAGCGAACGGCCGTAGCTGCTCCTTCCCGCACAAACGGCAGCCCTACAGCAAGGGGGTCTCTGGGTGTCTCTGGACTCGGTTTTCCGATGGGCCCCGGCAGCGGCCTCTTTGCCGGAGCACATGATGATCCTGCGCTTTGCCGGAGCTTTGCTCCTTCCCAAGCAGCAGTTTGGGTGCTTTGGAGACCCCCTCCGCCAGCCTCGCCTCTTACAGGGGTGATTCAAGTTTAGCGATGCAGTGATGCATTAATTCCTATGGGAAAAGCCCAGGTGGGTAATCTGGGAACTGCCTGTACTTCCAATGTCACGCAAACGTGTCCTGTGTACCCACGGACCTGCGGTTTCCCTCTTCACCGTGCAGTCTTCCCCAGGCTGCTGCGTGTGTCCGGCATGGTGTGCCGGGCTCTATGTGATCTATTCAAACTCTGCTTATTCTCATTGCTCAGACTTGGCAAAACTTTCCTGTCATTTTTTTCTTCATAAAGTGGTTTTAACCTCACAGTATCTTTCAGAATTTTAGAAAGCAGATTAGTGTAGCTCTTACAAATTCGTTCCTGTAAATATTATGCCTTAAACATATTCTTACAGTCTCACGTTTCAAGAAGGAGACATATAAAATGTAAAATTCATGTTAAATAAGTATAGACTTCCTTATCTGCAGTGCCTCCCAACCCTCTTTGCTTTTTCTCTCTTTTGGTACCATTCCTTCCGCTTGGCCCCAGAAGAGAGAGGAGTGTGCAAATGTGGGAAAGAGAAGCCAGTAAATAACTGATATTAATAAAACAACAGAAAGTGAGTTTATTTTTACTTTACCTGGAGGGGAAAAACAACATCTGATGGAAACATAGAAAACTGAGGTAGATATCATGCTGTCTTCCAGTTAAAGCAGTTAAAGGTGGTCACTTATGGATGTTAACTTTGAACCCATAACTTGGTTTCGGCCAGTCATAGGCACTTACTGATACCAATAGTTGTTTTCTTTCCAAAATTCAGTAGAGAGCCACAAAGCACTGCACCATTTATAGAAAATGGTTTCTGCAGTTGACTTTTTATCCTTCTGCTCCAAGAGTGTAACTTTACTATAAATGAGGCCTTAAGAAATTTAAAATCTGAGGAAGTATTTCTGCACATAATGAGCAATTAAATTACTCATTGCCCTGCTGTATTTTTGCATCCAAAACCTAAGTAGGGCCAGATAGTCCCTGTGCATCTCTTTGCCTCTCTCTCTTGTGTGCATGCACATATGTCTGCTAGTAACATAAGATGAGGTGGCAGTTTGTGTTTTTCTGGGTGGAGAAGGTAATGGCTTTTTTTTTTTTTAACATCTTAGAAGAAAATCATGTTTTCAACATGGTTTAAAGCCTGCATTGATAAGGAAAAATGCAATCACTTATCACCTACATTAAGACTTTTTTTTTATGAGATAATTCTGATGCTAATAGTGAGAAGCTTCCAATGGTGCCAGTGAAATTTCAGACTAAATAATTATAGCCTTGAGAAAGGGCGTTCTAATGCCTAACTAGTAATCTGTTACTAACAGGTTTCAGTAAGCTTTGGAATAACTGACGATACCTTTTAAATACGAAAACATGGGAAGATGAGAGATGAAATTTTACTTTCATTGCCAGTAAGAAAGAAATGTAGTTAATCTTTGCCATTTTATTCTGTTTTTTTGCTAACATTGGGCAAAATATTATCAAAAGCTTTGGGCAAAAAAAGTGATCGCAAGTCAGTCCTGTTTCTGCTCTAACTTCGGGAAATTCTAAAAAATATATATATATATATATATATATATATGTATGTATGTATATATGTATCACTTTTCCAAGAGAATGTTTCTCTGAACTTACTTGGTAAGTAAGCAGTGCCCACTTTGCCTTCTCCCTCCTTGTTGCAATAGGAACCCGCAAACAAGATGTGCGGTTCTCTGTAAGTGCTCTCGCTAAAGGAGCAAACAGGAAGTTGTTGCTAGCTACCGCTAAAATTAATTCCTGGGGGGGAACTTTCCCATTAGGACAAAACACCAAAGCCGGACTGTTCATGCGGGAAGAAGCCTCCTGTGCTGGCAGCGCTGTGTTTCCCCGGGATCCTGAGGCACGTGTGTGGCAAGGAGCCTTCTCCGTGCAGGCCGGCCTGCCGGGGTGGCCGCCTTAGCCCTGCCGTGGGGCACGTTTGAGCGCCTCACCACAAAGCCACAGCTGCTGGCATGGCTTTGTCTGGAA
This sequence comes from Tinamus guttatus, assembly GCF_059628265.1. Taxonomy (NCBI): domain Eukaryota; kingdom Metazoa; phylum Chordata; class Aves; order Tinamiformes; family Tinamidae; genus Tinamus; species Tinamus guttatus. Next base: position 3,960,623 of record NW_028288731.1, read on the forward strand.
TCCCCATCCTAGGGGAAGAGCAGCGGCCCGAAGCGAGCGCCGGCCGCAGGGCCGGGGCCTTTGCCATCTCGCGGGGCCAGGGCCACTCCTGGGCCTGCGGGGACCGCGGAGCCTCCGGCTGCCACGCGCCTTGGCAGCCGTTTCTAGCACCTTCCATGCGTGGTGGTTGCTTGCGCTCCATTTTAGCACTCGCTGCTTTGGCAGGGATGCTGGTCTCCAGAACGGACATTAACGAAGACGAGAAGATTGCATTTTGTGGCCTAGCAACCAGATCTCCCTTAAGCTTTTCTCCATCTTTTTCCCCTGCCTCCCTCCAGCTCTGAGCAAGTCTGCACTGGTAGTGTGGGTTGCTTTATCCACTGCTAATGATTCCCTACTTGGTGCCAGTCCTTAGCTGTTTCCTTCGGGAATCCACTGATGGCACTGCTTGGGTTCAGGAATATCTGTGCTCTAGGGCTGCTAACATCGCAGCCCAGTGTTAACACATCTGCCTTTGCAGCAATCCTCAAGCCTTGTCAGGAGGGCCGGCACGTGGACGTGTTGGTGCAGGTCCCTCATTCTTACATTTTCCTGCTGCTGGCGTTAGTAGCACTTAGAAACTGGGGAAGTCAAAGCATCCTGTGTGCTCTGAGACTGCAGCGAGCCAAAGTCTATTCCTTAGTGCTTCTGCGTCATATTTACCACTTTGCAATGTAAACATTAAGTAGACACTGTAAAAACTTTTGGATTAAGCAGTGTTTGTGATTTTCTGTTTGTTGCATGTGCTCTGTGAACTTTTTGTGCCTATCCCATTACCATTGTGCTAACAGTAATTAGCATTAGTGCTAATTATTAGCACTAGCAGTACTTAAGCTGCCACAAAAGAACGTCCCTTTAAGAGGGGAAAGTCAGGCATTTGATGAGAGAAAACATGGGGGGACTTGGGAAGGTATTTACTCTGTCTTTATTGTATAAACTACTTTCTCATGCCTAAGAACAAGGAAGGAGGCAGCACTATAGTTTATATTAAGCTCTACTTTGCTAGAAGTATTTATGTTTCTGGCAAAACCTGCTGTGTATGTTGATAGCACGGCACCAATTCCAGCTTGAAGAGAAAGGCTGGATAACACTGTAAGAGAACTAATAATATCTTCTCACAGGAGGGATGTGTTTGAAAATATCAGTCATTCATGCAGCCTGCCTTGTTCAAAAAAGCCAAACGGCTGGTTGGGCAGCAGTGCTTCCTTCTGGGAGTCTCTGGGTAGTGTTCTTGAGACCCACAGCCATGTCCAGGCACGGGCTCCTGCCCACTGCTGTTCTCAGGTCTGTGAATTACATGTCATTTCCCCCCAAGTCCAAACAGAGATTTCTACTGAACTAGGCTTAACTTAATGATATTTTTAGAACAAATTACAGCGGTTGCATACTATTTCAGAGCCCCCAAGTAATAAAGTACACAATTAAATATATCTGACAAGTTTTACTTCTGTGTGGTTTTCAGTGTGTAAACTTAACTGTTTCTTTCCCAGACTCTTCCAGCAAAGATTTTGGCCCCACTCTGGGCCTGAAGAAGTCCAGCTCCCTGGAGAGTCTGCAGACGGCCGTGGCTGAAGTCCGGAAGAACGAACTCCCTTTTCACAGACCCAGGCCCCACGTGGTCCGTGGTCGGGGATGTAACGAGAGCTTCCGAGCTGCCATCGACAAGTCTTACGACGGACCCGAGGATGCTGAAGAGGGTATGTTGCTGCTCGTACTTGCTGATGGAACCACCTTCGGTTAGCATTGCTGGCAGTCAGCTCAGTCAAGCACACGAGCGAGTGATTTAATCCCATTGAAGTTGGCTGAATTTAAAAGCTGCTTATACCTTGTGCTGAATGGAGCTGTCTTTGCAGCGCCCCATCCACCCACAGCTGGGTTTAGCAGCAAGCCTTTCACTGATCTCCTTTGGGGCAGGAGTAGGTTGAAGGAATTAGACTTCAGTCCTTAAGGAGCTGTATTCTTCAGCTTCAAGAAGCAGCTGCCTTCTTCAGATTACATTGAAAAGTATCCTGTTTGTTTTACAGAACTGTCTAGAGCCCTGTTCTCCAACCAGGATGTTTGTTTCCTGGCCTAGTCAAGGTAGAGCCCGTGACAGCATCATGGTGCTCGCTCTATTGACATGGGCTTACAGTCCCCCAGCTGGAAATACTCCTCCTTATAGCACCAGGTTTTACATCTATGATTGATTCCTGAGCTCCCAGATAGAAGGGGAAAAAAAAGAGGAAAAAACTCCTCTTTTCCTAGCAGGCAGAACAGATCCTCTGTTCTTTTCTTCAGACAATAAAACAGAAAGATCCCAAGGAGTGAATGAAATCATTTTGTTACGTAGGTGGGTTATGTCAGTCCCCAGAACCTCTTATTGAAGGCAGCTCTCAGCGTTTGCTTCCCTGCGTGTCGGCTTTCTTTTCAGCTGATGGGGGTTAACAAGCCAGATCTTAAATAGCATAGTGTTTTACCACATGTCAGGGTTTTCCTGTCAGGAATAATAACTAGCAAACAAGTCACTGTAATAATTCTGTATTTAATTTGCAACAGAAACCTGCTTGAGTACACTAAATATGTTTAGTCTGATTTTAAAATTATTCAATTATGTGAATATGCACTGCGAGTCAGTTGAGCACTTTGTAGACACCAATGCTGTGTTTTGTGTCTTCCTACATATTTGGGTGTTCATAACTGAACCCTAACCATTCTCACTGCTGCTCTTTCGTCTGTGCAGATGGTTTCTCTGATAAGAGCTCTCACTCTGGTCAAGAAGCACAGAACATGGAGCCTGCCCCTCCGAGCAATCCTGAAACAGAAGAGGTAGAAGCCAAAGTAAAAAAAGACAAAAAAAACAGAGAGAAAGAGAAGAAGAAAGAAAAGAGCAAGGCTAAAAGCAAAGAGAAGAAAAGGAAAGAAGAAAGTGAAGACCTAGAAAAGAAAAAGAAGAAAGGCTTTGGTGTCATGTTGAGGTATGGTATTTAAAAAAGAAAATAGAATAAACCCATGCTCATAACATATGAAACCGCTGATATTCACATAAAGTGGAGGAAGATTTTTTTCAGTTGGACTCAGAATAGTGTTTATGTTATTTAAAAAGAAATCAGTTTATACTTTTACACCAAACTTGTAACTGAGGCAAAAGACATTTGGCAGACAAAATGTCTTTTTGTGCCTCTGAAATTCATTCCCATATGTCAAAAAAATTCAAGGTTTCAAGCTAAAAACAAGCGAGGGGTGGAGGATGGCTTTGCGGGGATTATTTCTGAGTAATACATGACCCACTCCCACACTCAGACCTTCACCTCTTCTTTCCTCGCTTATCTGCTTTTCCTTTGCATGCTTTGGGGAGAGTAGGATTGCTTGTGTTACTATAAACAGTCTCATAACATTCACAGTTGCTGAAAACTACTAGTTATGATAAAATCTTGTTTTTTTTTTCATTGCTTTAGCAATTGCCTGCAGTGGTCAAAACCTCAGCTTTCTCCCTGCACCCAATTGTTTGGATTTCTTCAGTGTCTTTTGGTTGTTTTTTCATCTCTGGAATTTCCAGAGACTGGCCAGGACAGCCTGATGCTCAGAAATGGTGGAGCAATGATCTTTGGGAATGCCTAGCTGTGCTGTACTCAGGCAAGTTTTGCACAAGGCGGAATCTGTGAGCGTGTTCGTGAGTCCTTGCCAAGAGAAGCAGCCAAAGCAGGACTTGCTACCCGAATGCAGAATAGGTGCACAGTTCACAGCGACTAGATCCCATGTGTCAGTGCTGGGCAAACAGACCCAGCCATGGTGCTGCCTTCGCATGAGCCTGTTCAGCCACAGCTGCAGGTGGCACTGGTTGTGGTTAGCGGCACTTACCCCACTTGAAGTTTGAAGGATTTTTCCCTTGGTCATTTCCTTGTTTTTGCCTGGAGCCTTAGGTATTGTGGGCACCCTAATTTGTCATCCCTGCTTCTTGTGCATGTTGAGTGTGTTCAAGTGGTTTAATTTAAGTAGATCTTTGAAATTAATAGAGCATATCTGGAGGAAATTTAATGACCTCCTGCAGAGAAGACAATGGGCTACAAGCCTGATTGTGTTACTGAACACTGTGAGGTTTAGGAGCCTTTTGGTGTTTCCTGGCATGCTGTATTGCAGAGCAGATGGGCGTGCACTCAAAAGCCATGGCTGTTGCTTAATCAAAGGTGCATGTAACCAGTAATCTAAAATTCAGCTGCTAAAAGGTCCCACTTACAGTAGTGCTCAATAGGACAGCACTATGTGAGCTTTCTTGCAGGTTCTGTAGCCGTGTTCTCTGGACTCAGCCCTGCTGTGTTATATTGACCCTACACATGGCAGGTTTTAGCCAACTCTCTTCCATGCATCATCAACAGGAATTCTCAAAATTGTCCCACCGTCTGTGAGGGCAGTGAGGATGTGTTGTCCAAAACACAGGCACGCTTGTGTGCCAAACTGCCATGGTTTGGCACTTATTAGGGAGGCAACGTGCGTGCCCCAGTCTGCATAACCCAGACGGGCTCTTCAGGACTGGGGAGGAGGCTCCCGCCTGTGCTCTGCACGCACATTTGTGTCCCACCGCGTAAGGAAACAGGGCTGAACGTGGAACTAGAGTCAAAACACTGAATAATGAGGACAGTGGCTTCAGCAACTCTCTTCTTGTGCATCCTGATGTCTGTTTTCATTCCCTTTTTTAGCTCCTTGCAGTAAATAGGTCTGTGGGAGGCAGAGAGGCCTTGGCACAGAGGTCTGACAGAAGCGGCACTGCTCTGGCTCGTGCATCGCTGACAGACTCGGTGGAGTTTTAGGCACAGGCTCTTTCTTACGGGGTGCGATGCCGGAGCCAGAAAGAGCCTGGGATGACGTCAAAATCCGAATCGCGCATTTGTGGCTGACACAAAAGCCTCACGGTATCGGTCTGCAGAGCCGGGGCAATAGGGTTCCTCTTGCGTGACAAACAATTGCATTTTGGTTGTAGGTGTGATTTTTATCCACCTGTTCTTTTCATGTGCTAGCTTTTTATTTTGATAGTCTCCCCAGCAGACAGTAAGTGCTTTTATTTACCTGTAGTTGTACTTATTTACCTGCGTGGCAGCACGAATGGGAACTTGTGTCTCACGCTGTTGAAGCTTTATATAAAGGCATGAAGATGGAGGCAACAGGTTGCAATGAAAAAAGGATGGGCTCTGTGTAAGAACTAACAGGTCATCTGGGAGGTCTTCTTGGCCTTATGAGTGTTTTTCCCAGAATTTACCAAAATGTTCATGAAAAAGAAAACTTATTCCTGAGAATACAGGAGTCCACGGTACCGCAGGCATGATCAAAATGAAAGAAGGGTGGTGACCTGTCAAGACTGAACAAGAGCAAAGAGCACTGGTTTACAGCAGAATTGTTTGGTTTACAGCAGCCTATGTTCTACTCAAGATGGGCAAAAATAGGCAGGTATTTTTGCAGGAAGAAACTGCTGTGAGTAACAAGGAGAGCAAAACCATACATTTTTTGAATGGGGAGATAGCGGGAGAACTTAAGAGGAGTTAGATACTGCCAAAATATTGGGTCGTAGTTTTACAGCAATCGGCAGAGTGAAAAGTGTTTGTCAGGAGGGCGAGGGAGGAGACTGCAGGAAGAGGTTTTAGATGATCAAATATTTCAGCAGCATGGCTGGAAAGGAACAGCCAGATCTCTCCTGACGTTGTGGAGAGGGAACTGGCATGGATTATTGGTTGAACATCTGTGGGAGGAAAAAGAGAAGCTGAAGATGGCAGAAAGTTGTGAGCTTCTGCAGCAGACAAGGTGACTGCTAGTTCCTGGTAGCATAAAAGGAAGAAGTAGAGCAAAGTATTTGGAAACAGAGATGACTTCAGTTTTTGGCCTGCTGCATTTAAATGCCAAGGAGAAGCTGCCGTGGGAGGCTTTAGGCATGTGGGCACTGTGTAGCAAGCAGACAGTTGGGTGCAGGAGGGGTCTCTAGGCGCCTGCGCAGGGGTCGTGGTGATGTTTGTGTTCCCTCCGAGGGGAGAGATCTGCAAAATGGGGAACCTGGGATGGAGCCCCTGCCAGACTGACAGGGGAGGCAGACCCAGCAGAAAAGAAGTTACAAAACCAGTTGGCAAAGGTAGGAAGAAAGAAAGGAACAAGATTATCTTGTCGGTACACTGTAGATTGACTGCAATGATTTTTTTTAGGCTAGTTGAGGGATTGGCAGCCATGCCGCTTTGGAGAGCAGGAGCCCCGTGCCGCTGCCTCCGCGTTGCTCTGATTCCTGGGCCATGTTGCTCGGAGTGGATCCGCGCTCAGCGGTGCCACACAGTAGGAAAACAGACCTGCTGAACCTGCGTGGAGACTGGGCTCAGAATCCTGCTCCTTGGCACCAGCTCCTGCAGCAGAAGGATCAGGAACCCGGTTTTGAGCTCTCCCAGGGGACGCGTGCAGGGACCAGGGCTCGGGTATCAAGGACAAAAGAGAGTTGAGTTTGAGGCATGAAGTATCTGCTGGAAGAGTCACGTTCATCCTTGCTGGGCTTTTTGTGCTGTTTTTGCTGTGTCATATGTGGCTGTAACAAGTTCTACCTTGATGTCCGTGTCAATTGGCTTGTTCCTGCCTTTTAATCAATAATAAGGCATTTCAAGATATTAAAAGCAAACCCAAGGATTTATCTGTAGTACAAGAAGGTGTAAGTGTTGGGCTTTAGTCTTTTGCATCTGAGATTTTTGAACATATTGGTATTGCTACTGCATGGGTTTTTTCTTTCTTCTCTTTTTTTTAATTTAACAACAGAAAATAGCAAAGCTGTTAGCAGTTGCTAACAGATTTCACTTAGTGCCTCATCTGTTGCTCAGCTGCTATTTACTTCTAGTTTCTAGTTCCTGGTCTTTTTTTCTTTTTCTTTCTTTCTTTTTTTTTTTTTTTTACACATACAAAAAAAAAAAAAGATTGCTTTCCCGTTAAGCTTTTCCTGGACTGGAGCTTTATTTAGGTGGCTGTGATTCAAGAAGACCATCAACAAATCGTACTTTTATTTTTGTGATTGTTGTGGGGTTTTTTTCTCTCTGATTTGATTTTTGTTGTTTTACTCAGTATTTCCAAATATGCACTCAGAATTTGGAGCTGCAGCATTTTTGACTCCTGCACTTGCAGCAAGATAAGTCAATATAGCGTAGGCCTCAGAGGCGGATGGCGCTCGTTGTTGCCGATTAACTAACTTCCTACCATGCAGAGCAGTATTTTATTAGGATGGAGATTGGGTAGAGTTTGTGCATCCCAATTTGGTTGTACGAATGATCTGTCTCGTTGAGGTCCCAGTGCATGTATCACCTGCTGTAGTACTGGGTTTGCATATGTGCTGTCCGAAGAACAGAAGCTGGTTTGGCTAACTGTATGTAACATTGGCTAAGCAAGCATTATTTTACTTTTTGATGTGTTCTGGCACATTGCACCATCATAACTCACTAAATAACCCAATGCTAGACAACAGAAGGCAAAGTAAATTGATATTGTATATCAGGAAAACAGTTACATTAAATGCTATCATTAGCAGAGCCGTGACTAAATTTATCCTGCAGTCACAGGAAGAAGCCAGTGTCTAGCACCAGTGCTTAAACCCTTTCCAAACAGATCCGATGTTCAGTTTTGTGCTAAACTTTATACGTTCCCTACAGATTCATTAAAAGCAGCAAGACTCAGCTGTAGCACGTGGAAATCTTGGTTCCTGCCTTTCCTCTTTTCAGGGCCTGGTGTGTTCTGAGAAGACTGGTCTGCCTCTAAGGAGCCTCCTTGTGTTCTTTTGAGAGGTGTTTGCATTTCCATGAAAAACGCTGTAGTGAAACAACATTTTCTCTGCTTTTAAGTCGAGCTAGTGCAGTGCGGTGGGGTCAGAAGTCGGTCCAAGCCCGTGCAAGGGGGCTCTGGAGGCTGCCTGGGAAGGTTCATTTACCCCCAGTGCAGCGTGGTGGAAATCCCTGACACGCTGCACTAATGCAAAACGCATTAGCGCTTGGTGCCAGAAACACGAAGCTCAGCTCACCAAAAGGTTAAACTAAAATAAAAAAACAATTATTCCGCAGTTTGCTAGGTGCTAAACTCCTAGATTTGAAATTTGTCATCTGTAGTTATTAATTGCCATGCTTTGAAGTCCTATCAGATATTCTTTTGTGACTAAGCATGGCTTTGAGTTAATTTCTAAATTAAGTTGGAGAAAGACTGAACCTTTAAATCACCAGGGGAATGTGACATCTGCCACACATTGCTGCTCTCTATCCTAATCCCACAGCGGTTGTTACGGACCTGGGGTGTAATAAATGCAAGGAGTCCGTGGCTCTCTTACTAGCTTTCCCAGATAGTGATTGTAAAATTTCTGGGTAGCCCTTTCAGCTTTATGGCTATGAAGGTAACTTAGCTGGTGGACTGCGGCCACACCAGTGAAATTTTAATAGCTAGTTCCCCTAGGCAGAGGCCGGCAGGCTGAAGTCAGGAATTTGGGGGATGTAAAAATCTAAGAGCAAGTGTGTAATTGGTGACTCAGAGGAAAGAGCTTTGCCAAACTGGAGTGCAGCGAAAAAACACCCTCTCATTCATCCGTTCATTAGTTCCACCTCTGGTTCAGGGGCTGGAAACCCTCCTCCTCCTAAATCAAAGTATTTAAGTTTTAAGCATTTAAGCGTAAAGTATTTAAGTTTGGGCTTTGCTTGTGTACTAGTGAATGCCTTCGAAATTGGTCAAGGTGGAAAATATCTAACTCTGCCAAATATTGCACGTATCTACAGCTTGAGACGTGTACTTATGCACGCACCTGCAAGTACAGCAAGCAGAGATGTATGTGCATATTAGTTGCATTTGCTTTTTCGTCTTTAGAAATAGTACGTTTTCTCACATAACAGTTCATCTTAAATCTTTACCTTCCATTTCACAATAGGAACCATGAATGCTTTTTTTGTCCCCTTAATTTGCCAATTTTCCTTTGAGCTAAGTGCCCTAGTGATTTTAATTTTTCATTCTAGATGGAAGACAGAAATGACCTTTTTTTTCATTATTACTACTGTAGGCCTTGTGCTCAAAATGATACTTTTTCCAGCCAGCAGAGTTGAGCCTGTAATGGTATTGCAGAGTAGATAGCATAATATATGGATATTGACTTCCATTAAGTGTAGCACTGTGATAGCGGATGGAGGGAATTTTTCTGGTCTGTGTTATGCTGAGAAGTTAAGCACGGGTGGGAGAAGTTAGCAATATAATGAAGAAAGAGCAAATAACATGAGGATCTGATTGACAGAGCGAGGCAGGGTTTGCCTGTGTGCATACGTATGTGTATACATGCACACATATGTGCATCTATATATGTGTAGGATGTTGGAAATAATGCACAGACGTGGATAGACAAAAGAAAAACAAGACTAAAACAAATTTTAGTCTAATTAAATTATAATTATTTTAGATGTTTTTGTCCTCAGTAGCAAAATGATCTGAAATGGGTCCTGCTTGTGTGTTTGATAGTCAGTTCCTGAGGGAGGTTAGTTACTCGGAGGCCTTGGTTGCTTTTTGCCTAATAAATATTTCTGCTTTCCAAATAGGTAAGTTGATAAATACAAGTCCGGCCCAAGTAAATGAGAGAGCAGGGATGCCCAATTGGTTTAATGTTTGTCATGAGTGTAAAATATAAAGAAGACCAACATCTCACATGATATGTTTCACTTTGGTCCTTTTGCTCCACCATATTGATCCCTCCTTACTTGCATTCACAGGCAGACTAAGGCAGAGAAAAAAACGGGGTTTTGTACTCAGAGCATCACATGGACTGCCTACTAAAGGCTTATTTGTTTAATTAAGCATCTGTTCTCCTCTTAATATGCATGCATAAATCTCATTAACGTTAGATGTATGCAAGCGTAGTGAAGAAGAATAGACCCCTTACTCTCATTACTGAACTTGGATAAGGAGATTTATATTTACTTAACGGATCAGAGCAGAAAGTTCCCTGTGACTGTTTAAAAGGCCTGGAATTTGCAAACTGGCTGTGAGGACTATGCTTTTTGTAGAGCACTTGCATGTTCACTTCAAGTTAAAATATCATTATTCAAGTCGTTATTAATCAAAAAGAGCAAGCATGCTTTGTGTGGGTAATGTGCATCCAAATTCTGTGATGTGCCTAGTTAAACGTCCCCCTGCCCCATCAGTGTGCACCTCTGGGCATCTCCCACCTGCTGCAATGCAATGAGGCCCCGGCCCTGTGCAGATGTGAGCGTCCTGGAGGGGACACATCTTTTAAGCGTGTCCAGATGTCTCCCACAAAACCTCTTCTGCAAAAAATGCCTTAAGAAGCAGAGTGTGTTCTTGCTGGTATCCCCTCCTCAAGAACACTGCGGGGATGTGTTTATCCTCCACTCAATAGCCTTGCCTATTATTTGTTTTAAAATCCATCTCTGGGCTGAGGATAAAACTTGAATACCAGGTTTTCCGTATAAGTTATGGTCCGTGGGGTGTTGCTGTGTGGTGTGTTTGTGCGTTGCGGTCAAAGATCCTGAAGGGTTTAAAGCCGAGGTTTAGACTTGAGGCTGCCTGAGCTGCATTTTAACTGATAAATACATATTTTCTGCAGAAATGCAGTACAGACTATGAATTCTACCTTGAGACACAAAAGTCTGCCGTGTTGATTTTCTGTCTCAGTATTTCTTATCGTATGAATTTGGTAAATGCAGGGGGAAAGATGAGAATTAACAGAAAAATGATACAGGGTGGGGGGGCTCCTCACAGATCCCTTAACCACAACGTGCTGGCAGGTGCCAGTTTAATAGGTATTGCCATTAACAGCCATCTGTAGAGAAAATGAAATGTGCTCATCGCGCTGAATTATGATTTATGCCAGACAAAGCAGTCAAACCAAAGTAATATTTATATTTTAATGTGGAGTCATTGATTAAATGCACATGGCATCTCAAATCCAGTTGACATTTTAAGCTGAAATGATTGCAGACATGTAGCCATTTATTTAACTATTACTTTAAAAAATGTGTCTCCACTTGTTATTAATAGAAGAAAGTCAGACCCGGCCAATATTTCAGTGGGCTGACCTTTTGTTTTGCTGACTTATAAAAGGAACAAAGCTCCTTCGAGGGCACCGTCTTGGAGAACATCAAGTGCGCTCGCTTCAGAAAAGCCTGACCCTTTGAGCCTCCCTGGCCCTCTCTCCCGTTGTCCCTTTTGGTTTTTTGCATGGGACTTTGGAGGGATGATGGCCAAGGAATTATTGAAGATTTAGGAGCAGCGTCTGGGAGGGCCTTTGCTTCTAGTGCTTCTAGCCGACTTCCCGGCTGCCTTCGGTTACCTCGCTTAGCTGCTCCAGGCCTCGCGTATCCTCATATAAAGGCTATCCTTTATGCTTGGAGAAACTAATAGTAGTAGCATTTCCCTGCTTCTTGTAGTCACTGCTAGGTTAAATATGTTAACTAGAATGCTGAGAAACAGCTTGGCTACCTCCAGGAAAGAATAGCGGGCAAATAGCTTTATTTTTAAGAAAATGAGCATCTAAAAGCAGTATGATTTGTGTGATTTCTCCTTAAAATCTCTTCCTCCCACTTTTCTCCAGTGATTCCCTTTTTTCTTCCTCTTAATCTCCTGTTGTGCCATCCCTCCTTTCCACATTGCATCTCCCAAGTCTCTCTTTGACCTTTCCTCATTATCACTCACCTTCCCATCCACTTTTTGCAAACTTTGGTCTTTTTTCTCTTTGGCGGGGGGGAGAACCTGAAACAAGCCTGGTCCGCAAGCTTCAGTGCTTGTTTTATACTTTCTTGGCAGAAAAAAAAAATGTTTTTTCATTTAAACCTTAACACGGGCAGATGTGTTTTCTCCCCGCCGGTTGCTCCTCCTTCTCTCCTACTCGGCCCTCGCAGAAGTGAGCAGCACCTTCCCGCTTTGCCCAGAGCCCCCACGTGGGCCGTCATCCCCCGTAACCCTCGAACCCGCTCGTGAGATGGTCCCTAAAATTTGCCGTCTCCCGCAGGGCGCTGTAGACCCGACCACGCCAAAGCAGCAGCGCAGCCTCTTGAACTGGGCTCCCAGCGCTCTCCCTCTCCGGGCCTCGTATCCCCTGCTCTGGAAACCCGGATTACAGTATCTTAGTAGAACAGATACCTTAATGTTCTGGTTTTAAATTGGCGAAATAAACTGTTCAAAGGACTTTCAGTTCTTTCCAAATAAGTTTTCCATATCCTTTATGCTGTTTGGAGGTTTTGGTGCTTGTTTCTATTCATTTGCTCCTAAATTATTCAGCTTCCCTAATTGGCAGTGAGAAAGTATGGCTAAGGAGCTTGCCCTGGTCAAGGCTTTTAGTCATCTTAGTTCATTAAATTACTGATTTTTGTTTGTTTTAATGCAGTCTGCGCTGTAAATATAATTCTCAATACAAGACTTCTGTCAAATTGTGAAGGTTTTGTAAAATCTCCAAGCCACTGTATGGCTGCAGAACATTTTACCCTAGCTTTATATACCCTACATAAAGTTAGTACCCTATATATATAGGGTATTTATGTAGGGTATATGCAGCTGGGGTTATGTACCCTAAGTTTAGGGTATGTGCTGTCTCCACGCCGCTTCCCTGGGACTGCCCGACCTGCCTGTGAGCTGCCATACCCGCGAGCGGGGAAAGAGCCGAGTGCAGAACCGGCTCGAGTCCCTGCGGCCGAAATGACCTGGGTTTGGCTTGTGTTGCCTCCGCTGCATGGAAATTACTATTGCAAATCTGGGTGGCAAAGATACCTCAGTGTTTGACTGACCTGCACGTTTGTGCATGCTTTGATGGGGGGAAGGAGCCCACTTTTCTATGCAATAAGTGCTCTGTCGGTCTAATTAGAAGTACAGCAAGTTTTAGAGATCTGAAGGTTGATAACAAAAATATTCCAATGGCAATAAACTTATTTAGTTCATGCTCATGTTATTTATTCCAGCTTAAATACCAGCTGCTTCTTGTGAAGATGTTTAAAAGTGGAGAGAATGAGGTTAATCTTTTCGGGGTTTAGACCAGAGTTTAAAGAAATTGGAAGAAGATGATCCTGTCATAGTGGAAAAAAATCACTACAGGCCTTGGACCTATTGCAGAAAACTTATATTATACCATAGACCGCTGGCCATGCACTTAATGCACTTGAAAATGGAGCAGAGAAAAGGTAATCTTCCACTGGGAAAGAATTTTTTAAAAAAGAAAATACCCAGCCCACAACCCTAGAGTAGAAAAAATTCTCAGAGGATTGAGGTTTAGAATAACTAAATAGTTCAGGATTTACCTCAGCGATTCAATAACTTACTGAGGCCTCAGCCCAACAGAGAACAAAGCAATAAACTATGGCTGTATTATATGCTCTGCTGTCGTCTTTGCACGAGATCTTTATTAAAACAATGCATTCATGCCATAGTAAAAGGCTACAGTGGAGCTCAAATTCTAATACAGAGGTAACTCTTTTGGAGATGTGTATATATATAATTTACAGAAGTGTATCCGCCCAGAGTCTGTTTTTGTTTGTTTGTTTGTTTGTTTTTTACCTTTGCCATTTTAAATTGTTATCTGTATTCTTGTTCTTTTACGCCACTGCTAGACTAGTGCATGCATCTTTAGCAGTATGATATAATTAACTTGCAGAGTATGTGGTAACGGCCCAGGCGCTCTGAGACGGTGTCTGCCGAAGGGCAGGAGGGGAGGTGGTGGATACAGGTGTTGGACCCTGCAGGGGAGGCACAAGGAGGGTGCCAATGGCTCCCTGCGCTCCAAGGAACCTCTCCGGATCCAACAGTCTCCTCTTCCGCGGGAGATGGACGCGCGCCGACCTGGTGCAGGAGCGTATGGAACGGGGTGCTGGGTCGATGCCTTCGCGGGGTGCCCAGACCTTTTGTTGACCGGGGCTGTCAGTTTGTTTTTCTGGGTCTTTGTTTATTTTGGTTATGTCTGCTGTTTGCTGAGTACCTAGGGGCACAAATGACCCATAAAAGATAAATTTATTGGTCAAAGGCTCAGTCACTGCCATGAGGCTGCTTGCTTGCGATAGCGCTGGTTGCTGTTGATTTTGATACCGTGTTTGTTGCAGTGATACTGTGATGCCTTTGCTCCATAATTAAAACTTAGTGGAAAGGTCTGGTGTAGCTGTTCCAGGTAGCTGACAGCTTGATGAATCTGGGCTGTCACAGCTCACGTGGGTTTCTTTGTGAGGAGCCACGTGTGGTGGCTTTGGAAGATGCCCGGCAGCCGAAACCAGGCTGCTCCCTCCTGTAGACGTGAACGCGCGTCCAGAGGGGTTGAGCATTTCATGACGTCTGGCTGTGCTCAGACCAGCACCATTCCTAAGTTTCCACAAAGCTAAATGGAAAATTATGTTGAACATCTAGGTTTCCGTTTAATGATGCGAGGAGATCATCACGCAAGGCAGATAGGGACCCAAAACAAGCCTGTGAGTATAAAGGCTGTCGCAGAAATCTGTCGTATAAATCAGAGGAGATTTCATATACAGCAGTGATCAGAGAAAGGGGAAAGATAAAAAAAAAATAAATTGGTTACATAAAATGTCATGCTAATTTATAAGCTAAAGTGAGAAGATTGTAAATGAAGCACTGAAGGAGTTTTTCACCCTGTTTGTAAATATTGAATTAAAGAAGCAATAGGAAGAATAAAATCAAGCCCAGGTTTTGCTTAGTAGCCCTCTCAAGTACTTGGTTTCAAAGGCTGGCTGAAAAGAGGAGAGGAAGACCAAAATAAAACCTCAGCGAGGAAGGGCAGGGGGAACCTAGAAAGCAACTTAAATTGATGTACTGTCTGCATACAAATAATTGAAGCCATGAGATTTAATTAGAATCACCCAGCGGCTCTTGCTATCAAGAACAAAACAGTGGGCCTCAAACAAAATCTCACCACGTGTGCTCAGGGAATTTTAGGGTGCAACGTAAGGGTTTTGCCCTCAGCTATGAATAAAAGTATTCAGTGCGGAACAGCTCAAGCTGGGGGTGCTGCAAGGCCCCTGGGTGCCAGCTTCAAGGCTGACCAAATGCGCGGTAAAAGCGTCGTGTGATCAATCGTATTGAATGCACTGAATCAGCACAGATGACAACCCCTCCGCCCGAGCGCGGGGAGGTCGTTACAGCCCTCCCGCTCTGTTCCGTGTCCATCCGTCTCGAAACTCGGCTTCACAATAATTGTCATCTCTCGGAGGGAAAAAAAGAAAAAAGAAAGAAACTTTATTAAAGTCAACATAACTGTAGTGGTTCTGAAAGCCGGAAAAAGGAAACCGAGGAGAAATTATTGTAACAAGCAGGTTCGTAGCCTGTCTTTTAGAAGCACAGCTAAAACTTGTGCATGTAAAAGACAACAGAAAAATTGTAGGAGCCCAGGCTAAGTTTGCACGCCCAGTGATGGGGTAAACAGTGAAAATGTTTATTGTTTCCTGGCAAAAATAGAAGAAATAAGGATTAGCTGCAAAAGTGCTCAGACCTGAGTGTAGAAAATGAAATGTTAACTGAGGGTGACCAGGATGTGACCAGCATGAAGGGGAAGGTTTGGGGACCCTCAGTAACAAGGAGCTATTTCAAAATGTTTTTTGAAAGCAGCCTGCTGGTCTTGCTGAAGGAAAAACCAGCAGATATTCCAAGGAACTGTGGATTGGTCATAACCCACGCAACAGAGTGTTTCCATCAAGCAGCACCCTGATGGGAGGGAGCCGCATCCTGACCTTGGGAGGTTACAGAATTCCCGGAGCAGTTCCGTGCGAGCGGGAACGCAGCGCAAAGGCTCCAACGTGCCACAGCGGATCTCTCAGAGAGGAGCGGGTCAATTAAAATACTTCATTTTTACTCTAGCTTTCTCCTTTCTGAAACCTTCTTGGTATAATTAGGCTGAAGTACTCATTGAAAGAGTTGCTTTAATTAAAATCCAAGGTAGCTTTTTTTGTAAAAATACAAGAGAATATGACAATTTTGAAATTCAGAAAAATCAACCTGTGATGTTCCTGATCTTTGTAGCGGTTGGCTTTCCAGAAAAGCAGAGAGAAAATGCTTACCAAATGAGCTAGTAACTACTGCAGTTTGCTTGCTTGGTAAAATGTGCCAGCCTATGAAAACAGAAGGATAGCATATTGTAGAATATAGAAGGATAAGGACTGTGGTAATTACTGAACCTTAAGGTGTAACTACGTAAAAAGATGCACGTGATGTAGGGGCAAAACGTAACCTCTTTGTATGTTGAAGAGCGGCAATAACTTCACAAAACGTGGCCTGTGGTGGCGTTACCGGAGCAGGGAGCAAAGCCGGGGAACGCCAAGCGGCAGCAGCCCGTGGCTGTGGAGGGCACCAGACAACGAGAAAACCGCACAAAGCAGCAGCTCTTGGGCGTGCGGGAAGGGCCTGGCGGCGCGGCGCGCTCGGCGAACAGCAGAAGGGTGTTCGGGAAAGAGGCAAGGTTATGCATGCAACTTCTGAGGTATTTTTTAATTGACCCAGGGTAGACGTTTTGATGGAGCCGATAGAAAGGTTGCAGATGGTCTGTATTAAACAGTCGCTTTATATTAGATGCTGTTGTATCCTGCGCCTAATGATTGAGTAGTCTCCTGTGGAAACACGTATTTACCCAGAGCTCATAAGGAGCAGCTTCAGTTCTGTGCATATTTCATCTGTCACTGAATTAAGCTGAAAAGTCTACGGGTAACCAGATCCCTTGGATGGAAGGACTGGCCTGATGCTTGTTCGATAAAGATATTTTTTTCCGTACTTAAACTCCCAGGTTCTTTCTGAAATGAAGCCACTGTGATTGCACTTGAAGCCATAGGCTATGTCGACTTGAAAGCCCAGCATGTAAAAGACAGGCTTTGTTCCAGATATGTTTTTCATAGTTTGCACCGTGCAGTGTAGACAGGTTTAGGTGGAAGGAGAGTAATGATATTAAGGGAGAGCTGCTATGAGCATTTGCAGCTTCATTATAACTGGCTAATGCTATTAGGGGAAAAGAGCTGTGAGAAAGTCTAGAGACTCCAATTAAGTAATACTGATATTTTCAGCTTTTGGAGCAGACAGTCTGAACTGGGATTGCGAATCACGCCAGAGAAGTGCTAACTAAAACCCAGTTCAGTCCAAGAGCCTGCATCCAGGCTAGCCCTTACAGCCTAGTGCAGAATCAATAACATTGTAAGCTATTTTACTCGCATCATGTGAAAACATGATCATTTGCCCTAAAAAAAAAAATCATTTTTAATGTTGTAATCTTTTAATAGTGAGTTGTCCCTGTAATTCATTACCCCCTCAGCTGCGGGATGAAGCGGCTGTGTTCTGGTTTGTCATTATTCTCCACGGCGCATGGAGAACAGGCCGGGCGTTAAATGGCCCTCCCGCACGGGCTATAGATGCGCCAGTGCCTTGCTGTGAGATTGCATTTAGTTCCAGGATCTCTGGTGCTTCAAAATATCATGCATTCGGCTGCCGTGATGAACAAAAGCCTCTGATGAGTTTATGTAGGTACTCTAGAAGTAAAACCGAAGAGAAACAGCAAAGAATGGAAATAAAATGTTGTTTTCTTTCACAAGTGACTGGCTGAGTGCAGAGTACAGAGGAAAAAGTAATAAATTCATGTCAGGAGAGAAACAAATGTAATAGTTGAAATATTATACGGCCATTTCTACATGAGTGTGTGTAGATATATAATGTGAAATACAGTATAATCTTAACATTGTTATGTACATACTTATGACTGCACTGGCTCATTACCCATTGCATCAAGGATGCTAAAGTGTTTATTATGCTATTTACCAAATTATAGCTATTTCCTGAACAGCCGGCCCCCACCGAATATGCTTGCATTGTGTCCATCTTTAATAATGAAGTCTGCACTTCAGGGCAGAAACGTAGCCTGGCGGTGATCAGCAGGAAATAAGAGAGAAATTGGTAATCTCTTTAGCTTTACTGTTTTCTGTTGTTTATTTGTCTCTCTGAAGAACTCATTTAGGGAACTCGGGCCGCATAGGTCAGGCAGATGATTTTTTTAGTGGATACTAGGAAGTGGGATGAAGAGCAAATGAACGGTCAGTTTTATAAAGTGTTTTTGTTTTGTTTTGCAGCCACGTCTGAGTTTAGCTAATCCATCTTGTTTGTAGTAATTTTAATAAAAAATACCAGTATACCACTTTATTATCACCGATTATTTTTTTTGCAGCATCTCAGCAAGTAGATAATATGGGCTACATATAAATAAAGCAATGTTGGCAGGGAAATCTCCCCTGAGGGTTGACAGACCATTCCCTCTGCCACTGTCCCCTTCTAGCACAGCTTCAGTAGTAGGTGTGATTTTAGTAATTTCATTTTGGTCATTGCACATCTTGGAAATGGTGGGTATTTTTTAACTTGTTTTCTAAAAATACCCTAGAATAACACTGGAAGACTGGAAGTATTTTAAAAATCCAGTCTACTCTTGGCCATATATGGCGTGCATTTTTCCACCTTTTTTCCACTCAAATCTTGGACAATGAAAGTAGATGAGTCAGCTGCACATACTGTTCCTCTGGCTTTGTAATGCTGCTCCAAAATGTAACTTGCAAACTCAGTGAAGCAGTGTTTAATCATAAATCTGATGTTATTTCATTTTAATGTTCAGAGAAGTCTCTGCTAAGGTTTAAGAAAATTGTTCAAAATAAAATATAAATGTTGGCATGTAATCCCATCAGTTATTAAAAAAAACAGTCCAATCAAGCTGTAGGTTGGCTTTGTAGCTCAAAATGCCTTAATCCGCAGGGAATGCCCTATAATGTATGAAAGCAACGTCTTAATTTATCACAGGGCTCATTACTTCTGAGTTGTGCTCTGAATAGCTGTACTTAACTTTTCATAGATAACATACAATGAAGTCTTGTTCATGATGCGTTCTAAAAAATGGGGTTTATTGTGTTTCTTTCCCAAAGAAAAAGGATGTTTTTCCTTAGCACGGAGGTAATTGCAGCGCCTGCTGGGGTTGGGGGACATGCTAGTGGCTCTGCAAAGTGAATGTCCCCCAGGTCTCTGCAGCCAGCGGGGGAATTGGGGCAGTTCTGTGGGTGAAATTCAGCTGGAGCCTCTTGAGTTTTCCCCTCCCCCTGTAAGGTCAGTGCTTTGTACTCATTTCTCATCTGCTTGAGCGCGGTAGTCTGGATCGGTTTATTAAATACTTGAGCTTGAGTTGAAAGTACACCGAAGACAGACATGTGTTGAACATTATTGTATGTGTTTGGACTTTGAAGAACCTCCCAAATCTATTTAGGATTTTGTACGATGAAGAATCGAGTTCTCTTTTAAGGTACTTGAATCTACCCAACTTGCTGCCAGTTCTTGCTGCTAGCAGAGATGCTCTCCAGCCCCAGCGTTGTTCATCTGCATTCGATAAGGCTGGCAAATGTCTTTGATTAGGGTGTTTTCTCGGAGTGGCCGTTCAGAGGCAGCCTCCTCCTGTACTCTGCTGTGTCTCATAAAGGAAGGTTTTCCACATTAGTGAAGCACTTAATTACATTGAAGCAGCGTAGTTGCTTTGGGTTTTAGACTTACTTGGGCTGTAAAAGCGAATCGTAACAAACGTTACCATCTGCTGTGCGGATGCCTCCGGGCCTCTCCCTCCCCGCACCCCACCAGCCTCTTCCCTCGTTTCATCCTTATTGTCTGATTCCAAATCTTGTCATGGCACTTAAGGCACGGAGTAGCTTCAAGGCATGAAGCAGGAGCTCCGCTTTTCCCAGGGAAGATGCCAGGCTTGTTCTGTGAATTAAAGGTTGCTCCAAAGGTTAGCCAGAGCGGTAACAGCACCTTTTTTTTTTTTTTTTTCTCCCTGAAAAGTAAACTTGACACATCTATCAGGTCTGAGACTGGAAATTTCTGGCTTCATAGAGGAAAACGTGTCACCGTGGTGTATGTCGTCTGACCTAACTATCCTAGAGATTTTTGTTCCATTTATCTCCTACTCGCTTTATATAATGAAGGAAGTCTCCGTAGGCCTGATCAACCGCGGCGAGTGAGTGAAACATAATGGTTTCAATCAAGCTTTCTGCTTACCCAAGTTAGTTGTTACTCTCCAGTCAAAGGTGCCAGCTCTCACCTTGGAAACCAGGAATAATTATTCTATTCACAGACATTTTCTAGGTATTTCAGTAGCCACCGGTCACAACCTTGTGCTTAAATTTGTAAGATGCTGCCTTCTTTTTTCAGAATTCTAATACTGTATGCCCTTCAGAAGAGTAAACTCCCCGTGACCTGAATTTGTGGAGGTTTGTGATGCTCTCCGACGTGCCTGCCCGGAGCCCCTGTTCCAGGCCTGTGCGGGGGCCCCGGGGACGCAGCTCCGGCAAACCCGGGTTGCTGCTTTTCCTGCAGAGATTTATCTACAGCACTGAAGGAGCTCCCGAAAGAACTGAAGCAGAAAGCTTTAAAACTCATGTACTGCACAGTTTATTATGACTAAATTACCTGCAAGAGCACCTCATTTCATCTCCAGGCAGAAGAGAGGAATTGGAAGCCAGCTAAAGAGCAGCCAGGGAGGGATGTGGAAGGCAGCGAGAAGGGTGTTGGGGTATTTGAAACCTCGGCAGCCCGAGTGCCAGGGGAGCAGGGCCTGTTCTTTTTGTTACCATTTTTTTTATTTTTTTATTTTTTAAGGAAAAAAGGTATAGCAGAGATTTCTTTCACCGTGCATGTGTTTTGGATTATCTTTCCCCAGTGAACATTCATTGCAGACATTTTTGACTTCTGGCATCCTGCATTTGTGCAAGGAGGTTTCATGTGGGCAAGGCATGACCCTGAAGGTAATTACCTTGGCAATTTTAGCGTGCTCGTTACTAGAAACAGAATGAAGAATTATGTTGTGGCTCAGGTGAGCACATAGGGGTGGATATTTCTGCAGAGCTTTTCTCCTTTTCTTGCGTCTGAATGCAGGTATCCAACCTAATGCACCTGAATGGTCCATCTCAACTCAAAATAAGTGAAGAAATCCTAGTTTTCTCTTGGCATATTTCTCTTTCAAACTGCTTCAGGCCTTCACAGTCTGGAATATCACAGTAAAAGAAAAAGGATGCAAGCACATATTTAGTTTTGTTTTTTATTTTTAGAAGACTAGAAGACTCATTTTATCCTACTTCTGCAGGGAGAGAGTGAATCATTTATAGGAGACATGAGTGTGGTTGTTTAGTAAAGAAGTGAATAATAAACTCAGTGAAGATTCACTTTAGTGAAGGCCTGTAGGGTTGATCTGGTCAAGGACTCTTCACGTTACAAACAAAATTTGTGTCTTTCATAACATTACAAGCTCCTTTTACATCTGCATGTGGCAATGAACTTGCAAAAGAGCTTCCTTTTTTTATCTGAAGATTCTTAATTTCTTTTGCTCTTTCTGTGATGAAGAGGGACTTGAAACTGAACAGTGTCACTGCTAAGGTTAAAAAATCTTTCACTGTGGAAAAGGTTTTCCTTTCCTTTTTAAAGACAAGAGCTGCTGCCACAAAAGAGGACAAATGAGGTGAAAATACACATTCATGGAGCTAGAACAGGCACCTTCAAAGTAAGAGTTGAGGATGCAATTATGAAAATGTCAACAAATACCCAGTAGATGTTTTATATTATGCTTGTAGTTGGATCCCTTTCTACCCCAACTGACTCTTTATACAGGAACTGCAGATTCTTCCGCCCTTGCTCCTGCTCGGGCTGCTCATCCCACGCGTGCAGGTGTTTCACTATTGCTTTGAAACTAGCCCTTGCGATGACCCTAGTGCATCTCCCCGGAGCTGTGTAAAGCCCATATAAACAGAACGAGGATGTGTTAGAGGCACTTATAATCATGCTGTGTGGGGCCTAGGGCTCAGTCTGGAGGTGGAGAATGTGTGTCTAAGGTATGGAAAGCTTAATTGGCAGCCTAAAAAAAAAAAACAACAAAAAAAAACAGTGACAAGTAACCTGATAAATGGCACAGACTGTTAATTAGATGTCTAAATTTACCGATTGTGTCAGGAAAATTAGGACACTGGGAACAATATGTCCCTAAGCTGTTCACTAAACAACTGCTGTGCTACTTATTTATATTTATCTGATGAAAAAGTATGTGCTGAAAGGAGCACGGGAGGAAATCTCTGCGCTCTCACTAGTCGGAGGCTCCCAGATCCCTCTTCTCACACAGCCTCCGTGTCCTGATATTCCCCAGCCTGAACTGGTTATTCTAATCCGTGGCCTGAGGAAGGTGTGAGCTCGTAGAGAATTTTGATAGCGGTTGTGTAGGAGGGAGCCACGGGGGACTTCTGCGGGCGAGTCCAACGCACACCAATTCCTCTTGGTCTCGTTGGTATCGGATCAGGCCTGCGATGACGCTCGCAGGAGGGAAGTTCGTTTCCTACTCGTGATTCTCGTTTCAATACGCGTGCATTTAAATAAGCGTGTACTGCAGAACGCAGGCTGTTTACACGTGGGCATGATTATGTGCATGTTTAAACATGTTCCTCGCTAAGTGAGCAAACATTTACACAGGTACCCGAGCAGCGAGCCATTTGCTGGCTCCTCCTGCCCTGCACGTCCTGCTGCGCTCGGGTCGCGGGGACCGACCCGCTCTCTACGTTTCTACATTGGGGTCTTTACTCTTCATCCCTATGCACGTGGTCCTGGCAGGACTATTTGCTTGAGACGCAAAAAGAGTGTTCTAAAGGGTTTTAAAAATTTGGTTGCTAAAAGATTTGAGTTGTTTCTGATGCTGTAGGTTTTAGCTTGCTGGCGGTGCTTTTGCCAGAGCCTGGTTTGGGCAGCTCGGTTTGGGCGGCTCGGTTGGGGTCTGATTCGGAGAGGAGCTGGCACAGGAATGTCAGGGCCGGTGCAGGCAGCGCGTCGGCGGGGCGGGCGTCCCCGCTCGCTGCGGCTCTGCTGCCGGCTCCTCGGAGTGCCCGCTCACCCGGGCCAGGCACAGCACGGGAACGAAGTGCGGCCCCACGACCCATCTGCAGGGCTCTCCTGGGCCAACGAGAGAGGAGCGCTCAAAGAGACAGGTCAGCAGCAGAGCTGTAACCTCCCGCCTGAGCAAATGGTCTTTTTTTTTTCTTTTTTTTTTCCTGTATGCTAATGTAAAGGACAGGGTCTTGCATGTGTTTTTTTTTTTTTTTTTCTCTAAAAGAGTTCAGCTGAGAAGTTCTAAGTATTTCTGAAAGTAGAAGTAGGTGGGAATGAAGAAGTACTGAGTGTATACTTAATTATTTTCACTTTTTTTTTTTTCAACCTTGGCATGAACAATTTGCTCGCTGCATGAAACGCGCTCTGCTATACAATTAATGTCAGATCAAAATAGCCTTGTTTATTTTGATTGTAGTCCCATTTGTTCCAGTAGCTATTTATTTTTGTTGCTAAAGCAGGAGGAAAAAAACAAGCTTTTTTTTTTTCAATATGCAGACACCAGCGCTGAGAATTTATTTTAAATAATCTCATATCAGCAGACTGGCCATGTAAGGTGCAGGTGGCTGGTCTGCTTTGGGCAAATGGGGCTTGCGAGCCCATCCCTAGCCCCTGCAATCCTCACAGTGCCCAAAGCACGGGCAAGTTTATGTGATTCTGCAGAGAGCGTCTTGAGGATTCCGCAACTAAGGACGTTTCCACCATCGTTCCTTGCCCTTTTCTCTGCTTTACTGCAGAGGCTTCTTCCCAAGAACATAGCAAGCAACTGGTCCAACCCAAAGACATGTTGTGGGGAAGGAAGAAACACCGGGTTCTGCAGGTCTGGGGAGGCAAAACTTTGCACCTTTGAAAGTTGCCATATATAAGCAAATTAAGAAAGGTGGGGGGAAGGGGAGTATGCGTCAGACCTGTGGTTAAAAGCCTATTGAAAGATAAAGCAGGTTTTCTAGTTCTGCATGGCTTTAACAGGCTTTAGAAAGTACTAGAAGTGAATACAATAGCTTATTCATGTGCCTTAAACTTTTGGTCAGTGGTGGTGCGGGGAGATCACGCAGTTTATATGGAAGTAAATTCATGACAGTTGCCAGTGAATTCTTATTTAACACTGAGCTATCCTACCGAGTTCATCCTTCTCTGCTCAGTCTTGGATGACTTTCCAGGAAATATGGGGCAGCTTGCACTTTCCAAATTTATGCTGTTAAAAAGCACTTACCTTGTTATGTAGTTGCGCTTACAAAACACTAGAAGGCTTTGAAACCTCGCAGTCTTTATCCTGTGCTTTCGGACTGCAGCATTACGCTGCCTCAACTGCTTCTGGAACGGCACCGGTAAGTTCCACGAATGTCCTCAAGTAAGAAGGTGCTCCAGCCAGGCTCCAAAAGTGGATCCCATCTGGTCTCATGATGATGAAGGATTATCGGGTGGAAAGCAGTCTGGTAAATAGCTACATCCCCAATCTAACATAGTCGCCAATCGCCTGGAAAGCACATGTAGGAGCAGCAAGCCAGAGGAAATGTGCACCAGCTGGCTTGTACAGGAGCTCTGCAAGGACAAGGATGCATTGCAGAGGCTGTCCTGGGTGCAGAAAAGATTGAGATGACACAATTTTCAAATTGATGCTAGCGAAGGGAATTGCAGTCCCTGCGTGTTCAAATTCAAGTGGCATCACAGGCCGATGAGGCACCTTCCAGCCACAGATTCCTAGCGGATTCACCAAGTGCTACAAGACTTTAAGCCAGTGTGTCAGAATGTAGTCAAATCTAGGATTAGCAGTGACAAAGACAAGTGACTGCACTGGTTTAACTCATGGTTTTGTGTTTACGCTGCAATAAGAGCTCAGGAAAGGAAGAGTTTGGATATTGCTGGCAGCAAAGAGCCAGAAAGCTTGATTGCTGGCAAAAACTGCATCTGATGATTTATGATTATTTCTGCTGCAGATCCAGTTGCTATAGTCCCCTATGTTTGTACTGTAGGGCCATGGAAGGGTTAGAGGTGAGATCTAGAACAGGGCAGGGGGAAGCCCATAGTTTGCTTTCCTAGAAACAAGGACGGAATTGGAACCGGTGGCAGTCAGGCTCATGAATGTGTGACTATGGCCAGGGCAGGTATGGTTTGTCTGCCCAGGTTGAAAACTAGCCTTCAGGATGGGTTCAAGGGCTTGGGGTTCAGGCTGGTTTGGTTGTGCTTTTAGGGGCATGTCAACAGTAGGTGCCAAAAGCTGCAAAGAGTCAACATCAGCCCTGATTAAGGTCATAGGACTGTAGTTTAGGTCTAGGATTAATGCATGGAGTTAATTAAGTTAAAAGTTAGGGTTCAGGAAAAGTAGTGCCGGCACAATGCCGTGGTGTTGGTGATTCAGGTTGTGAATTGAGTTAAATCCCAAGCTTAATAAAGGCTTTTCCTCATTTATCTTAATGTTTTCCTTATGGATATACAACTCTCTTCCATATCTTGATCAAGTTGCACTGAGCTTATTTTCAGCTCGGTTTCTCTCTCTGTTTGATATTCATGAAAATAATGTATCTGTGAAATATGTTCATTCCTTGAAAGGAGACGTGAAGTTTCTCTGGTAGGATAACTTGAATATCACAGGACAAACACGATGTTTGCATTTGTTCCGAGCAGCTGTTCTGTAAAACGGTAAACACTGGATCTTCTAGGGAATTCAGGAGGTGGGCTAGAAAGAAACAGACCTTTCTCTTTTTGGCTCTGCCTCCGGGAAATGAGCATTCCTCGGCAGAAGCCATGCTTGGAAGCCAAAGGACACGGAGAGCCCGTGCTCGTCTCGCAGGCCATGTTCAAATGCAGGAGAGTGACTCCTGGAGAGGGGAGGGGATTTCCCACTGGGATGGTGCTCGGGCTTCTCTCTGCATTTGTTTTGTGTAGTTGTGCTGATAAAGCACATTGGAATGTGGTATCTAGTAAACATGTTTTTGAAAAGTGTAGTTAGCACTCAGAAATCAACTGAACTTCATTCCACAGGTCAAGATATTGGCAGTGTTAGATATATCTACCACAATATTCATGTTTTCTCCTCCCCAGGGTAATTCCCCACAACAGAAGCAACACAAATATGAAGTTTGTTCCTTCCATATGCATGTTTTCCTTGTCCCTTTTGCTTAAATCTAAATACTGCATTTGAGTTCTTCTGTATTCATATTGACAAAAAGCAAATATTTTGTACTTTAGTGCAGTTAAATCTGTTGTTTACTTTCTTCCCATGTCCAGGCATTTTGCTTCTCAGACTTCCCATTCCTTCTCCTTGATATTGCTTGAGCAAGACTAGAGCGTTTTCACCGTCATTTCCCTTTCAGCAATTACTTAATATGAAGATACAGTCCTTGAAGATTATATCTTTTCATGCTTATCCCAATTTTGACCAATTTGTCAGGTTTGTTAAAGATGTCCAGCAGCAACACTGAAGCATTCAGTGCACAAAAGATGCAAATATTGATTCCAGGTATTGAATGGACGTGAGAGAATGATTGGTGGTTTTTTCCGGGTATCTAATGTTCCAGATACTGAACTTCAGGACCTTGGATTTGATGATGATTTCTGTTTTATATTCCTTTATCCTCTTACTACATTTTTTTCCAAAGATCAGTGGACTCTATTTGTAAGGATACTTACCTATCCCACAACAGATGGAGAAGAGACAGCAGTACAAGTGAGCAACAAAACAAGAAAAATAAAACTGAGGCCAGACAACTGGCCTTCCTTGTTACAGGGGCATGACAGAAAGCAAGATCATGCCATTATAAATCAATAATGCAGCTTCATCTGAAAATTCTGTTCGTCTTTGGTCCAGCTGGCAAGAGGCAGAAGAGCAATAGAGTACAAAGGCAACTAAAGAAATTATTATTATCATGGCATTATCATGAGAAAAATTACATTTTAGATATTGTATCTAATAAACTGAAAGAGGAGATGGTATATAGACATCAAATAACAAATGGCATATAGATGATAAATTGGGCACTCTTTTCCTCTTATTAGAAGATCAAAGATACAGTAAAGAAATGGAGACGCAGATGCTTAATTTGTTTCATGGTCAGGTCTCTAGTGTGTTTTACAGATGAAATAGCCTTAGCTGGACGTCAACTGTGAGCACTCGTGCGGTGACATCTCCGTTTGTTCTCTTGTGGGTTGTTTTTTTGTTTCTCATGCGGTAAATACTCGGGCCCCGGCCGCAATGCGTTTGCTTCTCCTCATCCTTTCTGCTGGAGAAGGTGGTTTCTGGAGGATGGGCCTTCCAGTCGGGAAGGAGCAGCAGCACATGCGGCGGCTGCCGTCCGTGAGGAGCAGCCGTAACGTTCACTGTGGGGTAACGATCGTGTTCACACGGATCACACCTGTAAGCCAGAGCTGTTCCTACAAATTATTTGATGAACAGAGGCTAGCAGCTAATACATTAAGAAAAAAGCATGTTGAATAGTTTTGGAAACAAAAGTAGTGTTAAAATAATTGACACAGTTAACCCTACAGTACTTTTTATCACCACCATTTACTACTTATTCATACAATAATGCTGTTTTCTTCTGGAATCCACTAAACAGAAGTTTTAGTGGTATGACTGCCAGACTTTCTGTGCTCTTCAGCCTTCTGTGCTGCTGTGGTATTGAATTAACATCATCTTGTTTTAGTGCCCTCATTTTTTCAAGTTTTTTTTTTCAGACTTTTCTTGTGCTGGGATGATAATGTGCAGAATCTGTAGGATGTTTGTGCTCATTTTTGTCTCTAGGTAAAATTAGCACCACTGTTTTAGTCTTACAAATCACTGAATGAACAAGTATCACCTGAGTGTGGATGCTGTGAAGAGAAGTCAAAACCTTTGTGTGACAAATAAAGCATTGCTATATCTGAACGCGAAAGCATTGCAAATGCAAAGTAGATTTTTCATACATTGTCACGCAAAAACTAGCAAGAGGATGGTAATGTAAACATTAATAGCGAATCTTCTAAAATTAGCTTATACACATCTGTGGCAGGGAGTCAATGTGTGAAAGGCAAGAAATGTGCAAAGAGGAAAAAAAGTGGAGAATCTGGGCTGTTTGTTGTTCTGTACAAAGAGCTTTGGGCTGCATGGTTGTAGCAGCCTGCAAAACAAAAGTGCTTAATGGTTTTAAGCACTATTCTAGAGTTTTCCTCCAATCTTGCCCAGTAAAACCTATTTCTCATTCTGATTACTGCACCAGAATGATTGCTTTTAAGATTCAAGAAACAGAAATGATTGCCAGATCTTGATTGAAGCCTTATAAATAAAGTTTCTGGCACATGGCTCATGAGCAATACTATTGAAAGCAGACACGGCAGAGCTGTGCAGTTCACATAATTGACTTAAAATTTCAGTCACTTAGTGCTGATATTTATTC
This sequence comes from Tinamus guttatus, assembly GCF_059628265.1. Taxonomy (NCBI): domain Eukaryota; kingdom Metazoa; phylum Chordata; class Aves; order Tinamiformes; family Tinamidae; genus Tinamus; species Tinamus guttatus. The sequence goes on from NW_028288731.1 coordinate 3,988,879, forward strand.
TTTATTTATCAAGTGCCACTGAGGAGGGCTTTGTAGTAGGTGCAGTGGAGTTTCCCAGTCTGATGAGAGAGCCTGTGTAGAGCAGCGGGGCGAAGCCTCCCCATGCCGAGCCCTGTCTTTGCTGCCGGGCTGTCCTGTGGACACGCTGGAGCAGGATTCAGCGCCGGAGCTTCTGCTCCTGTGTCCTTGCCATGATCCCCACCCAGGTTCATGGCCAACAGATCCTAACCAGCATCCAAAGCCACAGTATGCTGAGAGTCAAGAATACTCTCCATTTTCTTTAAAGCTTAAACTCAGCAGTATTATTATTCAATTTGTTTTCCAATAGCTATTTTCAAAATACACAAGAAACCTCATGGCAGAAGGTCTGGGCGAAGGCGAGCTGAAGTTTGTCTTTTCCCTGAATGTCACCGCTTCCCAGCTCCCCTTCCTGACACTTTTCTTGGTGTTGGTTTTTGCTGTAGGGAGGGGAACAGGGAAGAGCTTCCTCTTGAGGTTTGTAGCAGAGGCTTTTGCCTAATGAACTGGCAGGGAGTGACAGCCTTTGGCTCCTTCAGTTCCCAAGTGAGTGCTGTTAATTCCCTGCGAAATACCAGGGAGCAGATTCCCATCAATATGTCCACGAAACTCTTATTGATGCTAATGAGATCCGAGTGTGGTATCAAAGGGGAAATTGCTACCTGTTTTCCAGGGCTTGGTCTTAAATCAATGAACAGTGGGACTGCATCATTCCCCTGCTTCTTTCTGGATGCACTGTGTCTTTCAGCAACCTCCCTGTTTATTTATTTATTTATTTATTTCCTTCTCCTGTTGCTATAGCTATCCTAAGCCAAGTTTTCCTGAGAAAACCACAAAAATAAACTACTATTGTTAATGTCAGTACCAACACATACAATGCTTGAAAACTAGGATTTCTGGGAAGATTGCTGAGGGAACTCTGGAAGGCCAGACTTTAGGACTTGCCCTGCAAACCCGTGGTGAGCGTGTTCCATGTGGACAGCTGTTTGTCTGAAGGTTGCCCTTAGTGCAAGACAAAACTGCTGCAACCCCCCTGCAGCCTCACTGGAAATCTCCGCTACCGTCCAAGACGCTTAAGGAATCAGATTTACAAGTTCTAATTGATAGCCACTGTTTTGACAGGCAAACAGATTTCTCCTCCCAGTGGCTTCACAGAATTGGCCTCCAGCAGACCTTACCATTAGCAGAACTCTATGGAACAGAATATACAAGCTAATAATAAATCTGTAGGGAAGGATGTTAACCGCAAACTACTACGTCTAATTAGTAATGTACAATAGCCAAGGCCAGGGAGGGAAGGTGTTATGTATAAGAAGGACTGATTTTGACAGTTTAAAAATGCAAAAACATATATTATTTATGATGCTGAAACACATCTCCCAAAATGCAGGATATATAATTCCCCTCTCCTTGCCTTATTTTGGCATTGTTTGAAATGTTGCTGCTTTGTAAAAATGTCAACCGTAGCTGTGGTGGCAAGGCTGGGATTTTTGGTGCTCCGACCTCCCCATCTCCCTGCGGAACATGACGGTGGGCTGGGAGCTCTCCCCTCGCCTTTCCTTCCTCCCTGTCCTGCCCCGCGTCCTGCTCGCTCCCTCTCGGAGCAGGCCCGGAGGCTTCGCGCGCTTTTACCTCAGCGTTTCTCAAGCCCCCAGAGCCGGTTTTGGTAGCTCAGCGTCCACAGCCCATTGCAGGGGAGCAGAGAAAAGGCACTTGAACGCAGAGACCTCAAAGCAGGTAGGGAAAGTAGGAGAAGGCGAGAAGCTCACAGGAAAGTGAGGCATGGGGATGTACAACAATACTGTAGTTGTAACTCCAAAATAAATAGTAGAGAAAGACTGTAGGACCTCTTAGATTAGTTCTTAGTAAAGACACTCTTGATGTTTGATTTCTTCATTTGTAGAAGCGAGTGATGATACTTGCTCGCCAAGAGTGACCGTAGGCTCCTACGGAGGCCGAGGTGTCTCGGCCCAGGAGCCCTCTGCTCCCGTGGCTCCCCCAGAGGTGTCCGACCCCGCGGGGCTCCTCGGCGCCTGCCAGGAGCAGCTCCACGCTGTGGAAGTTGGCTCAACCCCAGCAAATTCCCGCTGTGGCAAGGAAGGGGAGGCAAGCATGTGGTTTGGTGGAGAAGGTGAATAGTGCTGATGCGAGAGGATTAGCGAGTCTGACACCTCGAGGTATCAGGGCTCAGGGTGCGAATGTAGCAGGTTTGGGGGGTTGTTTTGCAAATGTGTTACGCATATTTAATTTGCGTTGTGATTTCTGTGTCTACAGCTCTCACAGTGTCACAGTTTCAAGTTGCTCTTCCATTGCCAAGGAGGGTTGAGCAGAATATTTTGTAGTGCGAGTGGATATTCTCATAGAGTGCCTTGGCGGCTGAAACACTAAGAAAAGCATGAAATATCATCAGTTATGATACAAGAAAGGTGAAGAGCCCTTACTGGCATAAATACACGTGTAATATATGTGTGCTATATACATATTCCTGGAAAAACTGCGAGCTATCCTGTACGTCTGCTGCTCTTGGTCTGTTTTGGTGGAGAAATGAGAAATTGTGTGACTGTGAAACAGAAACTAAGCAGGCAGGGACAAGGGACGAGAGGTTTCTGCTCTGGTCCTTCGGTGTTCACATCAGAAGAAACAACTGGCCTGCAGCACAAAACAAAGCAGGGGAGAAATGGCTCATGCTGTAGGAAAACAGGGAAAAATAAGAATATATGGGAATACCTCCCTGCTTTGGTGAAGGGTAATTACACAGTCTGGTGGACAAGTGAGCAGGGCTTGGCGCACTGAGCAGAGTGTAAATCAGCTTCCGCTCCTGGCTGAGCGGTAAATCATGGCTGTGCTGTGTTGTTGTAGGCTTTTCCTGCCTGGTGTACGTGATGTGGGATGCAGAGTGCTCCTACGGGTGACCAGAAACACCCAGCAAGGTTGTCGTCAGGGGTGTGAGGCATCCTGTACTGGGAACGGATGCCGAGCTGCTGCTCTGTGCCACTGATTTTCCAGGCAAGTAGCAGTGGTGGGAAGAACCTTCCTAACAAACAACAGTGCCTCCCACCCTCTGGCAATTTCAGCATATCTTCTAGAAATAAGTTCCTTGAAATATTATGAGCTACTCTTTGTAGCTGCTGTTTATTGTCTACTTTTACCTAACAGCTGGTAAGAGCTACTCCACTCCGTTGATCTAAGAGACAGACCCTTCTGGTTTTGCAGCAACCCCTTCTGACTCAGGTGTTGTGAATTTTAGGGTGCCATCATGTTTGCATGTTTAGATCACCTGTAGCCTGCAATTTCAAGGCAAAGGATCAGCCCACTTGGATTTCATATTGAGGAAGCCTCTAATCACTGCTACGATACAGAGATGCAGAGAGGGCTCAAGACAGCAGTACTGGCAACGGGGACTTCCTTTCATTACTGTCCCCACGGCTGCCGCTTCGCTGGGTAATTAAGGGCTTTTCTTCGACGTTTTGTCTCGGCGAGTGACCCTCTCTGTTGGAGATTATGGATCTATTATTTACTTGAGAGGTGTTGCAGCAGGCAGGCTTCTCAGATGTGGTGCGAGGCAAGCTTTGATTAGCCCTTAAATCTGTGGGCAATGTGATGATCCAAGCATTAATACAAATGTGATTAACTGTCTTGTCTTAGCTTTGTTTGCTTTGTTCTCCTGATGCCTCTGTGTTCCATGAGTAGTATGTGCATTAAGGCAGCTCCCCGTCGTAACAGATTTCATGGTGAATTTATTTTTCCCTTTAAGCAAAGCTTCAGTGGCAAAAAAAATGCGCTCCCTCTATATATTTTGAGTGAACTTGTGGAGGGAAGGTTTACGTGGGGTGGAATGAGGAAAGCTGCATGAAATGTGAGGGTTAATGCTCCCTGTTCATAACGTGGAATTCTAGATAAATATGGTTTCAGCTTTGATCCTATCTGGACTAATTCTTTGTCACTGTACTAATTAATCCGCATGCTGGAGAGAAGATGCTAATTCGAGCATCAAAGAAATAAAGAGGTGGGGGGAGGAGGGAGGTTGTGTTTAATCAGAGTTGTTAAAAAAGCTGAGTTTTACTCCCATTAGACTGGATCTGAAAGCTCGGTCATCTTAGTGTAGTTTCAGCAGACAGATACAGTATTTTTTTTAAAAGAGGTGGTGGAGGGGCTTGTTTTCTCAACACTGGTAAAAGAAATGGGAGCAACAGAGCATTAGTGTTGATAATGTGGATTTATTTAATGAGAACCTGCACTCTAAAAAAGAAATATTTTGCATCTTTGTGTGTTCTGCATAACCTTTTCTTGCTGGTCATATTGAGTTTTGAGTAGAGTAAGGCCGATTATCTCCCAGCTGGGCTTGAAGACAGCTGCCTGTGAGCCTGCCGACGTTCCTCAAGTTTAGCTCAATCTGCGAAACACATAATTATGGCCCAGCAAGTTTTAGCAGGTTGTCTTGCACCTCAGCTGATTCAGGACACCTGAGGTACGGTCGCTTTTCCCTTTTCAGGGGAGCTATTTTTGCTTCCCCAAGTTACCTTGCAGGGTGCCTCTCGCTGCCGCCTTGCCCGGTGCCACCGTAGAGGGAAGCGCCAGCAGCAAATCCAAACAGCAGCTTTCTGTTATTTGCTTTTTTATTTCTTGTTTTTCCCCAAACCAGTCTTCCCTATTTTGTGATAACAGCGGCAGGCAGGGGTCCCTCGTGCCCCTGAGGCCAAAGCCTCTGCTGGGGGCTGCTCAATATGACGTCCTCCACCAACGCGTTCCCTCCTCTTTCTGTAGGTTTTTGAGCTTTTACGAAGCTATAGGTCCCCCTAGTACTAATACTCAGTGGTGTACTTCTGTCCCGTAAGTAAACATTTAATAAGAAGCCTTTTAGGTATTTAGAAAACCCCTGAACGTGTAAAAGATGTATTTCATTAACGCTGCTATTAACATAAATGTAAAATGAGCCTGGCCTGTAATCACAACCAAGTCTCGCTTGCTAAGGATCTTTACGGCAATGTTTAATACTCTGTAAAAGTGTATGTATGAAAGTGATTAATCAAAGCACAGCACTGCTTCTAGAGTATTTCTTCTGCTGTAAAGCTGAGTGATAAAATAACTTAAAACACACGGCAGTAATGGCAGTTAATAAGCTTTTTATAGTCCCTGTGTGGACCTGAAAATCATACCTTATTAGTATCTTTATCTTTCTTGCTCACTCATTCATTCTTACTCACATTTAAATTTAATTCTAAGGGTTATTTCTAGTCTTTCAGAAAGGAGCCGCTTTAATAATCTCAGCATTTTTCTCCATTTGCTGGGAAATTACTAGGAGCCAGAGCTTTCGTTATATGTACTTTACAAATCACTCTGTTTTTTACAGTTCATTTCTGGAGATGTCAAGATTTTATGACATTGTTAGGCTGTGCATCTTGCTTGACGGTGTCGTATGTTGTCCTGAATTATTTCCCCACAGATGTTTGCAATTTCATTAAATACCCGACTCTCGGCAGTGACACCTACTGCTCTGGAGCAACCAAATTAAAGAGCCCAAACGGCCGGATTCAGTCGCGAGCTGCGCAGGGCTCTACTCGGCAGCTGTTTCGCCTGCTTGGAAGTCTGGGCCTTTATAGACCTCCGTGCCTTTTAATCCTTGAAGCAAATATCAACACATTTGAGATCTGGAAGCTCCCGGCTCCGCATGGAAACGAAGGGTTGCCATGACCACAGCTTTAGGTCTTGCACGTGAGACATTTATCCCAAGTATAACAGAGCAGGCCTGGAGACGCTTCGTTTTGATTTTTGCCCTCACAAGCCTCGTGCAGCACGCACAGGCTTTCATAGCAGAGCCAATGCCAGAGTAGTAAATACAGCAAGCAAGGCAGCACACGCTTGGGATTCAGAGGCCTCATTCACGTAGTGCTTCTAAGGGAGAAAATGCTGGTTGTGTGCAGGACACAGCTATCTCCTCTTGAGAGATAAGCAGCAGGACAGCTCCTCGCTGCAGGGAACTGGTTTGCAGCAACGTGTAGCACCCGTGCGTCTCCCCTCGGGATGGCTCCTTTGCCCCCTCGTGTCTCTGCAATCTGCGCATCACGAAAATCCCTTTCTCCTGCATGCAGAAGGCCTGTGCTCAGAGCGGCTGGAACATTAACATTCCCAATTGAAAAGTCTCCTTAAGGGTATTAGCACCTTGACTTCTGTAACGGCCCTTCCCAGGCATTTAACAGTCAGTCAGACAGCCCGGGAAGTTACAGGTTTCTCTCCTGTCAGTGTGGTCACCACTGACGTCACTTGGATTAAACTCATTAAGAAGGTTATAGAATAAGAGAATACAAATTATTTACTGAGCTTCTAATTAAATTCTTCCATTTGCTGCATAAGATTTTCCCAGAGAAATAATTGTGTCAGATACTAACTTAAGAGAATTTTACTGTGTACAGTGTAGCAAACCAGACTTTTAAAAACGGACCTGCTATACATTTTTTAATTATTTTTTCTTATTCTTCTGTCAATAGCATTAATATAAAAGGCAGATTTTACCATAATCCAATTATTTTTTGCCTGGAGATTTGGAAACTTCAATTCTTAAAGCCTTCCAGTTTTCAGAGAATTTTAATATGAACTTGATTAATTCCATAATATTATTGTGACAATAGGTTTTATCCTGTCCTTACTGAAGTGAGGAGTGGACCTCTAACCGACTTAAGCCTAACCAAGATGAAACCCAGCTGGGCAGCAAGTGTTCTTCCCTTTCGTTTTTCTCCTATATTTTGTTCTATAAGCAGCAGAGAACCATTAAGCCCGTAGTGCACAAAATGTGCAAAATTAGCATGGATAGCAGTTAATTTCATCACTGTAAGTCCATGGTAATTTAGAATATGCCTGCAAACAGGCCATAAATTTTAGGACATGGTGTATAAAGTCAGGAAGGGACTATGCAGGATTGTGGTTTAGTGCTGTGCACTCAGTATTGCTTTCCTCAACAGTGTTAAACCTTTGCTATTTTTATTTTTTAATGTTTATGTGAGACTTTTGTTGAGCTGAAAAATATATCACTATGATAATAAAAAAGGAATGGATTTTTAGGTTTTAATAATGTGCAAAAGAGACTAAAAAGCTGAACATTTTTTTCAGCCTTGAGCTCTATGCTATATATTCAGTGTAACAGGTGAGTATTGTAAGCCTGCACAAATCCCATGTGAAGCCAGAAATAGCAAAAAAATAAAACAAAACAAAAGTTGTTTTCATCAAGACCAGCTCACTATTACTGGTTTATAATTACACTAGAACTTGCCAATTTGTGGCAAGAGTAGCTATGCCAGCAGACAGCACTTTTTTTGCTGACAGTTGTCAAGCTGGCAGTTACTACAATCAAAATTGTCATTTTATTTTATTTAAAATGTATTTCCTCAGTAAGCAACCCAGACTAGAAAGTGAGGGAATGTAAAATCTTTTATATATATATATATATCTCTTGAGTATGCAACATATCCAACTCCAACTCCCTGCAGCAATACAAAATGCCCAAGAATAATGTTTTCAAAATCAATACATGCTACAGTCGAATATGAGACTCTGCAAAACCATAATTGAAATTGTGGCAGAAAAGTCAGCAGCCTGAATATGAGCACAGCGCCAGAGCCGCGTTGGGACCGGGCGGTGAGCGCTGCCCCGGCTCCCCGGGGGACCTGCTGGGAGATCCCTGCGGTGCGTGCGAGGACGGGGAAGGGGAGAATCATTATGGTTGGAAAAGACCTTTAAGATCATCAGGTCCAGCTGTCAACTCACCACCACCATGGCTCTAACCATGTCCCCCAGTGCCCCATCTACACGTTTCTTGAGCACTGCCAGGCACTGTGACTCCACCACAACCCTGCGCAGCATGATCAACACTTTACCACTCTTCCCATGTAGAATTTTTTTTCTCATATCTAACCTGAACCTTCTCTGGCACAACCTGAGGCCGTTTCCTCTTGTCCCAGTGGTAGTTATTTTGGAGAAGAGGTTCTGTGACTCTCCAGCCTCTGGGGACAGCCAGAGGCACAGTCAGTGCATCCTGCTCTGCTTGGGAAAAGCGAAAACAGGGCATGTATCTGCCATCATGCTGCAAGAACTGTCACGAATGAGACCTCGGCGAGGGCTGAAGGTGGTTCCTAGATGAGCTACACATAAGTTTCCGTGAAGGGAAGCTGTGCACAGCAGCACTGTTCTCATCCAGTACCTGCAGGGCTGCCCTTCTCCTCATTAGCACCAAGCATCGTGTGTCTGTCTCATGCCCGGCTTCCCCCTTATCCCCGGTTTTCATCGCTCGGAAAACTTGTTGCAGGCTTCCTAAGAGCTTCATCTGACCTCAGGCTTAGAACTATTGATTCAACACACGAAAAATTTGGATCGTTACCTTCTGAGACTGATTGAGTATTTGCAAGATTTCTGCTTTGGTCGGAGGAGAAACCTGAAGTCAATACTTTACAGTCTAAATATGCACAATAATTTAACTATTCCACTTGAGGCGGTTTAAGTTGATAAGAAAAACAAAAAGGGTAAAAGAGGCGATCACCTAGATTGCAGACTTTCAGAGAAGAGTTTGCAGTTCTGAGCTGTAGTTAGCACTACAGCATTTTTAATGATGAAATCATTACTTTTTAACATTGTTGTCATTGATTTGCATGGCAGGACACAAGGAAATCATTTGTGGAATTGAGAACTTCAATTTGGGGAAGAGAAGGGATGGGTTTTGTGCTTTTGGAGCCTTTAGCAATACGCATATTTGACATATTTGACCCAGAATTCTGTCTGGAATTTAGAAATGCAGTTTACTCCCTGGTTTAGTCACCTTTTGCAGACTGTGAAGCCAACTGTTAAGCTAGGTGTATTTGCACACGGTAGGGCAGAGTGGGACCCCAGTGCTGACTGGGGCCAGTGGAGCACTTCGCAGCATAAGTATTAAATGATAGTGTGTCACTAGCCAGAACCAAGAAGTTCTTTAAAATGCAATAGCACTCAGAATATAGTTTACTTTTTAAAATCTGCTCACACCCCCTAGTTTAAACAAAAGACAAATCCTTACATTAAGACTCCCTAGGAGTGCGAGACAGCAGCTGTGAGAGGAGCAGAACGCGTGGGGCAGGCTGTGCCTGGTGCCGCAGCAGGTCGCGGTGAGAGGAACCTCTGGCCACGTTAAACAGCCACTAATAATAGTTGCCCGGACCCGCAGCGCCTTGCGGTTCACCCCTGGCTTTGAGGTTGGTTTTTTTTTTTTTTTTTTTTTTTTTTTTTTTTTTTTTGCTTTCTCTTTCAAACAGTACTTAGGGGCCAAATCAGTTTGCAATCAGCCCTTCATACTGCGTATAGCCTGTTGAAAACTTGTGTTTTGCAATGTGTGCCATGTTTGCTCAAGACAAAAGCTCAGTGTTGCAATTGCCTGAAATCTCTTGTCTCATAGATAAATATGCTTTTTTTTTCCCTTTAGTAACCATTTCCTCCTGACCCTCCCTTGCTATCTTAAACAGATTTGGAAAGAAGAAAGAAGATAAAAGTGGGAAAGTGGAGCAGAAGGGGAGTCCGAAGCACAGCGTCCTTAAAGAAGAAGAGCTGCAGAAAATGAAAGACGAGCGTGAAAGGTGAGCAAGCAGCAGCAGCATCTCTGCGGCCACTCGCATCCAGACTCCCCTAAAACTGAGGAAGATGAGATCCTGCAAAGCCTGTTTCCCCCTGGCCTGTTCCCAAGCCCGGCTGACTTGCTGGTTTTCTCGTCTCTACTTCTGCAAAGCAAGAGCCTCCTGCCTCCCCTCGCACCCTGCAGCTGGCAGGGCTGGAGGGTGGGAGCTCTCGTGCTTAGCAGTGCTCTTCTCTGCCCATGTTTGGCCCCCGACTCATTCCAGGGCTGTTCACGGGATGCCAGAGAGGCTCCTTGCTCCTTTCTGGTGTCTCCTGGCAGAAAAGGCAGCGACCCCAGCACGGGGCAGCCCTCGCGCTGGCAGGCAGTGCCCAAGGAAACCATGTCCTGCTTCCACTCGGGTCGTGCACTGTCCCGTCAGCCTTGACTGCAGCTGCGAGGGCTGACTTAAGTAATAATATTTACTCATTTCCAAAGCTAGTAAAGTTGCTGTGCTGCCGCTGCTGGGTACGCTTAGCCAAAGTTTCAGCCTTTAGTTCACCTCGGTTAAATAATGTCAGCAGAAAGTTTGTGCCACTTATTTTAAAATATTTCTTATATTGCGTCCCTGATTTTGCCAGATTGATGAGCGCCTTTATTTTAAACTGCTGACTCCCAATTTGAATACTGGCAATTTGAGAGGTATGTGTCCTTCATTTTAAAGAAGCCAGTGTCTTTTATTAGGATCCTGGCAAGCTAAGAAGCATGTATCCCATCTGTTAAAGGGCCAGTGTCATTTACTAAAATGTTGGCAGGCTGCAAGGAATGAATCCTTCTGCCTAGAGGTCTAACGTTCCCATTGGACACGAGATAATTGTTCTTAATATTTCTTTAGCGTTGAACGCTGTTTTTAAAAATCGCAGCCACTGATTGACAGTAACTTGGTAACACTGCATTAGAAACTGGCAGCTCAATGTCTTCATCATTCTGGTGTCTCTAGTAACGATTTCAGTTTTGACCTGGAAGGGTTTGATGCTGAAATGGAGAACAGCAGGTGTGTTGAGAAGTGGATGAACCGAGATGATATTTTTAACTCGCTTATTTGATTCTTTCATACTGCACAAGAATAGAAGTATCACCCCCTTTTCCGTCAGGTAATTCAGCTTGAGATCAATTAACTTCTTGGGATCAAAAAAAAAAAAGAGAAGTTGAGTGCATTTTCTAAATAAATGAGCATATTTGTATGCCTGCCCACAAAGGACTCTCCACAGACTGACTCTTAAACTCTCTTTGAGGTGTTGGGTCATAGGACAGAAGAGTCTTTATTTTTCCCTGAAGATAATTATATAATGTTTAAGGAAAATTATGCGATGTAGCCAGTTCCCACATAAGGGCAAAACCACTTGGGTGACTGAAAAAAAAAAATCAGTTGAAAGAAACGTTTTCTGATTTAGTGTGAATTCAGTCTCTTTGCTGTGTTGTTGACTGTTCACCTAGTGATGATGCTCAGTAAAGACAAGTTTTATAGCTCTGTCCCAAGATTCAGTAATTCTCTAATGTAATTCAAGTCCAAGATTTTAATGCACATATTGGCAAAGAAAACCTTGCAGCACATCCACGCCATAGATCTTCTGCTTCTATGACTTCACTGGCTGCAATTCCGCATACTTGGTCTCATCTTTATTAAACCAAGCTCCACTGAAGTTTACTAGAACATAGGTATCAGATTTTTCAAATTTGTTCTTTTTGAGAGTGACATGAGTTCATTTTAAAACTGCCAAGAATGTAACAGTAGATAAGTAGACTGCAGAACTGTTGATAGCAATGTAGCATGCTTTTTTCCCCGACGCCTATGAATAAATCCCGTACAGCTTGAACAAAATACAGATTTATTTCCTAACATTTAACCTTTTTAAAATCAACTTAAACATATACCTTTATCATTCTAATCATTCTATATAAGTGATTTTTGTTCAGCTTCTCAATCCAACACTTTTTTTGCTTAAATTTCAGTTATCTTAAGTGCTGACTGCCTAAATACTTCAGGATGTGTCACACTAACCAGTACCCACTTTTTTTCTCTATTTTTTTTTCTTTCTCCATCTGATGTTTTTTCAGAGGCTGAGCTGTCCATTTCGGGCACTCGTGGAAGAGGTCAGAGTATTTGCTTTTTGGGCAGGGTGTGACAGGATTAATGATTAAGCGCATTTCAGCATCTTAGCAGCTGTGGAGCTCGCATGGTTTTGGAGGTTGGTTTTGCATGCACTGTATACTTGGCAGGTCTCCAGAAAAACAAAAATACTGTTCCAAGATCTCAGCCAAGAAATATTTTTCAGTAGGAAGTGCACTTCCAGTTTACAGGAGAAGGCCATCTCTTTGAGTTTTGCAAAATGTTTTCCGCCTGGTGTTAGATAGGGGAAAAAAAAAAAATAATCTCACAGATTTCCGGGGGTAAGCCTGCCATAAATCTGTATTTCCCTGGATGCAGCCCTTTTTTTTTTTTTTTTTTTTTTTTTTCTCCCAGAGGCTTTGACAAGAGTTATGTTCATGCAGAAATGTCAGATGTGCTGCCTGCGCAATTATGGACCGACCCTGTGGGACAAACGCCGGGGCTCTGGCACTGCCGGGAAGCGTCGGGCCGCGTGTAGGTGTGCGGCATGAGCAGAAGCCTCCTGTGCTCCGAGTGGGCTGGATTTGCTGCTCGCGCAGGGGAGGAATTGCGCAGTGCATGTGCAACAAGTCTGGCACATCCAGAACGTGTTAGAGCTGGTGGGCGGATGCAGACGCTTCCACTGGAGTGCAGATGCTCCCAGAGGGACGTGGCTCGCTGCACAGTAGCCCGCAGCACACATTTGCCTGGCAGCCCCTTTGTGGGCCACCACGTTTAAAAAGTGGGGAAAAAATCTCTATTTGTGTGGCCTGGTGACTCCCATTCCACACCTTGCTGCTCTCCGTGCTCCTCGTAGCCGCGGTTCTCTGCGGCCGCTCCGCATCCCGCGCGGAAATGCTGACACGGCTTTTCCTGCCGCTTGGGTTTCCTGGCAGTCCCGGCCAAGAGCAGGCGCTGCTTGTGCTGGCTGCTGTCGGGGAGGCTTGGGCCTGACATTAAGTATTTGCAGTTTAGGTAGAAGAGACAAAATCTGGCAGAAAAGTGTTCCGTGGGTGGGAATCTGATGTGCGGCTGCTTATCCGGCTTCCCAAGAAGCCCCTGCAAGGCCAGGAATCTGTCCCAGACCTCAGCACCAGGTCTCCTTTCTGTTCAAAGCCAGGATTTTATTATGCGCCTGCTCCTTCAGCAGACTCCAAATGGTTAAGGGGGCTTCAGGATGTTAGGAATTGTTTAGTAACAGCCTTATCTGTGTCCAATCGCACGTGAAGTCAGCACCTCCTCTGAATTTCACAGTTTGCTCCCGTTACCTCCCCACGCTGCCGTGTGCCGCAGCAGCGCAGCATCGCCAACGCTTTCCCGGGGAAATTCGGGATTTCGCGGCGGAGGCGGCGCAGGAGGACTGACCGAACTTGTGGTATAACTCTCTGACATGGTGGTTGGTCCTCCCTGACAAGTCAAGTGTTTCGTTGGACCGAGGCCCCGTTTTAAATAAACTCATCGTTTTGCTCATGCTTCAAAGAGCTTGGCTGTAATAAAACATGGGCTCCAAAGGGCTAGAATCTGCCCATAAAAGGAAAAAGCAAATGCGATGTCAGAGGTTTATTTTGATCAAGCTGACTCAAATCTGTATTTTTAGTGCGTTCCGTATAAATTACTCAGAATTTATCATTTTAACAACGAGATGTTCACTACATCATTAAATACTGGAAGAGATTCTCCTTTTACTTTCCCTCAAAACAAGACTTCTCTTCCTCCCTTCCCCCATCTCTTTCCCACTTGCATGGGGTTGCCTTTTAATTTTCTAACCTTTGAAAATCATTGTAAAACAAACTCGATAAATATATTAGGGCACTTGAGTTTTACACATAGTAATTTGTTTGCCTTTCAAATGCAAATACAGTGACTATCAATTGAAAGAAAACAATTTTTTCCTGTTTGTTTAGGATTATTTTACTCGAATATTCCTGCTGTCTCTTTTCCAGCAGAGTTGAACATTTTCTTGGTGTTAGAATAAAACTTAAAAAAATGGAGTGCCTTATTGAAAACGGGGTGATTTTAATAAGTAACATATGAATTGATAAATATGGAGGCACTCTGTGAAAAAATAATCATAGTTCTCTATGATCATGTAAGTAACTTGTTTTGTTAGATTGGTCTTCATTTTGTACTCCCTTTTGGAATTAATTGAGGAATTTTTTAAACACTATTAAATTTTTGCATAGTAAGCTAGGGAAACAGCAGGAACATCTGGCCCATGCTTCCTGAATGACTTAACTGAATGTGTCTGTGGAAGTGAATCGCAAATTCGGGTAAATTAAATAATAGTTTCAGTTTCTATTTTAAAGACTGAGTTTTCTTTGCTTTCTCAGAAAACTTCCAGAAATTGAGGAAGGCTTCTCTCTCATCAGCTTGTTGCTTGTTCCCATGGTTAAAATCACTTCATATGTTTTTGATATTTGGCAACCAGAGTTGTCATTTTGCAGCTGTGAGATCCCTGTACGAAGAGAATGCATTTACAGCATAGAAACATATAGAGGCCGTTTGTATAGGAGAGCGCACTCGTGCAGGAAACTTTATGCCTTTTCTGCCAGCGTTTGTTTTGTTTACACTTAATTACAAAGAATATGTTTGTTACTGGAAATGAAAATGAAAACAAGGATCGCTGCATCCGTGGCAGTAAGGTACAAAAGCCAAATCGTTTAGCAGAATTTGAGAAGCAGACTGTTACAAAAACAAAAGTAAGACTTCAAAATGAGTAACACCTCCTAAGGTGCACCCGTAAGAGTGCACACGGGTAGCAAACCCATGTAGCTTTTGTGCCTGTCTGGTACTCTTGCCAAGCCTGAAAGTACTATATGGTTGCATAGAGTTTGTATTGAATTCTGATCAAATGGTGGTAATTGCTCTTCTCACCATACAGCATTGCACTAAACCACGTGCTCTGGGGACTCGTGAGGTTGCATATCACTATTTGTAAAGGGTTAATCCAACATGGGATATCTTCCATTGGATATTCCTGACTTTGCAGCACAGCTAGGTCCTGCAGTTTAGACAAAATAGTGTTGGATGTGATCCCAGCTTTAATACTCCCAATTTATTATAACCATTGAACCCTGATCAGATCACAGACTGGATTAGATCCCAGTTTTTTAAATGTCCCAATTTTATTGCTGGCTTGAAACTCTGATAAGAATACTTATTTGATTAAGGCTTCAGTTTTCAAAAATTCCAGTTAATTACTTTTAGATTCTTATTAGATTATAGCAGTGTAGTACGGTATGTTGAAGTTATGAAAAATTACTGGATGATGTTGCACAGGTCAAGGTCGTAGTTTCATTTTGTGCTGACAGTATGAAGTTATCAGATTTCTGTTTATTACTGTGGCAGCACTTGCACTGGACAGGAGGACAGATTAATCCCAACCCATTGATTCTGAATGGTTCTCGTTTTAGATCCACTGCTGCTCTGCATAGCAGGACATGTAATCAAAGCCTGCTGCTGAACACTGAGACACTGATACTTGGTTGGGAGCCGCTGATGCAGACAGTTCTTGACCACCCTTCGTAGGTTGTGACATGGCGTTTAAGACCAAACAGTAGTTTTTGAGCTGCTCCGTGTGGCTCATCCGCCAGTGGAGGACCTTTGAAGACAGTGGTAGGCTGGGAGCTGATCCCGGAATGTCCTAGCTCAGGAATGTTCAGAACTGGGGGGGAAAAAAAAGAAAAGAATGTCACATGAGACTAGTGCTTTTCTTCCACTGTTACTATATACTATGCAAGCTGTGAGAGACTGTTGGATACAGTGCTCTTCTGTACAGCCAGGTGGATACGCTGCTCTTCCTGGCCTTGCCCTGTGACTAGTGCGCAAAGTTTCCCCCGAGGAAACCTCGTTGACCTGCGTTGAGGCAGTGGTTTCCCTTTGCTCTGGAGACCCAGTTCCAAGGACCTCGTGAAGGCCCAGCTGAAAGGTGAGAGCAGCTCAGTGCAATGGCCTGGCTCTTTCTTACCTATGTGTGCCAATGTGCAGCCAACCTGGGTTACAGAGTGCTCTTTGGAGACGGGCTGATCCAGACTAGGGATTTCTTCTTCACTGAATGGAGATGAGCTCCTGGCTTACCCCAGGATCAGTAATGCCATAAGGAAAACCTGGAAGGCGCCTTTCAGGAGGAGGCCTACAGCATCCTTTTGGTCTGCAAGGTCCCTGTGGACACAGGGCACTCTCAAGGTTCTCAAAGGCTTCAGAATATAAGTCTTGATTGAAAGAAATAGTCTTGTCAACCTGGAATGATTTCACTATCTAATCTGGATGAGATCCTGAGCAACTTGATCTACCTGTGCAGTTAGTCTTGGTTTCAGCAGGAGATTGGTCACAGTGAGCTTCAGAGGTCCCCTCCAACCTTAATTTCTCTATGATACTGCAAATTAAAAAATAACTTAGTATAATTATCAATAGAGAAAATATATCAAGATAATTAGGGTGTTAAATGGCTTTCAGTAATCTGCTGAGTTTTACCCAGCTGTACAACTAAGAAGAAACTTTCTGAGATCCGATAGCTGGGGTAAAATCCTGCTTTCCTCAAAGTTCATGGGGTCTAAAAGCCACTGACTTTGTGAGAACCATGATTTGTTAAGAGGGCAGGATCATGTCCTGTTGGTAATCACTCCCTGCCACCTCTGAAATAAATGGAAGAACATTAAGATCTCTGTCATGATTATCCAAAACTCAGAGCCTAGCCTTCAGCAAAATCCTTGTTTTGCAGTATGAAAGAGTGCAGTTTGTCATAAGCATGATTTTTACTATCAGTATAGCTCTGTCTCCATAGGCTCTAGAACGGGCAATGTTTTATGTTTCTTGTCATTGGACCAGTTAACGTTTTTGTTGTAAAATCTGTCTTATTTAGCCCAAGTTACATAGTTTCTTACTGGGTTGAGTTTCTGTGGCATGCCTTTTTTATTTACAAGACTCTTTCTGCTCTTATTTACAATTAGAGAGAGTAATTATGGGGGAGACATTGTTCAAATCTAGCACAATAGAATGAGATAAAATGAAGGAACACTTGCATAGCTTGTGGAGAGGATGTTTTTGACAAATATGCCACCAACAGAATACCCTGAAAGATAATACTAAATTAAATATTGTTTGAATCTTGATGAGTCCATATCAGATGTCCTCAATTTGCTAGCAAAAGGAGGAGGTTTTTTAAGCTCTAAGACATGCTTGCCTCTTGAGTTTTCCTAGATTATGGTTGAAAAAACACAAATGAGTCTTATCCTGATAAAAGGTATAGATTGAATAAGATTGTTAATGGCATTACAGACCATGCCTGTCTGAACAACAATTATGGAATAAAAAAATGAAAAGCACTGGACTGAAATTATCTCCTCAGATATTCAAGTGAAATATATCCATTCCCATCAGTGATTATGGCTTATGAATATCTCAAGACAGGATGGATCCAGTCCACTATTATGTAAATGAATGAAAATATAATATTTTAGTTACCAAAATATATTTTGCTAGCAGCTAGGAATGAATTAAAACATTAAACCCAATGGAAATCTAAGTGACCTCCTGCAGAAATAGGCTGCTTTCCCCTAGACAACCCGTTACTCAATATATGTATGAATTAGGTAAATGAGAGACAAAAGCAGAAATGTTATGTAAAATCACAGTTGAAGTATTAAGAAACTAAATCAGATGTAAATTGAGTAATCATTGCGGTATGTAGATCTCGGGGAGAGTCACATGAGTGGAAAAATGCAGTGCAGGAGCTTTCATGCTGCCGTTCACAAGGAACGACCAAACAAGTGGAAAAATGTTTAGCATCTCAATGATCTCTAACCTTAAAGCATCGGAGTTTTGTTGTTTTTATTTTTGTGGTTTAGGTATACCTCAAACTGCTTGTGCATGTACCGGCTCTGCTCTTCTTACTGCAAACAGAATAGAAATTGTCTTTAAAGACCTTCAGCTCCCTCCCTGCTTATTTCTGTTGCACATTTTATCTTTTCTTGCTAGTCTTCCTTCTCCCCCAGGAACATCTTTCACTCACATACCAAGCATCTTGTTCATTCATGCATCTGTTTGCTCTTCCATAAAATCTGTGCTTTTAACCCAGCATACAAGAAATTTTGCTGTATTCATTGTAAGAAGAAAAGAAGGCCCCTGAAATACGTTGTTTGGTCACCAAATGTATTTTCTGTCTGTTTGTGCTGTTTGTCTACTTAGCCTGGCACCTTGGGGCTCGAGTTATGTTGTGCTTTGTGCTCTGCTCAGTGCTAAGCACACAGTTAGTAAATAAATTTTTAAAAAAAGCATCACACTTCTGATTTTTTGTAAAGTCAGAAGAAAATAATACTTTCTTGGCTCCCTTGGACAATTTCAGTGCTGTCAGCAGACCCTGAACTCTCCGCAGAGAGGCTGCCCTTACATTTGAGGGCAGCAAGTGAAAATGAAGCTTCTTGGCTCCGTGGTAGGTGCTGCCTGGCACCACTGGCTTTGCCTGCTGCAGGCTGTGCCCATCTTGAGGTATAAACAGAGAGCAAGCCGTCTTGCCAAGTGCCTGGTGGGTGCAGCTTAGCAGGAAGCATTGGGAAACGCTGCTGGAAGGGCATCTGGAACCGGCGAATCTGCCTTCAGGTACTTGGCCACGTGCATAACACCGCTGCCTGAAAGCGTCACGGACGGCAGCAGGGCTTGCGCTGCCACCTGCTCGTGGCTTGGAGCCCGGACCTCAGGTGGAGCTCCTCACGCTGGTGTCCATGGGCTGGCCTTGCAGAGCCATGCAGCCCACGTGTGAGGTGGAGCTCCTCCCATCTGTGTCCATGGGGCCTCATGGGGCCATGCAGCCCACATGTGAGGTGGTGCTCCACATACTGGTGTCCATGGGCTGACCTTGCAGAGCCATGGAGCCCACGTGTGAGGTGGTGCTCCTCACGCTGGTGTCCATGGGCTGGCCTCATGGGACCATGCAGCCCACATGTGAGGTAGAGCTCTTCACACCTGTGTCCATGGGTTGGCCTCATGGGGCCATGCAGCCCACATGTGAGGTGGAGCTCCTCATACTGGTGTCCAAGGGCTGGTGTCACGGGGCCGCGGAACCCATGTGTGCTCCGTGCTGGCTTCCTGGGAGCATTTCTGGGTCAGCTCTGTCAGTCATTCCTTGCTCAGCTCCGTTATCCCAGAGTTTGGTCGGCGGGGTCCCTATCCCCTCCCGCAGCTGCCTCGCTCTGCTGGAGCGGCAGTATTTTAAGGCAGCTTGTGCCTGTCAGTATCTCTGTCACTGATGTCAGGCGAGAGCGTTTTACATTGTGTTTGTCGCAGGCGGCGAATACATATGTGGTCATTGACAGTAGCTCAGCAGAAACACAATAACTTGTTAAGCCACAGTAACTCAATCGTGTGCCGGAGCTCGGAGCTGCAGCTGGAGAGGAGCTCTGGGGCGCTTAACCCTTCGGTGGCCGCTGCTGGGTTAGGCAGTCTGAGTTAGGCTGGTTTGGGCGTCTTTCCCTGGCTAATACCAAGCAGTCAATGTGCACGGCTTGTTGGAGTGTGTCTGGTGGGAACACTGGGGGAAGGACAGATAGGAGCATTTTCTTGCACCTCTGGCGCTGCGCTGTCCAGCTGTGCGAGTTGTAAGGTTTCCTCAAAAACCGTGTCCCACCTTCGGAAGGACCTTGGGTACATAGGCTGCATATAGTCTGCCTCTGACTTCTAAAAACGGGATGCAGCATTTTCTGAAACTGCTGCCTATACTTTTATTGAAGTTATATATTTCACAGGGCTGCATTTTTTGCTGAAATTATTTGTTGTAAAGAGAGGCTGTGGTAGCTAGTGGATCCTGAAAGCAACGGAGAAGATTTAGGTAGGATATGTGTGTGGATGGTAACGAAGAAGAGCTGGGTCGCAGGAAATAAAAAGGGCACTGCCTGATGCAGCAGTTCTGTGTCGCCTGTCCTCCAGCTGCCCGGGGAGAGGCTGTGTTGCTGCAGCAGCCGAGGGAAGTGGATGTAGTTGTCGTGCAGCGGTTTAACGGGAGAGCTTGGTTTTCAGGTGGCGGAAGAAAGTGAGCAGAGATGATACGGGATACCCGAAAGGAAATATCGCCAACTTCCCCTCATTCTGCACGCGCGGTTCTTTTCCCTTTCCCTTATCAGGAAGCCTGTGGAAACCCTACTGCTACACTAAATTGTTCAGATGGTGACCTGTGCCTCTGCCTGTCTCTGGTTTCAGTGCCAGGGTCGTGGTGCTGAGTGACATTTTATCTTTTGTCACAAATTTGCGGCAGTTGTTTAACCAGACTCATCCTGTGGTGCTCCGGTTTGGGGCTCTCCAGTGATTATTGTGTGTTCTTAATAAGTGTAAGCCGATTGCTGCAATACTGGTGTTGATTTGATAGATTTTTTTTGTCTTATTTAGTAATGAAGAATAAATATGTGTAATATAATGCTGTTTCAGATTTAGGAGGGAAATGCAGAAACGGCAGAGGAATAAGGTGACGTGTAGCAGACCTGGCCTGCATGGTGGGGTTGGCAGAGCATTAGCAAGCGATGGAAGGAAAAAGGGCATGCATTTTGTCAGACCTCAGTAAAGTTTCGAGTTCACTAGGATGTTTTAAATAAAAAAAATGCATTAGAACTGCATGAGGACTTAATACTGCGTAATAACAAGAGGGGTATTTGAAACTTAAGAAAAATGTAAATAAACTTCAAAGGTGAAAAACATGAGAGAAGGCATCGATGGAAAACAGAAAGAAAGAAATTGATCATCTGACAGTTTATTTCTCTATATTTGAGCATTTGGGCTGAAATGAAAAATAGGGTAAAAGAGAGATCATTGAGCAAATTTTATAGATTTCCATGGAAGAGTGAGAAAGAAACAAGAAATATTAATGCAATTACAATAGCAATGTTGAAAAGATGAAACATTGATCGTGAAGAAATACACATAACCTGTTATTGACTGGGCAGTATAATATAGAATGGAAATAATTGTTCTTGAGCAGGTTCAGCTTATAATGGTGCAAGCAATAGGTGGATCCATTCAGCAGGAGAAGTTGGAGAAGCCGGACTTGTTCACAGGAACAAAGGAAAATTGTGGTGACCTAATTCCAGCTTTTGTTGTGCAGAATATACCGGTATTGATAGCAGGACAAATTACTCTTGCTGTCAGACTTGAAAGCCAGATGTACGTGATGCTGCAGTTCTGCACTGCTCTCCTGCCTTCAGAGCCTCCAACTCCTAGGGGATGTGTTGGTCCAAAGAACATTTTGTCCCGTTGCTTTCTGAGAAGCTGTTGCCACGCTTCGTGGTGCTGGGCCCTGCCTTCTGCATTGCCGGTGAGACCATTCCTTGAAATGCATCATCTGCCCGTTTTTCCACCCCGAACCATCCCACCTGCACCTATAGGGATTCCCCACTGTGCTGCGGAGCCTTTGCCTCGGGTGGTCGATTCCTCCAGCGAAGCCTGTTAGGCTTTTTCTAATCATTAGGTGAGGGTGAAGCCCTCCACTATTTCCCAGTTTTTTAAGTATGTTCAAATAATCAGCGCTTTTTCAGAGTTCATCTCGAAGACATCAGCAATCTCTAACTGCTGGATGCATTTTTAGTAGAAGAAAAACAGGATAATCAGAGGCAAGGACTACCCAACTGACAGTCATCGATGCAGAAGCTAACAGCTATTTGTGTGATTTTTTTTTTAAACAAAGATAGCGCCTTCATTTTTACATTTCTAAACATAATCCCATGTGGAACATGTAAAATATTAATCTTTCTGCAAGAGGGTTTCTCTTGAAGTCCCTTTATGTATAAAAGATGGAAATCAGCAGTGTAGACCTCCCTCCCTGCTTCATTGATGTCTGGGGCCTTATTTGCAATGGAAATCGTCCCCTGTCGCTGCAGTACAGTCAGTGCTCTCAGGTGATGAGCTACCTGAAAAGACTGGGCTAGCTTGGCTGGGCCAGCTGCTAATTTTGCCCCAAATTCCTTTCCGATCTGTTCCGCGTGGAGCTGGGCAGGCTGGCTCCCTCCACAGGCCCTGCTGCATGGTTTCTTTTTTATCTTTATGCACGAACCCTCAGAGGAGAAGGCTTGTGCATACTTTCAGCAGCTCTCTAATTACTCGTTTGCCAGCAGTGGTTTGTGGTTTAGATAGAAATGAAAGCTGACCATGTCCTTTTATTTTGGTTTCTGTTTTCATATAGTGCTCCTCAGCCCTGACCTTCTCCATGCACCATCTTCCCTCGCTCTATGGATAAAAGCCCAACTTTTACGCAGGTCTCTCCCAGTACCATCGCTGGTCTTACAAAGACAAATATGTGTGTGTCCCATCATTCTACAAATGCCATTAAACCCTCACCATCCCAAGGAGCCATCAGCCATTAGCCAGCTGAGCACTTGGCAGCAAACCGAGGGAATATGCGCCTCGCTAACTGAATTTATCATATATTGACACCAGGCCAGGCCTTCCATGGGCTTCTCCAGGAAAATCTCCCTGGGCTAAGAATGGTGCAGACTCAAAGGCCCGTTTGAAGGCTGCCTCTGCTCCGAGGTGCTGCCGACCCAACGCAGGGAGCGAGCACGTGGCCTGGCCCGCGCAGGCGCCGGAGCCGGGGAGGGGAGACTGTGCGGGAAGCAGGAATTTGGGGAAGGAACAAAGGAGAAACCGTGTTTTAAGAAGCCTGAATGTGGAAGCCTGAGAGATTTTAAGGATATAGATGGATTGTAGCTGATTTCTTCTTACCGTCCTTTCACCTCCAAGAGCTAGTGTCGTGGATCAAAAATACCCACTGAGCCTTAATATAATGATATTGTAAAAGAAAAAACATACGCTAGTTGGGCTGTGGTTGGGGACTTGGGGAAAATCAGGAAAAGGATCTTAAGAAGATATTGCTTTCACACAGTCTGTATTTAGATATTCAGAGAGGAGAAGGGTGGTCAGCTCTGTCACAGAGTGCTGAGTGGAAATTGGGCACCCTCTCTGACTGTCAAAGCCTTTGTGTCATGTGCAGGTTCATCCGCTGTAAGGTGTGGGCACATTCTAGGCATTAAATCTAGGTATTTCACTTAGTGTCACATCTAGATGTGCTCTAGCACAGAGAAGCGAGAGGCCTAACTTGAAAGCTGGCAGGATGTGCATTAATGTGTACAAGTATATGTGGAAAAAGACATGCTGTTCCGATTAGAATTATTTGTGAATCTTTTGGTTACAAATTGCTTGGAAAAATAATTAAAAATGTATCATCAAAATAAATGGTAATGAAGCAACATAAACAGTATCAATCACATTCTCCAGTTAATAGTTCCTGTGTAGCAGGCTCGATCAACAGCGCTGAGCTCCCAGGGTGCTCATCTATTTCTTAAGGGCACCATTTTCTCCATTCATCTTCAAGACTTTCTCCAGAACATCTTCATTTCTCACTATGCGGAGTCCTGAACTCATTACATTTCAGTGGTGGCACTTATTCTTTGCTAGCACAAATTTTACTCTTCCTTCCACCCTTCTATTCTGCAGTACGGGGAGATGCTGCTCTACTCAGGTGCCGTCAGGAGCACATGTTGACTTCTGTCAGTCCCTGCCTGCATTTATCTGTCTTCCATTCTTCATTTTTTTCCGCTGTGCTTCATTATCTTCCGTAAATGTTATTTATTACTTACTGCGGTCAGCATTCCGCCTGATCCATCTCCCTGCATTTAATTACGCTGTCTTGAGGAGCAGCTGAGCAGTTAGCAGGCAGTGCTGCTCCTCGAGCACTGCCCAAGTTTTTCTGCCAGAGTAAATGTTGAATCATTGAAGAGCAGCTGAGTTAGAAATCTACCTGAAGATGTTTTACTGTTGCAAAGTGATTACCCAATGGCCCTGATTAGCAGCAGCATTTTGCAATACCACTTAAGGCTTTATCGCAGTGGAGTACTGCCAGTAATAGTCTTTAATTCACTTATATGTACCAATTCATCTCTGTCAGGTTTCTATTAATTTTTTCACTGTTTTGCTTTGTCCCTACCCCCTTTATAATGAGGCATGATTTCCCCATTTATGTAGCCAAACTAAAAAAAAAAAAATTAAATCTTCAGCAAATTAACTCTGGTCTTTGATTTAAGACAGCTGTGCCATCCTTGCATTTGTGTTCACGTTTAATCCACTTTTCACAAGTTAATTTATTTAGAAGAATCTGGGCGGCTCAAGTGACCAAGGGGCAGTAGTATTTTTATTAGCTCATTTAGACAGAAAGTTTCAGGATTAAGTTAGATATCGAAGTTTTGACACAGATTAAATAGGGACCTTTTGAAGAGAAGTAATCCTAAAATCTAAACGACTAAGCGGAGGGCAGGTGTAGGATTAAAACTGTACACACTTGTGAAAAGCCACCCCATATTTATCATGAATTTTGTTCAGCAGAATGACGACTTGCTTTGCTTACCAAGGCAAGAGTGGCAGAATTGCCACATGTGCCGTTTAGTATTAGTGGCTTTTTAGTGTACGGGGAGATGTGAACAGTTTCGTTCAGGGTTGGTGCTGCACATCTGTGGGACGAATCAGTTTTTGGAGCCATTGCAGTAGATCCAACTGCGTGTTTGGTGCTTCTTTCTCCCTGCTAGGATCGGCGCGAAGCATCAGGAGCTGCGGCAGAGGCAAGTGAGGGGCCTCCTGGATTACTCTGCAGGGCCTGGAGGTCCTGACATGGACGATGATGATGTGGATCCAAACTATGCCCGAGTAAATCACTTCCGAGAGGCTTATCCAGCAGCAAGTATCTACAGGCCGGCATCACCAGCAGTCGCAGAAACCTTTTTGTATCCGCGCGATTCTCCTTCAACGCCGATGGAGAGGGAGCACTTGGAAGGGTTATATGCAAAAATAAGCAAGCAGCACTACCCGCAGACTCCTGCTGACAGGTAATGTCACTGCCTGGCATTAGAAACAAAGATGCACTGGCAGTTCTTTATTTTTTTTGTGTTGTTTTTTTCACAAACCCAAATAAACTGTTTTTACTGGGTGGAAAGCCATGGATTTCCTCTTAGCAAGAGGAAAAAGGATTTCTTCCAGTGGTGCCCCCAGAGCATCTGTGCAAGGCAGCAGTCAAAAAGAAATCATTACAGAAAAGTCCATATTTCACAAAGAGAATGAATGAGTCGGCTGCAGTCCAGTTCCTGCACTGCTGACAGGGGGGTTTTGCCTCTCTCACGCAGGAAAAGTTCTTGCACTGCGGCAAAAATCATCCCTGTTTTCAGATCCCTTTTGATCCCGCTGATCATCAAATGCTTATTAGTAAGAGGTTTTGTACAGTAGCATGATATATTGCATATGTTTACAGTTTACTTTTCCCCAGCTGTGTGATATTATGCACTTTCAATTAGGTTGGGGAGAGGAGTGGGAATCATGGCATTTTTATGCAGAGTGTGAAGTGTGGCTTCACAAGACTGATTGCCTTTCACAGCCTTTCCAATAACCAAGTGGGGAGGAAGGAGCAATTTTTAATCCTTACTGTCAAGCTTCCAGGTTGATAGCATTAAAGAAAGATGGTCAAGAAAACAGATTCCGCTGGAGTTTATGATGCAGCCTCCATGATGAAGGCTTTAAAACTTGCTGCTTCTGGAATTCGGGGCTGAAAGAGCATAAGGCTTCATTAGGATTGTGGTGTAAATAAATTGCTAGCGTGTTTTTCAGACTAAGAGACAATTATGTGGGCAAAACATGTAAGTATATGCAAAAAAGAAGAGCTGGCAGAGGAAGGCATGGGAGCCTTGAGGAAAAATTGTTGCCGCTTTTGGAGCTGATGCTGCTCCGTGCAGCGTCTCCCCGCAGCCTCAGCCCGGGCTGTGCGATACACTTGTTAATTTGGGAGAAATGTGTGAGCACAGATAGGGGAGTGTGTTCAGTTTGTGGCACCGTCGTGCTTTTAAAAAGTCTACTGAGTCATTGTTATAAATAGTAATAAAATGCTTGTGGCATAAATCTAAGTGTGTAGCAGGGAATAGGCCAAGTCTTGCTTTTTTCACCTAAATAGAGTACGGGGGAGAGCTTTCCAAACATAATGACATTGCTAATTCTCTTCTTCGATATCCTTAACTCTTCCCTTACTCTGTAAGGATGAGGAGGGTGAAATAAGAGGCTGCTCTCACAGCATTTTGCCATCAAATGGGTTTCACTTTACTGGAAGAGTCTTGAGGTGATTGTCACTGAGGTCACCTGGGCATCCGGTTGCAGGCAAGAAACTGGAAATCCGGTCACACTAACTGGGAGTTGGGGAATCCTCAGCTAGAGGGAGTCCACATATCTGAGTCACGTATTTTTCAAAAAATTAATGTAGGTAGATGTAACTCAAAATAATGGCATAGTGTTAAGATACTGTCATGAAGGTCGCTTCATAAGATCAGTTTTAACAGAGACTTTATAACTTAACATCTTAAATGTCATCGCTTTTGATTAGGGGTTTATGTATTTCTTTGCATACGGCTGAAAGAAATGTCCGAGTCATTCCACTGACCTCTTCTTTTCTTTAAGTGATGGCTTGGATCATGGTGGTAAGGGCAGTAAATGGACTCTTGACTTGCTGTAGAGACAAAATTGAAGCCCTGGCTACATTTTTGGGTCCAGTCATGGTTCCTGGATTTTCACATGCGTCTGGCTTTCATATTATATCATGGTGGTTTCCTGGGAAAACAAAAACCAAAACTGCAACAGGCAAAAAGGAAAGTTATCTCATGTCTGAGGCCGCGAGCAGAAGTCGTGCTGAGAGGCTGTTCTGTCTGTGTTGACTCTCCCCGGGAGGACAAACAGTCCACAACATCTCAGCTTTGTAGAAGTTCCCAGCCTTGTGGAGGCTGTTTAACCACATCAGGATAAAAAAGAGGAACTTTGGGATTCTTATTAGGCTGCCTTTGTTCTCTTCCTAACTCTATCTTTCCTTTGTCTCACAGACAAAAAGGTTGTTGTTGTTCACCATTAAAAATGTGCCAAACCTGAATAATTCAATGTGGATTTATACAGTGGGTTGTGAGGCTTCAGCCAACAGTTGTTGGAATATACTGGTAACTCCAGGCGAGGAAATCTTTCTAGGCTGGAAGGAGGAAAAGATAAGGAAAAAAAATAACCCCTGGATAACATGTTAATTATAAAAACAAATCTCCTTTCAAGGGTCATGTATGAAAACTACCTTGTCTGCCTCGAAATGATGGGAAAGGGCTATAATGGATGCTTATTAGCCAAACTAAAGTTTTTTCGTTTGCAGGGATGAACATTTATCACCACATTTGTCGTGTAATAGCTCATGTTTGGGTCCTGCTAACGCAGGCATGCTCTCTCTCAAAGTTTTGCTATTAATTTTACTTTAGATAGATGGCTTTTTTTCCCACCTCTGACTCTCAACATATAATACAGCGTGTGGAGGCTTGAGCAGCGACTAAAGTAAATGAGGTTGGGGGGTAGAAAGGGGATTTGAACAGCGCGAGAAGAGATGATTTCATTTTGGTCTGAGAATTCCAGTTATGCGTCATTATGATAGAGAATTAAAGCTCTTCATTTGAAGCAAGCAGTTCGTTCTTGTTTTTGCGTGTGTTTTTTTTCTTCACAAGAATGTATTAGCATGATTAACGGCTTGTAAAATTCAGAGGCCGTTTGTAAAGGAGGAATCTCTGTGGTCAGATCCGTGCTAATAATTTGTCTCTGTTTATGCACCTTCCCAATAGCCAGGCGTTGCATCCAGCTCGGCAGGGTTGCAGCTTGACCCGAGCCTCTTGCAGGGTGCGGAGCGTGGCGGCTGGTGTGCACGGTCGCCGTTTTGTGAGTCCTTATGGAATATGGTGCCTGCAGACACGTACGGAGCCGGTGCCCGGCACTGTGCTGCTGCACAGTTGTTGATTTCCTCTCCGCTGATGACTATATTCAGTGAAATAGATGTAATTCTTTGTGTATACTTCGCTGAAAGCTTTGGGATAGAGAGGTGCTATATAAATGTAAATTGTCCTTATTAATGAGTACAGCAAAAGCATTAGCATGATCAGTGTATTTTCTGAATGTTAAGTTAAAGATGGGGGAAAAAAATTAGCTGGCAAAACCACGCATTTCTTTGCAAATCAGAGCTTTTTTTCCCTGTTTATTTCCAATTAGGCCCAATTTTCCATAATGGAAATGCCCTCCCGAAGGCTGGTGCCGCCCGCGCAGCTGGGGAGGCCGCGGGCGCCGGCGGCACCGAGGTGCCAGCCCAAAGCCCAGGAGCATCCGCACGGCCGCGGTGGCGCGGAGACGTCAGCCGTGACACACGCGGCAGCCCTTCCGCGCGGCTCCCATAAGCAACTTCCCTTTTTCCTTCCTTGAACATGGTGCTGTCAAGTATATCCAAACACTCCGAGTGCATCTCCGGAAAGTTTCTGAAGACACGCTCAACTTATTTGCTCAGCCTGGAAGTATGAAACGTTTTAAAGTCTGATGCCAAACTCATTGCCAAGTATAATTTTTCATTTATTTATGTGTCTTATCTTTGGGAATTTCAAAGTGCTGGTCTGACAAAAATGAATACAGTTTTCCTTTGTTTAGCAGGAATAAATTCAGAGCTGTGTCTTGTTACAGATAAAAAAAAAAAAAAAAGAAGAAGAAGAAGAAAAAAGAAAAAGATCACTCCCTTATTGCATAGGAATGGAGTCCAAAGCCCTGGGCTGCTCCAGCCTTCTGGTTTTGGAGATGCAGTGTTGGTCCCACCATGGCAGAGCTTCCATTAATAAATTAATTGAAAAATGCATCTCCATTAATTCAGGCTGAAAGTTTCCCCATGGAAATGTGTGCTCCTCCGGACTGTCCCGTTTAGCCGAACGCCGTCCTGCTTGGCCCTGCAAGAGCCGAGTTTCCTGGAGCTCAGGCCAGCTGTGCAGCACCTCTGGCCGCTGGGGAGCACGTGCTTCTCCCGGGCCGGGCAGAACCGCAGCCGGAATTTCGGAGCGCCCTTTGCTGCTGCTCCCCGTGCTTCGGTGGCACAAGAGCTATGATCATGCTCTGGAATATTTTAATTTACAGGGCACAACACAAGGAGCAAGCCCTTGCTCTGCTTCACCACGGAGCCTCTTGGGCTGCCTCCTCTACTTGCTGTCCTCAAACCGTCTGCTCAGGTTTCCTCTCCTCTGCCTCCCCGCACCCCCAAGACTCTCCTCCAGTTCCATCAGACACGGGAATTATTTTCTCTCCCAAGCTTGCCAGGGCAGCTTGTGAGCTTTTGGCTGCAGTCAGACAGGCTGCTTTCCCTGTAATGCTTAAAGAAAAGAAAAGAAAAGAAATACCCCACCGTGGCAACTTTTGCTGCTCTTTTTGCCTCCTGTGCTCGATTTTGGGTGTAAGCAAGGTCCAGGGTATGGGAGAGGCTCCGTGGCCCATGGAGGAGCCCTGGAGCTGGCCTAGGTTGGAAGCAGGGCAGTGCAGAACCCTTTTTGGCTACCCACTTCCCAGGAGTGAAGGCTGCCCCGTTAGACTTGTATTTGCACAGAGTTTTTGCTCCTGACACCACTTGCAGTTTCCTTCCTAGAAAGGGACAGTGGGTACTGTGGTACCATGTACTAATTGTCCTAAGTGGAAAAACGTGGAGTAATGGGGCTATTTGGAACATGTTTAGACAGCCTTAGTTTGATTTCCAAGGTATGTGCAAAAAAGAAAAAATAGTATTTTTGGTTGATAGCGTTCAACAAAAGCTTTTCAGAGCTCCGTCTCGGAATGCCGTGTCCCGAAACGCCTTGTTTGCATCCTCCCAACGTTTGGCACCCTCGCCCTGTCCTTCACTTCTCGTGGATGCCTGAGGGTTTGAGGAGCTCGCGTAGCCCGGGGGATTTTGGAGCGTGTCCGAACAGCAGGGAATTGTCAAGGTTTGAGGCGAGCGGGGCCGCAGCTCCCACGTTCTGCAGTGCGTGCTCGTTCCAAGCCTTGCGTCGCTCAGCAGAACTCCAGTCTATCAGGAGTAGTCACAAATCTGCCTACATGCCTCCTGGCTGCTGGGGTTTGCATTTGGATCATCTCACTTATTGACAGATGTGTAAAATTTTATATACTACACTCCCACAACTCCCCTGTGACTGTCCTGCTGCAGATGCCGGGGAGCCGAAGTTTTAGCAGCTGTGTGAAGCATTCATAGGCATGCAGATTTTATTTCCCCCTTCCAGCTCTCTCTTTTCTTATGCAATGTATTATTGCATGGAATTATTTTAGGTTAATTCCACCTATTCATTGGCAATGTCCCATTCTGACAGGCGTTTGTATGCAAACGCCAAGCCTAAGTCCTTGGAGAAAGAGCAGGTCTTTTCCTGAAAGAAGAGCCCATGTGAAAGGACAGAGAGTAGAATTCAGATGGTGTTGCCAGCCTCTTAAATATACAAATAAAGACAAAACGAGGCCATCCGTGCAGCTGCAGTGCAATCATGCGGCCTTGCATGTGGTTCTACGGGCAAGAGATGCTGCATTCTGTCTTACACAGGGTGTTGTTCGACCAAAAGCTCATGTTGGCTTCTTTAATCAGCGGCAGGATAATACGGGTATTAACTTTTCTCTGCACATTAATTATTTTCTCCTATAAAACATCATTTCATTTTAAACGTTAATATGTATGTGGCTAATTAAGAAGCCAGAATTGACTATAAGGTTGGTAGGAAGAGAGGAGGAAGATCATTGCACTTCTGCTCATAGATAGCTAGTTGTGAACCAGCTGATAATGTGCAAAATTAAGATTTTGTAAGTGGCATTTTAAATGAATGGTTAATGGCTGAAGATTAATTAAACGGAATTGTTGGAAAGAGAAGCTGTTAAAATCTTGTTTGTAGGGCAGTCCCTTGCATAGTTAAAGTGCAAACCCTAATAGCCTGTGGTATTTCCATTTAGCAGCAAGGCACCGTAACTGGGGTGGTTTCCTCGACCAAGGAGAGCTCCCTTGCGGGCTGTGCGGTATGGAAGGACGTGAGCAGGGTTGTGTACTGCGGGGTTTTTCCATAATTAACAGTTGTCTGGTAGCAGTACAGGCAGAGAAGTGCATTTCCGCTGGGATTTTGGTAATCCTAAATAAAATTACTAAATCTTACTTTAATTAAAATGTAGAGGACATGGTTAAATCTGTGATTTTCTTTTTCCTGCTGCTCTCCAGTAGTCTGTTCTCCGTAAGGTGTTTCCAGGTGCTGCCTGGAGGTCGACTCCTTCCGGGATCGGTCCCCTCGGCCCCTCCACCTGCATTGCAGAATGGCCCCAGCAAAGAGGGAGAAGGGACAGGGCCTCCAGCAGGTTAACAGATAATCTCCATTTCCTAACACTGATCAGTGGATGAGGGAGTGGGGTTTTAGTTTTACTGCATTGCTAAGTCTGCACTATGTCATTTTTTGGAGGTGGGAGAGGCTGGAGGTGAGGAGCACGGAGCGGTTCATGTGCATGAACACCCATCTGCTCACACTGCAGGCAGTGACACGAGCCGTGGCAGTTTTCTCCTGACTTGCCCTGTGTTAAGCTAATGTTGCATCTTCTGATCACACTGTTTTTTCCCAGTGGTCAAAGTTTGGTAGGAGAGAGAGAATTGTCTCCATGAAACCTTAAAGTAAGGGAAAAATGGTTAAGTCTGGAGGAGGGGAAAAATAGGCATATGACTGCCTTGCTTCAAAATGCAGGGACTAGACCCGGTTAGGAAGGCAGTGATACTATGTCTGGTAAGGATGGAGAAGTTGCATGTAGATGTGACAAGGAGAAGGGACACAGACTGCCTGGAACCAAGAGAAGTGTCTTGGCTGCGTCCTCGGTTTGAGGCCGCCCCAGGCCAGTGAGCCCTGGTGCCCGCGAGCTCCAGGGGAAACTACGGTTTCCTCCGGGCGTGAGGAGTGTAGCTGAGGCCTGAGGCTCTCCAAGGGGTTTCTCACAAGCTGCCGTGTGCTCAGAACAAGCAGTAGGTTTGCTCCTCGGTTCACCGGGGACAATTCCTGCACCCGCCCCAGTGGGCGCAGCACAGGGAGCCGCAGGGTCACCGAGGCCTTGCTGCAGCCGCGGTGCACGGGCAGAGGCACGAAGCCCCTTCTTTTGGTCAGCGGAAGAAATGTAAGAATTGGTGTTGTCTGGAGAGCTGGAAATCACTCAATATTGTGCTAGCAAAAATATTGGAAGGACTGGAGGGATGTGAGAGAACTGGCTAAACAGGCAACAGGATGCAGGATAGAAAGGGAGTAATTGTGATTATTGTCTGGCAGCTGTGCGGAGCCCGCAGTCGATGGCAGCCTCTAAAACGTGCTATTTTCCTCCCTAAAATCTCGAGCCCGCTGTTGCAGACGGCAGCCCCAGGGGTCAGAGCACCTGGGAAACAGCCCTGCGTCTCCTGCTCCCTCAGCAGCTCCGGCCTCGCGATGGAGCCGGTCGCGCCGCGGGCCCCGGCGCGGAGGCCGCTTGCCCTCGCGTCTCCTGCTGACACGAGCCAAGGTTCCGTATCGATCTCGGGAAGATTTAAAGGAATTGTCTGTTCTGCAGAGACCAATGTTGGGCTACCTTGGGAAGGAAGGAAGCAAATAACTCCTTTGAAACTGTATTGTGGGCTGCGTTGCAGGGAAGGCCAGCTCTTTCATTAGGAGAGGCATGGGAGGACATAATGCTGCTCCTGATAACCACACGAGTTATCTCTCTTTTTTCCTTTTTTTTTTTTTTTTTTTTTTTAATCACTAACTTGTCCTTGATGGCTGGAGGCTGTTTTTAGAAACCAGTGGAGGGCGGTGATTGCAGGAAGGATTTTATGCTCTTCGGTAGCCTGCAAAGCAGGTAGCCCCCTTCATCTCTTCCATCTCTCAGGCTGAAGCAGAAAAAAAGGCAAAACAAAATCTACATTAAAAAGGAAGATGCAGAGGGAGTTAGGCGCTTTGGGAAGTGCTTAACATCCTTGGAGGGCAGTACGTTCTCTTGCCATTTTTCCTGTTCTTGTTCTCTCCCGTTGCCCCCTTCTCTGCCGGTAGGTCTGCGGGACGGTCCCCCTCGGACACACGTGTGGGGAGCCTGGCAGCCCTTCCCTCCAGGGCTTGGAGGCAGGGAGGAGAAGCGGTGCAAGACAGACCTACCTAATGTTCCTCACTTCAAACAGCATCTCATCCTCAGTCTTTGACCCATATTTATGGCTTAATTTCTTCATTCGCTTAAAACTTCAATTCTCAATAACGTTTTTCAGCATAATAGTATCTTAAGGGCATTTTCTCTCCAACCAGTATTAACTAAAGCCTGTTCTTCAGCTCTGGAGTTTATCTGCTATAAACACTTCTGGCTTTAGGCTTTGATGCCTACTTAGCCCTGGATACGGTTATTACCTTGTAAATGGGAATCATCCTCAAATGATCATTATGGCATTTACATAAATTGCATGGAAAACAAATGTCTTGAGAGCGGCCTCGGAGTTTAGGCCCAGGATGTGATGTTTCAGGCACGAGTTTTGGGAATGCCCTGGAAAGGAGACAGGAGGAACCTGCGGAAGGCTGCAGTCCTGCTCCCGAGTACGCTGCTGGCTTCTCCCTTGGACATTGTCTGCTATTCCTGGCCCTGGCTGGAAAACACCCAGGAGGCCGTTTTGTGCCTACGGATGCAATTGCAGTGCCGAGGCAGCCGCTGCTCCAGAGAGGGAGCGTGCAGGGGACGGGGAGGGAACACTCTTTTCCTCCTTGTCTCTGTAAATGCCACCGTCTGCAGCAGGGCTGCTGCTTTGACCTCTTTGCTTCGGAGCTTGAAAAGTCCTTTGCACCTACTGACATGTTCTGGCTCCAGACCTGAATAGGTTGAACTCCTAATGTTCTTTGAGCACTGCAACAAATAGATTATCAATCTAAATATAATAAGTGCATGGGGATTCCTTCCAAAATTTAGACTCATTGGGATAAATACTGATATTTTTACACATCTCTGTGGCTCCTGAAATGACTGACGGTATATCTTTTAGTCTTTCATCTGCACTCTGCCCTCTCTCTCATTACCATTAGCAATGGTGAATAGCATCTGAACAGCTTCATCATTCTGTTATTGTTTTTCTTTTAAAGATCTTAGCATGTAAGTATATTTTCATTTCACTCCTGTGTCTAAAACCTGCCTCTGAGAACCAGACTATCATTCCTCACTCCTTGGCCAGTGGAGACCCTGAGGTCTAAGATCTTCCAAATGTTTTGTCTCCTTTCATTTTTCTAGTGGCACAATATGTTCATAGTGGAGGTCCATTTTTTTAATTATTATTAATTTCTTTTTGTACTGCCCATGGAATCTGAAATAAATTCCCTCCTGATTTTAGGAGAAGGATTTCAACATATTTCTAAATATTTTCTTTATTGGTTTGAGAAATGATACACAAAGACACCTGCTCTTAGAAGTGGGTGGAAATGGAAAATAGTGCCAAGAAAAATGCCGTTCCTCTGAAAAGATTCAAAATATGCATTGCGTAAAGCGTGGCATAAACAAAATGCATGAAGGGCTCATTGGCCCTGGCGTGGTTGACTCCACTCGCTCGTGGATTCGTAGCTTCTCTAATGGCAGGACCTGCGGCCTGGGTAGTGCTTCCCTCTGAAAAGCAGTGCACAGAGCACCGTTTCCTGCATCCCTCCGGCACCCAGGACGTGACGGGGCCGCAGGCAGCCGGCTCCTGCCGGGTTTGCAGCAGAGGCACCGTCGTGCTCGAGCAGCCCTGCGCCGCATCCAGCCCGGCACCAAAACAGGCCAGGAAACGGCGGGTCGAGTAACAAGTGAGAATTTGTGTTTGTTGGGAGAGATGTGGCGGTTCCCATCAGAGTTTAGGTAATTACATAGGTGTGGTGATGCGAGCTTCGTTTCCATAGGCGTACACAGGAGCATGATAACCCCGATACGAGGAGAGCAGCAGTTGCCACAGCACATAAAAGGATGCAAGAACACGTGAAAGCACCAAGGCTTTCACAGAGTATCCTGTCTAGCTCCTCGTGGCGTAGCGTGCTGGTACTTAAAGGGGCATGTCTTTGGAAAAAGCAGCAGGTGGAATTTTGTAGAACACAGGAAAACCTGTCCTTGCATCAGAGGTCAAAGCAGTAATTTGGCGTTTGACGTTTAGAAAACATACAAATTGTCATTGCTACTGAGCTAGAAATTATAAAATTATCTTAGGCAATCTGAAAAGCACATGAGCACGTGTGGGTTTGCCTGCTGCTGAAAAGCCTGATCCATAACTCCCGTTTCCATCAAAGTGGCAATATTTATGTTGATTGAAGTGGGAAATCAGAACCAATTCCCATGTCTAGTTCTCCGCAAAAGAATGATGAAGTGATGTTTTCCTTTCTGTTTTATACCTACTAGTTTCACAGCCAGATTACTGTAACTTGAGCTTTTCTGCCATACTTTTGCATGGCTGTTTTCATTAACTGCTTTTATTACCTTGTGACCTGTTCTTCGCATCATGCTATTGACGAAGTGAGTTTTACAGTTTTTACCCCAAAGTTTGAGCTCGGAATACAGAAGAAATCCATACAAAAAAAGTCTGAAACATTAATTGGACTAGACTAGAGCATTTAAAGTAACCTATTCTACCGTCCATTTACCTCCCACATGAAATGAAAACTCTATTTTGATCTGAACTGTCACAGATAATTTCTGCACATAAAACACATCCAGAGACAGCTTTCAAATGGAGTTGTCACTTCTTATTTAGCAGGCTGGGGACTCTCTATTGTTGTCAAACCCTCTTTGCAAAAGCATCACTGACACAGTGATATGCACAGTTGTATGTAAGAGGAGAAATGGTTGCATAGCCTCTATGAAACAAAAAAAAAAATTGCATGTAGCGGCTGGAATCCTCTTCAGCTGAGCTTAGCTTACGCTTAGCAAAATAAATTACATTTTTATACTGTTTTTAAGTGGATTTTTCTTACTGCGTGCTGGTGGCAGGAGCGGTTGTTTTTAGTGCAGCTGGGTTTTGGTGGGACTGGTGATGAGGAACATTTAAAAGTTAGTAACCACTGTATTCCCTGGGACCAGAAATTTGCCTCAAATCCCTGCACAAATGGTAGGAATCGTGGGAGTGTCTCCGGCCTGTGGATCGGAGCGGCTGCGGAGGGAGGGCTGCCGGCGCCACGGGCCCAGCTGCTCCTCGCATGGTGGCCCCGTGGCCCCCTGAGGGGACCAGCTGGAAGATCCATCACAGAAGACCTCTGAAAAGCCAAATGAAGCAATGCCATTCTTCAGAGTCTGTGGGTTTGTACCACTCGCCTTGCCCTGGAATGCAGTCTGTTTTCTTCAAAGAAGCTTCTCTGGCCTGGGTTGCATTCTCATAGGCTTTTACACCGTTGAAGAGCAGTAGCTCAAGGCCGTTATGTTATTTTCCTCCGAGCGCCACGGGATCGCCTGGTCCGTGGGCAGCCTGCGCGGCCAAGCACACGCCTGGCCCCACGGTGCGCGGAGCAGCCCCGGCCCCTCCGCGCCGCATCCAGGCGTGCGGAGGGGAGCGGGGACCCCGGGCCTGGCGTTTCCTGCGGCAGCCGAATCCCGCGGGGCTCCTGGGCAGCGCCCCAAGGAGCGAAGCTGCCTATGGCGACATGCAGAAAAACAACATCTAAAGCTAGAGCCTAAACGAGAGCGGGGCAAAGCCAAGTGCCCCTTTCAAAGACTTGTGCTTTCTGTAACGCAGCAGTAACAAACACAGGCTGGAAATCCCATTCTGGTTTCTAAGCTCTGTGCCCGAAGATCGAAGGGCCCTGTGCACGGTGTGTCTCAAGCCACCTCTGGGACGGGGACAAGGCCGCGAAGGGTTTTTCTGCTGCCGCTTTTGCCTGTGAATATGGTGTATTCATGGACCAGCCGTAATGGCTGTCCCTTGGGGAGCAGTGAATTAGATGGAAAAAAGGTCATTTTATATATTAATGGAGAATACATTTGAACACGGAAAGGATGAGGGAAGAGAAAATGTTACGGTCGCTGTGGTTAAGTGAGAGCTAATATAGCTCCGGGGGGATTTCAGACAGTGGCCATTGCAGGGAAACACGGAGCAGCCGGAAGGCTCTCTCCTGGCCGTGTCTCCCGGAGCGTGGTGGGCCGCTTGCTTGGCTCGCTCCGGGTGGACGGGTGCAGTGTGCAGCCGGGAATGCAGCAGGGACAGTAACCGGGGCTCGCTCCTGCCCCGGGCACAGAGCTGTGACCCCTCTGAGCCCAGCTGGGCGCCTTGCAGAGCTGAGGGCTGGTGAAGCGGGTGGACGTGTGTCCTACGCCGCACATAGCAGCTTTGGGGGCTGCTTTGGCCCAGCCGTTCTGTACGTGCGATTTGCAGTTAGCTGGCACCAAAGCCGCTTTGTCTTACTAGTCCAGTAGTCCCATCAAGTCATTATTTTATTTAAATCAAAAAAAAAATAGTAGACTATGTATCTGAAACGAGTTCAAGCAGCAGCGCGGCTCACAAGCTCAGGAACTGTGTCCAGGTGTCTAGCGTGTCCAGGTGCAGCATATCTGCCTCCTCGCTGCGAGGGAAGGAAGCTACGTGTCCAAAGCAAGGCCACCGCGGCCTGTACCTCGGTGCCAAGTTCTGCAAGGTCTCGTGCCCTCCAAGCCAGTAGCTAACGGCCCCTTCCCATGCCAGGGTGATGTGCCCAGGCTGATGTGAGCTGTCGAGAGCACACCACCACCTCCGAGCAGCCTCAGGGGCTGCTTTGGGGCAGCTCTGCCTGCAAAACTCTCTGCGAGCCCGTCCACAGCAAGGCAATTACTGCCCCTTGGAATGTACCTGAGTGCTGGGCACACCGGCATTTCAAAGGGGATGTGTGGGGCCCTTATCTGCACAAATATGGGGCAGGCCTCTGGAAATCCGTTGATGATGATGGATTCTGGTTACTGACTGCAGCCAGACACACACATGGTGAGTAAAGGGTAAAACATTAGCCCTTAAGCTCTGTTTTTTTCCTGTACACAGGTCAGGGCTTCGTGAGAGTTCAAGGAAAAGGAAAAAGAGAAAAGAGTAGAGAGAGGTCTCAAGGAAAAGAATGGGAAACAAGGAGGCAAGGAAGGAAGAAGGAAAAAAAAAGGAAAAAAGGAAAAAAAAGCAAGCATTCTTTGGGGAAAAAATTAAATGAAAAGATCTTAAAAGAAATTAAGAAAGAGGGAAAAAATCTAAACACTGCCAGAAGCCTCTCTCAGCAGATTGGCAGAAGGGTTTTGTATAGAGAAGAGTTAGTTCAGGTATGAAAAAGTACAAGGTCTGTAGGGAAAGCCGGAAGCTGAATAACATGCATTATTGTGGAAACTTTAAAGAGAAACACTCAGGAAAACTATAGGAGAAAACATACTGCAAGAATGGTTACTGATATGCTGCGAGTGTGTTTCAGTGTCTCAAAGCAGCTTGCTCGTGTAAATACTGTTTTTAGTGTCCTGGATTTGGTTGCTAAATGGGTTAACTTGTCTGAATCTGAAAATGTTTGAAGATTTTATTTTAGGCTTTTTATCTTTTGGCACAGCTTCTGCTCACATCATGTGAGGCTCTTTTGGGCCTCCTTGCAGTACAAAATACAGGATTTTGGGGATGTGTTACAGAATCAAACATACAGAATCCCACAATGGTTGAGGTTGGAAGGGACCTCTAGAGATCATCTAGTCCAACCTCCTGCTCCAGCAGGGACACCCAGAGCACGTGGCACAGGGTGGCATCCAGGCGAGTTTTGAAGATCTCCGGAGAAGGAGACTCCACAGCCTCTCTGGGCAGCCTGTTCCAGGGCTCTGTCACCCTCACAGGAAAGAGGTTCTTCCTCACGTGGAGATGGAACTGCCTGGGTTTCAACTTGAACCCGTTACCCCTTGTCCTGTCACCGGCCACCACAGAGAAGAGCCTGGCCCCATCCTCCCTACAATCACCCCTCAGGTACTTGAACATGTTGATCCAATCTCCTCTCAGCCTTCTCTTCTCCAAGCTAAACAGGCGATAGATGCTCCAGTCCCTTAATCATCTTTGTGGCTCTCCTCTGGACCCTCTCTAGCAGCTCCACGTCCCTCTTGCCCTGGTGAGCCCAGAACTGCCCCCAGTGCTCCAGGTGCAGCCTCCCCAGAGCTGAGCAGAGGGTCAGGATCCCCTCCCTCAACCTGCTGCCAACGCTCCTCCTGTTGCAGCCAGGAGCCCATTGGCCTTCTTGGCCATGAGGGCACATTGCTGCCTCATGGGTAACTTGGTGTCAACCAGGACTCCCAAATCCCTCTCCGCGGAGCTGCTTTCCAGGAGGTCAGCCCCTAATCTGTCCTGGTGTCTGGGGTTATTCCTTCCCAGCTGCAGGACCCTGCACTTGCTGAATCTCATGAGGTTCCTCTCTGCCCAACTCCAGCCTGTCAAGGTCCCTCTGAACGGCAGCGCAGCCCTCGGGAATGTCACTCCCAGTTTGATATCGTCTGCAAACCTGCTCGGGGTGCCCTTGTCCAAGTCACTGATGAACAATTTGAAGAGCATCGGGCCCAGGACTGACCCCTGGGAGACACCACTGGCCACAGGCCTCCAGCCAGACTCGGCCCCATTTATCACCACCCTCTGGGCTCTGCCACCCAGCCCATCCTCAATCCACTTCACTGACCACTTGTCCAGTCCACTCTTCTGGAGCTTCCCTTTGAGGATGTTATGGGAGACTGTCGACAGCCTTGCTGAAGTCAAGGCAGACAACATCCACGGCTCTCTCCTCATCCATCCAGCCGGTCACCTCATTGTAGAAGGCTATCAGATTCATCAAACACGACTTCCCCTTGGTGAATCCGTGCTGACTACTCCTGAACACTTTCTTTTCCTTGACATGCCTAGAGATGGTCTCCAGGATGAGCTACTCCATCATCTTTCCAGGGACAGAGGTGAGGCTGACTGGCCTGTAGTTTCCCGGGTTCTCCCTGTTGCCCTTTTTGAAGACTGAAGTGATGTGGTCTGGCTTAAGATGTGATAAAGTCACCTCTAGATAGATAGAGCCACCAAAGCTGGTGGTTGGCCGGGCTCAGCAGCGAGGGTGGCAGCATACGCTAGGAGCCATCCCACGTGAGATCTATGTTAACTGCTCCTCCATGTGGTTCTTACCAGCCCTCATTTGCTCTAGTCCCGTAATCCATCAGTCGTTGTCGGAGTTGGGAAACGAGGGTCTTGTGAGGATGGAGGGAGAGGGCTCCCATGTCCAGGGCCGAGCCTCAGTTCCTCAGGCCGCAGCAACATTACTTCAGCTACTTAGTATTAGGCTGGCTTGTTTTTCAGGCACTCTGGGGACAGAATCTGGGGGGAAACAGTACTGCTCCTATTAGAAATGTTACATTTTTGCTGCTTAAGCCTAGGGACTTATCCTCATAGCTCAGACCTCCAGCTTTGGTCTTTCCTGGTTGTTTTTCCCTACCTAAAACTTCCTAGCCCTTTCCTGCCCTTCTTTTCTTCCCCTCCAGCCTGTTGAAATCGTCACTGCCTCTGCCTGAAACTTGCTTTGACAAAGCTGCATTGCATTTTGCCATCCCACAAATGGGGATAAACTAAACTGCTTTATCTATCTCCATCATTTGGGCAGCAGAATGAAATTTGCTTGTGTTGCTGCAGATCTTGAAAGTAACTCTGATCTGGACACTTTTATCACTTTGCAATCTAATCTGCTGAGTACTTCAGACCTTCTTGCATTGGAGGAAAATGTTTTTTAAAACAAAATAAAAAAATATGCATTTATGCATGCAAAAACCTTCAGTGATATATATGTCCTCATATATCTCCACATGTATGTATGTACATGTATATAAATAAAAAATACATATAACACTTTTAAAGTCCACACCTTGCTTGCTAATGTCAGCTACAGTTGATAGACAGCTAAGCTAGACTGTTTTTATAGTCCATTTCCAAAATGAAACCATAAATTTTAAAGCCAGGCTTCATCATTGCAGAGAAAAAAGCTTTTCCAGCCTATTGATGAAATATAACATTTGATAGGATTTATGAGGCCCAGATTCAGGAGGATCATTTGCAGAGCACTTAAAGCAGCTTTTTCCTGCCCTTTGCCTTCCCTCCCCTCAAATACACATACCAAAAAAAGCCATTAGTAATGAAAAATTATTAAGGAAGATTTTTCTTGATTCCATACAAATGTCAGTTTGAGGGAGAAAAAGAGGAAGAAAACAGTTGCAGGAGTTTTTAGAGTAAAAAAGGCCTAACTAGACTCTTATATCAGGCTGGCTATGAGAGAGGAGTACTGACTTTAGCCAACTGCAGTGTGATTATTTGTTTCACCAGTCATTCACAATGGGTATGTACCTTTTAATAGTTCTGTGTTGAATTATGAATTTATTTTTTGCTCACATTGGGAGATATTTGCAAGCCAGCCTCCTAAAGTTAAAAATAAAAACGATACCCAGCTCCTCTGTCTCTTGATAAAGTTTCCTTCTGGCTCACATTACTGGAGCGATAATTTCAGAGGAAGAAACATCTTCTGTAACTTGTGATCACAGTATCTGTCAAATGGTAGGAAATGAAGAAAACTGCCAGACAGTGTCAGATTTATTAACAGCTCTAAGAAAACCAAAATTAATGCGTTTTCTTGTCTTTGATGGGTTGAAATGTCCGTGTGCTGTACTTATCGTAATGGACAAGTGAAGGAAGTGGCGCTCATCAATTAACTCTCTCGTTAAGCTGACTGCAGCTGGTGCGGCGCGGCGGCGCGCGGGCCCAGGTGTCGCGGGCGCTGGCGGCGGCGCGGGCCCTCCGCGTGGCCGGGGGCAGGAGGGCCCTCTGCCCCCAGGAGGGCCAGGAGCTGAGCAGGCCCCGCGGCTCCGGGCCCTCTGCCCCCAGGAGGGCCAGGAGCTGAGCAGGCCCCGCGGCTCCGGGCCCTCTGCCCCCAGGAGGGCCAGGAGCTGAGCAGGCCCCGCGGCTCCGGGCCCTCTGCCCCCAGGAGGGCCCGGAGCTGCTGGCCAGGCGTCCATGGGCAGCGTGCGCTTCCGCCTGGAAATACCCATCCCTTAGCCGTTTGGGCGGGAAACGGCTGTGCGGGAGGCGTCCCGGCGCTGGCGTTTTATGGAACAGGACGACAGCTGTTTTCGGGAGGGAACAAAGCGCTGCTTAGCCGCTGTAAAAAATAAAAATACAAAGCATATGGTTCTGTTCAGTATGAAGCTGTAGGCTTTCCATACCCTAGCGCAGGGGCTTTATATTTGGGAAGAGAACACAGCTCAGTCCTGCACCAGACTGTGCCTTTTGCCATCCCTTGAACGTTGACAATGTGACTAAATTGTAAGACTTCGAGTACTTCCCACACACATGATAGAAACTTGGCTGCTGGCTTTGCCAAAAGTGTTAGTCTTGATGTGCCAGAGCCTAGACGTGTTCTTTTTAAGTACTAGATTCTCCTGGCTGCAGGGACCAGAGAGGTCTCTGGTGCAGCAAGGGACTGGGAAGGGACAAGGGAAGATGAGGTGACCTGGGCATGGCCAGTGTCCACCGGGAGCAAAAAGGCAAGTTGATTTCAATGCGAAATCATAGGAAAAGCCATGCAGGGGCAGGACGAGAACGAGGACAGGGAAGAGGCAGGATTGCTGGAGCAGCCAGAGGTTGGATGAGCGGAGGAAGGGCACGAGGGGAGGTGCTGGGCCAGGGCAGATTGTGGGTCACGAGCAGGCGGCTCTGGGAGGTGCATCTCGAGGAGCACTGCAAGGAGAGCAGGACTAAAGATGGCAGCTGGAACCATACAAGCCAAAGAAAAGGGCAAAACTGGAAAAATTAAGGATTGTGTTTCATGTCCTTTGCGGAGAGGACGAGAATTAATTGAGCAAAGAGAAGCAGAATGTTAGGCTTAGTGTTCCTAGGACATCCCCTTTTTAGCTTTAGGCCTTTAAGTTCAGAAATACCTCAGCAAAGCACAGTTCTGCTCCAAGTGCTGTGCTCTGTTGATGCGGGGCTTGCCGTGGAGCCCACTCGAAGGAGCAAAGCGCCACGGCGTGTGGGGCTGGTGAGGGCGGCCGCGAGGGCCGCAGAGCTTTGCAAAATCCATCAACTGCTTCAGCATCCAGCGGGGCGTCTTGAGCAGTAACCGCAAGCTGAATTGGCCGCGTGTAATTCCTGAGAGGAGCTCGCGGTGAGCGTTGTTTGGACGTCTGAGCGTGTTCCTGGGAAGCTGCTCGCATCTGAGTTGTGGTTGGGAAGTACTGCCCAATGGTAGGAGAGCTGACATGAGTCTGCCTTCAAAGACTGTCTCTGCAGTGTCACTGCCACCACATTTCTAGCCCTTTGCATCACTAGAAAATACTGAAGTCTCTTTGGCACCTCTCTGTGCCTTCTCAATATTATATTCAGAATGGGTGGACTTTGGATCGCTGCATGATCGTTGGGAAGTTGCAGAAGGAGTGAACATGGATTATCCTCTGCGCGAAGCTCCACGGGTCATAAGGGCCATTCTGGCAGTCTCGAATGCGCCTTCCTTTTGCTGTGTTGCACCGTCAGCTAGGAAAGCATGTTAGAGATAATTTCATTTGTTATCTCCCCGTTTCTTTTGCTTGTAGTTTGAATGCTAAATGTTTTCCTTATAAGGCTTACGTGCTTCACCTTGCATGTGCCAGTGGCTTAATAAGAACATCTGCTGTCTTTCTGCAGCAAATCTGATGATTTCTCTACGCACGTATATTTAGTTGTACATATAAATAGAATCCAGGCACTGTTAGATGCGTATGAAAGTGCACGTCAGATCGAAATGGTAACATATGAGGTTTTCTGCAGTTCCATTTATGAA
Organism: Tinamus guttatus; assembly: GCF_059628265.1. Lineage (NCBI taxonomy): Eukaryota > Metazoa > Chordata > Aves > Tinamiformes > Tinamidae > Tinamus > Tinamus guttatus. The sequence continues at coordinate 4,032,242 of NW_028288731.1, forward strand.
GTATCAAGTTAAAAACGAAGCTGTGAAGTAGCCAGATAACTTTTTCTTTCTGCCACAAAGACATATGCTTGTACAGGCTAACCCAGTCAGATCTCCGCTCCGTGCTGCGCATGGTCAGCGTGTCGTGTGTTGCATCCATGCTGGAGAGCTGCTTTTTCCTTCTGGTTGGGCTTTTAGAGAGCGGAGTGGAGGGGAACGTTGCTCCAGATGTCTGGCTCCTGTCGCTGGTTTTGTTGCTGTCTGCAGCAAAATTTGAGTTTTAGCTCAACAGTGCAAATTTCCTTTGAATCTTTGGATGCCGTACACAGCGCAGCGCTGGAATACGTGTAAGTGGCTACAAAGTGTGGCGATTGGAGTGGCTGGTTTAAGAGAAGCTATAAAACGGTTCCAGCTGGAGCACATTCTTGAGGTAAGCTCAAAATACGCTCCAAATTGTCAGTGCACCACTCAGGAAGAACACAAGAAACAAATCATCTTTAGTGCGCTTTGCTGCCTTTAATGCACATGAGGCTGGTGGAAAGGGAAGCCAGTCCATTTTCAGCAGTTTGTGTAAAACTGTCCCTGGGTTTTACTTCTTACTTGAGCACTTTTGCAAGTAAACGCATCCCGCTGGGCTGTGCGTGCACGGTTATTTCTGTGCATGTATTTCTGTGCATATAGCACAGTGTATTTTAGTAACTGTAGTATGTCTGTCCATTAGTATTTATGTGGAACTGAGAGCTTTGGTTCTTGTAATTTTTAATAAACATGGATGGTGTTAGTAGTTTATACTGAGAATTCACTATGCTCCATCAAAATGGCAGCTCTAATTAGGTTCCTTGAATTAGCTAATGGATTTTGAGCAGGATGGCTTACAAAGCTCTTACAGCTGTCCAAGATATTCCTGCATGGCAGAAAGACAAAAGGCCCCTGGAAGCTACATACTTTAAAGCTTTAGAAATGTGCTTGACAGTTAAAAAAGATAAATTACATTTGTTGTCTTTTCCCCGTAAAAGTCCTGATACTGGATTAATGTTATCCTAGTAGTGATCATTCATTAAAAACACCAACACCCCCCCTCCCAACTTTATGTCATGGATGCATTTTGGCTGGAGATCTGTCATTTTCCCTGACACTTCGCACGTGGTATAAATAAATTCTTCAAAAAAGGAAAAAAAAAAAAGTGTAAACTGTGTCTGTAACAGGGTTGCAGACACAGAGACTTGTTGAGCTGAGGCTGAGATTTCTACCTCGTTTCTACCTAGGCCAGATACTATAAAAACAGACCACAGAGAGGATTAGTTGCTGCCACTCCAACAGGATAAATTTACATGGGTATAGAATGAAGAATATGGTTTCTTGTGGGAACACGGAGAAGTAATTCTCATGAGAAAATGGATAAGTTACTGCTGGCTCTGCAGTTTTCAGCAAAAAGTGTTTTCAAATGTGGACAGCATCATCTCCTGCGAGCGAAGCGGTGGGTGCTCGCTCCTTTCCTTCCCCAGGGAGATCAGCAATCCCGACTGGAGTGACTTGTCACCCTCGCTGCCTCCCGCCGAGATCCCAGCAGGGCTCCCGGGTGGCTGATTCCTCGGGAGCCTGTGGAGCGCTTATTATTCCAGCCTTAGCGATAAGTTTAATAAACTGCAGTGCGAAAAAGCAATAGTCTGCAAATGAAAAAACCTTGCTGCCGGTCGCAGGCAGGTGTGATAGCGCTGGGAGAGGGAGCTGCGTCTCCTCGCAGCGATTCAGCGCGCGGCGTTCGCTTTGTTGAAGCGCTCGAGCTGCCGTAAATGAAGTTGGAGGGCTCGAAATCTGCTCTCTGTGTTGGTGTGACCTATTTCTGTTGTAAATATGCCAGCTGCTTTGCATCAGTAGAGCAAAATACCCCGCGCCCAAGCCCTGTTGTAATACAAAGTGCCAAAAAAGGGTAATTTAAGTATTTTGCCGTGTAAATCCAGAAGAAATTACCTTGGAGAGAAGGCTCTCAATTATGCCTCACACGTGACTTCTGCATGATGGATAAAAGGCATAATTGATATCATCTTTAGTGAGGAAACCAGAAACTGTTGCATTGTCTAGAGGCTACTGAAAATACCAGGAAAATCTGTTTTCCATTATTTTCATTGTGTATTGTTTATAGAGAGTTTGGTTGTTGTCAGCAGCTGAGTCCCTAATCTCTCTGCTTTGCTAGCCCTTTGGAGACACGTGCGCATCGCGGAGCAACGAGACGGCAGCAAACTGGTCACATGCCAGAAACACAGACGTTGCCACTAGCCAGCCTCAACTATAGGCATCTTTTTATTATTCTTAGCTAAAATCTAGCAATTGCTTCCCTTGCCGGGGTGCACTGCACTGAGCAGGAAAGAAGAGATGCCTTTTCTTTCAAGCAGAGAGAAGCTGGCTGTAAACAAGATGATGTCCCCTATTTTTTTCTTTCTTTGCCCTCCACTTGATTGCAAATAACGTGTTTCTCTTGCAGCAACACATGCCTTGTGTGGTGTTCAGATGAGGTTAAACCTTAACGTGCCAGGTCTGTTCCTTAAGGCAACAACCTGGCCGTCTCTCCCGTAAATCCTGGCCAACTGCAGCCAGCTATAGGTTATGTAGGAGAGGAAGGGGGACGAGAAGGGCTCTTGCTTGCGGCGACGCGGCTCGTTTGAATGTCTAGGCCATCTGCTATGACAAACAGGACAAGGTGTTGCGTGTCGCGCGAGAGGAGGGCCACGTGAAAGGACGCTTCGTGTCAAGCCACTGAGAGATGTTTTATAAACAGTTTGGAAAAAGTGAAAGTGATACAAATCTGTCTCAATTTCCAAATAATTCTTGTGAGGCTTCTCTAAATGTGATATGAGCTATTTAGGGAAAAAAAAGGTTAATGGTACTGCAAATGTGTGTCATGCAAGGTTCTCCCCCTTTCTTTCTTCCTAATGAATCTCTGGGAACCTAAGAATATTATCTTCTTTCTCTCCACTAAGCTCCTAATGTCAAGGGGTCACCAATGATGCTCCAGGTCAATAGGACTCAATTTACATCCAGACAAATGGTAGTCATGTGCTGCCCTCGGAGTCTCTGACCTTTGGGACATAAGTGGTTGTACTGCTTTTATGTTAGCCTAAAGAATTGAAAGGTGACAGCGTGCGTTCCCCTGAGGAGCAGTTTGGGCTTCTTTTTAAGTATTGCAAGGCAGATTATGTAGTATGTAAGTTCAAATAAATTTAAATAGTAAACAGCTACTTCAGTGAAGTTTGCTTTCTTGCCGTTTATCTGTGATCCTTAGCTATGGGTGTTTCTGTGCACACAGGGACGGAGAGAAACACACTCAACTCCTCATCTATCTAGAGCTGTCAGGACAGTCCTTCCTATACAGAACGGGGCCGACCATCTTCCTTCCAGCCCCTCCTCACGGGTTTCCAGATCAGGTCTGCTACTCAGGCCCCCTTGCATTGATACAGACTGTAGTTGTGTAAACACAGGGTGTATTCCTGTCCCAAGAGAGCCGAATACAACAATTCCTTGGCTTCAGTAGCTAGCAAGCCATGGTCCTTAGATTGGGTCCTTGCTGTGGGACGTGCATAGCGGAGACCCAAGCCAGCTCTGTCTGAACATCGGAGATGATGCCAGAGCCTACGAGGCAATAGAGGTGCTGCCGATGAGGCGCTCCTGACAAGTCTTTTATTGCAATGTCATTCATTTACTCGAGTACATATGAAAACAACAAGTGTTCATTTCTTCCTCCGCTTGCTTTCCTTGGTGGGTGACAAAGATGAAAGCTGAAATATTGTAGGGTTATGTTCTTATCATTGATTTTCTTTTTATCCCTTTCCACCATTCTTGTTATTCCTTCCTACTGCCAGGCGTGTAGAAATGTCTTCCTAAGCAGTGTAGTACTTCAGGGTAGGAAAGCAAGGACTGGAACTGGACTATTCCTGTCCTTGAATATTCATGTGTTGTAACTCCAAAATGAAAGTTTTACCATCAGTGAAATATTCTGTTACTCTGTTGGACTCCTTTATATTGCACCTCTCTGTACAGACTGGTATGTGCCGTTCAGTGTATAAAATCAGTTCTGCATTATAGCTGGTGGTGACTGAAAGATTGTCCATTCTCTGGAGTCAGTGTGAATAGAGTCTGTGTTGTATTTGTTTGCTAATGGAAAATTCACCAAAAGAATATTTTTTCTTTTTTTTTTTCTTTTCCAACTTGGAAACACAAGTTGTTTTTTTCGAGGCTGACAGTCAGCTGGGTGAAATCAGTGCTGGAAATAAGTGCCTGGCAAAACAGTTCTGTGCAATATTAATGCATTTAGGAAAACCACTGGAAACAAAATGTTTATTGCCTCAGAAAGTGTGTGTTTATATACAGCCGTAAGTGGTTCGTCTTAGTCTGTACACGTGACAGTTGTTTTTAATTTTGTGCTATCTAGAGAGATGCAGTAAGAGTCACTAATTTGAAAAATGGCATTTTTAACCTGAGTAATTGAAATCCAGATAAGTTAGTTATAGGAAGAATAGAGGGGCTATTTTTGTGGAAAAGCTGAGCCATGTTGTATATATTAAATACTAATGATGATATTTTGATGCCTTGAAAAAATAACTCATCTTCCACGTCAGGATTGCCGTGGTTCTGCTACGGCGCTTGCCTGTCTGGCTCTGCAAAGAGGATGGAATGAAATTTCACGCTCATGTTTTAGATAATGTTAGAAGGACTTTGAGGAAGTGGCTGTGCAAAATTATTGTTCCTTTTTTCTCTTGGGGCACCTATGCTGCCTGGATGCTCGAGTGGCAGTTTGTAGATCTTCAGTATCTTCTGGGCAGTCTCTGAAGTGCAATGGAGTTGGAGTATTGCTTGTACTTTCTTTGCTAAAGCACTGAGTTCCCTACCACCAGGGGAATGCAAGAGCATAGATACCCTCTCTTCCCCGTTCACAACACATGGAGAAAAAGTTTTTAGAAATTGTGCTCATCTAAGACAGGAGACTCTTGCACCATGAGAAGCAACCCAACTCCACTTGAAAAAATAATTCTCTTTAAAATTGCAATAACCAGAACGGAGCCTGTACAATGACTCTGCCAAACACAGGTGAATGAAATCAATATCTGAATCTTCACTAAAGTCTATATAAACTTTCTCAGAGATTTTTTCCCTACCTAGATGTTCTTTAAAAACTTCCCCTACAAAGCTCCAACTTCCATCCCAGCATCACCACTTCTGCCTCCCTGCATTCAGTAGAACTGTCAAAAACCACTGAGTCTCCTGTTCCCTTGCAGGTGGTGGGTGGTTCTCTCACAACTTTATTGTGGCACCTGAGAAGTTGGTGGGTCGGTTAATTGTAATCGTGCCCGTGAGTGTGCTGAGTTGTGTGGAGCTGAGCTGAGCTGAGCTGAGTTGAGTGGAGTTGACGGGCAATGGGAGACGTGTGGTTGTGAGGTCCCGTGGGAAGGACTTCCAGTACGTGGCAGAGGAGGGAGTTTGCATTAAATTGCAGACGTGATGAGGACTGTTGGCATCTACATCTCCTCAAGGAGGAACCACTGCATTAAACGTAAAGCTACTGTAAAAGAAATGTCTCCTGTCCTTAGGAGGCTTTGTGAAAAACTGCACTAAGTCTCCTTAAAATAAATTGACTTTGATTGTAGTATTTGTTTTTATATTTCTTCTGTATGTTCAGGTTCCTTTTCGATATAAATAGTTGTGCATCCTAAGCAGTTGGATCCGTATTCATATATTTTTCCTTGTCTGAGACCTGCTATCTGATTGAAACCAATATTTTTAATTATGTATTTATAGGCAGATGAGAGAATAGTTTGCAGTCAATGTATGATCTTCTCTGCAAATCTTGGAAAATTGTGTTGGTTTTTTTTTTAATATTGCCTTATCGGTTTCTTTTTTATATTACTGATGACTTCATTCTGTTTGAATTCAATGCTTCAGTTTCTTTGGGGTAAACTAATAGATTATGTATGCGATATTTGCACAGTGCTGATTGAATTCATCTGGTGAGTTTGAATGTGGTTCATATATTCACATAATTGTCGGGAGCCAACTTGAAATTCAGAACTGTTTCATGATCATTGCATAGGGCATCATATTCATCTCACGTTACTCAGGAGTGGGTAAAACTTTCATGGTGAGCTGCATGCGCAGCTCCTTCAGAAGCCAATCTATCTTCTCTATTTGTGCCTGTAAACTGCGATGGAAGGGAAAAAAGAAAAGTTGTTGCATCTTAAGCTTTCTCCTAAGAAAATGAAGCTGCTGTTGTAGTGATGGTCCCCCCCCCACACACAAACCTTTCTAACAGCTAAACGTACAGGCCAGTGTTGATCAGATTTGACAGATGTGTCGTGAACTCAGTCACATTATCGGACACCAGAGAATCCACATGAGAGGCACAGAGATTCCAACTTTGTGGAGCTGCGTGTTTCCGCAGAGATGATGCTTGTGTTTTCACACTAATCCCGATGGATACGTTTCCATTTGGTGCCATCTTTCATTCAAACGATCCTGCTCATTCTCGTGGGTAGATTTTGTACTTTAATATGGCCATGGCAGAGATTTGCCAAAGAAAAAGCTGTCAAGGCTGGACTTCTAATATCTGTATGATCCATCTCCACTTGCTGGCTGGGCTTCAGCAGAAGGAGGCTCACCTAGAGGAGATTTGCAGCAAATGGTGCCCAGGCTGCTTTCGCTGCTTCTTGCAGTGTTTGACACTCTGCTGGAATGAATGAATGAATCTCAAGTTTCCTACAAAAAAAATACCCTTTATGCTATTTTCAGATTACCTCTTCAGCCAAAAAATACTTGGAGGTGAAAAGGGAATATGTGGCAATCAGACCACTGGTCAGAGGTGTTAATACAGTTTGCAGAGAGCTGCAGGGAGCCAGAGCAGCTTGACTCAAACCAGACATTGCCCATGTTTCCTTGTTTCCCCCTGTTGGCTTCTGCTGCTTTGGAAATAAGGATGTTGGCCAAGCAGAAAGGACGACAGCGTTGCCCTTTGGGCCTCTTCTGCATGGTGGCAGCCCTAGCTAAACCCTTGATTTTCCCTAGACACAGGTACAGTGAGGAGCTTTCACGGGCATCGTGTCACTCGTGCGTTGTGGTCCAGAGTTTGCTGTCCGGAGCGCCATCCCCACAGTCCCCATCCCAGTGTCCTGTAGGCTGGAGAGATTCTCCACCAGTGAACGAGATTGCACACGTGGAGTTGTTCACCTGCAAGGACAAGGACTGTGGGAAGAGTCAGGAGGAATAAAGGGGAAACGTGCTTTTTTATTTAACAGGCCGCAGTATTTGCACAAGCTTTCTGCACCGTCTTGGCAGATGATGAGAAAAATCTTCCTGTGCTGGGAAGTGCCGGGTAAGTCAGCCAAAGAAGCTGGAGACCTCGGGGCTCTGTGGAGGAGAGGGGCCCGGACCGCTTTGGAGCCAGGGAAGCGAGTCATTCCAGTGTTTGTTTCTCATGGAAACATCCTGGTGCTGCAGGCAAATGTTCCCAGCGCTGGCTACGTGCTTCATTACTTGAAATCTCTCTTCACTGGAAATTAATTTCCAACCTAATTTAGCCACCAATCTAGATGGTCGTTAGATCCTAGAAACTGTTTATTATTGAACTGATGGGTTTATGTCCAGTCTTTTATATGTGCTCTATAAATTCAGTTGTTATGAAAAAATCCTGTAAACAGCTTCCATAGGGTCTGGCAAACACAGGGAAAGGTGGTATGACAGGAAGCTCCATGGGGAGGTGGTTAAATCGAAGGTGGTTAAACCTGGTGGTTAAACCATGGGAGGTGGTTTAAATCTGTCCTGCTGCAGCCCGTTTCAGAGGGGCAGAGTTAGGGTTGCAGGGGAAGGGAGTTTGTGGGGAAGTGCTGCAATAACCAGATTTTGTTGGTGTAGGCTTAGTTATACATAAATCTCCTGTGAATACTGGTGAACACTAGTGAGCCACTCAGTCAGTGTCTGCCCCAGGCTAGAAATAGCTATGGGAGGCTTCTGGTTTATCCATTTTCCATGTGGCTGTAGTTTCTGAAGTTTTATCCTTGGGAATTTGGGGTTGCGATGAGGATACTTAAACCTTCCAGGTACTGCATGAGTTTCCACAGTTGTGTAAGCCCATCCATAAGGTTTTGGAGGAGTTACAGGGCTCACAGCCCGCAAAGACACCCCCACGTTTAGCTCGGCAAACCAAGCAAGCCCAGTGGCCTTCCCAAGGCAGATGGAAGCGCATGCGGTTCAGGACACAAGCAAGTCTTTGTTGGATTACTGCCTAATTACCACTTAAAAAATGCTGTCGAGATGTGATGGTGTGCTTTTCCATCGCCGCTGTGTTTTCATGGCTGATGTTTTAGTTCTTTGCAAAACTGGGAGGGAGGTTGTCTCTTATGAGATAAAACCTTTTCTGTGCTTCTTTGTGAATAAAGTCTATTCTTTACCTTGAGAAAATGTAATTTTAGGGAAATTCCACATTTAGCGTGGGAGCAAAAGGAAACGTTTTTCTGGCAGCTTATCATCATCATCATCATTATTATTAAAATATGATAGCCATTTATAGTTGCTCATAGGAATGTTAAAAGTTTCCTTGTGCTCCCCCATCTGTCTGCATCCATCTGTTGTCTCTTGTCGTGTACTGGAATTGTAAGTTCTTTGGACAGGGACAGTCTTTTCTAGAAATGGGGATCAAGTTCACATTTAGGAGCTTTATTAACAGGAGAATGCAAAAATAGGGGTGGTGTGAGCTACCCTGAGGGTCAGGGTTCAGGTACAGGCAGAGGTTCACGTGCATCTCGCAGGTGCGAGTATTCCACGTGTGGGCATCTGGCGCAGGTTTAAGATGTGTGCGTGCAGATGAGTTCTACTGAGCTGTCTTTTTCTTCCCTTTTCCTCGTAGCGTCTGTCCAGGTGGCGTGAACGCTGACCGCATCCAGAGGCTGCGGAAGGAGTACCAGCAGGCCCGGCGGGAGGGCCTGCCTTTCTACGAGGATGACGAGGGGCGAGCGCAGCCGCCGGACTACGAGCAGCGCTGGGTAGGTCCCGGCACGAGGCCGAGCGCTGCCGCCGCGTCCCGGCCCTGCAGCCGTTGTTGTGTCAACTCCACATGGGTTTGGGCTTGGTAGAAATGAGGAAATCTTTCAATGCCACTCCAAGAAAGAATCCGTACATATCCTGTAAACCTGGCTAAAAATAACATGGCTATTCACTGTATTGATTTAGGCCCAGGTTTCCTCTTTCCCAGGGGAGGCCCCAGATATGCAGTCCTAGCCAGACTTTCAGTCACATGTGGTGGCATCAAGGCTTTTCAGCAGGATTTATGGTACTCTCTTAGTTCATCCAGCGATTCCCTCTGGGTTTAATGAGAGCATTAAAAGAACAGACTCTCACTGTGCTCTGCTGTAAAGTGAGAGGGAGGAAATGTAAGCATGTCTGCCCCTGCCCTTCCTTCTGCGCACAAGCCAATAGCAATCTGGCCAGGATACATCCTCAGTCACTTTTATGAAGTGAAAAATGGAATATTTTGCTCTTCTTCCATTAAAGGATCTTAAAATATTTTCCCAATGGTAAGGAACTGTTAGAGATGCCCTGTATTCCCTATTGTATATGTAGGAGTCACAGGACAGAGAGACGTATAATTCTTGGGTAATCTATGGTGGAACCAGTGATAAAATCAAGAGCATCTGATTTTTAAATGTGTTAAATGCAACAGCTATAGCCTGTAGGATCCAAGTGAAGCACTTAGGAGCTCCACCTCCTCAATACTTCAGGACTGGGCTCTGTCTCCTTAGGAGTCAATATAATCAATGAGCATTCAAAAATGTAACTCTTTGACATGATGCCATATATGCTATATTTTAAAATTTACTTAGAACAGATAGTCTTGTGTTACAATCTTTAGAATTAAAATAGATTTGAGGTTTGTACTAACATCACTGTTGTTTTTAATGCCCCCAAAGCTATCAGTGCACATGATGAGGTGAAGTCTTTAGCAGTTGGGCTGATAGTCAAAAATACTTTACATGAGACTAGACTTTATTGCAGCCACAGAAAGATACAGTTTAAAATGATGCTTTTACATAAATTAACATATATATTTGTTTGTTAACCGCTCAGTATTTCAATATTTTGTATATATTGCTCTCAAAAATATCACCTTCAGCAAAATAATTAACTTCAGCAAAGTTACCCTTAATGTACTGTTGCAAACTCAAATGAGAATATGCAGCAAATGTTCTGTCTCTCAAAACCCTATGGCAGGACACCAAACCTGCCCAGGGCTCTTCAGCAACCTGAGGGCTTCCACTTCTTATCTGAAACTGAGAGCGCTTCATTAAGCCTCAAAGGATGTTCCCATTTGTGGTCCAGTGTAGTTTCCTAAGATTCACAAAAGGCTCCTTGTAGCTAATCCCTTTTAAGCCTTTTCTATTAGGTATAATGCCCAGAGATTACTGATTTCCAAAGCTTTGCTTTTCCTATGAGGTAAGTTGTTCTTAATCAGAGCACCTGAAAGAGAGCTTTGAATCAATCTGTCTTGAACTGATTAATAGGAGGATTTTAGGAGAGCACCAGGATTGTTTCAGTTTTTCCTTCAAACACAGAATATTTTAAAACATTTCTGTTGAGAGCAGCAGCAATCTGCTTTAAACTCTGAATCTATCTTAAGGGCTGTTTTACTTGGAGGCTTGTTGCTGCAGTAGTTCCTCCCGTTGAAGTGCCTTGCAGATTTCAAAGACTTGTGGTCTCTCACTGCAACAAAATCGTGGTTCGTCCAGCCTTGCTTTGGTTTGGACAGCAGTGAGGCCACAGCTCGCTCTCTTTTGGCTCCTGTCTGGAAGTTCTTGAACTTTACTCCGACATGTGGTTTTACTTTTAAAATATATATGTTACATGCATATATTCAAAGGAAGAAGAAACAAAAATAGAATCAAAATATTAAAAAGAAAACAAATGTCTCTAAAACATCTTGCCAGGACAGTCCTCCAGACATTTTGTAACTAATATCATGTTTCCCACCTCAGACTGCTGACCCTTAGCAGTACTGTGGTCACACAGCTTGAACAACAGCTGATTTTCTCCACCTTTACTCATCAGTGAAGAGACATGCTGATGACTAATTGCACAGTTGTAAATAAGTAAAAGCTAGTTCTAGTCTCTAGGATGTCAGGTCTCTCTTTAAAGAGCTAGCAGACAGCTGAGGAGGAGGAAAACCTTCTGGTTTGAGCGTTCTTCCTTCCCACAGAAGGTTATGTCACCAGGGAAGCTGCAGCTGGAAAGGAGATGCTGCGTCTCCCTATGTATTTTTAATACTCGATTAGTTCTTCCTATGCTTTTGTCAGTCAGCTGTTTTACCTAAGCCAGCTTTGCTTTAAGATGTCTTTCTAATGTACAGCAGCTGCTGTAATCACTACCCACCATCTCATGAAACGTGTAGATAAGTTGGGAAACAGCAGAGGATAATTTGAGAAGACACTATCCATGGCAAATCAACAGCCCCAGAAATGGGCCCTGGGTCTGGTCCTCCAGAAGAGTGTCTGAGAACTCACAAGGCACATTTCTATCTGATAAAGCTGACATTGACAAGTGGCCTTTAGCTGACACTGTAATGGGACAGAATTTCTAATAGAAGGGGGTATTTCTAACGAGCTACTTTTTTTTTAAAGTGGGATAAATCAAGTTAAAGTGCAGAGCCGACTGAAAAGCCAGTATTGTAAGGGAAAATGATCTCATGACAGGCAATTGGGATCCATAAATGTTTTAAAAATAAGGTCAAAAATTCATTTCAAATAAGCCTGCTATTCTCTCATCATCCATTCCTCCCCCTCATCCATTTCCAGTTCTCCTCTGTTCTTCTCATCTGTTGGTGGATGACTTTTTGCTCTCTTGCACCTTCCTTTTTGTAAGCAGTAGCTGAACAATTCAGCTTAGTGCTTCTCTGTAAACAGACACGTGCTTATGGCACTGTCTGTGCTAAGTAGCCAGAGACTTTGAAAATCTCTCCCGTTTTCTCTGTGTTTTGGGTTATTGTTGAGTTTTTTATCTTTTGGACCTCTCCCATCCCCCTCAGTGTATAAATGAGATAAATGATAAGCCACATTCGATATGGTAGATCACAAGGCTTAAAGCAAACCTCAGCCAGACCTAGTTAGCCAAAGGACAGGCTGGTGATAAGCATAAATATTGTCCGGAAAAAAAGAGTACCTGTTGTTGTCAGTATAACGTGAGATTACTGTGAAATGTTCTGACAGCCAGAACGTCTACAGGGAGGTATCAGCTCTCAGGACAGAGCTGAGGCATGTGCATACATAGCCATGTCTTAGTAGGGCGTCAGCTAGATAGTGAGAGCACTCATGAAATTATTCTATAGAAACTTAATGCTAAGGGCATTGGGGTGCACCAAAGAGTTGTAATATGTTTATATAGTATTATCATGTGCAGCAGTATTAGTCAAGCCTCGAGAGAACTATGTAAGCAATAAGCCACAGCAACTTAAACAGTCTCCTTAGGAGCTGGAGGGCTTTCGCATGAGGCCCTCCCAGGGCTCCTGAGTCACGGGCTAATAAAAGATCATGAGAAAGCGATGAGGAGTTGTCAAGTCAAGCCGTAAAGTTAGCATGTGCGTCCATGTGTGTGTTTGTGCACTTGTATTTAAGGACTTTTAAATAATGAGGAGTTAATCGTCTATTTGAGGATTTGCTTGGATTATTTTACGGATTTGTGCAAATCCAGTTTACTTAAAACATCAATTCTTTCCGACAGGGTGGCAGTAAATTCTTGTTGAAACTTTATCTTTTTTATGTACGTTCAAGGACTGCATGTAACCCAGGCCACACTGCGGCTGGTGCTTCACCTGTCAGCAGCCATGTCAGCTTCACTGGATCTTATACCCAACCTCATGTTAAATCCTTCTAGGAGCTGTTTTCTTTCACGTTTCCAAATCAGATAAGTAGGTTGATAAATAACCCTAAGATATAAGGAGTTCTGTCTCTGGATGTTAGCTATGAACCTTTTGATTGAGGCAAATCTGTAATGCATTGAGTTTTGCTCATTCCCAGTTAGGAGTGTGGAAGAAGAATCATGCCTGGCTATGTTAAAGGCCAAGTAGTTTATTGTGTGCCTGGCAGGGGTCCAAGCCTAAAAATCAAACAGAAAAGAAAAGGAGCGTTAAGAACTGCATTATTTTTCCATAATGTGTCAAAGGGTTTCTTCTATACTTGCTGCAGAATGAATAAGGAGCTGTTTGTGCTTTTCGTGATCAATTAATTCCAGGTTCAGGATGTTGCCTTTCAAATAGGTTAGGTTCCCAAAATGCAGAGACGTTTATGTTGGACTACGGTTAGAAACCAAAACCGAAATTCCAACTTCTAGAATAATAACATTCCTCTCTTCTAGCGCAATGGGAGAAATGACAATTGTATGTACTATGTAAAACCATATAGCAGAAACTGCTATAAATTCCAGACTTTCTGAAAGCCCATGGACTATTAGTCAGTAGAAAACATTGAATTAAAAAAAAAAAAAAAAAGGATGAATTACATGGAGGATAGCAGCTTTGAAAACTGTGGGTCAGAAATATTTTCGTGTATGTGTTATTAAAGCATATTAATTAAGAGAGGATGTAAAATATTTTATTAGGATGTATGATTAAGTCAGCAATCAAGAACTCTTTATGGTCACTACATCTCTCTGCGCAGGGAGGGTTTCAGCTCAGGGTATGTTCTGAAAGCTGTTCCAGCAACACAGAGAGCCTGAAATTTGCAGGCTGGCTTTGGGGGTAGGTTTGGGGGAAAAACTGTTATGTAGAAATCCCTGCCAAACCTCATGTGAAAAATAAACTATTCCAAATGGCACATGCAAGGAGAGCCAAATGCAATTCCATTAATACTAGTAATACAGAGTGACTCTTATAACTTGTTTGGAGTCATTCCTATTTACACAAAGGTTACATTTGGCACAGACTATCTGAAGCAGAGGGGAGTCTGAAATGCTCATGTCTTCATGCTCACACTATGTGCGCGCTCCTCTCTGCCGAGGGGAGTGGTGCTGGTGCCATATGTCATCTTAGCAAAGCCCACGGGCCTGTTCATGCCTGGAATGTTCCGCGAGCTCCAGGAACACACCGTGTCGCTGAGGTGCCTCCTCATGCGGACGGGTGTTGTGGTGCTGCAAGGCGAGGAGGTGGTGCTGTGGAGGACATACTCTTCAGCTTTCCTGTTACCCCACAGAGGTAGCTGAGTAGATGAGGGCATGGTGACAAGCAATCCGCGCCATAAATACGGCGCGCAGTTGCTGCGTTGGGCGCTTAGGCCTGGACTCTCAACCTTTATCCTTGGGGACACGCACAAAAGCGGCTGTTTCGGAGCGAGGCCCCACACGGATCGGTGGGCCCTGGCAAGGGCATCAACACAGCTCCTTCACCACTGGCTTTGCTTTGGGCAGATCTTTGCTTTCTGGTTTTCTGCCTGCTTGTGGATTTCCTGACTTGCGGCCCAGGTGGTGGATGTGTGTCCTGGAGCACCTGCCTCTCCGGGCAGCATCACACGGGGTACGTGGAACAGGACTGAGGTGTTAACACGGAGCCTTCGTGAGGAGCCACCAGAGCTAAAACGTTGCGCTTTGAGCCTTCCCTCACCCTCAGTGGAACAGGCTTTCCCTTGACAGCTCAGTCCTGACCTCCAGCAAGTCAGTGCCCCACATACCATGGAATCAAAGACAGCTGCTCGTTGGTATTGACTGCAAGGAGGGAAAAATGTGCATTTCCTTCTAAAATTGACCTCTCCTTCCTCAGGCCACTGGGAGGAGGCCCCAGCTAGTGCCACGCTTTTAAGCACAGGACAAGTATGAAATGCCATCAAAGCTCGTGTCTGTAGCTAAGCACGTGCTTAGAGGTATTCATTTGGTTCGACCTGAAATTGGGCCTCAGATGTGAGTCCCTCTGAGGCACAACCTGAAGTCTTTGCCTTTACCATCAGGTATCCAAGGGCCTTATCCAATAGATGTTGACAAGGTTGACTTCCATTCTCAGAGCTTAATCTCACTGGGTTATGTGCTTGTGCAGTATGTTGTTGATTTTCTTTTTCTTTTTTTTTTTTAAATCAACAGCAAAAATACTGATGATAACAAAAAGTTGCATGGCAAGGCACCTGAAATAATAGACTTGCAATAACTCTTGCTTCCTAGGTTGAATTTTTCCATGCAGTATCTACGCACATCTTCTCACTGTTGCAACGTGAGATCTAAAGTGCTCTGGGTCTTGAGTTTTGCTGAAGTTCCTCACTGCAAAATGCATTAGAAGAATCGCTTGTTAAATTGTATCGCAGGTTGGGCTTCTGCAGTGCAGGGTGTCAGTGTGTTCTGGCTATGTTACTGTCCTGCGGTTAAAAACACTAAAAAGTTCAAGATTTCTTCACAGCCAAGGTGTGAAAAGTAATTAGACTGTATCTCTGGGTGCTTTGTATAAGCAATTATCTGTGAATATATAAAGGCTCTATTTTTCTCAACAAACAGGCAACATTGTTATAATTATTTAAAATGAAAAATAAAGTCACTGCCTCAGACACAGAGATTGGGCGGATAACTTTATTAGTTCCTAGTCTGAGGTCTGCAGTGCAGATGCTAATCTAATCTCAAGAATGCATTAAATAAAGCACAAAGTACGGGAAAAGAGAGCTCCGTTTACTCGGCAAGGCTGGTGCCATGCAGGAGTTTGGCTTTTCTGCTTAGGGCCAGCTCTTTCCGACTTTCAGCCTCAACTCTCGCTGTCAAAGAGGACTTGGGAAAAGGCGTGTTGGTTGCTCACCTCTTGTAGACTTTGTGATTCCACTAGAACACATTTCCATCTAATCAGCATGCCAAGGTTTGAGGAATTCCACAAAAGCTCATAATTGGTTTTGTTCCTGTTTGCATTTCTGAGTTTTTAAACTTTCTTCAAGGTCCCTGCTTTGTTTAATAGATTGGATGTGCAAGCAGGCATTTGTTGCATGAAAGGCAGCATGAGGCAAGGCCTGCATGTCCTAAGGCCTGCGTGGCAGGAGCTAGTTGCAGTAATCCAGGTGATACTGGCTTGTCCGCCTCCAGAGCAGAAATGTGTGCCTGGGTCCTGCGCAGATGATGTAGGAATAATCCGATGTGCCACAATATCATGGATTTCATGGAGTTAAAGTCAGCACGTATGTTCTGATAGTGTGCATCTGAGAAAGGACGAATATTGGCAGCTCCTCTGAAATGCAGTCTGGCCAGTAATTGGTAATTTTTTTTTTCCAGGTTTTAGTCCTTTCATCTGTTTGCTTGCTAGGGTGGGAATAATGACTCCAAATTACTGCTGGAGATAATGCACTCCTGTAGAAGGCTGGTGTTGCACGTGTCTGTGGGCCCTGGGGGTGGCCGCGGTGGAGCAGTGGCCTGCGCAGGTGCTCGCTTTACACCTCTAGGTGACCATAACTCTTTCAAGACGTGTTACAAACGTATAATTTGACAAATGTGCTTGTGCCTTCCATCTCTGTCCTGCCACCATCAGAGCAAAGTCAGCCTGGCAATCTAAATTCAGCCTTCCCCAAGCGATGCTTATAGGGGAAGTTAATAAGATGCTATTTGGTGATACCCACCAGTGGATCAGTATTAACGTTTCCATTTGCATTTGAAGCTGATTTTCGAAGAATTTCTCTTAATTTGCTAGGAAGATACCTTTCAAGTTAGCAATTAAACTGTAATTTGGTCACTGAGGTGTTTACGTGGATTAATAGATCTCTCTCTTCAGTGTATGCTCCCGAGTTTGAAATAATAGCTATCCTGTGTGGTAGCATGACCCCACTTGAGTTCCACACACACACGCACAAAATCAAATTCCATCACATTTTAATGCAAATTTTACCTTTGCAAATGATGGCCTGAAAAGAATGAGTTTCCATGGTAACCCTAGGGAACACATAACCTGTTTATCATAACTTCTCCATGAAGCAAGACAGGGGGTGGGGAATGTGCTTTGATGTCAGCTGTATTTTTCTGTAGACAGCATTCGGCTGGCGCTTGTATAGAGAATTACCTGAATGCTCCCGTACTGTCCTAAATAAACTTTTTTTCCCTCCTTACAAATAGCAGTAGTCATACAAAATGGCATAGGAGGGACGACATAGCATAGGCAGTGTTCAAAACCATTACCCAGCCTTTCAGCTCCTGTCTCTAGTTTGGCAACCAGGACAACTTTTTGAAAGACCAGTCACAAATTAATGCTTACACGGGATCTGTGCCATCTCTTGCTCTCACCTTGGCTTTCCCTCCATGCTTTATGTTTGGTCCTCAGGTATCTCTGCTGCCTTTCAAAGGCACTTTAAGCTTTTTCCTTACTCCTCCTTCCACTTGATCACCGAGAGCAGTTTGAAAAAGCGCCTGGAAGTGTCTCTGAGCTGCTACACAGCAGAGCTATCAGAGGAACGGGTGTATTGATTACGCTTCCCATGCAGGGCTGGCTTTCAGAGCTGAGGTGGTGGCTCCTGGAGCTGCCGTGAGCCAGGGCCAAGCGCGATGGCTGCGAGCGTCCACGCGGTTGTGTTTTTCCTGCATTTGCAGGAGCTCCTGGCCGAGGGGACGTGCGCCTGCAACATTTTTTTAAGGTCATTAGGAGTAAGGAGCAGATGCTGAGGGTTTTTCAGATTGCCACTTTGAAGCGCCATTTAGGAGTCCAGTGACAGGACTGGCCCTATAGGCAGTGAATTTGGGGACTGGAGCACAGAGGAGCCATTGCCCACAGTTACCCATCTGGCATCCATCTGGTACCGGCAAACAACAGACAGCACCAGCTCCACCAACTGCTGAATTGGTATCAGCAAGCAAAGAAGGTCGCCACCCAGCAGCAGTTGCAAGCAGGAGAAACAATGTCTGCAACATTTCCAGACTGGGATCCGAAGATCCGGAGGAACCTGATGCCGTAGCATATGGAAAGCAATTCCTCTCCCTAAGCCTGCTTATGCTGATGTTGTTTGCTCAGTATTAATCCAGGTTTGGGATTTTTCTTTTTTTTTTTTTGTTAACCATATTGAATTTGCAGTGTGGAGAGCTTTTGTCGTAATGCCATTGAGAGAGCGCCGCTCTTTAGTGGCTTCTATGTTTAACAGGATTAAGGTGGATTTAATACCCTGCGCTACAGATGAACCATTCAAATTCGAAGAATACCGCTCCAGAGCAGTGTCACACCACAATAGGAGGAGTTGAGGTTAACTTTTAACTCCGTGACGATTTACTCTGTGCTGTTTCCCTTTGATGTGAGCTATTCTTGGGGAGCGCTGTGGCGGGGGGTTCTTTCCCAGTTTTATTGCCATCTCCCTCTTCTTGCCTTTGTTCCCTTTTCCCCATCTTCCCCCTTTTCTTCTCTTGAAGCTGTGTACCGGCTTCCACAGCAGCTAAGTGTTTAGAGTGTAATAATACAACAGTGAGAGATTTACTGCCTCCAGGCGCTACCCCTTCTCTTTTTGAGGACCTCCAGCAAGGCCTGATTTTATAGACAATGAAAGGCTCCTGCTCCCCCGGGAAGCCGCCTGCCTGCAGGAAGCTTTTCACTGTCTATTTCCACTCCTTGCTCTGCAATTTAGTTCCGTGCCCTGCTATTTCCCCCTTCCCTCCCTCTTCGCTCCCCCTGCACACACGCAGACCGTACCCGCCGCGTCTGCCTTCGGCTCCAGCGCCAGCCACAGAGAGGGAGCTGGCGAATTAGCATTACCTTCATGTAGAGCGGTAAAAGCCTCAAAAACGCGCCAAGCAGGTGGGTTTGCCGGCCCCGTTGCAAGTGGAAGTATCGATCTGATCCCCGTTTGCTTTCCAGGTTCTGCCACTGTCATCTCATTTTCCCTAAAAAGGGCACAAGCTCGCGTCTGGGCTGCAGCATGGCCATTACCCCTTGGCATGGGTGCCAAGAGCTCTGCTGACTTAGCTGGAGGAAGATGCTGAAAGCCCCTGGCTTGGAGAGAAAATTCAATTCAATTTGCTTCGTGCAGTGCCTCTCATGAAGTATTTCAAAATGCCTTATATTAGGAGATAACATAATGAGCAAATGCTTTAGAGAACTGGGTATTCAGATAGCAAGACAAAATGATACACAACAATGAACCGGAGTAAAAGAAAAGACGACTGTCATTTAAAAGCAGTAATCATCTGGATAAGTAGTCTTGTAAACTAATTACAGTGAGAAGAGAGGCAAAGAATGAAGGGCTGGGAGGAACGGGAAGCAGCTTCGCTGCAGACGGAGGCTAAGGCAGGGGCTGGTTTCGTCTGAGAGGGGGGAAGCAGCGATGTGCGCTCTCCTAGTCCAACCAGGAGCTTGTGCACGGTCCGTGTACGGACCCATGTGTTACCACATCGCAGATGTACCTCGGTGACAAGTTAAATCACTGTCTGTAGTAGTTGGGAAGAGATTAATTGCCTTGGCTTGGTTCAGTGGTAGAGCAATTGAAAAGCCCCCTCGGAGCTGGGAAGGATCAATGCTGATGTGCGCCGAGGGCTTCTCTTCTCCTCTGGACTTTCTTTCAAGTTTTGGTCTCGCCTCACAGGCCTCTGATCTGCACCCTGAGAATAGGTTTGCAAGTGAGGTGTCACAAATCTGGTGCTCATTAAAGACAATTAAGAGGTAGAATTAACCAAAACATATTAGACGGCTAATGGAAAAAGAAGCCACCCACCGAGAAGGACACAGGCCAGGAAATGATCTCATTTTGCACGGTCGCAGGAAGCCCACGGTGCTGCAGCCCGGCGAGCGGGGCATCGCCGAGCGGGATGTCTGCAATATCGTCCTCGAGGGGCTGTGTGAGAATGCTTGGCAGTTTTGGCTTCACCTCCATCTTTGCTATTTTCTTCTCTCCTTGGTGTTGCGAGATACAGCAAATGCTGAGCTTGTTTTCTACTGAGCTAAGGCAATTGCCATGTTTTTAAACTGTTATAGGAACAGCCTGTTTCCCTTTTAAAGTTCCCATCTGTGTTTGTATTTCTCTCAGTCTATTGCCTTTATAGGGAATTTTTCCTCATTCTCTAAATCTCTAAACCACTAGTTTCACCTCCTTGAGCAAGAGGTAGAGCATTACTGAGGAGGAAAAGTAAATGCTGAGATAATCAGGGCCGCTTAATTCCAGCTCGGAGCGCTGCGGCCTCCGGAGCTCCCGGTGTTTGTTGCACGGCGAGGAGGGACAGGGACAGTGTGAACACAGATAGAGGCAGCAGCACTAAGCCCCGCTCTTCAGCTCCCTTCTTCCCCTCCAACAGATGCGGTGGAGAGACGAGGAATGTTTTGAGTCATCCAAATACTCCCCAGCAAAACCGAGACTGGCTGTAACTTCGGAGCGTGTGCCGCTTTTTCTCCAGGGAAGAGCAGGGACAGTTTGATTACTATCTCCTTTTTCCTTTAGACAAGGATGTTTTTCTTACCCAAGGGAAATGCATTCTAGCAGCATGAACATAACTATTAATCAACACTTAAGCAATAATCAGTGAATGAAAAATGATGACCAGAAGCTGAAAATGCACTTGCATTTTTGGCGCCTTCCCTTTGAGATCGTGCCCTTGCATTTTAACACGAACAATTCTTATGAAATTAGTGTATAAATTGATATGTTCCGAAAGGCAGAGATTTAAAAATCCAGCTTTTCACACTTAGGTTTTTTTTTCCTTCCCTAGCAGCCTTGAATGATACATTAAGATTCACATAAGTTATGTTACAAAGCCACCTCCAAATGTCTTGTGTCCTGAAAGTCCCCAAGACAGAGCCAGTTGCCTCCCAGGGGGTGACTCGGGAGCCCCGGAGCAGAGTTCACGGTGAGGAGCGCGCCGGGCGCGAGGGCGACCGCTGCATGCACGGCTCCGAGAGGTTCTTCATGGGCGTTTTCACCGAAAAAGGAGACACAGCCAGGGAGAGATGCAGGTGTATGTCAGCTTTGGGAATTCCTCCAAGAGAAATCAAATGCTATTGAAATTAAAACAAACCACCATCATATGTGCTTAGCAGACTTCCCTGAACGAGGGCCAAGGGAGGTGGCAGCGCCCAGCAGAAACAAGGGCTCTGCCAGGACGCCCGCGGTACCTTCCTCGCATAGGTGGCTTTTGGCAGTGTTAGTCGCAGCGCTGACGGCGTCGAGGGGGTGCTGGAACGAGCTCAAAACGCGGCAGGGAAGTCTAATGGGAGCCTGGGATGTGTAGCCACGGGCGCGTGCGTAAGGCAAGGCAGGCTGGACGTTTTGTGCGACGGGGAAGGCCTGGGAGGTCCCTGAGGCCGTGCCTGGGGCTCTGGGCTGGCACCTGCTTGCGGGGTCGCCGTCCCGCACTGCTCACCCCGCACTGGCTGCTAGCAAGAAAGTGCAGGAGTCGCCAGGTGAGGCAGAACTTCCAAGGCGTCAGAAAGGGCTTTAAGGACGTGGAGCTACTACCCCACACAATGTCTGTAAAGAGGAAATGGGGCAGGAATACAAGGTCTGTCCGCCCCGGCGACGTTGGGGAGGTTTTCTCTCCTTCCTTCTCCATTTGAACTGCCCTGTGTGTAAGTCGAACAGGTAACGGGGCTCTTAAAAGTGCTTTCCCGCCAGTGATGGTGGTTCTGTGCAAGCAGCGTTGTCTGGGTTTGCGTTTGCAGCGCCTGAGCCCGGCAAGCACCGCGAGGAGCAGCAGAGCGAAGCACCAAGGTGCTGTCTTGCATCCACACAATGGTGGAGCGGTGCTGACGGGCTCGTGTAACATTAGCCCCTTCTTTGAGGACTGCTTCTGTCATTAAAATCAATGCAACTTAATTAAAGCAAATTATAGATAGATACATCTATAAATAAGATATTAAAGTGCGCCGCTGAATATGATAATTGCTGCATATTTAGCAATCAGCGTGTGTGTTCTGCTTTTGCCAGGAGGGATTTCTTTCAGTGGAATCAATGGAGCTTTATTAAAAACCATCCAAATTAGAGGGAGAAATGATGAGTGTTATAATAACGCAAAATCACTGTTTCAATTTTCATTGCAAAACCAGGAAAGCAAAATACATCCCTCTTTATGTATGTAAGGAAAACATCAGGAAAATTCTTTTGAATCACGGACACTGCTAGAATTTTTAATTTTTACCTTTTGATGAAAAACACACAAAAAAGATAGATGGAGGAAAATGTAACGTCTGGGGAAATGCTGAGGGTCTTGAAGGGTGGGATAATTAGGATATCAGAACAGCAAGCAATTAACAGCAAGCAACACCTTCGACCAACCTCATTCATTTCAGGGGGAACATCCAGTTCAGTGCTTTATAGGAACCCCGTTTTAAGCACTGACGTGTGTGTTAGTGAATCAGGTGGTCCCCTTAAATGCCCTTTGCAGCCTCCGGAGCCGGGCACGCCGCTAAAAATGCCAAAACATCAAATGGGTGAGTTGGAAGTTTCACCTGTGCCTGAAACGGTGCGACGAGGGTGGGGAGCGGAGCGGCTCTTGCCACATGCGGGTTTTCTCCAGTTTTCCCTTAATTGAAAACAAAAACCAACTGTGTCTCAGCAGAGGGGAGACCTGGGGGTTAGAGGGCAAATTCCACTCTCGCACGGCGCTTTTTGGCATGCCGGATCGCAGCCCATGTGATTAGAAACGCTCGCAGACAAAAGAGGAGCTTTGAGAGGAGAGGTCAAACAGCATCTGAATCAAGTCCTTTAACAGATGATCACAAGACTAGTGAAAAATGTCCTCAGCGCCGCAGCGGGCCCGTGTGCCACGTGTGTGCGCAGGCTTCCAGGCGGAAGGCAGCTCCGCGTGGGAATTTCAAAGCCCTCGGGTGCTGGCGGAGCACATGCCGGCACCCTGCCCGTATCCTGTCTTTTCGTGCGCCTCACTCGTGTGAAACACAGCTTTTTAGGGGGAAAAAGCAGTGATTTGAGCGACTTCCCTGAACGCACGCAGTGGCAAAGCTCAGCGGGGAGTCGCGGCTGGCTCGTGTTCGCAGCCTCGTGCGGGTGCCCTGCATGGCGAGGGGAGCCCCGCGCGCTCGAGGCCGACGCGCCGCTCGCGTCGCGGCCGCCCTGATGGAGTCACCGCGCGGCCGCTCGTGTGGCGGCAGCGCCGGCGCCTTGGTGTGCGCTGCCGCCCTGACAGTAATTGAAATGTTCGGAGGGGCCTTAGCGCTCAGGGAGGGCGAAAACCCGGGGTAAGGAAGAAAAGAAGGAAATCAATGGCAAGGGCAGAGGACATGTTTAGTATAAAAGTGAATTAAGAAACGTTAATCAAATTTTTAAAGGGATTGATCTCTGCAGAGCTGGGCAAAGCTTTGCAGTGACAGCTCGGAATGAAACCGGGGCCGCATACGGCAGGAGAGGAGACGAGGCCCTCAGCACCGCTCTGCGTCCGTCAGGGCGCAGCTTGGCCCCGTGTGCTCTCCCGGGCGGATTTCAGGGCGACTTCAGGATGAAGTAAAACCTTTTTGTGCTTGCAAAGAAATGGTCTCTGGTGGCCCCGGTGTTTTCCTGGTGGCAAATCCTAGGCTATTTCAAGGCACCTGCCTGCGGATACATCCTACTCGTGCCTTGTAATTTCTGTGCCAACGTTTTGCTGATTGGAGACACTTGTTCTCTGGTTTGATCTACGTGTGCGTGTTCACAACACTTACTTTTTTTCTGGGAAGTTTTCTTAGGGAGAAGTTGGCAGGTTGGAGATTTGTTGCTGGCTGGTCGTTTCCTCGTGGTGGAAGCTGCATGGGGGTACCCCGCGGTCACCGGAGTCGCCAGGGACATGGTTTGCGTTCACACCTGCAAAACTTCCTTCTCTCTCCCTGTTTTCTCTTTCTCGTCCCACTTAGCTGCTCTTTCGGGTTTGTTGTTGTTTTTAATAAAGCCAGCATTTCCTTGCCTCAATTTAAGCGCGCTACTCTTAATTGCGCTGATGGGATGATGGCTGTTTCTGTGGCTCTCTCTCTCCCGTCGTTTTTGCATATTCATGTCTTGCTTGTTAGTTATTTGAGACTGCGGCAGACTAGGAGGTGATCTCTACGTAGCGACAGCTTTTTTTGAAGTTGATGCAGTTAATTTAAACCCTAGAAATAGGGGTGCCTGTTTCCAACGCTCCTTGCTGGGGTGCATTACCATACCCAGCACACGATCACGATATGCGATGGAGAGCGCGCGGAGCCAGCGCGGCCCCCTCTGCCTCGGCTCTTCCGGAGCATAAATAACTTGAACGAGAGAAGGGGTTTCCATTTTAGCAACTTCACCAGCATCGTATCTTATTTCGGGAACCATTTTGCTCTTAGCTCGGGGATATAACATCTCTGCTGCCGCGTGGACAGATGGAGAAGCGAAATGAGGAGAGAGGGCTGAGTTTTTAATTAAAGACGCGGAGCCAGAGCTCGCTTTTGGAGCCGTTTTGTGTAGGGTGCGGAGACTTAGCAGCGAGATGGAACCAAATTAGTAAAATTGTCTCCAGCACCAAGGTGTTTCTATGGTAACTGTCTCTCAAATCATATATACAAACAGAAATGGCAGGGGGTACCTCGTTCTATTTGGTCTGTAAGGAGCCATCGGAAAAGGGATAGTTTCAGGCCATAAAAAGGCCTCGCAGTGTAAAGATATCCATTTTTTTTATTTATTTTCCGGTGGTGGTCTAAGTTTGGGGGTGCCTACTAAACAGGAGCGCAGCACGGAGCCGGTCCCGCTTGCCTGCTGCGGCTCTGGAGAGGCGGGAAGGACTCGCCGTGGTCCTCGCCGGGGCTGGGCAGGGCACCGCAGCGCCCGGTGCCTCCTCTCGCTCGTTAACATCTCCCCAGGGCACCTCGTTCAGAGCCCCTCGCGTGCCAGGCGGGCAGGCAGCCTCTGGCACGGCCTTGGTGCTGAGCAAACCCAGCCGTACATCCGCTTTGCTCTCCCTCCAGTGAAACAGCAGGAGCCGGGCGGCTGCTCCCTCAACCTGCTCAATTAGGGGAAATTACCAAGGTGCCCAAATTAGCAGTGTGCGCGCAGCCAAAGTGGCTCTGACTCGCAGCCTAAGTGACTGTCCCTATAAATCCTCTCCGTGTGTCACTTTTACTGGTGGAAAAGTGAATGAATGATCGATTTAGCCTACTGCCCTCTTCTTGAAATGTATGGCAATTATTGTGATTTTTCTTTTCCTGGTCCAAAGTGAGGCACTGCTAAAGTAAGGGTCATTTCAAATCAGAGGTGGTTATTTTCTAGAGACCATCAGTCCCGTAAGAGCTGCCTCTATTTTGCTTCAGAGCGAGGAGAGTTAGCAAAAGGTCTTTGCTAAGTTATGACTTCACTTAGGAGTATCTTGGGTGCCTATTGAAATAACCCCAGCGTGGCAAGGTGCATAATGGTATTTGTCTGGAATAATTTCTAAACTTTGCCTAGTAGCTGCAAGCGGGAATGGCTCTATCTGCATTGAGCTTGACTTATGTAATTGTAGAGAGAGGCTACAAAAAAACGCTTTGTACAGGTAGATAAAGCTTGCTACACCTGAGTGCACAACCTTTCCCATTGTAGTGGCTTTTAAATGGCTTTGGTGCCAATAACGTCTTGTGCATAAGCTGCAGGAGTGACAGAAGTGTGTGCGAACCTGTAGGACGTGGAAAACGTGTTGATTTTTGTTTGTTTTTCTCATTTTGTAATCAGGCATTTGCAGAAAGCTTTATGTGATTTATTCTTTTCTTTCTAATGAATTGTTAAAAATGTTTGAAAAGGCATTAAATCTTCCCCTCTGCCATTAATCTGTAAAAGGGGAAGGGGATTTTAAATGGCCTCTTAGTATATTGCTTTATAAAACTGCTGATTGCAGCAGCACCGGAATAGGAATACATACTAATGTAGGAAACACTGAATGCAGCCAGAGCCTCCTGCATTTATGGAGGAAAAGACTAATAGCTCCATTTTAACAAGGCTCTTAACACTTTGGGCCATCAGCAGGCATTGAGTGAGTGAAACTGGGAGAGCTCCTGCGCGTTAAAAGCTCTGGAGCCCAGCGCCGCGTGCCCCACTCGGGGCCTTCTCGCGAGGATTTCGCTCTCCGGCTGAGCCCGGTTGCCTTCTTGCCACGAACACCAGTGGCGAGCTGGCACTTGGAGTGACATTTCAGGGTTTGCATGGGGAAAGGACGCTCAGCCTGCTCGTAATCACGTCTTATACCGGCGCCAAGTGCCCAAAGGGAAGAAAAAGAGCCAGCTTGATACTAACCCGCCAGGCTTCATGGGAATACTTGTGCTGCAGGAACCGGGAAGCTCCGGTGGACCCAGTTAGGTCAGCCCTGGGCAGCAGTGCATTAGAGGGGGGCCCTAAGGTTATGAGGGGGCTTTGCAGCTTCTTTGAGCCCTTGCCTTCCTCGGGGTGGTTTCGGCACGTTGCAGCATCGCGCGTGCCCTGCTCATGGTGCCGAGGTGCGCTGGTAGTAGCCAGGGTGCCTACCTGATCTCCATCTCCTAATCGCTCTCCTCTCCACAGGTGCCTGGAAAAGGTCCGGACGGGAGCTCCTACAACCTCCACGTGGAAGGGCTGGAAAGGCAGTACGCGTCCCTGCCCAGGTACGGTGCCGAGCCCCGCGCGCGCTCCCTCTGCCACGCTTAGGGACCGCAGCCTGCAGCTGCTGCCTGGCTCCAAAGCAAGAGGAAATAGCGCCGTTTTGTCACCTTTTTGCTGATTTAATGCTCTCTTTATAACTTTATTAATAATTAGGACGTTGATTATAAAAAAAAGTGTCCCTCACTGCACATGTCAGCAAAAGTCGTGATCCACAGGGAGGGAACGTGGCATTAAGGAAACTGCCTCTGCAGGAGTTATAGCAGGTCATGTCAGGGCGTAACGGTGACCGACTTTACGCTGATCAGATCCTCACTGGCAGCGAGCGTGTCCCGCTGCGCAGAGGCTCTGCTGCGGCTCCTGCAGTCCCACTGCTGCTGCACAGACCGTCCGACCGGCAGGGCTGGTCCGCGCCACGCTCAGAGCAGTGCGGAAACGGGAGCGAATCCTCGGAGGAGATTTTTAATTTTTAATCCTAATCAACTCGATGAAGAATAATTCCAATCTGAAGCCAGCGGGGCGTGACAAAAAGGGAGCGTTTCCAAGATATCAGCGCGTTTGGGTGGGAGGTCTAATAGCAGAAAGGGAGATTTAGGAAGCCAGAGAGAAGTGCGAGAGAGCACGCGAGGAGACTGTGCCGGCACACAGCGGTGGGGAGAAAACCAAACCAAAATACCCTTCTGAGAGTCAGCGGGCTGGAAAGGACCTCCAAGAGGTCACTCAGTCCCCTCACTGCACCTACCTCATCAGTTCCTATATAAAAATAGAGCAGGAAAAGTTACTTACAATCAGAGAGATTTTCAGTTATAAAATACCAATGGCATTTTAGGAAATCATTGAGGGTACATTATGCCCTTTCTTTTTGCTGCTTCTTTTTCTTTTTTATTTTCCACTGAGCTATTTATACCTGAAGCTGTTAGTGTAAAGAGAGAATTCTTGAGAAATATGCAACACGCTGTCCAACTCCAGTGAAAATCTGAAGAATATCTTACCTTTGTAATCAATATAGAGCTGGCTTACAAAAACCAGTGTTGGACGTTGGCAGGCATTTTTAGTGCATGTGGTTTCTTAACCAAAGGATGTTTCTATAGTTTAGTTACTGCCTTCAAATGACATTTGTGTCAGCCATCATTCTGAAAATCTCTCCTATGAAGTAGGAGACTCGTGTCTTCTATCGTGTTTCTAGCAATGGTTTTGCAGGCTAGTAGTGTGTAGTTTAATTATACATAGTTTTTTTTATCTATTTTAAATTTCATTTTTATTGAGTACCTACTTCCTTGTGAATTACAAGAATAAATTAGCAATTGGCGCCCAGTGTAACTCTCTGCAGCAATTTCTGCATTTCTCTATCATGTCTCCTTTTATTCATCTTCCCTCCAAGCTAATCAGCCTTCTTTTTTCCAGGTGTTTTAAGATGGAAATTTTCCCCTGAAATTACTTTGATTGCCCATATCAGAATTCCCTTTTTTGCTGCTCTAGCCTGTTTGAGCTAGGATGACCCGGACGCAGCATATTCCCTGGATTTACGCAGCCAAGCGCTCTGTGTACTCCTCCTTTCCCATTTTTTATTAAACTCTTGTCCTGCTTGCCCCGTTCCCCCAGCATACTGCTCACCACTTCTTTTCAAAGCAGCTCTGTCTGAATGAGATGCCGAATTTGGCCACGTTCTTGCAAAACCTCCGTTTAACTTGCTTGGAAGCGTCGCCCTGGGGTCCTGCAAGAGGTGCGAGCGCTCTGCGGGCTGCACCGGGAGGCTCGGGACGCTATTCCCACGGCGGGTCAGCCCTTGGAGCCGCGTGCGGAGCGCGTCGCGCACCCTCGGGCCACGGTGCTCCTCGTGCATGGAGCCCCGCTGGAGGGGACACACGAGCACGTTGTCCTACCCCACGTTTTGTAAGTTTTGCAGTTTCACCTTACTGCAGTAATTAAGCCCTGGCAGGCACAAATGACGAGATTGCTCCAGTGATGTCTAAATCCAAAGGAAAGGGGATGCAGTCTCACTGCCAGCCGCTAATGGCAATGAGTGATTTCTTTGTTCACGTGGCCGAGTGCCCAGAAGTGCAGAGGAATCCAGGTAAGAACAACCATTTGCCAACCTATTTTCCATGGCGGAGCCATGAACACTGCTATAATGGGCAGCAGTAAAAAAGAAAGCTCAGGAGGAGGCGACAGGCGTGTGCCCTGCCGGGAGGTGCTGCAGGCTGGCGGCCCCTCGAAGCCCCTCTCTGCTCCCCAGCTTCTTGCAGGCGTTCCTGGTGTCCTGTCTTTGCGTTTCCTGACCTCCTGTCGTGCACGTGGGCCTGGCCAGAGAGGAGAAGAGCTTTGGTTTCCCTTCCCACCCGGTGCAGCCAGCAGTACACCGGCCTCCCTGGGCTCACGCAGGCCTCCTCTGCCTTGGATGGGTGCAGGATCTTCGCCTGGGTACGGCTGCACTTTTAATTCAGAGCTGGAAATAGGAGGCAGCTCTCTTGGAGCAGGGCTTGGTGTGCGACTGGCTTAACAAGCAGCCAGCTGAGTTGCACACTTGAATTTCTAGCTAAAATAAGGCTGTTTTGGGGGCCTTCTTCAGCAGTGTCAGCAGAGGCCCCGTGGCTCTCCACGGTGCGGGACGGGAGCCGCTGCTGCAGCAGGAGGCTGCAGGGAGCAGCCAGGAACTCGCACAACAAGGCTCTCTGCACAGCGCGGCTCTCCGGAGCGCGGCTTCCCTCGCTCCGAACGGAGCGGCTTGTTGCCCTGCGGCTATGGCTAAGTAGTGCTGAATAGTATTATTAAGTGATGTTAAATCCTCCCACTTAGGAAGAGAATGGCTTGATTCTTACACTGCCCAGGCGTCTCTTTGGGGAAAATGAGCCTGGCAAGGCTGTGGGAGCCAGGAAAATGTTTGTGTTATTCCTTTTTTTAAAAAAGAAAAAAAAAATTCAAAATTAACATTCTCCTTATGTAATCCAAAATATTTTCCTGATGAAACCAAGGAACAGTTAGGAAGCTGGAGCCGCTCTGTTGATAGTTTTGTTTTTGAGCTGGCTTTTAGGGAAGACTGCTTTAACGTACATGAGAATCTTGCCAAAGGCAGCGCTGGTTGGAGCAGTGTCCTGTCGGGAAGACGCACCCCGTGCTGTGGCCTTGGGAGAAAAAGGGCTGGGACCAGAGGCAGAGACTAAGCAGGCACTGGGGCAGGATTCAGCTCAACATCGTGAGTGTAGGTCAGAAAACTGAGCCCTCTTCCTGGTAAGAAATGCTGATTCCAAAGGAAAGTTGCTATTCCAGACTTCCTCTGGAATCTCATGCTACTGAAAACCAGGCGTTTTGGTCAAGGAAAGGGGTGGGGCTGCAAAGGCACTTAAGAGCCTGAGGAAATAACCGCTGGCACTGAAAACCAAGCTCAGGCTGCGGGACGAGTCCAGCTGTGTTTCCGTGTCCGCGCGGAGCTGCTGAGCAGACTGGGAATGGGTCTGCAGGAATGCGCGTGGCGAACGCACCGGGCACGGCAAGCTGGAGCCTGGCGCCCGCTCCGCTGCCAGGCACCAGGCCCAAGAGGTCCATTCTGACCGCCCAGTCTGAGCCCTCCAACACCCTCTGTGTTTCTGCATCAAAGCAAAGCTCAATCTGAACCCATAGCATTAATTTATAAATGCATTTACCAAAGCATCTAACCCAGAGTTAAGATTTCAGATAGTGGAGAATGCATGACATTGTTAAGAAGTTACTTATTTCATTTTTTTAAAAAAAAAAGATCCTGCCTATTTTTTTTTTGTCTGAAGTTGTCCAATTTCCGTTTCCAAATACTGAGGATTTTTTCTGCTAGGTTTTAAGAACTAAGCAGTCTGCAAAATCCCTCCCCCTCAGTACTTTTGGGCAGCAATCACTTATGACCTCCCTTTCAATAAACTAAACAGACTGAGCACTTAAATCCTTCCTCACAAAGGACAGCACTGACTCAAGGGACAGGGGTCCCCGTGCCATCAATGTGTGAGGTGGCCTCTGCAGCTGAGTCCAAAACATTTCCAACTGCTCGGATCAAAAGCAAAGTTTCCGAAACACCTATGTCAGGAAGAGATAAGGATCCTCAAAGAGAAGGAATGGATTACATAGCAAGTTTCATTAGCTTTTTTTTTTTTTTCCCTGCAGTTGAAGCTGCTTGCCTTTATTTTGCTAATCAAGTTTATATCAAAAGGCAGGATTTCTGCAATTTAATTGAATCCCAAAGACGTCATCAGAAAGTGGCTTGACAAAAATCACAAGAAAAAGTTAATTATATATTAAATAAAAGTCATCGTTCAGCATTATCTAGCAGAATCTGAAATTAATATACTGGCATTACTTAACTATGTATATAGTATATCCCACTGGTTAACAAAAAGAAATTGCAATTTTAGTGCAGAGACTATAATTAGCTGCAAATCAACATGTCAGAGCAGTCCCGACCTATGGGAATCGACTACCCAGAGAGCACAGATGAAAAAGCAAGGTTGAAATCAGTTATTTAAATCAAGATTCCCTGCTTATGGATTTAAATCACAATTAATTTTTGCTTTAAATCACTTTGATTTAGCGTGATCCATCCCACATTGCCATAGCCTGGGGGTGCAGGTGCACAACGGAGCCCAAAACAGGCTCTTCTGCAAAACTTTGGTGTGTAGTAAGAGCTGCTGCAACCAGAGAGCCTCCAGAATAGCGTCATCGTCGGGCTGCACACAAATACTGTGTTAGAAGTGCCTGGATTTGCCCTCCGAAGTGGTAGAATACGGCAAGGACAGGGAAATAGGAAAATATTTCATGGTTTTGGGGTACAGTTGAAAGATCTCCTCATATCCCCCGTTTCTCATGTTGCTTCGCTTTGACTGCTGCCAAGGCTGCCCTGTTTTATCGTCATTCCGCTCTCTGCCTCCCCTGTCTGTGCTTTTTAAAGATGAGTTTATAAATATGGCTCTTAGTAAGAAAATAAAGTAAAAATACACATTGCTCTTGATTAAAAAAGAGAAAAAATAAATTACTCCCCTGCACACCAAAACTTTGCCAACCATTGGCTTGAACAGCCAGGAGAAGTTAACCAACCAGCGTTAGTAAAACAAACATTTCAGAGAAGGCTGACAGTTTAAATACATTAAATTCTGCTAGGTTTATTTCTGCCCAAAATGTCAAGGAAAATATAAGAGCCAAGAGAAAGGTTTGAAAACCAATTGTGAGTAAATATTTTAATTTAATTTTAAATATAAATCATACTAAAAAAAATATTCCCCCAACAGAGCAGCAAGCTAAGATGACTCGATCATTTGGAAAGTTAAAAAGTTAAACATGATTAGAACTAAGCAGGGAAGGAAAGTGAGTGACTACCTAATTTCATCATCCTAGTCACATAAAATATAAATAATATTCAAACGGTATATTCTGTGGCGTATGTGATTATTAACTTTCTCTTCGGTTTTAATAATCTAAAGTAATATCAGTAACTCAGGGATATTTTTTAAATATGATTTTTATCTTGACAGCTGTACTTTCATTGAAAATGCAGCAAAACCTTATCTGTCTGTATCTTCCAGCGTGATGATCTCATTATGAATGAAATATGTGTATGGTTTTAGTTGGTTTTTAAGTCCTGGCAGATGAATTTAGAATCCGTTTTAATGGAAATCCTGGTCGTAGCCGAGGACCTCCAAGAAACGTTGCAATAAAGCAGCCAAGATGAAATACAAGCGTGGGGAGAGGCAGAGCACGGGCTGGGGAAGGAGCCGGCGCGCTCGTTAAGGGATTAGCCCCAATCCGATGTCAAACAGCTCCGGTTTGTTTAACTAACGCGCGCGGCTCCGCAAGGGAAGGGATGAAGGGAAGCGCGTGGGGCCCGTGCGGCTGCGCGGTGACCGCGTCCGCGCCGTGAGCGAGGCTGGCGCCTCCTCGCAGAACCGAGCGGCCGCTCGGCCCAAACCGCCTGCACGGCCCCGCTGCGAGGCACATGCGGCCTCAGGAGCGCGGAAGCATTCCCTGGAAAGCCGGAAAGAGCAGGGCTCCTGGCACGCGGTCGTGGGTCGCGGCTGACGGGCCACCTCCGTAATTTCCATGGGAATAACCAAAGGAAATTTAGCTCAGAAAATACCTGCAACAACTGGGACATAGCTGGAAGAAAGAAAAATGCTAAAAGCCAGATGTCC
The DNA here is from genome assembly GCF_059628265.1 of Tinamus guttatus. Taxonomy (NCBI): domain Eukaryota; kingdom Metazoa; phylum Chordata; class Aves; order Tinamiformes; family Tinamidae; genus Tinamus; species Tinamus guttatus. Next base: position 4,064,844 of record NW_028288731.1, read on the forward strand.
CCGAAGAATACTTTGGAAATGCAGAGGCAGGCAGACAGGGATGGATTTTGTCAATTTTTCTAATAAGTCACTCAGCTCCTCGTAGTGAAGAGCCAGTTAATGCAATGTGGAATAGTTTAAAAGTCAATTAATATTTTGAAACTAAACAGCCAGTCTGTTTTGCAAGAAGATAGTAGCTGGAGTAAATAGAAATGCTTCAAAGTGTCACGTTTACAAAAAACATGGATCTGGGAGTTTAGCATATAACCAGGGATAAAGACCTCCCACTAAAACTGAGGGCACTGAATTCCACCTAAAAATACGGGCAATTGAGGAAAATATCATTTTTAGACAAAAGCATGTGAATTAATATTATAAAATTTAATGTAGTTGTGGAGGTATTGACTCATTAACAGGAAACAAAGGTATGCCTCCAGTGAGTAAAAGAACAAAACAACTGTTCGGGGACAAAATATTAATGAAAGAAGTAAGTGTCAGTGGGAAAGAGGTAGGTCGCAGTGAAGGATCTGTGGAAAAAAGATAAGTGAACACAAATTAAAAAGAAGATTGAATGACAAAACAAAAGCGTCCCATAGACTGTGTCCACAGAGTGACGAGCAAGGTGGGGAATAAAATGTGTGCCACAAAATACGATTGTGCCCGTGGTGTTACCCAGGGCAGGGGACTGGCAAGCAGGGCTGCTTTATAAGGGAAACTGTGAATCTTTGGAGTGAAAACGCTGCTAAACCAAGACGAGAGAGCTCTGCTGCGGGCTCTGGGCACTGACCTGCTCGTGGCGGCTGGGCCTGGAGCGGAGGCAGAGCCGCTGCGGGACGCGAGGGGAGCGAGCAGCGTCGGGGGGCGGGTAGTGTGTGCAGCAGGCGTTCCCGAGGCTGCCGGAGGGGGTTCGAGCCAGCCCCCCGCAGGGCTGCGTCCGGACGGGGCGCCTGTCCTAGCACAGCTCCGCTCCATCCCCGCGGGTCGCGGCCTGACATCAGGGCCCGTCGCAGGCAGCGGGACCGGGGCTGCTTCTGCAACCCCACAAAGCGAGTTCAGAGTAAAGAACAGGGATGACAGTAAAGAGTACGAGCAAGTTGCACTGCCGTGATGGCAAGAATCGGCTTCTGATAGCAAGATATGTGAAGCGAGTCAGTTTTAGGTATTATTGCATCCCCCTTTATGCATTATGATGATGAAGTAGGGAAGTGAATCGCACGTGGACAGTCCTAACTGCATGCTGGAAGGCAATGACAGGCTCTGAAAGCTTCAGGACTCAAGGGCTCTGCAAATACAAGGGTTCTTTGGCGAGCAGGTATTGATAGAGCCACGAGCACTCGGAGAGCCACCGCTGAGGAAGGAGGATGAAGAGGGATGGGAGTGACCCGGTGCACAGAGGAGGACAAGGGCGCTGCTCACGGCAGGACTGCAGGGCCGCGAGAGCGGGACTCGCCATGAAACCTGCCTTGGGAGGAGAGGGCTTCTGCACAAAGCCGGGCTTAAGGGGAGGAGGTGGCTAAGTTGGGACCGAAACACCTAATAAGTTAGTAGTAGAAACAGTGGCTGGAGCAGCTGTTTCAACATGGCTCGTGATTCGCAGCCAAGCTGCTTCCACTGCATGACTCGGTGACGTATTTAATTTCTCCACACCAGCGTCTCCTAAACACGTATCAAGAGAATGTTCTGAATTCCGTGGGTTCCTCTCCAACCTTCTTTGCCCGTATATTCACCCGAGGCTTTTACGTTACTCTTCAAGGTGACCCTTTCTAAGGCGGTGTTTTGGCTGGGGTGATCCACGGAGTAGCACCTCACTCTGCAAGAAGTGCGGAGAAAGGTAGCATGAGGCAGATCCAGAACTACTGCAATCCATGGAGATGCTCTTCATTTCCACAAGCAGTAGGTCAGACTGAAATGCAATCACTGATAAAGTATATTCCTCTATTTCTTTGCTAGCAGGGTCAATTTTATAGCAAATGGATTAAACTCTGGTTTCATTTATTGCATCTGATCAGCATGCTTGTTTTTTTCCCATGAATTGTGCCCACCAATCTTAGCAGTCCAAACCTCTCCATATTTTGGAGATTTTCGGACAAGGAACACAGCTTTGCATTATTTTTCTTCTCCACCTCCATCCCATTGCAGCACAGATACAAGTGAAGTAAAATAAGGACTTAAAAATTGATGTAATTCAAGGTTTTTAATAATCAGTAACGTTCAGATCAGTAGCAGTTATAAACCAATAACTTATTTTAAGAGCCCAGATGGAGTTAAAACTCTCATTGTATTCTGTTACAGGAAAAATTGAATCCCTACTTTCTTAGAAAATGTAACCTCCTCTCCAGCCTTCGAAAATATTGTATTGTTCTAGCATTTAATAGTTATGTAAATTAGTACTAATTCTGTCACAGCACCTGTACAGAATTTTCTACCAGAACAGTTCTTTGAAATATGGCATAAACACAGCACGAGATGCACAGCGATACCACACTTTTATTGATGCTTATTTGGGAGAATCTGCATAAGCTCTTGAGCATCCCTCCCCGGTAGCAGCAAGGCAGATACCCCTGAGCGTGCCAGCAAACTCCTAGGCACGGGGCTGCTCTTACGCAGCGCAGCAAGCTTGATTTCAGACAGATATTAAATACTGTAATGCATCTATTAAAGACATAAATGTGTCTTTAAAATAATGGTGAGTGTATTTGCTGTTCTCCAAATCCTTGTCTGCCAAATGTAATTTAATCTGGCTCTATAGTTACTGACATAATTCATACTTACTACTGGCTTCTGCGCGTTATCAGTGCGGCCTTTGCTTTGTATCTTGCTCCGTTCAGCGTGAGCAGATGGGATCCTACAGCTGCTTGTATAAATATTCATTTTAAGGAGTTGGTCTGCTCCGAAGGACCATTTAATAGGGCAAAAAAGGGGGAAGAGAGAGGCATGCTGAGGAATTCAGGATTCTTTCAGAGTGATCGAGGTGAGGAGCCATGCAAGGTGGGTGCTGCTCCCGCAGTCACCTGTGTCCTCTGCGCACGCAGGTTGGTACCTCCTGCACTTGCAGCAGCTGGAAGGACGGAGCAGGATGTGCAGGCACGTCCCCTGTTTAACAGACACGAGGAGCGAGCAGAGGAGAGCGCCGACTTTAATCCGAAGTGACTTATCTGCCATTTTGTTCCACTCCCGATGCAGCTGGACAAGGAGCCTCGGAGCTGGGTGCTGGATGGTGCAGGGCAGCCCCAGGAGAGCCGGGGCAGGACGCGTGGGAGCGAAACCCAGCCGGGGGGTCCGTGGAGCCCGAGGAGCTGGGGCTTTCCTTCCTTTAAAGAAGCAAAATAGCCTTTGTTTTCCAGGTGAAAGGAAGTACTTGCAGAGCACTCTTGTCGATCATGACAAAATCTGGCAAGCAAAACCCATCTCAGCAGGATTTCACAGTTGAAAATCCATGTGAATGGCTTTTTGCTTGGATCTAGGTGTCAGCATACTGTGTTATACATACCCATGTGTCACCAGGCTTGGGTCCCTTGTTTAGCATTTTTATTACGAATTTTGACGCGGCCTGAGAAGCTGACCTTTGAAGCATAGCAATACTTTTTTTACTGAAAACAGAGAAGCGCATGAATGCCTTTCAGAAGCCTTGTATGGTCCCAATTTTACCCCCTTTTTTAAAAAGAGGTTTTACTGGTACCCTCTTGGACCAAAATCAACCACCAAGACTGTAGGTGGGACAAAATGAATAGGAGCAAGGCCTAACCTGGGACGTACTAACTCTGTTTTCTCTAAAGCTTCCTGAAGCATCAAACTTTTCAAACTCCACACTCAGTTATTAAGATTTCCAAAATCAGCCAAATTCTTTTGGGATAGCAGTGGCCACGCGCAGAAAGCCTGACCTCCCTGTACGTGCTGTTCCTTTCTGGCTGCCTTAACTGCAGCTACTTTTCTAATTAGCTTTTTGGAGGTCTCCAATGGCATCTAGCTTCCTCGCTGCCTCGGGAGCAGGCAGAATTGAGGCTGCCTGCATCTGCTGCTTTTGCGGATTTTCTTTAAGGATCATTCCACTCCTTCGCACGGTGCAGCCCCCGCGGGAAGCTGTTCCCGGCTCCCAGCTCCTCGTGGCACCACCGTTGTGTGGCACAAAGCGCAAAGCGGTAGAGCAGATCTGGTTGGAATGAAAAGGAATTTAAATAAAAGAAGTCAATTAGTCAGCTGGAATTGGGTTGGGGTTTACAACATGGAGTTTTAGGCCCAGCTCCATCAGAGCACTTAAGCACCTGCTTTACCTCGAATGCATTTTGCTTTTCAATAGCAATCATGGGCCCGGCTATCAGAAACCTCCAGGAAGCCTGGGCTTAAATGTGTATTGTAAAACAGGGGGGAAGGATGGGAGACAGCCAGAGATATTTACAGAAATTTCGCTTTTCCACTCTCTGAACTCTGTTGTTTAAATAATACCCCCTTAATGTTGCCTTAATGCAATGCTTTTTGTTAAATATCCTGTAAATAACATCAGAAAAGCTTATTTAGTGAATAATACGACTTTTTCTTTGAGGAGGCCTGTTAGTGATCTTAACTTGGGAGTCTCTTTGGTGTTACTGAGGGGAATAACAACCTTAATGTCATTTTAGTTTGATTCCTTTGTGCGAAGGGCTGAGCGCTCTGCCTTCCCCTTGTCACCCAACATTTAAGGAAAGCTCTGGTACCCGGAGATTGCTGCGTGGTCCTTGGGCTTACAGAGATTTCATCAGAAACATTTCGTTTGTAACGGACAATGAGAAGTGTTCAGCTGTCCGTTATTACACTTCTTTGTACACAGTCTAAAAATATAAATGGAAATTATAATTACATCTGTAATGCTGGGTCCCAGCTGAAATCACTTTAATCCCAGTGTGGGAAAAAAAATCAATAGAGAACCCTTAACCCTGGTCTTTTCCTCCTTAGACATTTCGTTTTCAGTTGCGCTAGTTTATACCACAAGTTTTTAAAGTTTTTTGAGGGACTTTAGTACACTGAGGCCATTTTGCAGTGGTGTTATTGCCTTGTGGTTTTCCGACTTAAAAAGTGGAAGGTTCTTCTGAGTGTTTGTTGTGTTTGGTAGCTGCTTGGTAGGTTATGAAATACCCCCGTTTTACTTTTTGATCATTAAAGAGAGGCACCTTTGAAAAGTTGCCAAATTCCTTTTTAAGAAAATCCGATTATTTGGGAAATACCATTTGACACATTTTTATTAAAGAGGGACCCAAATCAACATTGAGGATTTCACACTGAGTTTTGGAGAAGGCTTCATTCGAGAGTCCCCATTAACCCTTTCTCCCATATTCCCATATTATGCTTTTTTCTCCTACGGTGTTCAAGCAGTAAATGTGTCAAAATTGTGTGTTAAGTTTGTATTCCTTTTCTGCTATGGCCATGTGTAAGTGCAGACGTGCCGTCATCTGATCTGTGCTCCCGAAACTCGCACCCCTCGCTGCGAACCTGGGCTCAGACCTGTAACTGTTTTGTTTAGGGTTTTGGGAGGGGAGGAGGAGTTGCTTCTGTCCTGTGGGGCCTATGCAAACTATCAATTGTTGGCTAATTGCAGCTTCCTCTGAAGCATCTGGTTCTGGTAGGGCTCAGAGACCCGGCGCTGCAGCGCGGGACGCGCTCGGCTCCGTTGCCACGCGTGCGCGTTGGGAATAGTCGTGGCCGTAGCATCCAGCCAGCAGAGAGAGGCTGTTCATCAAGCCCAAATCTTGCTGTGCACTAATTGCATGTGTGTACCACTGTCTGCATCGTGAGCGCTTACGTAGGAAGAAGTGCACTGGGATTTGGTCTGTCTTTTGTCTGGATACCTCAAAGAGGGAATTGGGAAGGACCGTTTCCCTGTGGAGCGCGGCGTTTCGGCAACCCGCACCTCGGGCTCTGGCTATTTATTTGCTCTCCGAGGCTTTCAGGCCTTAACTTCCTGACTTGATTCCAGGATACAGATGTCTCATTCCCTCCCTGCCCCCGTTCAGATGATGTTTTCCTACACAAGAGCTGAATCCAAACCTCCCTGAAACGTTTCCATTGCGGCGGATGCGGCCGGGGCAGCGCTGAGTTACTCCCACCTGGGTCCGGTGTCTGGGCACGGCGCAGGTCTCTTTCCGGTCCTGTTTCCCTCTGCAAAGTGTCTTGATGGCTTTTTTATGAACATGTCACTTCAGATCTATCGCATCATATAATCTCAGAATACTTAGGATGATATTGTAGTAGAGTGACCTTTATTGTTCATTAGTGAATCAGCAGCCGGGGATACTGTGGCTTTAAATGAGCTCTATAAATTGGTTGTTATTGTCGACGATGATTTCCTTGATTTGAACATACCAGAGCAAAGATAATTGTTTGATTGGTTCATTAGGTAAGAGATGCGTTTCGGGTGAGGACGTATTTTTATCTTTTCGGGTTATTTTCCAGACGCGCCGTCCTTAGGGCTGTCCGCAGCGGCCACAGAGTGCCCTGCCCGGGGGGCACCTCGTGATTCAGGAGGGAGCCGCCGGCAGCGTCGCGCCCCGCACGCTGGAGTGTTCTGCAGGCATCAGGCTTTGCTGGGCGACCCGTGCATGTTCTCCAAGGAAAGGAAAGGCCACGGCTGGAGGTGCTTCCCAGAGCGGCTCTGTGTCAGAGAGGGCTTGTCCCCATCTCCCAGGAGCTGTCAGCTCTGCGCGTTGATCCCCAGGCCCCAGCTAGGGCCCCAGCTTTGCCTTTGCACAGGGACGCAGTGTCCCGGTGTGTTCTCCTGCTGCCCTGCTGTGCGTCCCCCCAGCTCCCGCGTTGTGGTGGCTCCTGTGCCAGGTAGGTGACTAAGCCGGTGCAGCTGCTGTTGCCACCGGCTGTGGTTGCCGGCTCTGGGAGGCTGCTGCGCTCCAAGAACTTTGCTGTTGCGGATTTCATCTTGTCATCTGGCGTGCAGTATGGCGTGCAGATGGCACGGAGGAAATTGTTTAGAAGCTGCATGTCTCATCCATACCAGTGCCGTGGGGTGCGTGTAGGTTTGTGGGCCCGGCTTGTCGTGCCCGGCCCCAAAGCGCAGAGGGGACTGCAGGGATTGCGCCGGCCACACGATGCTCCGTGCGGGGCATGCGTGGAGCAAGTCACTTGGGTGACCAGCCGGTTACATTGCTCCATCTTAGAGGGACCTGCTCGCTCCTAGAGCCTCCTAATCTAATCGAGCAAGCAGAGTGTCCCCGCCGCCGGCGGCCAGGCCTGGGTAAATAAAGGAAACAATTGAACGATAAGTTCACACTTCAGCACGCCGCTTAACGGCCTGATAACCACTAATGACATGCAGCATTTTTCCAAACGCCGTCCCGGCGAGATAGCGGTGCCAGAGGTGGAGCGCAGGCGCGCGGTGCTCACAGCTGGGGCTCAACCTCTTCCTCCCCGCGGCCGCCTCGCCGTGGCGGTGCCCAGCGTCTCGCAGCCCCCCGCGCGCCGGCCACGCGCCGCGGCCGCGTAGCAGGAGCAGCTCCGAGGAGGAAGCCAGCGTAAACGCAGCTGGGCGCGCGGCGGGACGCGGCTCCTTCCCGCGCGGCCCTGCGGGGCCCGGGGCTGGCGGTGGGCGCCCGCGAGGTGCCACGCGCCGCAGGCGGGCGCAGCACATTGCCTGCCCAACACTGGGGGCGGCCGCGAAGCCCTGCCCCCGGCTCTGCCATGCCCTGAACCTTTACATCTCTGTTGTTAAAGGTGCTGTTTAATGGCCGTCTGGCAAAGGGCTGGCTACCAGCGTGTTAATGGAGTGGGCAAGCCAGGAAATCTGTAATCTAATGCCTTTATAGAAACGAATGGCTCTAAGAAAAGAAAATATGGGGGGGGAAGGATGTATTTACCGGCTGTTTGTGCTGGTTAGGAGCAGATCAATACAGCATCAGCAGGGGAACAATAGGGTTGGAAATCATGCTGAAAACGCCAGCAGGAGCGTCATCTTGTTGCCCTCGCGCCCCCAAAGGAGCCGCTGTTGTCCCTTGGACGTGGAGCTTTGCTTTCACACTGAAGGTGGAGAACGCGTGGGCCCCTGAACTGAACACCCAGAACGGCTGCTCCCAGAGATAGGGAAAGGGGGGGACAAGCATCCAGCCGCAGCCACCTTCAGAAATCACTTCCCTGCTTTATTGAAGCATGGTTTTACTACCCAGTTTGTGCAGTCAGAGGCAGAATTGACAACCATGCTTCATCATGGCAATGGGGGAAAGCGCTGCGAGGAATGCTTTAATTTAAATGAGAGATGCTCTTACCAAAAAAAAAAAAAAAGAAACCTCTAAAAGCTTGGTAATATCATTAATATCCAGTTCTTACAGGTTTTCAGTAGCCCACTAAAGATCAGACAGCGTGTTAAGATCCCAGCAGCTGAATAGCAAAGACGTGGGCCCAGGTTGTTATTACTTCAGAAGATCCCGTTAATGACTCCTGGTATTTGCTGGAAATCATTTGAACAGCACAGCTGAATAAGCGGGGGCTCCGCATCCACTTCACGGGAGAGGCGAGAGGGGGATTTGGCTTTGCGTGGCGTCGGATGCCCCGCGCGGAACGGCGCGGACGGCCCGGCTCGCGGGAGCCGAGCTGAGGCAGGAGAGCGAGGCCGGGAGGCCCAGGGCTCTTGCAGGAGGCCCAGGGCTCTTGTGGGCGCTCGGGAGAGTTTTCGGCTGCCACTGAGCTGCGAAACACAAGAGCAAAGAAGGGCCGTGCGAGTCGCGGGCGGGCGAGCGCCGAGGGGCCTGAGCAGCAAGCGCGGCTGCCGCGCGCCGCGAGGAGGTTGCCGGTGCCAAGAGGTTAATGACTCGCACGGTCTGGTGTTGTGTTGAATAATGAGTAACATATGAAATGACACATGTTGTAGTGACTCACCACTTAGAGCCCCAATCTCCTTAAGACCCCTTTAAGCTTGAGGAGATCAGAGAATAGCGACATCTTGTTCAATAGGTGCTCCCTCGTCGCCTGCCTCCTGGCAGAGGAGATGTGCCATGCCTGAGAGCGTAGGAACAAAACCGGGGGCGCGGGGCGCGCAGGATTACGGGCCTCCTTGTTTCGCACGCGTGTTGGGCGTTTGTGGAGCAGCAGCCAGTGCGCTTGGGGTTTTGTTGCTGCTGACGGGAGGTTTTTAATCCTGATTAGCGCAGTTCCTTATATTTGTAGGCTGGATTTGGGGGAGGAAAGAAAGAGGAGCTTTGCCTGCAGGGTGGGATTATCAGGAGCCGGTCCGAGTTCTGCTATGGAAAATCAGCTAACGCGGGAGCAAAGGAGCAACAAGTGCTTTATGGCTTTGTTGCTGATGGGGAAAGGGTTTCAATTAACTACCGCTCTAAATTCTGGTGCTACCCAATCTGACTCGATTTGCTCCAACAGGGCTTCGGAGCGATCAATTTGCTTGTGTGCAAAATGAACCGCTCACGTTGCCACGAGACATTGTACACGAAGTTAGGGTAAAGCTTAAGAGCTGTCGGATGAGCATCTCCCTGCCCCTGTTTCTGCAGCACGTGCGTCCGTGCGGAGAGCTGGCACCGCACTGCCCTTTGTGCTTGATCCCAGGCATGAGGCAAGTGGAATGCCCAAATATTTCTGGTTCCGTGTAATTGCCCAACATCTCTCAGGATTTCATCCTCTCCAGTAAAAAGAAATGTTCTCCAGGCTAGACTTCAACTGGGCTCGTCTAAATACCTCCGTGCACTTGCATTCCAGGGCAGCGCTGCTTTTGCTGTGTTTGTTTCTCAGTATTCAAAGCCTCGATATGTAGAGATAAAAGCGGGGCAGATAAGCTCACACGTTCTGGGCGGTCAGACACTGCAAAACGCTGTAAACCGCACGCGAGAGGAGAGGATCTGGCCTGCACCATGTCTGAAATGCGCCCGCGCTTGAATTTCAGGCAAGCTCAGGGGTCCCTCCTTCTGCAAATCCAAAACAAATATGAATCCTTTGAAAAGGAGAGGGAGATTTTTCCATTCGTTTTTTTTTCCCCAGTAACATAGGTCGTGAGATGATCATTATTTTTATGGGTCTGCAAAGCCTATAGAAGTCAAAGCTATGTAATATACATTGCAGAGTGTTCTGCTAATCCTGTCCAACCGCAGCCGTGCCTGGCCCAGGGATGAGGGCTGGTAACGGGAAACCTGACACTGAAGGAATTCCAAACACAGTCCTCAAACTAAAAACAGCTCTCTCCGCATGGCATGTGCTACATGAGAGCCGGGGCTTGTGTTCGTTTACGTTATCTGATTCTTCAGCCTCGCATTGTTGATAAAAGCACAGGAGGAGAAAGCACCTCCAGCAGCTCAGCCCATAAATAACGCGCGTGGTGCGTGTGAGGTGAGCGCGACACCGCCGCACGTCGCCGGGAGGCACGAGCCCCTGGCCCGCCGCAGCCGGAGCGCTGCCCTGCGCTGCGGGCCCTTCCCCGCGCCGAGGTTCCGAATTGCATTTCCTGCGGCTTTTTAAATGCAAAACCCATCATGGGCTGTGGGAAGTATCGGTCTGAAACAACACAGAATATTTGTTATAGCAGTATCTAGCCTATTAAGGTATAGAGACAGACTTTAATGAAACTCAGAGTCATGTAGTGTTTTTTTTTAAACCTGCAGTGATTTTTTTTTTTTTAGTTATATGCACATTGAATATTAAGCAACAAAAGTTCCTAGTGCCGCTGACTACAAACAGCACTGCAGTGACTTCAATACTGCATCTGGAGAGAGAGGAACCGTGTGGCCTCCTCAGTCAGTTGATTTTTGTGTATGCTGGGAAGAGCTTCATAAAAAGACAAACTCATGTATTTGCTACTGTAAGATTGCTTGTTTGCATAATTTAATTCTTACATCTGCTTCTCCTTTTTTTTTCCTTTGAAAGCAGGCCCTCCTGGCTGAGAACAAACAGCAGGCAATCACGAGGCGTTCACTGGGGTCCTTTAGTGAGAATCTGGGCTCAGACAGGACCTTGCTGCCTTCTCCAGTGCTTTAATCACGGCCTGAGCTGCCTGGTGCCATCACCCGGCCTCTCTCTATGTCTTGCTCAGACGTGAAAGAGGCTGCAGCCGAATGTGAGATTTCCATTTGCTGTTAGTCTGTGGCTGTCTTTGAAGTTTATTTCATGAAGCAGCAAGAAGGCAGTTGTTCCCGTGGGATTATATCCTTTGCCGAATATTCCCAGGGTGGCTAGAAGGAGACCATGATGTAAGAAGGGAGCGTTCCCGTCCTTGCTTTTTGCCAGGTACCAAGAGGGCGACCTCTGTGATTCTCCTGATAGAGGCAAGGAAAACTCTTTGTCATGATGAAATCCAACCCCCCAACATGACAGGACACAGCACGAACAGCCAGGCCGTCGTTTTGCTTTCAGATAACCCAAGCATGTGTCTTCATGGCTGATGTTAAAGGTGACCTGCAAATGGGGGTTAACTGCGAACACAGCAAACCTGAAATGGAATGTTTTTTTCCTACTTGTTTTTTTCCATATCGGGTATTTAGGCCAGTCTACCCTGTGAGGTTCTGAACAACTGAGGAATCACTGAAATGCAGGCTTAAAAAAAAATGGAGCCCATGAAAGCAAAAAGTATTTTTAGTTAGGATTTTTGAAACCTACAGATACCCATTTGACTTCAATGACTAAATAACGTTTTGAGTCAAGGAAGCCTTTGTCAAGTATTCTGAATCCTTTGGTTTGGTCTTAAATAAGCCCAGAAGCCCCCAAAAATTCTGCAGCAAAGCCAGAGAATATTAGACTCCCTATCATTTGCACTTAGAAGGCAAATAAAGAAAAGATAGAAAACTAGCAAACTACGCTTTATTTGTCATGGAGAAAATAATGGCACACATGCTGTTAATTGAAGATAATCATAAGTCACTAGCTTTATTTGGACAGGACTACGGAGTGCTTCTAACGGCTGAAATGGAGCACGGTGCCTCCTGGTCGACGCTTGGCAGATAAACCAGACCAAGGGCTCCCTAGGGTGTTTGCCGTTCCCCGCGTGCGCCCTGTGATTCCTCTGGGTGGGAAGCCGAGATCTGGTTTCTCTTTCTCCTGGCAAAATGAGCATCCTGGTAGTGGCACCTGGCCTGTGACACGTTTGGGGATGTCACCCTGTGCCACCAGCTGGACTCCTACCTTGAAGGTGCTGCTTCCACCTACCCTCCTTCCGCTGTTTCCTTCATGGGCAGCTTTTAGCTGGACCCGCATCATGTTCTGCTGGGAGCCAGCAGAGCTGGACTGTCACAAAGGTGCTTTGGAGCCCTGAGCTCTGCTCCTTCCCAGCATGTTGTGTCGGCTTCCCTACTTCTGCCTGCCATTAACTGCACTGGGCCCCCGGGTCAAACAACTGGCCCCAAATCTGCAGAACAGCTGATGGTCAGAGCAGCTCCCGCTCAGCGTGTCCCCTCGGAGGGCACGCTCCTGGCCCGCTCCTTTTGAGTGGCTGGACCTGCTTGACCCAATTTGTGGATTTTCGATCACTCCCCTGGGTCACTGATTTTCCACTTGAGATTATTGGTTTGACCCCCAAACTGTGGGTCACTTGGGAGGTGTGATACAGCCCTGTGAACTCTGAACTCATCAGGAGCCAACGAAAACAGAAGGGGAGGGCAGAAGAATTTCATTAGGGCCTCCTCGGAGGTGGCAGCCTCCGCCGAGAGAAAAGGCAAGGTTTGTTTGGCTTTTCAGAGACAAGCGAAGCATCTACAAGGGGCTGCCAAGTAGCAAGTGTTTGCTTTGAGTTGTTATGGTGACTTTTTTTTAAGGAAAAACAATAGCATATACTTACACATCCTGAGCTATCAAGGGAAAGCGGTGCTGCTCGGAGGAGCCCTGCTGTTTCTGTCTGCAGTTGCCACTTCAGAACTGGCCCTGGTGGCCCAGACTTGCTCCTCGTGGTGACAGCATTTCTACAACCAGAGCCCAGCATCTGTAGATGTTTCTTCTGCCTTAAAAAGACTGGCTTTTTGGTGGCTAATCAGGAAGAACGTTGATGGTGGGAAGGGCCCAGCTGTTCCCTCTTTTATTTTGGGACTTGTCAGATGGAGGTTGGTGTTGGAGGCTCCCCAGGCAGCTCCCCAGCTGCAGCCTTTGCCGGGCATTGCTGGTGGATGGGGAGGAGTGAATCACCAGGAAATAACTCAGTTTCAACGTGCATTGCTGGTTTCAGATGGGAAGAAAAGCTTGGTCATTGCTCGTGGGTGGCTGTGCACACCCAGTGCTGGCTGGAGCCACCAGGGAAGTGAGAGGGGCTGGGTGGCATCCCGTGGTGGGGCCACGAGGGTGCCTGTCCCTGGTGACGCTTCCCCCTGCCTCGTCATGCTGGCCCAGCAGCTGCCTCTGGAGCAGAGTTAGGAGCATTTCCCAGCTCTGCTCCTGTGCGAGGCTTCCCGTAATCGCAGCTTAGCTTGCTGCTTGTACTCGTGCCAAAAGCGTCACGAACCTCCTGTCCCCATACGGGGCTGGTGTGAAGTGGGTTCAAGCCTTGTCCCCCTGTGTGACCTCTCCCACCGGCTGCTCATCCCTCACCCTGAGGACGAGATACACAGCACGGAGCGACGCCATCCATAGGAAAGGGACAATCGAGGCCTGAGAGGAAACTGCTTGGATATTTCTTATTTTTTTAAGAAAGTTTTCTGCCCTTCCTACAGGTTCCTCCCTGCAGTTTGCCTGTGCTGCCAGGTCCTCGCTGCTGTTACAAAATTAAACCCACCGCTGCTTCACTTACAGTGACACCATCTCCGTGGGTGACCGACCCCGGACGCTGGGGAATGGGCTGTGTGCTGAAGGGGCAGGAGGGGGTGCTCGTGGCCTGGTCCACCTCTCAGCAGTCATTTTGTACCAGTTTGTTACTTAAGAATAATTTGATTTTGCAGTGAGAGCTCTGTCCAGAAGCTGCCGAGCTGTTCGTAATTTCAGGGAATCCTGGAGCAGGTTCCAAGCTCTCAGTAACAGTTCAGCCCCTTTTTAATGGGCTCTCTAAGAATTTGGTTAATTATAGCTGCCCATAATGTTATTCTTTTAAAACCTAATAAGCAGGATCTCGAGCACTATCCTGATGTTAGAAGGTAACTGGTGGAGCTCTGACATTGCTCCTGTTGGTTTGCTGCTTGCCTCGGAGCAGCTCACAGCACTGCAGAAGCCCTTTGCAACTGAAGTTTGCATTTTTGCACTTAGAGGAACTGAGCGCAGTGGGACTGACTAGCAAACGGGCCTCGTCTTCCTTGGTGGCTTGGAAATACACGGGGCGATTTGTTTGCCTGCTGTGGAAATTAGGCTTTGCCGCCACGCGTAGGTGCGTGGGCAGAGATAGCAGTTGTCTCGACAGATGCAGTTAAGAGGCCTTTTAGTATCTCCGAGGGTGGCTTCAGGCCCTTCAGCACTTTGCCTGGACTGTCTCACGAGGAGAGACGTCGGAGAGAAAATAAGTAAATAAATAAAAAATCCAGGAGTGCCTGTCTTCTATAACGTTCTGTTTTTAAAGCAAAAAGTCTCCGGGGAGCTTAGGGTCCTAAAAGTCCAAGGCCTGGAATTCTTCCTTTTGCTCTTTCCATTTTAAACAGGAAACATTTGCACTAAGTTATTCCAGGGGGAGAGCTGTAGGTTCATGTCAAGGCAGATAATGTTTGTTCATTGCCTATGTCCATGATTTACCCCATGGGCTTACACGAGTGCAGCAGAAAACCACATGTTTTGTTTTACCTTGTGCAAAACAAGTTCCAGTGGAGCCTGGGAGCTCAGATTAAGCGACGGGAAGCAAGCTTGTAAAAACGCCGTGCGAACAAAAGGGAGGCATTGACAAATTGTGAACACCTGATCCGCCTCCCAAGAACCGCGAGCATTTTAATAAATCTATGCAAACTATGTTTAAACTGTTGATGAGTTTAGTCCCAAACCCACAGAGCAGGTGTAATTGATTTATTCTTCCAGCTCCCTGTTTTGGGTCAAAACCCGGCCGTCTTCCTTCGGTTCAAACTCGAGAAGAAGCTTCCTGTGAAGTCAATGGGAGGTTGTGCCCAAAGTGCAAAGACATTTGCAATCAGGCTGGCAAAAACTCCTAATTGAGTTGAACTTTTGTGGATGCTCTGGTGACACGACTGCGAGAACAATTATTTTTGCCATTTCAAGGTATCACAAGTTAAGCTGTACTAGAAAGAAATATCAATCCTTCATTAGAGCAAATCATGGAATTAAGATGCAGAAAGGTACCGAGCGGGCTCCGTGGCACATCCTCAGGGATGACATGTTCACGTGTTGCCTTTGCATGGAACGGAGCTTGCGAGATCCATACGGATGCCGGCAACATCAGGCCTTCCAGATCACAGGGGGATTTCTGAGCCCCCCCTTGGCTGCTTGCCCTCAAAGTGCAGGTATCACAGACTGACATCCCTGGTTTTCCTTCCAATTTTTCCAGCCACAGTGTTTGGAAAGTTTTACGGTCTGACATGTTAGGGAGAAAAAACAGCGGGAAGCGCGAATGTTTGTGCACGTAAAGCTTATGGGATCTGCAGGCTCGCAGGCCCGACTCATCTGTTTATGCTCAGGGCAGATAAGGCGCTTTGTTCCCTCGTGGCGGGCGCCGCGCGGGGCCCGCCGTGCGCCGGAGCCTCCCTCCGGCGTCCCCGTGCCGCGGAGCGGGCGCCTCGCTGCCCTTCACGAGTTCCTTTGAGCGGCCGGGCCTGTCATGCTTGAGGTGGCCTTTCCTTTCCCAAAGCAAACACGGGGCACAATAAGGTGTCGCCAGCGCAGCAGAGGGCCTTTTCATGTGTTCCATTGTGTTTCTCCCCCTCAGGCGCGGACCTGCAGAGCCGCTGGAATATTTAACGGGCCCGCGGGTGATATACAAAGAGAGAGACCTTCCATACTACCAAGGAGGACAGCCCGTGGGCCACCCGCCGAAGGGGAGCTACGTCCGCGCGGCCGACGCCAGAGTGCCCGAACTGAGGTACCCCCAGTACTACCCAGCGCCGCCCGTCCCCAACCCGCACAAGGGGCCCCTCCGGCAGGACGTGCCGCCTTCCCCTCCCCAGCACCACCGAGCTTACAACGAAACGGGCCGGGCGGGCCACCGCGGCACCAGCCCGGACCAGTACCAGTACCGGCAGCAGGATCCCAGGCAGAAGAACCCCATGACTGCGGCTGTATAGCCACAGACCGGACTCCGAGCGCGGCCTGGCCGGGATCCTGCTGGACGTCTCCCTCGTGGAGCTCTTCCCGAGCGGAGCTGCCCGCGGGCCTGGCGCGTGACCTGGCGTCGCTCCTGCTGAGCTGGCCTCGGGGTCGGTGCCGGCCATGAGGCGGACTCGAGCCACGTGCGGTACAGTGTGAAACTTCTGAGTACGTGAGGTACCAGGCAGTTGGGTACTTTTAATACTTTTTAAAAATAGAAAGTGGCTGCTAGAAATTAAGCGCAACACTTACTCCAGCTCAGGGCTATTCCCTGCATCCAGTTACACCTACGCAGTGATGCCGGCGTGAGGGCAGCAGGGTCGCTGGCCTCCGTCTTCCTCTTCGGCGGTTGCTGCATCTGTCCCGTGGCCTTTGCAGCGTTTCCCTGGGCCAGCCCCACGGCTCGTGTGAAGTTGCTGCTCTCTCCGGTGCCCGCTCGGCTTGTGTGGCCAGGCTGATGCCTGCGGTCCCCAAAAGGGAGCTCGGCCCCCAGCCAGTGCCAAGTGCCAAAGTACTCAGGTCCCTGCAGCCGGGGCGCGAGGGCAGCCGGAGGCGATGGCAAAGGGAAGGCATCGGGAGGGCTCCCGCAGGAGGCTCCGTCCGGCCCAGCAGGGCCGCGGGTGCTGAGGGGTCTCCTCTCCCGCCGGGGTTTGCTGTGGGGAAGCCACATGGTCTTGTCACCTAGAGAAATATCTTTTTCAAGGAGTTTCTAAGTGTCCTTAGCTGCTGCCTTTCGGGAGCATCGCGGGGCAGCTTGGGCCTACACCAGGATTTCCTTGTGGTGCTTTTGACACCCTTGGTGTGCAACGGATTAAATCCCCCGGCATCGCAGCCGACTGGGAAGCCAGCTCTCGCTCCCCTGCGCTCTGCCCTCTTCGCAGGGACGTGGGAGGGAAAGGCCTGCGGAGCGGGGCATTCCCCAGGGAAACGCGGCCCGTCGCACACGTGCTGCGCGTGGCCTGGGGCTGCTCCCGCCAACGGTGTCAGGAAGGCCCACTGAAAGTGAAGCGAAAACAAATGAAAATACTTTCCTTTCCCTGCCTGAAATATAACCCCCAATACATTCGATCCAGCTGTAAAGAAACTCATGCGTTCACGACAGTGGCTTTATCAAGCCAGGCCACAATTAAGAACAGCTCTGACGATGAGCTACTGCCTTTATAAATCACTCCCAAATAACCCTTCAAATGGCACCGCAGCACTGCGAGCAAAACTTAGTTAACAGGATTTGAGAGCCAGGGCCAAGCGAGCGTGGGGTGGAAACGTCTCCGGCGTGATTTATAGCTCCGAGGCCCCGCACGATGGTCTCCCCGTGGCATGAGGGCCCCATGCTGCGCCCACGTCTGCGCCAGCACCACGCGCTCAAGGCCAGTGGAGCGACCGACGCCATCGCTGCCCTTCATCCTACCCAGGGGGCTACCGAGTGACGCTTTGGCCTCTGGATCAGTGCAGAGCTTCTTCCTTCTTCCAAAATAACCAAGAGGAAGAAGGGATTCAGGTTTATGTATGGGTACATCCAAGAGGGAGGAGCAGCCTGGCCTAGTGGGGCAACCGAGCGCGGGAAGTCTCGCAGAGCCCTTGCTCACCTCCGGCGCCCTCGTTCTGGGAGAAAATTGCCATTTGCCGGTGTCAGGTCTGGTAGAGATAACGGTATTTTCAAAAGTATAACGTGTAACTACAGTATATATAGTCAGCTTCTCCACCGCGTAAAATGTATGATTTTAGCACCATATTGTGGAAAAATATGTACCGTGCAGAATTCACGAGGTGCTACAACTGACGGTTGAAAATACACACTTGCAAAATCCAAAAGAGCCGTTAAGTAACAAGTTGTTCTTTTCCCCATATGTCCATATGTTTGGGAAAATTGCGAGTCTGCGACGCTGCCGACACGTAATCGCCTGGCGCGCGCTCGCCCGCGGCTGCCGCTCCGGCCGCGGCGTCCCCGGCACTGCGGGGAGGCCTGCGCGGGGCCGCGGGCCGCGTTTCGGGCCCTGGCGTTGGGCCAGCCCTGCCGGGCGCCGGGGCATTGAGGGGGGAAAAGAGCCCGTGGGCTTCCCCGTGACCGGCCACTAGTGAGCCGCGGTCCGGCCCGCGCGCAGACTCGAGCACTGTGATTACGCTGCGCTGCCGAAGCCTCTGGGCAGCCCCTTGTCCCCGTGAAACCAGTGACTGCAAACGTGACTGTTTGGGGAGGGAAATCCAATGCGCAATTTTAAAGATTGTTTTTTTTCTAGTACCACATCAAAGATGTCAGTCTTTGGTTACATATGGCTATATAAATTTTACCTGGTTTATTTTGCATTAAATAAAGGCTTTAAGACTACATGTGATCACCTATTTTGTGTGTCGAGTCTTTCTCTTCGCCGTACTTGCAAAGACCTCCTCGCCTTTGGATGGGATTTGATCCCAGGAAGTCAGGTGCGATCAAGGCAGATCAGAAGCGGTAAAATGACTTTTATAGAGGGAAAAAAAAAAAAAAACACAACAGCCCCTCATTGTATCATGGAAAAAGAACTTGTGAGCCCGATGTCCTCTCACATCTGCCCTGTCCTCAGCTGTAGAGCCGCATTCCCAGCACCAACGGAAAGGAGGAGCGAGCACGAAGCCCCTTCCCGCTCCCCATGGCGATCCTTGCGTCCGAGGCGCCGGGCACGGCCGCGGCGCGCTCTGCCCGGAGACTTGGGCCTCCCGAAAGCTTCGCGCGGGTGTTTAACCACAGGGATGCGGGGCTGCGGGGCACGCAGAGATGTAGGCGAGAGCATTGCGTGCAGTGTGGGATGATGTAGTTTCGAAAATAGCATATATTTAAGTGAAAAGTCACTAGAACAGAGAGGAGGGGAAATGTAGCATTTCTGCGCTGAAAACTTTGTTCTGCATTGAACATAAGAGGAGGGTGGAAAAGTGTACAAGGTTTGCAGCATGAGAGGCAGGCGGCGATGCAGCAGTAGCGCCCTAAAAACCCTCCAAAGCATTTCCCAGCACAGATCCGGGCACTTGAGCCTCACATGCACAGTCCGTGCGCAGCTCTGGGGCAGCATCGGTGCCTCTTGAAAACGCACCGGTTGTTTCTGCGGAGTCGTCCCTGCTCCCTGGACCGAGGCCGTGGCGGGTGAAAAAGCTGCTTTATCCCTGGCCTGGCACAAAAAGCCTCAACCGGCTTCAGGGGCCAAAAGGGTGATTATAGTGTTTAAAGTGGAATTAATTTTTGGACAGTTCCCAAAAAATGTGCCCAACAAACTACCCCAGATCCCTGCAAGGAAGCAGCCCGCCTTGCTTTTCCAGGGGAATATCTGCATCTGAAAGAAAATAATTTATTGGGAAATATGCACGGTGGAGTAAAATTGCAAAATAAGACATTCAATGAGGATGCTATATAAAACCGTGCCCTTTGCCTCCGGCTGGGAATGAATAAAAATTATATAAAGAAGCAATGAACATTCAATGTTTTATATTTAAAATGTGTTTTGTGAGGAAAACAATGTGGCATAGAAAGAGGACTGAAAGGGTCTCCACGATAATGCCGGGAGCAGCGAGATGTTAGCAGCATTGTCAGCTAAGTTTCAAGGTGTAGGTTTTTAATTTTCTCTTATGAATCACAGAAGCAGCCGTGAAAACTGCCATTAAAATTCATACAAGGAAAGTAAACTCGCATTAAAATCTGCCCCATTCTCCTCCCTGCTCTTGTTTAGGAAGCAAAGGCTGCTTCCCTGCCAAAACCTCACCCCATGGCACGATTTAATCTCGAGGTTCTGTTAAATTGGAGTTTTCATACATCACATCCCTCAGTCCAGGGCACACAAAAAAATAGAAAGCTCCTCTAAGTTGCAGCTGAGGTTTTCAGACCAGCCAGCTACGATTTTAGGAGACTTCACCTGCTGTAATTTGTCTGGGAATGAAGAAAGAATTAAAAGAAAATAGAGGTAATGTGGAGAAAACGGTGTACAAGTAAATAAAAGTGAACAAAGCCTCCCAATCCCCTTCCTCCTATGGTACATATATGTGTATACACCTACGTATTGCTGCTTTTGGTCTCAAAGCTGGTGCTGCCTTTGCTCCTTCGGCCACGCGTTCGGCTCCCTCCTACGGGACAAAGGGCCAGCAGTGACGGTGATGGGCGCCCGCAAGAAAGGTCAGTAAAAGCAGGGACCCTACACTGATGTCCACCCAGCCTGGCCAGGGAGTCAGTTACTGCTGCCACAAAACAGTCCTGGCCATGGGGAAAAAACACACAAAAAAATCCTGACTTGTGCTGTGCCATGAAGACATTTCTTTTCCTTGCCGGATACGGGATTGCAGGAAAAAAATAGGGATTATATAATGCTGGTGCAGGGGGCAAATTCAGCCCTCATGCCTCAACAACCTTCATTGCACAGGCAGCTCCCGTCCCTCCCTGTGTCCACCAAAAAGGGACAAATTGAGTTAGGTCCTGCAATAATTCTAATGGAAATGCTAATGGGATGAGCGGTGGTGCTAAGCCAGCGAATGACCCAGCAATTTCGCCGGCGCTGGCAGTTGATGACCATCTAAACCATGTTCAAGTGATTCTTCCTCTCATTAGCAGCACAGTAACTCATATGCACAAATCCATAGGCATTTGCTATATTTTTTTAAAACGGGGCTGGAAATAGAAGGAAGCACATGCAGCACGGGAGCATCGCGGCATGCGTTGGCTGTAAATCTGCCTGGAAGTGGCACGATCCTGTTCCCAGTTAAATCAGCGGGAAAGTTGCCACTGACTTCAATGGAAGCAGATCTTTTCTGGCCTTGTTTGAAAGCAGGACTCATGTTTCTCCGCAGGAAAGCTTTTGGGGCTGCGTTTCAGGCCACAGCTCGAGCTCCGGCCAAGGCACCTTGCACGTGTTGAGCAGACGGGGTCCGTCGCTGCTCACCCACCCTGGCACCTCTGCTGGGCTGGCCACCATGTACAAGCACACCCAAAATTTCTACCACCACAAAAGAATTCAGGAATGGGGCAATTAGTACGTATTACTCCAACAGGAGATTTCAAACCAAAAAGCCTCCACAACAGCTTCCCAGCAAGAACCAGGGCGGCTCTTGTAAGGCAGGAAAAACCTAAGAAACGGCAGCTGTAAAATATATTTAAAAACCTTTATTCTTCCCTATCACAGTGTGGCAAAAGAGACTAAATACAGCTTTCCATTTGTTTAACTAAAAGCTGCCATTCCTCAGTCTCTTTGATGCTAATGATACCCCCCGTCGCAAGCGCGCGCTGCGCGGGGAGGCGTCGCATGCGCTGCCAGCGCGGCCCGGAGCGCGGCAGAGTCCGGCGGCGGCGACGGCGGTGCGGGCGGCATGTGGGGAGGGAGGAGGGACGCGCGTGGCGGCCCCGCGCATGGCAGCCCCGCTCGCGCACGGCCACCTGGGGCTCGGCGCGGCGCCGGGCGCGCGCTGCAGGCTGCGTGGCTGCGCCTGGGGCCGCCGCGGCGCTGAGGTGACTGCTGCCTCTCCGCGGCTGCCGAGTGCCTCACGGAGCAACAGCAGCGCTTCATGGGAAGCGCCGCTAGCCACTCGGTCAGGGGTGTCCGAGCTGGAGGCGGTGAGGGAGGAGGACCACCCAGGCCTCCCGCCACAGTGTCCGTACCCACAAAAGGCCGGTCCCTGCTCTCCTGCTGCTGGTGACACTTGCGGGTTGCTTTCACCAGATCTCGGGCTCCCCCTTGGTCCTCTGCGGCCTCATGTAGCGCCTCTGCATGCAGACTTGGGGGAGAATCCTGCCTTGTGCCATTCCTGAGGAGCCTGGAGAAGGTTAAGTCAGGATCCAGAAAGGCTCTGAGGAAAGCTGGAGGCCTCCCACTTGCCAGACCCCCCGCAATGGCCAGCTCCAAGGAAAGGTGGCCTCGCTGAGGAGGATGCAGTGGAAAATGCAGGCAGCTCCATGACCTGTGTGGAGAAGGAGCAGCAAGAGAAACCCAGGGCCAAGCAAGGACCCAGGCCAGATCAGAGGAGGCCAGGGCTTCGGGGAGGAGGGCCACGCTTGGTGCCGGGGCTGTGGATAGGGAAGCTTCCCCCTTCCTCCAAACCTAAGACACGACCCCCATCCTAAATGCCTGGGAAGAGCCTCCTCGCTCAACAGCAGGTCAGCGCTGGGACCAGCTCGTGGTCACTTTCGGGCTCCTGCACTGGCCCCAGCCAGAGGAAACGCTGCCCACACACAGAGGGAACCGTCCCCATTCTGCACGCCGCCTTTGATGGGGCCATCGCCACTGAGGGCCCTGTAACCTCTTCCCTCCCCACGTACTGCACTGAGGACTGACTCACGCTGCGGGTTTATCTTTCACTCCCATATCTCTGTTATGGTTTGCAAGGGCTATTTATACACACAAAAAAATCACACTCTGCTAGCTTGATAACAGCCTAACTATAAGCGAGTAGTAAATAATAGTTGCATAATTTCCACACCAAAATAGAGTAAATAAGGCACTCGGTTGCCACTGACTTTTCATTGACTTGAACAGGAGTTTGAGCACCTCTGAGCCACAGGAGATGCCAAACGGGGTATCAAAACACCCCGAAAGAGCAGGAATGCTGCAGCACTCCAGGCAAAGGCTGGAACATCAGCTCCGTCCAACAGGCCAACGCTGCTGCTGTCGATGAACGTGGCCAATGGCAGAGGAGCTCGGCACGCTCCGAGGTGGGAATGCACACGAATAGGATGGCATCACGGTTGTGTTGACCTAGACAGTGGGGTGCACATCACCCCATCGGAGCACCCTCCGGTGCCTGTGCTGCACCCGCCATGGGGGATGCTGCCGCTGCTGCCACGTGCTGGCATCGCCTCACTCTTCAGGAACCAGAACCAAACAGAGGTACGCGGCTTGGGCGCCTTTGTCTACCGCGAACTTGACAGTTGCAACACGCAGATTCACAAGCTCCACGGGGCATCTTTCAAGCTGCCTTTGCCGGGGGCGCCCGGGCACCCGCCCGGTCCGAGCCGGGCCGGGGGCGGCGGGCGGGAGCGCAGGTGGCAGCGGCGGCCGCGCAGGTGCGGAGCGGCAGCGAGCGCAGGGACAAACCTTGTCCTGACGCTCCCCCATCCGACAATTCCTGGGCGTCCGCCTCGCGCGGCGGCGGGCCCTGGCGCGGGGGGGAGCCTCCTTCCTCCACCCCCGCGCCATCCTCCTCCTCCTCCTCCTCCCGCTGCCCGGGCGCGGCGCCCCGAGGGGGCGGCGCCGGGCGGGGGGCGCGGGGCGGCGCTCGCCGCCACATGCCGCCCTGCCTGAAAAGGCTGCGAGGCGCCGCCGCCGAGGGAGAGCGCGCGCAGGCGGCGCCGGGAGCCGCGCCGAGCCGAGCCGAGCCGGCCCCGCCGCCCGCCCGCCCGGGGGAGAGCGCGCGCGGCAGCCGCGGCCCCGCGAGGCCCCGTCGCGAGTGGCGGCGCCCACGCGGAGCGCCCGGGCGGGGGGGGAGGCGCGGCCCCGGGGCAGACGCGCTTCGCATTTCGGTGGTTTCCGTGTGTTTTTTCCTTTTTTTTTTTTTTGTGGACCGTTCCCTCCGGAGCATGGATACGTTTCTTCTCGCGTGGGGATTTCTAGGGCTCTGCTTGCCCGGCTCCGGCGGCGCGGCGGACACAGGTAAGGACCCACCCCCCCATCGCCGCCAGCACCTCCGCACCACGCGAGGGTCGCGCGTGGGCGCCGGAGCGACGGCCCCGCCGGCCGCTTCCTCCCCGCAGCGGGAGCGCGACGCGCGTGGGGCGGCAGCGGCGGCTCCGGGGCGGTTTTGGTGGCGCAGGGCGGCACCGCGGGGTCTCGCCTGGGAGCGGGGGGTCCCCGTGTCCTGCCGCGGTCGCTCCCCGTGTCCCTGCCCGGCCACGGCCGCGGCTCCCTGCGAGAGGGAAGTCGGAGAGACTCCGTCGGCCGAGAAAGTCCCTCGTCTCTTGGATTTTCCCGTTACGGCGGCGAGGCTCAGCTGGGCTCGGCAAATGTGCTCCGCGGGCGCTCGGTTGCCAGTTGGCATCGCCCCTCTTTCATTATGCTTACGAAGGGGTGAAAAATAAAAATGTAAAAAAAAAAATGTAATAAAAATCCCCTCATTTGTTCAAACGGGAAACAACCGTCTCGGTGGAGTGAGGAGAGAGGGAACCGTCCAGGGCGGCCCAGGGGAAGGCTCTGCCCGGACGGTGCCGCCCGGGGCCCCGCCGGGGTGAGCAGCGGCGGCGGCAGCCGAGGATGCTCCGGCCGGCCCTGCCCGCGGGTGTCTGCGGTGCCCGCGCTGCCTGGCAGCGCCTGCAGCATCGGGACTTGTTGCCGGGAAGGGCTCTCGGAGCCAGCGGCGCCTCCGAGGCCGTTGGGTCGCGGTGTGAAGTGACTGCTCCAGCGCGGGGCTTTCCCAGAGGAGCATCGCATGGAGCGGGCTGGCAAGTCCCGTCCGCGCTGTCCCTGCGGCTGGCACGACTGCGACGGTGCCGCACACCCGCTCGGGAGGCCGTCGCGTGGGCGCTGGACCCGCTGGACGAGCCGGCCTGGCAGGAGGATGGATTTATGTTCCAGCCCGGTCTGTCTGAAAGCCTTCCCTGCTGTGAAACCCCTCGCAGGGCTCCCCGGGGAGGTCAGCGGTAAAGGGAGCTGTTGTTAGTGGACAAGAATATGATGATCCACATGACGGCAAAAATCCTCCGCGGGGTATTTCCGCAGCAAGAGATAAACAGCGCGGCCACTGCACGCGCGTAGCCAAGGGGAGAGGCTGGGAGAGCCTGGAAGGGGAGCCGGGAAGCTGCGTAATCTGCTTCTCCCCCAAAAGCAACTGAGTGAGAGCGCAGCGGCTCCGAGGAACGGGACTGGCGAGCGCAGCGGGCGCTGTTCCTGCAGCTCCCTCTTGCAGCCTTCTGAGCTGCCGTTCGCAGTAGTGACTTAGCGGATACAGCGAGGGGGACCCAAACACACGGGGCCAGCCGCATGCGTGCGGCCGTGCCCGCCTGCCCGTGCCAGCCACCGCCGTGACGCCTCTGGCCTGCGGTGCCGCTCGCTGCACTCTTGCTGTGAGCAAAAGCCCTTTGAGCCCAGGAACGCGGTGCTCACAGGGAGGCAGCAGTTGGGGGCCCTTACCCGGGTCTGGATGCTGGATTTGGGGGTTCCTGACCTTCTCTTCCTGCCTCTTTGCCCCTGCAGCCCTCGCTGCACGCTCAGCACAGCGAGCTGCGTCCTGCTGCACCGAGCAGCTGGCGGCCGCGGGACGGGCGGCCTCGTGCCCTGGGTAACCTGGGAGGGGAAAGTGTCCCCCGCGGGGGCGAGGAAGCTGCCAGGCCCAGATAAGGCCGGGAGCCCATCCTGTGGGACCCCCAGCTGTATTAATAAGGAAAAATTAATTTTTAAGCGCTGGGATGGCTGCCAAATTATACGACCTCTGACAAGCCAGCTGCGCTGGGGGAAAAACGAACGGCGGAGCCCCGGTGTCGGGGCGCGCTCTGAAGGGCTCCGCTCATGCCCGTTGTGCCACGGCGTCGGAGGGGCCGCCGGGGAAGGCGAGCACGAGGCGGGAGGGAGCTGGGCAGGCGGGACACGCTCTGCCCCGTTCGTGGAATAGCTGCAAGAGCAGCAGCGTTGATGGGTGTTTTGGAGGCATCGGGCACTGATTGTTGGGGCTGAAGCTCTCCAGGGGCTCCCTGTAGCCTCTCGCTGTCTATTGGTGCGGTGGGGTCAGTTGTGCTATTGGGACTGCGGGACAGGAAACTGCACAAAGGTGCGAGGGAGCTGCGGGAGGACAAGACCCAAAATACCACATGAATAGGTCAAAGTGGCCACAGCCTCAGTGGTGCAAACTGGTGCTAGCTTGTGGAAGATCTGCCGTTGTTCTTGGCTGAAGTCTGGTGGATTTTTGTTTCATTTTTTTCTTTCTCTTCCTCTTTAATTTTTTTTTTATTATTATTTTTGAGCAAACTACCCGGATTTGCTCACGAGGTTTGGCCCTCTCCTTTTCCATGAGGAAACACGAGCTGCTCTCCATTTCCGACTGCCGTTTGATTCCTCCGCACGTTATCGTGGCAAAGGAAGGGCGAGTTCCCACCTCGTACTTGCTCTCCTTCCCTCACGCACTCGGGTATTTAGGGATAGCCGTGAGGGGTCTGTTCTTGCGAGAGCTCCTGGGTGAAGCGCCGCTCTCGGCCTCCCCTCGCGCGGCTGCCCCGGCAGCCCGTCCCGGGCCCCTTTCCTGATGGCTGTGGGGCGCTCTGAGCCAGGCGGCCTCGCACCACAAAACCAGTGTTTAAGCACCACATTTTCCAGCAAATCTGCCCCTAACCAAACCTAGGGAACTCGGTGAGCTTTGCCTGGCCGGCGCGGGTGTTGTGTGGGCTTTTGGGGACCTTGCGGCACGTGTGCTCCGCGACTGGAGCCGAGTCCCTAATCGCGTTACCTCCCTCCGTGCCACCCGTCTCCCTGCCTGGCGGCCGAGCGGCATCCGCTGCGCCCTTCCCGGCCCTCCCGGGGTTACCCGAGCGCCCTGGTGCTGCCCGCTCCGCCGGAGCCTCCGCCACCTTCCCGACCCCGGCGCTCCGCTCGCCGAGCCGCGGGGTGTCCCGCGTGCCTGGCTTGGCCAGAGCTTCAGGCTTTAATTTTATTAAGTGAGTTCAGGGCTGGCAAAAGCTGCCGGAGCCCATTAGCTTCGGAGCACGTCTCGCTCCTGATGTGCGCAGCCTGGGCAGGAGCCATGCCGCACACTTATATATATATATTTTATTATTTCTGCTAGTTCCATGCAGTTGGCTGAAAAGGAGGATTTCCATTTGTAGGTGTTTTTTCTGCTCGATATCTGTAGGTCCGTAGGTAGGGGGGGAAACACCCCAACAGCACATCTGCAAAGGTGCTGGTTGTCTGGCGTCTTTGGATAGCCTTGGGAAGCCCTGGTATCTGGCACTCTGTGGCACGCCACGGGAGCAGCCCTTGGAGCAACTTGTGGAGAGGGGAACCGGTCTGGTGGTAGCATGTAAGCACCTGCAGAAGGTGGTTGGTGCCCCCGTGAGGTCACTTGCTGGTCCCGTAGGCCCGAAGCGTCATGGGGGACAAGGAGATGCATGGCCTGTGAACCAGGTTGCCCTGGCTGGCACGTGGGATGTCCCACGGGCACCAGCACTGCCAGCAATGTCCCACCTGTGGATACCCCGAGGTGCTGACGGGCTTGCGTGGAGGAAGCAGCTCCGGTTCCGCGCGGCACGTGGCTCCCAGCGTGGCAGCTCAGGGGGCCTCGGTGCAGCCCAAGCAAGGCCGGGACTAGCAGCTCCGATGCTGGGTGATGTTGGTGGTATCAGCCTAGCGGGTAGCATGTGTGCGAAAGCCGGGGAGACAGGGAGGGGATGACGAGGTGTGGATGGATTGACTGTATTTTCATTGCTTGGAGGCTTCGCCCTTTCCAAGAAAAATAATCTGCAGCTTGAATATTTCTCTTTGCTGGAGGGGGTGGACATGTGTGCAAACGAGGTGCGAATTTCTCACGAGAAGGTGCGAACGCGCGTACAGGAGTGAAGTGTGAATTACACGTCTATTTGTACGCCCGTGTCAACAAGCCCGTGAATTCCCGCCTTCCACGTGAGGCTCCGTCGCGCTCCCGGCCGGACCCCCACGGACGCGTGTGTGGGCAAATGCGGAGCAGGGAAGCGGCTTGCGCAAAAAGGCGCCGCGGCAGATGCCTGTGTGTTGAGCAAGCTCTGCTGTGGAGCAAAACCAGATGTTCCTCTGGTGTTCCCAGCCTTTCTGTGGCTGCCTTGCGATTGCTTTGGGTTTTTTTTTCCCCCTCCCGTTCTTCAGGATTCTTGTGGAATTGTTTTAAGGAAAAGGGGCAGGCTGCAGCGCTGCCTTTGCCGTGGTGAAATAGAGTGATTTTCACGAGTGAATGTGCGAGGGGGCCCAAAAGCTGTTGGGGGCCGGGGCTCTCTGGGCCACAGGAAGTGCCATCCCTGCGGATGCTCCTCCTGCACGGGGCTGTCGCTGCCTGCGGGAGCCCATGCGCAGCAGGGGGTTATTCAGTGCCCTTTTTTTCCCCCCTCATGTTTTTCCTCCCCTTTCCAATAGGCAGAGCAGCAGGGAGGTCCTGCCCTGCTGCTCGCGTCGGCCCCGACTAGGCCGGGATCAGGGGCATCCTGGAGGCGCCAAACACGTGTCTCTGCCCACGTGCTGCCCTCTTGCTTGTCGGTTGGTAGGGAGAAGCCCGTCCCCAAAGCAGCGGTGGGGCCACCAGGACCACCCTGAGCCCTTGGTGGGGGATGGGTGGGCTTTCGCCGTTTTTTGGCCCGTTTTGCTGGGGATGCTGCCATCCTCCGGAGGCAGCCCTGTGTGGGATGTGGAAGGCACGCGACGGTGCCCTTGCTGAGCAAGGGGCTTTGTTGGGCCTGGGAGAGCGCCATCAATGCAGCCCTTGCTCCCCACGAGAAATGCAATAATAAATCTGATTTGCAGCGTTCGTGCGGTCAAGCGGCCGGATCCCGCGGCGGGGCCGGGGCTGTGGGGCCCAGCGAGCGCCCTGGGGCCGCTCTCAAGCCCTGCTCTGTTTCCGCAGCTCAGCCGTGTGGCGGCCGCCTCAACTCCAAGGACGCTGGCTACATCACCTCGCCGGGCTACCCACAGGACTACCCGTCCCACCAGAACTGTGAGTGGGTCATCTACGCGCCTGAGCCCAGCCAGAAGATCATCCTCAACTTCAACCCGCACTTCGAGATCGAAAAGCACGACTGCAAGTAAGAGCCTTCCTCCTCCTCCTTCTCCTCTTGTGCGCACGGTCACCACGGTGCTTCGTGACACCAGTGCTGGGTCCCCAGGAAGGGGCCTGCAGGAGATGCCCGAGGGGCGGCTGTGCCCAGCGTGGTCTTGGTGGGTTTGTGAGTGGGGGCTTCGGGGTTTCGGGGGCCGCGCGGAGCCGCCCTTGGCGCCGCGGCTGCCGGAGGGGGATCTGCACAACCGCTTCCTCCTCTGGCGCTTCGTTTTGCCTTATTAGGCTAAAGCGTCTCCCTCGCAAAGCGTAACGTTTACATTCCTAAAACCCGTCTTAGGGCCCGCTGGAGTATCTGCCGACGCTGCAGCGTCCGCCTGTCGTCCGTCCCTCCCCACCAGCAGGGAACAAGCAACTGGGTGTAAATGAAGCCCCAGCGAGTCCCTGTGGGCCGTTAAAAGCAGCTTTTATCCTTTTTTTTTTTTTAAAGTCCATTTCATAGCGGGGCAGCCCCAGCAGGTTTTTTCCACGGTGCTTCCCGAAGGCATACGCTGTCCAAGGATGAGTAACTCGGAGCCAGACAGGGAGGATTTGGGGCCTGCCGTGGTGGCTTGCAGCCCCCTCTGGTGGCACATGCCCAGTGCTGGCCGAGGTCCTCCGAGATGATTTTTGCATCCCCAAACCAGGCAGGAGCAGGCAGACGTGGTGGCTGGGGGTGGCAGAGTGAGGCTCTTCCCGCTCCCCCTTGGCTCCCTGCCAGCGGCCCCAGCAGCTCCCGGCTGGATAACAGCGGGTTGGGCACGTGGGACGAGCCGGCCAACACCGGGCGGCAGCGTGACCGGCTGACGCCTCCGAGCGCCGGGATTTGGGGGTTTCCTGCCAGGGGAAGTGAGCGCGTCTCCGGGCAGCGGGCTGAGCGTGCGGGGAGGAGCGAGGTGTTGGGGTGGGCGTTGACGCGGGGTGGGCAGCCAGCAGCAGCGCTCCTGGGGGCAGTGTACACGGGGAACGTGGCGCTGCAGCTTGGCCTCTCACGAGCCGCTTTGCTGTGCGGGGCTTTGGCTGGTGTCTCCTGCAGGGTTCATCATCCCCGTCACTTCCCGACACGAGTGGGTTGGCTGCAGACCTTGAGGCGGGGGTGGTGGAGGGGGTGACCCCCGTTCCCAAAGTCCCGCTCCCGTGAGGTGGGCAGCTCTTACCCGCTGCATAGCCCAGGGCTGGGTGTGCGGATGGGAAGCGGCAGCGCCTCCGAAACCCCCATCGGAGCTGGCGGTCGCTGACGGGCGCCCACAAGAAGTGGGAACAACCCCCCCTTGCCCTGTTCAGCACGGGAGTTGGAGGCAGCTGCTCGGCTTCCTTCCTCTTCTGCGAGTGCCCGCGTGAGGTTTCCTTTCCGTTATTACCCTGCAGAGGACAGGGATGGCGTGAGGACTGGCACCCGTGCTGGCCCTTTGGAAGGGCTGATGCTGGGCGGGAGCAGAGTCTGGTGTCCCCACCAGCGGAGGGGACTCCCTTAATCTGTGTTCGCTGCATCTTGTTGGAGCTCTGTGGCCTGCTGGATGGTGATTTCTGTGGTTAAAGACACCCCTCTGTCTCCAAGTACGGCAGATGACGATTTCCTTAGACATCCTGCAGCTCAGCTGAAGGAGGCCTCCGGGGCCCTCCGCAGCCTGCGCCCCAGAGCCGGGACTTCCAGAGTAGCAGAGTGTCGCAGGAACTAATGGATTCACCGAGAGCCCCCATGGCCGGAGCTGAGTCGCGGCGGGGAGAGCGAGGGAGGCCTGGAAACACGGCCCGGCTGGGCTGGTGGCGCAGAGCGCTGTGCAGCCACGCTCGCTTGGGGTGCCCTGCAGCCCGGCCTCCGCTTTGTCCCTGCAAGCTGGCACCTCCGGGCCGTCCTCGCGGACGTGGCCGAGGAGAGCGGGGTGCTTGCTAGGAGGGTTCTGCTCTTGCAGCCTCGTCGGGAGCTTTGGTACCTGTTGGTGGTTGAGGAGGCGCTCGTTTTGGGAACGAAGGCGGCGGCTTTGTGCTGTGAGAAGCAAGGCAGTCGAGCAGTGTGTGGAAACCTGAGTGGCAAAGATCCCGTCTGGTCCCCGTTACACCGGCTCCCTGGGGCATCTTGTGGCTAAGTGGAGCCCCCCAGGACATCCCTTTGGGGGCATCTCCTCCTGGGCTGGGACCACTCCAGCAGAGCAGGGAGTGACAATCCCTGGGTCTTCCCATCTGCCTCCAGCCCCCGAGACCCATCAGGGCCCGAGGAGATCCCTGTCCTGGCTGTGGGACACTGGCCCCACTTGCTGCCCTAAGAAGGTGCCATCATGGGATTCGGTCTCCTCGTTTCACTTTGGTTTCACTACCAAAGCGAGTGAAGTCACCACTTGCCCTCTGCTTCCTCTGCTGCTTCCCGGCAGTAAATTTTCCTCCTGTGGTTGTTATCTTTTATTATATACATTTTTTTTCCCTTTCTGTTAGTGATCAAGCCCCTGTGAGTGGTGACAGGAAAATGACAAAGAAACCAAAGTCTTCATTTTTTCCACAGATGGATTGTAGCAGAAGGAGGAAAGTGCAAATGCAGTTTCTCGAGTGTCCTGCGTCTCGGGGTAGGGAAGGGCTGCGAGTCGCCTCGGTTCGACTGCAGCAGCAACAGAAGGCAGAGCGCCTTGGCGAGGGGGGCCGCTCACGCACGGCTTCTGCGCTTTATTCCCAATTTTTGCCGTCACTTTCCTCCATTCTTTTCCCTCTTGAAGAATGCTGAAGACGTTCTGCAATAAAAGACCCCCACCCCATAACTAAAGAAGGAAGGGTGAGGAATTTATAGGCATCGCTTTGGAGACAGAAATAAAAATCTCCTGAACAACAGCCTGAAGAAAACCCCTCCAGTGCGCACTAGCACATCTTGCTTTCTTATATAATGAGTATTTTTTTCCTGCTTTCCCCATTGCTGTGTGTTTTCTGGAGAGCACAGTGAGCTGTGTGCTCCCAGCTGGGGGGCAGCAACCCCTTTTTCTCCCCCCTCCAAATCCCAACCCACAGCAGGAGTGGCTTAAAGACCCGTTTTAGCCTTTGCAAAATACCTTTTGGCCACTTTTTCTTTTTTTTCTCCCCCTCCCGTGTAACTGAACTGCTGAAAGGCTCTTCCTATCACCGGCCCTGCTATGGGGGTGAAACCAGCCCAAGGAATATAAATAGAGGCTATCTGTAGTTTCCATTTTTTGTCTTTGAGGCATTTTTGAAGATGCCTTCCAATCTGTTGAGGTTATTCCGTCTCTCTTTTCTCTTGCCTGGATGACTGGATTTTTCTCATTTCTCAGAAATTCCGGTCAGATTTTGGAGGAGATAGGACAGTAATCCAAGGCGCAGTGGAGCGGTTACGAGTCTCCACAATGCTGTGGTTGCTCAAGATGTAATTGCATGTAGCAGACTCATCTCTTTGGCTTCAACCACCTAAAATTCAGTGTTTCCCTCAAGAAGAGTGATTTAAACCACGTCTGTGGTCACTGCAGAAGATGCAGGGCTCCCCTCCTGAGCTTGCTGCTCTCAGCCAAGAGCAGGGGTAGCCCAGGGGATACTCAGCTCACTAAAATAGGTGCAGAACGTGCTTGTTAGGCCTTGCACAGATCTGTAGCTGCAGATCCACATCTGCAAGGACTGATTCTCACCCGTGTGCAGATTAGGAGCAATTGCCCTTAAAATGATGCGTTACGCATGTGTAAAACCAGTCAGAAGAGACTCTGAATTATCCGTTGTATTTGTAATTAATTATCCTGATTAAGGACTGGCTGCTCAGATCAAACTTCATTGTTCCGGTTTCATCACATGGCAAAGGTGTGTTTGCCTCTGCTGCCATGACTGTGAGGAAAAAGCAGTATTTAAAAGCCAGCCCAGCCTTCCCGGGGCGGCAGCATGTGGCCCGGGCAGCGCGGTGGCCTCGGCAGCTCCGGGCATCCCTGACTTTGGGCTGCTGGCCTGGCAGGCCGTCAGTCCCCGTTTGTTTGTCTGTCCGCCTAGGCCAGGCTCCTCTAACATAACACAACCTGTCTAGTCGAGGCTGGCTTCTATTCCTGGCTGTGCCACGAGCTTCCCCTGTGTCCCAGGGCCAGCGGCTGCTCCTCTGCACTTCCCACCCACCGGCATCTTGCGAGGACACGTCTAGTGCTTCCCAGGGAAGTGCCTGCGGACACGGCTCCAAATGAAACGCTGGGGAAGCTCAGATTGGAGCCCAGGAAGCAGGAGAGCCCCCCAGGTGCCAATCCGGGCTCTCCTGTGCTGCTCAGATGGCCAGGGAGCATCCAAGCCATTTCCCCGTGGAGAGGGACTGCAGAGGAGCCGCCGGAGCAAGCGCGGAGGACGCGGAGATGGGGAGCCGCAGGCTGACGGGAGGAAAAAGCGAGCAGGCAAGCATGAGTAATGCAGGCATTAGAAGTGCTTTGTAATTAGTTTATAAAAGCGCTCTTAACATCAGCAAAGCACTTTCCACTGAAAATCCTTAATAAAAACGCAGCAATATTTGTAAGCACGGTACGTTTTTCCGCTTAATTCCGTTAAACAGCTCCAAGAGGAGCGTCTCGGCAGCCTGGGCCCCCTCCCTTCTGATCCCCCCGCCGCCTGGGTAGTTAAAAGCACTTTAGCTTGGCCTCCCCCCTTCAAAACTCCCTGGTGGAGACGGCGCTTGTTTGAGGTTGTTTGAGACCGTTTGACCGGCCTGCTCCTTCAGGCAGCAGCTGGAAATAGCTGTGGTGGCCTTGCCTGCAAGAGCCTCCGTTGACCTCGTGTCGGGTTCTGGACGCTGCCCCCTCGTATTTGCGGTTGTCTCGCAGAGCAGTGCCGTGCCGGGGAGGAGAAGCAGCCCCGGGACGCGCGCTCTCCCGTGGAGGTGGCGCCGCCGGGTCACGCCGCGAGCATGTGGGAACAGTTGGGCTACAGGAGAGCAATGCAGGTCGCTGGGGACTGGTGGAGGCAGTTCCCATGCCACACGAGTGTCCCAGCTGGCCACGAGCCAGGCTGTGGTTACCTGGGAATGAGATGGAGAAGGAGGTGTCCAGAGGGTCAGGCTTGCTCCCTTCCAACTTCCCTTCTTGTGCTTTCCATGGGAAGAGCTAAATCTGGACACGGCGCGGAAGCTTAACAGAAGCAAAGTGCTGGCCAAGCTGGACTTGGCCATGGCCGGTGGCCCAACATGAGGAGGACGGGGCTTAATCAGCTTGTTTGATCGTGGGCCAACACGTGGAGGCGACCTAAACACGCACCGCCAGCAGAGCCCGCGGCGGGGACGAGCCGGTGCTCGCCAAACCGCGTGTGCATGGGCAGGGGTGTCTCTGGTGGCTCTTTTTAAGACCCAAAGCTCGGTTTGGTACGTTGGAGAGGAGGTGGGTGCTCTTGCAGGGCAGCTGGATGGGAGACCTCTCCTGGCCGTGGTGCTGTCCCAGGTCACCGCTTGTTTACGTGACCTGGAGGAACACAAAGAAGGTTTTGCCCCATGAGGCACGGAGGGCTTGGGCCAAGGTTTCTTAACTGGAAAACTCTTACATGTTTATATTCATTTCACATTTGGCAAACACAATTCCCTGACCTTCTGCTAGGGGCTTCTTTAGTTGTTTGCAACATTTGATTTATTAAGGATTAGCTCCAGTAGAAGAAAGCTCAGTTAGATGCTTGGATGACGCCAAGCAGGGTTTAATTTAGAGAGAGGCAAATATTTCCTGACGAATTACTTACTCAATTCATTCCCTTCATTTTCCATTTGCAGATAGGCCATGGGCAGATTGCAATATTCCTAAGTTGTGTGTGTTATTAGAAGTTATTCACCCATTCAATAAGCAAATAATTCTTGGTTCTGCAGTACTGGGTGGTTTCAGAGCCACAGGACTAGTGACAGGTTGTTTTGCGCATTGGCTACACCAGAAGCTCAGTTCGTCGCGGGCAAGTGGTTGAAGCTGTGCGTGGCCTTGGCGAGGTGCAACCCCACCAGGACACAAGCAGATGTGCTTCCTTGGGATGCACCATCCAGTAGGTTACCCATGTGTTTTGCCACCATTCCTGTTTGTTTTTGCCTAAAACCCAGGATTTCACTGGTTGCTGGTAGTCCTGGAGCGGGGCCCTGCGCTTCGGAGAGGGAAGGGCTGCCCGTGCAGCGAGGTGAAGTCCTTGCTCGGAGGACCGGGCGTCCCTGCTGCTTGCTCAGTGCTGCTTTAAGCAACTAGACAAACACGGAGGGACAGCCCTGCTCGGGGGAAGCACCGGCTCTGCCTTCTGTGTTCCTGCTCCCTGGGGAGAAGCCGGAGTCGAGCCGCACGTGACGGATGTTAGCAGGGCCGCGCGGGCGCTGCTGGCCGGGGTCGGGGTAATACAGGGTCACGGCGCACGAGGAAGCGGCAGGGACCAGAGCTCTTGGCTGATACCGCTGTATTTCCACCCACCGGTGATGCCAAACGTGGCTCCTGGGCCAGCCCCTCTCCTTGGAGTGCTCCTCAAGGCTTCGTGTTGGCTGTGGACCCAACGGGCTTGGCCACGGTCAAGGCTGGCCAGGTGCAGCCAGCTCAGCGCTGCTCCAGCACGGGCAGAGTTTTATCCGGGGCATTTGGCTTCTGTCTCTCAGCCAGGCTTAGCCCTAGGAAGGAGGGAAACGGAAGCCGCCTTTGCTGGCCCGCAGCCCGGGAACGAGGCGCACAAGTATCGCCCTGTACCCCGCAAGCTACTTCTGCTTTCGGCTCTTCGCTCCCAAGCAGCAGATCTTGTGACATGGAAGAAGGGCGTCTCTGGCAGCGCTGCAGCGTGTGTCCCCATCCCTGTCCCTGCGAGAGGGGCCGCAGCCTGCCGCTCCAGCGGGTTGACACAAAGTAAAACAAGCAGCAGAGGAGCAAGGGGCAGTTTCTGTCAATAGCAGCGTGTGGAGCAGCAGTGGGGAGCAGCCTGGGCAGCCCCGGAGCCTGGTGAGGGGTATGGGATGGGGCACAGGCCTTGCCCTGATTCCAGTGGGACGCACATCCGTGCATCCCCAAGAGGCAGCTCCTCCAAACCAGCCTCCGGGGGCCTTCAGCAGAGGCACCTCACGGTGACGGTTGCAAGGGACAGGCAAGCGCAAATACCAGGCACTTAGGGAGCAAGAAGGCACCCAGATCTGTAGTTAGCGCCTTGTAGAAGAGGGTCGGATTGCTGCCCAAGCACTTGCTGCAGGACTCTCATGGTGCTTCACCAAATAGCTCCCCACTCCTATTGACTTGACATCGACTTTTCGCATGCTGTTTGGTACGTGCTTGGCCAAATGCCACCTGGATGTTGGTATGAGCGGGACCGTGGCGTGGCAGCTGCTGGAGCCGTGCTAAGTGACACAGCAGAGCATCAGAGAGACGCACAGGACAGAACTTCTGCCGGGCCCAAGCGGAGCTGCGTCCCAACCCTTGTAGACTGCAGTGGATGTACGTGCAGTAATGATGTGAGGAGCAGGGGTGGGACTAGGCCTTAAATGCAGCCAGAAGAGAAAGATGCACGGGGGTGGCAGTCCCAGAGAGCTGCCCGGATGTGGCTTTGTGGCGTGTGCAGGTGTAAGAGGGGCCCTGTGTTTGCTCCCTGCATTGCGAGGCGCCCGCGGGCGGGCGGGCGCTCCCACGGCCGTGTCGCGTTCCCGCAGGTACGACTTCATCGAGATCCGGGACGGCGACAGCGAGGCGGCCGACCTGCTGGGCAAGCACTGCGGGAACATCGCGCCTCCCACCATCGTCTCCTCCGGCCCCGCGCTCTACATCAAGTTCACCTCGGACTACGCCCGGCAGGGCGCCGGCTTCTCCCTGCGCTACGAGATCTACAAGACGGGTGAGCACTGCGGGCCGCGCCGTGTCTCGGGCCGCGCTGTCCCTGGGGCTCCTAGTGAGTTATCTGCAGCAGAAGGGCTCCTGCTATCCTGCTGCCAAGTCCTTTGGAGCGGGCGTCTGCCTAAGTATGGGGAGGACAAGGAAGAGCTGCCCTGAGCCCCTTGTCCCTGTGCGAGCAGGGCCACCAGGGCGCAGGGAGGCCCCGTGCGGCTGGCTCGAACAAGTGCCCGCTTTGTGCCGCAGGGGCCTTGCGCCGCGGCGGGGCCGCGCACCAGAAAGACGGCTCTGTTCCCCGGCCCCAGGCCATTCGCTGCAGCGGCCCTTGTGCCCCTCCTGCCCTCCCCAGAGCCCTTTGCTGAAGGGGAAACTGAGGCACGAGTGCCCCATATCAGCAAGGCGGGGGCTGCAGCTTGCTGGGTGCCCCACGGTGCATCCCGTGTCCACAGGCTCCGAGGATTGCTCCCGAAACTTCACGGGCTCCAACGGCACCATCGAGTCCCCGGGCTTCCCGGACAAGTACCCGCACAACCTGGACTGCGTGTTCACCATCCTCGCCAAGCCGCGCACCGAGATCCTCCTCCACTTCCTCCTCTTCGACCTGGAGCACGACCCGCTGCAGGCCGGCGAGGGCGACTGCAAGTACGACTGGCTCGACATCTGGGACGGCATCCCACAAGGTGAGGCGCCCCGCGCCACTGCCCCCAAAACCACCCGTCCCTGCCCAAAGCCCTGCCCACTTCGGGCGCTACCTCCGCTGCTCCTTTCCTTGCAGTCGGCCCCCTCATCGGCAGGTACTGCGGCACCAGGATGCCCTCAGACATCCGCTCCACCACGGGCGTCCTCTCGCTGACTTTCCACACGGACCTGGCAGTAGCCAAGGATGGCTTCTCAGCGCACTACGAGCTGCTCCCGCAGGAAGTGCCCGAAAGTAAGTTGGAAAGGCCGTTTCTGAATCTTTTTGCTTGCTCGGGAAGTTTCTGTGCACGTGCTCAGCCCAAGGGCTGACGCGGGGGGAGGCTACGGCCCAACGTGCGCAGCAGCATCGCTCAAGAACGTGCAAAACCCCTCCCTCTCTCCAGTTTCCCCAAAACACACAGCCCAGCACGAGGGCAGCTGGGGTGGGACTGAATTAGGGGCATCTCTACTGAGGCCACATGAGTTGAGGACCCGCACAAGCTCTTCCTGCTGCATCTTGCTGCACTTGGATCCCATTTCTGTTCCTTTTAAAAAGCCTGGGAAATAAAATGCTAATGAGACATAAAGCTTGAGAAACCAGGCACAAGAAATGCGAAGGAGCCAGGCCTGTTTTGATTTGTGCTGGTGTAAATTGAAACTTTAATGACACCGCTGAGATCTTAACTTGGCCCATTGCTTCCAGCCCAGAGTTGACTTGGCCGTGGTAAAAACACAGGCAGTTTGATGGAGCTCCGTGGGTTTATGGCCCACACGGTATTTCCTATCAGTGTTTTTCCTTTGTTGTTGTTTTTACGGGACGGCTGCCATGAAATGTATGAGATGTGCAATGAGATTGAGCTAACTGTGACTTTCAAAAGCCTTAGAGATGAGGAAACTCAAATAAGAGTGTGCCAGATTCTTTCATGTTGGGACTGGCTAATTCCTATGGGCCTGATGTCCTGTGTGGCGGCGTGCTTGTACACACACAGACACAACCCCCTAAAGCAGCCTGTTCCTTGCCCTGTCGGTGCTTATGTTTCACCTCCTGCCTCCGAGAGGACGGAGGACTCCATGGCCAGGGGTCTCGGTGCAGCTTGGTGTGCGTGGATGGGAGGAAGGGGGAGAGCCATGCGCCAAAACTGCGCAGAGGAGAAGGAGGTGGAGGAAGATCTGCACCGCATTAGCTTGCAAAGGACCATCCCAGTATAAAGCCATCCCACCCACGGGCACGGCCAGCAAGGAGCAGCGTTCCCTGCCTCCCAGCTTCCAGCTGAGGTCTGTGCGTATCCGTTGCAGACTTCCAGTGCAACACACCGCTGGGCATGGAGTCGGGCCGCATCTCCAACGCGCAGATCAGCGCCTCCTCCACCTACTCGGACGGGCGCTGGACGCCGCAGCAGAGCCGCCTCAACAGCGATGACAACGGCTGGACGCCCAACGTGGACAGCAACAAGGAGTATCTCCAGGTACGCGCGCCCCAAGCCTCGAGGAGGCCCGCGGAGAACCATCGGGAATAGCGCTCATCCCAGCAGCGCCTGCGCTGGGCATCACGCTGGGGGCTGCCGGAGCGGAGGCTTTTCCCAAGGAGCCGACTCGACCTGCGCTCGCTGTCCACAAAGGGCCTCGGGCAGCGTCACAGCGCTGAGAGATGCGGCCCGCTAAAGGGCACCGAGGAGGGGAGGTGGTGAAATGTCACCGCCTCGAGCAGATGTCTCATTCTTCATTCATGGCAGCGCGACCAAGTCGGCTCCCCTGACCTTTCTCAACCCACATTGTGGGGAAGAAAAGAATGGGAAAGCCAGGAACTGCAGCACTTGCTAATTGGACATGGTGCTTTTATTTTACATGGAAAAAGTCGGCCTCTGTCCTGCTTTACAGGACATGGGGGTCCAGCCTCTGCTCAGATCCTGGTGGGAGGCAGGGAGAAGGGCCTTAATCCTACCCAAAAGTGTCCTGTGGAAATCAGCTCGGATTTTTGTACCCGTTAAGCCTGGGTCTTTGTACCCGGGTCTTTTGACATGCAGCTACGGATGGAGTGAGACAGGCTGAATTTACACCTTATTTCAAGGTGGAGGAAGGACCGACCTGGGCTGCCAGGTGGTCATGGTCCCTCTCGTGTCCCTCTCTCCCTGGCAAGGTGGACCTGCACTTCCTGACAGTGCTCACGGCCATCGCCACGCAGGGCGCCGTCTCCAGAGAGACGCAGACCGGCTACTACGTGCGCACCTACAAGCTGGAGGTCAGCACCAATGGGGAGGACTGGATGATGTACCGGCATGGCAAGAACCACAAGGTAAGGGCCCTTCCTCCTCTCTCTGCGTGCGCCACAGTGAGCCTTGCAGAAAACAGCTCAGAGATTTCGGCGGGGTTTTTCTGGATGAGCTAAAGGACCATGATGATGCTCCGAGCAGAAATGTCCTTTCCCCTCTGCACACTGTTCCTTGGAAAACCTGGCTGCTGCTGTGTCTTTCGTGGTGGCAAGAGCGTGTCCGTTGACTGCAAATGAAGGAGAAAATGCTTTCACGGCCTGTGCTTTGCCGCGCAAGATTCATCGAGCTTT
Organism: Tinamus guttatus; assembly: GCF_059628265.1. Classification (NCBI taxonomy): domain Eukaryota; kingdom Metazoa; phylum Chordata; class Aves; order Tinamiformes; family Tinamidae; genus Tinamus; species Tinamus guttatus. The sequence continues at coordinate 4,104,642 of NW_028288731.1, forward strand.
TATGGCCGTCACCCCGTCTGCATGCTGGGTTAGCAATCACAAAACCCCACGAAACGGTAGCTCGGGAGCTATCGAGGCCTGGAAATGAAAGGGCACAAATCCTAAGAGGGGATCGCGCCATCCCAGCGAGCAAAATGAGCAATAAATAACAAGGAGCAATTGGGGCTGTCAGGGGTGCGGGCTCCGCGCTGGCTGGCGCGGCAGGCGGGGATGCAGCGAGACCTTGGCGCTGGCGCGTGCAATTCCTGCCTGCGTGCAGCTCTCATATATAAATAATGCCTATATATTTATATACGTATAACTACATATATATATGTATGCACGCCCACGTGGGCACATCTGCACACTGCCCGATATCATTTATCTTCCACCTCCTCACCCCCAGATTTAATAAATCCAGCCGTGTCTGCCGACCGCTTGTGCCAGGAGCCTCTCGCCATCAACCATGGCCCGTTTTGCGCCTTCCCTTAGCTGACAGGGAAGGTAATCCCCCCTGCTTTTCTCCTTCATGCTTCCCCGTCTAAATCCCAAAGCCCTAATCCTGTTAGCGAGCTCTCTTCCCGCGCTCGGCCGCCGCCGCAGCCACGTAATCCTGCCGTAAATCCAGCGGGGCCGGCGCGATGCCTGCGCCCAGCCATGCCCTTCTCCCGCGAAACCGCAGGGCGGCCAAGCAACGCTCTAAAGAAGTAAATCGGGAGGGAGCTCCCACTTCAGGTTCCTGTTTGTGCCCCGTGCCCCTTCAGCACGTGGGCTTGCCGCCGCGCGTGCCTCTCCATCTCCCCGCCTCGCAGCCAGGAGGATTCTCTTATTTTTTTTTCCCCTGCTGGTGTAAATTACTGTGACTTCTTGTGCTTCGACGGAGGCATGTTGATTTACACCGCTCCGAGACTTGGCTCAAAATACGTGCTGAGTGGGATGGAAAGCAGAGAGGCTGGAGGAATAGCAGTGTGCTATTTTGGTAAGGGGGAAGAAATCGCTGCTTTCTTGGCGCTCCCCACTTCACACGTTTTCCTGCTAGCGCTTCCCATGCCGCGAGTGCTAATTTGAGGCAGGAGGCAGAGCCTGTGGAAGTCAACGGGGCTCTTTCCACCGTCCTCCCTGGGTCTGGAATCAGTGTTTTTGGTGCGATGAGACACGTTCAGCCACGGGCTCTGGTCACCTGCCTGCTTTTCCTCTTGGGAAAAAGGCCTTACAGACAGAATATCTGTGAGGATCCCATTTCCAAGAGCACCAACACCTGCGCTCTGAAAGCCAGGCCCCGTCACACTGTGCAGACCTGGGTCCCAACCATGATTTGCTGTGGTCTGTTGTGCTCCCCAGAAATGATGTCGGTTGGGGCAGGTGCTGCCAATGCAGCTCATGTTAGAGCCTGGGGTCCAGTGTCACTTCTGGCCTGTGGCCCATGATTCAGACGGGTTCCTCAGGCTTGCCCAGCTGGTTGAACACCATCACCAGGCCCCAAGTCTAACACAGCTCAGAGGCTGTTCTTGGAGGCAGGTGATGGGGACTGGTCGTGCGAGAGAGTCTTTCAGCAGCGCGTTTGCTAGTGATGAAGTTTTCGGGCTTGGTCCTGGCTCTGCTTTCCATCAAGCCCAACTTTGCAGAAGTCAGCAACAAGTCGCATCATGGATGTAAATTTGGATCCTGGCCCCCGATGCTTGTATGTGCTAAGTGAGCTAAAAAAGAACAAAATGGGAAACATGTTAAACCGAAAAGAGCAGCAACCTTCATCAGGGACTGTTAAACATGCTGGTCCATATGCAACCTTTGGCTCGTGGAGCCTTCAAACTGCTGCCTGTGGGAAGCACAGGAGTTTTGCCAAGGGAAGGAGCTCTCTAGACTTTCTGCACCCAGGCGCTTGCTTGGGGCCACCTCCAGAGCCACTTTGCCGGGACAGGGGGACCTTCAGGCTGACCTGACGTGGGGCTACCAGCGCTAAAATAGTTACACGGGCTCAGCTGAACATTTCCTGTCCTCCGGTGTTGGGTTCGGGGCGAGGTGTTGGGTGTCAGGCGCTGTGTTGACATGAAGCCGGAGGCTTTGCCGGGGCGTGGACACGTATCCGTGCAGGCTGCTTGTGAGCGCGCGTGGGGAACGCACACGCTTGGGCTCGCAGCGGCCGCTCTCCTTACAGCCCTCCTGCTGGAGAGAAGGGTGTTTGGTGTCTGCCGAGCAAGGAAAAGCATGGGAACCGGGGTCAGAGAGGATAAAATAGGACATTAAAAACACATAAACCATGCTGTGCTGCTAAACGGTAGCAGCGTGATGGATATCCTCCACATTAGCATTTCTGCCCGAGTTAACACGGGCTCCAAATCCCACTGATCGGGTGGATTCACATGCAGCGCCGCGGGGCTGCTCCTCCTGTCCAGTGGGAATGCCGCCCTCCCATTCCCGCTGCCGTTCCCAGAGCCAGCCGCGGTGCACGGGCATGCTGGGGGGCACAGAAAGCTGCACCCGCATGGGCATTTTCCCCTTCCCTCTTTATTTTTCCAACATCTGGCACCACAGGCTAGACCAGAAATGCAAGTGCCCAGACTGTGTCCGGGCTATTAAAATCCCGGGAGGGAGGGGTGGCTCTGAGGTCCATCTGCTAGTTATTGATCACGGCCATCTGGCGAGGCAGCCGCTTTCTCCTCTCGCGTCGGATCACAAGCTCCTTCGAGAGGCTGTCTCGGCGCAGGGAGCGTTGCGGGCGCTGTGGAGGGGCAGCAGCTTCGCGCTCGGGACGAGGCAGCACCCGCGTGCGTCGTGCGGGCACTCGCCAGCACCCAGCCCACCAAGACGGCTTGGGGACGCTCGTCCTGTCTCCATGTGCAGTGGGGAGAGGCCGTGACCTGCTCCCTGCTCCCTTGCAGACGTTCCAGGCCAACGAGGATGCCACGGAAGTGGTCCTCAACAAGATCCACAGCCCCGTGCTCACCCGCTTCGTGCGCATCCGGCCCCAGAGCTGGCACAACGGCATCGCCCTGCGCCTGGAGCTCTACGGCTGCCGCATCACCGGTGAGCGACTGCCCCGTCTGCACCTCGGGGCAAGCGGGCACCTGTGCCCCACGTCCCACGGCGCTCCTCCTGGGAGAAACCCCTCGGGGATGCTCACGCCCTCTCCGTCCCCGCAGATTCGCCCTGCTCCAACCTGCTGGGGATGCTCTCCGGCCTCATCCCTGACACGCAGATCTCGGCCTCGTCCATCAGGGGCTACGACTGGTCGCCCAGCATGGCCCGCCTCGTGAGCAGCCGCTCGGGCTGGTTCCCCCGCGTCCCCCAGGCGCAGCCGGGCGAGGAGTGGCTGCAGGTGGACCTGGGCGTCCCCAAGAACGTGCGGGGTGTCATCATCCAGGGGGCCCGCGGGGGTGACAGCGTGAGCACCACCGAGGCGCGCTCCTTCGTCAAGAAGTTCAAGGTGGCCTACAGCATGACCGGGAAGGACTGGGACTTCGTCCAGGACCCCAAAACGATGCAAGCCAAGGTAGGCACCGCCCGGAGTAGCAGGAGGGCTCCAAGGGGATGTGTGTCTGGCTGTCTTCAGTCTCCCTCACGGCGTCTTGGAGAGTCTTCTCCTTACAGAGGAATGGGAATTTAGGCTCTGAATTTAGGCTATCTCCATGAAACCCCCTTGCACGTCCCCCTGGTTGTGCTCCTAAGCCATCCTAGAGGTTGTAGCTCTACCTTGCCTCAGGATGAGCAGTTTCCCTTCATTTCTCGCTATGGACCAAAAGGTCCAGACCTCCCCCTCCTCGTGCTTGGTGCAATAAGCAGTGGCCTCTCGTGCAGGGCTGGGGCTGGGAGCGTCACCGTCGGCTGTGCCCCGTTCCTGCAGGCCATGGTCCCCCTGGTAGGTGCTGGGTGTTCTTCTGAATACCAAGTTGAGGGAGACAACATGTTGCTGCTGCAGCTTGCATCTCTGAGGCAGGAGGATGAGTCACGACTTCTCTTTGGGATTTTTTTTGCTATGTGCAGACCCTTTTTCCCCACCAGTGTGCCCTGGAAATTCCCTGTGCTTTCCCCAGAGCTTTTCCTCCAAAGTTGCTGCTGACCTTTCTGCCAAGCAGCACGGGAGCAGCAGGGACCTTGAGGAACATTTGCTGCTGTTGCATGTTTGTTCTCTATGTGACCACATCTACTCCTAGGATTTGGGTGAATTTCAAGTGTTCCCATGTCCTAGGAGCCCTGCTGCTATCTCCTGCCCTGCTCACGGGCTTTTTGCTCACTCTCTCCCCGCAGCTTTTCGAGGGCAACATCCACTACGACATCCCCGAGGTGCGGCGGTTCGAGCCCGTCCCCGCGCAGTACGTCCGCGTGCACCCGGAGAGGTGGTCACCCGCCGGAATTGGGATGCGCCTGGAGGTGCTGGGATGCGACTGGACAGGTAGGAGCTCCCTCCGCTCCACCACCGGCATGGGCAGGGGCTGTTTCTGCCTGTGTTGGCTTTTGCCCACATGTTTTTCACCATTTATTTTATCGCAGAGGTGGGAAGTGTCTCACCTATCGAGACACAGAGGCAGTGCCCTGCCCCTTCTGCCAGTGCTGCCTAGTTGCTCCATAGTTTCATCCCCAAAAGCCAAAAATGCACCCAACAGTTCATTCAGTTTGATGTTAGCTTTTCAGCACCAGGGGCTAGTTGTCCTTTAGTTTTGTTGGTATTTTTTTATTTTAATAATCTATTTAAACCTGAATCTGGTCTCCAGATGTCAGTGATAAAGAGGTATGATTTCCATTTTTAAACACACATCTGTAGAAGGCGTTTTCTTCTAAAAACTCCCCTTCTAGGAAGCCTAAAAGACATGGAGTTTTCCCTAGCCTTTAGCGGAGTCTCTGCTTTCCTTCTCCTCCTGTGATGTGCTGTGAGATGCATCACCAGCATGTGAGAGCACAAAACACACCTAGATGCAGTTGTCAGCAATGCTCCGTCACCCTTGAGGTGGCTTGTGTGGCTTCACCACATTGCAAAGAGCACTTATACCTCAAAGAGCATTTATACGATCTGCCTTGAGCGTCTCTAATTACCGAGTCAAACAGGTAACTAACCACAGCAATGGGGGTTAGTAGCTCAAAGTCAAGAAGCAACCAGTCAGCAACGGGCTTCCTTCAAAGACTGCCAGCATTTCCCTCTGAAGAGCAGAGATTGATGAACGCTCGCTCACAGCTGCTTTCCTCCCCTTTGAAGTCCCCAACATCTGGTTCCAATTGCGCCGCAGCGCCGCGGCCTGAGCGGCAGCTACCACCGTTTGCACGGACACTTGCTGGGAGCAGGGAAGCGAACCGGAGGGGTCGCTCTTTTTGCACTTTCCTTTTCATGCACCGCACCGTCCCCCCTGCTATTTCCATTATCCCTCCTAACTGTCTTGGTGCAGCTCTGCCGTGGCAACTGATTTTCCAGGATAGATTTCCGAGGCTTGTCTGGAGCAGGGTAACACTGCTGATTTACATCCGCTCAGCATCTGCGTCCCGTATGGGACTTGGCTTTCAAGGTCCTTCCACACTGTCAAATACCGGCAATAAATCTCAATATACAAGAACAACAACCCAGAAAAAAAAAGTGTGCCAGCTCCAAATAACTTGGAGCTTTTGATATGCTGCCTTCACCTGCTGTTTTTTTTTTTTTCATCTTTTCTTTTTTTACGACCTTTTTCTTTGCCTGGCTGCTTGCAATTTGCTTCTTGGTTGCATTTGGAGTTTTATGGGGTTGTAACAAATCTGAACTTACAAATTAAAAGGCTTTGAGGTTATTTGGTATTTTACCATGAACAGAAGACAGCCGCTGGGGCAAAAAAGAAAAAGAAAGAGAAAGAAAGAAACCCTGAGAGTTTATGTGCAACATGTCTAATAACAGGAAAATAAAAGGGGGGAAAAGCAGCCTATGGAAAATATTCGATGCATTTAGCCATTTCCTTCTGCTTTTGGCTTTATTAAATGATATCCTGAAGAGTGTCAACACAGAAACACAGTCACAAGTAGCTGAGCAAAGCAAGCTCTTCAGGAGTGGAAAGCACAAAGCCGAGCGCTGCACCGGGCTCACGCACCCGCGGAAGGGGAGCAGGCTGGAGCCTCCTGCCGCTTACTGCTGATTTTAATGTCCTTCTCTTTCCTCTTTACATTACCCTGACACCGACTTGGAGGTTGTTTCACATGGGCTGTGTTGGAGAGAGGGAAATTGGAAAGAGCTGCTTTAAAAGCGTATTCGGGAGCCCGCGGTGTGAAACCAGATGCTTTCTGCGGCCGAGCCAGCGCGGGCTGGGATCTCTCTGGGTCCGTCCCGTCGGCGGTTACATCATCCGTGCGTTGGAGTGACTTGTTTCATAAATTGGCTCAATTAGTGGGAACGTTGTCTCTGTTTTTCTTGCCTATCATATGCCTTGAGGAAACAAAAGGATGTGCTGCCCGTGATCTCTGCTGTCCAGCACTGATAGCCAAGCGGATTGCCAGCACCGTTGTAGATTAAGGAATTAAGGACAAGAAGGAGGCCGTGTGTCTACAAGAGAGTGCCAATGGGGACCCTAAATCAAAGGGAATCCCGTACAGCAAAGGCAGTTCACACAGAGTTCAGGCCCTGCTGACACATGGTGTTCTTGTCCTATCTCTTCCGGCCGATGTATGAACACGACAGGAAAGCTGTGTGCTTCGTTTCCTCCCACATGGGCTTTTTTTTTTTCTTTTTTTTTTTTTTTTTTTGTAGCATCTGTCCCAAAGGTTCCCTCTGCTCCATGTCTTTCAGACACAAAGGCCACGGCGGAGACGCTGGTGCCCACCCTGAACAGCGAGCTGACCACCACCCCCTACCCGACCGATGCCGAGGCCACTGAGTGCGGCGAGAGCTGTGGGGAAGAGGAGGGTACGTATCAGAGCAGCTCATCTCCAGCTCAATAAGTGATGGGTTAAGAGCTAGGCACACACTCTTATCTTCCCATTTGCTCCTATCTATGGGGCTGATTCCTGGAAAGCTTTGAGTAATGTCATTAGTGATAGGCCAAGCTCAAAAAAAAAAGCCCCCAGTCAAGATCTGATAAGTGATATCAAGGCAGGATGCGAGAGCAGGAGATAGTGGCTAATTCAGCGCCTAGGGTACAGGGCTTGAAGATCTGCTCCCCCTGCTCCCTTATGTGACCCGAAGCAAGTCACTTAGGCCTCGTGTGGCGTTCCCCCCGTAGCAGAACCACCCCCAGCTCTGTGTCATAAATTTAGGAGGCGATTCGGGACAGAGATGGAGGCCACCAAGCGTGCAGGGCTCCTTCTGTGGAGGGAACGGCATGCCGGTGAATTGTGACGCGCAGAGAGGGCAGGTGACCTGAGGACAACCTACACCCTGGTGGGGACATCACCCCCACTGTCACATGCTTGAAAATTTAGGAGGACAGTCTGTGCTGGCAGCAGAGAGAGGGGAAGGTAACTCTGGGCAGCAGCTCCTCCCCTTAGTTCCTGAGGCACTTGGGAAGCTTGGGAACAATGAGGGTGTTCCCCGGAGCACCAGATTTATGGGAGGTGAGGAGAAACAATGCCGCTCTGCAGAGAACCCCTCTGAGGGGAGTGAGGGCATCCGTGATCCACATTGTTTTGTTTCCAAGCGGGAGCATGCACAGCAAGCCCTCTGCCCCCTCGCAGCGCCGTCCCCCCGTGCCTATCGCTTGAGTCACTCGTCTCCTCCGGCCGCGCCACCCGCTTTGGGTCACTGTGATTAAAAACTTCCTCTTTGCCAGGAAAAAAATATGGCCTAAAATGAGCGCGTGTGACGTGCGCATCCGCCGAGGGCTCGGGACGTGCCAGCCCGTTTCGCGGCCTCCATGTCTTGCCTTGGCTTCCCAGCCGAGGGCACCAGCCAGGGCCTCGCTCCTGGCCGCAGACGAGCCGCTCTGCAGGACGGTCCCCACGAGCTCCTAAAGCTGCTGACACGGGAATTAGCTCAGTTCCTGACCCACGTATGGGAGGTTAGATGACTAGTCCAAAGGTGCCTCTGTAGCAGAGCTGGAAATAGAGGCCATCTCAGAGTCCTCACGCATGAGACCCACGGTGGCCCCGCGCTTCCCCCGGTGACATTTCCATGCGAGGGTACGAAGCGGTGAGTGACAGCCCGCCGTGTTGACAGGCAGCTCCCGTCTGGCGCGAGCGGCGAGATCTGTCAGCCAGGAGCTGCTGGAGCACTTGAGCTTCTCCTTTTGGAGCCAGGGAAGGAACCGCCGCGCGCAGGGGCTCTCCGGAAGCGCCTCTTCCTTGACATTTAAGAAGGCATTTAGTATTTGCCCGCTCTGGGAGATGGAGGGAAGGTGCTGATTAGAGTCTGCAGCCATTTGCTACTTGGGTATTTGCTTGTTTTGGTGGCTCAGCTGCAGGAATGGGGCGTGAGCATTTTGATGGCGCAGAACTCAAGGCTGATGCTTGGAGCTGACAAAATACAAGATAGGTTAAAAGTGTCAAGAGTGAGTGAGATTTCATGCTTTCTGCTGTAGCTATAGCTTGCCAGCTATTTTAGTTTTGGTTGCTTTTTAATAGCATCTCTTCATGGGCAGCTCATTTTTTTTTAATCCAACCTAATTTTTCTTATTATTTCTTTCTCTTAAGATTTCCACCTGCCTGCGAGCTTCAACTGCAATTTTGATCTCCCCGAGGACCTCTGTGGTTGGTCACACGATTTGGACACGGGTTACACGTGGTCTTTTCAGCCTGCAAGTACTCAGATTGGCAGCACTGACACAAGCTCCGAGTCCGTGCCTGGTAAGATAACAGCATAGAGCAAATCAGGGAATGGGCTGATGGGGCTTTCTCTGTGTGAGACTATGTCTGACCATTGCGTAGCTCTTGAGAAGGCTGTGCAGGCATTAGGGTTGTCTTTTATGGAAATTTCAGGTGTTTTGCTTTATTGATTCACGTCCTATTTATAGGTCTGTGACTTTTGGCACTAACTCTCCTCTTGAGCTGGCCTGGAGTCAGATTCTGGGCTGTGACTCCCCTGTGACCACATAGGCTCACCTGGGCTTTGCTCCACATCCTGAGCCAAATGTCCTCTGTCGGACCCAGTGTTTTTCCTGCAGATCCCGTTTCCTCTCCTGTGAGAGATGCCCTTCTTCCTCCCATATGTTTGCTCTGACTGCATGTAGTGCTGACTTCAGCTGTCGCGCATCCTGGCCTGGGGTTCAGCCCCCTCCACGGGCAGGAGGAGTTAAGCCCTAAGAATGCAGCAACTCGCCAGCTTCTCGTGGCTCGACTTCTGCTCTTTTTCCCTTGCTGTGCTTTGGAGGCAGAGGATCTGCATGAGCCTGGCAGAGTGTAATCCGTGCAGGCCGTCCCTGAGGTGTGCCGGTGCGGGCCGGAACGAGGCTGCCTCCAGCCACGCGGCCGATAGAGCAACCCCTTTAGCTCCATGTCTTGGAGCTCACCCCTGGCCTTTCCCTTACCCCAGCTGACTTCCCACATGGATGCCATGAGGGACATGAACTGCTTTCCGTGTAACAGGAGCCAGCTTCAGCGTGACATCCGCCCGCTTCGCTCGGGGGACACTCGGGAGACACCGGGCTCCCCGAGGGTGCCTCGGCCGAGGTCACCTGTCTGAGCTCTCCCCCGCTGCCCGCAGCTCAGGTGGGAGCCGGGGGCTCCTCCGGGCTCGTCCCGGCGCCGTTGCCTCCGGAGACACAAATATTCGGGCGAACCTGCTAGCCACCTGGCAGAGGCGCTGGCCAGATTGGCGGCGCCGCCAGGCAGTTGGAAAGCCGTGCAGCCAACACCTGGTAGGCAGCCCTAAAGAGGAAAATATGTATTCCCGAAACATATGGAAAGAGGAGAATCTGCTGCATCGCCACGCACGAAGCAGCCCGCGACGAGCGCACGCCGCTGCTCGCTGCCAGGCCCCGAGCGCAGCCCGCACGGGCATCGGGCAAACGCCTTGGCGTTGCGCGGGGCCGTGGGCTCCGCTAGGCAGAAAAGCATCTTCATATTTCAAGTGTTCATCTCTGCAGCGTTTGAGTGCTTTAGAAGATTAATATCTGGGGCTCGCTGGAGCCTTCAGGCAGCAGGAGAGGACACTTGCTGCCAGCCCTGGGCTTAATAACCCTCCCCACCCCCTGCGCCACAATAAGGTTTAATTAATATAAGCCTACTGCAAGCGGGATAAAAATTACTTATTTTTTATAACTCCGACTCAATTTTTCATTTCATTTCCTCTCCCCCAAGTCTCCCTACAATTAGTTGGCCATAGTGGCTCGGAAGGCTCCTGCACGTGAGCGAGGACACTCGCCTGGCCCCACATGGGGACAGCAAGGGGCTGGCACTCAAGTGCAGTGCTGGAAAGTGCAGAGGGAAGCGGCTACTTAAGCAGCTATTTGCTCTTTCCCTGAAGTTTTTTCCACTCAGCTTTAAGGGTGCTGGCCGGAGCCCGCGGGAGCAAGGAAGCGTGCGGCGCCTTTAAGGGCCGCGTCTCTGCCTCTTTCGAAAGTGGCAAAACAAAATTAAAATAGAATTAAAATGGAAAAAGAATAAGCAGGGCAGGCAAGGAGGAGCCCTGGCGCAGTGCGCATGGGAGAGCGGGGAGAGGAAATGACCACGGTGAAATATCTTCTGCCAGGCGCTTGATGAGAAAAGTCTGCTGAGGGACGGGCCTGGGTTCCTCAGCTCTCTCGCGACGCCGTTCCGCGCGCTGCACGCAATCCCACCCCGGCCTTGGCGTGGAGAGCTCCTTCTCTGCACTGACAGGACGCCCACTGCTCTCCTGCCACTATTTTTATGTCCAAGATACTCTTTCAGGCAGCTTTTTATAGCACTGTGTTCCCTGGGCGCTCAGCACCCGGGATGAGCTCCGCGTCCTCCCCTGCAGCCCCTGGTGACCCCCTCGGTCAACACGGACCCAAGGTGTCCAGAAACCCAACACGGCTCCAGCTGTCACCCTGCGCTTTGCAAGCCTAAAAAATACACTTCTCCCTGCCCCTACGAGGGAGACTGCCAGGATTTTTCCCTCTGGATTTGCAGACGCTTCCTGGCTGTGATCAGGCTCCACGTAGCTGGGGCTAGCGAGCTTCAGGGAGCAGCATGTTAAGGTTTCGGGGAGGCTGCATCCCTTGGCCATTTGCCATTGGGAGCAAGGCAGAGACCTTAAGGAAAATCACCCTGGCTGTATAAGTTGGGCACCTCAACTCACAGCCGTCCTTGAATGTCACCAAGGCTCTTGTTCCTGAAGGGTGAAGAGGGTGGTGGGCCACCTGGTTGGTGCCTTGTATCCCTTCAGGGCGCTGCATTTTGGAGCTGCTGCAGAAACGCCGCGCGCGGTGTCGTTTGCACCATATTTTCCCCTCTATTTTCCTCAGTGGCACTAGGAAAGTCCTGCATGGTCCTGGTAGAGCAGCGTGGATGGGAGCTGAAGCCACCAGCTCTGCTGGGGCTTGCAGTGCAGCTCGTGGTGCTGCAGGGAAATGTTATTTGTTCCGGAGCGTTTCCAGCCAGGGAATGTTTGCCGCGCTCCGAAGTTTCATAAGAGCTTCTTGTATAAGGAAAACAAACATGGAGCTGTTTTTAAGCTTGACCCTTCACTACCCTTGTTTTTCCCATGGGATCTTTAAAAGAGAGAGGGTTTTTTAATATTTTTTTTTTTTTTTCTGCAATCCGTGAGAACATCTGCCCAGAGGCCTTGATCCCAGCCTCCTGGCTGGGGTGGATGGGGCACATGGCACACGACCCTCTAAATGTCCAGCTTGAATTGGTGGCAGTCTTGTTTGCTCATAAATCACAAGCTGGCTCCTCCATTAGGGAGCAGCCCGAGTGACCCTCTCGAGCAGCAGTGAGCAAACATGCTTTCACTTTTTTTTTTTTTTCCCTTTTTCTTCTGCTAATAGTTGTTGGCACGAAGTGGCGAACGAGCCAGATGCTCCTCTTAGGTGCTGGGAAGTGCTGCTCCTCCTTCACGCGGCCGGATGGGGACAGATCTGTCCTTCACGCCGCCAAGTCAGTGCAAGTTGGTATGGGAGGAGCAGAGCAGTAGTCCCTGACTGTAGCTGCTCTTTAGCTTGTCCTGATCACGTCGGTCTTTGGCTTGAGGCTTTCTGGTCCTATCTGGCCTTGTCACCGGTAGGGCTGGCGATGCGCATGGGGGGACGCTTCTCCTTCAGATCCCAGAAGCACCATCCGTGGTGCCCAGCTGGGGACCAAGGCAAGATGCGTGGGGCAAGCGACCACCAAAAATGACGTAATTTTTTTTTTCTCTTCTTTCATTCCCCGTGCCGCCGAGCAGAGGGCTGGAGCTACCTGCAGCTGCAGAGCAGCGGGCGGCGGGAGGGCCGGCGCGCGCGGCTCGTGAGCCCCGCCGTGTACCTGCCGCGCAGCGCCGCCTGCATGGTGTTCCGCTACCAGGCGTGGGGCAGCGGCGGCGTGATGCTGCGCGTGTGGCGGGACGCCAGCCACGAGAGCAAAGCGCTCTGGGTCATCGCCGAGGACCAGGGCGACGAGTGGCGCGAGGGCCGCATCATCCTGCCCAGCTACGAGGGCGAGTACCGGGTGAGTCGTGCGGCGTTCAGCCTTTTGCCGTTGATGTTCCTCAAGCCTCCCCCTTTGTGAATGGTTTTTCCTTCCGCTTTTGTTTTTCCTGGTGTTTTGCTCCCCGCGGTGCCCAGCGCCCCGGGGGCAGCGGGTGACATTTCCCTCCTGCTCCCTCGCAGATCGTGTTCGAGGGCTTCATCCGCAGCGGCCACCCGGGACAACTCGCCCTGGACGACATCCACTTGGGCACGGACATCCCGCTGGAGAACTGCATGGGTAGGTGCAGTGCCCCAAAACCCAGGGGGTGGCTCCTCTTGGGTGCTTGGGCTTCTGCTCGTCTCAATGCATCCTGGGCCCCACTTGAACGTATAGCACTTAATGCTTCAAAACACAACATCTTGTGACCAAGATCCATGTATTGCCAGCCCCAAAAATAACACCGGGCTCCTGCAAGGACCTAAAACTGCAATAACTTGTCTCAGATCACTCCCAGCCACGGGGCTGAAAACTTCTCACATAATTCACGAGGGTCGTTTCCGATGTCACCAAAATACCGGTGAACAGGGGAATAACTGACACCAGCACAGCTCCTGGTTTTCGGATGGGGGAAGTGATCTGGTTCCTTTGCAGCCTGAAATGAACTCTAAGGAGCCGCAGTAATTTTTTCCTTTGACAAACATGTCATTGGTGTCCTGAGCTGGAGCGGTGCTTTCAGCTGCTCCTCTGACTCACGGACCTAATGCAAGAGTAATCTAAAAATAATCATGAGCCTATTACTCCTGCGAGAGAAAGTAATCGGTAATAAGCACTGATTGTTGCTTTTCAGAGACAGTAATTTGTGACAGATTAGTTCTTTGAAGCATCTTCAAAGGGAAAACCAGAAAACAACCTTTGTTTATTGGCACTGTCAGGAAAAGGAGCAGGGCACAGACAAACAGAAGGACATGTTCCCCTTATGGACACTAATGCCAGAGGGATCTGGGACCCAAAGTGCTGCTCTTGGAAATCCTAAGGGTTTCCAGAGTTTCCTCATGGGGCCAGGTGGGAATTGCCCTTAGGATGACTCAGGCCACTGTGCTGAATCCAAATGACCCTCAGCCTCGGATGTGTTTTCCCCAAAGTCCCAAACAACTCTCGCTAACCCTAGTTTTTTTTTTCATTTTCTCTTCTTTTGCAGAACCCCTCACAGCTTTCCCAGGTGAGAACTTCTACCCTTCAGGTAAAAACTGCGCTTATTTTGGTGTTTCCTCGCGGGTGGCATGGGCTTTTAAAGCAAAAGGGACTAAATCAGGCGCTTGTGCAAACAGCAGCTGTTCTGAGTGGCAAAAGGGCGAGAGTGCGATCGGCCGGGGACGGTCCCCGTGCTGTCCTGGGGCCCTCACCAGGAGGCACCTCCTGGAGAGCCCCCATGCGAAGGCTGAGGAGCAAAGCAGAGCCTTCAGGAGCGCACAGGCCAGCGGCCAGTGCCGAGCGGGGCGGCCAGGGCTCGCGCTGGCGCAGGAGGGTCCTCCGGCAGGAGGTGTTTGGAGGGGGCCGCGGGCGAGCGGCCGCCACAAGCGGGAAAACCAGCGGAAATGGCGTGTTTGCTAGCCTAGCGCGAGCCCGCGGAGCATAAGCGGCGTCTTCCCGAGCGCAGCCCCGGTCGTGTCGCTCTGGGCTCCAGCTCTCCACTGCTGGAGACGCAACTAGTCCGTCTGGGGGGTTGGGATTTCGTTTCCCTGCCGGCCTGCTCCGGGCCACGAGGGCTGTGTGGTGATGGAAAGCAAACTGGGGGCTCCCTGGAAAACGTGCAAGCTTTGCTGGCACGGGGAGGCGCGCGCGCGGCCGGATCCGTACGTAACGCCGGGGAGCTGTGGCTTGCTTGGGTGCTTACTTGTTCTGCCCGGGCTCATGGTGTCACTGCTGCGACCTCCTCAGCGCGGATGTCACTTACACCGTTCTGCTCTGGTCCCCTCGGCCCGCTTCCCGGGCGGCATCTTTCCCAGCCCGGGCTTGTAACGTGAGCATCACCTCCCGCCGCTCCTAGGGGCTGGCATAGGGCAAGCTCTCCGTGCCTGGGAAGCGGCTTCGCTCAGGCTTGGAGGCGAGCGCGTGTCTAACGAGCACGCGGGAGGAGCCCTCCATCAGCCGCGTCCTCGCAGGACGTCAGTGGGAATAACCACAACCATCCTTGCTCACCCCCTCGGCCTCTGTGCACTCGGCTCCATCCGGGGGACGAGGGCTTCTCCCCGCTCTCCCCTTTCCCGTTCTTCCCAGCCGTAGCCTCCCAAGCTGCTGGAGGTGACAGGCTCCCTCCGATGGGGAACGCGGCGTGTTCTGCCACTGCCCGAGACACAGGGCGGCGCAGGAAGAGCCACCCGCCGGGGCCAGGAGCCCTCGCGTGCGCGCGCCGGCCAACAAGGAGACCCCGAGGAAGGCCGAGGGAAGGGGGGCTGCGTCGCGGTGCGCCCGCTGCATGCTGCCGCCTCGCAACCCTGTTCTGTGTCTCCTCCGCAGGGGCCACCCTGCCGCCAGGGAGCGAGCCCACAGTGGACACGGTGTCAGTGCAGCCCATCCCTGCCTACTGGTATTACGTTATTGCCGCCGGAGGTGCCGTTGTGGTGCTGGCGTCCGTCGCGCTGGCCCTGGTGCTCCACTACCACCGCTTCCGCTATGCGGCCAAGAAGAGCGGTCACGCCATCGCCTACAAAACCTCCCACTATGCCAACGGGGCGCCCGGGGCCGTGGAGCCCACCCTAACCATAAAGCTAGAGCAAGAGCCCGGCGCGCGCCGCTGAGAGCCCGGCGCCACGGCGGCGAGCAGACAGAGCAAAAAGACAGACAGACAGACAGACACTTAAAAGACTTCAGATACGTTGCCTCAGTTTTGCACTTTTCTCCTTACCTAGCATCCGTGTGAACTCTTAGACATCTCCGGCCCTCCTCCGTGTCCCCCTTGGTCCCCCCCGTGCCACCGCCTCCCTGAATCTCTGACAAACGTTTGTAAACTAATGCTGCACCTGGGATCGCCGGAGGAGACACGTCGCCCGCCCGGGCACGGCCGTGGGCGCCGCGCCGCGGCGGGGCCGTTTCGCCCGCTCGGGGAGGGAGTTTCCCTTTGCATTGGTAGCGTTTTGTGCTTTTGGGTTTGTTTTTCCTCCTCGTCCCGCTGCCAGGAACCCCGAGGGCGGTGTGGAAGCGCGGGCTGCCCCCGGGGTGCCGGCGTACGCGGGAGCGCGGGCGGCCGGTGTGAACGGCCCCTCGGGGGCTGGCTCGTCCTGCCTCTACTTGCACAGGGAACGCTCCGGGGGGTTTGTTTGTGTCTTTGTTTGTTTGTCCGTTTTCGCCTCCCCTCGGGAAGGCCCGGGACCCGCTGTGTTTACGTGGGAAGAGCGCAATGCTTTTTGTTTTTTTGTTGCCTTATATCGAGCTGTGGCGGGGTTCCCGCTCCGAGCGCGTTGCTGTCCCGGCGGCGCCCGCGGAGCCCGGAGGCGTTCGGAGAGGCCCGAGGTCTTACCTCGCATCCCGCCTTTCCCGAAGGCCCCTCCCTGCCACAGCCATTGCGGCGCCGGGGGTCCCTCCTCGCCGCCCGCCCGCCAGCGAATCTCCTCGAAGTTGCCTTATGCCCGCGAAGCTCCCGATGAATGTTCAGTCCGTATCCGTCGAAGCCAGCCTTAGGTAGCGCGCAGACCTCGGCGGGGCGAAGGTGGCCGCTAGGCACTGTCATTTCGTGAGGACCACAGGTTTATTTATGCCGTGCGTAGCCTCGCTCGGGGTGCGGGCGGTTTTGCTGTCACACGGGGAAGTGGGAGAGGGCTCCTCCGGGTCTTTCTGCTGGAAACAGTCACGAGACGAGTGTAATTCCCTTTCCTGGGTATTATTTTTTTGCTTTCCTTCCCCCCTCCGCCCGATTCGTAGCTGCTGATTCATAGACAGGGCCAGCTGGCTTGCTTGGCTGCAACAAGTTTTGCACGAGCTCACGTTCTGCTCGCGCAAGCGCCACTGACGCCAAGCAAGGCCAGGTGGCCCGGCCGGCACGGCCGGCACCGCGGCCGGCGTGACCCAGAGCCAAAATGCCTTAGCCATATTGCTGCATGACCACGTGCACGAGCGGTTGGGATCGATCGCTCTGACGGCAAAAAAGAAAAGAAGAGAAAAAAAACGACGAGCGCCCCCGCTGAGGAGGGTTTTTCCATCTTGCTCGTGTTGTTTGCATGGTCAGAGCCCTGGCCGGTCCCAGGCCGCTAGCAGCTCCCGTCCAGCCCTGCGTGGGGCTGCGAGGAGAGGTGGCACCTGGGCGCTACAGCCCGAAGCACCAAAGACGAAGCAAAAGGTCACGTCTAGGTTTTTATCCCCCCTCCCCAGCCCCGTCTCCCCAGCTCCTCGAGCCGTGACATCCCCAGCGTTGCCCAGTTGCCTGTGTGTGGAAAAAAAAAAAAATCTTGTGGAAATTTGAAACTCTTTGAAAATGTATTGTGTGGAATGTAATAAAATGACAATATTTTTATACAAACAACTGAGGTTTTTCTTCCTTCTTCTCTCTTTGCGAGCCAGAACGCCGATGAGTGGCACGAAGCATCGGGCCTGAGGGTTGCTTGGGGCTTTGGCTGTCACGGCTGACACGCTCGCCGCGTTCCTGGGGCCGGGGCTCTGGAGCCGGCCACGTGCCCTGCAGCTTGCAAGGCCTGGAAATTGCCATGTGCTCCTTGTCTGCGAGAGGAGGAGGAGGAGGAGGTGCCTTCGCAGCCTCGCAAGGAGCTGCGCTGGTGCTTTCAGGTGCCCCTTGGAACAAGTCAACAGGATCTCTGTTTATTCAAAGTGTGTTTTGCTGGCAGTCTGAGTGGTTTTTCTTGCCCTCCTGCATTTGCTTTCCTCCTCTTTTGCTCTTCCCCCTGAGAGTCGGCTCAGCTTTGCAACGAGACTCCCTGGCTTCGGAAGGAGTTCAGAGCATCAGCAAAACAGGGAAAGAAAGAAAATCAGGTGCGATCCCCCACTTGGGCTGTTCAAACACAAGCAAAGCCGAGGACCTGCATCTCTGCATTTTTTTTTCCTTCTTTTCTTCTTTTTTTGTGCGTCTGCCCTACTCGTACAGCTCAGCGGTGCCCGTGCGCTCGTGCACACGGTGTGTGTTTTGTGCCCTCGGTGCCTGTCCCAGCGGAGCTCAAAGCAAACACGCGCGTGGGAGAAGACGGAGAGGTAGAGGGTGGCACCAGCTCGTGACAAGGGGTTTTGGGCCAGGTCCAGCAACAGGACAGACATGGGATTTCTGGTTGCTCTTGTGCCTACCGGCGCCTCCGTCTCTTCCTGCCAGTGCCACTATCTTAAAACAAATGTACATTGAAGCTCCTTAATCTCTGCAAATACTAATTCTCTCCCACGAGCTTGAGACGCTGCTTATCTCGATGAGCATCTCCCCTATCTGCTCCAGGTCCCAGGAATCAGCCTTTCGCTGGCCATGCTCTCCGATCGCACAAAGAATCAGTTTTCCCGGCATCCAGCCGTTCCCAGCGGCAGGGCTGGCACCATCTTTCCGGGACAACCGCCTCGGTGCTCCGGCGCCACTTTGCCACGCGCGCCAGGGCTGCCTCCACAAAAAGCTCTCCTTGCACTTAGGTACAGGGGCTCCTGTCAGCTTCCTCGCCCACCGTTCCTTAATAATTTCTTTTTTATTTTTTTCATTTAAAAATATTGCGTTTATTGTGCCTGCAGATTGCCCTTTAAGAGAGAAGCTCTGCGTTTACCCAAATGGAGAAGTTTTCCCCCTTCTGCCCAAGAGCTTGTGGGTTTTTCTGCGGACTTTTTCCAGAGCCGGGTGGCTTATTTTGGCTGGCTCCATTTCTGACAATATTGCTGGCATTTCCCACAGAGGAACCTAATTCAGGGCAGCGAGCAGCGCTCCACTGTGACGGGAGGGCATCTGCGCCAGGAGCGGAGCAGAGACCCTCCGGCTTCAGTTCCCACCGGCAGCCAGAGCTGGCTCTAGTTAATGACTCAGGAAACCCCCATATGGAAAAAAGTGGTGTCGGGTTATGTGCTTCCATAGCCAGAGAGCTAATAACAGATTAATGAGGTCCTGCCGCGGGCCCGAGGAGAAAGGCGAGGTGATGAGGAGGCAGAGCACTCTGAAGCGTAAGTTGAGTCGTATTAACATAGGGAATTGAGAAAAGTGCTGAAGGAGTAAGTAGATTTGGGGCTGGGGTTTTGCTATAAATGTTCGCTTTTCACATTTTCCCAGTGCTCCTCCCTTTCAAGCTTGAAGAACTGATATTCCCTTGAAAGCAGTGAATAACTGAGACTTTCTTTTTGTGGCTTTTCCTTCTAAACTACCTAGGGGAATAAAAAAGTGCCAAATTGTTAATGTGTTTTCACACAAAATTCAGAGGAGCTGGCACACTGAGAAGCAGAAGACTTGCACCTACTTTCCATAGCACTTGGCTTCCTTTTTGCAGGCTGTGGTCCGGTTCCCACCTTTGCATATGTTGGTGCAACCACCTACACTTTCCGTAGGGTTGCACAGGTGAGGCTGCCGGCAGAGCAGCGCCACTTGCCTTAAAGACACCAGAGGACTCGCCAAGGAGACGCTTGCAAGTGTGAACTGCTTTGCAAGTTCCTTTCCACATGTTCAGCTCTAAACGTTTGCGCAAGGCCCCCAAGCGCTTCTCCCAACTCCAAGATGTTGCCATCTGGGCCTGTCGCTTCCGAAGTGTTGAGGAAGTGTGTGAGCTTGGAGCTAAAATGAGGATTTGCAGAAGATGTTGTGCACCTCTGTTTCTGCAACAAGCCAACAGCAGCATCGTTAGCAGGCTCACTAACACAACGCTGCTCATCGGCCAGGACCAGCGTTGCCTCCTGTGCCTTGGTAGGCCCTCTTGAGCAAAGCCTTGAGCCCTTCCAGCAAGGAGGGACAAATGCAGTTCTCAAACTGGTATTTGGGGAAATACCGGTAACTAGGGCGGAGAAGTGAGGATCGTGACCCTCAGTCAGTTTTAGGAATGCGACTTCTGCCACTTTCAAGTTTTTCTGGTCTTCTCAAGGTGCCTTTTTGGCTGAGCACCCGAAGTTGCAGTCAGGTTGGAAAAGCCTAAACAGGTTGCAATGAAAGGGCATTTTTTTCTGGAGTACTGAAGAAGAAACACTGTTTCTATATACAGAAGTAATACTGGGAAGACTGCGCAGAAAAGCACTTGCCTCTGCTCAGACTGCGACGTGTGTGTTTGGTTACTAGTGCTTGGTCTGCACTGAACAGCATAAAAAGAAATGTCGCCACTAAAAGGGACTTGGATCAGAGAGATGTTAACATAAATGCCTAGATGTGGACACCCGTTTACCACTCTCCCCATTTGACCAGATTTTGCATTAAAGCATGTAATGATGATACATGACTTAATCAATTTACCGGGAATTTATTTGAAACCGGAAGGATAACTGGGTCACTGGAGCTCTGTGTCCACTAAGATGTACAGGGAAAGATGAAAAGGAGAGTGTGCTAATAGGCCCTAGCATTAATGGGAAGTAATGATGGGTACTGAGATCCTATTGAAAGTCATAAGGATAATGCCCATGAGCATGTTAATAGTGAATTATGGCCATTATGGAGGCATCAATGACAATATTTTAGTGCTATTCACATTACCTGGATTCTTTGCTCTTTGGTCTCTTCTCTTCTTAAAACCTAGTTGTTTGATAGACTTGAAATGTGATGTAGTGGGAAGAGCCTGTTGTTGGTGTGAGGGTACAAGAGTATTCGCTGACTTTCGCTACACGAGGAGGAACTTTAGTAGTTGAAATACTGTTTCCCTCTGACAGGTCCCCACAGTGACCATTGGCAATAATGCCTCATCCGAATGGCTTTTTTAAACACACCGTGCTTCCCATTTTGTTGTTCTAGTGAATTTCCCAAGACTGGAGGATGACTTTCCCATCCCCGAGCAAGGCTTCGAAGACAGCGACGATCATGGTTGGTACTGAAATGCCACGTGGCGATATATCCCGGGGGGAGCTAGCTTTTCAGTGGCAGGTGCCATAGTTATTTCCAGCCCTGAAGACATCTTCCATAGCTGGGGATAGGAGCGGGCTGGCACGGCCTTTCTGCTGGATCTCGCCCTCTGTGATGAGACTCTCAGTTATTCCATCCCTTCCCACTCTGCTATGTCGTGCAGAGCTGTGCAACGTGAAGAAGTAGGTGATATACAGCAGAGAGACAGGAAATTAGGAAATGTGCCGTCACTTGACCTTCCTGTGGGCGCCTTGTGTAGTCTTGAACAAATTAGTTATATTTATTTTCCCTCTTTTTACAACCAATCCATCACCAGTGTGATTCCTCCCTTCCATAGCTCTGTGTTTATACCACCAGGTCTAGGCAATGGCAATGCTGGTCTGAGAAAAAGCAGATGGCTCAGTTCAAGCCAAAATTTTAGCCATCTGAGAGGTTTTTGAGGAAGAACTTCTTTCTTTATTGTTAGGATGACAGAGCCCTGGCACAGGCTGCCCAGAAAGGTTGTGGAGTCTCCTTCTCTGGAGATCTTCAAGAATTGCCTGGATGCCACCCTGTGCCACGTGCTGTAGGTGTCCCTCCTTGAGCAGGGGGTTGGGCTGGGTGATCTCTAGTGCCCCCTTCCAACCTCAGCCATTCTGGGATTCTGTTTGTGTTTCAAAACCTGCTTATCCTTCCTAACTCTAAGAAATTCCTCCAACCTCCTCTGAAGGAGGAGCAGAGTGCTGCTGAAATCCTTGGGCCCTGCCAGAGACTCTGGTTCTTGTGCCTTCATGCAAGTTTTAGCTGAAGCTTTTCCCTGCCTTGAGCTTGAAGCCAAGATATCATTGCTGTGTGGTTTGGGGATGAATAAGTCTGCTTCATGGAGGCTGTCAGAGGTTGCGAGCTGTACGCGGGCAGGTCGCTGGTGAGGCAATGACGTGTTTGACACAGACGCTCCAGTACTTCTAGGTGAGGGGCAGAGACAGCGATCCACAGCCCAGTGACAGGAAAATAGCAAATGACATCAGTGAATTATCGCTCTGGTGCTAAGGACTTCTTCTGACCATGGCAGATATATTATCTGGTACATGGCAGCTTACCATATGTCATTGCCTAACGCTTTGTAGAGTATTCATGCCATCTACACTAAGAGTGTAATTTAGGTTCTCTCAGTTGACCTTCTTGGAGCATCCAACTTTCTTCCACTTTGTAAACACAAGGGTGGCTTAACTTTCGTTCGCTGATTTATATATCCCCTTCCCCAGTGCCAGACATGGACCCCAGGGGACATTGCCCATGTCTATATGAGTGTGCACAGACAGTAAACAGCATATGAGTGCCTACTTGTGGAGTGAAACAGAAGTCCTCCAAATTACCTAAACAGCATGTATGAGTGACTACTTGCAGAGTGAGACAGAAGTCCTCCAAATTATCTAGGAGTCTTACAAATATCAGCTTCAATAGAGTTTAGGAGCCAAAGCACTTTTGAGAGTGTGCATTAAAGTGGTGACTTAGTGTCTGGACAAAGACGTTAGTTTTCTTTTCTTTCTTCCCTTTCTCAATGGCAAGCAATCCTGCAAAGTCAATATATTGTATTTGTGTTAGGACAAGTGGAACTGAACTTTCAAGTGCTAATTGCTGCTTGCATGGCATTTTGACTTGCAAATGGAGAAAATTAAGTCTGGGAACTGTGACAGATTTGTTTCCGTAATTCTGAACCCAGTCACACTTGAAGGGCCAGAGTCTCAGTGAGTGTGAGGTGCTTGTATGCTATTCACGTAGACTGAGATGCAAAAAGGAATTAGGGCTCCTACATTTCTTGGGAATTGGGTGCTTCAGCACTTTTGGACAGGGGTTGGCAAAGCCTGCCAATATATACTGCCTGGGAGCACAGATGGCTCTTTGGTCATTACAGCTTCACCTAAGAAATGAGTCATGTGGACAAAACAGTGATCCCTGGATAATAAATGCCCGTTTCACTGCAGATTACTTTGGATCGGATAGGAACGACACACTGTTCTCTACTAACTCTCCAGGAACATCCAAGCTGGACAAAGAGAAGAGCTGGCTCTACACCTTGGACCCCATCCTGGTCACCATCATAGCGATGAGCTCCCTCGGCGTCCTCCTCGGGGCCATCTGCGCCGGGCTGCTGCTCTACTGCACCTGCTCATACGCCGGCCTCTCCTCGCGCAGCTCCACCACGCTGGAGAACTACAACTTCGAGCTCTACGATGGCATCAAGCAGAAGGTCAAAATGAACCACCAGAAGTGCTGCTCGGAGGCCTGATGGGCCACCTCAGGATCTCCCTCAACGCCGCGGTCCGGTGAGGTGGGCTGGTGGGGACAACTCCTTGTTTTTTGCTGTTTTCTACGGGAACTGAACGCCATAATCTCCAACGACCTGGCCGGGAGGAGCGAGGGAGCGGGGAGGTGCTGCTCCTGCCACCGGCCGTGACCGCGAGGCCCTGGCTGGCGGGTCGGGGTCACCGAGGACTGGACGGGCGTTTCCACGGCCTGGTTTGTTGGTTCTCCTTCGTGCGTGGCGGAGCGGGAGGATGTTTTTTTTTTTTTCCTTTTGGATGTGAGAAACTAGATGTTGGTTGCTCTTTCCCACTTCCTCTCTCCGATAAATTGCCAAGAAGGCTGGGGGATTTCTTCAGCTCTCCTGTCCTTAGAAATAATCCCACACACACATACAGACCCTGCCCCTTGTCAACCCCCCCCCCATATGGATACTGTTTTGGCTATAGGGGGTTCGTGGGCATCCCGCTAAACCCAGGAAGCAGCAGTTTCTAATCCTGAAGATGGGGCAGGTCGCTGCCCTTGGATTTCTTCCTCGTGCCAGGGGTAATGGCACGAGGCACGTGGTAGCGCCGGAGACAGTGACAGCGCTTCCCAAGTCATCGGGACCCGGAATGGAAAGGAAACCATGCATATGGAAGCACCTCATCGAGAGAAGCTGAAGAGCCTTAAAGTGAATTGTGAATAAGAGCCATTTATTGAATCCAGATCTTGGATTGAACAGCTGCGGCCTTCATGGGGAAGGCCTCGCTCTGACTCTCCCACCCCTCTTGATCCTGCCCCCTTTTTATTTCCTTTTTTCCTTTTTTTCTTTCTTTTTTTTTTTTTTTGGTGTAATCAGAAAATTGCAACAAGCAAAAGATGTGGTCCATCCAGCTCCCAAAGCCCAGGCTTTTGGGAAGAGGGGGCTCCCTCAGCATTGACCTGGGGCGCCCGGCAGAGCGGAGGGTTGGAACCCGACAGGACACCAAACCTCGTGGCTCTGCGACGCTCCCGTCTCCCTTGGCCACGGGCTCCTGCCAGCACCGACATCTTCATCCCTCCCCTGCGTCACATCAGTGACCTGATTCATGAGCTACATTTTGGATTTTTTTTTTTTAATTTGGATTTTTTTTTACTTTAAATAAGTGCCTTAGAAGTGTTTTTCCCCCTATCCGGTGATCAGTGCTGTATCAGATGACAAGTGAGGCCTTCATCCTTCCCCCTCGTTTCACTGCTCTTCACTGGATCTCTACTGGGTAGAGCCTCACTGGAGAAGTCTCATCCCTCTGCTTTCTAGTAGTCTGGCAACGCTGTCTCGCAGTCCATGCCTCTCTACCCAGCAGTGCTATGGAGACAATTTAATGGAGAAACAGCTCGGATGTTGGGCCCCAGACTAAGGCCTTCATCTCCAGTCTCATACATGTGGAGCTTGCACATGTAGAAGCGAGCGCTTTCCCAGTGCATCGGGCTTGTCTTTTTTTCAGGAGCTCCTAAGTACCCAAAATGTCCTGATTTTTCATTAGCAAATGATTTGGGGTTTGGGATGGATGTTTTTCCCCACACACACACACCCCTTCCTTGCTAACGATGGAGCGCTAAAGGTGCGATGTGACGTGACACCCGACTTGTGCAGCCCGCCAGGCAAGTTTTTAGGGGGTAAAGGAAAAAAATAAAAAGGAAAAACTGTCCCTTTTGGCACTGCTCACGTCCGAACCGCGTGCGAGGGGCCGTGGCGGTGCAGAGCCAGCCCATTTCCAAGCGGCATTGCTGCTACTCCCCGACCTGACCCCGCCAGAGGGGAAGGACGGGTGGGAAAGGACCGTACCGTAGCAACGTCGACGTAGGCCAACACTGGCGCAAGTATCTAAGTGAAAGCGGTGAACGTTATGGTGTCTAGTAGGCGTGCAGAGAGCAAAGTTCGTATATACATATATCCAGAAGTAGTGTGTTTGCACACGCGCGTGACTTCACTGTCTGTGGTGTGTCTGTGACTTGTCCCGTGGGGCTGACTCGTGTTCATGTACCTTTTGACCCGGGGCGGGAGCGTCCTGCTGGCCTTGGCGCTGCCGCGGCGCCGCTTGCCCGTCGCCCGCTGGCTAGTACAGGGACCACGCGCGTGCCCTCACCGGGCAGGAGCAGGAGCAGGCCGAAAATGCTGCAAAGCCGATACCTCACTTACCTCTGCTGGGTGCTTTACTGTTCTACTACGGAAAACTGTGTTTGATTGTAACCTTAACAGGGAGAAAAAAAAAAAAGGCAAAAAAAAAAGCAAAAAAATATCAAACAAGAAGTCAGTGCTTTCAAATCTTTGCATCCTCCTCTGCAACTGCATTAGGTTTGCGGATCGCAATTCCCTCTGTGAAATTCAGAAAAAAAAAAAAAGGGAAAAAAAAAAAAGAAAAGGAAAAGCTGGTGCTGATGGTGCTGCCGCTGTCCCCGCGCGGGGAGGCGCTGCCGGGGCCGCCTGCGCCGGGGCAAGCGGGGCAGGACGCCGTCACGGGGCTCCCTGCGGAAATGGAGCCTCCCTGAGCTTTGCGGCTCGAGGCGTCTGAGCGATCGCTGGCTGAGCCAGGACTTACGGACTTAAAGAGCGTTTACTGTGATTCTTCAGTGTAAAAAAAAAAAAAAAGACGAAAAAAAATCAAACTGTGTTTATATGATTTGTATAAAAAAACCTTTTAAAATTACTATTTAATAAACATTATGGTAGAGATCATGTTTCAGTACCTTTTTTTTTTTTTTTTTTTTTAATTAATTTGTGCAAGTTAAACACCCAGCAAGCCCAAAACAGAGGACTGGGGCCCGCCAGGGACACCCTGGGGAAACTGGCCTTCCCTGCCAGCAGACTTCTCATGTTTGAAGCACTTTAATAGGCAAATAACTAATGCCTAATGTGAAATGCACAGCCTGAGCGTTGAAGAATTGAAGGGCCTTGGGACGGGCCATGAATCTGCTGGGGTGGCGCGGCGGGAGGCCGGGCTGTCATCAGCCTGAGACGGACGGCTGGAGGACTCGGCAGCTCACATCAATCTGCCAGGGGAGAAGAAATAAAGCCCGCTCGGACCCCCAAAATAATAACAATAAAAAAAAGCAAAAAGTGATGAGAAGATTTTAGGGCATGAAGGTGAGGGAAAGGGAGGATGACGCGGAGCTGAAAGCCCAGTATAGCGAGTAGAGCAGGAGTGAGTACAG
Source organism: Tinamus guttatus (assembly GCF_059628265.1). NCBI lineage: Eukaryota > Metazoa > Chordata > Aves > Tinamiformes > Tinamidae > Tinamus > Tinamus guttatus. The sequence goes on from NW_028288731.1 coordinate 4,130,524, forward strand.
TGAGCAGAAGCAAACACATGGAGGGGGAGGCAAAAATTCCAAAGCCTGCCCAAAATGCTCAGGTCATGCAGGTGTCTCCCACCTGGCTCTGCCCATTTCTCACCGATGAGGGCTGGTTTCTGCCGGGCAAGAACCATGCAGGCCTAAATGAATGGAATGCACTGTATGAGGAGGAGCAGTCCCTGCCCCCAAAACCACCAGGTTTGGCTCAACTACAGGGCAATATTTTTTATTTTACTCATTATCAAAATGCACACACACTTCTTGCCCTCTGTACATCCCATGTTAGACGATCTGTGGACTGCTCCATGGAAAATGCAGGCTGGATGCTCCCCCAACACCTTTCGGCTGGTGTCTCCCAACCCTCCTGCCATAGGACTGAGTGGAGCATCCTCTCTGCTTGCCCCAGCAATGGGAAAATCCAACGCACACAGCCCCATCCCACTGAAAACCTGGCACCAGTCCCACCTCCCCATGTCCCCAGGGCGGCGTGGGGACTCGCAGCAGCCCGGCCCTCGCAGCGCCTGCTCGGTTGCTCCGTCTCATCGGTTACCGTGTCTGTTTTATTGCTGTGCCCGTTTTCCCAGCGGTCACAAACTGCTTCTCCCTGAGGAGCCAAGTCCTGGATGAGCATCCCGGTCTCGCTCCGGGAACACACTCGGATATTAAAGGGACTGGAGAGCACCATTGCTGCCAGGTGATTGACACCACAAAGACTGATGGCCCTTGTACGAGCTCCCAACAGAAGCCTCCTTCTGCACCGCGGATAGGAACAACCGTCCCAGGCTGAAATCCCCACACAGCTGCATTTTCCAAGGCTGCAAAAGCGACTTGGAGATTCCTGGCTCTGCGTTCCCTGAGCCTCGCATTTTGGCAGGGGCAAGGCCTGGCTGCAGCTGATGCTCTTAGCTGCTCACAGCTTAAAGGCGCCGTCCGCTCCTTGCTCTGGATTTCCTCCCCGTCTGCGTGCAGGGGAGGCTGCGGTGCGAGCGGCGGCCGTTTCGGTCACAGCTCCTCCTTTCCTGCAAGCACTGCCTGCAGTCAGCCCCACACCTATTCACCCAGCTCAGGGCCTTCTTTCTGTTGCTTCCTAATGTGGGTTTTCTCGCCTGCTTCCTCAACAACCAGCTTTCCTGAAGGCAGCTGCTGACTCCCTCCCTACCCCTTCAAAGGTCCTCTCTGTATGAAGTCCTCTTCACGTCACTGCTGACAAATGCAGGTAATAAAGTTGCGGCAGATTTACTGCTGCAAGAACCCTCTTCCATCCATCTATCCATCAGGAGAGGGAGTAGCTTTTAAATGAGGCAGGAGATGGACTTTGCTGCTAGTTATGGCTTAAAAAAAAAAAAAAAAAAAAAAAAAGCAGGGGAAAAGCCAGGTCATGGCCACGGTTGAAAGCCAGGCCATGGTTGAAGGCAAAGGTCCTTCCCTGACAGGACCATGTGGTGCCCATCTCCTGGAGGACTCATCTCCAAAGGCCCTCTGGCTCACCTGGAAGACACAGGTCTTGGGGTCCCAAGGACATCCTGCCCACTTCCATCCCTCCCAGGAGAAGTTTGCTACAAAGGGCTAAAAGATGGAAAAGCAGGATCAGGTGAGGCCATAGAGCAAGCTGGGTTGACAGCCTTCCAAAGCCGTCGCGCTTTGGGAAGAGGGGGAAGTCCCTCCCCATCTCCCGGCAGCTTGGGCGACACTGTCCTCGCCGTCGGCTGCTGACCACCCCCGCCAAGGAGTCGCTTCCCTGCTGTCCGCTGGGAGCAGTCGCAGCCAGAGCCGAGCCAGTTCCCAGGCTTGGAGGGCTCCTTTCCCAGGCGCCGGGGCCAGCGCTGCCCCAGGAGCTCCCATCTACCCCGTCTGCGGGGGCTGGAGACGTCACATCAGGAATCTCTGGTGTCCCTGGAGTGACAGAGGCTTCTGACTGCTGGAGAGGGTTACAAAAAAAGTCGATTAGCAGGAGACTGTCTGATGGAGCAAGGTGATGGGTCATGTGTTTGCCATGTTCTTCAACCACATCAGTAAGGGACTTATTGCTGTGAAATTCCCCACTTGGGAAATAGGCTTCCCAAGCGTTGCTCCAGCCACAGGAGGGCTGAGCAACACAAGTCAACACGAGTTGTTGGCTTGTTTGCAAATGGTTAGGGGCCTGTTGAACATCTCTCGCAGCACAGAGATCCCATCCCAAATCCCATATGCCGCAGCAGCCCATCTTGCTTGCCCTGGGTGGGGAGTCTGGCTGAGCCTCTGATCTCATCCTCTGTCAGACTTGGAGGGGCAGGAGCATCTGGATAACTTTGGAGATGCCCCAGGACCAAGAAGGACCAGCTGGGCCCTGCACCTCCCCTCAAGGGATCCCAAAGACTCACATCTCGGGGCCCCCAAGCCCTTCAGCAGCTGCTGTGGGCTTCACCAAGGCCCTCAGCATTGCCCCAAGAGGGGACAACGTCTCCCCTTCAGGAGCTCCTCTTCAGCCTGTGCAGTAGCTGCTGGAGCCCCATACCCGTCCCCTTCTGCAGGGTCCACAGGAGTTTTGCAGCCACAGTGTTACCTCCAAAGCTGGATGTCGGCAGCTCCGCAGCTGTTTCCCATTCTCTTTGGAGGGTTTGGAGCCTCCTCCTCAGAGAATATAATAAATCAGTTTTGATCTTTCCCGTCAGCCTTTTCTGCAATCACGCACCCAGCCCGACATCTCTGCTCAGACATCAAAACACTCGGCGAAACAGAGCCGAGACCTGCTCTTCCTGTCAACTAAAACATTAATTAGGAAAGAACCCTGGTTGGGAAAAAGTAAACAACAGAAAAACCCCACCTCCTTTCAGCCCTTCAAGCAAATAAGGCCCCATGAAGATTAACCACTGGAGAATAGTCGCAGCCATTTGATTTGAGCAGTGACTGATCCACGGTCGCAATTTCAGTTAGCTTTGAGAACATTTTCTGTTTTCTTTATTTCTTTCAAAAGAACCAAGAGAAGGGGGGAAAAGCAGCCATTGCTGCTACAAATCATTACTGTTTGATAAAGCAAAACGCTGCATCCCGTTTGGAAAGGTTTCTTCATGACAGCAAGTGTTTTGTCTCATGCTGCTCTAATTTGTGAGCCATGGTGAGGCACAGGCTGTGCTCCCAGGCTTGAGTGAGGTGGTAAAGCTCAAAATCAAGCCCTGACTCCACAGGGAGCAGCAGGGTTGCTGTTCTCCCTCCCCATAGTCCCTTTCCTTGCCCTTCCATGCTCCTCTGGAGCAAGCGGAGAGCCCGATGCCAGGGAGAGGGGCTCCCTCATGTCCCCTGGGCTTCATCGGGGCGGGAGAGCTTCTCACCTCAACACCTAACCTAAACACCAAGCCGATGGAGGAGCCTTGGTGTGGTCCATAGACAGGTTTCAGTGCAGGAGGCAGCAAAATTATCTTCTGCGTGGAGGGAGAAAAAAAAACTCTGTCGGGAACAGGGACAAGACTCAGAAGGGTGGAAAAAATTAATCCATAGGGAAAGAGACACCAAATTTGGACACGGCGCTAGGGTGTCCATTAAATAAAAGAAATCTTTCATTTACATTCCCTTGGCAAGTGACTAGCGCTGGACTTGGCTGAACACTTGATGATCCACCATTACTTTCCAGGGTGGAGACTGAAATATTCCTATTCATTAGGCCAAAGCAATTCTCTTAATGCCACTGAACTGGCCGTGGACAAGACGCTGCACATAATGTCATTGGCAGCCGTGCTAAATGCAATCCCCTCTGCAAGCAGCCGGGGGAATCGATACTGGCTCTAATTTGTCCTTCCAAGTTTTCCTCCCACGCCACCTAATTTCTGAGCGGCGCCAGCCCTGTCCACCCCAGGTGGAGGCACTGTAGGTGCCCCAGGCCGTGCGCTTGCTCAGAGGGGAGAGGTGTCTCCCTGCCTCAGTGCAGCAGGAAGGGTGATTTTATGGCATGTAGCAAAAAAAAAAAAAAAAAAAAAAAGAAAAAAGAAAAGAAAAAGGAAAAGGAACCATGACTTTTTCCAGTAATTGAAAATACAGCAAACCTGTCATTAGATTATCAGCCAGAAATGCAGCTTGCGTTAGGTGAGGCTGCCACACCACGGCGAGCACTCTGGGCCATCAGCTAACGCAGGGCCCCGCGAGAAACCCGGTCCTGGCGCATTAGCGGGAGTCAGTCTTTATTGCTTCCTGAGCCTTTGCTTTGGACCGCATTAAACATCAATATCGCAGCACTCAACGTCTGCCAATATGATAGCGGATCATTAGCGGAGGGTTAATCATTACAAAAAGAGGAGGTCTCAGCTGATAATTCAGCCATTTCCTACAGGAAAGTGCTGTTATTACTGCAGCAGCAGCACGAAGGTTTGGGCTCGGCTGCACCATTCACCATCCAGACACTTCGCTGTGACCTCTGAGTCCAGTACAGACGCAGGGAGGAGAGACAGAGCTGACCCCACCATGGGAACAAGGTTCCCAGTTGCAGTCCATGGGCACAGCGCACCCATTGTGTTGGATGGTCTCCGCCCAACACATTTAGTGTTCTAGTCTGCCATAAAAAACCTATATATACATGTATATGTATACATATATATGTATATACATATATATATATATAACCAAGTTCCAATTCCTGTGCTTCTCTTCTGCTGGCATAATGACTTTGAAATGTATTATTGCTGGGAGACCTGGCTCTGCCAACAACTCCCCAGGGAGAAGCACTAGCAGAAGAAAAGAACTTTCTACAGCTTCTTCATAAAAGAAGTCAGCGATTCACTGGACCTGATCAGGTTTCTCTAGAGGTGACAGGGACAGATCCGCAACCCAGGTACACTGATGCAAGCTCAGTGCGACGCTGCTGTTTTTTTTTTTAATCCTACCTGAGAATTAGGCCTATTAGCTTAGAAAAGGCACAGAGAAGGCTCTTCCAGCTGTGTTCTGCACATCTGCTGTTTTCTTCATGCTATTTCCTCCCCTGCAGACTGGGATAGGAAATAGGGATGGACTGATACTGCAGCCCAGGAAGACCTAGTAGGAAGAGCAACATGTAAGGGGAAACACTACGTAATGCTGCAGAGCTGCTTACCAGGCTGACCGGATAAGGCATCAGCACAGCTGGGGGATGCATATAGTGAGAAGCCGCGGTTAATTTAGGATAACTGCCTAAATCAGGGCAACTTTTAGGCCATTTTTTTTCACTCTGCTGCAAAGCCCCAGTGCCGTAAATTTCAGCAAGAGTCGCGTCTGAGGCTGGTCCATGGAGCTGGGTGATGTGCAGGGGAAGACTTGGTTTCAGAAAGCACCTCCCGGCCTCCAAGCTCATTTTCCTGACTCACAGAGATAAAGGCAGCCACAGATATGGCTACAACTTTGATTGTTTTTTTTAATCATTTGAGAAACATCTTGCTGGAGAACAGTTGAAAACGCTAGACTTGAGCACAGCCAGCAGGCTCGGAAATAAGGCCGTTGCATTAAGTGCTTAAACTGGGAAGGTAACTGTTTGGTAGCCAAGCTGTGGATCAAAAACGTTCCCTATTCTGGGGCTTTCCAAGTAGTCAAGGGCCAAGGACACAAGCTCAATGGGACAATGCGCTGCTTGGGTCTGCAGGGCGCCGATGGGTTTGTGCAGGGGGCAAACTCCAGCACCACCACCCACCCCTGCAACGGGGGTGCTGGCCCCTGCCGAGGAGAAACAGGAAGGCAAATGCGCCCAATTTGTCCACGTTTATTTACTACGAGCACATACAAAAGGCTCGCGGCAGATCTCCTCCCCCACCGTTGGCAGGCGGCCCGTGTTGGCAAGCGGGAGATGTTATCTTCAGGATACACTGCAATCCCTTAGTCATGCTGGAAGCCTGGTCGCGCGCGAGGAAGCCGGGCGAAGCCCAGGCCCGCGTGCAGGACGCCGTCGCGTACGTGCCACGTTCACCGGGACAGACCCCCTCCGCGGCAGGACGCGGATAACGGGAGCGCAGCTCCCGCCGTGGCTCTAATTGGCATCCCTAGTTGTGCTTCGCTGTCCTCCCCCGGAGCAGTGGAGAAGGCAGCAGAGCTCAGCCCATCTACACGGCTGAGGAAGCAGCGCGTGGAGGGGCAGCCGCTCACGGAGCCACGCACGGGGGAATAGCAAACTCCGAGCGCTGCGCATACAGCCCTGGTTCAGCATCGACAGGGCTCCCAGCGGCTGCCGAGAGCTTTGGCATCGTGCCCATGACGGGCAAATTTTGGTTTCGCCATCAAAAACCTCCTCATCTGCCGGGCAGAGCCGCGGGGGACTCTGCCCGCGTGGGCGCCGCGCTGCCCCGCAGGCACCGGTCCTGGGCACCGCAGGGCAGCGCTCGCGGTGAGGCGCGCACCAAGTCTGCCCGGCTCCGAGGCCGTCGCCCGACGGGGCTGGCAGGTTTGCGGCAGCTGTTGGCTGCTGCAAGTGGATGTATAGATCTTAAGGGCAAAGGATCAAATAAAATCATTTAATATGAACTGCAAGACACAGGCCACTGAGTTGAAAGTCCATAATTTCTGTCTGACCCAAGGCATATCTTTTAGGAAGGTCTTCAGTCTGCATTTAAAGATAGTGGAGGATGGAGACTCTGCCACCTCTAAGCACATTCATGGATTACCTTAAACATTAAAAAAGTGAGTTGCCACGTCTTTCCTCCCCTTGGTCCTCTGTTTGCAGGCAGTGTTAACACGGCTTTGTCCTAAGAATCAAACAGCCCTTTGCTCCCAGAAATCCCAATCCCATGCGAGTACTCAGAGAGGATGATCAAGTCACCTCTTAACCTTTCCTTTGTTATGCTAAATTAGTTCTAGCTTCCTTCATGGTTCCCATTTGGGGGAAAAAAAAAAAAAAAAAAGCAGCTTTCTGCGCCTCCGAACTGTCTTCTTGCCCTTGGTCCTCTTCCTCCCACAAAGCTGGAGGCTGCATGGGCCGGCCATGGAACCAGCAGAGCCGGGGTGATGAGGCAGGAAGTGGAGGCTGATTAAACAAACCACCCCACTAGGGAGGTAGGAAGGCTGCCCTGCACTGAGCTGCCATCCCAGCCTGGGCAGACCAGCACCTTCGCTCCTGCGCTCGGCACCCAGGACTCCAGGCTCTTCTGTGTGCAGCCAAGTCTGCAAAACAAATAATTAACAGCGATAATTAACCTTTGATTGTTTGTGTATGGTCCAATCAAAACTGAAGGGTGCTTTTGTTTGCTTCCTTCCTGCATGACAACAGCTTGATGGATTTGTATTAAGAAAATTAATAAATAGGCAGTATCCATGGCAAGAAATAATTGGGAGGGCTTCATGTCACTGATTAAATTGCCCACTTAACAAATAGAAGCTCCAGCAAAGCTTTTCACTTCTTTCCTGCATCCACGTATCAGGAGTTGGGTGGCCACAAGGCCGCCTCTTAGGGTGTATTCACGTCACTCCTCAGACTCCCCTTTGCTGCAGCGCTTCGAAGGCCCTTGGCAGCGGCCGGTTTTTTCGTGCTAATCTTCACCGTGGCAAGTCGCGGTGACCGCACATGCTCGGCAAGGTGCTCTGCTCCGGGGACATGGACACAAGCTGCTGGCGAGGCCAGGGAGCAGGAGCAGAGCCGGGAGGGTGTCCCTCTTCCCCAAGGCCTCGGCGGGGAGCAACGCTCTGCTGTTCGTGCACGTGCAGCGAGAGGGGTACCGCGGCCGCGGGGACCCCGGGGCAGCGCGGCCTGGGCTCCCGGGCTGGCACGGGTCAGCGCGGCGCCGCGTTCGTGAACTCCGAGCTCCATCTAGTGGGATGCGGCCAAGGGCTGCGGTGTTTCTGGGGCTCCCTAAAAAGCTCAGACGTCATTCCTGCATGGTGGAGCCCTGGTGAAACCCCCCCTAGAAATGCCCAGAGGCCACGTGCTTCTCAGAGCATCACCCCGCAGCACCAAGGGAGCAGCTCATCCAGGTCTGCAGGAGGCTGCAGGCTGGCCCTGCTGGAAAGCCCTGCTCGGAGCTGGTGTTATCCCGTGACAAATGCAGCCTGATGTGCAGCATGGCCATCCATCTCCAAAACATGCACTTTCAGCTGGGGGACAGGTCAGATCTGCAATTCCCCATGGTTCCAGTCACGAAGACGAGCACTCTCCCTGGTGGCATTAGGACACTTTTGCTGCCAGAATCTATCAGCCTGCATCCAGATCTTCCTGACGCCACCATGGATCAGGAGCAGTCACTTAGCAGAGCCCGCTGCGTGCAGGCAGCGTCCATGGGGATGAGCCCAGAAGCAGGCAGGAAGCTCAGGCGGGGGCCACGGGGGCCTGGAGAGCAGAGCTGGCATCTGCACTGGTGGGAAAAAGCACCTGGAGATCCTCCTGGGTTGCTCCATCAACCCAGGCTGGTTCAGGGTGGGTGAGCTCAGAAATGAGCTGAGGAGACCAGTAGCATGAGGAACATCAGGATTTTCCCCCTCTTCCTAACCCTTCTTCCTAGGGGTATGAATCCAGCTGCAGCCTTGGCACATTACTCCTCCTCTCTCATCTCCCCCAGCCTTTCTTTTGAACATTTCTCAATAAAACACAGATGGAAATGTTCAGAGATTGCTTTCATGTGTTTATAGGTTACTTAAAATCTCCCTACCTGCTGTGCACGCATAGATCCCTGAACTCCTTTAGGTTTAATTTGCTCTATATATTATGAGAAGGGAAGCACGTAGACCCAGGACCTGAGAGGCATCCCTAGACACGTTTCCTCTGGGAACTGCAAGGCTGAAGCTTGCAGCTCAATCCCCACACAGGATTAACATGCCCTTCTCTCCAGAGAGGACATGCTTAAATAATTACCTCTGGCAACGCTCGCTCCCACGAGACACAGTATTTGGGTTTCCTATGGGAGCCCAGTCTCAAAGGTGCATTTTGCATTTCCTGGAGGCCTGACACCAGCGCAGTGCCCGTACCCTGCTCTGAGCTGCTACCTGACATGGGCCCTTTCCAACTCTGTGTGCAAATCCGCAGCAATTCGTTCGCCTGAGCGGCTCTGCTGAGCAAATTCCAGATGTTTGCCCGCTCAAGGTGTGCACATGCATGAGGACACAGGCCTCCAGTGCCAAAATACCTGATGGGACTTGCAAATGAAGCAGCTCGCTGTTTAGGTGCACACAATTCGCAGGTGCCATTAATTTTCTCCGCAATTTGGTGGCTGGGTTTATCTGCAGGCAACGGGGTTGTCAACAGGAGAATGCACCTGTAGCCCTCGAAGAGGGCTGGTGTCAAAAGCACCAAAGCAGCCCCAGAAAACAGGACTGGACTACGGAAAATGAAAGAAATAGAGAGCAGAGTCCCTGCACTGGACAGAGCTGCTGGAGCTGCTGGTAGAGCAGGGCAGGCGCAGTTGCATGTCCCCAAGAAGGGCAAAAAACCCCCTCCCTAGAGACTGGCTAACGCTGAAAACGACCCTGGAGGGTTCGTGCTCTCTCTCGAGTGAGCGCCCAGGTGATAAATACCCAGTAGGAGCTTTCCTTCACAAAAGAAGGAAAAATCCAATCTCATCTAGCGACATGTCTGTCCAATCAGCCCCGTCATGGGAAAATGCCAAAAAACTTCCGAAGCCGAGAAGGAGACGAGACGACGCTTAGGGAGGTTCATTACACCTGAAAATGAGATATATGTTCAGCGCAGCGGACAGGAGGCAGCAGTGCAAACAGGAGTCTGCAAGTCCCCAGCGGGCAAATGTATCATCTCAGCTGTTGTCGCTAGCTGGAGACCAGCTAAAAAAAGGGGGGGGTCTGAAACCCAGACAGGGAAGAACCGCTCCCAAATATGAGGTTCCCATCAAGCAGAAATAGGTGCTCGTGTTGGCGTAAGGTCGACTTCTCCTCACGCGCTCCAGAGCTGCCACAATCCCGGCTGTCAGGGTAATTGAAGAAAAGCAATTTCCTAAAGAGTAATGAGCTAAAGTGAAGGAAACGTTATTTCCTCAGCTCTGGAAACAGGATATACCAAATTATCGCATTGTGGAAGAGCCCGGTGAGACGTTTTGACACACCTCGCTCAGGCATTAAAGCGCCGCTGCCTCCTTAGGAAATTAAGCGGTGAAGGTGAATGGGGATAAAGGCACTAGGAATAAAGGCGGTTTGGGAAGGCTGGAAGGGACCCAGACGCGGCTCCGTGTCGCGTGGGACGCGGGGCCCCACGAGGCGCCGCTGCGGAGACCCGCCAGCCTCGGCGCGCGCACCGTCGAGGCAGGAATGCAGAACGGAAACGCGGGCGGAAATGAAAAGCGAGCGGCTCCCCTCGTGAAAAGAAAGTAATAAAGATATCCCCCTGCCGCCGCGTTTCCTTATCTCCCCGGCTCAGCGAATGGTGACACGTGCAATTTGTGCCTTTGCCAGGGACAAGTGGCCCTGCAGCGGTGCCGGAGCTGCTGGCGTGGGAGCGGGATGAGCGCAGGGATGCGGCCGTTCCCGGGCAAGCCCCTCCATCCCTCCGGTGCCTCCTGCTCTGCCTATAACCCCCAGCAGTGTGGACTTTCCCTCGCGCATGGATTGGGATGGCAAGGCCAGCGTAAGCGCGCCAGGGATGCGGATACCCCAGGAGCAAAGTATGAGCCCCAGGTAAATAATCAGCTCATCACCTGCTTGCAAGTAGAAAAGCTTCATTTTCCACCACGGACAGCCTGGCACTCTGCACACAAAAATTGCAGCCGTTCTGCAGTGTGGGCCTTGCAGGATAATAGTTCGCTTCACCAAGGCATTTCTCAGAGCAAATGAAAAACTTGGAAAACACCTTAGCCTAAAACTGTGCAAGGAAAATAAATGCAACAATGCTGAAAATGAGAAATAAAAGGGGATGTGTTGGTTTCATAGCACTGGGGAAACTCAATGCTCCGGGTGGAAGAAGCTGGTGCAGCTTGCTCTGCTCTGCATGTCCCTTCCACCAGGTATCACCTTCGGCTGCAAAACTGCTTCCAAACAGCCGGTGGGAAGAACAGGAGGCAGCGGGAAACCAAGGTTGAATGACATAGGCTTTGCCTACCACAGCCTTTTCAGCAACAATTTTACTTGCAGTCTGAAGGGAAAGAAGAGGGAGAAGACATGGCCAAAATATTGTATGGAATAAGAAAAAAAAAAAAAAAAAAAAAAAAGAGAGAGAAGGAAAAAAAAACCCCAAACCTATATTAAACAGCAGGACTCAAGGGAAGTGGGGGGACAAGAGTTTAATAACGGAGGTACCTGGCTGGCTCCACTGAACAAATGCTGGTTAAAAGAAAAAAAAAATCTGCTTTAGTAAACAAGGCATTAAGCTGTTTGCGGCGGAAAAAAACAAGCACTGTCAGACACCAGCCAAGTGGCTGTGCTGACTGCTGGGCTGGGCGGGAAGGGGCTTGGGCAGCGCCTCCGGGGCAGGACCCGCCGGGTCGCACGCGGTTGGGTTCGATCCCCGGGGACTGCACCGCGGTCACGGCCCTGGGGGCTGCCGCAGCAGAGGACCTCGGAGGTCACATCTGGAAGGGGCCCCTGGGGGACGCTCCTCAGCCCCCTGCCAGGCCTCAAAACGACGCTAAGTTGCTACTCACCCCTTTACCAAGCGGGGCTGGATTCTCCAAATCGCAGAAACTATCGCAACGTAAAAGTCAAATTATATTCCATGCTCCTCAAACTGCGTTTCCAGCACTGTTCTGCCACTGCAAACAGAAAGCGCCGGGAACAGGAGCTGCTCTCCAGGCCAGCGGCGCAGAGCTGGAAGCGCTCTGCTTCCAGAGCCACGAGGGAGGCCGAAGAGCCCAACTTGTTTGCAAAACTAATTAGCTGGTGTTATTAGAAAGCACTGTGCAACAAGCAAGAGCACAGGCAGGCTGTACAGGACAGTTTAATAACTGTAGTTAAGAGAACATATTAAAAAAAAAAGGAGATGGAAAAAATGAGAGAGATTCAGCCTAGGCAACATCTCGGACTTCGCCAAACGGCTTGGGAAGGAGGGTTTCACCACTGCAAACACAGCTACTTCACAGCAAGATTTATTAATACATCCAAAAGAAAGAAAGAAAATCATTTTGTCACACTATATACAGATAATACATACAGTGTTTTATACACATATTACATCAGTTTTTACACAAGAAAAATATACATAAAAATGTAAACCTTTGTATACAAAAACCCTTAAACAAATTAAACAAGGACCAGATAACAAAAGGAGACCAATCTATCATCATCTCATTGATTTTTTTTGTTTGCTTTCTTTTTGTTGTTTTTTTTTGTGTTTTTCTTTTTTTTTATGGTAATACAGTACATTCATTGAGAAGTTATGAGGAACATGTGAGCCAGCTTTTCCTACACCAAGGGAAAGCGCAACAGGCAGCTTTGCTCCCTGCCCCTGGAATGGCGTGCGGAGGCGCTCCGGGCTCCGGCGCCTTGGGGCTGCTCCGGCAGCTCCGGGCACGGGGCAGGACACAGCAGGGCCCGTTTGCAGGTTCCCTTTGAGCCGTCGCTAAGCGGATTTAGCTTCGCTGTCGCCAAGTCGCTTGTGTTTCCCAATGTACGGCGGGTTGAACACGTGTGTCGGGATGAGCGGGGACAAGGAAGGGGTGTAAGAGACTGCTAATCCTTGCTACCATGCAGTTACTTCAGAAGCGGCTACGCTCGCCAGCCACGATTCCCTGGTTCTGAAGGCGCTGCCTCACCTCTGCTTTCCCACTGCAACTCGTGCACGTCTGGAACTCTAGCGGCCACACGACTGTGCGGGGCTCCGTGCTACAAGGCTGCTTCTGATATCAAAGTGCCATCAAGCTGCCGTGAAAATGACACCAAACACAAACCTCGGAGACAGCCTGAGAAAGGGGGTCACTCCCTGCACACGCTTGGGATTGTCCATCTGCCATCTTCGCTCTCTCACTACTCCTAGGATGGAGAGATTTGCTGCCAACCACGCAGAGGCCGTTGGTTGGGCTGGTGGCATCGGCTCTGCTCCAGCTGCAGCTAAAACACACTGCTGGGGGGACTGAAAAACAGAAACAGGAATAAAAACCCCCAAAACCCCAGGCATCGAATCAGAAGGGAACGATTTAACGTGATTTGGGGGAGGAAAAAACAGTTGCAGAAACTCTTTGGAAACAAACAATAGATTCCAGTGAAGGCTTCTCACGTTAAATAAGCTGAAGGCTTGTTACAAGCAGCTCCACGCAACAATCCATCCTCCAAAAAACATGTTAAAATGTGAAACTGTAATGGTGATGAGCTAGATTGTCTCCTGAAATGGCAAAGAACACAAAATCTTCCCAGTGAGATCAGCACTGCTAAATGCAGGGGGTGAGCAATGATTTACGAAGGTAAAGTAATGAGGGAAAGAATGTGTGCAAGAAACGATGAATCATTAATTGTAATTGGACAAAAGGGAGGATGGGGAGAACATGCCTCAGAATCCCAATGGAAATTCAGATTTAGAAACTTGTGTTTCCCTTTCTTTCTTATACCCATCTAACTGGCAGCGGGGGTAAGGACTTGTCTGCTTGTGTTTTATAACAGCCCTCCTAGTTAAAAAGTCAAAGGTAATTACAAATGGCTTTAGGTAATGAAGAGCCTCCTTTTTAAAATAAAAACTTTGATAACACATTTCTCCATTTCTTCTTTATAATGCAGATTCAGTGAAAACATTCCATAAGGGACAGCAATTTGCAAAATGTGAAAAAATTGCCAACCAAGGTTTGTAACATATACACATGTATATGCAGCACGTCTACACTCTATATACATATTTAATATACGTATGCATGAGTATATATCAGGAGAGAGTGGGCACGTTCTCCACATGCACGAGCTGAAATAGCGCCATACGTGTGCGTGTACGAACACGGATTATACGAACACACAGGCCCAAACATGTGTATTACAGAGCTCCTCGTGGACACAGGCCCAAACGTGTATTACAGAGCTCCTCGTGGACAAAGGCATGAAAAAGCTCAGATGGGACTGTACGTCGGCTACCTTCTCCTAATGGAAATGCAAGGAAGACAAGATCCCATGGCTGAACCGCGGCCAAGGAAAACAGTGCCGCATCCACGTGAAGGGCTCGATGACAGAATGGGAGCAGCGCTCGCCACTGGAGCGCAAGCATAAGTTAGCAGGAGCTTCAACAGCGCCTAAGTGCGACTGAGCAGGGAGCTGGCAGCTGCTTGCTGCTACAAGGACGTGGAAAAGCCCCATTTAGCCAGGAAACGGGAGAGACTCTACAGCACCATCTCCTCGCATAAGCTTTCGCCTCTATACGTGCTAAGATGCAAAGTACTAGCATGTTAATGGTCAACTCTGCAGCTCGCTTGAAAATACATTTAAAGGGCAATTCTTACTCACGGCTCATTTTAATATCTGCTCAAGTCTGATGTGGAAAGAGCAGCGTTTGCCTTGATGTACTTGGTAATGACACCGCTAGTCGGGCACAAGCCTGCCCTCTGCTCACTGCTTTCCCATGCAAACACCTATAACCGACTGTTCCTCCCGGTGCCCAGAGTTGAGGATTTTTCCAGGGAGCTTGCTTTTCTCATTTTGGATATTCACCTCTAAAACATGATGCCGAGTGAGCTTTTTAACGTGCTAGGAAGCTTTGCATCACCTTAATAAAAAACAGACACACACAAGCCTCATTAAGCACAGTCACAGCCAAGCACAGCTGAATACCTGGAAAATCCTGAGCAAGTTCAAGCAAGTGCTCAGGGCCCAATTCAGCTGCCACCACAGTCACCAAGAGGTTTTTGGTGGTGTATAGGAGCAGCTGGATTGGGCCATGAAAGCTGCTTATGGCCAGCGAGGTGAATTCCTGGGGCGAGCAGAAATGGAGGCAATGGAGCAGGGAAGCAGAAGAGGTCGGCATTGCAAGAGGCCTCAGTGAGTATTAACAGAGAATAAACAGAAGCAGAAATTCCAAGGAAACTCCACTTTGAGGGCTAAGGTAACAAGAATCAATGGAGACCAAGCTCAGATCAATCACTGAGGGCATCCAAACCCCACAGATGAATTAAAACAACCTTGTTTGGCACAAGTGCTTACCTGTTACACGTAAGTTATTGTGGATATTCTTTCTCTTTAGCTCACACACTTGTTCATGTTACAGCTAATGTACATGTGTGTGATAGTATGTATATTCCACCTATACATCTGTACGCATGTATATATAGATTTAGATTGATTGCATTCATACGTATTTATTGTACATCATGAGGGCAATTCCACATTCAGCAAAGTGCTACCAACATCTCATATACAGATATATCTCTCTGTACAGGTATACACAAAAACGGGTCTATTCTTCCCCATAAAGGCATAAAGAATTACACTGATAACTCCCATTACCACCAAATAACAAGAAGGAAAGGCCTCTGACAACTCCACCTCCCTGCTCTTTCACTTGTATGTGTATGTGCAAGGGGGATTTGTGTGGGGGAATGTCTGGGGGGCATCAACAGACTGGGAAGGAGAGAGAGATGTAAAAATAAAAACAAAAAAATTGCAACTGCTTAAAAAAAAAGCCTTCAAAAACGGTAAAATATCTGTGCAATACTGGAAATTCTGTTTTTCTAAACAGATCTTAAAGTCACCAGGATGATCATGATTAAAAGTAATAATGGTATATATATATATATATAAAATATTTAGGATTTTATTTTCTCCAGCCTAAATGTTGTAACAGATGAACACAGAGTAAGGGAATCTGTAAGAATGTTTCCAATTTCTCACAATTTCCAGTGAGAACTCCCATGAAGAGTTTCCTTCTCCGATTATGAGAAAAATTAAGTGGCCATAATTCAATTCAGAGTTTCACAGTATGAGTGAACTCCCTGGATCAAAAGTATATATTGTTCTCTAATCCCACAACAGCAATTTGGGGGCAAAATTAATACATACATAAAAACCCTCAGGAAAGAAAAGAATCTACTTTGAAAACAAGATCCTTTTACAGAGGGGAGATCAGTTCATAAGCAATGCGCCTTACAACCTAATTGGAAAACACAAATATAACCGATTATCAACACTTTCTAAATCAGACCGACCATAGGAGATTCAGGTATTAATTTGCAGAGATACAGCAATTCCCATGTCTCACCATTCCACCAAATACAGACCTTCCCATTTCAATTTCTCCTGAGAAACAGACTCATTTCGCCCATCTCCTCCAGTCCCCCGTTTATTTTATTTTAAAGGCTGTCTTGGGAGCTTGGTATTTTCATGACATTTTGAACAGGGCTCAAAGCAACTCATTTAAAAAAAAAAAAAAAAAGTAAAATTGACATGATATCAGAGTTAGCCTTATAACAGAAGATTATGTAGTAGAGAGTTTGAGTTATTTATACAACAGTGAGGACATAATAACCCCCTACTAAATAATCACATTTCTACAATACATTCCATCACCTCTCAACTACTTTTCTTTTTACAAAACTATGACCTACATACAATATACACATTCGTATCGCACATACATCCCCCCCAATGCATATTTTTTGTGTGTATATATAATACATACATGCACACAAGCAGTCTAATTCTATTTATAAGTCACAGTGGGAATTCCTTTGTGAGGAAAGGAGGGGAAAAATTCCTGAATAAGACACTGTAGATTCCTAATGTTCTGACTTTTCAAATTCCAACTCACAGAGCTAACTGGAAATAAATACATTTTAAAAAGAAAAGGTCTTACAAACTTGGTTCACAACTTCCAGCTACAGTAGTTGGATTTTTAATTTGATCTATTTACCCTGTAACTAAATTCCTAATCATAGGTACAAACCACAGATAAATTATTGCAGAATGTAACACTCAAAATTAAAAGAGTTATAGGAACAGTAATATAAGGGTTAAAAAGAGTTCTATGCTTTGTTGATACAGGATACCATTTTATTTATATATATATATCTATATATAGATATAGATATAGATATCTGCAAGGTAGCAAAGAATAGCTGTACACCTTGACACGGCAAAGATCCAGTGTAAAAAGGTGCTTCACTAGTTTGTTTTTCCAAAAAAAAGCTTGTATATAATTTTATAGCTATTAAAAACACATATGCAACATAATTCATTACACTCAATACAGCTTTAGTATAAAACTTATAATTTATGAGGTGATGTTAATAGCATAAATTAATATACCATTTCTCTTAAAATCTACAATAAGTATTCTGAAAGCTCATTGGGGAAGGGTATCTTTAAATAAAAGTTTAAAGCTGAGCGCGATGAAAAAAGATTCTGTATGTTGAACTTGAGATGAGAGCACCGAGAAGAGAAAGAGTCCCTAAGCCAGACACGGTGGACTATAAAACTGAGCAAAGATTTCTCTTTCTTGCGCTCTCACTTAGATGACGCTCTACCTTAAATAATTTTTTTTAAAAACTATTTTCTTTCTTTTTTTTTTTTTTTTTTGTTAACTGCCCTTATTTCCACAAGGAATCCCTGAGACATACCCAAAACTGTACAGTGACGGTCATCACTGTTCAGAGAAACTGGTTCAACCCCTTCTAGCAGGATGGAGATATTTTGCATGAGAATCCGACTGCCCATCGCTTCGGAATGGATCCGTTTTCACCGGAGCCACCTATGCTGTTTAAGACGCAGGTTAGAGAGTCATTTCAGGGTAAATCTGTCCACTCCAAAGGAGAAGCAAAAGGCATAGCAGGCAGCTACGCGAGAGCCACGCGCACCAAGGCAAGGTTTTGCAGAGGCTGCCTGAGAGCATCCCCTGCGCAGCGCTCGCCTCGGTGGGCACCCGCTCGCAAAGACGGAAAGAGGGTAAAATATCAGCACTACTGGACCAAGATGAGCCCGGGCAGGCGGCTCGCGCGCCCGTACGCCGTCACTGTCTCGCTGTGCGTGTGTTTGGGGGCTAGCAAAGGGGATGGGACGGAGAATGCGGGTTTTTTCTACATTGAGTATATACAGTTTTTAAGCCAAAAGCCTAGATTTCATCCCGTTCACTTCTCAGCTGAATTCTATGAGCCAGGGAAGACTGAACGTAACAGCAACACCTCAAGGAGCCAGGAAAAGAAAGCTTCCTCCAACTACTGCTGCCAACCTGCAGCCAAGCCCAGCCGCTTCCTTCATGCTTCCGCTATCCTGCCTTCTTCCCCGAGAGCCAGAAAATGAGAATGCAAAAGCAGAGTAAAACAGGGAAAAGCAAAGAACCCTGCACCCACAGGACAAGCCCAGTCACTACTTTTGTCTGAATGGCTGAAGACGAGAGTGAGAACATGGTTCCAAGACGTTTGCTTTGCTTTCCTTCCTCCCTCACAAATCCTCCTCTCCCAGCAACAGTGTTTTTGTCTAGTTTTAAAGACCAAATTGAAATTTTATCAGAGGGAGTTAAGGTCTCTTGGGAGCAGACCTCTCTGAAGGTCCAGGTTTAAATTTAGTAAATATAAGTGTGGATCTTACCACCAATCACCCTAAATTTAACTGGGCTTCTTCAGGCAGGTATTTAAAGAAGAATTTAAGTAAGGGAAATATGTTAAAGTTTTCTAGGTGATTTTCTGCTTCTCAAAGCAAGAGGAACCTGTGAGAAGGTAAATCCCCACTGAAAACTTCTTGCGAAAGTCACTGCTCCCGTGTCCACTCCCACGATCAATGTGGTACCTCAGCAGCCAGTCCATGACACATCAGCGTGCTGTGAAGCATCATCTTGCTCACTGAACTCAGAAACACTTTGAGCTATTGCGCTCTACCATCCAAAATGTATGTTATGAATTGCAGCAAATCTCCTCCTCCTCGTTTTACAGTCAGATTCGCTCAGGACCAAGCCACAGAAGACTTACTGGTTGGCATTACTTACATTGGAGATGGATCTGAGAATGGGAGAAGAAAAACAACAACACAAAAAAGAGTAATGAAGAATGTGGAGAGAAAGGCAACGCTGAAGTTAAGAGGAACAGCCCAAATACCCCTTGCCAACTGCCCACTGTTTTTAAAACGTCACCCAAGGGACCAGAGACCACCTGTGAGATGATGTGATCAGCACACCAGCCCAAACCTGTGCTTCAGTTAACACTTCACCTCTGCAGGACCTCGCAGCAGGCCTGCACGGGAGACTCTTTTGCACGAAATGGTAAAAACACCGTAGCGAACAGAAGCATCCCATAAGGAAAGCTGCCCAGACACCCACAGAAATGCCTCGGGGCAGAGGATCACTGTTTGTCTGCCAAAAATGTCTTCTGCCATCGTCCCTGCTTTCCGCAAGTCTTGAAAGAGTCAAGGTAGCTGCCTCTTTTAGACTTTTCTCCTCCTCCTTGCCCCAAACACTCATGCTGTTGGAGAAGTTGGCTGTGGACGTGGCTTGCACAAAGGCTGGGGGAGGCACTTCTGGAGCTCTGCTGATGCCTCCAGAAAAACGCAACACCCGCGACCACACTGCAGCCCCGCATCAGGTGGGGAATGGGAAACTTCACGAGCAAATTAAGAACCCAGCCATTAACCACCAGGGCCATCTCTTCGGCGAAGACACCTTCCCAGGGCTTACTGTATGTCTTTGGGAGACCCTTCCTTCCCTGCACACAGGTTCAACCCTAGATGCGTGTGGATGTGGCTACAGCAAAAAAGCAGCTTCAAAATGAATTTTAATATCAGTTTGCGGGTTGCGTCCTAGTCTCCACCTGGGCACTGCTCCTGAAGCCAGGCTGTGTATATGGCAGCTCAGAACAGAAATTCCCAGTTTTCCATCCATGGAGGATGTTATCCAGAGACAGAAACTGATGCAGCTGGTACCAAAGCTGCTCATTTCACCAACTCACTCAACTAGGTGGGAAATCTAGCTGTTGCACAGTCTTCCTTCCCAGAGCATTAGGCAGAGTATGCTACTTCTCAGCATTAAACATGATGTTTCACTAATCTTCATGCCCAAACATACAAATAAGCAACACCACTAATGAGAAGGGAACAAAGCAAAAATCTGGAGGAACTAGAAGGCAGAAGGGAACAAAATGATGCATCGTTTCCATCTTCTTGCATCATGGATTCATCTTCTTGTGTCATAGCGATGGCAAGGCCAAAGGGCAACTCAACAACCTCAAGTATCTGAGTGCACATAGCTCCCCTCAAAGCTGGCATAATGATGTCTTCCTAAATGAATGGGAACATCCACAAGTTTTACAGACCGTCTCGGACACCAGGTTCTCCCTGACCAGCCTCTCCCAGACACTGCCAAAGTTCATCTTGTGTTAAGGGTCTTTCCTGCCAATACTTACATCTTCATACAATGACTAACGGAGGTGCTGCTGCCATCAAAAATGACATTACTGGTATTTTATTCCAGCTCTAATGTTTTTCAATTCTTTAAAACTCAATTCTTATATAAAGGAAATTAACTTCTACATTAAACCAGCTTTATTCCATTTGTTAACACGTAAGGGGCATGGCAGATATTGACCATCTCAAATCAATGGACTGAAATTGCTACACTGACTCCTAGGTGAGAGGGTAATGAGAGTGCTAATTGCTGTATGAGGGAATAATATGCAGAAATCTTTCCATGAGAATATGACTCCTATTGGGGAACCCTGTAAGTAGCAGCCTCAAGGACTACCTTCAGCAGACCTGCAGTATGTTCCAGAGGATGAGGTGTGAAACATCTCTGGCTGTACACACCTAGCTGGATCCCTCACGTCCAACATGAGGACATTGACTCAGCAAAGTCAATAGGTTGCGTGGGGATAGAAGCCCACCCAAATGGCCCACCTTGTTAAATTAAGATCAAAACCCGTAACTGCGTGGTAGGCTGGAACCATGAAATGAGGGGCAGCGAAAGCGTGGGAGATGGACCTGCATGAGGCGAGAGCGGCAGCCCGTTCCAGATCCGCGTCGGACAGGACAGAGGGACTGCTAGTTCACATGCATACAAATGGAAATTTATTATTAAAAGTGCAGCTTTATTGCAAACTTAAGTTTGCTCATTGAAAAATGTTATGTAGCCACTTTTCAGGGAAAAGTCATCAGGAAATATACAAAATTGAGGTCTAACTGGGAGGAAGAGAGCTGATATCTTATGCTGCTCTAAAGGAATGCAGGCACAAAATGGCCATTGATTTCAAATGGAAATTATGGACTGCATGTCTTCAACAGTTTTCAAAATTCCCTGACTAATGCAGTGACCAGATTAGGGCCAGGTTCTGTTCTGCTATAAATTCACAGTGACCTAAGACCAAAGAGCTCCTCTGTAACTTATACTGATGTGAGCAAGCAGAATTTGGTGCTCTGCTTCTCCCCTTCTCCCCGCTCCGATTGCTAAGAAAGAGAAATGTGATGTGGGGCAAACATACCCTGCACAAGCTGCAGCTCCACTAGAGTGTCTGATGAGCGCAAGAACCATTTCAAGACTAAAGTCCTGAAACCCATTTATAGAAATTAATATAATCTAAAATGACATGAATACACAAGCAGATTAAAGAATTAACCATTTGGTAAACTAGTTCTCCACTCTTTTCCAGTCAGTCATCCGAAACACATTGACCAAAGTATACGGACACAAGGAAAATCATTTGCAAATCAAACATTTGTCTCCTCAACAAAGCATGGGGAACATAATACAAAAATAAATAAATGCCTTGTCAGATTTGCCTCATTTCACAATACCACTGGGCATTCCTCAAATCAGCAGGACAATCACAAGCAGGATTTCTTAGGCTTCATTTCAACTTTTTACATGATTTAAAAACATTTAAATGTTACAAACATATTTAAATCACCACTTAAGAATATTCGGCTTATATTATTAAGATCTATTTTACCAAGTATGAAATAAGGACTTCGTAACAACAGAAGCATGAAAATCATTTTTGTCTCCTCCACCCACATACACTTGCAATTTCAGAACAGGACATATGCATCATCCATACTCCTTTATATTTAAGGAGGACAAATCTTTCAAGAAAAGGGGATAGTATAATTGCTATGATAGAGACCAGAGGCAAGGTCTGTCCCTCTTAAATTCTGTTCCTTAGCATGATGGAAGGAGGTTTGGGTCAGAGATTTTGGTGTGGGCCTGTCAGCTAACAACATGAATGTCAAAAGCAACTAAACTTAATGCAATGTTCCCTTGCTCAGACAAGTTATTAGGCCTCCCTATCACATGTGATTGGTATCTCTTCATTTGCTGAATTAGACTAGATTACGCAGGTAGGACTTTTTGCTGTAAGGTAGAATGTAACCTGCCTTCAACAGTAAGAGACTGAAATGGGGGGTGGTTTTTTCCCATTCTCATCTGCATCTTAGAAGAAAACCAAGAAGAGTAGAGACTGGTTATACTCATTAAATAGCAGTACAGTCTGTATTTTACAGGCAAAATCACAGAGTACAGTAGCTAATTTGAGCCCTATAAAGTCACAAGCAAATTCCTTTTCTCCCTTCCTGACAGAGATGCAAGTAAACACCTCGGGATTTCTGCTGCTGTTACTGCTTGAATAAAAAAAATAGAATTTATAAAAGGTAGTGGATTCCTTTCTTTAAGGACTAAAATTACTACCAGCATCTGAGAACGATCTTTAGCAGGTAGGCAGCGAACGCAAAATAGTCCAGCAGACCGAAGGAATTCTTATCTCCCTATTTGGCTGCAGTGATTTTTCTTTTGGTTTGCCATGACTCCTGATAGCTACCTGTTAATTCCTTACGTACATTCAGCTTCACATAGAGAGCATCAAATCCCACAAATGTCTCAAAAATTCTACAGCTCCTGGGGGAAGGGACAGGCAGGAGGAAAAAAAATAAAGTAAGTCTCAGTAGCTAGACATAATTTGACAAATGCATCCATGTTAAACTTACCAAAAGGTCTGACCTAGACTTGTGGGGATGGCAGAGTACCAAGGGAATTCTTCCAGTTTCAGCTGGGAAATACCTGCCAGCCTGCCAGGCAAGGAGTTCTGGACACAGCCACATTTGAAAAGGCAAATCATCAATGCTACAAGGCCACAGTAATTCAGCAGGGGAGGGCATTTCTGCACAGGAATCTTCACTACACCATGATTTATTTCGGTCCTCCTTGGTTTGCTTTCTTTTCTCCCTGGGCTAACCTCACATCAGCCTTCAGATTTCTGGGCAACCAGTCAGATGATCCCCTTGCTGTTCAGTGAATTAAAAATCATCATAATCAAAAATAAAAGTCAGCATGCAATAAGAACAATGACCAGTTCTGGGAGGGGACAACTCCCACTTCTTCAACAAAGTAAGAAAAGGAACTGCTGCTCCCTGCACCCCAAACACACACACGCGCACACAGAGGAAGTCAAGAGACCATTTTAAGAAACTGTCAAAATTCATCTTTGAACCATGGTCTTGATTTAGGACTTCAATGCACCATTCTCAAATCAATATGTGCAGCCAAGTTTTCCATGCCAGATGCTACCTTTGGAAAAAAAAAACAGTATATATATATATATTAAAAAAAAAAAAAGGAGAAAGACTTCTGCCCATTAGAAAACTTCCTACCAGACGCTAATGGGATGGCAAGCACTGATCCGAACCCTAGGAAACAGTAACATGCATCAGTAATCTGAGGTATCTTCCCATTTCTCGGTCTTACTGCTAAGATCAATCACATCCAGTAAGTGTGCTGTATCCTTACGGAATTATTGGGGAACGGTGAACCTGCCTGCAAGAAATGAGCACCGGTGCATAACAAGCACATGTGAACGCAACAGCAAGGTTCACAGAGGGCTAACCCTGGTCAGTACTGAAGCAAGGGTTTTCTTCTTAACCCCCTTAAAAAAAAAGGGGGGGGGGGAGAAAGAAGAGGGGAGGACAGAAAAAAATAAAAGAAAAAGGAAGAATAAAGGAAAGATAGAAAACACAGGTCCCCCATCTACCTGCACAGAGCCAGGCAGACAAGCTCAGTTGGAGGTGGTGAAGGGCGCGGATGCATTATTGGTACTGGTGGCGGTGGCACCGGTTACTGCGAAGCCCGTGGGAGGAGCTATGGAGCTGTGGCTGGGCTGCAGGTCCTTGGGGATGCCACTGTGGGAGCTCAGCTGGTGGCCGAAGGCCGTGCTGAACTGAGGGAGCTGCTGCTTGGGGGAGGTGGAGGCCATGAGTTCAGCGGAGGCAGGAGCTATGCCACTAAAACTGGTCTGCGGTAACCCCGGCAGCACACTGGAGCTGTTGGGGGTCACAGTGGCGAAGGCAGGCTGTGTGGTCTCTGAGTGCGAGGTGGTAGGTGGTGTGGACAGGGAGGTGGACAGGAGGTGGCCATCTGCACCGAGAAGGTTGCTAAACGGAGAGGGGTCCCCAAGATTGACAGGAAGATTCCCCCAGTGAGTTCTGGGGTTGACCACCCCGCTAAGTGGCACATCCAGCTGAGTTGGGAGCAAGTGCTGTGCCATGATGGGCATCTCTGCTGAGAAGGTAGCTGCCAAGTTATCACCAGAAAAGGATGTGGTGTGAGGGGATGTGATATGGTCACTGTAGGGAGACGGCACATGCTCACTATCGTAATGGCTTCCATGGGGTGAGGAGTGTGAATGGTCACTGCTGTATTGCTGTCGTGAGGTGATCAGGTCATCTGCCTTGCTCAGCAGCTGGGCAGGGTGGGGCCTCTGGGAGGCATGGCTGCCATCGTGAAGTCCATGAAACTGTCCTGGGAAGGCTCTCTCCCCAAGGCCACTCTGGCTTATCAGAGTGGCAGAAGTAAGGCCGACGTTGGCTGGGGCTGAGAATTGCCCCTGGATCTGCCCTGCCAGGGGCGTAGGTGGGTTGGACAAGGTAGCAGAACGGAGCAAGTTCTCATCCAGCTCCAGACCGGAGAAATTATCATGTACTATACGCCCATTCAACAGCTCCCCCAGATCCGTGTTAACCTCTCGACTCAAGGACTGCATTCCTGGAGCTCCGGCACCTGTAGAGAACACCCCTATCCCTCTATCTGAGAGCTCCTGAACTGGCACACCATCTGTCTGTGTAAGTACGCCAATGGTACTCAGGCACTCAAGAGAAGTTACAGCCTGCAGGGCCCGTTCCAGTTCTTCAGCCTCTTCTGTAGTAGGAAGGAGATCTCCGTTTTTACCTGCAGAAACAGGGACACCAGCAGTTAGAGCGCTCTTCCAAGCTGAGACCAGCATTGGAGCTCTGCAAACACGATGTAACAGCTCAGTACAGAGCTGCAGAGAAGGATAAGCTTCTGGACTACCTCATGGCATAGAGAAAACCTCCTTCTCCAGCGTTTACTAGGTGAGCCTGGCAGAAAAAAATAGAAACTAAACCATCCTCTTCAAAGGAAACTGTCTCCCCCCGTTCCTCTTCCACATAATACAAGTTGCCTCCCACACTTAAACTAAAAATGCTCAAATAAGAATTTCTTCAATGCTGTGATAATCCCAATAGCGTACAAAGCCCCTTAGCCCCTTCTACTTATCACATATCAATCAGTATAACATAGGTTAATTTAGAGTCAGATTCAATCTGATGTCATGTCAGATCACCAGAAAAAAAAAAAAAAGGAATAAAAAGAAAAGAAATCACATATCCCAACTCTGGTCTGTTCTAAGCTTTGATATCTATGATAGATACTGAACTTTGGAATCCAGAAATTCAGACACTGTCCTGATCAAAAGCAAGTTTCAAAAAAATGTATTTACAGATTTCACTCTCTTTCCCTTTGATAAAATGCCAGCATTGACTGTGGTTCCAGCCCCACTCGATGGCAGAAAGATGCCATTACTGAGAGCATGCTTGATTAAACTGCAACAGTGACAAGCAGAAAAAAAAAATAAGTAAAATGAATTATTGAAACACCAAACCAACTAGGATTTCCAGAGCACTAATTGCAAGCAGAGAACTACACACCAGTCTTCTTGAAGTCTGTTTTTCTTCAGACCTCAGAAACAATAGGATAAATGCATGCTCCCTTGTCTAGAAGTTATTACCTCTGTGGGAAAGCAAGCAACCCCTCAAAATGCATGTTTCAGAAATACTCACTTCTCCAGCACACTGTCTGTGTTCACTTTAGCATAAAATAAAGTGGTACCTTCAAAGAAATCAAAATCCTGCAAGTCGTCAGGCAGCCGCGGCAGGACATCAGAGAAGTCCTCCTGATTCAATTCCAAGTCATGTGGAATGTCTGTGATTTCATTGGCGATATCATCAGGCAGCTCATCTGCACTCAACTCTGGTGTGGAGGGGCTCCTGCACAAAAAGTACTGCTAGTCTCAGCATTCAACTTTAATTCCTCCAAATGACAACTATGAACAAACACCCATCTATAATGATGTTTCCCCTCAACGTACTTTTTTTTTTTACAAAAAAAAATCACTTAGGAAAAAAAACCTGTTTTTGGAAAGTTTAGGATGCTTAAATTTAGTCTGCTGATTAAATACACGAGATTAAACACACGAGATGAGGCATCAAGAGCAATATCCATTACAATTCAGCCACTGCTGAAACCTAAAAGTAACTCCTCTAAGTTCTTATTTTTTAAGTAGTCACAAGGAAACTACCTCCTTACCCAGATGTTGATCATCACAGCAACATCACACTCCCCTACAGTCCTCCTCTCCAGTGTTGAAGCTAGAGCTGCCACTTACCGAATGTGGGACATCTCTACTGGCAGTGAGACACTGGCAGGCATGGTGAGGTTCCCCTGGGGCACGGCAGGAGGAATGGGTTTCTGGGGCCGCCGGGGGCCTCGCCTTCTCTTTTTCTTGTGTTTTTTGGTAAGTGCAGGCGGCTTTGTTTTTTTCCTGGGTTTCCTCTGCTGCTGGTGCTGAACTTTACGGGAGCTGTCCCCTCTCAAGAAATTGTCCTGGGGGAGGTAAAGCAGTAGCAGAATGAATACACTAGGAACAAATACGATCTTCCTTATTTTTCTTCATAGACGTTCTGAAAGTCTACAAAAATCCACACATAATGCCAGAGAAACCAACTGCTAACTTTCATGCAAAGAAGCATATTAAAACTCAGTTGCTTCTTTGCAACTTATTTTCCCAATAGCATAGTACACATAGACCAAACTGAGGTATAAAAAATGTGGGATCCTTCAGTGTCACTTAAAAAAAAAAAATCACTAAAAAGTAGCAAATCCTACGTAAGTCAGAACTGCACCATCACACTTCCTCTGGAAAACAGTGTGTCCCATGAACTAGAAACTTTTGAGAAACACTGTTTTGAACATACCACACTCACACTGCATTCGGACCCAAGGGCCAGCAGTGAGCCCAGGTAAATTGAACATCGGATCACTCAAAAAGCTTTTCTATTTCTCTATTTAGGAGAGGGGTCTGATTTCTTCTTCCAGCAAAGCATATTTTCATGTACAATTTATCGTATCTCCAAAAGCATAGAGAGGCTTTTACAACATACTTTATACTAATTGGGAATGTTTTACCCACTTAAGAAAAGTGCAAGGAAATGGACTCTTCAGTTTGTAAACTTAGTAAACTTGCTAGTTAGCAGCCAGGAGAGTACAGAAGTACTGAGGGTAAAACTCTTCATCATCCCAAACCACAGAAATAATTACAGTTTGGGCTTTGTACTTACCATTTTTTTGGCATGTTCTTCGCACAGAGGTGTCTGATGTGTGATGTCAAAAACTGGCACAGAGCACTGCTGACCATCTGCAAACTTGGCTGTGCAACTTGAGAAGAGCTGCTGAGAACGGTTCAATAAGATATCTGTGCATTTCTGCATCAGGAATAACACACGAGACAACGATGGAGAAACGCCTTTTGATTTATCAGCCTGATAAAGATCAGAGTCTTCAACTCTATCTGTCCATGGATGCTACTTTTAATGAGTACCTTAACTTTGTTATTCAAGTTCAAAGCTAGGTAAGGCTCAAACCTGACTTTTAAAGTGAAAAACTGCATTCATGCAGAATCTCTAATGATTTTATTTTATATTGAGATGGCTTTATGGAAGCAGCTATTTCACTAATGAGTTCTTAGCAAAAAGAAGCCTTTCCTGGAGTCTTAATCAATAGATCAATAGTACCAGTTGGAGCAATATAGTCAACAAGACTATTTCCTAACAGACTAATGACAATCCATACTGAAACATTAAAGAAAGAGTATTTTCTTACTTCCATCGTTTAAGGTATATTCTTGCCATTTATCTTTAGAGCACAGAAAGAAGTTTCAAGATCCTTCCTGCTCCTCTGAAAAAAAAGATGTGCAATCAGACAGAAAGGTCAAGTAAATCCAAACGCAAGCTTGCTGAGATTTCCTTCAGTAAAAAACCCTGCAGGAGTGAAAATGTTTCTAGACTTAGAGCAAATCAAACATATATTTCACCGTGTTTTTTTTTTTTTTTTCTTCAAACAGTATTAGAAGCTCCTCTTCTATCTCCAGTTCTCAGGTAGGTTGAACGTTACCTCAACATCCCTACGTATGTTGAAAAAATGCAAAAGAAAGGACGAAGAGAAAATGGAAAGCTGCAGCAGGCAAAGATTTGGATGGATGAGCCAGAACTAAGACTCGTTAGGAGAAACTATTTTCATTGAGAAGAAAGTACAGAGGGCAGAACTGTGGGCAGAAATGCAAAATCACTATCCTTGACTTCTGCTGTACATACCCTGACAAGCTTAAATTAAAAATAAATAAAAATAAATCAGGAGCCAAATGAACTACCAAGTGAATCTACACACCACAGTGTGCACTCATACGGTAGTTTCAAACTGTTCTGCAGACTGCTTCTACGAGGCCTGCAACAAACCAAACAGCCTATTCCTCAGGAAATTCATTACACAGCTCCTTCACCTCCACAGCAAAACTGTGAAGCATCTGCACACTAAAAAGATTGAAAAGGTGCTGCTCTCTGATAAGAACTAGAATGGTTAAGCACTAGTCACTTAAAACGTCAACAACAAATGCTCCAACACAAGGAAACAGGCTATCAGCTAAAACAGAAAGTCTGCAAAACTCTTAAGTATTCCAGGCCGGAGGTTTGTCTGTCTACAGACTTCAAACTCCAACCTTGTATCTAGTGCACTCCCTCCTTTCTGCGACCTTCATGCATCGACTCTGCATCTTTTCAAACTTTTCTTGAAATCCCTGGCACTAGGGATCCTTCCTCATCTTGAAGTTGGATTCGGGGACTTCTATTTTGCTCCTTCAAAGGATGCACAATAGAAGTTTTCTATCTTCCTAGTCAGTCTAAGCCATCTTTCTAAACCTTGTGATACTCCTTTTATTTCCCACAAAAACTCTTCACAAGTAGCTATTTTATTGGATGCTATTAAGAGCTGTTTGAAAGCCCTTGGGGTAGACACCAAGTCATGAAAGAGGGGATCATTTTTGCAGAGGTGTCTAGCACATGAACTACAGCTTACAAAAGCAGATTGTGACTATGACAGATCCCCAACTACTCACAGATGACAAACTACTCATCATCACTGCCTACTGCATTCATATTACACAGCAAAATTAAAAGCAAAATAAATAATGAGATGCTAACAAATAGATTTTCCTCTGTAATACTGTACCTGTCAATGCAAAAAAAAAACCAAACAAACAAAAAAAAAACCCTGCCCTCCCCAAAAACATAAGTGTTTCCACTCCTGCATGCAGCTCCCAAAGGGAGTTAAGAGGATACGCTGAAAACAGTGCCTGGTGAATGGAAGGGCCTTGTTAGTGCACTGTTCACCCTTCAAAGTCCCACTACATGTTGTTGGTTCTGCATCTTGCGGCTTGGCTTGGCTTGTGCTGAAACAAAAGCATAAGAGAGTCTGGAGTCAACATCCCAGTTCCAGCAGGTAGCTAGCACAACTACTCTACTGAACATGGCATCATACGATGAAACATTTTAACACACGTGTGTGTGTGTCATGATTTAGATGGGTGCACAGAATTAGCACACTCTAAACAGGGATATGGAAGAGCTGTCAATGAAAGGTGAAGGTCCAACTGCAGTAACAGGATTATTGTTTATTTCAGCATCTAACATAACAGAGACTTAACTGTAATGAGAGGTGCTGTGTGCTACTACCATGTAAATGTTATGTTCCCCTGCAAGAACCCAGAATAGCAGTGAGTAAGGGTCCTCACAGGTGATCCTTAAAACAAGGTCATCCTTTAGAACATGATGTAGGGGGTACGCCTACATGGGCAGTCCAGTGCACCTCCCAGCCTGTCCATAGACCAAGGCATGCCGAGCACCCCCAGAGCTTACATGCAAGCACGTGCTCAGACGCGCGCAGCTCTGGAGCGGCAGAGCCTGAGCGTGCTCCACACGGCTGACAGCTCCTCTCGGCACCGCGCTGCAGCCCAGGCCCCAGGACGTGCCGGAGCCGAGCGCTTCCTCGGCGCCTTGAGCCTGAGCTGCAAGCAGGCGACCAGGCAGCAGTGAGGATGAGTACTGCAAGCACTGCACAGCTCGCTTGGTGTTACAGCCTGCTCTCGAGGCATCTGTCACCTTGGTGTAGACAAAGCTGGCGATCCCAGGGCTGAATTTCACCTCATGTTGTTTTCTAGGTTGACAAAAGGCTTTCTGTGGCCTGTTTTCCTTCTGCCATTACTGTCATCAACTGCGCTTTGGCTGAGCAAAGTTTTAGTTAGTAATATTGCCCCATGACACGCTTTGTAACTCAAAAGATTGTGCTTACTTTACTTAACTAGGATAGTGACGACAGGCATACCTGGCTTTGCAGGTCTATCCAAAACAATTTAATCCTTTTGTGCAATAAAATTCCTTAATAATGAAAAACCCAGGAAGAGCTTGCTAATTCTGGCAAGGTTTTTGCTGTAGTTTCGGTATGGAGACCTTCATGCACTTTCATAAACTAGTAATGTAGCTTTTCTAAGCACATCTAAGCAGCTCTTCCAACACCACTCTACTGCCCTTCAAATGTCAGGAACGAGAGCGCGGTGCCCAGTGACAGAAGCACCCCAGAAACAGACCGTACTTGCAACCCCCTGTATCGGCCTTCCTGCTCCTCCACATCTCCCAAGGTCTGACTTGCTGCAAAGCAAAACCAGAACAGCAGAAGGAGGCTGCTCTTGGTACCCCAGACATAACGCCAGGGCCTGGACTTGCTCTGTGTCTTTATAAATATGAACCATGCAACTCTCAGTATGTCAAGAGCTGGAGGGATGTTGACATTATCTGGAAAGAATTCTCACAGAAGGTAACCTTCAGAGTTGTTAGAAGGAATTTATTTTCTTGCTGAGTTTCTTTTAATGTTAGATTGAGTTAAATCTAACGGAGAGCGTGAGCATAAGTTTGATTAGCTGGGAGAGAACTAAGAGGAGGTACAGACTTTTTTCCCCTTCTTTTTTTTTTTAGAGTTGTCTGAAGCAAGAAACCTGAACTGCAGTGGAGAACTGCAGACCAGGCCTCACACTTTTTAAGGAAGAGGACTTTAGTGTCAGGCATTTGGAGCCAGACAAAATACATAGATTAATTATGAAAAAATAATTGTAATGGGCCACAGAATCATCATATGGCATTTATGACATCTGGCCCAGGTACTGCTGAACAGGTAATCCCTGTTTTGCAACATTCAAAACGCTGAAAAATGCCCGTCTTCATGGAAAACACCATATTATTGTCCTCTCCTGGCAGGCATTTATACATCAGGGTGGTTCTGCCTGGTGTGTGGCTCCCAGTTTCAGAGTTCAGTACTTCACCTGCTGGATACTCTGCCCCACGTCCTCACACCCTGCCCTGGGCTTTGGCTACGGCGGCGGCGCAGCCAGGGCTCACCTGGTTCGGCCGCACGCGGCTCTGCGGAGCTCCTGCAGGAGCTGCCCGGCACGCTCCGGCTCCCGGCTGGCCGCCTGCAGCAGGGCTTTCCGGAGCGTGTGCCGGCACTTCTTCTGGCGAGATTCTGCCCGCTCCAGGCGGCAGAGGTGCTTGTATTTTTGCTGAAAGTAAGTGCAAAGTCTGGTCACCCTGGAACTCCTGTCGTCCGCGTTGTCGTCGTCGGACCTGAAGGAGGGGAAACAAACACAGATGGGCTTTATTTCTTTCTTTAAGGAAGCTACCTTGGCATTTTGGTATGATCATTCAGTTGGCACCCATCTTCCAGCCCCACAAGGCTGAAATCAGCAGGGATGCTTTGGTGCTTTGTAAGTTGCAAGGGCAGGATCCCTTCTGAACTCCTGGAGACACTTACCCTTCTTAGTATGTCATTATTAGAGATTACATCAATTTATCATTGGGTTTGACATATTTAAATGTCTGCAGCCTGCTGTTCAAAAAAAAATCTATACTGTTAACCTTTATTTACTGTAAATGTCTCAGCAAATAAGGCAAACTCTTAAATCAAAGTGCCATTAGTGGAGAGGACAAGAGTGGGGGACTATGTAGTGGAAATTTATTGAAGAAAGGTCACAATGGAGAAAATGGTCAAAATGCTACAAGTACCAAAACCAGTGACCGTTCTGGTTCCTCTGGCTTTGCCAGGCAGGGCCTTCCTTCCTAAACCAAAACACATGCTCACACACCTAGCACCAGGCCCTGCACTCTCTCCCTACTTATGCATACATATACCTACACTTAAAAGTCTCATACTTATACCAATGAAGCGCTTACAACTTTAATAGCGTTATTTCAGCTTTCTTGTTGAAGGGACCAGAAAGCATCTCAGAAATTTTATTGGACAAACAAGACCCCACAACTCTTACAGTCAATAAGCCTGGATTGAAATCCCATTTCAAGGCAGGCAACAGCAAAGCTGGTGAAGGAGGCAACACCAGCAGAGCTCCCATAATGGCACCAGTTTACTTCCCAAAAGCAAATTTCCCAATCCCAAAGACTGAGATTTCCCAAAAAATCCCAAATCCCAAAAGCGGGATAAATTCCTCCTTTTCTTTCTAAAGTACCAGTAATTATTTTGTAAGGAGATTTTCTCACAGTTGTGGAGTTGAAGCTGAGTTATAGCACATGGAGAAGAACTGAGGGAAGAAGGAAACCAGGGCGAAGCCATAACCAGAGGAAAGACAGATCAGGTTCTCTGTTTACTAATGAAAGCCTTTTCCCATCCTCCTGCTCATCCCAAACACATCAACAAGACCATCCAAAGCAGTCAACATGTTCAGATAAATGAAGCAGAAATCCTGAAACAGTGAAACATCCCTGGGATTTGGTATAAACACCAGCTCTGTCAGGCCACTAAACAGCCCTCTGCAAGACGGGAACATGACACCCGTCCCCACATGGCAATTCCAGCTAATATCTACATTTCTTTCTGGAAAATCTTATTCCATTCACACTCGGGCTAAATCAAAGAGACTATTTCCAAAAGGCATCCATCTCCTCAAAGACAGCCCACAAAACCCCGCCATGAGCAAACAGTGTCTTGGCACAAATTTTCATGAAGTTTCACATAAAGTCAACCACACTATGTATTCGGCCTGTTAAAAGAGATCAGAGATTATTAGAAAGAAGCATAGACTGCACACAGTTAATCTCCACAGTTAAATGATAAGCAGCAAATGCAACACGCTAAAAGTATTTAACATATTTAATGTTCAAAATATTTGCACTGTGAAGATGAAATGGAAATATATTTCTCAGATCTCTTAAGAAAAATGCCTACTTGAACAAACTGCCAGATTAGAAAAACATAATCGTGATGTACTTTATATATTTATTTAATAATTAATGGAAAAAAGTGTATGTATATATAGACACACACACGAACGGATGGGGTCAGCTATACTAGATATTTTGTTACCCAATTTAGGGTGAGTTATTTAAACAAATTTGTAGATTTACTGATTTCTTTTTACAAAGAGTTACAAACTAACATCAGGCCATGAAGATCATCCAAACATATTTTCTCAGAGACCTAGTACAATGGTATCTTCCTCTATTTTTTTAAGGTTAGTACTGAAACAGAAAGGCGCTTTTATTGCTGTCCTTTTACAATCAAGTTTAGCCAACTTCTGTTTACTCTCCAAAGCCGCATTTATCACCTACAAAGTAGAATCTAATGTGTAATAATATCCCCCCATAGGTTTTCTGATAGCATTAACCACCAGGATTCAGAGCCGTAACAAATCGCTGGCTGGCTAAGTTGGGAACCAGCAGTTTAAAACTATCAGATTAGTAAAACAGAGTCATTTTAATAAGCCAAGCTGCCTAAGGAATAGTTTGAACTAACTCATCCTCAACAACAGACCAACCCTATTGAAAAAAAATATCAAAGTAAAACATTTCAGTTAATAAAAACCTCTACAGAAGCCTGCAGTGTAGAAATGAAAGTTTTAGAAGGCTGAAATCAAGTAAATGTGTCACGGCTTATCCATAAGCAAAATGAGGTAGATTGCTAAAGAGTTAAGACTAGGCAGAGTGATGAAAACACAAGATCTGCCAGCACCCTACAAAAACGTATCCATCACGATCAGGGAAGACAGCATCTAACTGAAGTGCATAAAATGTTAGAATGGAAAAGAAAATGTCAAGGCAGAGTAGTATTTTCTCTCAATATGTGAAAAGAGAAGGAAGAATTCAAAGAAAGTTAAAGCAAACAGAAGACACAACACCCAGAGATGACCTTTAGAACTTGACAAAGAGATAGGAATCTATGGAAGAGCCAGATCAAATGTCAAGGAGAGAAGAGTGCAAGGGAAGTTATTTCATAGACATATCATCTGCTTTCAAAATTATGTGCTATTTTAAAGATGTACTGAAAACTTCTTCACATTTTCCTATCATGCGCAGAGCAAAGATCAATTCTCTCTACTCTGCCAAAACATTTTCGTTTAAAAGTTACCTTTTAAGTTGAACTAATGTTCATGGAGGTTCATTACTCTGACTGCTGATTGCCTAAAAACAATGGTCTTTCAGAGCTGACAAAAACAAACACCCTTTTAAAAAGGAAAACAAATGCCTGCATGTTACCACTCAGCTTTGATTTACTGAAGTCTTTCAGATGTTGTAGACAACCTTTAAAGATGGTAAGTTCTGGCAAGTTTCAGAATTTCAATTTGTTGTTCTGTGGTATTTAAAGATTATGCAAATAGGAGCCTTTTTGTAGTATCAAAAAGTCTAGTTGCACAGTGAAAGAAACCACAAGCAAACCTTACTGAGACCCCAAACTTGCTTTTGTGATAAACATGCCTCGACAGCTTTTCTTGTGGTTTAAACTTCGAGGTTATTAAAATGCCGTATTAAAATTTACATTAATATGTACGCATATTATCACACCTGGATGTGACTTCACAGATTAATGGCTTATCAGTATATATAAATTTATGTGTATATATATATCTATCTCTATGTGTGTGTTCATGTGTGTTTTTTATATATACACACACGTACTGATACCAGTATCTCCATTTGTTTAAATATATCTATAGAGACATGTGCATACATACAGATACATGCTGTGTTTATCCCCTTCAATCAGAACACTTCAATCCAATGTTCCCAACTATCTGTCAGGGGTCAGCACTCAACACTTAATTATTAAAAGAAATACCACAATCTTAAAGAAAAATAAAGGTATGCATTAAAACAAACATCCAGCAGATTTATCATAAAGATTAAGGAACACAATGCAGTAAGTTCACTATTAAGCTTATTCACAAAGGGTAGTAAAGAAAGACAAGAGCAACTCCATTTCTTTCCAATTCAGGAAGTACCACTATTCAGCTAGGCACCAAGTCCATGAATAAATCCCACTAAGCTCAAATGTAGGCAAGTAAGATTAAAACTCTTTCCTGATGCATCCTTCTGATAGCAGACTGCACAAAGGCCTCCACGTCAGGTGGAAGCTGGGACAGAAGGCGGAAAGCTGCCTCAGAGCTCCTACAAACAAATGAGTTCAAACAACCTTTTGTTACAGCAAAGTGTTCCAACAAGTGCTTAATTTCCACTGCTCCACTTGAAGTAAAGCTTGCATTTACATGATGTATTGCATCAAATTCTGTGCAAGCACTAAAGAATTGTACTCACTCGTGTCTTTCATAGCCGAGGGTCTCTCGAATAGACCACGCAATCTGGTAAGGGGAGGTTTGCTCTGAATCCTCCAACTCTTCTCCACTGTCTTCAGACCAATCCAGCCCTAAAGGAATTGAAAACATGAAAGCTGGATGAAAGTCTATTCAGCTCACATAAATCTCTGAACAATCTATGGCACTACAGACAAATGGTCTTTGCTAATTCTAAGCCTGTGTGGTACAGTTGCAAGCATAATTATGTTTGATTAGATCCTTTAACACTCTCATTTACCCAGGAAAAGTTATGGTAACAGTTTCATTACTGTGTGCAAATAGTCTGCACTGCCCTTTTTTCCTCCAGTTTTCTTCTTTAGCATTTTTATTGGCCTCTTTATCCATAATCAATGAAAGGAAAATCACCAGCTTTCTTACCTACAGAAAATGCAGAAAATAGGAAGGCTTTAAAGAGGAGGTAAGAGAGAGGTCCCTGCCATGAAGAACTGACTGCTGGTAATTTTTAACACTATATGATCTAAATAGGTCACATAACTCCACTTTCATTTTGCTCACAATATAACCCCTGTGCTCCTGCTGCCAAAACACATGGAGAATAGGAAAACCATAAGACAGAGCAGCATGGACAGAGACGTTATGCAGCTACACAGGATGTTCCTCTGCTCTATCTCTATAATCGGTGGCCAAACGCATAAAACAGCACA
The DNA here is from genome assembly GCF_059628265.1 of Tinamus guttatus. NCBI lineage: Eukaryota > Metazoa > Chordata > Aves > Tinamiformes > Tinamidae > Tinamus > Tinamus guttatus. Next base: position 4,167,005 of record NW_028288731.1, read on the forward strand.
AGAAGGGCACTGAGAGATGCAAGTAGTCATGTGCTTGCATTAAGCAATTAAGCTTTCCCTTAATGACAACACAGTAGGATCAGCAGATATTCACACTGAACAGGACAGCCAGAAAGTGGCTCAGCCAGAAAGAAGTTCTCAGGTGGAACATTTCAGCAGAGGCATCACCCTCTGCAGTTCCTCCTGTTCTCCCACCTCCAGTAGTGCTCTTGGTGATCCCTTCCTGCGAAGGGGAAAAGGCAAATGCAGCCACATTTGTAAGCCAGCATTTTTTTTTTTGTTACCTTTAAGGGTTAGAAACAAACGTGGATTTGGAATACAGTTATTAGGAGCACGTTCATGATTTAGGAGCAACACTTAAAACATTCAGCACCATCAGAAACCCTGTTCTCCATGAACATTAGCAACACACTGAAAATACAGTTCTTAGTACCTAGCTTTAAGATATCTTAATTTAGCTCAAATGCATAAGTCATTTGATAAAATGCCAGAAATACACTTTCAACTTAAGTATTTTTCACCATCCACACTTCTATAATGGAAAGAAAAAGTAACTTAATCAGTAGATAAAGACATAAGTACAATAAAGTCAGAGGTTGGAGGCTTTCTTTTCCAATGGGCACTGGAGAAATAAAGAAATAAAATTAATCCAGATGGAGCTCTACCCACACTGAAAACTGCAGCTACAAGAATAACATATTACATAGCTTAAAACTGAGTGCATCTTTTTAAAGATTCTGTGAAGTTATCTATAGTGCCATTCTGCTGTTAAACAGAAATCCTAAATTTTTCTCAATCAGCACAACCAGGCTTTAATGTTAAGCCATGTTATGAATAAATAACAAATACATTTTCTACACTTAGTTGCTAACTGAATTTTACTAATGTGCTAAATATAAAATACTCTAAGCCTATACAATCATTTTTAAATATATTCTAGTATTTGTATAAGTGTACATTAATAGGTCTAATCATTTTTCTGAACTATGCCAACTTTAGGAAACATTTACTATTCAGGTCAAGCACCACCTGAGAATCTAAAATATTCAACACAGGAAGTAACCTCTGAAAAGGCAGGTCACTTTCTAATCCCTTTGGGTCTGTGACACTTGGAAGTGATTTTGGAGTTGCAGTTCCTTAGCAAAACTGCATGATACATAGGCCCAAAGAGGATTTTGGCAGAACCACGTCCTTCACAGACATGCTGTGGGATGCTAATTATCTTCTGAACAAATAGTCAAATTACCCTGAGTGCCAAAGGGCACCTCTTAAAAGCACATTGTGAAAAAGAATTAATTAAAAGAGCAAAAATTACAGTTGCTTGTGATTAAGTAAGCAGTTGTGCAAAGAACTTCCAGATTTATTTGAGGTCTCTTAAAAAAAATACATAAATAAATAGGAAAAAGAAATTCAAACCCAGCATTCCTGTTCTAACATACCACACTGCCTTCTGTTCCCCTAACTTTTTGCTCAGCATTCTGCCTGCTGGAAAATTGAAATCTAAAACTAAGCAGAAAAATAAGGCAGATCTGGAATATGGGGGGAACAAGAAGACAATTGAATGCTTCTAAGAATATATTTACAATCAGACAAATAAGCCACAGGGTCAGTAGTATTTATTTACATATAATATTTATTGCTCGAGTAGCAATACTTGATCATTATGGTTTCTAAGTAAGTAAGGAGGAAGCTGCTTCTGGATTGATAATGCAGACAAGGCTTTGCCTCTCCAATTAACTTCTACAATGGCACTGAGTTTCTTTTGCTCACCCTGTCTGTACATAGACACCCACTGTCCGTACCCACTCTGGAAAAATCCTCGTTCTCCAAACTTCCTAATCAAGTCACCTGGAAATCTGGATAAGCACCGAACGATGAGCCAAATCTCCAATTTTTGCTTGGACTCATTTTGCAATCCAGGCTTGTCACACATTAAACATCCAATCTAGCCTTGCCCACCCCTATAGGTGGAGGTGTCTTTACCATGCAGGGGGCAAACCTTCTGTATGATGTCTGCGTCACACGAGCGACGTTTTCACCACTGGAGTCTGACTTCCCAAACGGTTAACAGTACGTTAAGAGGAATATGCAACAAAAATGCTATAACTCATTGCGTGGTGGATCTGGGCCTGCCTTTCATAGAGAACAGGGATAGAGAAAGCACCAGTTACCTAGTCTGCGGTTAGCTGGAAAGGAGCATGCAGGAAGGCAGGACAGGACGAGTAAGATCCTATCTCACTGTCCTGAAAGGAAGCAACGAAAGGAGCAGGGAAAGGCAGCCTGTTTGCCATCTACCCACCTAAGTGTGGAAACAGATCAGTGTCCAGCTGCTGTTTTCGAGTGCACAGTTTCACCAGTCTCTGTAGCCGGCTCATGCAGGACGAGTGCGGAGAGAAGGCTGTGGCTTTCATTAGGACCCGGTCAGTCCTCGGAGGGTCCGCGACAGGAGCCCTGGTGGGTGGCAGGAGAGGCAGAGGTCTCTTGCTAGACAACTGCCTGGCTTGTGCTATAGTGTGTGTGGTGGGTGCCACTCCCTGCATTGGTAGGCTGGTGTTGGGAGGTTGAGGTGACTTGCAGACGATGCCCTGCGGTAGCCCTGCCGGCTTTAACGAAGCTGAGGAGGGTGGCAGATGGGAGTGCTGCTGCTGCTGCTGCTGCTGCAGAGGCTGCTGCTGCAAAGGTGCAGGAAGGGGGCTAAAGTGCTCTTGGCGAACTTTTAAAATCTCTGTCTCTCTCTGGCGCTGCCGGTTTTGAGCCAACTTGCTCTGCAACTTTTTCCTCACTGTTGCCCCTTTCTTTAGGTCATCATCCTCCTCGTTGAAAGCAAAGGGGTCTTCTAAATCTGCCTCCAGGTAGTGGAGAGGAAGCCGAGCCCCTGGCGGGGAGAGGGACATCCCATCCAGTCCGTTGGGCATCTTCAAGGCCAGGGTGGGCACAGTCAGACTGAAGGCCATAGCATCCATCTGGTGCCTGACCTTTACTTCCTCTATGGGATCATTCTTCTTCTTCCTCTCCTTTTTCGGTATGAAGCCAAGTACCTGCAGGTGGCTGTTGCAGTACCTTCAGAAAGTGAAAAAAGTAGGTTCTTAAGTCAGTTCCTGTAAGCAAATTCTGAAGAAAACAGGTATCACAGAAGGGAAACCTACATATGTCTGCATCACGGGAAATCAGATCAAAATACAAGAGGTTTTATAAGAAGAAGACATGATCTAATACAATTATTAGATAATTACTGTGTTTCCAGCCTATAACAGAAAGCAAAAATGTATACAATTTGCAATCTCCAGACATAAAACTCCTCACACGTTACTCATAGGAGATTTGCACACTGCCATTCAAAATATTTACTCTCTAACAGGGTAAATATTCACAAAGTAAAGTAAACAAAACCAATGGGACCATCTGACCCATGAAGCAGTAGGGACTCAAGCCATTAACGCTGATCATACAGAACCACTTCAAAAGCTCCCAAAGAAAAAGCACGTTGACAACCGCTTCATTTGGCTGTTCTTTCACTGGCACCAGTTAACGTTTCACACAAAGCACCTTTTTAACATGACTTGTTGGAGTTGGAAGGAGATTCTTATGGGGAATATAGGCCCCTGCTGAGAAGGGCCACTACTGGCCTTTGATGAGCAAGTAGCTTAAATGTTAAGTTCTAATTGCTTAACATATCATATCCAAAAGACAAGCTGAATAGCCCTCATATAAAAATCTTGTTTAAAAGAAATTCCCTGATGCTATAAAGCTTTTACACAATGCTGTATGTACACAAGCAAGGCACAAACACACATTTCAAACTCTTCTAAAATAATATTAATAAAAAAAGCTTTTAAATCATGTTAGTAAAAATAGAAAAAAATAACGGAAAGTGTGTTTTGCAAATTAAAAGCATAAAAGGAGATAAAAGCAGTGACAACTTCAGATCCAGATAACATATTTAAAAGCAAGCAATTAATCTTGGTTGAATAAAACAAGCAGATGATAGAACTATATGATCCAACCCTTTTCTTGATTTCACATAGGCAGACTCTCCTGCCCCTGTATCATCCCTCCAGCCATGAGGTTTGTGTCTTTGCAGAATCGCAGGCCTGAGGTTTATAAATGAAAACAGAGATTTGAGGGCACTGATTTGAGGAGATTTGAGGGTGACATCTGCATCAAGAAGCAGGGATGGCTATACCCAGGAAGGTATTCCTTAACATACATACACACTGAGAGATACATACCAAGAGACGCACTTCTAAAAATAAAACATGGTAACTAGGGCTCAAGAAAGCTCCCATGAAAGTCAATACAACTGAATAATTAAAATTAAGCACATTCCTGATAATCTGAGTCCTCTCAGGGCTGAGATCAGTTAGAACAGTGCTTTTAGTATGACAGGAAAAAAAAAAAGCAAACATACAAAACTTAAACATATTTTTTTTTCCTTTCCTAATTCTAGTAATATGTTGTGTTCAATTTTAACGAAACCTTCCCTAATACTATTCATACCTTAAATATTGCCACTTTGTGCTTGTGCGAGAGCCAGCAGATAAAACTAGCTGGCCTGCTTTCGTTGTGAAAACCAAAGAGAAAGCAAGGAAATAGGAAAGATAAATAAGCCTATGAAAAGATAATTAGCTTGTAAATATTCCCTCTGTTTTATGCTATTAAGGGCAACTCTGACAGCATCTTTTTTAAATGGAGGGAGCAAAGCTTTGGCTCTTAGCAACACTGAATGCTAAGGATATCTCACACAGGCAACACCTCTGGACGCAAATCCATGGATGCCAGGCTACAGTGTAGTGAAAATACGGATCACTTGCAGACGAACCCATGCTCTGAACCTATGCAGGGTGACTCCTGCCCACCAGCACAGAGGAGGCTGAAAGCACCTGGCCACTAGATGAGAAGGAGCAAGAACCCCGGCCTTCAGCCTTCTCCATACAGTGAATTTATCAGCACCAGCTCAAGCTCGGCCTTGCCAGACTCTTGCTGGTCCCACCTCTGCCCCACATTTCCCAGGCCTTGAGGCTTCACAGGGGCCTTTTAGTCGGCCCTGGCCCAACCTGGCTCTGACTTCAGGCAGCGCTGCAGATCCTGGTGCAGACACCGGCTGCCCCTGCTGGAACCGGGCTCAGTCCGGCCGAGTCGAGGCAATAACCTCTCTGGATTGCAGCTGGTGTGGGAGAAGCCATTAGGAGTTTATGCTCCATAGAAGAGAGATTAAACAGCTTCCAGACTGGAATAGCACCTGGAAGCAGGCTCCCAAAGCTTCAGCTGGACAATCTTCCACATCACCAGCAGGGCAAGATGAGGTTATCCACCTATACCTAAGCTCCACTTCACGGTACAAGCAAGGCTTGTGTTGGGTTCTGACACTTATTTAGAGGAAGATCTAATTAAACTGGAGAGTATCAGCAAAGGATTTGCAAACTGTCTTGAAAGAGAAGAATTAGAGGGAAAATGGTGTTTAATCTAGCTCGACTATAACAGCAATATCATTAAAAAATTAATTGAACTTCATCAGCTATTTATGTATTTGGACGAGAAAGAAACAGAAGACTTAGTCAAGAGGAAGGCCACATCTGTATCCAGTATGTATTCTTTAAAAAGCACAATAGTGAATAAAGAAACTACACTTCAGATAATAGAATGAAGCCACGAGCTATTAAAAGATGTAATTTGAAGATTGTTAATAGTTAATAAGAAAGAAATTTAATAATATAACAGCATATTAACCAGTTTTGTGGCTGATGACATCCCATCATTTGTGTGGGGTCAACGGATATTTTTTTTAATTATCCATGGACAGATTATGAGGCCTTGGGCAGATAATGTATATAGTCCGTTAAGCCATCTTATTTTTTAATAATCTCCAGAAGTATTTAGGAGAGAGCTGTCAGAGCATCATACAGTCTGCTTCTGATCACATACAGTTACATGCTTAAAATTGTAGCAAAATGACCATCTGATGGCAATTCTGTACACAGAAAACTGAAAACTACAAGGGAATATATGAGACACAGCAAACATCTTTGTATTGAACTGAGTGTGGAAAAAAAGCCTCCTAAGATACAGGTTTGTCTGCAAAAAAAAAGTTTAGAGCAGGCACAGGGCTCATCACTAGCATTCACTAAATGTTATTGTTAAAACTAAGCTCTATCCTGAGGCAGACTTTTAAAATATTCTTTCAACCTATCACATTCCCTCATTTGAAATTAAAAGTTTATTCTGTCCTTCAGACAACCTGCTGTCCCCCTCAAGTACTGTAATGTGACACCCAACACGCAGCTGAATTATTGTAATATAACATATACCAGATGTCATGACCACACTTCAATAAATTCATTTTGATTTTTCTCAAGTTAAAGTGTGAACTGAATTCAAGGTGTAAAGAAAAATATCAAATTCCATGGGAACACACAAAATCTAAGAAATGACATTAAGTATTATTATCTCTATTGTTTTTAATTATGACCACTGTGTAACCAGCAACTGTCTCGGTCAGCACCTGCATCTGAAATTACAGCACACCATTTGCTCTAACGATTTCTGTGATCATTTTTGCTAGCTTATTTCTAAGCAGCCTCAACTGCACAGCAGCGAGGAACAGCCACGGACTGTCAAATTACAGCTTAAAGTTATTCATCTCGTGCCATTTGAGCATTTGCCCTACAGCTTTTGACAAACATTCGTGTTTTTCTCCTCACTTCATCAGTCTCCTCGACTGAAATGGCAGGTGAAGTGCAAGTTAATTTAGAGCACAGTCCAACTGTTGTTTCAGACAAGAGAGGGAGCTGTGAGCCGAGAAGGAAGTTACATGTAGGGCACAGTGGGAACACTGCTAATAATGTGAAAGGTTAGTGAATGGCAGCTAATAATGTGAAAGGTCAGTGCATAGGGGTTTGATTCTTTCTGGGCATACTCTGTTCGTATTTTAGGTTGGAAAAGAAGTTATGGTTTGTAACAGAACAAGCCTCACACAGTTAAACACACTCATCAAACACGGTATTGCTGACAAAACCGGGAGTGGTGACCCTGAGAAATTAAAGTTATATATTCCTGGTAGCCAAGATTAGTCAAATTCTGCTGTATCGCCCCAAGCACTTCCAATGGGGCCGGTGTTCGCACAGCCTTACAGAGCAAGGAAGAACGGCCCCGCAGTTACAGCACAGGCCGAAACGGAAGAAATCTGGTTTGAATTCCCAGTTCTCCAAAGGTTTCAAGTACAGTACAAGTAAATGCACCTCTTATGATGCATTTAATAACCCAGCCACCTCAGGCATCTTCATTCAGGCAGGGAAGAGGTGGAGAAGGGTGGCAGGCAAAGAAGAAAGGAAGGCAACACACCTTCCTAGCTGGCTGAACTGTTGCCCAGTAATATTTATTTTATTCCAGCGATACACCACCAAAAACCACTGAATTGTAACTCCAGCTTCATCCCTACGTGCCACTGCTCCCTGAGCCCGAGGGAATGTGCTTCCAGCTGCACACTCTGCACACGTAGATGGACGTGTGCTTTTGGCACAGCTGGCCAAGAAGCAGGCACACTGAGGGGCACGCACAAGTGACAGAGCACATTAATTGGAACAGCAGGCACAGCGCGGCAGGTTTGATCCACAGGTTACAGGGCGCTTGAGAAATGCAAGGAACTCTCGAAAACCTCCCTGGGAGCAAGTTGCTTCTCCTTTCTGGGTGCTTAACTCCCCACAGAAGACAAAATACAGTTGCTTAATGAGAAAACAAAACCCTCAAAGAAACATCCTGGAATTCAATCCACTCGGGACAGCTCCTTCCTCGCTGCAGTATGGCAGAGGGAAACCCAGGCCTGCATCCCAACGACCTCCCTCCTTGCAGAGGCGCCACCGCAGCTCACCTTCGGTCCTCAGATTTGGGATGGGGTTGGTGCAGCGTTGGCTGTTGTACTTGGCCACATATTCACATTGCTTGAAGGGGGCAGTCTTGTCCTCCAGAACGTGTCTGATACAGAAGGCGTAGCCGTTGAGTCGCCTCTGCTTGCACAGTTTGGGGCTATACGAGCACAAGGGCTTATTGTCAACCTCAGAGAAGTGTATGTGTTTGCCTTCATACATCACGTGACTCTATTCCTTGTGAACATCAGCTGAAAGAAGCAAAATATTAAGATAAATCACAGAAGGAAATAAAGGAAATAAAGCACATTCAGTTCTAGACCGCACGTTTCATTTTGGTGGGAAAGAGGGAGGCAAAGCGATACCTGATTTTAAATCTCCTGTACCATATCAATGTTAAGAGAGAGCCCCAAGGACACCAGTATCCTGGAATGATGACGAATCAAGATGAAGCAGATTGTCTATGGAAAATACCAAAAAAAGGCAGTCAGTTGAGAGAAAGCAGATAGGACCATACTGCTCACTAGAGGAAATGGCCAGAGGTGGCCACATCACCTGCGGCTCACTGGAAACCAGCAGGAGAACACAGGGAAAAAAAGGTTACACAGCAAATGGCATCCCTCGCTGTCAAGTTGAATGCAAGGTACCATTAACCTGTGTGACGGCAGGGATGCTTTTCTTCCAGCACCTTTGTGTAGAAAAACGACTGTCCCGGCCTGCTCAAAGGCAGATTTAGCAGAGCAGTGCGGGGAGGCTTGTCCTTGGCTGCCTTCAGCACACCTGGGGAACAGCTTCCGCACCTTGGAGGCACCCACCGCTTCTGCAGGCACCGCTGGCAGCCCTTCCCGAGCTCTGCACGACTTTTCAGAGCCTTTCCAAATGTCCTGGATTAGTTTAAGGGAAATTGTGGCACTACTAATGCCAGAAGCAGTACTCTTATCGAGCCCAGGAGGACTGAAATGTCATTTCTGCAAGAGACTTTTTTTTTAATAATAATACAGATTCCTATCAACAAAATAACAAACCCATGAACTCATAAGCTGCTTCTTGGTTTCCCACCACTATGGAGCAATTAACAAGCATTTCCTTTTTTACCAAAGCAGCCTCCAGTAAAATCTACTAGTGCACATAGTCTGCAGCTACTTCTGCTACTCCTACCCTAGCTTGTGAAGGCTGCTATTACTAGAAAGGCCAACCTGAAGCACCAAAATAAGCTCTTCTGAATAGGGTATATTCAGTATGCACTCAGTTGCACATATATTGCACTTCACGTGTTATAGAGCACACAGAGGACTGCATGGGGAGGTCATATTTAGAAAATAGGTTAAAAAAAAAAATCAGAGGCATGTGACCAGTGTACCTATTACCACCTCATCCAAAGGCCCAAAATGGTAAGAAAAACCTGCAAGGAGGGAGCCAACAAACTTCATAGGCAAGATGCAGCTTCCTCTTGCAAAGGAAGAGACCTTCGCTTCCTGCTGTAGAAAGCATCTTGAGAAAAAATGACAAGTACTGCAACTTTTGGGGATCTAGGAAAGCACCTTTAAGTCACCGTGGCAGAACAAAACGCCCTCTGACGCCCTACCCAGCAAACAGCACAAACCAGGCACTTTCATTAGCATTATGTCTAGCAGCACAAGGAGGACAGAAGACAGTACTTTTTAACTTAAAAAGCCCCTTAAGAATTACTGAAAGAGCTTTATATGTACTCATGCAGCATACAGAATGGGTACATACACTACAAAGTGTTACTGACTTAAATAAAGTGGCCTAACGAATCATTAATCACCTAACCCACTTCCAATCACTTTTTCCAATATCCCTCAATGCATGGAAGGACCCATCCTATGCCCATTTGAAGCTAACGACTAGACATGATCCTTCATGATGTATGACTCCTAAAAATCAGAGAAGTTCACTGTTTGACTGGCTGTGCCTTGCCTTTAAAAATATGGAATGGAAACAGGGAGCTATCACCATGTTTTTAGTCTAATGAGAGACAAATGATCCTTTCCGACTCCTTTGATAAAGCGGACCCTGACATACACTTCAACATTATCCCGCAGTAACATGAAGGAAAGGAAAAGGCTATGGTGAGGTGCCCAACATACTTGAGTTGTGACCCATGTGCTTGAGAGGTGGCCTCCTCCATTAGCACCAGCAGCACTAATCAAACACACCTTGGCTAACTGCATCTCATATAGAAGGAAGTTGACAGAAGGGCCTTTGCTGAGATTCCTCTGAGCAGTTAATCAAAGCTTGCATTTGGTGACATACTGGACAAGACAAAACCCTCAAAAGAAGAGGTGAACCTTGCAGAGATGGGATGATGTGGGTGCTGCTCACTATTTCTTCCTGCGGTACACACCACCTTCTTTTAAGATATTACTACTGTATTTATAGGTTCTTTTACTTTTTACTCTTTCACTTTTACAACGACCTTCTCCTCTTGTGCACAAACTAGCAACATTTCTTTCCTGGAGGTTATGAAGCAAGAGGCCAAAGAGAGAGAGTTCTGCAGAGCATTTCCAAAGTAAAGCACAAGGAGTACACAGCACTATCCAGTGCTCCTCGGCTGGCTTTCTGTAAGGAAACTACTCTGCCCTCCCCAGCCGCTACAATCCCAGATTTATTCTTGTGTCCCTGGTCTTGTTTTTGTATTTAACTTGCAATTTTAAGTCTTATTTTTGTATTTAACTTCACTGTCTCAAAGCCAGCATAGCATTTGCACTCTCGTCCTTCTGAAAGCTACAAGGCACAGGGCATGAGATGTGAAATATATAAGCAAAAATAGTGACGACGTTCCTCAAGGAAGCCAATGAGCTTGAACATGATTTTTTAAATCTACATATACACTAAGAGAAGCTCATATAAATATTATCATGTTAAAAATCCTGAAAGGGACTGAACAGAGCAACTGCAGAACGAGGAACAAAAAGAAAGGTAATAAAGCCAGCTGTCAGTCTTATTTAAAAGTATATAACCTGCAGCAACTTTCTCAATCTTGCAATTAAATCTTTATTGATAAACTCCTGCACAGAGGCCCTGAAAGGCAGTGGCACTATATGGATATACTGCAGGATCAGAGAATAAGTTTTTACTAAATCAAAAAAGAGCTTTTTCTTTTTACTTCCATACCATATATACATTATAATGACTTTTTAATCTGTTGATCCCGATTTAACCTGAACTAGTTATTTCATTTTGAGCAAAACAGGCATTCTTAACAGAGCCTTTTGCTGCTATATAAAAAGTAAGTAGCACAGCACATGCCACTTATCTGAGAAGAACTGAAACTACACTTAGCTAAGTAGTGGGCGGGGGAAAAATTATTTTTGTCCCATAGGATTCAGTAAGAGATGACGGAAACATGGACTTCCCCCGAAGGAAAAAAGCAGAAAAAAAAAGACAAAACATTAAGGCAGCTGTACTTTGCTGCAGAAATATCAGGGTACAAAGCCCTCTGGAAGCTGTTTCAGGGTCTGCAATTAGACTTCGCACTGAGGCTGCAGAAGGATTCAACATAAACAGAATCTGCATGTGCATATGCTCAAAGGCTGGCTTTAGCCACAACCCATGAATGAGGAGCCAGAGGCTGCTTCTTAAGGAGCTTCTTAAACAGCTGCTTCCAAGTGAAAGATTTTGAGATAGTCAGAAGGAACAGGGCAAAGAGCAGAAGAGAGTCCAGAAATCTGCGCCACTGACAACTGATGTGGGACACAACTGAGCTTTACAAAAAGATCATAAAAAGAGGGGATAAGGGAAACACATAAATGGCACGTACCAAATTGCGCAGCTCTAGAATATGCGGTGCTCCATAAAGCTAGTAAGAGATTGATTTACAACAACATATAAAAAAAAATAGTAGTTTATTTTATTTTGAACAGTGAACTTCTGGAACTTGCCACCACAGAAAGCTGTGGAAACAGAGAGCATCATCAGGTTCAAATAGGCATCGGAAAAGTTCACAGACAATTACGACACGAGCAACTCCAAAAGGAAGAGGGCAGCAATGCACTTGCTAGAAAGAGCAGGAGCAGAGAACACCTGGAAGCTCCCAGGCTTTTGTGCATCTCTTATCCCCCCATCCCAGATGGGGGAACCACTGACAGTCGGGGCATTTCTTATGTTCCTGTGAACCCACCACTAGCATTTGAAATTTGGAAACACATTCCTATTTCCTCTTCTCCCATTTTTTATTCCAGGAAGGATGACTGGAACAAGACTTTCCTCCTCTGGTAAAAATAAATCCTGTTTGGGCTCGTGAAGAACAGCAAACTTAGCACAGCAAGCACGGCCGCGCAGCAGAGACACGCAGGACGGGCCAAGGCCACTCTTGGTGACACAACCGCTGCTGTAGCAAACTTCATGGGGAAATCTTCGCTAGACCAGACTGAGTGTTTATTACACAGAACTTTGGTACCTGGCATCTTCCGTAGCCTACAGAGAAGTCAATGGCCTGGTCACTATTAGAGAACCCGATGCATTGCAGCCCAAAAACTCAATTAGCAATACTGAGAAAACACTGTGCTGAAAATATTAGGGTATATCAAACCATGTGATTAGATGCATTTGAAAATGTATGCTTGGAATGTGACATTCAAGGCAAGCTAGACCCTTTTAGGCGATGGAATGCCCAAATGCACTGTAAATTGCACTGCAATTATCCGCCAGTGGCTAAAGCATGTATAATTATCAGGATTGAGTTTACAGGTTCACACATTGCATCCAAACAGAAGCCACTGCTAAAGAGGTCTTAACTGTGTTGTATTTGTATTTTCCAATATCAGATTAGCTGCTGTATTGCTCGGTGTGTTCCTGCAACCTCACTGACAAGGTACAACCACCTCCACGTTTCCAAAAGCACCAGTTTGGGGGCAGAACAGAAACACGAGTCTGGAAGAATCTCCGTTTACCCACAAACTCAAGCAGCTTAACGGATGCTTTTGTCAACTCCTCCGTTTGACCAGGAGAGAAAAAAAAAATCCCTGCATTCTCACTGCCTGGCCCTTTTGCTGAGACTAACAATAAATAAAAGGATTCTAAGGTGTTTGGGCAACATGGAATTTAATCCATGAGCTGGAGAGGGACCATAAAAATCACTGCAAAAAGATACATTTAAAGACACCTTACAGTAATAACCTTTGGCTAGTATTAGTACAAACTATATTACAGAGAAAGCAAAAAACACTCTATTTCTTTTTATTTCATACTTTGACACTTCAAGCACCTAGTCCCTCTCTGGAAAGTGTTCTGCTCTATCAAGAGCAGCTTCTACCACATCTAATTGTGGTCAACATCAACACCACAAAGTTGTAACTTCTGTCCCTGTTCTGTGACCTAATGGTAAGTTTGGCTCATTTCTGGCCATTCATCAGCCCAGTTCTCTGCTGCGCTCAGCTACCAGCCTGAGCCTGCCATAATTGTGCAAACAGGACAGAACTATTTTATTAGAAAAACCATCCAGTTCGAGACAGACATTCATATCTTAAAACCCACCCAGGAAAGCAGAAGCAGCAACATTGCCCTCATTCTGCCTTTTTAACAAGCTTCTTCCCTCAACACTGCAAAAAGGCAGCGTGTATTGAATAAGGATGTGCAACACAGTAAGAGAAAACAGTAGCACCTTTTAATAAAAAAATAGGCCTCAGCATATATTGCAATAAATACAAAATTAAAATTGAATATTGCTCTTAGTAATAGTAGCATACAAACTTGTGATGAGCTTCAATTGTCAAGGAAAAAAACGTAACTGTGGAGTGGGGAGTGACTTTGGTCAAAAACTGAACAATTTCTTCTTTTTGTTTTCCTACATAAAATGAATTTAAGATGGAATTTTAATTTCAGCTAATTTGCTCATCTGATAAGTAGTGCCTTAAGGCAGGGCAAAGATAGCCCGAAGTCTAAAAAGCAGTAACTGTTTAAAATGTTAGGAATTTTTAAAACCTCAAAGGATCTTTAAAGAGAGAAGATGTTCAGTAAGAAGGTTCATAACTGAAAACTGTAGCGGAGAGAACACTGCCTCAGACATCCATAGATCATTCCCTACATATGGCTATTTGAGTTAAGGCTCAAGACTGGTTCTGTATTTTTAGAACTCTTTGCAACAAGGATTTCTCTATTTGAACTCAAGTTGCAAGGCCCCAGTCCTGTAACTACATCCACACAAGCCGATTCCCAAGCCTGCATTGCTAGCACCACACTTACTTCAATACACACATATAGATGTGTTTGTCTATATATACATATATAAACAAGCCCGGGTTTTGCTAGGGCAAACGGGGCTGCAACGCAAGGCCTTCAGAAGCAGCAAGAAATGGCACATATAGGGGACTGCATCACAGAAAGGCACTTTTAAATACTATCTCCAAATATCAAGGGAGAGAGCAGAGGGTCTGCATACCACAGCACACTTTGCACCAGTACTAGGATGAAAAGAGATATAAGTCTGTCATCTATTTATTCAGATAATGGCTCCCCTGCATTTGCACATGAGGTTGAACGGAATACCTTAGCCTTACTCTTAGTCCCAGCGCAGCAAAGACACACAACCTCATTTTCACACATCACAGGAGTATTGCTCGTGCTTCAGTGGGAATACTCAGTAAATAAAACAAGGAAACCAAGCTCCTCACAGGGCAGCCTTTTAGCAGCTTTAAGCTATCACAGTTTCAATATGGTATTCCCATAAATTTGAACCTCCTGAGGATTCACCACCCTGTGAGAGCACGAGACATGCAACTCCACAAGACCAGCCCTGCATATAATGCATTAATTCCCTGTAAAAACATGGAAACATCAAAATAACTCCTACCAAAAGTTGGGTTTGCTCCCTGCAGACGATTTAGTTTTATGATTAATAACGCATGTTCGGTATAGGTGCACATTACAAACAAACCACACGCAAGCCTGGGGACGGCTGCGAGAGCCTCGCGACGCCAGCGCCGTCGCTTATCGCTCAGCGCTGACACCTGCTCAGGGGAACTTATCACGACACACGAGTGCGGCGCCGGGACGGGAGCACGCTTGGCTGCGAGGGAATAACGCCTGGCCCTGAGTTGGGCTTTTTCCTTCTTTTTTTTTTTTTCCCCTTTCCTTTTCTTTTTAAAGTACAGCAATTCTCAAGGACCATCAAGAGCCTCAAAATAAGCCCTCCTTGCACATCGTTAAGTAACAAAATTGGACGGAGCTGTAGATGTCCGAGTTTCCACGGGACGCTGGGACACGCACCTCGGCACTGCGCGAGCCTCCCCCAAACCTCTCCCGCGCGGCCGCTTAGAACCAGGAGGGAGGTTTCAAGGGGTGCGGGGCCGGCTACCAGGGGTGGCAGCAGCCAAGTCACCTGCACGGGCCCGGGCACACACGGGGTGCTGCTCCCGTGGGCTCGTTTTGAAGCATTTCTTTTACTAAGGGGAGAGGGGGAAAACAAACAAAAAAGGGGCGGAAATAAAAAAAATGGGAAAGCCTGGCTCCAGCGTGGGGGTCCCGCCAGGATGGGACAAGACGAGGGGCGGACGAACGCTCCGTCTGTGTGTCCGGTCGGTCTGTACAGGGGGGTGTCCGGGGCGGCCCCGTTTCGGGGGTGGCCGTGGGGGTCCCAGCACGTGGCGGGGCCCGGCCGGCGCCGCGCCCGGGGGGCTGCCCCCGACACACGCGAACGGCGCTTAAACTGGGGGCCCCTCGCGCCGCCACCCGCCAAGAAAGAAACATATTAAAAAAAAAAAAAAAAAGAGAGAGAGAGAGGGGGAAATAAAGCCCGAAGTTGCGCGGCGCGGGAGCCACGGCGGGGGCGGCGCCGGGGGGGGGGGTCCGCGCACCCGAAAAACGGCGCCGCGAAACGCGCAGGCCGCGGAGCAGCGCGGGGCGCCCGCGGGACGCGGCCCCGTCCGGGCCATGCGGGCAGCGCGGCCCCCCGCGGGCGCGGAGCGGAGCGCGGCCCGGCGGCGCGGTTAGGCCGCGCGGCGCTGCGGCCTAGCTCCCCCCCCAGCCGCCGCCGCCTCCTCCGCCCCCCGTTCTCGCCCGCCGCCCTTCACCTCGGCGCCGCGCCCCGACCGTGTCCCGGGCTCGGGCCGCCGCCGCGGGGCTCTCGCCGGCGCCCGCCGCGCCGAAAACCCCCGCGGCGCCGCGCGCCCTCCGCCGCGGCCTGCACCGGCGCGGCCGAGCCGCGGGCTCGCGTAGGCCGCCCGGCCGCCCTCCCGCCGCCCCTCGCGCCGCCCGCTGCGCTACGCGAGCCCGGGGATGCAGGCCGGGCCCGGCTTACCTTCCGAGCTGCTTTTTTTTTCCCCTCCTCTGCGCGCCTCTCCCCCCTTTCCCTCTGTTGGGCTGACAGAGCGGAGTTTCCTCCCCAGCGGAGGCTCGGGGAAGGGGCTCGGGCGCTGCGCGGCGGAGCGGCGGCCCCCGTGGCTCTGAGCGGATCCTGCCGGCGGCGGGGAGGCAGCTTTTGGGGGGGCTCTTTATTATTTTTTTTTAATTAAAAAAAACCAACAAAACAAAACAAAAAAAACTACAAAGTGCTCGGTGATTATTAAGGGGGGGAATCCCTGAATATATTCTCCAGCGAAGAAGGCAGGGCTGGCGGGGCTGGCGGCGAGGAGCGGCAGCCTCCTACAGCACCACTACAGGCACCGCGGGGACATGACAGCAGAGAGCGGCCCCGGCCCGCCGAAACAACAACTTTCCTACCATCTTGGAGGTAGCGGAGCGGGAGAGAGGGAGGGGGGAAAGGGCACAAGGTTTTTATAAAGTGTCACTTCGGGGGAGGGAGCCGGGCGCACGACAACGCGGGATATTTTTCCCCTTTTTTTTTTTCTCCCCCTTTTTTTTAAATGCAACTTTTTCTTAAAAATAATAAAAAAGCGGAGGTATGTGGCGGGAAAACGTTTTTTTTTTTCTTTATAAAGCATCTTTCTGGAAAAAGAAAAATAAATAAATAAAGGAGGTGTGGTCAAAAGTGGATTTTTAGTAACTTTGTTTTTGCAAAAAATTAAATTCATTCTTTATTTTTTGCTATAACTTACAAAATACGAAGTTGGTAACTTTTTTTTCCCCTCTTGATGTGAATACGTGAAAGTTGCTGCAACCTTTTTTTCGGGGGGTGCTCCTGTGATTACAACGTGTGAGATGGATGGATGTGGGATGGTTTGGCAGAGCGCTGTGGTACCTGCTCCTTCCCTCTCTCAAGGCAATGTAAATAGAGCCGACTGACTGAATGTACAGGTAAGGGGAAAAAAAAAAAAAGCTGGTTTATTTTTATTTTTTATTCCTGGAGTGTTGGACAGCTGTGTAGAGAAGCCATAGGGGATTTAATGCAAGTGAGTGGAACGTGAGATAGAGATCTGAAAAATTATGTTAGTCTCCCATAAATTTGGGGTGATCAGCCCTTCTGGTGGGAGTGCGCAACATAAAGCTCATAGAAATAAACTGGGAAGCAATAGTTGACTTTTAAATATTTGCAAAGCATTTTGCAGCCTTTTAAGTTTTGTATCTTTTTAAGTTATTGTTTTGATTTGGGGGCTTTGCTCCTGATATTTATGAATACTGTTATTTCCTGGCTATTTTCTTACCGTTTTGAGAAACACTATTAATTTATACTACAATATCTTGTAATATAGAACGGTTGTTGTGCTTTTCTTCTCTTGCGGATGTTTTTATGAATTTGTTTTGACAGCACTTCCTGATTTTTTTACAATGTGAGATGCTACACTGCATCTATATGTGAAGACACTGATCACTGAATTCAGCATACCCTAGGTAATGGTTCTAGCAGTAGGATTCTGCACAGTCCTATTCCCAGATGAACTACTAAGATGCCTTTTTACTTGTCCTAAAGGAAGAGGAAATAATTAGTAAGCTAATGAGCTACACTGGAAAAAAACTTAAATACACTTTTCATATGTAAAAACTATTCAGGGTGATATAAGCTTATTGAACTGCAATCAACTGAAGTAATATGAATGAAGCTATTAATTGTTTAATGTGTTATTGCCTCCCCATCCCCCGTGATAAATCTGATAAATAAATATATATATACACACACATACATGCATACACACTACTCACTGTATTATTTTTAAAGTAGCACTTTCTAAATTCTGAATTTAGGTATGTTCCCTTTAGAAAACATACTTCATGTAAGTTTTCCTAGCTAGGATAGTGAGAGAAGTTTGTGTGTTTATAGTATTTTTTCAATTAGGTAAATTAGTTTGAATTAAAACATAATTAAAAGCCATTACTGTTTTTGTCAAGGTGCATAATTTTTGTTTTAGCTTTTTTTTTTTTTAATTATGGTTAGTGTGATTAGCCTATTCCAATAATCTAGTGTTGCATTCTAGGAGTTGTTGTAAGGGAGGTATTTTTCTGTATCAGATTATTAATCCACTAACTGTATTACTCAGCTTTGACATTAGAAAAACAAACAAAAAGAAAGGAATCATTAGGTTGTGCCTAAATTTAATTTTAAAAGTTTATGTACTTTGTGTAGTAAGAACTAATGGGACAGTTAGAACACTTTTTAATCTTTTCAGTCATTATTGTGTGCTTTGAGATATGAAATATAAGGATTCCTTTTGTAGATGTTTAAACAACAAGCGCTTTTAGATACAATGTCCAGAACTCTTCACAGGACTGTAAGTGATTAAAAAGGTGGCCTTAATTGTGATGCTTTTTAAAAAAACAAAGAAGTCTTGACAGTGTCGTTATTGTCTCCAGTGCTAATGGATTCAGAAGTTGAACAAATTTAGCATAGTTTTTTTTTTTAATCTAAATGCCAAATTTTTAGATCCCAGTTCTGCAAAGCTTGCTGGCCTATTTAATAATACAGGAGTGCTTAAAGAATTGCTCAGTACTTACTTGAAAATAACTCTTGCTGCTATGGCATATTAGTAATTTATCTTGGAACAGAACTGTGCAGAATTAACTCTACTAAGAGCAAAACTCTCCTCGGAAGCTGTGTTGTTTTGGTAAAGCAGTGCTCCAAAGTTACTGTAGCTGAAATCAGAATAAATGACTCCTGTACAAGGAAAATGTACAAACTGAAAGCAAGAAGCATCCCCTGTGCAAAATAAGAATGGAATTGCAGAGTTTCCTCTTGCCCATGAAGGAATAGGCCTGTCGGCCCAGGGATTTGGCCCTAAAATAAAGGCAAACTGCCCTGTCAAGCAAGTGTATCATACAGTTTAGCAAAGAGTAGTCAAAGAAAATTAATGTTCCCTAAATCACTAGTTTCTAGCTAATGAGACATACCTCGCTGATGTGTCTTTACTGACACAGGGCAATGAATTTCATAGAGAAGAAGTGAATAAGCCTTGCTGGCCTAACATTAAAGGAATAGCTGCTGTAGGTTGTATAGCACTTAAATGAACTTTGTCTCTTTCCTGAGGCCACAGGCACCCCAAGTGCAGATTTCAAGAATTTATGGAACATTACCATCTGCACAAGGATTCTAAGTTAAGTCTTTGGTTTTCAGCAAGTAGTGTTATGATCTCAGGGTCTTCCTGACACATACATGAGAAAAAGAGTTACGGTGTCTTCAAACGCTTGCAAAGATGATCAGCAACTTATTTAAAATAGATGTCAGTGTCATGAAGGGGAGGAACCCTAACTATGTAGTAGAAGATTCTTAAGAAATCTTTTAAGCCAAATTTGAGCCAAATTCGTATTTCAAGATGCTGTTGCACTGAAGTGAGTTTATCATGCACACTAAAGTGCATGATGAGTTAAATAGAAATAAATAAGAAATCTAAATTCTTCTACACGATGTCTTGAGTAGCAATTTTCTCTGCGTGGGTTTATTTGATGTATTGAGTTCCAGGGTCAAGCTAACAAAGTCCAGCATATTAGTATTACTGAGAAATGCTTGTTTTTTTTTGTTTTTGATTTTTTTTTTTAAAAACAGTTCTTTAACAAGAAAAATTCTCTTTATTGTAATGGTTCTAACATATCTGAATTTCAATTACCACATGTACTGCACTATTTGAGAAGCAGAGCACTCTGCCAGTTCTCCAGACATCGGGGTCCAGTCTGTAGTCCAAAGAATTGTCTTCACTAGCAAATGCATCCAAGTTGCAACATAAATTCAGCTCCTAAACCCTTTCAGTCCTGTGTTCTAATGCATTTCTTCAAGGCAGGTGGAGGCATTTGACAAACTTCTTAGACCCAAGTCATTTTGCATCACTTCACTTAAAATCATACATACCATTAGAACAGTGCTCTACTTGTAGCAGAGAAGTCTTCTTCTGCAAGACTAACCTAGCTCTCTTGCAAGAACTGATACTGACCAACGCAGGCGAGATGTAATGCAGCACCATGGTACTACTGCCAGGATTAGAGTGAGTTTTGCTTGTCCAGAGGCCTCTTGGAGACACAAAAATGTATTTTTATGCTATCTAAAAAGGTTTGCAATACTTTCTAGAAGTTCTATTTTATAAATAAATGAAATGAAATCACTTATTAGCTGTATACAAAAGTGTATTTACACTCTTGTATTATGGGGGAAAAAAAAGCATGTCCAGCATGCAGGGCATTCTCCGAGAAAACATTAACACATTTTAAGTGGAAATTACTGCAAGGCAGTTTGCAGATTAAGTAGTGAAGGGTTTTCCATTGTTAGGAAGAAAAATGATCTCACTGATGCAGGAGTGATGCCTACTAGACAAGAAACTTGGAACGATGGGTGAAGGTTTGCCTAGCTGTACCTTTAATCAGAGTGTTGAAGTCTATGTTCTTCTCTCAAGTGGCCTTGAGGTCTAAATTGATGGAATACAGCAAAATACAGATGACTCCTTGTTTTCCTTCTTAGGGGCTTGATTAAAGCTCACTGGAGCAGTGGGAATATTTATGTTGATTTCAGTAGGAATAAGACTTTACAACTATTTATCCAGTTGGGAGCAGATGTATGCCAGCTATGGCATGATAATATAATTAATTGATGGTGAAATATATTGAAAATACTCATTAACTGAGAATGTACTAATCTGCTGTTCATTATCAATGCATATATTTTAATCTGCATTAAATAAACGATATTGACTTCATAAATCCTGCAAAGATAAAATAATAAGACTATTATTAATTGTGGGCAGGTTGTCTGGAGTATGCCAGGCATCTAAAGAGACTTCTTTAAACAGTAAAGTAAATGAACAGAATAAACTTTCATAGCAGAATGCTCTAATATAGCCCCATTTTACTAGAATATACACATATTTCAAATATACTGCTATTACTGCTGTATTTTTACTGAACTCTTTGCCTCTGTCTATTGATATTTCATAAACTGTAACTGTAGAGATGAAGAAGCTACACCTGTTTGTTACCTATCCTGTTTTTTTTTTTTCTTGGACCACATCTATTAACCCTTTTACATTCAGATTGCATTGGGTCTTGGTCACTACTGCAGATTGGAAGCATGAAAATTCCCATGCTGGGTAAAATCTGCAATCTGTTCATCTTCTGACAGTGGCTAGTATAAGATCATTCATAAAAAGGTATAAAATATCTTGTGATAGTTCTGAAATAAACTGCATACAGGATAGTATTTTTAAGAATGGGTTAGAGTTTAGCCTAAGGTTTAATGAGTTTATAAGGTCATGGCATACCAGTTAATTTTTAAAATTAACTTGTTATATATGAAACTTTTTCCTTTGTGTATTTCTTTTAGATGTGCTAGTATCATTTATGATTAGTTCTAGATACAGGTGCACAGGAGGTGATAAGACAAAATGTATTTGAAATATGAGTTAAGCATATTCAAATTCACTATTAGCATTAGAGAGATCCCGTCTATCAGCTAAAACATCTTATTACACAAGGAGGCTAGACCAGGGGAAGGTTTCTCAATCTCAGTGGGTTTCTCAGCATTAGGCACTCTGATAGAATGGATGCTTGCATGTAGCTAGAGGAAAATATTTATTAATCATGTGCTTCACAGAGCTGGCTGTGCTGATTATGGAGTCACTCATAAATCATTTAAATCACAAGGTTTTATGTATGTCTCTTACAAATCCATTGATGACATTACACTGTTGTGCTCAGCAGCATGGTGCTGTGGATACCCAAACTTTGAAAAAAACATCACTAGCAGTCATTTCATCAATTAATATATGTTCCTGTAAAAAGTCTTTTGGATAAAACCTGACACAGGACCATGACTTGTACAAGTTCTCACATAGTGAGGGATTTAGGGCTTCTTTCCAAGCAAAAAGTTTTCTAGCGACTTTGTAGATGATTATTTAAGTCCTTCTTTCCCGATGTTACCTATGTCTTATTGACATTGTATGCTCGTAGTTGGAGAAGATAAATTGTGTATGTGTGTGTATATATATATATATATATATATGTGTGTGTGTGTGTGTGTAAACAGGAATTACTGTTTTGAACAAAGCAATTACTTTGGTACCTCTAAGAGAACTTACTCCATAAAATCTAATCTTGATGAATAGCTCACCTTGTAAGTGAAGTACTCAACTTCTAGGTGCTATCCATAACTCCCTACTTACTACTGTGTTTTTTCCACGATCGTAGTCAGATCAACTCCTCCTCTATCAGCCTGCTTGTGAGCACTTCTATTGACGTCCCGTCTGTACCTTGAAGGATTCAGTGTTTCACCTCTTCTCACTAAAGGCAATTTCATCTGATTACACATTCCAAGGACAAGAAAACAAGAATTAAGAGACTCTCTTGTATTCGGAGAGGATGTTTTGACTTAATTATTGTTTGGAGTATATAAGGGATAGGTATTTGGGAACCAGGATGGAGATGAGATTTTGTTACCTTTTCTCTTTGGGTTAGGGCTGACGCCACGCTGCTGCTCTGCTCTTTTGCTCTAGTTTAGTGAATCTTTAGCTGCTTCTCTGTATGGCTAACCAGAAATATAGAGCATATTCCCTACACAAACAGCAGCCACTGCCTTTCAAGAACCTATCAGCCTCAGAATCCCAAATCTTCCACTTCCTCAGGAAATGCTACTTATACTTCCTTTTCTGCCTTGAGCTACACTTTAAATTACATTTAAAAACAAGGCACTTGCAACTCTATTTTGGTGAATGGCCCAGGTGGGTTTTTCAAAGGCATGCTCAGAACCTCATGATTGACTTCATGTTGCATGTGGTACAGTACTTTTATAGAGTTTGTATCAAAGCAGCTAAGTTGTCCATGATTTAAAGCCATCTCCATCTGGGACTATTAGGATGTAGCCCTGGGGTAGCGGTGCTTCCAAAAGGGTGACTATCAAATAGGGTTGTGTGTTTTTTTGTTTGTTTGTTTGTTTTCTTTGTTTGAATTGTGGTTTTGATTTCCATATCTCATGCCTAATATTCTGGCTACACTATTTTGATTTGGGATAGAGGAGGGAGGATAGAGGCCAGGGTAAAGCATTTGCTTGGTTCTCTGTCATGTGACTGCCAGCATTAACCTAGCCTAAGCTTGCTCAAAAATATGCCTGTCTTATATGGGTTTTACCTGGAATTAACACACTGTTTCCCCTCTCCTATGCCACAACCTTCTGCTAGACAAGGACATCATAAGGACGAGGTTTAACCTGAGCTGTGGGTGGCAGAGGGAGTTAATTGCTTGAGTGCAATGTTTACATAGTGCTATACCAAGAGACGAGGATACTGATTGACTAAACACATTTTTCTTACAGGCATTTGCTTATTCTTTGTCTGTGCAGAGAGGATCATACAGGAGGAAGCAAAACTCAGGCCACCTAAGGGAAAAGGGAGGCATTCTGCCAGCAGGCCACCAGGTGGTACCAGGGCTGCATTTGGAGAGTTTAATTCTGCTTTTAGTACTACAATAAACTACTCCTGCAACCCCTGAGGAGTTTCTAGTACCCAAATTTCAAGACTGCCTTGTTGTTTTTACTAGATTTGGCAGAAAGCTTTATAGTAGACAAGTAGCTAGATGGACAGGAGGGTAGGAACAGGACAAACAGCACAACCACATAAGCTCCATAGCCTTTTCATTTTTAAGACAGGTATTTTATCCCTGAGATAACAGCTGGACACTTAAAGATCAGCTACAAACACCAAGTGAGAAATGCAGAGCTTTCAGAACAAAAAGTAGTTAGTGCCAGAGCTCCCACTAAAGGCACATAAATAAAGAAATGCTGAAATTGTATAAAGCTTTTGACATTCATAAATTTCTAAGTGAAAATTTTGAAGTGAAGACATAAAAAGACTGGCTCAAGTTATTACACAGCTGAAATTATTTTTCTTAGTATTTGTACAATTTGGGGGAACTTATTCCTTGGCCCTTGTAGCCAAGACCACCAATGGGATCCTGGGGTGCATTAAGCAGAGCATCTCCAGCAGGTTGAGGGAGGTGATCCTGCCCCTCTACTCAGCCCTGGTGAGGCCGCATCTGGAGTATTGTGTCCAGTTCTGGGCTCCACAGTACAAGAGGGATGTGGAGCTGCTGGAGAGAGTCCAGCACAGGGCCACAAGGATGATCAGGGGCCTGGAACATCTGCCCTGTGAGGAGAGGCTGAGGGAGCTGGGCCTGTTCAGCCTGGAGAAGAGAAGGCTGAGAGGGGATCTGAGCAGTGTCTAGAAGTACCTCAAGGGAGGGAGTGAGGAGGATGGTGCTGGCCTCTGCTAGGACTAAACAGCTACAAACTGAAACGTCAAAAGTTCCACAGGAACTTAAGGAAAAAATTTTACACTGCGGGTGACAGAGCACTGCAACAGGTTGCCAAGAGAGGTTGTGGAATCTCCTTCTCTGGAGATCTTCCAAACCCGTGTGGATGCCACCCCTGTACCACATGCTCTGGGTGACCCTGCATGTGCAGGGGGGTTGGAGTAGGTGATCTCTAGAGGTCCCTTCCACCCTTAACAATTCTAGATTCCTCAGCAACCTGCAAGTCTTAGGTTTTGCTGAATGAGTCAGTTGCACCTTTTCCATCTAATCTTACTCTCCATGAAAACAGCCACGTGGTTGCTTTGGTGTGTGTTCTCATATACATTCTCTTACCTCCTACCAACCATGCCAAAAGAATTAATATTTCATACAGGCAACAAGAAGGTTTTATGCTTAGTCACAGATATGGACATACACACTAATGAGTTCTGTGAACTGTCTCAAAAACAAACTGCTATAGATATGGATCTCTCTCTAACAGGCAGAGTGTATTTTTTTTTTAAATAGAAGTGAGTAGATGCTTTTATTTTATATCAGCAGGAGAACTGACCTTGCTCATACCTGGAAGAAGGCAGGCTGTGTAAAACATCCAATATTTAAGATGGCGTAGGCTAGCATAAAAGCAGGCTGGGCCATGCTGGAATAAACTCCAGGAAGAAAAAAAAAAGTTAAAATGAACTTACTTGTCTGCTACTCAGAAATTTCAGAGACAGCTTTATAAAATTCCCTTATACTCTTAAGAGTTTTATAGCAGAGTTCTCATTTGCTCTGTAGTATTTCATACTGAAAAATGTAGTGCAAAGGTAGGTTTTTTTAAAATCAAATTTGGAAGTGATACCATTGCAATTTACATGAGTTCCTGAAATGATTACTCTAAATTATTACTACCTCAGTATCTTGAGTGGGAAGCTAACCTCTTTTAAACTGACATTAAATAAAATGACATAAATCATTGTTTTGAAGTCGTTTTAAAAGCCAAAACACTCCTACAGCCCCCACCTCTACTCTGTTATAAAGGACTGTTGCAAAAAAAAAAAAAAAAAAATCTATTCCAAAATCTTTTCTGTATTTAAACTTATTTACCTAAAGCTGCTAAAGGCTTTGTCTTTTGCTAAGTTTTAAGAGCGGATTAATATTAAGGAGTTCTACAAAAAATTCTTGTTCTTCATGACAAAAAAAAAAACAAAAAAAATTGTTTTCCCCATGAATAGTTTCTCTCTTGCAACAGAACAGAGAAACAAAACTATGTACAGCAGTGGTAGTTCTGAACTCCTAAATAAACTAGGGATGTTTGACTCAAAGGGACATTTTTTTCTGAAAAAACATTTACAACAATAACATCTTCACACCCTCATCAGTGCTGCAAATTAAAATACCTAGACACTCCAGAGGAGAGCTGCAATCTTCCATTTTTTGTCATATAAATGTGTTCTTATGAACTGACTTAAGAGTTGCTTACTGAGTTCTTTTCATGCAAGAAGCATGGAGTATATGAATTACGTATATAATGAATTATTTAGTATTGTAATTTATTTGTATACAATCATGTACTCTGCCTCCAGGTACAGTAAGTTTAATGCTGCATGTGCTCTCCAAACAACAGTCCTATATGATGGGACTACATGAACTGATGAAAATGTGAATGAAAAATACTACTGCCAAGCAAATGGTTTTTGAAAGAAATATATATATATAGCAGTCACAGTAGATAACTGCAACAAGTACTTGGAGTTGGTAGTAGTTTCATTAGTATCTAGCAGATGGATGGCTCTTCTACTGCTTGTGCACCTTCAACAACAGCTTTCACACACTTGGCCATTGTTTGGGATGCTCTACTGATTGAATCTGAAAAGAAAAAATAAAAAAAGCTTGTCAGTGTTAACTGTTTGCTTTCAATATATAAAGCAAATACACTATGCAAGAGATTTAAAACGAGACTTTTGTAAAAATACAGTCCAATAGTCTACACTTCATGCAAATTCCAAATCATTTTATTGGAAAATTTTATTTGAAGAGTCAGCTCTTAAGATTTTGGTGAAAAGCTTTAAATGTCAAGAATCATACTCTAAAGCAAACTCACCTGTCATATAAAAGTCTTTAATTGTGAGCTGGGGTGGAACAAGAGGATCAGCAAGAAGCTGTTGCTTCACCAGCTGTGACAGGAAAAGGGAAAAAATTAAGTCGTCAGCTTTGTGCTAGGAGCTTGTTGCCAAAGCATTTCTTTAGTGAAATATGCATTCACTGCAGTTCAAGGTACACTTACAGCACTATGTATGCAGCAAGTCCATTCCTCACAAAAAACATCAAGCTATGCAGCAGTGCTAAACCATAACTGAGTGCTTTGGTTTTGGTTACCTTGGCCAATTCATTTGCCTGGCTGAAGTAGTTGGCCTCCTCCACATCATCATATCGGACCAAATTAGGAGATACTTCTTCTAAACGCTTCCGTATTTGATCAAGGTTTTCATAAGGCAAGGTCACACCAGCCAGCTAAAATAATTTCACAAAAAAGAAATGCCATCAAGTCTAGAAATTTAATACACAGCATAGTAAGTTACTGTCAATCCATAATGCCTAAATTAAAACTAGAAAGAAATCTACACTCATTAAGTAGTTACAATGTACAAACTGAAGCAAAGTTTTAGCACTCCTCTGAGTTTCATGCATACAGTTAAGGCTTCCTCATGTTAAAAAGTTGCACTGTCCTGTTCACAAAGATGGCAGGGAGAGGAAGAGAGGAGACGGGGAAGATGAGCAGCATTTTTCTCCTTACATATAGGCAATCTCACATCCTCTTTCACTAGCTCATCAAACATTACAAGGTTGATAGAACTAGCAATACATCTCGTTCCCAATGACTGGTAGGCATGTTTTTGACCTCTGATAATATGAGATACTATTCTCAGAGTTCAAGTTTTCTTTCCAAAAACAAAGTATACCTGCCCAGCAGTTTGGGAGAATATAAAGCACTTTACAAAGGCAGAATATGCACACAACACTCCACTCATTGTGCATTCCAGTAGCATCTGGTAGCTCCAACATCGGTGGTACTTTCCAAAAGAAAAACAGTACCATTTGCCCCACAGAATTAAGAGAGGACTCAGTACATAACCTCACTCCCTAAGAACTTAAGCATGCATTTCTCTGCAAATGTACCTCTTATCAGAAACATTTTTCAACGTAAAAGGAACTTAAGCACTCAGAATGCATTTGCTGGAAGCAATTTAGAACCGCACCTCTGAGATGGCTCTAATAATTCTCCAGTCTTCCCTTGCCATCCCAGGAGGTGTTACAGCTGCTCTGGTCTGCTGGGCCCTACCCTCAGTGTTCACATATGTGGCTGTCTTCTCCGTATATGCTGCTCCTGGCAGAATAACATCAGCCATGGGAGCTCCGACATCCCCATGATGCCCTAATGGATGGAAAGAGGAGAATGTTCGCAATCTTGTAAGCCATCAGTACATCAAGCTATTACTACCTTTACTAGCAATCCAGAGCTAGAGGTCTCTAAGCTTTACATATCTAGCGATGCAAAATCTTTTAGGCTGACTGCTCTGAAGTCCTTCTTGCCTGTCATTCTGTGGAAAATAACCAGACTAGAAGCAGTGGTAGAATGGCAGTTCAGCCTCTATAGTCATTCACTTGAGAGCATCTGTGGGGACTTCTGAAACAGAATATTTATTTGATGAATTAAGCTGTTTTGGTATGACAGAACAGCTGAGAACCAATGCAGGTTTTTTTTTTTTTGCCAGGTTTGAGGCTCTGCCCAGCAAACTAAACTGGTTTATATACCTTTATTATTAACAATTCTCATTTTTATCTAAGAAACAGTTAATCAGTATCTCAGTTATTTTGCAGAAATTTGGGGTTTTTTGGCAGAACATAAAGAGTACAATTTATTGAGGGTCATATATTGAGGGTCATATTGAGGGTTAGAATATGACACTTCAGGCTTGCTGTCCGGCTTTTAGTCAGCAACACTTCTTAAATTACATCCCTTAATTACCTTGATAGATGATAAAACAATCCTTTGGCAAATCTTGACGCGTTATACAACCAGAATCTGCTCCCAGGAGAAACAATACTTTGGGCGGATTTTTCCTAATTGCTTCCACTCCTGGTTTGAAACCCAGATCCAAAGCAGCTACCTGGCTTGCAACCCTGTAGGAACAAACATATTAACTGCAGTTCATTTCAGAATTCTTTCCCATTAGAACAGGCCAAACTTCTTTTTTGACTAGATATTTAAGAGGGACACAGGAGCTCTAATGGTTAGGCAGGAAAAATAATGAGTCATAAGGGCAGTGGAGAACTTTGGCAGGGCATTTCAAAAAAAATCAGTTTTTTTTTTTTTTTTTTTTTTTTTTTTACATCTGACAAATGATGCCATTTGAAGGCTTCATTGGGAATCTCCTCCAACTCTTAACAGAAACAGCAAAATCTAGACTTGTTAATTTTACATTTAGTTATCCCTAACACAGGACCCAAAATGTCTGTCATATCAAGAAATCCATTAAAAAAACTGGTTTCTGCTTCTTTAAGCGTTTACATTTCTATTCTCTAAGTTTTAACCTGATAAGGCTCTTGCAATGTATACAAACCTATACAGGTACTTTATGGTAATGTGTAGCCCTAGCATAAGTGAACGGAGAAGAAAAAAAAAAAAAAAGGCTCTCAAAAGAGCTTTAAAACCTACCTGTGAAGGATGTTCATGACTTTCCAGTCAGAACCAACACCACTCTTAGTCCTGGCATTCTGTGCAATGCTGGAAACCGCAGCATGGATTGCGGCTCCATCGCTGCGCTGAAGTGCTGCGCTACCCACCACCACCATGGGCTTTTTGGCCTGGTTGAGGACCTGTGCAAGGTAGAATCAAGAAATGAACTCTAAGGCTCTCAAGATAGTTCTTGATGTGTACAATGTAATAAATCCTTCACTTTCTACATAAGCCTACCAAGCAAAGCTAGAGAGCTGAAGTGGTTGTCAATTCATTTAGAGGTAAAGCTGAGATACTGCCACAAAAGTGGACTAATCTGTCAAGCACACGCTATACTCTTGGTTACCAGTGGCTGGAACAGCCCATGTCACATTCTCAGTTTTACAAACTAGATAGTTTTACATGTGTGAGTCTAAACAATTAACACACAACATTAAACAACAAATTAACACATTAAAGAACTTACACACAACATGTGGTACACACTAATCATTGCCTCATCTCTGCAGTTGATTAAAAGCAAATAACCCCCTAATAGAAGAAGGTTCTTCCCGCCAAATGCCGATTATTTAATGCATCTGAACTATAGTAGCCACATTCTTGAATTGGGCGTACCTTGGAAAATGCATGTTTTCCAGAAGCAATGTCCTGGAGTATCTGTGGTGAGTCTCCCAGATGGTTGTATGTGTAGGTCAAATTCACAGCAGAGCCAACTACAGCCACTTGCAAGTCATTGTGAAGCCAACTGAAACAGTTCATATTAAAAAATGTGGAGTTATAGTCAACTAAAACCACTAACAATTTTAGCAATAACTAGAAATAGGATGCAAATTCTTTCAAAGCAGTTTAAGTGGCATTCTCTGTTTTGGTAACCAATAACTGAGTATTATATTGAGTGCTAAGCAATTTTTTTTTCTCCCAAAGTTCTCCATGTTTATTCTGGGTTTGATGCTACAAACTACCTGACATGAGAACTTCCTAACTCAATTCTCTATTCCCCTTAAACTTTTGCCAATTCAATAGAGGAAAAAAAAGAAAAAAGGAAAGGATGCACTGGATGAGATACTACAATTAAGAACTTTTTCAGAGTTAAGCAGGAAAAAAAAAAAAAAAAAGGTGGGGCAGGGGGCAATACCTACTATTAAGCCTATTCCTTTACTTGATCTAACTTGGGTTATTTCAGAATTGAATTTAGAACAATTTGTAGGAAATGACTTATTTCTTTAACAAATAGAAAGAAAATAACCTGGTTAGGAATTTTGCATTTTTACTGCTTCTCATTGCACAGACATAAATGACACATACCTCTCAAATTCAAATTGAAGATTTTTCCTCTATTTTTTTTTTTTGTGAAGATCCCAGAAGAGTAAGTAGGCAAGGTTGGTGATTTGAATTATTGCTCCTAAGCCGGTATTCTTACCATAATATAAAAAACAGCTCTGTACAACCTGATGATGAATATTATTCTCTAAAGAATACGCTTTAACAAACTTTAAGACAGAAAAATCTGGGGGGGGGGGGGGGGGGGGAAGAGAAGTCTTTGTAATTTCAGAGGAATAAGTGACTGAGTACATGAATTTATGTAAAATGTCACAGTGGGAGCAAACAAAACTTAACTATACAATACATTTCATGGAGAAGAGATCCCCCTATCTATGCATATATCACCATCCCTTTATTAAAAGGTGAACAAAATCTCAGGAGCCTTGTCTGCATGATAATGCTCTCACTGCCTGCGGCTTCGCTTGAAGCATTGTAACACACACAGATGCATATTTTCATGCCTATTCACCAAGGATACAAACCTCTTTCGAATTCTAGCATTAAAAAGTGGTGCCTCAAAACGTGGATTGGTGCCAACTAGAAGCAGGACATCAGCCTCCTCCACTCCAGCAATCTTGGTATTAAGCAGATAGTTGGAACGTAAATCTGTGCTGTAACAAAAAATAAAAGGAGAGAAGAAGTTGAAAATTCAGTAAGGGGGAAGAATGAAGATGTGAAGTAAAGTTTCTAGCCATCCAAAATATTTTTTCCTTCCTAGAAGGAAAGGAGAAGGGAGAGAGTTCCCTGTCCAAATTACTAATCCAAATAATATGAGACACCGTCCCCCCACCTTTCCCACCTTTTATGAATATCAGAGACAAAAGAAATTACAGTGTATTTCCTCTATTTATATATATTCTAAAAGCCTTCATATACATCTATTATCACAGTTTACAAGATTATACTAGTTGTCCAGTAGTTTTCACAACCCTACTCACAATCACATATTTCCTATGAATGACTATAGTAATTCTAATGAAACACATATTTTAACCTTGATGATTTCAGAATCTTGTAAGATGTTTCACACTTTATTAAAAGTTCATTTATTACAGATAATTTCGCCTGAATTCTCACCCAGCGCCAGCAGTAGGGAAGATCTCTTCGGTGCAGAGCATATCAGAATTTACTCTATTCAGCAAGTCCTTCAAGGCTATCAGTGCTTCTGCATCTACCAATCCTCCTACAATTGCTGCTATATCTTTACCTTCTACCGCCTGGAGCTACAAAGAGAAAAAATATGAACACCAGCAAAAGATGTACACAAATTGATCAGTAGGATCTCATTTCTGCAAGACAGCAGCTGCAACATAGCAGAACTGGCAAAGCCCAACTTTTAGTGTATCCAGGTCTCTCCCACTTAAATTTTTGCTCAAACATGCCCAATTTTTATTTGGTGTGGTAAAGATAGGAAGACCAGTTAATGTTTTCCTTTCAGTGAAGCTATTGTGCAGCAGAAAAACTTTCATAATCCAAGTTCAGTTTGCTACCTGAGCTTGTATGTAATTTTTGAGGAAATATAGTAATAGCTTTTCTAATGAACTCTGCTACTCTGCATCGCAGACTAAAAGAGCCTCAATATCCTTAAGGAAAGTTCAGTTACAGTTACTCAATTCTACCTCTTCATACAAAATCTTTAATCAAAACCCAGAATGCTCATGCAGCACTTCATCTGAGTAGCAGAATCAATCACCACACAGAAAGTAATGAGGCAAGCAGAGATACAAGTAATTCAGAATTAACAGCTTTGATGGCAAAAGTGGTGATAGCAGAGTCTAAATAATTTTGAAGTCTTCAGATTAATTCAGAAAAGTGGCTACCTTCTGGATTTTGGAAAAAGTAGCTTTGTTTCCTGTTTATATAAAAAGCAATTTCTCTTGCATTCATCCATTTATTCACTGCCTACATATTCTTGAAATCATCATAAAACAAAGTTCTTCAGTTGGGGGTGGCAGAGGGAGAGGAAGCTTTTCCATAGCTCCTTTTGTATTATTACAATACTAAGCCCAGGTTTACAAATTAATTTTATGCTATTTATATTGAAAATTATCCTTACCACACCAGCAACACGAGCCAAAACATCCTCCCATGAGGCATGAACAAACAGCCCTTTCTCATTTTTGACCATTGGCTGCGTAAGCCTCTGACGCTTCAGACCATCATAGGCAAACCTGAGTGAATGTTAACAGAAACAATTACGTATACTAAATATTTCATAAAACGGGGCTTTTCTAACAGCTTGCAAGCTTAAAGAACAGTGACAATTTCCACTGAAAGCCTAACTTTTCCTTCTCAAAACCAAACAAAAAAGGTAATTTAAGAGTTCCTATAATAAAATATCTATGAAAAGGAGATATTAGCAAAGGTGTTAACTACAATTTTAGCGTTAGAAGTATGTTTTACTAACTACTCTTCACCATTTCTTAACGGTAGAATCCAAAAAGTCGCTAATACTATAAGCACTTCAGATACTGTGGAGTTTATCTAACAGGAGCATGTGCACGAAAAGAAAACACACTGGCAAGGGAGCAACCCACACACACCTTGTTTTGTCAGATATCCATTCCTCATTGATATCCTCATGCAGTCTTGGCAAAATTCTCATCACTTCTCCAGTCCTTGTGCTCACCACAATGTTGCTTCCAACTGCATCAAGAACATCAATGGATTCTACCTTCCTGTTTGGGAGAAAGAAATGCACCATTTGCACAAGTACACAAGTATTACACTGTATAACAAACTTCCAAAAGTTTAGATATACATCAAAGCACTAGTTTACAAGACATTTGAAATATCTTTACCAATTAACCATGTTGCTGAATTTGACTTTCTTCAGACAAACTTTACTTCAGTAACAGAATTTGAATTAGATTCAATCTGTAGAAGGATATATAACAAAATGCAGAAAAAAAAATAAAACAGAAAACTCTTGATATCACCACCTTGCACATGCAAGAAAAATGTATCCCCTTGATATGAGTTGAGACACATACCTTGTCTCCCATGGGCGTGCAGTAAAGGCATACGGCTTGGAGGTAAGAGCCCCAACTGGACAGATGTCAATAATATTCCCTGACAATTCAGACATGAACATTTTTTCGACGTAAGTACCAACTTGCATATCATTTCCTCTTCCAGTTGTTCCCAAGTCATCTACCCCTGCAATTTCACTAGCAAACCTGGTAGATGCAAAGAGAATGAAAAATAAATATGAAGTGTGCAAGAGCGACACAGCATATTTTTCAAGTCTTATCTCATTTTCTTAGGGTAAAATATTGGCATCAGTTCATATACCTGCAAGAGGAGGGCAATTTAGATACATTACCAAGTCCCATCACAAGCAGAAATATCCATCTGCAGAATTTCTTTAAAATGAGACTGCAAAACCTTTCATAGTTTATTAAAAGCAACAGAGACTAGTTCACTGGTCACTGAATTTCAGAAGATGAGTCAAAAATTACCTATAATTTAAAAATGTCTTTCTAGAACTAGACAGTTGCATTGTATTCTTTTCTATTTAGTTGGTGCAGAATCTCAGGACTACATAAGAATATAAAGATGACTACCAGAGGCTGCCAGAAATAAATAAATTTTGGCAATACCATTGAAGTCACTTGATACTTTAAAATCTATTCTGACAATAAAAAGGGGGTCTGGTTCTAGCCTATAAAATTCTGATTTTACTTCCATGTTCTGGCCATCTCTCCCATAGAGGAATTAGCTGCTTGGTGCCTACCAGAAATAAAACTAAATACAGTCAGAAAGAAATGAAAAGTTTACTCCCCCAATGATATTTCTTTCACAAGGAATGAGTAACTAATTGCTATAAACATTCCTGTTTGATACTCTCTCCAATGAAAAATAAAGGACATTACCTGATACATCGAGTGCACTGTATACACCGAGTCATGATTGTTTTGACTAATGGGCCAATGTTCTTGTCCTCAACCGCACGTTTTCCCTCTCTAAATCTACTCCTATCACTGCCAAACATCATTGATTGATCCTAGAATAGATAACAAACAAATAGATATATCCAGGTTGCTTGAAAGCACAGTTTTGCCCAAGACAAGAGCATTACTACATAAAGCTACACAATTTAATTGGGTGCTGCTGTACCTGTAGGTCACATTCTCCACCCTGATCACAAATAGGACAGTCCAATGGGTGATTTGCCAGCAAGAATTCCATCACACCCTCCCTGTTGAGTTCAAGAATTACAGTTAATAGCAACTTTTCACACTTTTAACAAGTAGGCAGGTACAACCAAGCAGCTACAAAAAGCTTAAAAATAATTAACAAAAATAAAGAGTACCTTGCTTTCCTGGATTTCTCAGAATTTGTCAGTATATTCCAACCCTTCATAACTGGCATGGCACAAGCAGCCACTGGCTATAATAATCATAATAAGGAAGAAAAAAATGGCGTATGAACATAACATATCTCTTTTTGGTAAGAACAATCCACGCCCCTCCTCCCAATCCTTACAGAGGTATCTGTTATTAACTAACACCTCGCAGAAATAAGAAGGCATTTGCAAGGAGAGAAGAATAAAGCCTACCCAATATGAAGATATTAGAAGTCATATATATTCATCTAAATAGAAAGGTTAATTTCATCACTGCCTTTAAGAACCAAGTTATGGCTTTGAACATGGAAACTGTTTCAATGAAATAAACCACGCTAGCAAGACAAAATGCATCCCTAACTGCCTTGAGGATGCAATGTCACACTAGGTTTTCAAGCATGTTTAATTCATACCTACAGACACAGGAGTAGTCTAAAAAAATAGAATTGCTGAAGTTGGAAGGAACCTCTGCAGATTCCAACCCTGGTGCCCAAATAGATCTAGAGAGCAGACAACCACTGTGAAAAGGGTATCTCTGTACATAACACAGAGATGAAGCTAGGTGAGGGAAGGGGGAAAATTTGTTCACAGCAGCTGGAATTACAAAGATATATGTGCTGATGACAGTCCAATTATTTATTTACAAAACTTCAACTAAACTCTACACGCAGCAGGAAATTGTAACTCCTGTAATATTGATGTAATACCTTGGGAGCTTTCTCTATTTCCACAAGGCACATCCTACAGTTTCCAGCAACAGAGAGACGATCATGGTAACAAAAACGGGGGATCTGAATTCCAACCTTTTCACAGGCCTAAAAAGAAGAAACAAAGGAAAATTAAATTGGAGCTGGATCCTGCAGCTCCACCCTGTAAATATAATTGAGGCTCAACTCAAAAATTGTGATCTAAGATATGTAAGATGGTGAATTGCAAATATGATGTCTATTCCAAAATGCATACTTGATTGGGAAAATTAAAATCGCCTTCTTCATTTTTTCCTTTCCTCCAAGGAGAGAGAATTATTTTCATTGGGGGGGGTAGGGGGGGGAGGAGTGAAGGAAAAACCTTTAAAGACAGTATAAACAGTTTAATGAAAAGCATGTAAAGGGCATGCTTTAAAAGGTTTAAGGAAGCAATAAGAGGTATAACTTTAGATGATTCAACAACATAGATCGTCCTTATGAGTGCACTGGACTTTTTTGAATACTGGAGCACAGCCATCCTTCACATTCAGCACAACCTCAAAGCCTCTGAAACACTCTTCTATCCCCCTGTCATAGAGAAGCTGTAGTATTGTGCTAGAGAACAAAAGCTGCCACAATAAACGCTATCACTTTGAAAACATGGGCATATGTCAGAAATCAGCAAAGCACACTTGGATTAAGAGAGCCACCAGGACCTAATTAATTAGATCATTGCTATCTATAGCATATGTTTATTTTGAAATACAACCTTGGTTCTCTGTATATGAAGTTACTGATTTGTTTAGGCATTAGGACTCCCTAGGAGGCATCTGCTATATCATATTTTTTAAAGGATATTTTTTATTTACTTGTTGTCTACAGGTGTAAATTTTTGTAGAAATCATTAGAAAAATAAGTCCTTCCTTCCCCTTCACTTAATGGCTGCTGAGAAAAAAAAAAGGTAGACTAGAAAAAGAATGATTTAATATTTTATCTGAAAAGCTGCAATAATGATTGCAGGCTGGGAGAACCAGGTCCCATTGCTTCCTGCACAAAGACAAAAGCATTGCAGGAGCCTCATTCTGAATCATAACCATAAATAACTTGGGAAATATCCTCTGTCTGAGACACCATTCCAATAAATAAGGTGCAAGAATTAACAAGGCTACCAGCTCGGTTTATATCAAGACAAGAATAGACAACTGCTATAATTCTTATAGATTGAGCAGGATCCTTCATAAAGGATATTGTGATCTTTCACAGCTAGAATCGCAAACAGAATTTATGCAAGTCTGTTATGGCACTGCAGAAATTTTTGCAGACTGGATTCAAGTTGTACCGCTACTCCCTCAGTCAGCCACAGCAGATACTGCTCTCAAGCAATGAGCTCCCTAAATTCTGCTATATGAAACTACTTCACAGGCAGTGAAAGCATCCACACAGACCTGCCAGAAAATACTTTTTTTTTTTTTTTGCCTTATGAAACATAGCAGGCTGCAAAGCAAAAAGGAGAGAGGGGGAGCTGAAGGAAAACTGAGCGCACTGTCCATCACACCTGAAGCACGGTGGTTCCCGGGTTCACCAATACAGGGTTACCATCCACAAACACCTCTATCTGGTTGCTGGCTGCTGTGGTAGTTGTGCGCCCTGGGACACGGAGGAAAAAACAAAAAGTTTCAATGATGGCTCAAGTGCAGACAGGCGCACAGCGCTGAGTTAACACCAGGTCTATGCACCCCACAACGCCAGACTGCACATCCCTCACACAAAAGCATGTTGCTTACTAAGCCAGAGATGCACAAACGAGCTCTGTAGCCGCAAGGTGCAGCCAGGTTCTTACCGCACACCCTGGAGGACAGGGCGACGCCGGCCAAGGCCCTGTGCGCGGCGGGCAGTCGCAGCATGGTGCTAACGCCTGGCGGGAGAGAAAGCAGAGACGCAGCTGGGGCGTTTCAAACGCTTCCGAGCGTTCAAACGCGCAGACTGGTAACTTCCGCAACGGTCGGGCAATTGGAAAGGCCTGTAGGAGAGGCGCTCTGCGGCCAGTCAGCTATAGGTTTGCTATGCGTGTGTCGCCTATGTGGCGCCTGCCGCGACAGTGAGACCGGCCCCGGGCCCTCACAACGGCCGCCTCAGCGCGGCCGCCGATTCAACGGGGTCACCTTGGAGGCGCCGCCACCACCGCTCCGGGCCGCAGGGCCCCTCAAGGGCAGCGGTGCCGGTTCCGGCCTTGCCGCCCGCGCCGCGCAGAGCGGCCGGGGCCCTCCCGCCGCAGCGCGCGGCGGCCGCCGTTACCTGCGCGCGCCTGAGGGTGCGGGGGCTTCACCCGCCGCCGCCTCTATGGCGGCGCGCTCGGCTCTTTCCGCCGCCCTCTTCGGCAATCTCCGGAGCCGGCGGCGCCCGCCTCTTCCCAGCGAACTGCCCGCGAGAGGAGGCACCTTCGGGTATTTCCGCCGCGCGGCAGAGAGCTGGCGGAGCTGCTCGGCTGTTTCCGCCGCTGGCCTCGGCCATCTTCGGCAGCTTCCGCTAGTGCGCCCGGACTAATTGGGTGGGAATAGGACACGTTGAAGTAGCTATCGAACTAGCAAGCCTAAAAATGTTCACAGTCCCCATCATGAAGATCCCATCTACTATCCCAATCCTCCTCTTCATGTCTAAAGTCCTGTAACTTTTGCTGTCTGAGCGGAGCGGCTTAAAAACCGCCGGGAACTATTTCGCGGCCGTCGCGGATGCGGCGGACACGCTGCGCGCGGAGGATCACTTCCCGCGGAGGGATACCCTCCCGCTATATAAAGGCGGCACGCGCGGTTAGAGGCCTCTTTCCGCAGCAGAGGGGCTGGCCGGCTGTCGCCATGGGCTTCGGCGACCTTAAGTCCGCCGCTGGCCTCCAGGTGCTCAATGACTTCCTGGCCGATAGGAGCTACATCGAGGGGTGAGCGGTGGCACTGGGGAGCGGGGCTGGCTGGCGCGGTGGGCGTGGGTGGCTGCTGAGGCCAGAGGCGCCGCGCGGCTTCTCGCACTTTCTGCGGCGCCTGTGCCCGGCCCGGCGCGCTTACTCGGGGCCTACCCTGCAGGTACGTGCCCTCGCAGGCCGATATCGCCGTGTTCGAGGCCATCGCCGCCCCCCCGCCCGCAGACCTGTGCCATGCGCTCCGCTGGTACAACCATATCAAGTCCTACGAGAAGCAGAAGGCCAGGTATGGATAGAGGTGGAAACGGAGCATGGGTCCAGGCTTGGTTCTTAAACGTTGTGTTTCTTTTTCCAACTTTCACAACACTGTTTCTTAGTAGTCTCACAGCTGACACGTGGTAGAACTTTTTTGTTGGACTAGGAACAGCCCCGGGAGTGAGCAGGGTAGACCACTTGTATGGCTGCTGCATTCACTTCTCCTTGCCCACTACCTAGGGAAGCTGTTTCTGCCCCTGCTCAGCTGCCTTGACTTGTGCACAGGCTTATAAAAAGGGCTGAGTTTTGCTGCTGCCTTTTTATGTGGGTAATTCTTCTGAGAGCTGGAAATCACCCCTATGAAGGCAGCACCAAAATGGGCAAGGGATTATTGCAGTAGACTTAAAAGATGGACATAAGTGCTTAGGTGGTTAAGGAAAGTGGTTCATTCAGACTTCTAAGCTGAAAACAAAATGAAAATCAATGACTTTAAATGCCAAAACACCTTTAAAGAGAGAGAAGTATGAAAGCAAATGTTATCTTTTTTTCTTTTTTAGTGGTTTTAGTGTTCATGAAAAGTGCTGTTTTGACATCCATGGAGACTGCAGGCCCCTCTTAAAAGGTACAGCATAGGTAGTGTCAGTATTGCTGCACTGCCTCCTCTATGTGCCTCAGTCCTGTTTTGGAGGGAACTCTCGTAAAATTCAGTGACTTAGTCACCTGTCTGTTACTGAAGCTCTTGTATCTTAAATGGGACTGAGATTTTAAAGCTTCTTCACAAATTCACTCTGTGGAAAGTACTACTAGTTACTATAAACTAAAAGTAGTTTTATTATTCTTGTAAGAGGAGTTCATGGTCACAATAGAACTACAATAAACTTAGAGGGGAAGAGTATTTCAGGCCAAATATTTTTAGGAAAATGTGAATGGGAAGCTGATAACTATGCCTACACAGGGTATTTTGCAGATGAGCAATTCCACTCAGGTTCTTTCCTTACACTTCTGTGGCATAGTGGTATAAGCCAGGGTCATTGCTGCTTTGAGGAGTAGTAGCCTTTGCATAGAGGACTTGCAGTTTTCTAGGTATCATGTAGGAGTGCTTAGCAGTAGTTGTTAGAGAGCTTCTCTTTTCAAGTGGCAGAATGGGGAGGGGGTTCTTATTACAAAAGTCTTTCCTGTAACTGTACTGTAAGTTCACTGAGAAATTGTCAGCATCTGAAATGATTTGAGTGTGTCCCTAATATCTGTTGATTTTTAGCTTGCCAGGTGTAAAGAAGGCCCTGGGAAAATATGGTCCTGCTGATGTGGAAGACACAACAGGGGCAGCCACAGACAGCAAAGATGATGATGATATTGACCTCTTTGGATCTGATGATGAGGAGGTAACTGATGCCTTGGCGGGGGGGGGTTGTTTCTTCGGAGATACTTCTTTGTATTCTAATTTTTGAAATAAAACTTGGGAAGGTAAAAGGATGGAATAGGAAGGAATATGTTGCAATGAAATACTGTCTTTGACTGGTTGCATGATGAATAAAACAAAAAATCACCATCTTTCGGCTGACAGCTGTGATGATTTGTTTTTGCCTGACTAGATGCCAGTCAGTTTTACAGTGCTTTAAAGATGTGAGTGTTTGGTGCTTTCCTTTGACTTTGGCTTTTTCTTTCAGGAAAGTGAGGAAGCAAAGAAGTTAAGGGAAGAGCGCCTGGCCCAGTATGAGTCTAAGAAGTCCAAAAGTATGTCTGCT
The DNA here is from genome assembly GCF_059628265.1 of Tinamus guttatus. Classification (NCBI taxonomy): domain Eukaryota; kingdom Metazoa; phylum Chordata; class Aves; order Tinamiformes; family Tinamidae; genus Tinamus; species Tinamus guttatus. The sequence continues at coordinate 4,207,481 of NW_028288731.1, forward strand.
AAGAACTTTTTGTTACCGTGTGCTTGAACAGGATGGCTAGAAAACAGATTTGTTATCTGTAATAGATAAACTTTACTTGACTGGAATTAACAGAAGTAATTAATTTGCTGCACAAAGAGGCCAAATCTTGCCTATGAAGAGATGGTCCCAGGTTTTTCTTTGAACAAAATGCATGTAAAGCTGGCATAAAATGCACCAGTGCCAGAAACTTTGCTTGCAAGAAGGCTGGTCCAAGTTGAGAATGAAAGCAGTCTCCACAGCTACTGGTCTGGAACTGTTCAGAACTGTAGCAGTTGCAGGATTCCTTCTGTGGAAGATAAACTGTTACATAGTACTAAACTCCTCAGATCATCTGTCTTTTGGGGAGGCCTTTCTGTGTAACTAACAGTGTGAGCTTCTTCCAGTATGCTTTCTTGTGAATAGTTTCTAGGATCATGAGTATTTAAGTATCTTAAAACTTTAAGAATATTTAAGCTTAGGTAATACTTATATATACACTTACACTTTAAAGATATTTAAAAGTATATTAAGAGTTGGTTTTAATTCCTGACAACTTATAGTGGTTTTCTTCCCTTTTCATTTCCCTTAGAACCAGCTGTTATTGCAAAGTCATCAATCTTGCTTGATGTGAAGCCTTGGGATGATGAGACAGACATGGCCAAGCTAGAGGAGTGTGTTCGGAGCATTCAAGTAGATGGCTTGGTCTGGGGATCATGTAAGTAGGAGAAAACTTCAAAGCAGGGAGAGGGATGTATGTAGCATAGTTTCGAAAATGGTATTAGCAGCTATCTTAAGATTCAAAGAAGGATAATTATTTAATCTGTGCACTTTTAAACAGATTTCACAAACCAGGGTGTATTAAATGTTTTCTTTCTTTTTTTCTTTTTTGACAGCCAAGCTAGTACCAGTTGGCTATGGTATCAAAAAGCTTCAGATTCAATGTGTTGTTGAAGATGACAAAGTCGGAACAGATATGCTGGAAGAAAGAATAACAGCTTTTGAAGATTATGTACAATCAATGGATGTAGCTGCTTTCAATAAAATTTAAATCTTGGTATATCTAGAATAAATGTAATGGCAAAAATAGAGCAGTGTCTCTGGTTAATGCAACATTAGATTGATCTCTTTACCCATCAATCAATTTTGACATTAATAGAACAGATTAATCATGAGTTTCAGGGCTGCTCCATTACCCCGTCACCTGTTGTAGTACCAAATGTGTGATCACAGAAACCAGAAAAAGCTTGTGTACTTACCACTAGTAGCTTTTTAAAAATCTGAAATGCCCTTTGCTGGGCATCCCCATCCATGGGGATGTTGTCCTTAGGATATTCTTTACAATTTGAAAGAGGGGTGGTTTTAAAGGAAAAAGTACAGGGCAAGTGCAAGTTAACTTGTAGTTGCCATATAGGAGTGTTAATACCTCTTGCTTAAGGATGGTGACCAAATGTTTACTGTGACACTTGTTGAAAGATGGATTTTTTTTTTCTTCATCTTTACTGAATATGAAGAAATCCAAAGGCAATGGTGGGGGGCTGTAGGGTGCTAGAGAAATGAGCCTTCAACTTTGCACCCTGCCTGGCCCAAGGCTGCTGTGGGAACCTTGCATGGTCTGTTTACCTTTTGAGTTCCTTTTTCTGAGGTGTTAAATTTTGCACTGGAATTGTAGAGATAACTGAGCCTTTCTCTCAGGGCTTCCTCAGTGCCACATGTTCTGATATTGGGATAATGGTTATTAATGGTTATTAAAATCCTTTTCAGTGCAGTTTAGCATAAAGAAGAGCTTTTGTGACAAATCTCAAAGCCCGGGGAAGCACTGGTTATCCTGACTTGTCCTAGTTAGAAGATGCTTTTAACTTAAAAGACGACTAGGGGGCAGTCTGTGCCTTCCACAAGGCAGCTTTTTAGGAGCTAATTGTTAGCCCCCTGTGAGGTTTAACTGGCTGGGGTGATGATGTGCTAAAGTAAAGGAAGATCTGGTACAGACTGAGAGTTTTATATTTGAAGGTGAAGTATGCTCTGGTATAAAATTAAAATGCAAAGATAAGGGTGTGCACAATAGTTACACTAGCTCCGCTCATGTAAAGACCTGCTTATTTGGGTGCGGATTGGTTTCAGATTCGATTTTGACCTTTTAAGGACCAAAGAAACCCCCTCTAGAACTATCTTCCAAAAATTAACACTGAATAACCCCCAGGAGCAATGTAGAGCTTCCAAACAAATTCACGGAAGGAGAATTGTCACATGGAGCTACAGAACTGCTGTGATGGACAGGGCAGCTTGTGCAGTGCCAGGTCGACCACTGTCACGGAGGTGCTCAGAGCTGCATAGCTGCTCTCCAGCCTAACTCCCTGCTCTGGGCTTTGCTCAGCAGCTGCGTGTGCTTTCTGGTACAGCAGGTCCTGTTTCTCTTTGTCTAAAGGTCTGCCAGCTTTAGGTTACGTAAAGAGTTTGTTTTGTAATTCATTTTAGGAGGAGAAAAAAAAGAAAAACCTGCCTGCCAGAGGTTTAAAGAAAGATTAAAGAACTGAAAGGGTAATTACAAGCTCTATCCCTGCATTCCATAAGCTCTTAACTAAGAAACTAGCTCTATCCTGTGCACAATAACCTTAACACGGGCTCCTTTGTTCTATACTGTTGCTTCTACTAATCGTGTAACTTGCTCTTAATGATTCTCACACGCTGCTGTTAAAAGAGATTATCAAATACTATATCTTTTTTCTTCTTTGCTATCACCCTTTATGACATTCCTATCAAAGCATTTATTCAGACTTTTAACCTCTTTCTTTGACCTTGAAATTAAAGCTGTCGGTTGCTTTAATGTTTTGATTTACACTCTGTAACTTGGCTAAGTAACTTGCCTATATGCTCAGAATGCATGTAAAAATTCTCCAATATTCCTTTTCTTCAAGACAGAAGAAAACTTGCTGCACAGGAAAATAAATAAAAAGATACCAAGTACATTCTATTCAGTTGCAGAATAGACAGATGTGCATGGGATTCTTGCAGAGATAATTTTGTGGCTGATCTTTGTAAATAAGTTTGTAGTTACTTTGCAAAGCTGTTAATCCATTTCTTTCCATAGTTTGGCCTTCTTGCATTATGAAATTCTATTCTGTAGCTGTTTTATATCTATTTTAGGCTTTAGCTCAAGGTGTTGGTTAGATGCTGGCATCTAGTTATTATCCAAAGAGCATTTTGAAGTGCTGATCCTAGTAAAACGTTGAGGAAACATCTGCTAATTCATACAGGACAGAGCACACATATTTCAAAATCAATTCATTTACTATATATATAAATATTCATGCTTATGTAGCTGCCATGCAAGGTGAAAACTGAAATAAATCTTAACTGCTGAAGCAGAGAAAGAACCGAGTTTTTTTCAACTTGCAAAATCTTTGCAAAGGAGTTTTTCCTAAGAATATAGACAGTCACCCCATGCTGCTGCTGACAAAAACAAACGAACACTCTCAGAAGACAAAAACATTTTATTACTCCACCTGGAGTATAGTCAGGAGTGTAGCAATAACATATCATTCTGAGAAAGGTATCAGAGGATACGTGAGGAAGAAATGCAAAATGTTTGATTTAAGGCATATTGAGTAGCATGGTGCCAAAAAATAATCATGAGTCACTCTGTACTTAGGCACTGAGTGACTCAGAGGAAAGACTGCTGCAAACCAACTTTCCAGACCCAAGTTAAACACACTGAACTTCCACTGATCCTGCCTAACTCTCCAACTTTCAAACCAGAGCCCAAAGAAATACAGTTACCGACCACAGTCAGACTGTTTGCTTGTACAATCACCACTACACAGATGCACTCGTGTCTGCGTGCGTATATATAAATATTTGCTTTTGTATGAAATGTATTTACATATAAGTAATATTTATATTGGAAATAAGGCCTTATAGAGGTTGCCAGGCCATAGAAACTATGGTAGGTAGGTAATCTGAAAGGCAGTTTTCCTTCCACCCTCCACAGTCAAAACAAAGGAAACGCTGGCCAAATTTACACGCTTTTTTGTGCTCCTACTTTTAATGATCTTTTAGCTCATATTCAAATTAATTCAGTGGTTTTGCCTCGGATACTGGTCCACTCTACTTAGCACATATATACAGATGTGTGATTCTACAGTAAGCAACAAGTTGGAGCGGAAATAACTTCCTTGGGACTGTTGCCTCTCTCTTAGTGGAGTGTTATTTCCCATCTACATTGTCCTGTCTCTCAGTTTGGCAAAGAAGTCTCAATTTCGCTGCATGTTTTTAACAGAACTGCTGAATTCACGGTATCCATTTTTTGAAAGCTTGCATTCAGGTGAAGAAAAGGTTAAATCACTTCTTAACCTTTTTATGGCTCTCATCAAAAAATAAAAAAAAAATAAAAAAAAGGCAACTGATCATCATGAACATCTTTAAACCTGAAGCCTGGAGAAAGTGTGTCTGTGTGTGTATGTTCAGGGAACCTTTAATACCAACTTCTCAAAAAAACATTTCTGGTAATTCTGCTCATATTTCAAAGGAGTCAAATGTGCATATGAAACCTCCTTAGTATTGTACACCCAACTAGTAAGAAGAACACAAGAATAAGAACACAACAAGTGTAAGCTGAGCAGCAAGCACAGCGATTCTCATCTAGTTGAGTGTAAGATAAAGAGCAATGGTAGAAATCAGGATTTATGTCTGTGTCATTCTTTTTAAAAAAGAGAAGGAAACAATTCTGTATTCTCTACATTGGGATTCTTCTCTGACTGGAAAGGGGAGCCGCTAACTCCTTTGCTTAGCTGGGATGCAGCCAGGATATTCCTTCTCTAAGCAGCACTAGACACTCAGAGCTGATAACCCACTGACATATGGCCAGGATGGGACGAGGATGCCCAAAAATCTAGAGCATTGTCAGTGATGGCAAGAAGAAATATTATTAGTTGAGATTTTTTTTAATATATGAAGAAGGTATGGAACTGCAAAAGGAAAAAAAAAAAAAGAAAAGAAAAAACAGGATTAATAACAGAAATATTCACATTCCTGTTCCAAAGCTCAATTAGAGCTGTTCCAGTTATGTTGTCAGCTTTCAGCTCAGGCTCTTGCAACCACACCACACCCAAATGATGTGTCCTGTAAAAACCTTCCAAGGAAAGCAGCATGCACAACTCAGCCAGCTGTTTACATAATACCGTGTATGCAAAGATGCACATCTGATGGCGGACGTGAAGAGGAGAACATCTCCAAGTCTCCTGCCAGTTATTCTGGGGAGGGAGGGTGACACGAGCACTCACTGCGCGGTTTCACAGTGCGCAGGCGCGTTGGTGTTGTCCGAGCTCCACAGCTGCTCACTGACGGTCCCCGAGCGGCTCACTTCCCACAGCGCCAATTTTAGCACTTCGGAGACAGTTGTCTTGACTTGGGCCTGGAACTTCTTGCTAATCAGAACATAGAGGATTGGATTAAGGCAACTGTTGATGAAAGCAAGGCCTGTGGAGAGGGGGATCCCATCTTGCAATAAGCCATGCAAGTTTTCATTATGGTGAGCGGACAGCTCCACGATGCTAAATATGTGATACGGTGTCCAGCAAACAAAAAAAGCCACGACTACTGCAATGATGGTCCAGAAAAGCCTGCTGGAAGTTAGGACAGTTCTCCTCTTCACCTTGACAATCAGCAGCGAGTAGCAAATGACCATGGTGATGAGGGGAAAGAGGTAACCAAATGCAAGTCTCACCCAGATCAGAAGGTGGTGTCTCAGCAGAATGAGTTCTCTGTCATGCACGTGGAAGTTGTTGTAGCAAAGGGTGATGTTGTTGAGAACTGTAGTTGTGTCTCTGAAGTATAAAGCAGGGCCACCGATAATTGCAGCTGAGATCCAAATGATCCCACTAAGAATAAGGGTGTTCCTTACAGTCCGATACTTGTAGGAAAAGACTGGATGGACTAGGCGGATGTAGCGGTCAAGGCTGATGAATGTCAGGAAGAAAACACTGGCAAACATATTAAGTAGTGCAATGAATGAGTTCATTTTGCAGAGCCACTTCCCAAAGGGCCAGTGGAAGCCCATTGCCACATATGTAATATAAAGGGGCAAGAAGAGAACAAAGATGAAATCTGCAATGGCCAGATTGAGGAACCAGAGCGTAGAGACAGATTTATCCCACTTAAAGCCCATAAACCAGATGACAATGGCATTACCTGGCACTCCCAGCAGAAATGCCACGCTGTAAAAGGAAAGGGAAATCATATGGGCAATGCTGAGGGAGGACTGGGGTGATTCATCTTCCTCAGACAGGTCGTAGATATAAGAGTAATTCTCAAAGTCTTCAAATTCCATGACGCACAGTTGCTTTCTGGGGAAGAAAAGAATCAGAACTGTCAAAGGGGAACTGTTTTATTGCACTGCAAATAATAACCTGTAATTCTTCAGAGTTTTTGATCATAAAATAAATGCATGGACTAGGTTTCACATACCTATCACTTTTTAGCTATCAATTATTAGTATGAAGCTTATAAAGTATTTTAGGCTGCAGATATTTCAAGTAATACTCAGATCAAGCGAAACAACACTTGAAATCTGCAAGGTTTTACTGAAGTATTGATTGTATTCTTTTCTAATCAACTTTGGTATTTTACTGCTCTGCTCCTGTTTGAAGGAATTTTTGTGGATCACATCTGTAACAGAAATCAAATAACCAAGCATGTGGGCAAAAGGTGTGGTTGTTTTGGCAGACACTCAACACGTAACAAATAAAAAAAACCACTTGCTCATTGGTGCTTTCAAGCCCCGTTTCAAGAAATCTGGAAATTAGGTCTTAATTATTGGGACTGCCAACAAAGAAACAGGACAAATGTAAGCCTCATCAACAGGAAAAACTACCCACGAATATTGACTAGTGCGCCAGAAAATGACATAATGAATAAAATGCTATACTGCTGGCTAGAAATAGTAGATCTAATACTCTGATTTCTAAAATAAATTTACAGTGACACTTGACACATTAATGCAGAAAAATTGATGTTGTAGAGTATTAAATTTCTTTTTATCAGGCAGAACTCACAAGTGTAACAAAAAGTACAATGAGAACTCTGTGCTATAAAATGTTAATATTTTTTCTTCTGCCACAGAAAAACAAAGCATCTGAAACAGCAGAGCCTAAAAGAGTTTATTACACAGCAACACGTTAAAAATATAAATCAAAATACTTGATTTATAAGTTATAAATCAAAATACTTGATTTATAAGTTATAAATCAAAATACTTGATTTATAAGTTAACTTGTCTAGATTCTTTCTGAATTCTGTCAAAGCTGAATCACTACCAATTCTCTTCAAACTTTAATGAGAAAAGATGATGGATTAAAACAAGGAATCTGGATCTTCCAGCTAAGACAATATTTGAACTCAGGAAATGTTGGCTCTGCTACAAATTTAAATATAGACTATTTAGCTTAAAATACAGACTATTTTAAGAACTGCATTAATTCCTGAGGGAGTCAGGTATTTTGATTATATTATCGTCTTTTTGATATTAATTTGCTAGTGAATTTATTCCTCCTCATTTGATAAGGAAATAACGTATAGAATTATAAACTTTCCCTGCATCTTTTGGAAATGCCTTTTTAAAAAAGTTTTTGCAGTAGTGAATAATAAAATTAGTTTGGTCTTTCACAAGGTAAAGTATATTTATCCATTTAATACAGACTTAATTTCAAGCTTATGTATAAATCCTGCTGGATTCAGGGGGATCATTTCAGCTTTTCATGCTGAAATATTTTGCTCAACCACAATTGCAAGAACTGTATTTTTTAATGCAGAGCTGAATTTTAAATTGGGCTCCTGTGTTTCATGCAATAATACAAATATTTTTCCTCTTTTTCTTGACCCCAGAGTATCACTTAACTTTGGGCAGAGGCCGTACCTGAAAAATATCAAAATTTCCATGAATAGGGGTAGAAGTAGTACGGGAGCTGCTTCTTGCTCTTCCTTTAAGCTATAGCTAGTCAAAGCAGCTGTCACACCACAAAAGAAGGAAATTCTGCAGCAGCAAGGGATGTAGAGGAGGAAACATAAGGAGCATATTTTTGGGGAAAGGCAAACTACTGTGGTATTATTCCACTAGTGATCTGAGAAAAAGGTAACACATGAAAGAAAATAAAGCCTCCCAGGAGAGCAACACAGACTGTAAAAGCTATAGCTGGAAATATCTTGCTGATTCAGTCACCAGAGATGCCTACTTAGCTTTTTTTTTTTTTTTTTTTTTTTAATAAAAAAGACAGTGTCTCAGTTTTCTTTTATTGGAAAAGCTTCTTGAACTTACAACACAATTTTTCACACAGGAATTTTCTCCTAAAACTAAAAAGGAAGGGCGTGGGAGGGAGAGGAGCAGGGAAGCAGAAATGTAAGCCAAATGAAAAAGCCAGAAAGAAAGACAGCAAAATAGATCACAAATAGAGGCTGAGCATGAAAAAAAAAAGCACTTCAAAACTCTGCACTCATGCTGGGGCCCAGCTAAAACTACAGCCCTGCACAGATGCACAGGAGTTTGACAAGACCTTCTGGACAGTCAGAGCAAATGTTCTGCTGAGCTTTATCACCATTTGCAGCTCTATTCACTGGCTGAACTCGCTGCCCTGACAGGCTGTGACTGAGAGCAGAGTATGCCCAGAGCAGAGCTCACCGTGGGTGAGCCTGCCCATGCATTTCTGAGCGCTGCTCCATTGCAGAACTGAAACTCAGCATGTGCTTTTGGAGCCCTTCTCTGCATTCCTGTAATTCCATTAACTTTTGCCGACAAAAGGACAACAGGAGTGGGGTCTCGGGAGGAGGATGCCTGCAGAACCACAGCTGCAAAAAAATGTATTCATGGATGTAACCTTACTCCAAAGAGTAGTTTTCTTGTTTTGAAAGTTTCGTCACATAAGGGAAGTTACGTATGTGCACACATATTGGCAGGATTAGATTTCTTATTTATAAATGAATGGAAAAGGTTAAAATAAAAAGTTGTGTATTTCTCTCTTGTTTTAAAAAAATATATTTTAAAAGCCAATACAGTCTGTTCTGTCAGGAGGCTGTGATAACATTTGCCCTCTCTAATTTACATCAGTTTGAAGGAATGTTATTTGGTTAGCTGTCCTAATCTGGGCTGCATTTAGATAATTACATGCCCCGTGGGGGTAGATTCTGCACCAAATACCAGTACCACCCATCTGAATCATTTTTTTTCAAATATAACATCTGCTGAGAAATGGTATAAACAAGGAGCCATACCACTAACATCTTCAATAACACTACATTTGGACATCAAGGTTAGTAATTGGATTTGTACATGTTTTTGCCTGTTTGCAGAATTAGGGCATCAAGCTGGATTTACCACATTAACATATAAATGCAATTAACACCTACATTCCCATCACTAATAAAGTTTGCTTTTAATTTTCTCAAGAGCTAGCACAATGCAACAATATTTGGATTCACACATTTCCTCACTGTATGTGTAATCACCAAACCCTTTTTCCCCCTAAAAATAATAATGGTAGTAACAAGCACATGATAAGTACCCAAAAAATGTTCATTTTATATGCAGAATTTCAACGATGATGTACAGCAGAAGGGAAATATAGCTAAATAAGTATCAAATATGTACCAAACCTCATTTAGTTTAAAATTCCTCCATGGAGAGAGCACACCTCTACATGCATTACATTTTGAGGAATTATTTTTCCAAGCTAATGTTTTCCCCTCACCTCTCATTTCTAATCTTCTAATGCAGTAACTCTTTAGCACTGGATTAAAAAAAAAAACAAGCAGGAGGAGGACTGCTTACCGCTGTGTCCAGTGTGCAATAAACTCTGTGAGCAGGACTTCGTAAAATTGCCAATTACATCTGCAAAGCCCAGGAACATCTCCAGCTGACACCCACATATACGAAGTGCTTCTATAACAGGATTCACAGCCTTGATCAAGATAAGGAGCAGGGGATGCCGATTTTTACTTTTGGGTAACTTTCAAACATCATTCAGCAGGGACATTTCTTTGTTTTTGAAATACGTGAAGTCCCAAATACATTATTTTTGGTATTTATTAGTAATTTTTTGAGAGGAAGAGCTGTCGGGCAGTTCAGACCCAGGTCTTGAAAGTGAAGTTTTCCTGGTTCTGCCACTGGCTCCCTGTTTATGACTTCTAGGCTTGGAAGACACTTCTATGAACCTGTCTGCAAACAGCAGCTCAGTAGAGAAAACAACCCTTTTGCCAGCAGTTTCCCCTTGGTTTTGAGGCCTACTGCTAGAACCGGTAATGGAAGATTAGCATAGCACACTGCCCCAGTCTAGCTGGTCTAGTGTCGTAGAAAAGGAGCCAGAGGGAGGAAAATATTTTTGGATAAACAGGAAGGTGTGGTTAGAGGCCTTGCAGTAGGTACTGGGGCAGCTACAGGTTACAGAACAGTGTTGTATCCCATTTGGATGAACACACCCAAGTTTACTATTTAAATAAAAAGACAGGATGAAGTCTGAACAGTCCGTATAAAGCCTACGCTTAGCACTTGTTCTCTGACTGGTGTTTCTTCCTGTTTGCTGAGGTCACAAGTACATTGGAAAACTGACCTTTCTTAATTTAGTTGCTTAATTATGAATACAGTTGCATGGTTTTAAGCAAGCAAGTTGCAGAATGTTCAACCAGAAGGTTTCATTTCCTGCCCCCATCTGTGAAGCAGAAGTTAATTACTGAATGACTTCATAGGAATATTACAGGCGGACACTCAATTTCAGCACCAGACAAATCTAAAGAAACACACATTATTGAATATATTTCTAGAATCAAAGGGTTTAGAACTGCTGGGAAGAGATTTTACAGTGCGCTGCATGTAGGCTCGTTCTGAGATCCAGCAGGGAATTCCAGGATCAGGTATCAACTCAGAATCACATTTTTTGTAGCTCTCTGCTACAAGCGGCTGGAGTTGCATTACTTTGCCACATTACTGTATTTCAGAAAGCTGACCCATACAGACAACCCAGGCACATGACTCGATGTACTTGAACAGAACAGCTTTTGTCCCACTAGAGACGGCCTCCGCGGCAGCGGGGCTTTGGGCGCTCTCTCGCTCTGTGCCACATGCATCCTGTCTGACCAGGGGAAGTCGTTTGACCTCTCCGTGCCTCAGCTCTGAGGTCACTGGAACAGCTTTGGAAGGAAATACATTGGATTTGCAGTCTAAAATAGAAGACAAATAAAGCAGTTGCAATTTCCGTTCACTTTGCATGATGCAAAGTCTTCCTAGGAATGGAAGTTCTCTCAACACTGTGCAAATTAGCATTCAGTTTAATTACACAGGCTACTTATGCAACTTATTTGGGCTGCAGTCAGTGCAGCTTCTCCCTTTGGCCCTCATCACCTCAACAATGAATGGAGTGGGCCAAAGAAAGAGCTTATTCATTGTCTGTTGGTTAAAAATGCAAATATTTGAGTGGCAACCCCTAAATCTCTTTGTTTGGGGTAGTAAACAGTGCTTAGAGCCTCTGCTTGACCAGTTGGGGGTCACAATAGGCCCCTGAGTTCCTAGGAAAATCATGGTTTGCAGAACTGGCTGTCTCAATAGTAAACTAGATAAAAAGGGACATATTTCACATCTCCTTCTAATGTTTTTACAAATCATTCTGGGCTTTTTACATTCTATGTGTATGATCTATAGCTATGTCTCAAGGAAAGCTGTTTTGATTCACTTCAAATTTTCCATTTGCATGAGTCAGATGTTAGAAAACAACTGGCTTTTCAAAAGGTCATGCTGTGTCTCAGCAAGTTTGGCTACTGAATTCATTTGAAAGCCCTCAAAGAAATTTTCATGGGACTCTGAGGTGCTAAATTTTGAACTTATCCGCCTTCAAAGCCATAAACATGAAATTAACCCTATAGCTTATCTGTGAAGTTCAAAACACACATGGCTGAGCATGTTTAAAGGTTTATACATATATCTGGGATATATTTTTACAAAGACATCAATAAAGAACGTAAAGCTCACAGGGAATACTGATGAGAGTACAAAGTATCCCAGATTCCTATGTATATATTTATTCCTTAAAAAAAAAAGATAAAAAATAAAAATAAAAAAATAATTTTAAGCCTAAAGCTACTAAGAAACCAGCATGGGTACACACAACGGCAGAATCAGGCTTTGTTTGTTTGTTGCCTCCCTCCTTCCTGCTCTCTCTCACCCCTTGACTATTATTTTAACAAACATTAGATATACGGTAATAAAACTACATCATAAGCTGTCCTGAATTAAATAGCGAGAATGGGTCATATGGTAGATAAGATATATGACTGGAAACCTTTTCAAGACATGATGTAGAAATATTCATTCTAGCAGACAAAACGAGACTGCAACTAACCATCACTCTCCCTGATGTCCTTCAGTGATGCAGTGTTGGAAATGTATATGCAGTGAGCAGGCAAATATTCCCTAAAATTTACGCCAAAAGCAATATTCTCTAAGCAAGACCAAACACAACCTTCTTAGTCATAACACAGAGCTCATCTGTGGCACTGAAGTCATTTGACCAGATAATCGCCTCATAACACTCTGCCCAAACAAACTGAGCATTACAGCAAGGCTATCAAACCCTTCTAGGGCAAATTCAGTCAATGCTCATAAAAGAATGGTTTCAGACCAATACTTTTGCTGCCACAGAAATGCTAAACAACACACAGAAATCCCAACTTTATACTTAAATAATGACACTGTAATGGGAAAAATATCTACATGAGGTCTGGCTTGAATACAGCAAATGATCCAGACACTGTCTACAACTGAGTGCACACCATTTCCACCATGAGGGAGCTCATGAATACCTGCAGCCAGCAAGTGTGTGCCATGGGAATGCAGATCTCAAGCACCAAGAGCTCCGTCCTCACAGAAGATGCAGAAATTCCCATATCCAGGGTGGGGATCTCATGGTAACAGTTGCTAGTGCTGGCTCCTGCTCTCAGCCCTTTCTTCAACTGAGCTAAAAGTGCAAATAGATCTTTACTATTCCCTTTGTATGCAAGGAGTTGCTGTAACAACTGCAAGTCTATTATGTGACTGCAAATGGTAATACAGTGCCTAGCAATGTTAAGAAAAGAGCAAGTGATATCTTAAAATGGGCCTATTCTGGAAAAAGGAAAAGAAGAAATCTAAGCATCCTTACGAGCAGATACAAGGAGAAGTTTAGGAAAACTGTGCTGAGGTTTAAATTGTGCTCTTATGTGATCTCATATCATACGTGTCAGCACTGCCTGTTTGCACAGGCAATCGTAACTTGCTGGAACCCACACTCCGAGCAGCTGACTTATAGACAAGGAGACCAAGAATGACCTACAGGAAGACTGAGATTGCACCAAGTGCTAAACCTGCAATATGTCTGGTGCCTCAACCACAGCTGAGCCCTCCTTTCTTAAATGTAGCAGTAGCCCTGCTCACAATGCCAAGGAAACCAAGACCCTCCAAAGAAGAGATCCTGCCTAGCTCTTCCCCCACTGTGCCAGAGGTGCCAGCAGCTCCCCAGACAGCCCTTGCAGACTCAGTTTGGTTTTCTCTACACTGAGGACAAACTGAACCTGCACCTGCACCACTTGTCTGGTATTGCAGGTACAGGATGTATATCAGAGCCATCGAGGCTCCTCCATGACTGAGCCCAGCATGACACTATGTACCATATTGGCTGTCTCTTCAGCATTGAGGACATGCACACTGCTGACATTTGTTCCAGGAATATTTTACATTTTCTGTTTCTATTCATGTTTTCTATATGTGAAATAAGTTTCACAAATCTCTATTCAATGCCACCAGTCTTTTTCTTTGAATAATAGCCAAGGCAATAACTGCATGCCTGCAGCAAAGGAGATGCTTGCTTTTTTTGTTGTTGTTGTTGTCACAGTGACTGGATTGATAAGGAATGTTTGTATTTCTAGTTAAACACATCTTTTTACATTTTTTTAAAAAAAACATATGGAATTGTTACTTCACAATTATTTCCCATTTGTGATGCAGCAGGGTTTTGAATAGAGTTCATACGATTATTTTACTTCTCTAAACATGTTTTTCTAATTATTATATTCCTTCAGCAAACACACACTTCAATCAAAACTACCTCCTAACAGGGTGGAGTAAAGTGAGAACAGAGAATAAAAAAGTAATATAAAGGTTTCTTTCAGACTAGCAACTGTTGTCTCAGCAGATTGATTAACGCCGATTGAACATATGTTAGACATCAGCCTTTCTGAAATTACTGCAGGGTGACAAGAAGTCATTATAAAAAAATCAAAACAACCCCCTCAACAAGCTACAGAATCCCTATTAAATTTCAGATGAAAAAACAGTTTACAATCTGTTATACTTAGAGTCCTATCAGCAAGAAGAATTAAGAGCTGACCCAAGGGAAAATTAGCAACACAGCTCATCCTTCAAATATGCCTTCTTATATTCTGTTTTACTTCAGATATTCACTTCCATTTCCCAGTCACATTGTCAGTACGTTTAGATACACACTGCCCTCTGAATTTGAATTCTCTTCTTATAGGTGAACTCTACAGCTTATTAAATCTGCTTCAGCAGCTACTTGTAGCATGATTGCAATATTGCTATGACTATATTACTCTTGACACAAACTCTCGAACTGGTTTATTGGAACATGCAATTCTGAAACAGTGCTAAACAGATAAGCCAAGAATCTCAGCTGATGAGATAACATACTTCATTTTGTCCTCGCAGTTAATATACTAGGATCATTGTGTCTAGTAGATTAAACATATTTACTTCTGTAAGAGCATGCCTTTAATATTCCTACTCATACTGTAATTCTTTTATTTACTTTAAGACCAGCATCAAATGATCCCTGCCTGTATTTCTGGAACCTGAAAACTTAAGACTATTTAAGAAGTTTTTGAAGAGTTGGATATTTATCCATCTCCTTAGCGTAGCATTGGTAACACTCCCTAACACTTACGAGAATAGATGGTGCCTATGATTAAGGCATTAAACTAAGAGCCTGGAAATACTGGCTCTACAGGCTTCCCAAACTACCTCTGCAAATCCCTTGTATTTCATAGTGAATTTGACCCCAGCACATAAGGAACACTTTCCTCAGGTAAGAGTTCAGGATACCCACGACATATTACTCATTTCTCTTGTACAGACAACGATTCTTCACATTTCTGAAACACCTCAGTGGAAGGCTGTAAAGCTGAGCTGCTTGAAAGAGGATCTCCAGAAAGCAGGAATGGGATTGTGGAATGCAGTATTACATCAATGCTACAGTGCCTAGTGTTTGCTAATGACTATTTTCCTTTCCCTTTCATCTAGCAAGCTTCAAAAGAGAACAAAACTTGCTGTGCCAGGCTCACACTTGCTGAAAGAGGCAAGTATTTTATGTTAGGAAAACACCCAAAGCCCTAGCCTTTGAGATCAAAGCCTCTTTGGTTGTAGGCACTATATAAGCACATAATGAGAGACAATTCCTGCTTTGTATATAATTAAAATAGAATAGACAGACACAAGGAGGGTAGGGAAAGGAACAGAATTATCTTGTCTAAAGCCAAATAGCAGATTCAAATGTGGAGCTGAAGACAGGACTTAGACCTTGCCAAAAAATAATGAGGAGGCAAGTATCTTGTGTGGACAGAGCATAAAGGTATTGGTTATTATTTATACTGATGCCTTGCAATTCCTGAAATACATCTTCTGAGAAGTATCAGAAAAGACTATAAGAGAGGTATATTTCTTTCTGTCTCCACAAGATCACTGTAAAGTAGCAGTGGATGCTGGAGAGATGATCTGTGTTTGCATGGTGCCATCTTCCCTTCTGAAACCCAAAGTCTCTCACTTTTCATCCACCCCAGTCACAGTAACCCTCTTATATGGCAAGAGAGTTGCTCCCACTTAATTTCTTGTGAAGCCCTGCACTGTTGCAGAACCACTAGCTTGAGACTGAAGGAATCTAAATCAAACCTTTATCAGAAAATAATAAGTGAAAATTAGCCAAACATCCGGCCGCGCAGTGACACAGACATAGCTGAACTGCTGGCACATTCCATCAGACACAATGAATAAACAAACTAATACCAAGAGCACTCAGCAGACTGCAGTCCTCTGCAAAACCAGCTTATTGCTTGGAATGGCAGTTACTCACTTAAATATTAATATCTAAGAGCAGATGAAAAACTTCAAGTGGCTTGTTAAAAATATAAACAGAAGGATATTCATTAAGGCACCTGGCTTTACTAGTAGACAAAATTGCGAGTTCACCTCTGGAATCAAGCTAGCTATCAGAAATAAACACAACCCTACCAGTATTTCAAAAGTTACTGATGAGGCTTTCAGCAGAGGAGAACTTCTTAGAACAAAAAGGCAGAATTTAAAATGTATAGAACATATAAAATGTAATATTGTCATCAATAGTTTCTCTCTGCTCCCATGAGTTCACTGAAAATCTCTGGTAAGAAATGAACAATGAAACTTTGAGATAAAAAACTTCCTTGATTTATAATCCCTCTCTGCAAATGCACTTACAGCATTCAAATCATATATTTGTTCTCCAGCGTTGAATGCTCCTTGCTGGGCCAGGATCCAAGTGATTCTGAATGCAACTCTAAGATCACTCACAACGCATATATAAAAGACTTGGGATTTAAGTAAACTTTATAGAACTTCTGTCCAATTTGCCTGGAAAAAAGTAGCTGAGAATTTTTTGAAGTCAGGCAGAAGCTGCAGTGATATTAAAGAAATGCAAATATGATTATCAGAATGTTTGGATTTCCTAATTCAATGCAGGCAAAACAAGAATATGGAGCTAGTGAAAGTAAATTGTCATAAACAAATTAATCCAGTTTCTACAAACCAGGTTTGGCTGATTCCTTCACACTGATACAGTCTCACTCTTTCTCTCTGTCCTCTCTAGCTACTAATTAATGATCATTTAAAATCATTCAATAATACAATTTAATTAGAAAACAAGTCAATTCTAATTTTAGAGACTCTATATATCTTACTGAAAATCTACAAAAACATTTGTGGCATATTTTTTTGCTTTGCAATAGTTTGAATTTAGAAAGGGCACAAGTGACAATGATGTGGTTATCTCTGAGTCTGAATAAGGTAGAATTCCATACTGTTTTACTGTGTGATGATATAAAAGGGTTCACATCATCTTGTCCATTCCTAGGAAAAATTCTTGTTCATAACTGCTAGACCCACACCTTTCTATCTTACTTTGTGATGATCAGGGTATGCACACACACTTTCCAGTTCAACTCGTAACAGCACTTTTTAATTCTGCATAAGCATTTTTTTTCAGATTTTGTCAATCTGTAACTTGAAATTGGAATGATTTCCAATTTCTATTCTAGAATCTATTTAGATCAGGACCAACACATTGGAATTTGGTAGAGCTGTAGGAAACATTATCTGTAAGCAACTCAAACAAATTAAAACTAACATATAAGGTTACAGAGAAAGAGTGACAGATTCTTAATTACGCCACAGCCATTTAGCATTCTCTAGCAGGTACAGGAATTCTTGAACAGAAAATGCATTAGGAAATTATTAAAAATTAAATTCACACCGACTTTCATATCCCTTCATGTTGTCAGCCTGATTCAAAATAACCTTTGAAATAATGAATATCAGGTTCTTCCTTTTAAAAAGTCCTTTTAGTCATCATGCACTATACCACGCTACAGGATTTACCTGCAAGGGCTGTTTTTTATCTGCAGAAACACATTAATTACAGAGAGAAAGGGAGAGACAGAAAAATAATTAAAACATAACAGAAACAGAGAAACGGACCTACCTCGTTTAGCTCTTTGAAAGGAAGTGCACTGTAAATCAGGGACGTGAGAGCTGCAGCGGAGGAAAGAGTGAAGTGATCTGCAAAGTTCAGAGCGCCTTCAGTGTGATTCCAGCTGCTTCACTTGGCTACTGCCTTCCTTCTAATAAAGCTGCAGAATGATATAACACAGTGTTTGTTTTCAGCTGTGAGGAAGTTGTTTCCAACTTCCCTTGGTTTTCTAGATCCAGTTTTGAAATATTGCCTTTCTTTATAATCCGAGTATTTCACCAAAAATAAATGTTAGACATCTGAATGAATCATTTTGGTCAGTGTCCAAGCAAGCAGCAGATGTGGTAGCTGATGAATGGAAATGGACATTACATTCACAGGCTGTTTTTCTCTTATGCAGAAAAAAGGGTTGAACAGTACTTCTTTGTCGGTGTGAACCTTGGTTTACAGAAAATAACATTCAATGAGCAGAAAGATGCTTAAAAATCACACTGAACGTATCATTTTGGAGCTGTACAATGTGTTACATTATACCTTTATTTTGTATTTGGGTCTAGGAGATCCATCTCATTTTGAATCTAAGAGACAGCTGAGCTCCTCAAAGCACCAGCTATTAGTCCCTCAGTCAGTCAGGCAATGCCAGAGATTTGAACTGTCTTTTAGGAGCATTAGCCTGATCCGCACTTCTGTGAGAGCCTGCTAATTGCAGCCAGGCCTCATCACTTCCCTGAACCTAAGTTTCTCAGTCTGTAAAGTGGAAAATTATTCCTCTACCACAGTTTCACCTGACTGTGGCAGTACTGGGCCCTTCTGGAAACAAGCTGAGAAGCTATCAGCCTACTCTTACCAAAACAGCTGACTCCTGTAATAGAAGCAGCAATAGAACAACCAGGGGTACTCCTCTGTTGTTAATGCAAAGCACGCAACACCTTCAACACTGTTGGAATCAAATCCATATTTCTTAGATATCAATGCTACCATTCCCAGTGGGAAAAAAAAATAAACAAAAATAAACAAAAACAGCAGAGGGAAGTGCTTAGTAAGAAGTGGCAATGCTCACACTTCAACATCTGGTTAGCAAGACTATGAGTTTTAGGCACTTCTGCTATGCTCCAGAAATCACAGACCCTCTTACCAAGAGAAAATAACTCCTTCCTGCAAAACTGGCCTGCTTTTCTTCTCCCGGTACAGCTTAAAAAATTGGTCACTTGCATTAAGAAAATAAAAAGTTATGAATGAAATAGGGTAGAGATTATGTTACCGTGGGACACAAAGACCTTGCACAGAAGGAAAGGGGTGGCGGGGTATGATTGCCGAGAATTCATGAAATAGGAGGCAGCAATTCTGTCTCTGGGAAATGAAGGAAGGTCCTGAGTCACTGGCACAGCTCCTACCTATGGAAAGAATAATCTGGGGCAAATCTTGAAAATCTTGCTGGTCTGGTTCCTTTTGACCTACAGCAGTGAATTAGCAGAGGATTTGCCTCTGGAAAAAATACAGAAAGACTCAAAGATCTCATGATTTGACACCTCATTTATATGTTCCTTGCTACTTAAAGATTTCCTCTTCTCTCCAGTTAAGAGATAGGTGAACCTTTACTGAGAAAAAGCTCTTTTAACAGCACTTAAATATTGGGATAGGGTAAATACAGGCCTGTTGCAGAGCCAATCTGTCAAGTCTGTTGCTTGCAATGGCACATGAACCTGTGTCTCCAGGTACTTTGCCAAATCCAGTTATTGTTGTACAGTTAATTCCAGGGCTTGTTAAGTACTATTTCGGTAGGACAAAGAGGAAATTATGGGGTAAAATAACCTCCACACACTGTGTGCTGTAAAAGGAAAACCTCAGCAAGTATGCCATTTGCTTTTCCCGTCAGTGCAGGGTGCAATCTGGAGTGTGCAATGCGTCCTGGCAGTTCCAAGGCCATGAGGAATTGTCCTTAAGGGGCTGTTTCCTTCACCATAACCTACAGCAGACATGTGACTGCTCTAAAAAGTACTGGGATTATAGTCCAACTTCATCCAGAAGCAAGGGAGTATTAAAACTTCACACAGCAATTTTTCTCGCCCTTCCTGCCACTGTGCCAAATATGAAATCACAACAGCTAAGGATCCAGAGACATTTTGTGAAGACAAAAATCTCCATAGAAACTGAGCTCCCCACCCCCAGAAAAGTATATTTAATGATTTTTTCTTCATTTTATGTTCAGAACTAAATACAGCATTTTATTCTTCTATGGTTTTGATCAACTGCAGTGGGAGTCTTAAATCCCTGAAGGAGGAAAGGATGGGCCCTAAACGTTTCCTTATTTGTATCTATGATCAGGCATAGTAAAAACTGGAATGGTTATTACAATACCGGATTACACAGCTTTTCAATAAATGCTTTCATGCAACCCATTAATCATCACTACCATTTCACCAGTGTCATTTTTTCAGGCAATTTTGTAAAAGTTACATGATTGGAACAAAGTTATTTGGAAAAAAAAAGAAGTCTCTGGTTTGCTTTCATGTCTTCTTTTTTTTTGTTTGGAAGTTGTGCTTTTATTTTGTCATGGCATTTTGTTTTCTCAATGGGGTTAGTTAACGAGGTTTTGGGGTTTTTACTCCGCATCAGCGTGTGACACTATGCTAAAGTTATTCTGAAGTGGGACATGCATTCATGAGCATAGAGTGCATGTAGAACTTGCTGAGAGCAGAAACACTGATTTATACCTGTTGGAAAAAAGAACAGAGAGTATTTTCATGCAGATTATAGGTTTTGGTTTTCCAGAGGACTATGGAAACAAAGATATTAAGGAGAAGCTTTCATAAAGAGATATTTTACTAGCATGAACTAATAAATACCACCACAAACAAAACAAAAATAGTTTTATTTCACTAGGATTACAAACAACTGCCTGATAATTCTGATAATTATTTCCCATTGCTGGGACCACTGAATGTTATCAAGCTGCCTATTAGTATGTATAGATACTCAGATAATCCCCACATTAAAGAACACCCCAGACTAAATTCAATAGATATTAATTCAATTATCATGCATCAACCATGAATATGTAGATTAAGTCAACAACAAAGATATTTAGCATTTCCCCGAGTTAATTTAATCCAAGAAACGGAATAAATTCGTTAGGAAATCACTTACTTGTTTTGAGGATTCAGCTGTTTACAGTTCTGTTTTTAAAATTCTTCCCTGTTCCTTTTTCATCACTGTTTGAATTAGCACCTCATCGATTAATACCCCTGCAGGAAAGACAAGAGTTTAGCTACCCAGCAATCAGGAAAAGAGTAATTTCCTCCCTTCCTGTGAAACTAATGGCTACTTCACACCTATCCTTTCATCCTTTCAGTAAAGCTGTAATGTTTGCTTGTGGCTTAACTGCCCGCTATATGCACTGTGCAACTATGTCATAGTCAGCAACTATGACTGACGACAGTCTCCAGAGACAAGTTTAACCCAAACCATATGATGAAGGGAGATTTTGCCCTTTTAGCCAGGTCCACATCCCCATTCTACCCAGATATTAGAAATCTGATGATTCTTCTGCTTAGTAAATGGAAGAAATGCAGTTCTTTACAAGGCAAGATCCCTCATCTACGACTTTTGTTAGATGAACACGCACAGGCACATAAATCAAAATCTACATGTATGTGGGAATGTGAATATAAATATATAAATCTGCTTATGGATACACATACAAGTTTGAGCAGGATGTATCAAGGCAGCATTGTGTGTAATTTCTACAAACAAAATGAAAAGACTGTTGCAGTCTATAAAATCATGATGCAAAAAATGCAAATGATACCTTGTGTGATATCTGGAAAACATTCTTGTGAGAAATTTCCCATAGCTTGTACTTTCATACGTGTGATTTTTTTTTCCTTTTTCTATAAATAACCAGTTTTGCTATGCAACTTGCAGACCACAACTATTCAAATTCCGTATTCATATAACAACAATATAATATGTTGAAATTATACTTGCTACTCAAATGATAACTGAAAAGCAAGGAATTTTTGAAACATGCCTTAACAATGAACTTTCTGATATGTCTTTGAGTGCTAAAGATTAGCTATTATTAATCAGTGACTGTAACTACACACACTCACAAGACCTAGCAACATTTTTTTTCCATTTTAGCCAAAGATCTGTGTTCTCCAATTAAAAAACAACACCACCACCACCACCACCACCATAGGGTAAAGTTATCATTTTTAGGTTTGTATGAATCATCAGGAACTAATACAGACACTTCTCTAGGTTCTTTAAAGGCTTGAGGAGACAAGTCTAAGTTTACCATTATGCATGTAGTTGCCCTATGTGGCAACGTGGATTGAGTCAGATGTCTGGGCCTGCCCAAAGCCTTTCCAAACCAGGTTCTCAGAAACCCCAAGTACAGAGATGAACCTGAGCCACTAGTCTTTTAGCTGGCTACAATTTTAACTGCTTCCATTCACTTGGGATCCAAGTCAGCAGCAGAGTTTCCTACACTTGTTCTTTCGAAGAGATGAAATCTTATTTTCCTTTCAAAATGTATCTGTGGAGATGCAGCAGTCATCCTTTCATCCTTTTTTTTTTTTAATGTAACATGTCTTTGGTTAAAATCCAGAGGCTGACTGGGGTTATATGATGAGACAGGACTCAGTGAGCCCCTGGAGGGTTGGACACTGCAGATTCATGTTCTGTGTTCATCTATTCACAATTCACAATTGACAAGGACAAGTTGCTTGACAGAAACAGTGCAGAAAACAGATTCCCAGTTAGGAGAAGATTAAGCTCTGATTCTTTAGTACTCCACAGTTGTCACTGCTCTGTTACCCTATACAGAGACAATTACCCTCACCTTCAGTGCTGGCTGTGACAGAGCTGCTCCTAAGCACTATCAGATGGCAAACAGGGCACTGAAGAGGAGTTCTAAAGACCAGCAAAAGCTGCTATTTGGTACAAAATCAAGGACAGCTCCCTACAAATGCATGAATAGGCAGATGATTGAGCAAAGTTTCTGCTTTGCAGTATTACTATTCAAAATCTAAACTATAAGAAACATCTATGCACATATGGAATCATGCAGCTGTATGGTACTCTTTATAATACTGTCCAGCAACTGACACTGCTCAGTTCATGAGATGCGAAGGCTCTAAACTGAACTGTAGCTTTTTGCACATAAATGAAGAATGGTTCTTTCCACCAGTACAAATCAAATCCAAGTCAAGCTCAATCAGCTATGGATGCTCTGAAAAAGCTGTGGTTGGTGGTTTCAGCACATATTCATTTGTATTTTTAAAGTTGCTTTTTATAGCCAGCAACATTTGTTAGTCTGTTTTTATGCTTGCTGCATGTAAACAAATTTTGTGAAAGGTTCCAGGCAACCTGGACTACACAGAGACTTTTTTATCCATAGAAGTGAATTTGAGACAAAGAGCAGCAGCGCAAGCTTCTGCCCAGTGCTTTTGCAAAGCGTGCATTTGCCTCTCTCCTCTGATCACTCTCAAGGAAGTGAGTACAGTTGTGTTGCAAAAGCTTACCCAGCCCTTGGCCCCTCTGATGAGATGGGCACTGATTCATCCCAATAAATGTTACTTGTGATAAAGGTCAAACAAATTACTAGCTCTGAAAAACAACTTTTCTGATTAAGAGCTCAGTCCTCTCTCTGAAGTCAACACTAACTTTCCCATTGACTTCAGTAAAAGCAAAATTAGCATTGTCCCTAGTAAACTGTCTAAGCGAAGAAAACATGGGAAATCAGTCTAAAAAAACTCAGTTATTCAGCTAAAACACTAACACTTATTTTTTTCTTCTAGTTTTATTCCTTACATCATATCAAGTAACACAAAGGTTAATATAACTCCTTTTGGCTTTTGTTTTAGGTTTCATGCTTCAAATTCAGCACTTAACGGGAGCATAGAAGCAGGATTTACATAGGTGTAGAGACTAGAAATGAAACATTTTCTGTAAAGGCTATTTAAGCGGCTGTTTGTCTTGAGGACATATTACCAATCTTCTACAGAGATGAAAAATATATTCCAGTCTTTGAAGATGACATTATTGAAATTGTTTGAGGAAGAGAAAGTAATCTATAAAATGCTTAGAGTTCTAGAGCTTGAATATCTGCACTTCAAGTATAAACAAAGCTAATATTGACTGGCTATGAGAAACAGAGTTGGGCACAATATGGCTCAGATGTGTCTGCCTGAATATTGTGCTGCAAGAGAATTTCTATGCTGTGTGTCAGTCTTATCACTCAAGTTTCCAGGAAAAAAAAAAGCCAAAAGAGACAGCAGCACAGTGGTTTTCTCAGTTTCATTAATATGCTTGCTCCCTATTGCTTCACATGACTTAAGGCCAGCAGCCATATAGCTTTAAAACTTTCTGGGGAAAAATGAAAGACCACGACTATTTCATTCTTTGTGAGCTGGATGCTAAATGCATGTAGGGTCTCCACTTTTCTTGGAAAGCATGACGAAATCACTGGCATGTTTAACTTACATAGGTGAACAACCATTAAAGAGTAATTTTAGCTCACAGTATGCTCAGGTCAAATTTGAGATAACAATCAGCTATCAAAGGGCCTCGTATTCCAGAATCGGTCCTTGAGAATACTTTGGATCGACCAAACAATGCAGCAAGAAAAAAATATTTTTTGCCCATTCATTTTTTAGGTGTCGGAACACTGAAACTCTGAAAACACAGACCATCCTATGAAGTGGAAGAGGCTTATGGTTTTATTGGTGGACCAGAAAACAAAGACACTAACCTCCGATCCAAAGAAATCCTACAGTTCTAGTAATGGTATGTGAAATGCTGAAGAAACACAAACGGCCTTTTGTTCAGAAGTTTTTTTTTTTTCTCTCTTTCCTCTTGTATTTTCAAATTTGTCCCATGAAAAAGGTTCTATATTTTCAAAATCTGTCAGAAAGAGTTTTCTTACAAAGGTTTATGTTTTGGCTTATCACATTTTTAGCCTAAAACTTTTTCCTTGGAGAAAAACACAGCTTCTCTATTCTACCTTGTCTCTTGTTTTTTTTTTTTTTTTTTTTTTCCTGAATGGGATAAAGAAATCTTTCTTTAAGTTATTCCCAAGGTAAAGCAAGGTAAAGTGTCTGCTTGGTTTCAGATGTAGGAAAATAATTATGTGGTTTATTGTGGGAACATAAAAAAAATCCAGTATAATCTACAACAGCCAATGTGGAAGAAAAGACGGCTTACTTAACTACCTTGGGAACAAATCCTGACCCCACCTTAAACTGACAACAGAACATCCACTCACTCAACGTAACACTTCATATATATTCAGAACTCCCTGACTCTTACAAACTGCAGAAAAGGAAGTTGAAGAAGTATCTTATATTCGAGGTCACGTTAAATTCATCTGAAACCTTTTAAAAGTCAAGCAGTTTTACTGAAGACGATAAACATTTAATTCAGAATTTTCCAAGGGGTCAAGGAAGATACTCAACTTTAGAAAGCTTAAAAATTGCAAAATTCTTGAAACACATAATTAGTAATTTCCTAAGCAGCTCTGAGAAAATAACCTTTCTGTACCAGAAATACATTATTTCTTGTCTGAATAGTGGGAATTAATATTTACTTCTGAGAAAATGCCTTGACATTCCAACTATGATAGACAGTGAGGTAGAAGAGAATAATAATCATATGCTGTTCTTATTTAAAATGGTTTATGATTCTGACAGCAGCATCTCCTATAAAGTCAGCACTAATTTTGCACCATATTTAGACTAGGAAAAAGAAAGGTTGAAAACACACCAATTAAAACATTTTGCCACGCAGATCAAAACATTTCCATTCTAAATCTGCTCAATTTCTGTTACCTGACTCTGGTTAATGCTCATACGCATCGGTCTATCCATCTCCCTTGTAGTTGAAGGCTCTCATGTTTTAGACTTTCTTCAGCATGGGGAAATGGAGTTCCTTTTAAGTTAACTAATTTCCACTGCATTTTACAGCACATATATATCACAAATATGTGCTTCCTTCTGTTAGTAATTTGGAAATAAAAAGTTGCATTTGAAGGTTCCGCAGGTTCTGAATATTTAATCTGACTATATCAGATGACTATTTTAAATTCTGTATTATTTTTGAAAATAAATATGCAGCAAAAGCACACAGCTGAGAAATTCTCAGGGACTATTATTTTTGATCCCAAAAATAACTTAGTGCATAAGATGAAGGTCAAAGAATATCCTCCAATTTATGTCCAGTCACCTATGGACAACCCTATCTACTACCTGGTCTAGTCTTTTTATTTGGGCCAGCTCTGTAAGGACATTGGTATAGTTTCTGAGAGATATGAAGATCATTAGCAGAAACTAGCAGTAACAATGAATGTCATACTAAACTAGATAGCATTATATCATTAAATATATGTTCTATGAAAACAGAATGCTGTTTCAGCATAAAAATGGGAAAAGGATCTGGTGATTAGTTTCACATTCACTTTAACTGAGAAGCATTTTACTTTGCTCCACAAGAGGGCTGTTTGGACAGCTGTCAAGAGCACAGCATTTTCCTATATTCTCTTAGGTACAATATGGATAACTTTCGTCAAGTAAAGACCAAATTTCACACACTGCTAGAGTCATGGCAAATAAGTCTAACTCAACCACTGCTTTAATTTATTTGCATCTTCTTTCAAGTCAACAACAACAACAAAAAACCCACAAAAACTAAAATCATGTTAAGCTAATGGACACATTCGAAACAATTACAGCAGTGTTACAGTATGGATTTGAAATTTAATTTAGACCTTTAGCAACCCACCATCATATACTCTGAAGTACATGTATATACGAATATATTATTTAGAGCAATTTTAGCACCAAAAACAATTGTATAAAAAAAAACCATATAATTTAGTAACATCAGCCCATGAAGGCCAGAAAAAGATCTTCCATTTGTGGTCACAAAAAAGCACTTAGGGATCATTTCTTTCTAAGAAGATATGCAAGAAGACTCAAACTAGTTAAGTTCTTTGGAAAAACAGATAAAAGGGGTGAATGTTTCCAATTTACTGAGTGAAAGTAAGATATATTTTTCTGCGGAAAATTCTTGACCGATACATTTCAAAAATACTTTTTTTTTTTTTAGTTTCCAAAGGCTTTTAACTTCCTCCTGGGTCACTATTCAATCATGTTTAAATTACAACACTTCTAAGTTTTTTTCTTGTCTAAATGATTTTTTTCAATTTTAAAATGATAATTTAATTCTTTAAGGAAATAACTTAAGGTAGTGCAGGTTAAAAAAAGGGGGGGGGGGAGAAAAAGAAAAAAAAGCACACAAACGACCACCTTTAACTCAGGTAGTACGAGAATGAGGGTACATTTAACACCCCAGCATCCCATGACATTAGGGATGTTTTTATTGTTAATTCAGTTAAGGCCCTTATTTTAAAATTTTATAATACCTTGACTGCAACACAAAAAGAGAGAAGCCCAGTTTTATACAATTAGAAAACAAACAAAATTCCCACAAGCTTGCTTTCCTGTAAGACAAACCAGCACTCTTTTTGATTAAAGATTTGTTGCTCTTTCCAGCTTGTGTTTTGTTCCCGTACCATACAGAGGTAAACAGAAGATCATTCTTTTTGTTAAAAAAAAAAAATCTTAAAAGATGAATAAATTATACTTGCCTTTGGAATGGATGAGGGATTCTCTTCTTTATTTACACCTTGAAAATCCTTATCATTAAATACAACTGAACTAATTATAAAGGCAGAGAAGAAACACTGTACAAGATCAGACCACAGCTCCACTTAGTCAGGCATCTGATATTCAACAATGGCCAGTACAAGAATCTGCAGAGGAAGATACCACAATCCCTGTAAGGGATATTTTATGCTTTTTAGTAATTAAAAGTTTTAATATCATACCACATACTAAGGAACACCCATTTTGCTATGAAGTTAGAAAGAACCTCCTTTCCTGAGCTAGACTCTAAAAATTCTAAGTGCTCTAAAATCTAGGTGTGCACTTGGACTGTCTTGAAATTTCCTGTACCTTTTAGAATCCAGGTTAGGTTTAGTAACGCACCTTTGCCAACATTTGGCAGAGGCACTCAGCTTGGCTCAAATCCCAACCCTCAGTTGCTCTCGGGCATTCACAATAAGCTCAGCTCTTCCGAAGCATTTTACTGTAACAAAAATGAAAGGACAAGTTAAAGTTTTAGATTAGAATGTTTGAAGAACATGTACAAGACACCAAAAATTTGGGTCAGTTTACTGACAGCTAGTTTTACCAATTGCCATTTTCACTGCAATATTTTGTCTTTGCAATCTGAAATCAACCCTTGGAAGATACCAGAAACTTCTTTTAGCAAAAGTACCTAGTGTTCTGCTTTGTCAAAGGTTGCTTTTCTTAATGCTTTTCATAGGTACAATTTTAATCTATATTTGGCTAAAAGGAGTGGAAAAGCACAGCAAATCAAAGCAAAAACAGAAGGCAAAGTGGTGGCAAGCATATGGGACTGTTTATGGGAATGGTCTAAATTAGGGAAGATATCAGGCAAGATAGAAAGGTTGGAAGCTCAGATCAGGAAAGATGAGGAAAGGAAGTTTTTCAGTCCTATTTCCATGCTCATGCACAAGCATGCCGAGGGGATCTGCTGCCTCTGATTAAATGGTTAAAAAACAAGAAATACCTCAAAACACAAGCTTAAAATCTGTTATCCTTGACCGACAGTCCGTAAGATAGAACATTCCATTCTTCCATTTGCAGACTTTTGAGAAACATGCCAAGGACAGCTCACGTAACACTGGAAGACAGACGCTAAAGCCTTCTCTTGCCAAGAAGCTCTTTGAACCATCCCAGGAAAGAAATACCAGTATCGGGCTAAACTAAGCACACAGAAACCTCACTGCGTTTACTTTGCTTCAACATATTACAAAGGGCTAGCTGGGCTGCAGTAACCTGTTAAGCCTGTTATAAATCCATCATAAAAGTAAACTACTTTAGCCTGAGATAACATATTTCACATTGCATTAGCCATAAATGGAGCACACCCATGTTTAAAAACGCAGCTCAGCTGATATGCAAAGATCTGGGCTTGCATTTGTACTTTCACTTATTTAAACATTTTCTACGTTGCTTCTGCAGAATTTTATGACTGTTTCTTACAAATCTACGCTCCTACCTGACAACTTCCATGCAAAATTAGGCTTTCTTTTATCTATGGTTAAATTAAAGGATCCCTGCCAGGCTACCAAACTGAGTGATTCCCCCAGATACACTTGTATGGCAGTCTTATGTCTGCCAAGAAGGCACAATTAACCCATGATCTTATTTTGTTGCCCCCTATGAGAAGTAGCTAAAATATGTATACAGTTATTAGTATAGTGTTAGCCTTAAAAGGCAAAAACATTCTACTATATATACTTAAAAGTCAAATTTCCTTTTTTTCCTTTTCTTTTGTTTTTCCCCTCCAGTTTCAGTTTTGCCAAATTCTATGTCATAAGAGGCAACAAAATATCATCGGGCAATCTGAGCTCCCCAAGGGTGACCTGATCCATTTTTTTTAACATTTTTGAGGGCGAGCGCAGACCTGTGCCTCTGTAAAGCCACAAGAGAGATCGAGGGACCGAAACCGCCCCGCTACGACAGCTCGGGGCGGCACCGCGAGCCGCGCAGCCCCCGCCGCTCCTCCCGCCCAGCCGCCGCGGCCCCGCCCGCCATCGCTGCCCCCTCCTTCGCCACCGCCTCCTCCTCCGCCCCTCGGGCCGCGTCGCGGCGACCCGGAGCAGGAAGCGGCGGATGGCACCGGCTGACCCCGGCGCGGCACGGAAGAGCTCCTGGGCGAAGCGATGGAGGTGAGGGAGCCGGGGCCGGGAAAAACGGCGGCGCGGCGGGAGCAGCCATGGCCGCGGGCGGGCAGGGGGGCGGCGGGGCGCGGGGCCGTTACGGGGTGGGGCTGAGGCGGCCGTTGCGGCCGTTGGCGCAGGCGCAGGGCTGCGCGCGCGGGCAGGGCGGGGGCGGGGCGGTGTTGCCGCTGAGGGGCCGCGCCCCGCGGCTGGAAGCGCCTCTTTTTTTTTTTTTTTTTTTTTTTTTTTTTTTCCCCCTTTTTATTTAAAATTTATTGCATGCAGTAGGCGAGTAGTGTCTCCTGCAGAGTTACTTTGGTGCCTTGCTGCATTTGTATGTGTTTTCAAGCTCTGCTGGGTTTTATAGGTGTGTTTCATGACTGTTGGCATCCTCTTCATGGATTTTGTTTCTAATCATTTTAAATGTGCTTGTTCGAGGTATTTTCACACGCTGGCTGCGGTACCTTCAGTAATTTGGAGGGAGAAAGAGAAAAAAAAAAGAGTCTAAGTACGAAAGAGAGAGCCAAGAAGTAGTAGTGCTTGGGTTAGAAGTTAACCAAATCAAACCTTTCAAAGTGCAGCTGTTTGTTTTTGTTTTTATATTTGTTGCAGAACTTTTTCCATGGTAAAATCCTTCAGCTAAAGGTGTATAGGAAAAGTTCACTTTGAACTGTGGTAGTATTAATTTCTAATGCAATATTTCAAGTCGAAAATATCATAACAAAATAAGAGGTGTCTGTGCAAAGCCTACACATCTTAAAAATCATTGGTGGATTTATAGAAATGGTTTCTCTTTCCGCTGAGTTAGACTGGGTTTTGCTTCCTGGCTTTTCCTAGTCTATTCTGGGGCTTGGGATGTAAATACAGCATCTATGTAGGAGATTCCCCTTATGCTGCTAGACTGAGATTTGAGCACAGCGTGAAGGGGTAACCTGGATATAGCTTTCATTGAGATTTTTTTTTTCCTTCTGTACATTAATATTCTCATAAAACATCGAGATAAAGGGAAATATCTTCTCGTGTGTCAGCTGTGTAGAGAAGTATCTCTGGGGAGGGTCTTCTCTGAAATGTGAATAAAGCCCTACCATTTTTTTTAGCAATAATGCAGGATTTTTCAGGTTTTGCTTAGCCCTTTCTGAATGAGGATGACTGCTCCGTTCAGTGTTCAGCTGCAAAAGGTGGGAGAGAGATCCAGCCTGGACTAATTCCACGTAGGCCCCTTAATCGTCCTGTGCTGTTTAAGGTTACTACGATGGTAACTCAGTTTAACTGTGCATCCGTCTGTGTGTGACTTGACTTACGGCTGTAGCCTGAATAATTGTATATGTGATGACTAAGCTCTTATTCCTTGAAATGAAAAAACTAATAAACCAGTAAAGCAAATATTCTACAGCTGACACTACTTGGCATCCATGAGTGGAAATTAAAGAGTTATTTTTTTTTTAATATAAAACTTTTACAGATAATGCACTGTAAATCATTTTGGGGGCAAATTAGAGGAATGGAATTGGGATGAATAGATGTGGTGCCCCCTGCTGACTGTGGAATGATTATCTGAGTTCCCCAATACAGTATTTCTGTCTTTTTACTGAGACTAATGGTAAAGGCCTCGTACAGGAGTGTAATATCTTTTCCATATGAGAATGAAAAAGCAGAAAGGAGAGCATGATTCTTGTAAAAAAAAAAAAAACAAAACACCACCAACAAAAAAAACAGTTTATTAGGAGAAAAAAAAAAAGTGCTTGAGTTGAAACCTTAGGTTTGTTGTTCTACACTGGCGTATATGTTTGGTAAACCAAGAGCAGGTCTAGGAATTGTTGAGTCACGAGTTTTGAGATGAGACATGGGGGTTTCACTGTAATTATTCTGGCAGTGCTTGTGCAAATTACTGTGACCATGTCTGTGTTTCCCTGCTTGTGATATGGAAATGATACAGTTTTGTGGAGAATGTAGTGATTAATTGATTAAAATGCTTTGAATCTCCAGTGAACTATGAAAATTCCAGTTAGAGTTTTATTGTAATATTTAACTAATACTTAATGTT